>NW_026775573.1:73698436-76098436 GCF_030987335.1 Cornus florida | reverse complement strand
CAATGGCTATTACGGAGACTAACCCGCTGGTAATACCACCCTTAGTGCGCACTATCTCGACGGAGAGAACTCATACCTCCCGCACTAGAGCCAAACTCTAGCCATGTTATAGTAACCATGTCCCAAGTGACTCCAAAATAAATAAGTTAACAACTTATATACAAAATATATATATACAGCACGAAACTACATTCCATACACAAGTAGGTTGAAACCACACAATACATGCTCTAAATCCACAACTACTATAGGATGACAATGTCGAATCTTCAGAGTGCGATTCGTTACGTGCTATAATAATATCACATGTCGAATCTTCAGTGTGCAATTCGTTACACACTATAACAATATAATTCAATATTGAAACATAATCGCATAAATCCATTACAAGTCTAAAATCACGCTTCAAACATAATATCAATGATAAACACGTGATTTAATCAATAATGCAATAGAAACGGAAATTAATTATATAACCTAATTAATTTCTCTAAGTTTCATATCTTAATCAAATGAACCATAATTAACACATGTTAACAACATAACTTATTCATTACATGAATCAAGTCAAAAGCTTACTTAGGTCATTGGATCAACAGAATGGAATTTAATTAAAACATGATAATTAAATCTCTAAACTCTAAAATAACATCAAATGGTCCCAAATTAATATATGCTAGTAGACAAGTCCTAGTCATTACAAATATCAAGTTAAAAACTTAATTTGGCCAAATGGAACCATTAAATGGATTTTAATTAATCATTTTAATTAAAATCTCTAGATTTTTATACTTATCCAAATGCTATCAAATTAAAGTATGTTAAAGAACATGCCAAGGCTTAATTTAAAAACATATTACAACTTCATTTCATGTAAGGTATGACCATGGGAATTAATCTTTCACAAAAGAAAAATATTAAATAAAAAGTGCAATTTTTATTCAAATAATTTCAATTTAATATATGTTAACAAACATATCAAATCCAAACTTTCTAGCATACCATAATTTAATTCTAAGTTATACATCATCATGAGAATTAAATCCTAACCATAGAAATTAATTAAATTAAATTCTAGATTTTAAACAAAAGCATGCATACAAGTTGTATAATCATGGGAAACACTTAATACAACATATAAACAATCCTAAAACATCCCCAACCTCAATTTGAGATGAAAATCTCAAAAGCCACCAAAATAAAACGGCTCCGAATCCGACGATACTTCGGGGTTTTGTCAGGGACAACACCGTGAACATTAAACTCCAAAGAGGACCTACCAAAATCCCAACTTGACCTCAAACCCGAACTCAAAATGTGACAAAAAAATGAGTTCTAATAAGGGTGAAAGATGCGTATCGCCAAGATGAATAATAAACACATAGGCCCTACTATATTTTGACAAAGGAATGAAGTTCAAATGAGGAAAGAGAAGGTGGAAGCCTCCCTTGGGCTGCCATGGGAGCTACTAGTCGTGCAAGGAGAGTGGGGAAGATGAAAAATGAAATATCTCATCCCCCTTTTATAGAAATCTCAAAAAGTGCCCCAAACGGGCCCCGCTGGGTCTAAAAAAGTGAAATTCGAGCAGACGCACTCAAATAGCAAAACTCTATGAACAAAAAAGATTCAAAATGAGAAAATATAAATAACGAAAGAAATGGCATCAAAAACTGAGTCCCGACCAGAAAGTTATGCCCCAAACAAGTTCGGCGGCAACCGAGGCCAGAAACCTTGAAACTAGAAAATAACGACCAGGAGGAAATTCTATGAGTACACGACTTGACAAAAAGTGAAAATAAATCCTGTACGAGGATCCAGGCTCAAAACAAGGCATTCAGCAATAACTTTCATTAATTGCACAATGGCCCCTCTAAAAAGTGAAAACTGCACAACTGGCCCAGAATGAAAATATCTTCCAAAAATATTTTCTTAAAAACCCCTGAAATAAAATATCTTCAAAATATATTTATGAAAAACACCCCAAGAAAAGAAAAAGATTCTGAAAAACTATGCATCCATGCCTCTATAGACACCAAGAGCAAGCAGAGTACTTTCTTACAGAAGTAAAGATACGTATTTTATAGAAACCACTTAGAATGAAGATATGTGAAGTCAAAAACCAACTCCGAACATAAGGAGTGAGGTTGACAAACAGGGAAAAGGACAAAATAGGGAAAAAGACGAAAAGTGAATAGTGTCCAAAAAGTGAAAAATATGGAAATGACTTGGTCCTCAAAGGAAGTTGTCAATCCAAAGAAAAGAGTCTCAAAAACCATTTTTGAGTACTCAAGATGACACTAAGTGACGAGAAACCGAACTCAGAAAGAAAAGATCAACGGAAAAAAAAATTATCTGTAAAAATCTGAGAAAAAGAAAGGAAGGAAAAAGACCGGGTCATTACATGTGCCATTAATTGAATCAACAAGTATGAATGACCAAGTAAGCATATATTGTCTAGCCAAACTATTGAATAGCACAACATATCAAATTAAGCCATTATTCCTTCCTTTAAGTCCACAATTAATGCACATCATCAAATTAGAGAAATATACTACTTGCATTCAGTATGGAATATCAAACAAAAAGCATGGATTGTCCACCTATCTAAGAAAGTAAGGCAACTACACTACAACTAAGCTAGTGTCATGGAAATTAAACTAATTAAACTACGGGTGTGGCACAATCTATCAAGAAATAAGTATGAACCATCAAATAAACCACAAGAGTAATTTATTTAAGCACCATGCCTTGACCATCACTAGATTCATAGTATCAACACACATAGACATGCATCAATGTCACAAAATCTAGAAATAAACACATGAACACTCATCCTAGCATACATAGATATATGGATAGAATTAAATGATCAATTGAAAGTATTAAGTCACGCAAATTATTGTAGAAACAAGATTTATATATATAAGATGTTAAGATAACAATTACAACACAAATCCCTTTTAATTATAAAACATCAAATTCTAGGAGGCATGCTTAGGGTTATCTCTAGCCCTAAGAGAATAGTTTAGCCACTCATTTATGTAGTCATCCAACCCTCAAAGGCTATCTCTATGGTATAAATAATCTTCTTCTCCTTAATAGAAACCCTAGAATATGAGTGGAAGAACTCTTCCAAATGGTGTGTATCTCTCTCTAATCTCTAGACTCCTCCAACCTCTCTTGTGTATATGGTTCCCCTCTCGAAGTATATGGTTGTAAAAATGGCCAAAATCCTTATACAAGTAGCTCAAATGTCACACCCAATAGTCAGACCTCGTGCACTAGAACCTCTAAATGATTGCACCACGAGCACACCTTTTAATTGGCTGGAACTCTGTTTTTCTCGCACTTAAGGAGGTTCGATCGATCATAAGGGTGCTTCGATCGATCGAACTATGGGTACACCTTTTTGGAATAATGACAAAACTAAGATATTTTTGGAATATTTTAGGAAAATGACAAAAGTGATTGGTGAGGATAAGATCAAAAATGTTCGATCGATCGAAGGAATGTTGGATCGATCGAAAAGGGAGATTTCTTAAGGAAAAGGACAAAAGGCTCGATCCATCATGGCATGGTTGGAACGATTACTGTGTGATCGATCGAAGCTTGGTTCGATCGATCGAAGAAGGCTATTTTTCACCACTTTGCTTCCACTTTGCTCCTTTCTTCCACTAATATTAAGATTTCATCTTTTATGCTCTAATTCAGTTGAATTAACTTATTTTGGGGATAAGTGCCTGAAAAGGGAAATAACATGAAATTAGACTAAAACTAGAAAATAAGATAGAATAAGGTCATAGAACGTTCAAGCTTAAAGGGTTTAAATATGCACTTTTCAGCGCTTATCAGAAATTAAATGAATTAAGCTAAGGAGGTAGCACAATCCATCAAGAAATAAGTATAATCCATCAAATAAACCACAAGAGTATCTAATTAAGCACCATGCCTTGATCATTACTAGATTTGCAATTCCAACACACATAGACATTCATTAAACTCATGAAATCTAGTGTAAAGACATAATCATTCATTCTATCACACATAGACATATAAATAGAATGAAAAATTAATTAAAGAATTAATCCACACAAATCATGTAGAAACTCAAGATTTATATATAATCATAGGTTAAAACATCAATTACAACTAAAATTCCCAAAAATTACAAGATACTAAAGTCTAGGAGGCAAGCTTAGGGGCTAGATCTAGCAACCCATGGTTGTTGTCATCCAACCCTCAAGGGCTTTCTTCAATATAGGCACCATCTTCTTCGTCTTGCTTTGTTCTCCAAAAACCCTAATCTAGAAGAAGAAAATTATCTAAGAACTATCTATTTTTAGCTAAAAATTAGGAACAAAAGTTGGAACCCTAACAAAATGGTCCAATTTCATTAAATACAAGCCTCTTTGAGTAGGCAACAAGTCAGAAAATAGGCATTTCATTGGTCTAATCCCACAGCTACAAAAGTTAGTGGAGTTCGGGCAAGCTTGGGAGTAAAACAACTCACTGCAGGATCTTCGATCGATCGAAGTTGATGTGGCATAAAAATATCTTCGTGGCCTTATCCAGATTGTTAAGCTGGCACCGCCTTCACTTCGATCGATCAAAGATCTTGTCGATCTATTAAGAACTCCTTCGATCGATCGAAGACTGTCCAGCACAATTTTTCTGACTTTTTTTGGATTTTCTTCTTGACTCCAAAAAAGGAGCTAATAGGCTATTTTTAGCCTGTTTGAACCTTATTAACCTGAAATAAATAAAAACACAAATTAGAACTAAAATGGGAAAGTAAGATAGATGAATGGACTAAAATACCCTAGCTTAGGTGCTAAAATGTGCAACATTTGAGCACTTATCAACATGGATTGTATGGTTTCAACCCTACTTGTGCATGGAAGGTAATTTCATGCATTGTTTACTTAAGTATAAGTTATGAACTTATTGTTGATTTTGGAAACACTTGGGACATTGTTACTTTGACATGGCTAGGGTTTGGCCCTAGTGTGGGAGGTACGAGTTCTCCCCATTTAGTGTGCACTTGGGTGGTTCTTAGCGAGTTAGTACTTGAAACAACCGATTACGTCTTGGTTCTATTCCTAGATTTGATGTCCAAGACTTCTACTACTTGATTTTGCATTCAATTCCAAGTTGACAACCAATACTTAATTATGACTTGTGGTTTTGGTAATTATGATTCTAATGTTATTCAGTACATTCTTGCATTGTGGATTTCATTAAATAGTTTCAAGTTAGCTTAGGAAGATCCCTTAGTGCACCTTGAAATTAGATGTTAGGTGGAATGATCCAGATGTATTTGTTTATATTGAACTTGTAAGAATATTGAAACTATAGGGTATACGTATGCTCATCTTCCTATAGAGTAATTTAGATTACTCACCCTAGTTGACAGTGTATTTTTAGGCAAAGAAGTTCTTTTCTTGGATGGGCATCACTCTTATTCTTTTGTAGCTTTAGTGTCATGGACACTTTTGGTTTTGTAAGCATGCAAATGTTTAGCATGCCCCTTTGATTCTTTTTGTAAACCATGGATGTATAGTATTTAGCATCTTGTTTAGCTTCCTTTAAAATGTGTAATATGTTATATTTTGATCCCTTTTGAAGTGGAAATGGAATTGGGACTTGTAAACTTCTTGGTTGAGTTCCAATGTCATTTCCACCTTAGTATCATCTTTTGTATAACCTTGGATTACATATAATGAGGCCTTAGAGGCATCTTTTGCTTATTGCCCTTTATTGGTTAAATTGCACACTTAGGTATGTTGCACACACTTGCAAATGATCATTCATGTTTGGGGAGCTTGTTTATCATTTTTGGGTGCCAAAGAAACCATTTTAAAGCATTTGGAATGTATGTTTAGGTATTCCATTAAACCTGTATCAAATAGGAGCTTCTGCAACATTTTTTTTTTTTCTTGTTCCTAAGTTTGAGTCGACTCAATTGCCAATCGAGCTAACTTTTTCTTCAACCGAGCCAACTTAGTTTTTAAGGGAGTCGACTTAGTTCTTTCAGGCTTTATTTTTCTCATTTTGCATGCTCTCGGCCCAAAGTAGTCGAATCAGTTGGCAAAGGAGTCGAATTGGTTGCTAACCGAGCCGACCCAGTTGTCAACTGAGCTGACTCTTTCCTGCTACTTGGCAGCTTTGATGCCCTGTCTTCAAATAGTCATAACTTGC
Source organism: Cornus florida (assembly GCF_030987335.1). NCBI lineage: Eukaryota > Viridiplantae > Streptophyta > Magnoliopsida > Cornales > Cornaceae > Cornus > Cornus florida. The sequence goes on along the minus strand of NW_026775573.1, from coordinate 76,092,238 downwards.
TCATTTTAGATCCAAATTTGATGATTCTTGAGTTTAAATTCAATGATTTTGAGTCAAATTTCCAATGGTATTGATTCCATCTTTATATTTGTTTCGTACTGAGAGATATGATCATTTGAGTGGGATAGTGTCAAATGTTTCTTGAACCGAGAAAGGGTTTTTGGGAAAACCATACCAAAAGTCCTTAGAACTTCTCAGAATGTTATGCAATGGTTAGATTGAATTTTGCAGACCTTATTTGACTTGTTTAGAGTCAAATTTCCCTTCTTAGTTATGAAATGACCATTCTACCCTTGTTTTTGTTTTTGTTTCCTTATAACCTTAGTTTCCGCATCCTTTAATTTCTTTTGAGTTCAAGACTTCTTAGAAGGTCACTTATGTTGTGTTGTTACTTTGTCAATTATAAATAACCACTCGTAATAGTAAGAATTTTTATAGGATAGCACTACAGAGAGGGTGTTGAACCCACAGGGAGATGAGTTATTATGTTTTGCTCTTAATTAATCTCTATTGGTTTACAGGTAACCAATTGAATTGTTTTATTAGTTGTCACAATTATAAACTAAAATTAAGCCAAAATTAAACTAGAGTGATCAGAAAGAGAAACATCTTAGGGCTTTGACTTCACTACAACCTTCATACTATGGTTAACTGTTTTAACTCGGGGATTTAACAAATTATATTTTAAATGAATTGAACTCAATAACATTCATTCAATTCGGGTTTTAAAGAAAGACATTTTATAAAATTCAGTTAACTATAACCTATCTGCGGTTAGCATAGACTATCCACCTACCTACTCTAACTACTTTAACTAATTTATAAACGATCCATTTTTCCTAAGCATAGACTATGTAAACATTCTTTTATAAAAAATATTGGAACACCATTACATGAACTCTATTCTTATGTCCGGCAGGGCTCCGCCATATACCGTTCAATAAGAATAAGTTAAGAATAGAAAACAAACAGTTATATCTAAGATAAGGTAATAACAATTTAAAAACTATTTAAAGCATTAAATCCAATTGAGTTGTCTTAATTGCTCATAGTCATGTAATAAAAAACATAATTTATATTAAAATATCCTAGAGTTAAAAACACTCAAACCATAGTACTAGATTGGGTTACATCAGTGCCCTAAGAGAGTAATTAGCTATTCACGACGATGTCGAATATCATCTGTGTTGTAGTCGCCTCCATCGTTACGGACGACACTTCTCTTATCAAAATCTTCACCTTCAAAGGTTATTGAAACCCTAAAAGCCGCCACCACAATATCAACCTTCTGAATAATACGAGAAAAATGAACTTCTTCTATCAAGGCCTATGCCTTCTTTTATAGAAGAAAATAAAGGTCTGGTGGGCTTTTAGGTCTTCTGGCCCATTTAGAATGAGATATGACTTGTAAAGAGAATAATTCCGTAACTTAAATCTGATCTGTCATGGAAGGCTCGAGCTTTAGGAAATAGAGCTTGAGCTTTGAGGTTCGGGCTCAAGCTTTGGGAACAAGGCTCGAGCTTCTTTGGATTAGTACTCGAGCTTTAAGGAATGGTGCTAGATCTTCACTTTGACACTTAGCCAAATTTCTTCAACTATTTTCTAAAGCGTTTTTTCTTCAACACTTAGAATATTTTTTGGATTCATCTCTTTTAACATTGCTCGATCCAAGCTTCATGGGCTCGAGCTCTAGGTATCAAGCTTGAGCTTTGGGTACTCAAGGCTTGAGCTTTGGATAATGGTGCTCGATCCTTGAGGTTGGGCACGAAGGCCCTGGGAGCTTGGTTTTTCTATTAAATCAACCCTTCAAATTCTGACGCCTTGTGCTCGAGCTTGAGGGTCAAGGCTCGAACACCTTGAGGTTAAGCTCCAGCATTACTGAGTAAGGCTTGACCTTTGGAGGTACAAGGCTCGAGCTTCAATGCCTTGTTGATTTTTTTCTTTTTTCTTGCAAAGCTCGAGCCTCAATACTTGGGCTCGAGCTTTAGATCCTGAATTCGTCCAAACTTCACCATTTAAGCTTTTGACTTGCTCTGAATAACCGGCAACGACTCTATAAACTTCAATATCAGTCTTTTCATCATAAAGTCTCGATTTTAACCGTTTCTTTGGGAAAGTACCTATAAACACACATTAAATATAAATCAGTCTAACAATGGATAGAAGTGTCACTTTAGGCCTTAACATACGTATATTTAGGAGCTCAAATATGTAATATTCAGCGCTTATCACACCCCCAAACTTACATATTGATAGTCCCTTAGCAATACAGAACTAAAAAGCCATTTTCATGGGAATTACAGTTGCATTTAGTTTATACAACAAGCCTTTAAACCTCTAGGTTACTCCTAGTGGACGAGTTATAGTCTCATGAGGGTTTCCAATGATGATACCCACAAACATCTCAAAGCAGTAAATTGATTGTACGATAAACTCATTTAAGCCTGTTTTCAAATCATAATATCCCTGCAACTTATTAATCAGTCAAATACAACAAGTACAGCCAATCATGTAATTAGAAAAACTTTCAATTTTCAATTTCAATTTAGTAGCCATGGTCCCCATATGTCAGTTTAATCATTTATTCAACAATCTTAATATCCAAAACACTTTTTGAAAGTGATCTTACAATTAAACGTGTGGCTTACTGTCCATGCTTGCATTTATTCCTTACTATTCCATAATTCACAGGCAAACTTTTCAAATTCCAACTCCCAAGGCATTATTATTTTTTCTAAGGTATGTACTTTTCAAAAAAGATACTGTGCAATGTTTTGGTCTATTAAGCTTTCTAAATCACCCATGTAACGAACTTTCAACCAATGACTCCCAGACCAAATGGTCTTAGGGCATTAAGTGATAAAGCACCCCTACAGACCTAATTGTTCAAGTAATTTAGGCAACCTAAACCCCTTATGTAACAAACCTTCAGCCAACGACTCCCAGACCAGATGGTCTTAGGGCATTAGGTATCATAACACACCCCTAAGGACTTAATTGCTCAAGCAATATAGGTACAGACCTAAACTTGACCATTTTTTAATTATTTTTTTCACTTTTTTTCTTTTCTTTTATTCACATTGGTGAAGAATTTTTTTTTATTGCATTGCATACATACCAATTCTTTCTATTTTCTTTTTTCTTTTCTCTCTCTCTTTCTTTTTTTTATTTTTTATTTTTTATATATATATATATATATATATATATATATATATATATATTATTATGCCTTGGTTATCAAAATCATCAAATCCACCTGCTCATCTCAGCATAACTCAAAACAAAACAAGACTTCTAGTTTTTACCCCGCAGAATTTATGCAAGTGTGAATATATGCAAAGTGTAGCATCCCATTTGGAGAATAAGAGTGGGTACTGCTAAGCACTTGCCCTTTGGTTTTAAGAGATCAATGTTCTTCGTACTGATTAGTTTGAGAGTTTACTTGTTACATTTAAAAGTTCAAGAGTGTTAAGTGCAGTTTGGCTAAGAAAATAAATAAAGAAAGAAAATAGAGGGTAAGTTGAGTGAGGATTGAGGAAGAAAATCAACCAAATTCAACTTGGTGTTTGCTCAAGCTAGGATTTGAAATTAGGGTTCCGCAACCATTTATGACCAGACAATGGATCTCATTAAGGACTAGCCCCCACTAGATTTTTTTCTATTTACTTTATTACCTAGAATATTTTTTTATTAAAATTTTAAAAATACTCCCTCTCAATTTGTAAAAATACCTCACTACTAGGGCTGCAAATGAACCGAACCGTTTATAAACAACTCGGGCTCGGCTCGTAAAGAGCTCAGCTTGGGCTCGCTTGTTAACTAAACGAGCCGAGCTTGAGCTCATTTTTCAAGCTCGTTTAGTAAACGAGCCGAGCTTGAGCAATGGTAAGCTCGGCTCATAAAGCTCATGAACAAGCTCGTTTATATAAAATTAATTATATTTAAATTGTTATATATGTAAAATCTTAGCCCATCCATGCAAGTGTAGCCCATATTACATATCTTTCATGGGCCTAATTCATATTATAATCTTCAGAAGCCCGTTCTTTATTTTTTTATTTTATTTTATTTTATTTTTTATTTTATTTTATTTTTTTCAGATTAGAAGCCCATTTTATTACCTAAATAGCTAGCCCAACTCATGATTTAATCTCAGCCATTGAATAAATTTCTTACATCCACTTAAACAAGATAGAAACCCTATGCATAGCAACGTTTCCTTGTGCCGGCAACCACTCGGCAACAAAATCACAGAACTCCAAGGTTAGTTCTCTCTCGTTTCCTTCTCTCTCAACTCTGATTATATTGTGATGCAACTAGAGATTGATGGTTATGGAATTTGGAGCTCATAAATCTTTTCTCTTACCTTTCTTCACTCTGATAATATTTTGATGAAACTGGAGATGGAAGTCGATGGTTACAGTTGGAATCAGAGGATGAATATGGGAGATTGGATGGAAAACACGGAAGTCGACGATCCAAGAATGGTGTAGATTTGTGAATCAGATCAAGGCCAGACCGCCTTGAAATATACGCATACAAGTCGAGCCTGAGCTTGGCCAAAAGGTGCTGAACCCGAGCCCAAGCCCAAGCCCGAGCCTAGCTTGGCCAAGCTTGAGTCGAGCCCGAGCACTCCTTTGAACAAGGCGAGCTGAGCCCAAGCAAGCTAAAGCTCGGCTCATTTGCAGCCCTACTCACTACACATTTTTGCCCCACTATTTTTTTTATATATACAAAAAATAATCAGCTATTTTTCACTCTCTATCACGCCGCCACATTCGTGATTCTCTCACACACACTTTGATATTCTCACTCAATTTTTAAAAATTCCCACTATATATATTCTTATAACCACTAATATTTTTATATCCAAAAGGAAATAAAGTAAATGGGCTCTCTTGTTTCTTCACTCTTTACTGTCCCACATCTATATATATATATATATATATATATATATTTTTTTTCTCCACAGCATCCCCCTCAAAAAAATTCCTGGTTCAATGTTACCTATGAACAATTATTTTAGAAAAAGAAAAAATCATAAATAAAAATCTTGAAATTTTAACTGTGAGGATTTGACTTCAAGGGAAATGGAAATAACAGCCAAACTTCATTGAAACAAAAATAAGGCACCTAGAAAGTTATTTGAGGCTAATAAATTGTTGGGAAGGACCCATTTACGGGTTCAACAAAACATTACATATTACCACACATACTACATAATTGGTTAACACACACAACGCAATGCATATCATGCTTAATAATGAACAGCTACGACATTGACCTCCACAGTAGCGTTACTGGCATTAGCATTGTAGAAATAATTTTTCACCGTAACAACTCCGCGTGCCAATCGGAAAATGCCAGAGCCACCAACAATGGGCATCTCACGGTAGTGATGCAATATTGGGTTGTAACCCAAAACCGCAAGAGTGCTACCATTGTATTCTCCATCAGTGAAGACGAAGTTTGCCACCACGAGCAGGCCCACTTCTGCATTGGAAACGTAGCCATAAAGCCCCTGAAATCGGCCCAAGAGCTTGGAAGATAGTTCAGGCCCAACCGTTAATGGGTCATCCATCATATTCACCAGGCCGAACAAGGTGGGTGATGTATAGGTTATGTTGGCTTGGGCCACTGGCATAGCCGTTGGGCTCTTCCCTTTTATAGCGTCATGGAAGTAGAAACGAAGCTTGGTCACCTTTTCCTTTGCATGGCTGAGCTTCTCGAACCACTCTTCCACTTCTTTCGGCCCTTTGGTGGTGCCGCCGCGGACCACCGGCATGGCTATGAACATTAAGCAAACCAAAAGAATAAAGGGTAGATTTTCCATCTCTTTCTCTCACTTTCTGTTTCCCTTTCTACGTGTTACCAAGGGTAGTAGAGGCACATTTATATACATGTAGAATGTAAAATAAATAGATACATTGTTAAAAATGCTTCGGTAATTGTTACAATATACAAAGACATCCCAATTTTGACTCTCAACTGTAGGAGCTTCTCACCTCGTGCGTGCCTACAATTTAATTAAATTAATAATGGCAAGTAGTGTTGTCGTGTTATGCCAAATGTGCACTTGAATTGAATACAGGACCTATTGCTATGATTTTGGAATCATTTAGAGCATCTTCAATGCTTTCTCAAATGAAATCTTAAAAAAGTGTATTTGGTACTGCTATTTTATGCACAGAGTAATGTTATAATGGGGTTGATATCATAACAATTGTTACGAGCCTTTGTATGTTTTTGTACTGATTATATATATACACACACAATTGAAAGATATATATATATACCCACGTGTTGGTGCCTACAGTGATGTTAAAATGGGGTTGACCTCATAAGAATTGTTATGAGCCTTTCTTTGTTTTTGTCCTGATTATACACATATTGATGCAGAGAGTAATGTTAAAATGGAGCTAATCTCATAACAATTGTTACGAGCCTTTCTATGTTTTGTGGTGATTATATACACATATTCAAGGGCTGGTTTAGAAATTGTCAATGCGGTAGATTAATATTATTTTGTGTAAACTAATACTAGTAATAGAAATTTTTTTTTGAACCGAGCTAAAATTTGGTATAGTAAATATTTTTTTATGGAGTGGGTTTGAGCCCACTCCTGGTGCACATATTGAGACAGTTCTCTAATTGTTTGAAAGAAGATTATATAAAAATTAAAATAAAAATTTCGTACCAAAATTTCTTTATAAGAATCACATGAATCAGTCAAATTTTTATTTTTATTTTCTTTTTAATTTTTTTGACCAAATTAAACTATCATCTTTGACCTTATCATATAATTTTATTTTATAGTATTTTGAACGGATTTTTTTTTTACGGTTAAAACACTTTAATATTGATTATGTAATGATATAATTTGTCCATTTTCTTTTGTCCAAAATAGACTAATATTTTAAAAGAGACACTTCTAATAATTTCATGAACTCTATGTCTATTTGTGATGACACGCCTTTAACCGTTTAAAAGAGAATTGCGTTAAAAATTATATAGTCAAAGTTATTTGGAAAGAACTTGGGTCAAATAACACTAAAACCTTTCTTTACTTTCAAAAAGTTGCAAAATACCGAACTCTCTGTCTCTCACTTTCTATTTTCCTTTCTATATGTTACCAAGGGTAGTAGAGGCACAATTATATACATGTGGACCGTAAAATACTCGTAAATAGATATATTGTTAAAAATGCTTCAGCAATTGTTACAATATACAAAGACTAGAGAAAGACTTCGACTACATCCCAATTTTGACTCTCAACTGTAGGACCATCTCACCGCGTGCGTGCGGCGCGTGCCTACAATTTAATTAAATTAATAATGGCAAGTGTTGTCGTTTTATGCCAAATGTGCACTTGAATTGAACTTATTGATATAGAACAGATTGCTATGATTTTGGAGCCTTTAGATGGACAAAAGATTAAATAGGTGGCTTGACTTAGATTTTTTACAGTAATATCTACGTGTCCGTTTTGACGTGAAAAGACTCTAGTGTAATTGAAAATGGCCTTATTCACAAAATAAGCAAATTATGGTGCATTATTATCGTTCACTGTGCTTAATTTAATTTAATTTAATTAATAATTGCAAGATTATGTGCTTTAAATGGAGTCCTTTTTATTTTGGAGCCCTTTAGATGGACAAAAGATTAAATAGGTGGGTTGACTTAGATTTTTTACGATAATATCTACAAGTCCATTTTAACGTGAAAAGACTCTAGTGTAATCGAAAATGGCCTTCCTCGCAAAATAAGCAAATTATGGTGCATTATTATCAGTCACTGTGCTTAATTTAATTTAATTAAATTAATAATTGCGAGATACTGTGCTTTAAATGGAGTCCTTTTTAACGTGAAAAGACCCTAGTATAATCGAGAATGGCCTCACACACAAAATAAGCCGCTTATGGTGCATTATTATTGGTCACTGTGCTTAATTCAATTTAATTAAATTAATAATGGCAAGATACCGTTCTTTAATTTAAAGCATTAGACTGCCGAATCTCTGTTCAAATGACGACGGTACAGCAATAAAAATAAAAAATAAAAAAAAAATGTCCATATTGAACTTGATACTGCTATTTTATGCACAGAATAATGTTATAATGGGGTTGATCTCATAACAATTGTTATGAGCCTTTCTGTGTTTTTGTCTTGATTATGTACACACACGTGTTGATGCCTAGAGTAATGTTAAAATGGTTTTTTTTTTTTTTTTTTTTTGATGACCCAGAACTCCCCACGGAGCGGTCCTTACGGACCCCACCATGTGGTATCAAATTGGGAATACTGTAGCCAGCCCCACAGCTATAACACCAGATTAGTCGACGAAACTAGTAGGCTTGGTAGAGGACTCAAACATTGGCTGCTGGTATGACAGTCCCAAACCCCCACCATCACTGCTAGCCCGCCGGGGGCATGTTAAAATGGGGTTGATCTCATAAGAATTGTTATGAGCCTTTTTGTGTTTCTGTCCTGATTATACACACACATATTGTTTTTTTTTTTTTTTTTTTTTTTTTGGGTTAACCTGGCAAGAAAACCGCCATGCCAAACGGCGTCTACAAGAGTATGGACATAGTACCACAGACAAAGCACAAAATCTCATTAAGCACCTAACGACACCCACTAATGTCAAGATCACAGTCTTGACAACAACAACATCCAGCAAGTGTCAGTGAAAGTGAGAGAATTAACATCCACAAACATATATCTGCACCGCCTTACTACACCAAAGGTCAGCTTAGTCAAGGACCTTGCCTACATCAATCAAAACTAGAGTATCAAAAATATCGGGCTGACACATCAGCCTTGACGTCAAGATAGCACCAACGAAAGAACCACAGAGCGATCACAGAAGCCGACCCATCAATGAACCACCGGGCACATCAGCGCAAGCATCAGAAACTTCGGACTCTAGCACAGGGCGTGGATGCTTCAGATCAACCTTCCATCGCAAATTGCTCCATTAAAAGAAACTCCATAAAAGATCAATCAGAAAGATCCATCTTTGACGACTCCATAAAACAGAAAGCCGTCCTTGATTCCCACAAGAATAGAACAAGAAATAATAGCCATGAGCCCCAAAAGTCATGGAGACAACCGCAACAGAAGCTAAGCACCGACATCTAAAAGCCAAAAAACGCAGAGCAAACATGAGAGTTAAACAAGAAACAAAGGAGATTTGAGCAATACCAGGATCAAAAGGAAATATCAGCACAAATCGGGTGTCAAATCCGCCAAGACGCAACGACCCCAAATGAACAAGCCTCCGCGCAAATGTTGTCCTCGGTCCATACAACCTACAAGACCGACGGACTAAAGAAGAGATGTAATCCATCTCAAAAAAACCACATCGTCTTAGATACAACCCTAAACTCTGATAAACAGAGGACCTCAACGTAGCGAGGAGCTCTCGAAAATCCTAACATAGAGGGGGAAGAGGAGAGAGAGAGAGAGAGAGAGAACACCAAAAGCATACTTCGGAATTGGTTAGCACCGCCTGTCCTGATTATACACATATTGATGCACAGAGTAATGTTAAAATGGAGCTTATCTCGTAACAATTGTTATGAGCCTTTTTGTGTTTTTGTAGTGATTATATACACATATTGAGACGGTTTGAAAGAAAATTGTGTAAAGATTAAAATAAAAATTTCGTACTAAAATTTATTTATATGAATTAGTCAAATTTGTAAATTTTTTTTTCTTTTGAATTTATTTGACCAAATTAAACTATCATCTTTGACCTTATTGTATAATTTTATTCTATAATATTTTGAACTGATTTTTTTACGGTTAAAAGCATTTTAATATTTGCTACCTAATGATATAATTTGTCCATTTTCTTTTGTCCAAAATATACTAATATTCTAAAAGAGACACTTCTAATAATTACATGAATTCTATGTCTATTTGTGGTGGTGATATGCCTCTAACCGTTTAGACAAGAATTGCGTTGAAAATTATATAGTCAAAATTCCATGCCAAAATTCTCTTGGCTTGAGCTCAATGGAATTGCATGTGCACTTGATTGAATTTATGCTTCATTACCATACCATCTGCTCAATTTAACAAAGTTACTCATCTTCCATTGGTTACACATTCCTCGTCATCTTGTTGAGAAAGTTTGCAGCAAGCACTTCACAAACTACTCATTTTATAGCTATTTGGAAAGAATTAACTTGGGTCAAATTACACTAAAACCTCTCTTTACTTTCAAAAAGTTGCAAAATACTGCCGTATGCTATTTTTATCAGCAAATAACTATCCTATGCCTTCAAAAGTTGCAAATTTCCCATGTTTGATGGGCCTGAAACTTGTATTATGAGGAGAGAGTATAATTAAATAAAATAATAAAGAGAATAGATATTTTTGGAGCAACTATCTATCATACCTGTAGTTTTCCGTGACTGGCCGGCCGTGCATGCTTCTGGGGCCAACTGTCATGATGTCCTCAAACTTAAATGCTAAAGGGCAACTACGGCCTTAGGTATGTCTTGTTAATTTGTTATGTATAGGGCCTATGTCTTATGTGTTTGATTATAATTTTTAGGGTTCGAATTGAAGTCTTATGGGACATGGGCGATGGGGCTTCCACGGCCTTCACTGATGCCGCGAAGTAGCTACGCACATTGAGCACAGCAATAGAATTAAGGATAACTTTTCAATCTCTCTTTGTTCATTTTCTGTTTTGGTTTGTTTATGTTGTGTTATAAGTGTAGAATAGGCCTATAGTAGATTGTACAATAAATTAATTGTTAAAAATGCTTCACTGGTTGGTACAAAGTTCAAAGTCTACGGAGAGAATCGCGGACTGTTTGGACCACATGATACATCCCATTTTTGACTCTCAAGTCTCTGACTGTTTGAAAGTCGAGCTATATGAAAAGATATACCTGGATTAATTACACTAAGTTTCCTTGAGGTTTTATTAAATTACAAATAGATGGAGCATTTACGACTTATTATTTCGGCCTCTTATTTAAGTGTAATAAGTCAATTATACCTTTATTTATAATATATTATTATAATGTAAAAATAATTCTCAGGTAAAATGACCAAAAAAATATTTAAATTTGATGATGACTACTACGCCATCTCTCTCATTTGTTTCACTTTCCAGTTACCCCTCTCTCTATATTATTATATATATATATACTCCTTCGGTCCCAAAATAGTTTGGTGCTTTGGGAATTATGACAAGATATTTCGTTGTTGCCCGATTCTGAAACTCTCATAATCTCAAAACCCTAATTTTAAATCCAATCGCTTTGCAAAAATGAAAAATATTGATTATTTCCTGAATAAGCTCTACAATCCCCAAAATTCTTAATAAGAAATCTTATAACCTGAATATAGTTTTCCATCAATCTAAAATTTAATCTAAATCTGAAATGGGAACGATACGTTATTTGGACATAAACATTGATATATATATTTTTATATATGTATGTATGTCTGTGGGAAATTTGGAACAATAATATATATATACCAACTCGGAGCTATAATCTGTGATGTTCGATTAAGCACAGTCCAATTCAGAGCTCGATTATATTAGCTCATATAACTTTCACCTTTCTTGAAAAAACAAGGGATAAGCACAGTGAAGACACTGAAATTTTGTGATGGCCTAATAGCCGTCCGATTGGTCAAGAAGTCAAAACATTCCTGATTAATTAAATTTCATGATCGCGGGTCCTAACAATGGACACGTGTCAAAATCATAAAGGCACATGCCTTTAAAGAAAAGTGCAGTTAAATTCAAATTAATTCAAATTTGAATTTGAATTAATTTCCATATAAAAGGGAACAAATCATTTATTTGATTTCAATATTAAAGGAAACAAATCTTTTATTTGATTTCAATATAAAATGTAACAAATCCCTTATTTATGGAAAAATCGCACAACTGTGGAGTTTCCAAATTATAGGACCCACTCTTTGGCCTATAAATACAAGGCCACCTTAGAAGAGAAAATGATATATAGAGACAGACACAGAGAGATGAAGAAAGAAAAAGAGAAGACCAAAGCCCTGCCGAATCTCTGTAGTCTCTATAGACGAAGAACAACAAAGGACACCACACAAGTGCCATTCTTCATTGAAGCCCTTCAACATTTGAAGATTTTGAAGACGAAGAACAATAAAGCCACATAAGTGCCATTCTCCATTGAAGCCATTCAAAGATTCAGAAGAACAACAAGCACGCAATTGTCGTTCTCCTTTGAAGACCTTCAAATCCACCGTTCGAGATCAAGCTTCATCGGCCCTCGATCGAAAATCCAATTAAGTTTTCTTCAATCTTGAAGATTTGAAGAACATTTAACCACTAGTTCAAGATCAAGCTTCTGAAACCCTTGCGTTTACTTTCCAAGGAGATTTAATCAGAGGAAGATTCTATGTTGTAATAGAATCAACCACAGAGGATTGTACTCGAATTTTACAAAATTAATAAAATTGATATTTGCTCCATATTTTGTTCTTTATTTTACAGATACAAAATTTGTGTGTACAAATTTTTGGCACGCCCAGTGGGACCTCTCTGCCTCTCATCTCTATCTCTTTAATCATCAACAATTTTTCTTGCTTTCATTAATAGCCTCTAAGAAGATTCAACTTGCTCAAGGCTCAAAGAATGTTTGCAAGAATGTTGTCGTTTCAACCACCAACAAAGCTCTTACCATGAAGGTTACTCCATTAAGTGATAGCAGCACCTATACGAGACCAACAACCCATAGTAAAATGATGGCAGGTCTCTAAGAAACAAAGCTTGCTAAACCTCAGACCAAAACCGCCAGAGATTCCTTGGGGGCAAGAAAACCTAGTGGCGTCATCTCCGTAAGAGCCATGCCAAGGAGCTCCATTTCAAAAGGAAATGTCGAGACTCACAAGTATATTTCTTTGGCTTCCCTTGGTGCCATAAAGGAAGTTTCTAAAGTTTCAAAGAACTTTTCAAAAGGTTCATTTGCTATACATTCGAGGGATGTCGACTACCCTAGTCCAAAGACATCGTCTAGTTCAATCTTCATGCTGGCTATGGTGACCACCAACACCACGCTTAAGGAATAACTTGTAACTATGGCTCGTGCCATTGAGAAGCTCACCAAGACTACTGAGGAAAAAGACTTACAAATTGCTTCTCTCATAAACAAGCTTGAAGCTCAAAGAATTGGTGAGTCAAGTCAAGGACTCTTGCACCCTCCTGGTTTCACACTAGAGGGAATAGTGGCAGACAAGGCTCATCATACATCTGCATCCGAGCAAGGGGTAAACCAAACTAATCTTGCACCCTCTATTGCTTCATTGTCCATCCGACAACTTCCAGACATGATCACTAAAGCGATCAATTCACAATATGGTGGCAATGTTCCTCGAAATGCTCAAACATATTCAAAGCCTTACATAACACGAATCAATAATATGAGGATGCCAGTTGGGTATCAACCTCCCAAGTTCCAACAATTTGACGGAAGAGGTAATCCGAAACAACACATCGTCCACTTCATTGAAACCTGCATTGGTGCTGGCATAGAAGGGGATCTCCTAGTCAAATAGTTCATTCATTCCCTCAAAGGAAATGCTTTCGATTGGTACACAGACATAGCATCCGAAACCATTGATAGCTGGGAACAAATGGAACAAGAATTCTTGAATTGCTTTTACAACACTCGTCGTACTGTAAGTATGCTGGAGCTTACAAATACAAAACAGATGAAGGACAAACTCGTAGTTGACTACATCAACCACTGGCGAGCTCTAAGTCTAGATTGCAAAGACTGTCTCACTGAGATCTCTGCAGTTGAAATGTGCATGCAAGGTATGCATTAGGGGCTCATCTACATCCTTTAAGGGATTAAGCCTCGTACATTTGAAGAGCTTACTACTCGAGCCCATGACATGGAACTCAGCATAGAAAATCACGGTGTTGAAATTCCTTTACCATCTGAAGAAATTAAGAAAGAGGATGGTGAATCTGAAGTACAAGAGTTCATGGATTCTTTGATTGCAACAGCTCTTACAGCAAATAATGTCCACAAAAAGGTGATAAAGAAGAAAGGAGGTCGTCATAAGCTTAAGCAACGAAAAAAAAAGGAATATCCTTTTTCCTGAGGAAGACGTTCCCTACATACTTGAAGACCTTCTCGAGAAAAGAGTGATAGAGCTTCCCACATCCAAACGTCCCAAAGAAATTGGTCACATTCATAATCCAAACTATTGCAAGTACCATCACATCGTAAGTCATCCAATTGAAAAATGCATTGACTTAAAAGACAAAATTTTGAGTCTTGTACGAGAAGGACAAGTATTTCTTGATTCGGATGATGAGACGGTCACATCCTACATCACTAGCATTGGTTGGGGAGACTTGCATTAAGAAGCGCGTCATGTAAATTCAACAACTTCATCTCAAGTTGTCAGGCCACAAATGACATCAGATCAAGACTCCCCGGCTGGAAAAATGAATGTCCCGAGAATCTTAAGCCCCAAGGACAAAAATCTTATGCCACCAATTGCTCCAGATTATCCTAACTTAAGCAAGTCAAGGCAACAAAGGTCTTCAAAGGTGGAGTAAGAAAACTGGGTGCAATCCAACAAAATGAACTGCATACACAGTCCTCTCATGCAAAACGACAAGGGGGCAAGCTTTCTTCCCAAAAGATTGAAAATTTCACTAAGTCCCGACATAAGGAATTAGTCTGGAAGAAGAAACAAGTTGCAAGAGAAAAATCCAACCAAAAGAAAACAACTTAAGGGTTCAAATCGAGGAGACATTTCCAAATGGAGTTTGCAAATTTTACCCAAACAACTCCAAGTTGGGGAGGGAAAAATATCATACTCGTTTGGAGACTGCTTGAATGGCTTCAACTGCAACAGCTATGTTCACATCTCTAATAAGCCGGAGAAAGAAAAAAATAAAGAAAGAAAGTCAGGGAAAACTGCATGAATATTTAACAATTTTGATGAACCGCGACACAAACAAGAAGAATATATGAATTTAGAAATTACAGATGGATAGACATATAAACTTCCAAATTCAAAACCCAGATCTGAACAGAAAATGGGATGCAATGGATAGAATTGTTCTGGGCTTCATATCTTAGTTAAGCTTTAGCATCTATAGAAATGTACTAACATAAACAAAGTATATGAGAGATCAAAAAAACTCGAACAAAATTCAATTCAGTAGTACAAAGCTTTCACGTCCACGATTTGTTAAACATTAACCGCTTTGAAAATGCAATAGAGTTATGTGACTTTGTGAAAATTCATGAAATCAAATACTATTATTAGGCATAATTTAAAGATCAAAAAATTTAATTATTACCTCAACCCACCAGATAGGGATTACACACAGTGATACACACACAAAAAACCCTAGTATTGGAACAAAGGAAAAGGCCCAAATCAAACGATCCACATAAATTGAACAACATATATGTGTGAAATGATAATTGCATTGAAAATCGAAGACCCAGATAGGGAAATAGTATGAATTTAAAGAAAACCTATTCTCTGGTGGCCAGACCGGCATTTCGACTTTTGCGGAGTCGCCGAGAGATGTGAGATAGAAGGAGTCCCCGAGAGATGTGAGATAGAGGGCTGAGAGACGCGAGATAGAGGGAGTCACTCTTTTCGAGTTTCACAGGAGATCGGTAGGAAGGCGATATAGAGAGAGAAGAGAAGGATGAGGAGAGAGAAAGTTAGGGCTTCTTTATCACGATTTTTTTTTTTTTTTTTTTAATGAAATGTTTAATTTGGGCTTTCGGGTTGGGTTCGGCTTGAACCCAGCCCAAACTGAATAAGGTTGGGTTTTTTCAAAACCCAACCCAACTGAAACCCGAATTGTGAATTTATATGTTCAGATTTTAAAATTCATGGGCTGGACTTGGGTTGGGCTGGGCTAGCCCGCCCAAGTTGCACCCCTAGTATAGAGTGCCAAAAAAAATGCCTTAGAACTGCAGCATTGTTAAAATCCTCTAGGTTAGCATTGTTAATATCATCACGAGCTGCTTTTTTAAAGGTGAAATACACTTATCTCTCATGAGGTTTGGACAAATTTCACATGGGTGGAGTATTTGAAGTTTATTACTCTGACCTCCCTTAAGACTATAAAAAACCTATTATACACTTACATGTAATATATTTTTATATAAAATTTTAAAAAAGAATCAACTTTTTATCTCATCTCTCTTATTACTTTCTCTATCGTCTCCATCATTATCCCCTCCTACAAAAATATTGTAAATAAATAAATAAATGAGTGTAAGGGCAACATGGTTATTTTATGAATTTTTTTTACAAGTTTTGATGGAGATGGGGGGTTGTTCATTGTTGAGCATACACCCTAACCTCAAGGAAAGTCAGAGTAATCCAATTATGTGAGATTTGTCCAAATTTAAAGAGTGATCAGTGTAATTTACCCTTTACTAAACATAGTTGGTTTGTTTTGTTGTAATTTAGTATGGCATGCTTTTTTGCATGACATCTATTGCACATCATATAGTCTATTTTTTTTATTTATTATTTATTTATTTATTTATTTTTCTTAAATGGTACTCACACACACATGTCTCTTGTAAGATTTGAACCCCTGACCTTCCTTTGGGAGGTAAGAGGCCGATACCGCTAGGCTACTGGCCCGTTGGTAGTCTATTTCAAATTTTCATCCCCATTGTTTTGTTTTGTTTTTATTTTTTTTTTGGTTAACCTGATTTGGAATATTAATTTAAAAGATTCCTCTACAATTTTTAATTTATTGTGATGTGGGACTAAAAAAAAATTGTTCGCAGATGAGGTATTTTTAATATATTTTTTTGTTAAAAAAAGTGTAACACAAACCTCATAAATTTCAGTTATTAATTATTTCAAGATGCTTAGGTATTGTAATCAAGAAGTTCAGCTACCAGTGTAATTACTGGCACTGATATGAGAAATTAAGGATTTAAAACAAACAAAAAAACATATATATATATATATATATATATATATATATATTTATATATATTGAATGTGGAAATTAGAGAACCTGTTCTTATACAATGGTAAAATCAGGGACATGATGATTCACCTGTAGAGTTGCCTAATAGAACAAAATATTGTCTGGATCCAAATAAAATAAAAAACAAAAAAATCAATGGAGACCATTCCCTTGAAATTTTTGAAAACCCCTTGTGCATGAGCCTTTCTTAATTTTAAGTTTGAAAAATAAAATAAAAAAATTTGTGGTAGCTAGGGATTTGAAGTTCTAATTTGGGGTCCCTCCTTAGTTACTTGCAAAAAAAATAAATAAATAATTTTTTTTCTAAATTTAACGAAAAGTGATAGCTCATTATCACATTATAGTACTTAAGTAACTGACTCGATCAATATATACAACATGTATATGTACTTAGTTATTTTTTAAAAGTAATTTTATATATATATCCTGCCAAAGCGCAAAATACTATGCAAACAAGCACGTGCGTCCGCTGTATTAAATGTGCCAGTAGCATCCCCAGCTTACATTAGACCCACATAAGATGAGGGACCACTAAGCATCTTTAGACATGTCAATGCATTAGACCCACATAAGATGAGGGACCACTAAGCAACTTTAGACATGTCAACGGTGATTCGGGATCTATTCGATTAGCCCAATATGAATTGAACAAAAAATTTGATAATTTGATTACGAATCAAATTTAATAATCTATTAGTTTAATAAATCGAATATAAATTATATTGATCTGATCTGATAAAATTATATAATTATTTATCAATAATTTTACATATTTATATCAATATTTCTATTAAAATTGTATTAGAGGTAACCAAAAAAAAAATTATAATATTATATATACAATGGTATGGTGTTCTCATTCACATGCTAATAAATCACTTAATATACATATTAATAGTGTGGTGTTCTCATCAATGTTATATATATTAGTTATATATTACTAAATTTGTATATATTAATTATTTATCATTATATTTATTTAGTTGCATAGTTATATTACGTCACATTTTGTATATTAGTAATTCTCCACTTCATCTAACTTTATAATCATATATATTAGTAAATATGATTTTAATCCGATTTCGAATCCAATTCAATCTGAGTCTGAGTTAGATACGATATAGATTGAGACATTCAGTCCGAAAACCTGTTAGTGATCTGAATCGAATAATTCATTTGCTTAACAAATAGAATATGGATTTGATCAATCCAATCCATGTTTAGTATGGCATGGTTTTTTGCATGACATCTCTTGCCCGTCATAGAGTCTATTTTCAATTTTCATCCCTATTGTTTTATTTATTTATTTATTTTTTTGTTAACTGATTTGGAATATTAATTTAAAGAGTAAATTGCAGTGACACCCCCTCAGATTTGCTTAAAAGATAAGTAGATGCAACTTAGGACATTTTTTAATAATGACACCACCAGGTTTGCAAACTTGAATAATGACTACCCATTTTGTAAATAAAAAGCCAAACACAACCTTAAGTAACATGAAATGTCTAATATGCCCTCAAATGTATTTTTATCTTCACCAAAAATAACCAAACTACCCTCTCATCTCATCTCTTTCTTTCATCTATCTTTCAAAGACAAACACAGCTTTACTCGCATCTCATCTCTATGCCTCAACAATCAAGTAATGGAAGAACAAACCAAACTCTACACATCGTCCTTTGCCTGTAACCGGTGAAACGAAGGGTTGTTGAACGTCGCCACTACCATGTATACCGTCCCACCGGCGATTAGAGACCCCACAACCGACCTTTTGACAATCTGACCCTATGGTCCGGGCAGTGACACGGTGAACCCATTCGCCACTGGAAACAGATCGAATGATGTCGTATTGGGGAGCACCATTGCGAAAAGAGAAAGAGGGGGAGGGCAGTGGTGGGTGAACTGGATCTCCATCATCGGCGTTGACTGTGTTGGGAGTGTCGGAAGGATTAGGTTCCGATCGTCTTTAGGGTTACGAAATCTCCATGATCGGTGTCGACTGTTTTGGGAGTGTTAGAATGATTAGTCCAGGATAAGAACCCGGCGTCAAAGGATTAGCGCCGTATTTGAGACGCTTCTCGTCGTTACGTGCACCACGATTCGATAACAAAATGAAGTGAAAATCTCTGATTGGTGGACTGCGGCGCCACATACGCTGGTCGGATCTGGTTCGTGACCGTACTGAATCCGAAATCTGCAACCTTCAAATCACTTTTGTTGTCGACGAGGAGGTTGTCCGGCAACATATGTCAGTGGTAGACCCCACGCAAATGCAGTACCCAATGGCGGAGACCAACTGTTGGAAGAATTTGCGGCTGAAATCTTCGTTAAGCCGTGCTTTTGCAACCCTAGATAAGAAGGCGACGCTGAACCAGCACAACGAGAAGCTTCTCAAATACGCCTTTGACGCCGGGTTCTTATCCGGCGCTAATCCTTCCGACACTGCCAGCAGCTACGGGATTTGGGGTGTCTGGTACCGACGACGAGGTAACAGAAGATGGCGGTAGTGGTGGCGACTTGGTATATGTTTTGTATATATATATATATATATATATATATTTGTATGTATATATATGGATGGTTTTGTGTGACTTTGTGTGATGGTGGTGAAAGGCGAAGGAGATGGTGGTTGTGGAGGTTGCAGTGGCGGTGAGTGAGGTTGCGGGGGTGGTGAGTGGTGCTTGTTTACATTGGTTGAGGTTACTTTGGTCATTTTATGTGGTCAAAAAGGTAAACATGTACTTTTATCATATTTCATCATATTTGGGGTGTCATTGTTCAAGTTTAGAAACTTTGGTGGTGTTATTGTCAAAAAATAACCTACCTTGTATTTATCTGTCTTTTAAACAAACATGAGGGGGTATCGCTGCAATTTACCCTAATTTAAAAGATTCCTCAACAATTTTTAATTTATTGGGATGTGGGACTAAAAAAAAAAAATATTGTTAGCAGATGAGGTATTTTTAATATATTTTTTTGTTAAAAAAGTGTACCACAAACCCCATAAATTTCAATTAATAATTATTTCAAGATGCTTAGATATTGTAATTAAGAAGTTCAGCTACCAATGTAATTACTGGCGCTGATATGAGAAATTAAGGATTTAAAACAAACAAAAAAACAAAAAATATATATTTATATATATTAAATGTGGAAATCAGAGAACTTGTTCTTATACAATGGTAAAATATCAGAGACATGATACACCTGTAGAGTTGCCTAATAGAACAAAATATTGTTTGGAAGCAAGTAAAAAATATTCAATGGAGACCATCCCCTTGAAAGTTTTGAAAACATCTAGTGCATGAGCCTTTCTTAATTTTAAGTTTGAAAAATTAAATAAAAAATTTTTTGGTAGCTAGGGATTTGAAGTTCTAATTTGGACTTCTTAGTAGCCAATTTGTAAAAATAAAAAAAAAATAAAAAAAGTAAATTCTAAACTTAACGAAAAATAATAGCTCATTATCACATTATAGTACTTACGTCAATGACTCGATCAATATATACAACATATTTTTTAGAAGTAGGTTTTTTGCCAAAGCGCACAATACTATGCAAACAAGTATTGTGATGAGGAAGCTATCAATGGAGAAAACACAGCGAAACCCTCATCTTCAATCTCCTCTACAACATCCAAATCAGTCTAAAAACCCATTCCAAAACATCTACAAATCATCTAAACCAATCCAAGACTCCCTCATTAAAAAATCCCATCCCAAACCATTTGAAACCACCTTTCATTCCCAAGCAAAACTCAACACAGACATACCAAAGAAGAATTGTTCAAACCACCTCTAAGCCACAGGCAAGCATCTTACAAACAGAAATCTATCACCCTCCAATCCCATCATCTTATTCTAGTAAACCACATGTACATTTTCCTTCATCTACAACTAGTCTAGTCCGGGTCCAAAGCAAAGTCATTTCAGGCACAAATGTCATCCCTAAATCACAAAACAAATCCTCACAATGCAAGACAGTAGCATCCCCAAAACCTTACCCACCCAAGAACTTCAACCCCCTTTTGTACAGCTCTTCAGGCCACCAAATTGAAAGACTTCAAGAACAGCTCGAGTGGAAGGACGAAAACCTGGGGAAAGCAATGGATATGTACAAAGAACAGAAGAAGCTTGTTTCAGAATTGAGAAAAGATCTAGCTGAGGTCAAAAAACAACTGGAACAATGCAACCAGCTACCACCAATGAGTGAGCCTACTGCAGCAAGGCCACAGGCAGCAAGTGAAAAGGCACCACATCATCAGCATCAACAAGCAAGTCCTCCACCACCAGTCCCAGCCATCACCACCACCACTACCACCACCACCCCAGCACGTGGACAACCTGCACAGGAAGCACCAGAAACAGGTTTGAATTTGAATTCAAATTTAAATGATAGTCCATTGGTCAATAAAGTGCATGAACACACTACCACCCCTATACACCAAAATGGCAAAAACTCAGACTGCCTTCTCCCACACACCCTACACTTCCAACAGAGCTCACCAAACAGTGCTCAACCCTTCCTACTATCAAACCTAACCCATCACATCATTGAAAAAGCTATACCTACCAAGTCAAATGAGCCAACCAAGTCAAATGAGCTAACTAAGCCACATGAACCTACCAAGTCAAATGAGCTTACCAAGTCAAAGAAATGGTCTGAAGTAGTCTCCCAATAAACCAACTTGATGGTCTTAGATTACATTAAACCATCTTCCTCTTACGGTAAGTCTGTCATTAAACCTCCAAAGGAAATGGCAATGGAAGGCATAAGGTTTTGGCAGGAAACCCATCTCATTGGACTACCCACACACAAAAGACTTCCTTTCAAAGTCATTCAATCTTCAGCATCTAAGATATGGAACTCCTATGGACTCACTGACACAATACTTGGAGACAATGGTTCCTACATTTTTAGATTTCGTACCAGCCATGAAGCTGAAAATGTCCCTACAAATGGCCCTTGGAACTTAGCTGGGCACCCCTTCTCCCTCAAGAAATGGAGTCTTCAACCTCCACCACACCACAGCACAGCCTCTTGTATCCCAATTTGGGTTAAATTCTTCAATATACCTACCCATTACTGGACTGCAACAGGTCTTAGTCACATAGCTAGCTCAGTAGGGATCCCTCTTTATGCAGATCAAGCAACAGTGAGCAGAACTAAACTCAAATATGCAAGAATTTGTGTTGATATTGACATCTCGCTGCCCCTTTTAACTGAAGTTGAACTCATAATGGAGGATGATACAATTGAAAGAATTGGTATTAAGTACCAATGGCTGCCCAAAATATGCAAAAGGTGCAACAAGCTCAACCACACAGAGTTCTCATGCCCACTGAATGTCACTGAACACACCCCTGCAAGGGATAATAGCCCAGCCCCCAAAAGCCCCTCAAATGATTGGATTACTGTCAGGAAGAAAAGAAGGCAGACTGGGAATAAGGCTCCAGCAAATGATTCTCACACTAATAATCGATTCTCCCCTCTTCTACAAGCCAACCATCACACCACTCCACACCAATCCTCACAACATTCCCCATCACATGTATCTCCAACCCCCCCATCTTTACCTTCCAATCCCTCTACCCACTCCAAGCTGCAAGACAATGGTAATGTATCAAAATCACCTCAAAGATCAGCATCTCAAAATCCTAAAGTCCTAGTGAGAACACAACCCTCACCTTCATGCTGTAAAAAGCTATGCTACTTAAACCATAATAGCCCCACATCAAACCCTGCATCCTTACCCACTATCCCAACTTCACTAACAGCCACACATGTGAAGGTTCACACAATCCCAAGGAACCAAGATCATCACAGTGCTCCTGAGCTTATTCCAAAAACATACACAACCACCACATCACTAATTACAACACCTGCGCAGTTTCATTCTGGCTCAAGAGATCATGATCATCACAGTGCTCCAAGTAAAACCCCAAGAAGATCCACAGTTAGACTTATGAAGTCTCAAGCAAGAAGAAACAAAAGCCTTAGCCCAGGTTTGATATCTTATGAGTCCCATGGGATTCAAAGGTATCCAGATCCCTCACTTCCCACCACTCCTCAATGATTTCCATCCTAGCATGGAATATTAGGGGGCTAAACATGCCCTCTAGACAGGCTGAGATCAAGAAGATGATCTCTGAGAAGAAACTAGATATACTATCTATTATAGAAACTAAAGTCTCCCCAGTAAATGTGGATGCAATCCACAATAAAATTGCAGCTCACTGGCACCTTGTCCACAACTACTCTTTCTCCTAGCTTGGCAGAATATGGGTTATGTGGAATCCCAATACCATTGATCTTAATGTTGTATGTACAACTAAGCAATCCATCCATTGCTCTATATCTATCATCGACCAAAATATCCCCTTTTACTCCTCTTTCATTTATGCTTCTAACTTTGCTGCGGAAAGGCTCTCCCTATGGAAGGATATCAACCACCATTCTACTATATTTGGCAATTCCCCTTGGCTGGTTATGGGTGATTTCAATATCATCT
Organism: Cornus florida; assembly: GCF_030987335.1. Lineage (NCBI taxonomy): Eukaryota > Viridiplantae > Streptophyta > Magnoliopsida > Cornales > Cornaceae > Cornus > Cornus florida. The sequence continues at coordinate 76,068,716 of NW_026775573.1, read as the reverse complement.
CTAATTCAACTGAGAAGAATGGTGGTTCTGTTAGATGGAATCCAGCCATTAATGCCTTCTGTGAATGCTTACAACAAGCTGAACTTGAGGATCTTAGGTTCACTGGCATCTTATACACCTGGAATAACAAAAGCTTTGGCTCAGCCTGCATTGCCAAAAAGCTTGACAGGGCCCTCATCAACAAGCAATGGAACACCTCATTTCCAAGATCATAGTGCACCTTTCTTACTCCTGGAGTATCTGACCACAGCCCCATTTTAGTTACAATTGATACTAACTCTCCCACAAGATGTTTACCTTTCAAGTTCTTCAATGCATGGTGCTCTCACCCTCTCTTTCTACCATCAATTCAGAGTGCTTGGAACCATTATATTCCTGGGACAGCTATGTTCCAAGTGGTTAAAAAGCTAAAATCTCTAAAGCACATTCTCAAAACCAACTGCAAGGTGGACTTCTTAAATGTTGATTCCAAGCTACAGGTAGTTAAAATGGAGCTAGATACATGTCAAAAGGATCTTGATCTCTCCCCAAGTGATACTCAACTCAGACTGTGATAAGCGCTGAATACTGTATATTCAGGCGCCCTAAATTACATTAACAAAGTCCATTAATTGATTATTTTATGTAGATTAACTCCATTTGCATGTTTTTGTGCATTTTCGGGTTAAAGTGCAAAAAGGAAACAAAAATGATGCCTTGTGGAATAATGAACAAAAAGGGTGCCAATTCTGAATTTCTGGCAGCGGTAGAACCTGACTTTTGTCGCCATTTTCGACCTAGCAAACTCAAGAACTGGACTTCCATCATAACATGAAATATTTATAGCTCTGAATCAGCTTTCCAAATCTTCAAGCGGTTCATCATTCGGAGTTCGGAACAGAGAGTTATGATCTTCTTAACAGAGGTGCGCAGAACTGCCTGGCAGCACTGAAGTACTGCCTTTCTCCCCATTTTCGACCAACCAGACTTGAGAATTGGGTCTTTATCAAAACATGAAGTTTTTGATACACTGAATCAGCTCTCCAAATATTCAAACAGATCATCATTTAGAGTTCGGGGCACAAAGTTATAGTAGTTTTACCAAAGTAGGTCAGTGCTGAGCAAGAAGAGCATGTTGCACATTGCACTAATTTAGAGTGCTCGAGATCACTCTTTGAGTGCTCGAAAATCAGCCAAATTGCAGCTCAGAAATGAACCCCTCTTCAGCCCACTTGTTCATTGGTTTCCACATTTCCACCCTCCTTCTTTATGGAGTGGTTGGGAATGTCTTTGGAGGAGAGAGAGAGCTTAGTTGATAGCTATAAGGCAACTAAGGGCCACATGCATCCTATCCTTGAATTTTGGCAAGATAGAGGAGAGAGAAGAGAGCAAGAAAGGTGTGTTCTTGGAGCTAGAAGAGGGGAGCTCGAAAATGGAGGTCAAGGCTTTGCTTCCTCCTTCCTCTAGTGCATCAATGGGTAACTAAACCTCCATCTAGGGAGGTGATGAAGCTCTACCTTGTAAGCATGTCTAGTTTTTGATTTATTTTGGGGAATGAAATGTATATTTGGCTAGTTCCATGGTCTAGAGCATGTTACAAATTGTAATGAAGATTTTGAATGTTTGAATGACTATGTTGATTTACATACTCTTGTCTTAGATTATTTAATCTCATAGTTGTATGGCTTATAGTTTCATAGTGACAATGGAACTAAGATTATGGAACGGTTTTAATGGCATGGTTTTGAGTAGCTTGTTAATCCATAGCTTAAGAATTTCTTTTGATGAGTTAATCTTGTGACTTGATATCATGTGCTTCCACCAATTGATTAATTGTTTGACAATCTCTAGCTTAGTGAGCATGTCTAGGGTTGCATCTTAGTTTAGGTAACTCAACCATGTGAAGCTTTGATAGGTTGTTCTTACTATTGAATTAATTGAATTTCTTGAAGATATTATAGTAGTCATGTATTATTATATATCAAGGTCATTTCTACATTAACTCCCCAAATTAATCATATAATTAGCTTGTGTAGAGGTTTGGAGTGGACTCACTTCCCTAGACTTCCTTCTCTAAATCTTCACTTTTAATCTCCTTTAATTTATTGTTTTATGCATTCTGAATTTGTAGTTTAGTGACAAACAAAACAAACCCTCTATAAAACCCCTTATCACTCTAAAATGACTCTAGACACTTAGGTTGCCATAGATTAGCGCAGTCCCAGTGGTTCGACTTACCCGACCAATAGCCCTATTTTACAATGATTCGTGCTATTGCGAAGGTTGATGTATAGTTGATCAACCGATCAATTTTTGGCACCGTTGCCAGGGACTGCAAACAATTTAGCGACCATAGTTCTAGGGTTAAATTTAGTTTGATTGTGAATACTGTGTTTTGTGAATATTTCTTATGTGTTTTAACCATCTTTGTGTTGTAAGTGAGATCCTAGGGACTCGAAGCTCGCCGTGGAATTGCTAGCAAATTGTAAGTCTAGAAGACCCTAGGTAAGTCTCGTGACTTCTAGTTTCGAATTTTGGATACAGTACATGTGTTAATTTTAGAAGTAGTTAATTTAGTTGTGAAGCCCTTGTAGAGGCTATTATCTTGTTTAATTTCGTGTACAAGCATCGGTCCTTGTCGTGGCCATTTATTTTCTGTCTTGATAATTGAGGAGAAAGGGAACATCGTATGTGGAGTATTGATGATGAATTGTGTTATTGAATATATGCTTTGTTGTTGATGTTTGGCCGTAGGTCACTCTCTCTACCCACACTTGACTTGCCTATTGATATAAATTCACTTGAAAGAACTCTTAGACGGAACCTTAGGGAACCCACTCTTACAAGGGATCTTGAAATTGAATTCAATACAATGGGGGATAACGTAGGAAATCCGGGGAATGAAAGGGCTGAAATTCCTAATGTAGAACCAATGACTCTTAGAGATCATTTCATTCCTACCACCTATGCTTCTCCTTCTTGCATAGTAATGCCAAACATAGATGCAGCTCAATATAAGATCAAATCAAGCACCATCCAAATGCTTCCATCATTTCATGGCTTTGATAATGAAGATCCATATAAGCATCTTGATGAGTTCCTTGAAATCTGTTCGACCATCTGGTTGAGAGGTTTTCCGGACAATGCACTTCATCTCCATCTTTTCCCATTCTCCCTAAAGGATAGGGCAAAATATTGGTTGAACTCCCTCGCTCCCAATTCCATTACTTCTTGGGCTCAATTGCAACAAGAATTCCTTAAGAAGTATTATCCGGTGAGTAAAACCAACCAAATGAGGCGTTTCATTCTAAGTTTTTCTCAAGTTGATGGAGAACAACTCCATGAGACTTGGGAAAGGCTACAAGATCTTCTACAAAAATGTCCTCATCATTTGATCCCAAAATGGCAATTAGTGCAAGCTTTCTATGCCGGCTTGACCGAAACCCATAGATTCATGGTTGATTCTTCTTGTGGTGGGATGTTCATGTCCAAGAATGTGGATGAGGCTTGGACCCTACTTGAGAATTTAAGCGAAAATTCACTTCAACATAATTCTCGTAGGGCTCCGACCGCAACCATTGCAAAGAACACCAACCCTTGTCAATCAAAATCAATAAGGGAGGAATCATCTCAAGTGGATGCCATCGCTCATAAATTCTACCAATTGATGGCACCACATCTTCCTCCTTCATTGTCTCAAAATTCGGCAAGTTCAGTTTGTGCTTCATGTACTAGTCCATTCCATCTCTCAGAAGATTGCCCCATACCGGAGCAATTTCCCAATCCCAACCAAGAGCAAGCTAATGCCATGTTCTCGCGGCCCGGGAACAATCCATATTCCAACACCTACAATCCGGGTTGGCGAGATCATCCGAATTTCTCGTGGCAACAAGCCCCACAAAATTCCCAATTCCAAAACCAAGGGCGGCAAAATCAGCCCTCTTCTCAATATCAAGGTAGACCTTTCCAAGCCTCTTCAAGCTACCGTCCTCCTTACAATCCAAATGTCTCCAATCAACCTCCTGTGTGTCCAACAGATGAGATAGTAGCTGCAAACAAGCAAATGATGAAATCATTAAATAAGCAAATAATGGATGCCAACAAGCAACTCTTGACATCCTTGCAGCCTACTCTCCAAATGGTTCACTCTCATACTCAATCCATAGCTAATCTCGAAACTCAAGTGGGCCAAATAGCTAACTCGGTGAATCAATTGCTTCAAAAGGACAAGGGCAAGCTTCCTTCTCAACCTTTTGAAAATCCTAGAGGAATGCATGTAATTGATGATACCCCTCCTCCGAGTGGGCCGACTCATGAACAAGTTCAATCTATCACCACCCTTCGGAGTGGTAGAGTGGTTGACAACAAGGTTGATGGAGACACAAGTGAGAAAAACCCTCCTTTGAAAAATCCACATCCAAGCTCTTCAAATCCAAAGTCTTGTCCAAATACCATTCACGAAAATCCCACACATGTCACCCCAAATGTGGAAACTACTTATGAGCCAAGAGCTCCGTTTCCTCAACGTCTTCAAGAGTCAACACATTTTGGGAACAAGAATTGTAAAATTCAAGACATGTGGGAAGTTTTCAAGCAAGTGAAGATTAATTTGCCCCTCTTGGATGCTATCAAGCAAATCCCTCCCTATGCAAAATTTCTTAAAGATTTGTGCACTCAAAAGTGCACTTCTAAAAATCATTTGCCAAAAAAAGTGAGGTTGACTGAAAATGTTAGTGCTATCATTCAGCACAGCACTCCTCCGAAGTATAAGGATCCGGGTGCCCCCATAATCTCTTGCGTCATTGGTGACAGCAAAATCGAGAGGGCCCTCCTTGACTTAGGAGCTAGTGTGAATTTAATTCCATATTCAGTCTACCAACAACTTGGTTTGGGAGATCTTAAGCCGACTTCCGTGGTTTTGCAACTTGCCGATAGATCGGTCAAGCATCCACGAGGTATTCTCGAGGACGTTATCATCAAAGTGGATAAATTCTACTTCCCGGTAGATTTTGTGGTTCTTGATACGGAACCGGTCCATGACCCAAAAAAGCACATTCCCGTGATCCTTGGTAGGCCATTTTTAGCCACGGCTAATGCATCAATTAATTGCCGAACCGAGGTGATGGACATTGCTTTTGGAAACATGCAAGTTAAACTCCACATCTTTCATGCAACTCAACATCCCTCCAATGAGGATGATTGTTTTCTTGTGGATGTCATTGATGAAGTGGTCGAAGAATCTCTCCCCTTCATTCGAAGCAAAGATCCTCTTGAAACTTTCATGTCCCATTTTGACTTCTCAAACTTTGATGTTGATCAAGCCATTCAAGAAGTCAATTCCTTGCTTGATATTAATGCTATCATGGATGTACCTCCTTGGAAAATTCCAAAAGAACCACTTCCCCAACTTTCCACCACTCCTCCGGTCCCATCATTGTTATCTCCGCCACAACTTGAGCTTAAGCCGCTCCCGGCCCATCTCAAGTATGTGTTCCTTGGTCCAAAGCAAACCTTTCCGGTCATTATTGCCTCGGACCTTCAAAAAGACCAAGAGACCAACCTTTTAGCAGTGCTCCAAGAGCATAAAGAAGCTATTGGTTGGACAGTGGCAGATTTGAAAGGAATTGACCCCTCCATTTGTATGCATCGCATTCATATGGAGGATGACGCAAAGCCTACTAGAGAGGTCCAGCGCCGGTTAAATCCAAATATGAAGGAAGTGGTCATGAAAGAGGTGATCAAATTACTAGATGCGGGAATCATCTATCCTATCTCTGATAGCAAGTGGGTGAGCCCCACACAAGTTGTCCCCAAGAAATCCGGTCTCACCGTTGTTGAAAATTCAGCGGGTGAGCTCGTGCCACAACGAACCACCACCGGGTGGCGTGTGTGCATTGACTATCGGAAACTCAATTCATCAACTAGGAAGGATCATTTCCCACTCCCATTTATTGATCAAATCCTAGAAAGGTTAGCCGGCCAAGGCTTCTATTGTTTTCTTGATGGTTATTCCGGCTATAACCAAGTGGCAATCGCCCCCCAAGATCAAGAGAAAACAACATTCACATATCCCTTTGGTACTTTTGCCTATCGACGCATGCCTTTTGGTCTATGCAATGCACCGGCAACGTTCCAAAGGTGCATGATGTCCATATTCTCCGATATGGTTGAAAAGTTCTTGGAAGTTTTCATGGACGATTTTTCCGTATTTGGCTCCTCCTTTGACTTGTGTCTCAAAAATTTATCTCTTGTGCTCCAAAGATGCAAAGAGACGAATCTCATTCTAAGTTGGGAGAAAAGCCCCTTCATGGTCCAAGAAGGCATTGTTTTAGGACATGTCATTTCTAAGCGGGGAATCGAGGTAGACAAGGCAAAAGTTGAGTTAATCTCTAATCTTCCTCCCCCAAATTCCGTCCGTCAAATCCGTTCTTTTCTTGGCCATGCTGGATTCTATCGTCGCTTCATGAAAGATTTTAGCAAAATCTCACGGCCCTTGTGTAATCTTTTGGCCAAGGATGTTCCGTTCAATTTTGATGACGCTTGCATGGAAGCTTTCATCAAACTTCGCACTCTCCTCTCATCCGCCCCAATCATGAAACCCCCTAATTGGTCTCTTCTCTTTGAGATCATATGTGATGCATCCGACTATGCATTAGGGGCGGTCTTGGGCCAACGTGTGGATAAACTTCCGCATGTCATTTATTATGTTAGCAAAACTCTCTGCGATGCCCAATTGAACTATACCACCACTAAAAAAGAATTGCTAGCTGTGGTGTACGCCTTGGATAAATTTCGCTCTTATCTTCTTGGCTCCAAGGTCATCGTCTTTTCAGATCATGCCGCTCTTAGGCATTTGTTAGTGAAAAAAGAGACAAAACCCCGTTTAATTTGATGGATCCTCTTACTTCAAGAGTTTGACATTGACATCCGGGACAAAAAAGGGATTGACAATGTTGTCACCGATCATCTCTCTCGCTTACTTATTGAGAAATCTTCAGAATTCGCAGCCATCCGTGATTCCTTTCCGGATGAGCAACTTCTTCAAGTTTCATATTCTACTCTTCCATGGTTTGCAGATATTGTCAATTATCTTGCGGTTGGCAAAATTCCAGCTCATTGGTCCAAACAAGAGAGGGACCGGTTTTTCTCCCAAGTCAAGCATTTCTTTTGGGAAGATCCGGAACTATTCAAGTATTGTCCGGACCAAATCATACGGCGATGCATTCCTGAAACTGAGGCCACAAGCATTCTAAATTTTTGCCATACTCTTGCTTGTGGAGGCCATTTTAGTGCCAAAAAGACTGCTAACAAAGTTCTTCAAAGCGGATTCTTTTGGCCTACCTTGTTTCGGGATGCATACAATTTTTGCAAATCGTGTGAACGATGTCAAAAACTTGGATCCATGTCCTGAAGAGACATGATGCCCCTCACTAACATTTTAATTGTTGAAATTTTTGATGTATGGGGGATTGACTTCATGGGACCATTTCCATCTTCTTATGGCTATGAGTACATCCTTGTAGCGGTGGATTATGTGTCTAAATGGGTTGAAGCCGAGGCTACCAAAACCGATGATCATAAAGTCGTGATCCATTTCATTCAGTCTCACATCTTTAGTCGTTTTGGTACGCCCCGAGCAATCATTAGTGATGGCGGATCTCATTTCCGAAATCGTTATCTAAAATCCGTCCTTGCTAAGTATTCCGTCATTCATAAGGTTGCTACACCTTACCACCCTCAAACGAGTGGTCAAGTAGAGATTTCTAACCGGAAGATTAAGCACATTTTGGAAAAAACGGTTAGACCGGACTGCAAAGATTGGTCATTAAGGCTAAACGATGCGCTTTGGGCTTACCGGACAGCTTATAAGACACCCATTGGCATGTCACCATATCGACTCGTCTTTGGCAAAGCATGTCATCTCCTGGTAGAATTAGAGCACCGTGCTTATTGGGCCATAAAAAGGTTCAATTTTGATCTCAAACAAGCCGGCTCTAATCGTGCGTTGCAATTAAATGAACTTGAGGAATTGCGTAATGACGCGTATGAAAGCGCAAAAATTTACAAGGCAAAGACTAAAGCTTTTCATGACAAACACATCGTCAAAAAGTCTTTTGCCCCGGGACAAAAGGTCTGGCTTTTCAATTCTCGCTTGAAACTCTTTCCCGGTAAACTCCGGTCAAGATGGGATGGTCCATACATTGTCACTACCGTCTTTCCTCATGGAGCAATCGAACTTCATGATCCTGCAAGTGGATCACTCTTCAAGGTAAATGGCCAACGGCTTAAGCCTTGCATTGGCGGCACAATCCTAACCCGAAAAGTTGAGGAAGTCCTCTTGACGGATCCAATTTATGAGGATTAGTGCCTGCTCTAGCTTTGTCTAGCTATCGACATTAAATTTAGCAACTCAAGGGAAGCAATTCTTTCAATTTCCAAGCTTCCTTCTCTTTGAAATTGCTCGTGCCTTGCAAATTTTCTGGGAAACGGTGTAGAAATGCCAAAATTTAACTTTCTCTGGAACTATCTTAAGTTGTGTTCCACATTTTTAGACTGGCTTCTTAGACCTTCTCAACTCTTGTTTTCATTCCCGGAAGTTTTTGGCTCTATCAGGCAATTTTCTCGGACTTTCGACATGGCTCTCACATGCATAGCCTCTCATCTTCAATGCATTGTTGGATCATAGTTTCTCAAAATCATCCATGCGTTGGAAAGGTGCTACATTTTGAAATTTTTTCCAAATTGTCCATGCATTAGAAAGAAGTTGAAAAGTTTTCAAAATTTTCCATCCATGCATTACATTGGAATGAATTTGAAAAAAAAAAAAAAAAATTTCAGAAATTTAATTCATGCATTGTGTGATGTTGCAAAGGTTTAAAAATTTTCCTACATTCATCCATGCATTTGAAGAGACCAAATTCCATCCATGCATTTGAGATGAAGTGCAAAGTTTAAATATTTTCCTATGCATTGGCTTGCAATTTTTCTTCCATCCTTAAAAAAATAATAAATAAAAAATAAAAAGAATATATAAATAAAAAAAAAAAAAAAAGGAAAAAAAATAAAAAATAAAAAACAAGAGCTCATTCATCCATGAATGCATGCATGCATTGCATTCATGCATCATCACCTATGTAGCCAACTTCCTTCATGCAATTTGAGTTAATGCATTCTTTCATCCATTCAATCTGCTAGAAAACCTCATGCAAGCTTTTAAGTTTCAAATTTTGCAGCCTTTGCCTTCATGTTTCATGTAGCCATGCATTCAATTTGCATTCATTCATCCATGCCTTCTAGTTCGAGTGCTAGCTGCTTTGCCTCCAATATTGCATGTTCCCATGTTGAAATTATGAACAATCCATGCATTCCTTCATGCATTCATCCATGCATTCAGCTATGAAAATTTCATCCAACCTTTCAGCTCCAAGCACCCTCTGCCTCAATTTCGAGCAATCTCAGCTCCCTTTGGAGTGCTCGTTGCCCTTCCAATTCAGCCATTCATGTGCAGCTACTGTCTCCATTTCGAGCACTTGAATTCCAATTTCGAGTGCTCGAACCTCCATCCCAAATATCCCAAGCACACTGCCTCACATTCGAGCACTTGAAGGCCAATCCAGAGTGCTCGAAACTTCTACAAAAACAATTCCGAGGCTCTGCTTGTTTTTGGAGCACTCGAAGCTAAATTTAAAGTGCTCGAACTCACCTTCTCTATCTCATCAACCCACTTCCAGCTTCATCTTCCTCTCTCTCTTAAACCACACCACCCCAACATTCCAAACCCACAACCCAACACCACCATGCTCGGGCACCACTCCTGCACAGCACCATGCAATCTCTACTCCTCTCGGCAACTTGAGACATGCCACTTCAAACCAAACAACCCACACCTCCTCACGACCAAACCACCACCAGCTCTTCAAGCCGAGCACCACCCTCCAACTCATGCTCACCACAACCCAAACCAACAACCTTCCCAATCTCGGCTTCTCTCTCTTCAACTTCAACCCTACCATGCATGAACCACCTTAAACCATCCTCCACGATCACACCTACTGCAACACACAACCTCACCTCGTAGCCACCATGCAGACCTGCATGCATGCATGCAAGCCCCATGCATGCATGCACAACCATCTTCTTCCTTCTCTCACCACACCACCAATCTTCCCTCTCCTCCACAAACCCAACCCTTCCCTCTTCCTTTCTCTCTCAACCCCAGCAACCAAGCATGTAAGCCATGCATACTCCATCAACCCTCACTATTCACCCTCCACCCTCGGCACCAACCAAACCAGCCTCTCTCTCCATCAAACCATCACCCTCGCCATCAGCATCCCACACATGGTGGCTCACATCCCACACATCCACCTCACACACACATCTCACACACCATGCTTTCACCACCTTCACCTTGCACACCACCTCACTCACTGCCAAGACTTCGAGCACTCGAAGTCCCATTTTGAGTGCTCGAAGTGTGGAGCACAATGCACCATCCTCAGCCGAGGCCACTGCCCCAATTTCGAGCACTCGAAGACACCCTTTGAGTGCTCGAACCAAGCCTCCCTCCTCTCTTTTAAACCCCGAACCCACACTCCACTTCCCTTCCCACTCTCGGTCACATTCAAAACCAACTAACCTCACATCTCTCTTCTCGGCATTCACCAAGCCACCCACACAACCCTCTCAACCAAACCACCTCAACCATCCCTCTCAACCTCCTTCAAAATCACCCCCACCTCACAACCAACAACCCAATCTCACAACCCCTCACCTCTCGGCCTCCCTCTTCATCTCTCTCTCTAGCCCCTCACCTTCGGCCACACACCACATACAACCTTCTCTCACTTCCACCCCACCTTCCCAATTTTCACTCTAATGCATGCATGCATTCAATCCATGTGCCTCCATTCTTATTCTTCTTCTCAAGGTATGTGAGCTTCATATTCTTCTCAATTCCTTGTCTTTATTTCCTTTATAAGGAGGATGGGAATGCATTGTGGAGGTTGTGTTGTATGTGGTTGATGATTGCTCTATGCTAGAGCTTGGTTTGGTTGTCAAAATTTTTGGTTTTCTTCATCCATCCCACTCCTCTTCACATTCTCTCTTTTGTGGTGCACGCCAGGTGCTCGCTGAAAGTCCTCAACCAAGTCCACCTCTCTAAATGTCTCGTGCCGGTCCTTCTCGCCCTCCTAGACCCTCTGCGGGTGCTCGTGCTGTCAATCGTGAGCGACCACGTGATCCTTGGGATCGCAAACAACTCAACTACGAGCTTTCTTTTCCGCTCACGGATGCCTTTGACATTCTACCCACTACTTCGTGGGCTGTAGCCGAATTGACTAATCGGCGTCTGCAGCACATTTGCGCGCCCCTTGCCAGGGTTGCCTACCCCCGTGTAGTGCGCCTCTTCTATCGGAATCTCCAATGCCCTGAAGAGCCACCCATTTCTCTCACTACATCCATTGATGGCACCACCTATGCTTTCACTATGACTAACATCATTCAGGTTTCTGGTTGCCCCATTGAGTGCCCCGATGACATTGTCAATCGTGAGAATCTCCCTTTATATGAGGAGCCGGATACATTAACTGTGGAGCAGATTGCCGCTGCCATTTGCACTGTTGACGATCCTACTAGGCCCGGTCTTTTATCCGCAAAACCAATCTTCCGAAACGCCTCTGGTTCATTGACACTGTCTTCAAGCACAATGTCTGCCCTTTGGTGCATAGCACCGAGCGTCGGGGCCTCCTTTTGCAAGCCTTATATGCCATGGACCAAGGCCAATCGTTCTCCATCCCAGAGCTCATTTGGACCATATTTATGAAGTTTTGGCATAACGCTCATAATGCACGGGTTCCGCGAGTTGAAAATCAGAAATTGCCTTTGCCGTTTTTCATCACTCGGCTCCTTCAGCACAAGGGTTTCGTTGTTCCTCCCCATGAACCAAAAGGCGAAAAGATTAAAATTTTTACCAAGCGCCGGTGGATCAATGTTCTTAGCCATTCTAGTACCCCTCAGCCTGCTGCCCCCCTGTTCATCCAAGCTCCACCTCCTCCTCCTTCTGAGGATGCTTCCACCGTAACAGCCGCTGCAAGGGTAGAGCCTCCGATCGACTCTCACCAGGACCAGGCTTTCATCCGGGCTAGCATTACCGGTATTCATGAGCGACTGGATCATTTTGAGAATTCTTTATCCGCGTACACTCAGACTCTATGTGAGACTTCTTCACGTGCTGAAGAAGATCGTCGTCTTGCTGCTGAAGACCGTCGTGTCGCAGCTGAGGACCGTCGTTTGGCTTCCGCTGAATGGCGTAAGACTCAATCTCTCCTCCATTCCATCCTCGCCCGTTTACCCTCTGGACCGTAGCTTGTTGCGCGTGTTGGACCTTATCTTTTTGTTTTATATGTACCTATTTCTCTTGTATCTTTTGTTTTCCTTTTGAACTGTAAGAATTTGCTATGTATAGGTTGCTCTAGTAGACATGATCCCTGTACAGCTCTTTTTGTAATCATGTAAACTCTTTTTGAAATGCAAATTCTTTCTGTTCTGTTAACTTTCGGTACATTCCTTTTCTGTATTTATGCTTGTGCTATTAATGCTATTTGTGGTTGTTTCTTTTTGTTCTTTATAATGCTCTCCTGGTTGCGCAGTCCAATTCAAGTTTGGGGGTTTGTGTATCACCATACCGTTTCCTCCCCCTGGGTATTGTTGTTTCTTTTTATACTCTTTGTCATTTTTGTCTCTAACTTACATCCATGTCCCACATTGAGGACACTGTGTAGTTTAAGTTTGGGGGTGCATCAAAGCATTCTTGGCATAGTTTTGGTATCATATTTTTGTAAAGCAATGATAGTGTAACTTGGAACTTGTCGGAGACAAAGCATATGTTTAATACCTTGTGTATAGAAGTAATTGAGAAATTTTTGAAAATAAAGAAATTTGAATTTGAAGTGATCATGCAAATACAATGTAGTCTGTATAAATGCCTCAATTAGATTCTTGCTGGATTTACACTCTTATAAGCTTCACAATGCACATATGCACATTGGAAACTTAACTGTGAGGCATGCAACTTGATTGACCTTGACCTTGGCCTAGTTAATCTGATTTGATGAACCTGATAGATGGATACCTTTGGCAAGGTTATAAAAAAAAAAAAAAATTTGAAAAGATGACCAGTTGACGTTCGTAGCCTTTCCAACTCGAGCTATTAAGCCCTAGGAGTGTCTCTACACTTAGCACCCTAAAGCCATCTAGTTTGGGAGTTGTTGGCCTAACGCTTGCTACAAGGGTTGGTTAGAAAGCTTAAGGGACTTAAAAATTGCATGGTCATTCAAAAAAATAAACTAGTAATAAACATGGTTCGTTGGAGTTCGTAGCCTTTCCAACTTGAGCTATTAAGCCCTATGGAGTGTCTCTACACTTAGCACCCTAAAGCCATCTGGTTTGGGAGTTGTTGGCCTAATGCTTGCTACATAAGTTGGTTAGAAAGCTTAAGGGACTTCAGCATTGCACAACCATTCTATGTTTCGCTTATGAGTTGCAATAAATTGTCAACAAGCAACAAAAGTTGTCTTGTAAATAAAATCATGCCTTAGGGACCTCATTTAAAGGGGAATTCAATGATTTGAAAACTTGTGCTTTGGAATTGGAAAAGAAAGTAAAAGCCGCATGTTGAGAATCCAATTCACTTTCACTGGAGTGTGAGTTATTTCCATTTAAGAGATGACAATTGAATTATTTATATGGACTATGATGTTGATGCATGCATGTTGAAATGGTTTTTCCCAATTTTTGTATCAATGCTTCATATATGCAAGGTAGTCTTCCCAATGATCCCGTCTCCAGCTCTTTATCTGTTTCAAGTTGTATTTGAGCTATGTTTATGTTTATTTTTGCCATGGTGAATATTTTTTTAATAGCATTCCCGTGTTTTCATTCCATTGAGCTTTGCATTTTGGTTTTGCTAAGGGACTAGCAAAATGTAAGTTTGGGGGTGTGATAAGCGCTGAATACTGTATATTCAGGCACCCTAAATTACATTAACAAAGTCCATTAATTGATTATTTTATGTAGATTAACTCCATTTGCATGTTTTTATGCATTTTCAGGTTAAAGTGCAAAAAGGAAGCAAAAATGATGCCTTGTGGAATTATGAACAAAAAGGGTGCCAATTCTGAATTTCTGGTAACGGTAGAACCTGACTTTTGTCGCCATTTTCGACCTAGCAAACTCAAGAACTGGACTTCCATCATAACATGAAAGATTTACAGCTTTCCAAATCTTCAAGCGGTTCGTCATTCGGAGTTCGGAACAGAGAGTTATGATCTTTTTAACAGAGGTGTGCAGAACTGCCTGGCAGCACTGAAGTACTGCCTTTCTCCCCATTTTTGACCAACCAAACTTGAGAATTGGGTCTTCATAAAAACATGAAGTTTTTGATGCACTGAATCAGCTCTCCAAATCTTTAAACAGATCATCATTCAGAGTTCGGGGCACAAAGTTATAGCAGTTTTACCAAAGTAGGTTAGTGCTGAGCAAGAAGAGCATGTTGCACATTGCACTAATTTAGAGTGCTCGAGACCACTCTTCGAGTGCTCGAAAATCAGCCAGATTGCAGCTCGGAAATGAACCCCTCTTCAGCCCACTTGTGCATTGGTTTCCACATTTCCACCCTCCTTCTTTATGGAGTGGTTGGGAATGTCTTTGGAGGAGAGAGAGAGCTTAGTTGATAGATATAAGGCAACTAAGGGCCACATGCATCCTATCCTTGAATTTTGGCAAGATAGAGGAGAGAGAAGAGAGCAAGAAAGGTGTGTTCTTAGAGCTAGGAGAGGGGAGCTCGAAAATGGAGGTCAAGGCTTTGCTTCCTCCTTCCTCTAGTGCATCAATGGGTAACTAAACCTCCATCTAGGGAGGTGATGAAGCTCTTCCTTGTAAGCATGTCTAGTTTTTGATTTATTTTGGGGAATGAAATGTATATTTGGCTAGTTCCATGGTCTAGAGCACGTTACAAATTGTAATGAAGATTTTGAATGTTTGAATGACTATGTTGATTTACATACTCTTGTCTTAGATTATTTAATCTCATAGTTGTATGGCTTATAGTTTCATAGTGACAATGGAACTAAGATTATGGAACGGTTTTAATGGCATGGTTTTGAGTAGCTTGTTAATCCATAGCTTAAGAATTTCTTTTGATGAGTTAATCTTGTGACTTGATATCATGTGCTTCCACCAATTGATTAATTGTTTGACAATCTCTAGCTTAGTGAGCATGTCTAGGGTTGCATCTTAGTTTAGGTAACTCAACCATGTGAAGCTTTGATAGGTTATTCTTACTCTTGAATTAATTGAATTTCTTGAAGATATTATAGTAGTCATGTATTATTATATATCAAGGTCATTTCTACATTAACTCCCCAAATTAATCATATAATTAGCTTGTGTAGAGGTTTAGAGTGGACTCACTTCCCTAGACTTCCTTCTCTAAATCTTCTCTTTTAATCTCCTTCAATTTATTGTTTTATGCATTCTGAATTTGTAGTTTAGTGACAAACAAAACAAACCCTCTATGAACACCCCTTATCACTCTAAAATGACTCTAGACACTTAGGTTGCCATAGATTAGCGCAGTCCCAGTGGTTCGACTTACCCGACCAATAGCCCTATTTTACAATGATTCGTGGTATTGCGAAGGTTGATGTATAGTTGATCAACCGATCAGACTGCTTGATCTCTCTCTTACTAAGGAGTACACAAGACTTTCAGATCTTCAAGAATGTATGCTCAAGCAAAAATCCAGAATGGTGTGGCTTAAGCTTGGGGACTGCAACTCATCCTACTTCCATAAATCAATTGCCTCTAGAGTTAACAGGAAGAAGATTTGTAGCTTAACCAATGCAAATGGGATTCGACTTGATAATGCAGATGGAATTATTCATGAAATTGTCTCACACTTTCAGAATCTGTTTTGTACAAGCCCTCCAACTACCCACACTCAAGCTGAACTCTCAAGAGTCATCACCAAGGCAGTACCCTCACATTTTCACCAGATTTTGGATTCTATCCCATCTCCACATGAGATTCAATCTTGCATGTTATCTCTAAATAAGGACAAAGCTCCAGGCCCTGATGGCTATAATGCCATGTTCTTCCACCAAGCATGGAGCATTGTAGGTAATTCAACAATTAAGGCCATCTCTGAGTTTTTCAGGAATGGTAAGCTGCTAGGTGAAGCTAACTCTACATACATTTCCCTTGTCCCAAAGTGTCAAAACCCCTCCACCATCAATGATTACAGACCTATCTCATGCTGCAACACCATCTACAAATGTATCTCAAAGCTTTTAGCTAATAAGCTACAACTGGCTCTCCCTCACATCATTGATCACACCCAATCAGCCTTTGTTCAAGGCAGGAAGATTACTGACTCAGTATTACTCACTCATAAGCTATTGAGAGGTTATCACAGAGACATTCCCCCCCCCCCCCCCAAGATGTGCTATTAAGATTGATCTTAAGAAGGCTTTGACTCAGTTAAATGGGAGTTTACACTGGACTGTCTTTCCCATCTCAACTTCCCTCCAAGAGATATGCCCCGAACAAGTTTGGTGGCAACCGGGGCCAGAAACCCTGAAACTGGAGAAAAATGACCAGAAGGAAATTCTAAGAGCACACTACTCAACAAAATGTAAAAATGAATCCCGTACGAGGATCCAGGCTCAAAATGATGCATTTTTGCAATAACTTACATTAATTGCACAATGGCCCCTCCAAAAAGTGAAAACTGCACTAATGACCCAGAATGAAAATATCTTCCAAAAATATTTTCTTAAAAATCCTAAAATAAAATATCTTCAAAAGATATTTATGAAAAACACCCCAAGAAAAGAAAAAGATTCTAAAAAAACTATACATCCATACCCCTATAGACACCGAGAGCAACCAGACTACATTACTGCAAAAGTAAAGATGCGTATTTCGTAGAAACCACTTAGAATGAAGATACGTAAAGTCAAAAACCAACTCCGAGCATGGAAAATGAGGTTGTGCCAAAAAGTGACAAACGGGGAAAGACAAAATAGGGAAAAGGACGTATAGTGAATAGTGTCCAAAAAGTGAAAACCCTTAAAGGAAGTTGTCAATTCGAGGGAAAGAGTCTCGGAAACTATTTCTAAGCACTCGAGATGACACTAAGTGTTGAGAAACAAAACTCAGAAAAGAAAATTAAACGAAAAAAATTTATCCGTAAAATTTGAGAAAAAGGAAAGAGAGGAAAATGACCGGGTCATTACAAAAATACCTACTGGCAGTGAGCTATCTAATTCCTGAGAGCGCCGATTTCTACCTAACTTGTGTAGTTACAAATTTCCTCCAATCAGAGGCTGTAATTCTAACTTGGTCCTTACTCAAAGGAGTACGTAATTAATTTATTGAACAATGATTGTATCATATCAGATAGATAGAGATATTACCAATTATAGAAATTTTCCTCTCTCTAGAACTAGGGTTTTGGAGAAGAAAACAAGGGTAAAGATGATGATGCCAACCTCCAAGCTAGCCCTTGAGGGTTCCATGTCCACTATAATGAGTGGCTAAATCCTTCTCTTGGGGCTAGAGATAGCCCCTAGGCTTGCTTTTCAAACCTAGTTTTTGTGTATTTTTAGGGATTTTAGTTGTAATAGATGTTTTGACTATGAATAAATATAAATCTTGTGATTTCTACTTTATTTATATGAATTAATGCTTTCAATTGATCATTTGGCTCTAGTCATATGTCTGTGTATGCTAGAATTAATGTTCATGTTTTTATCTCTAGATTTAATGAAGTTGATGCATTTCTATGTGTGTTGATGATGTTGATCTAGTGATGGTCAAGGCATGGTGCTTAATGGAACACTTTTGTGATTTATTTGATGGTTCACACTTGTTTCTTGATGGATTGTATTACATCTCTAGTAATTAGTTTAATTTCATGTCTCTAGCCTAGTTGTAGTGTAATTGCTTTAATTTCTTAGGTATGTGAACAATCAATTCTTGTTTCTTGATGTTCTATACTTGTGAATGCAAAGAGTTCATGTCTCTAGATATTTGTGTATGCATTAATTGTGGTTTAATTGAATGGATATTGGTCTCATTTGATATGTTGTGCTATTCATTAAAATTGGCTAGATAATCTATACTTATTTGTCATCCATACTTAGTTTCAATTGATGTCACACACACACAAGTTACAATTTAAATTTCTCCATTAATGTATAATTGCTAGTATTTGATGAAGTGAAGCTTAGTGGTGACTTTAAGTCCCAAGATCCCTCTCCTATATCTTTTCCCTACTTTCGAGATTACTCTTTTTACTTTCATTAATTTTTAATTGCATTGTAATTTAATTACACAATCACCAAAAATCTTTGATCATTTGACCTATTAATCCAACATTAGTTTCCATCACAAATACACCTCATTTCCCTTGGGACGATCCCTACTCACTCTAGCTATAGTTGGAAGTGGTAGTGGCATTTTCTAAATTTAAACTTGGCCACATTACACACTTTTGCATGCTTTGGTCTTGACACACTCCAAGCGCAATTTGGAGGCGGCAGTAGGATGTTGTAAATAGTGGAACTTGTACACTAGAGTTTTCTATCAGGAAACGGTCGCTTCAGGTTTCTTCTATATAGGAAGTAATATGCGTTTTGGAGGAAGGTCAGTTTTTACGTTTTAAATTGACTTTTCACGGATTGTGTTTATCAATTAAGGTAGTAGCCTATAGATTAGCGTTACCAACTTGTTAGTGCTAGATGCATAACAATTTTGTGCGTATATCTTATGGAACTTGGAGGAATAGGGATCGTTACCCTTAACTAAATATTGGGAAAGATTGAGTCATTGTTAGATACAACCTAGAAGTTGTACATTTATTGTATTTCTTAAATTTAGGAACCTTGCATATTATTAGATGCATTGGAATTTGGTGGGGCCTATACACAGAGGCTGAGTCCACATGAGAACGGAAATAAATTTTAAAAGAAACTAATTCAGAGTTTCGTGAATTCTGACGACGGAATTCCTTTTGTTAGGGGGGAAGAATGTAATACCCCTAGTTTTCAAAAGGATATAAAGGGATTTAATTATTTATTTTGTTGTATTTTATGTGCTTACGTGATTATATGTTTATGTTGCTACATGATTATATGCTTATTTGTCCTAATTGCTTATGTGATTTAATCGTGTGCTTGTGTGGTGTATTAATTGTGTGTAAATGATATGTGATTTAATTGTAATTAATTATTAGGATTAAATAATATAATTGCTTTATGTTTAATTTTTTTTAAATGATGGATTTGGATAGTAGTAATAGACTAACCCAATAGGTCGCATGGACTACTTGGATAGGAAGCTAATGGGTACAATTATTTACCCATGAATGAAGGTGCATATATATATGGGTATATATATATAAGGAGATTATAATTATAATAATAATTATTAATAGTTACTAATAATAGTTAGTATAGTCTGTTGATATTTATAGTTATAAGTTAATTATATATTATATTTATATACAGGTATATCACATATTATACTTAAGATGTATGTGTATATATTGTATTTTTCCTTTTTTCTTTTTATTTGTTCTTTTTTTTTTTTTTTTAGCAGACTTAGACTTGGAAAAGGGTTTAATATAAGTCTATATATACATAGTAAGAGCCTGCCAAAGGGTTTAGAAACCCTATTCACACCACTTTTTAGAGATAGCGAGTTTGATAGAAAACTAAGAGAGAAAGCTAAGGTTTTGGCCAAAAATTGAAGGCCGGACCAAGGAGGAAGGAATAGGGTTTGTTCGTGGGTAAAAGTAGGAGCAACAGAGAGGGTTCGACGGCAACCAAGGTCGCTGAAAAACCAAGGAAGAAAAAGAGAAGGTTTCAATTCGAAACCTAGAGGCAAGTTCTTCTTCTATCTCTTTCCCTTTGATTTCGTGTTCTATACGTGCCTAGGTCAATTCCAAGGTTAATCAGAAATTAATGGAACCTGCATATATGCTTAAATTAAATTAAAACTGAGTTGATTTGTTTATATTCATAGTTGTTTGATTTTGAAATTTCTTGAATGAAAACTTGTTTTAATTTGTGTTTAAGATGCATATTTGTTGTATAAAATTATCTGAAATGATTCAGGACATAGTTCAGGCTCTTAGGACCATCAACAATGGAGAACGGAAGAATTTGAACTCGTCGGAGATGAGGAAGATAATGCAAAACAAGGTGAGAGCCAGCTCCCAAAAGGGATTTATTTTGATAACTTTTAGAGGGAGAGAGCCGGCTCCATAAAGTTGAGAGCCCGCCCCCTCAAGATAAGAGCTTGCTCTCACAAGGATAGAGTTTGCTCCCACGAGGACAAAGCTTGCTCTCACAAGGACAAAGCTTGCTCTCACATGGATAGAGCCTGCTCCCACGAGGATAGAGCTTGCTCTCACAGGGACAGAGCTTGCTCTCAAGTGGATAGAGCTTGCTCCTTAATTTGGGAGCTTGCTCCATCGTTGATACTTTAATATTTTGGGATTTTTGGCTACTATTTTAAGGTTTTGGATGATCATAGGGGTTTTAAATAATTAAAACAGACTTGCTAAAATCCCTAAAAGCATAACTTATATTCTTATGCTAATATCTTAAAAATATAGAATTTTAATTAAATTAGCATACTTGTGACGACCCTGGTTTTTAGGCCAGCGTGTCCTATGATGAACCGTAGGGATAATCCGATAACGGATCCGAATGCGGAAGCGAAAACAGAAAACAAGACTCTAAGAAGTCAAAGTGACCTTCTATGAGGTCGTGGAACTCAATAAGAACTGATGCGGAAGCAAAAGATTGAAAACATGACAAATAAGCCCCCGGGGGCAAAATAATAATTTCTGAAAACTATAGATTCGGGTGCCACCGAGCACCCCGCTGGAAGGACAACGAAAAACTAATCAAGATGGACTCAAGAATCGCATGATTCGGAGTCCGGACGAAGGAGAAACGGCATGACGAAGAAAAACGAGCACTTAAGGCAAAAATGATAAATTGGTAATTATCTAGGAAGAACCGGATGCAACCGAGCACACCGTTGGAAAGACAGCAAAAAATTAGTCAAGTTCAAAAAAAAAAATCACTTGAATCGGAGTCCGGATGAAGGAGAAAAGCCCAAAAGAAGAAATGACGTCGCGGCGGCCCGACGAGGGGCCACGACAGCCCCATGCGCACGCCCATACGCGCGCCCATGCATGCCGCGCGCGCGCCGGTGCACACATGGCTGGTAGCAGCAACCCATAAAGCTGTTGTGGGTTTGTCAGAAAAATCCGGAACAGAGGCTGAATTTGGAGGCCTAGATGAATTTTTTTGCAAAAACACAGAGAAAAACCCCCCTCAAAATTGAGTTTTCGACGTGAATCGCGAGAGAATTAAAAAAAAACACAATGTAAAATGCCCAAAATGCCCTCCCAAGAAATCTGGTCCAGAGGGTCGAAAAAGCTGCTAACTAGAAAACTGAAAGCTGAACTTTGCAATCGATTTCCGGCACCAAGACGACATTTTCTGGAAAAACATGAAAAAGAAACCCCGCCCCCCCCAAAATCACGTTTTCTATTCAACCATGTTGAAAGAAGGAAATAAAACCACTGCGACAGGTCCATAATGCCCCTAGATCAGAATATGCAAAAAAAAATGCAAAATGAATTCACAAGAGGCTCAAAACACAAACGATAAGGTTTTGCCCGGAAACGACCATGCACGCAAGCGTAACTTACCTATTTGGACGTGCTACAATGGTCCACGACTTAAAAATACTACCGATACAAAATCCGACCCCCCATCGGGCAAAAAGGCAAAAATGGAACTTGGAATGAAAATTGGGAATCCAAAAATACAAAACGGGATCAAATGACCGTTTGACCCTTGGCCACACTTCATACAAGATTAATAAGACCCTATAAAAGAATGAAAATGGAATTCCCACACCCGATACAACCATGGTGAAGTAATGACTTGCGATTTTTCAAGATTTTCACAATATTTCATGAAGTTAAAAAGTACATAGAACATAATATACATGCCATTGGCCTTGATAAGCGCCGAATACTGTATATTCAAGCACCCTAAATTACATTAACAAAGTCCATTAATTGATTATTTTATGTAGATTATCTCCATTTGCATGTTTTTGTACATTTTCAGGTTAAATTGCAAAAAGGAAGCAAAAATGATGCCTTGTGGAATTTTGAACAAAAAGGGTGCCAATTCTGAAATTCCGGCAGCAGTAGAACCTGACTTTTGTCGCCATTTTCGACCTAGAAAACTCAAGAACTGGACTTCCATCATAACATGAAAGATTTAGAGCTCTGAATCAGCTTTCCAAATCTTCAAGAACTTTGTCATTCGGAGTTCGGAGCAGAGAGTTATGATCTTCTTACCAGAGGTGTGCAGAACTGCCTGGCAGCACTAACGTGCTGCCTTTCTCCCCATTTTTGACCAACCAGACTTGAGAATTGGGTCTTCATCAAAACATGAAGTTTTTAAAGATCTGAATCCGCTCTCCAAATCTTCAAACAGATCATCATTCAGAGTTTGGAGCACAAAGTTATGGTCATTCTTCCACAGCGGGTCAGAGATGGGCAAGAATTGCATGTTGCTCATTACACTAATTTCGAGTGCTCGAGACCACCCTTCGAGTGCTCGAAATTCTGGCAGATTGCACTCAGAAATGGCTCAATTTCAGCCACTTGCACATTGGTTTCCTCAATGCCATCTTCCTTCTATATGAAGTGGTTGGAGGTGTTCCTTGGAGGAGAGAGAGCCTTGACTTGAGCTTGATAAGAGAGAGGGAGGACCACATAGATGTTATCATTCATTCTTACAAGATTAGAGGAGAGAGAAGAGAGCAAGGAAGAGAGTGTTCTTGAGTGCTACAGTAGAGCTCGAAAATGAAGTTATATTCTTCTTCTTCTTCTTCCATTTTTGTATTAATGGAGAGCTAAACCTCCATCTAAGGAGGTGATGAAGCCTCCTCTTTTGATCATGTTCTAGATTAGGCTATACTTTTGGGGACTATAATGTATAATGTATGGTAGTTTCATAGTCTAAGAGCATATTCCTTCTTGTAATGAATTTTAATGTGTAAATGGTTGATGTAAGTTCATTGTCATATCTTTGATGATTCTTGGATCAATCTTATTGCTTTTATTTTCATAGTGACAATGAAAATATAGACTATGAATGTTTTTCAAGGCATGCTAATTTTGAAACTTGATATTCCATTGCTTAGGTACCTCCTTTGATGGTTTATACTTGATTCCTACCTTCATGTGCTTCACCATTTGATTGAAAGCTTGATGGTCGTTTGCTTGAGATAGTGTATTTGATTCTACACCTTAGTTTAAGTAGTTCAACTATGGTAGCTTTTGATGGAGCATTCTTGTTTTGATTAAGTGAACTTCTTAATGATTATTAAGCAACGGAGTTGCTTTATATTTCTTGACCATTGCATATATGCTATTTATCCCTAAATTTAGACCTAATCTAGCATGTACTTAGGGTGTAGTGTGGATTCATCTCCCTAGTCTTTTCTACTTGTATCTCACTTCTTCAATTTCATTGCAATCTATTGTTTTATGCATGTTAATTTCTTAGTTTAGTGACAAACACACAAACCCTTTATAAACCCCTCATCACTCTAAAATGACTTTAGATACTTAGGTTGCCTTAAGACTAGCGCAGTCCCAGTGGTTCGACTTACCCGTCTAATAGCCCTATTTTACAATGATTCGTGCTATTGCGAAGAGGGTTGATTTATAATTGATTTCGACCGTTGATCAATTTTTGGCGTCGTTGCCGGGGACTGCAAACGGTTTAGCGACCAAAGTTCTAGGGTTAATTTTAGTTTGATTGTGAATATTGTCTCATGTGAATACTCCTTGTGTATTTTTGATCATCTTCATGTTTGTGAGATTCTAGGGTCTCGAAACTCGCCGTGGGAACGCTAGCAAATTGTAAGTCTAGAGGCCCCCAGGTAAGTCTCGTGACTTCTAGTTTCGCATTGTGAATATTGTGCATGTGTTTAATTTAGCTTGTGAAGCCCTTATCGTGGCCATTTATTTCCTATCTTGTTGATAATTGAGGAGAAAGGGATCATTGTATATGGAGTTGATGATAAAGAATTGTTGTGTTGATTATGTTGTGTGTTGTTGATGTTTAAGTCCTAGATGGAGGGTATTTATCTTCCAACTCAATTCTACACACCACATGAGTTTTGTGCATTTTGCTCTCGTCATACACATCATACACGAGAATGTCTTCCAACGAGACAATTCTCGGACTTCTATCTAGAGCAACCAAATGAAAATTTCTTTGAACCGGGTAGTGATCCATACTTCAATGGTTATAACTCGGGTTGGGGAGACCAACAAAACTTCTTGTGGCATGACATAGGAAATTCAACCCCACAATCTCATATGCAACCTTTTCAACCCAATGATCATTCTTTCCCGCCCTCTTCTCCTTGTCCACCGTCTTCATTGGATGAATTTATTGCTGCCAATGAACAAATGATGGAGTCTTTCCACACGCAAGTGATGGAGTCCAATAAGCAAATGTTGGATGACATTGTTGGCATGCAATCCACTACTCATTCTCATTCCCAATCTAGAGTAGAGTTAGATGACCAAATAGCTCAAATTTAACAAATGGTTGATGCTCTAAATCATGAAAATGAAGAAGAATTTTCCATTGAACTCGTGGCCAATCCAAAAGAAAATTCTATGAATGATGAGATTACTCCTAGTAACTTTCAAAATGAGAATGATCAAGTGGTCATCACATATGAAAATGATGAAATTGTGGTTGAAGATCAAGTTGTTGCCATGCATCAAAATGAAGTAATTGTGGTTCAAAATAAGGAAAATAATGATGATGAGATTGTATCCTATAAAAATCCAGCACAGCCCCTACATAATCCCTTGCTTGATGCACCTCCTTTAATGGAGGATCCTCTAAAAACATGCTTAGCTCATTTTAATTATGCAGATTTTGATGTTGCCAATTCCATTTGGGAGGTAGAATTCTTTGCTTGATATTCCTCCACCTATTCACTCTCTTCCTTGGGCAACATCAAATGTATCACTCTCTTGGGAGTTTGCGTCTCATCCCATTCCCTCACTTGAGTTGTCTCAAGTTGTTGAGCTCGAACCGCCGGATAAGTGTGAGGAGGATG
Organism: Cornus florida; assembly: GCF_030987335.1. Classification (NCBI taxonomy): domain Eukaryota; kingdom Viridiplantae; phylum Streptophyta; class Magnoliopsida; order Cornales; family Cornaceae; genus Cornus; species Cornus florida. The sequence continues at coordinate 76,043,486 of NW_026775573.1, read as the reverse complement.
CTGAAATTTTGAAGGATAAGTTGTCGAGCATTCCCGTGCTCAATATGACCCTTCAAAAGCCTTTGCTAGGTGCACCCTCACCTACTCCATCTTCCTATAATCCAAATAAGCCCCATAATCCAAAGTTCGTCATTGAGGATGAAGAGTGGGTTGAGGTCTTTCCATTACCTCTTTTCCACTTTTGTCTTCAAAGTCTTCCTCCGCTTTTAAAAGAATTATCCTATCTGGGGAAATATGACTCTCTAGAGAGACATGGTATAGGGTAAGGAGGACCAACTTGATCTCGGTGCGTCTAGCTATCGACGCTAAATTTAGCACTCATAGGAAGCAATTCTTTCAATTTCCAAGCTTCCCTACCTTCTCAAATTGCTCGTGCCTTGAAATTTTCTGGGAAATGGTTTCGAAAAACCAAAATTTTGATTTTTTTGAAATGGTCTTCAGTTGTGTTCCACAATTTTAGACCGGCTTCTTAGACCTTCTCAACTCTTGTTTTCATTCCCGGAAGTTTCCGGCTCTATCAGGCAATTTTCTCGGACTTTCGACATGGCACTCACATGCATAGCCTCTTCTCTTCCTACATTGTTGGATCATGATTCCTCAAAATCATCCATACATTACATTGAAGTTGCAAAAAGTTGAAAAGTTTCTTAAATGCATTCTTGTAGAAGAGAGTAGTTGCAAGGTCTCAAAGTTTTCCCAAATTTCATTCATCCATTTATTGGCAAAAAATTGCACAGTTTGAAAAATTTTCTAAATTTTCTATGCATTGCAATGAAGTGTAGAGTTTGACAATTTTCCCTTCTTGCATTAGAATGGATTGAAGTTCAAAAGTTTGAAAATTGTCCATGCATTAGAATGAAGTTGAAAAGTTTTCAAAATTTTCCATCCATGCATTACATTGGAATGAATTTGCAAAGTTTTAGAAAAAATTTCAGAAATTTAATTCATGCATTGTGTGATGTTGCAAAGGTTCAAAAATTTTTCCTACATTCATCCATGCATTTGAAGAGACCAAATTCCATCCATGCATTTGAGATGAAGTGCAAAGTTTAAATATTTTCCCATGCATTGGCTTGCAATTTTTCTTCCATCTTTAAAAAAATAAAAACTAAAAAATAAAAAGAATAGATAAAAAAAAAATAAAAAAAAAAGAAAAAAAAAAAATAAAAACCATGAGCTCATTCATCCATGAATGCATGCATGCATTGCATTCATGCATCATCACCTATGTAGTCAACTTCCTTCATGCAATTTGAGTTCATGCATTCTTTCATCCATTCAATCTGCTAGAAAACCTCATGCAAGCTTTTAAGTTTCAAATTTTGCAGCCTTTGCCTTCATGTTTCATGCAGCCATGCATTCAATTTGCATTCATTCATCCATGCCTTCTAGTTTGAGTGCTAGCTGCTTTGCCTCCAATATTGCATGTTCCCATGTTGCAATTATCAACAATTCATGCATTCCTTCATGCATTCATCCATGCATTCAGCCATGAAAATTTCATCCAACCTTTCAGCCCCAAGTACCCTTTTCCTCAATTTCGAGCAATCTCAGCTCCCTTTGGAGTGCTCGTTGATGCCCTTCAAATTCAGCCCTTCATGTGCAGCTACTGTCTCCATTTCGAGCACTTGAATTCCAATTTCGAGTGCTCGAACCTCCATCCCAAACATCCCAAGCACACTGCCTCACATTCGAGCACTTGAAGGCCAATCCAGAGTGCTTGAAACTTCTACAAAAACAATTCCGAGGCTCTGCTTGTTTTTGGAGCACTCGAAGCTAAATTTAGAGTGCTCGAACTCACCTTCTCTGTCTCATCAACCCACTTCCAGCTTCATCTTCCTCTCTCTCTCAAACCACACCACCCCAACATTCCAAACCCACCAACCATGCACACTCCCAAGTCTCGGCTTCCCTCACAACAAACCCAACACCTCCACTTCGATCATCAACCATTCCCCACAACCAAAACCAACTCTCCTCCATGTAAGCAACCATGCTTGCAAACTAGCTACAAAACACCCCAACCCACACCAACTCCTCTCAACCAAACCACCCCGCAACCACTCAACCTCATCCCATGCACAACCTCACCCCCAAGCTCACCACCCTCTCGGCATTTACAAACCCAAACCTTCCACCCCTCTCAATCACCCAACTCATCATCCCCATGCAACCCACTTCAAGCCAAACAATCAAACTTCCTCTCTCTCAGCAACATACACCATTCCAACCATCAACCAACCTCACCTCATGCATCCCAAATCCTCACTCCACCTGTAATCCAAATCCTCACACTCAACCAACCTCTCTCTACACAACTCCTCAACCACCATGCTCGACCACATTATGCCAACCCACTTCCCTCAAACCCAACCTCATCTTAAACCCACCATCACCACCCTCCATTTCTTGCAACCTACCCAAACAACCCAACTCATCCTCAAGCCACTCCCAAACCCCTCTCTATCCCATCCACACACCAAACAACCAACCTACCTTCTTAACCATCCACCACTCTCCACCCCAGCTTGCAAACCATGTAGCTTAACCTCCTCCAACAACCCTGCATCCCAACGCACCATCCCAAAAACTAGCCTTCTTCCTCTCGGTTTCAACCCAAACCCTCAACCATGTAAGCTAACTCCAACACAATCCCATCACAACCACCCAATCCTCACAGCAACCCACCCATAAACCCACCATGCATCACCATGCATGCACACACTCAACCAACCCACCCACTTAGCTCTCGGCAATATACACCATTCCAACCAACCGACCTTTCTGCCAAATTCTAGAGCACTCGAAGCCAAGCTTCGAGTGCTCGCCCCTTGCTTGAGTTCTTACACAACAACCACCCGAGCCTACTGCCTCCACTTCGAGTGCTCGAAGTGAAGCTTCGAGCACTCGACCAAACACCCACTTCCTCTCTCTTTTAAAACACCCTCTCTCACTCGAAGCTTCCTCCATCTCTTTCTTTTAAACCCACAAACCCATCTCACACCTCACAACCAACTCCCTCTCTCTCGGCTTATTACCTTCCCCAAACCAACCAACCAACCTCCCCACTCCTTCTCCCTCTCAACCTAAGCATGCACCACACCCTCACACCATCACACCACCTTTCTCTCGGCAACCTCCAACCAACCCATCCATGAACCACATGCATGCAACCCACTTTCTCTCTTTCCCCAAAACAACCAATCCAACTCTCATCCACCACCAGCCAACCAACATTGCCACCACCCCTGCATGTCTGCATTTCCCATTTCCCATTCTTTCCCAAGGTATGTGAGCTTCCTATTATTCTCATTTCCTTGTCTTTATTTCATCATAAGGAGGATGGGATTGCATGTCGGTGATTTTGTTGATGCTTGTGTTGCTTGTTGTTGATGATAGCTCTATCCTAGAGCTTGTTTTCTTGCCAAAATTTTTAGGTTTGCTCCTCCATCCCACTCACTCTCACCTTCTCCTTTTTGTGGTGCACGCCAGGTGTTCGCTAAAATTCCTCAACCAAGTCCACCTCTCTAAATGTCTCGTGCCGGTCCTTCTCGCCCTCCTAGACCCTCTGCGGGTGCCCGTGCTGTCAATCGTGAGCGACCACGTGATCCTTGGGTTGGCAAACAACTCAACTACGAGCTTTTTTTTCCACTCATGGATGCCTTTGACATTCTACCCACTACTTCGTGGGCTGTAGCCGAATTGACTAACCGGCGTCTGCAGCACATTTGCACGCCCCTTGCTAGGGTTGCCTACCCCTGTGTAGTGCGCCTCTTCTACCAGAATCTCCAATGCCCTGAAGAGCCACCCATTTCTCTCACTACATCCATTGATGGCACCATTTATGCCTTCACTATGATTGACATCATTTAGGTTTCTGGTTGCCCCATTGAGTGCCCCGATGACATTGTCAATCGTGAGAATCTCCCTTTATATGAGGATCCAGGTACATTAACTGTGGAGCAGGTTGTCGCTGCCATTTGCAACGTGGATGACCCTCATAGGCCCCGGTCTTTTATCCGCAAAACCAATCTTCCAGAATGCCTCTGGTTCATTGACACTATTTTCAAGCACAATGTCTGCCCTTTGGTGCATAGCACCGAGCGTAGGGGCCTCCTTTTGCAAGCTTTATATTCCATGGACCAAGGCCAATGGTTCTCCATCCCGAAGCTCATTTGGACCACATTTATGAAGTTTTGGCATGACGCTCATAATGCACGGGCTCCGCGAGTTGAAAATCGGAAATTGCCTTTGCCGTTTTTCATCACTCGGCTCCTAAAGTACAAAGGCTTCATTGTTCCTCCCCATGAACCAAAAGGTGAAAAGATTAAAAATTTTACCAAGCGCCGGTGGATCAATGTTCTTAGCCATTCTAGTACCCCTCAGCCTGCTGCCCCCCTGTTCATCCAAGCTCCACCTCCTCTTCTTTCTGAGGATGCTTCCCCGGCAGCAGCCGCTTCAAGGGTAGAGCCTCCGGTCGACTCTCAGCAGGACCAGGCTTTCATCCGGGCTAGCATTGCTGGTATTCATGAGCGGATGGATCATTTTGAGAATTCGTTGTCCGCGTACACTCGGACTATGTGTGAGACTTCTTCACGTGCCGAAGAAGATCGTCGTCTTACTGCTGAAGACCGCCGTGTCGCAGCTGAGGAACGTCATTTGGCTTCTGCCGAATGGCGTAAGACTCAATCTATCCTCCATTCCATCCTCGCCCGTTTACCCTCTGACCCGTAGCTTGTTGTGCGTGTTGGACCTTCTCTTTTTGTTCATATGTAAATATTTCTCTTGTATCTTTTGTTTTACTTTTGAACTTTCAGAATTTGCTATGTATAGGTTGCTCTAGTAGATATGATCTATGTACAGCTCTTTTGTAATCATGTAAACTTCCTTTTGAATGCAAATTCTCTCTTTTCTGTCAACTTTTTATTCATTATTTTTTTTTTCTGTATATGTGCTTGTGCTATTAATGCCCTTTGTGGTTGTTTCTTTTTGTTCTTCGTCATACTATCCAGGTGGCGCAGTTCATTTCAAGTTTGGGGGTTTTGTTTCACCATGCCATTTCCTCCCCCTGGGTATTTTTGTTCCTTTTTATTCTCTGTCATTTTTGTCATCAATTTTACTCCATATCCCACATTGAGGACACTGTGTATTTCAAGTTTGGGGGTATTTTTGGGTTCATAATTTTTGCTAAGCAATGATAATGGAATTTGAAACCTGTTGGAGATGAAAGCATATATTTAAAACCTTGTGTATAGAAGCAATTGAGAATTTTTGAAAATAAATAAATTTGAATTTGAAGTAATCATGCAAAATACAATGTAGCCTGTATAAATGCCTCAATTAGATTCTTGCTGGATTTACACTCTTATAAGCTTCACAATGCACAGATGCACATTGGAAACTTAACTGTGAGACATGCAACTTGATTGACCTTAACCTTGGCCTCGTTAATCTGATTTGATGAACCTGATAGATGAATATCTTTGGCATGATATAAGTTGTCAACAAAAAAAAAAAAAAAAAAAAAAAAAAAAAAAATGAAGATGAGAAAGAAAGAAAATAATGACCAGTTGAAGTTCGTAACCTTTCCAACTCGAGCTATTAAGCCCTATGGAGTGTTTCTACACTTAACACCCTAAAACCGTCTGGTTTGGGAGTTATTGGCCTAATGCTTGCTACATGGGTTGGTTAGAAAGTTTAAAGGACTTAAACATTGCACGGTCATTCAAAAAAATGTGTGTAATAAACATGGTTTGTTGGAATTCGTAACCTTTCCAACTTGAGCTATTAAGCCCTAGGAATGTCTTTACACTTAGCACCCTAAAGCCGTCTGGTTTGGGAGTTGTTGGCCTAACGCTCGCTACATAGGTTGGTTAGAAAGCTTAAAGGATTTCAACACTGCACAACCATTTTATGTTTCACTTTTGAGTTATAATAAATTCTTAATAGGCAACAAAAGTTGTCTTAAAAATAAAATCATGCCTTAGGGACTTCATGTAAAGGGGAATTCATTGATTTGAAAACTTGTGCCTTGGAATTGGAAAAGAATGTAAAAGTCGCATGTTGAGAATTCAATTCACTTTCACTGGAGTTTGAGTTATTTCCATTTAAGAGATGACAATTGAATTATTTATATCGACTATGATGTTGATGCATGCATGTTGAAATGGTTTTTTGCCAATTTTTGTATCAATGCTTCATACATGCAAGGTAGTCTTCCCAATGATCCCGTCTCCAGCTCTTTATCTGTTTCAAGTTGTATTTGAGCTATGTTTATGTTTATTGCCATGGTGGATATTTTTGTAATACCATTCCCATGTTTTTCATTCCATTGAGCTTTGCATTTTGGTTTTGCTAAGGGACTAGCAAAATGTAAGTTTGGGGGTGTGATAAGCGCCGAATACTGTATATTCAAGCGCCCTAAATTACATTAACAAAGTTCATTAATTGATTATTTTATATAGATTATCTCCATTTGCATGTTTTTGTACATTTTCAGGTTAAATTGCAAAAAGGAAGCAAAAATGATGCCTTGTGGAATTTTGAACAAAAAGGGTGCCAATTCTGAAATTCTGGCAGCAGTAGAACCTGACTTTTGTCGCCATTTTCGACCTAGTAAACTCAAGAACTGGACTTCCATCATAACATAAAAGATTTAGAGCTCTGAATCAGATTTCCAAATCTTCAAGCGGTTCATCATTCGGAGTTCATAGCAGAGAGTTATGATCTTCTTACCAGAGGTGCACAGAACTGCCTGGCAGCACTAAAGTGCTGCCTTTCTCCCCATTTTCGACCAACCAAACTTGAGAATTGGGTCTTCATCAAAACATGAAATTTTTAAAGCTCTGAATCAGCTCTCTAAATATTCAAACAAATCATCATTTGGAGTTTGGAGTACAAAGTTATGGTCATTCTTCCACAGTGGGTAAGAGATGGGCAAGAATTGCATGTTGCTCATTACACTAATTTCGAGTGCTCGAGATCACCCTTCGAGTGCTCGAAATTCTGGCAGATTGCACTCGGAAATGGCTCAATTTCAGCCACTTGCACATTGGTTTCCTCAATGCCATCTTCCTTCTTTATGAAGTGGTTGGAGGTGTTCCTTGGAGGAGAGAGAGCCTTGACTTGAGCTTGATAAGAGAGAGGGAGGACCACATAGATGTTATCATTCATTCTTACAAGATTAGAGGAGAGAGAAGAGAGCAAGGAAGAGAGTGTTCTTGAGTGCTACAGTAGAGCTCAAAAATGAAGTTGTATTCTTCTTCTTCTTCTTCCATTTTTGTATCAATGGAGAGCTAAACCTCCATCTAGGGAGGTGATGAAGCCTCCTCTTTTGATCATGTTCTAGATTAGGCTATACTTTTGGGGACTATAATGTATAATGTATGGTAGTTTCATAGTCTTAGAGCATATTCCTTCTTGTAATGAATTTTAATGTGTAAATGGTTGATGTAAGTTTATTGTCGTATCTTTGATGATTCTTGGATCAATCTTATTGCTTTTATTTTCATAGTGACAATGAAAATATAGACTATGAATGTTTTTCAAGGCATGTTGATTTTGAAACTTGATATTCCATTGCTTAGGTACCTCCTTTGATGGTTTATACTTGATTCCTACCTTCATGTGCTTCACCATTTGATTGAAAGCTTGATGGTCTTTTGCTTGAGATAGTGTATTTGATTCTACACCTTAGTTTAAGTAGTTCAACTATGGTAGCTTTTGATGGATCATTCTTGTTTTGATTAAGTGAACTTCTTGATGATTATTAAGCAACGAAGTTGCTTCATATTTCTTGACCATTGCATATATGCTATTTATCCCCAAATTTAGACCTAATCTAGCATGTACTTAGGGTGTAGTGTGGATTCATCTCCCTAGTCTTTTCTACTTATATCTCACTTCTTCAATTTCATTGCAATCTATTGTTTTATGCATGTTAATTTCTTAGTTTAGTGACAAACACACAAACCCTTTATAAACCCCTCATCACTCTAAAATGACTTTAGATACTTAGGTTGCCTTAAGACTAGCGCAGTCCCAGTGGTTCGACTTACTCGTCCAATAGCCCTATTTTACAATGATTCGTGCTATTACGAAGAGGGTTGATTTATAATTGATTTCGACCATCGATCAGGCCTCCGGCCTCATCTCATACATATCAATTACATTGAAAGGAGTGTACTTAAGTACATATTACATACATGGAATCAAATATACATATTTTGACATATAAGTCTACAAAATGACATTTCATGCTAACATTTGCATGAAATAGAAACTTGAAAGCTACACAACATCCAAGGAATGCTGGGCTTCATGAACCAAGTCTTCGTACCTGAAATATGCCCCAGTATCGTAGGGGTGAGTAACATAAAGCTACTCGTAGGAGATGAGCATGCATCGACCTAGCATTTTACAAATTTATCACCTTAAGGTGAAACATGTTAAAGGGGTTCATGCCACCTAACGTCTATATCGGAATGAGACTCAAGGAGCATCCTAAGCTACCTTAGAGTGTTTCTAGCATAAATCACATCATCTATGCCATTTAAACAATATGGAAGCACGTTATACAAAGCAACAAGATATAGGTTCTTAAAGGTATTAACTTGCAATCTCGAATACAGAAACAACTAAAGTGATCATGTCACCTAACGTCTATGTTCTAAATAAGTCTAAGGAATCATCCTAGGCTATGCTGAACAATCAAAACGCAATTTACAACTTCAATGCAATCTAACCACATAAAAACATACTATACAAGGCAACCAAATACAATTTCTTAAAGCTATCAGCTTGAAATCTAAAGCACAAAAACAACAGAAGTGGGTCATGCCATCTAACATCTAAGTTATAAATGAATCAATATGATCAATCCTGAGCTTTATTGGAACGTCAAAACACGATTTTCAATATCGATGCAATTTAACCAACATTGGAACTTCCAATACAACGCATAAAGCACAATTTCGCAAAGTTAATATCCTGTAGCTTAAAATGGAACGACAATTAAGAAACAACAAGTTACAACATCATCTAGTTATCAACTTGAAAATGAAATGCGAAATCAAACAAAGTGGATACTCAGACGTCACGCCGGATCAGACCGACAACATAGTTATTTTAGGGTTACTAACCTATGGGTAACCTCCCTACGTGCGCACTAGACTACATATAGAGGGACTATCCCCCGTACTAGAACCACATCCTAGCCATAGTCAAACAACGACATCCCCAAGTTTCCAAAATCAACAAGTTGTGCAACAACGCATATATCAACAGGAATATGCAAGATAATCAACTATCTACCAAGCACAACCAAATTTGGAAACCTATACAATCCATGCTCTAAGTCCACAACTAATATGATGTGATGAATGTCGAATCTTCAGTGTGTGATTCGTTACACGCTATGCATGAATGATGTTAAATACGAAGTGTGCAAATCATTACACAAGGCAATGATATATTCAATAAAGAAAACATATTCTCATGAAAACAAACATAGCAACTATGTTATCCAATGTTCAAAACATAGCCAAATGAATATACAACAAGTCTAAGTCCATGATTTGAATATAGAAACCACTTCTAAAACACAACTAGATCATGGAGCAAATTGATAGAATTTAAATAGATAAACACAATTAAATTCTCTAGATTTCCGATTCAATTTCAACTAACCTCAATTTAATACATGTCAAAGGGCTTGGCAAGGTCATCACCTATATTCATTCTAAAACTCAAATAGGTTGTTAGAACAACAAAGTAGAATTTTAATTAAATCATGCTAATTTAAATCCCAAGGTTTTAAAACAACTTCTAATAGTCCCAAATTAATATATACTAGTAAACAAGTCATGGCCAATACAAATATCAAGTTAAAACCTTAATTAAGCTAATGGGACCACGAAATAGATTTTAATTAATTCTTTTAATTAAAATCTCTAGATTTTTTCAAACTTAACCAAATGCTCTCAATTTAACATATCTTAGAGAACATGCCAAGGACTAATGTAATATCACATTTCAAGCTTATTTCATGCAAGTTACACCTATGTAAATTAAACTTTCACTAAAGTTAAATATAAAATAAAGGTTGCAATTCTCATACAATTAATCCCAATTTAATACATGTGAACAACCACACCAAAACTTAATTTTCTAGCATGCCACAATTCAATTCCAAGTTGTATATCACCATGAGGATTAAATTTTAAATAAGGAAATTAATTAAATGAAAGGTTTTAAAACCTCACCGAATATTCTAAATCAAATATATGTGAAGCTATATGGCATGTAGATCAAGAATATCAATTCAGAATTCAAATGGAGTGAATAGTGCACTCGAGGTAAATTAATTAATCAAATTAATTAATAATTACTAATTTTCAAAACACCTCCAATTACTTTCAAATTCAACTATGTTGAAGAGCATGCTAAGGCCTAATATAATATGCTAACACATATTAATTTCAAGCTAGTTAAGGCCATGTGAATTAATCTTTCACCTAAGATAAATATTAAATAAAATCTTTAATACTTATTCAAATGTTCCAATTTTAATACACGACAATGAGCATATCAAGGGGCAATATAAAATCATGCTACATGTTTAAACCAAGTCATGAGCAACCGGAAAAATTAGATCCCGTACAAGAAAAATAAATAATAAAATCTCTAGATTTTATATTTAATCATGCAAACAAGTAGTATAACCATCACAAACATGCTATATAATAAGAATTTAAACCGAGAACATCTCCTACCTCAATTTGAGATGAAAATCCCAAAGGCCCACCAAAATAAAAGTGCTCCGAATTCGACGATACCGAAAGGTTTTATCGGGGACAACACCGTGAATAAGAATCCGCAAGAAGCCCTATGAAAATCATAACTTGACCTCAAAACCAAACTCAAGAAATGGTCAAAACTAAATTCTAATAAGGGGGAAAGGTAGAGCACGGCGAGGAGAACAACAAACGTTAAGGCCGAAGACTTTCCATCAAGGAAAAGTGAACCAAAAGAGGAGAGAGAAGATGGCAGAACCCTTTGGGTTGCCATGGGAGCTCCAGGTCATGCATGAAGAGGGGAGAAGATGAAAAATGAAATATCTCACCCCCCTTTTATAGAAATCTCAAAAAGTGCCCCGAACGGGGCCCGACAGGTCTGAAAAAGTAAAATTTGACCAAACGCACTCAAATGGAAAAACTTTGTGAACAAAAAAGATTCAAAATGATAAAATATGAACAACGGAAGAAAAAACGTCAAAAACCAAGTCTCGAGCAGAAAGTTATGCCCAAAACAAGTTTGGCGAAAACCGAGGTCAGAAACCCTGAAACTGGAAAACATCGACCAGGAGGAAATTCCAAGAGTACACAACTCGACGAAATGTGAAAATGAATCCTGTACGAGGATCCAGGCTCAAAACAAGACATTTTGCAATAACTTTCATTAATTGCACAATGGCCCCTCCAAAAAGTGAAAACTGCACTTATGGCCCAGAATGAAAATATCTTCCTAAAATATTTTCTTAAAAACCCCTGAAATAAAATATCTTCAAAAGTTATTTACAAAAATACCCCAAGAAAAGAAAATAATTTCAAAGAACTTTGCATCCATGCCCCTGTGGACACCGGGAACAACCAAAGTACTTTCTTGCAAAAGTAAAGATACGTATTTCGAGGAAACCACTCAAGATGAAGGCACGTGAAGTCAAAAACCAACTCTGAGCATGAGAAGTGAGGTTGTGCCAACAATGTGACAAATGGGGAAAAGACAGAATAAAGAAAAAGACGAAATAAGGAAAAGGACGAAAGACGCATAGTGTTCGAAAAGTGAAAATGCAGAAATGACTCGGTCCTCAGAGGAAGTTGTCAATTCACATGAAAGAGTCTCAAAAACCAATTATGAGCACTCGAGATGACACTAAGCAACACGAAACAGAGCTCAGAAAAGAAAATTAAACGAAAAAAATTCATTCGTAAAATTTCAAGAAAAAGGAAAAGGAGGCAAATGACCGGGTCGTTACAATACTGTTAATAGATGATTTATTTTGCTTAATATTACTTTAGCAATGTAAGTGGATATTATATGATCTTAAGCTTATATTAGAAGTATAATGTAATCGTGTTATTCTTTGATTTTATTATGCTAAAGATTTAATCAGTATGAAATTCTAATTGAATTTGCATGCTGATAATGGAGGATTTAATTGCTTAAATTTACCTTGTATGGATATTAGCATGGAGCTATTAGTATGGATATTATATGATTCTAATCATGGACTGACAGTATAATATGATCATGTTGTTATCTGATTTTTATTATACTTGTTTATGGAGTTAATTAATGTGTAATTTTAATTATTTCATCAATTATTGGACTATATGGATGTAATGCACCGGTATGGGACGGTGGCATTCTAGGAACGGATTAACCAAAGAAGTTAAATCCTACTTATTCTGGTATAAGGGAATGGATTAACTACAATATTAAATCCTACTTATATTCATGTCAGGTCAATGGAACAGTTGGATGACATATCGGATTTTATTTTATATATGTATAGATATATGCCATGATATGAGCTTGAGTCTCAGAATTATGGTTAGGGTGCGTATATTGCCTATGATGGATAACTGGATATAGTAGACATCTGGGTGCCCTGGTAAGTCTAGGTACACATGCCCATTTTATGTGCGATTTGCATGTTACCTTCTATTCTGATTGAGACAGACCTATAGTCCAGTGAGCGTCCTATAGTGTGTATCTATATATGTATATAAACTACTAGTTATTGTTGGATTGACTAGGATATATATGTATATCGGATTTCTGCTTAGACTGTAGTAGAGTAGAACTTGTTTGTGACCCACCATTATTTTTCAGGTGTTCGTTAGGACTAGGGATTGTTCATGCTGAGCAGCGATCATCTACTTCATTCTTCTGGGTTATCTACATAGGAGTTTCCTTTATGTTTCAGTGTTTTGATGTAGACAGTTATGACTGACACTTGTTCAGTTGGGATTTTCTAGGGGTCCACATAGTATGGATTCCCGAGTTGTATTACTATTGGAGGATTGGATGTATCAGAATATTTTATTATTTATGAAAATTTATTCTAAGGATTTTTTTTAATGGATTATCATTTTAGTTTTATTCAGCAATTTATCTATTCTTAGTTATCATATTTATATTTTGTGTTCGATTGTTACCTATTTGTTTTGATATCCTCGAATATTCGGGCATGGGCCTAGCCAACCCGCATCCGGGAATTCAGGGGCATCACACATGCTTTGTTGAATATTGATGTGGTTATATCCCAATTGAGCTAGTTGTGCTTTGAAAGCTTTCATTCTTGACCAAGGTGGATAACAAACCCTTTTCACTAAGTAGCCAGAATTTTATGCATTGAATTTCTCGCGCCGAAAGATGGACGACCCAAACTTTAGGTTATAAAAAGTGAGGACTTCTTACCTAAGGTGAGGAGTAGGAAGTGATTAGATGGAGGTTGTTTTGATTCGTAACCTAGTTCATTTGAGCTTGTAAATTCTTAGGGGTGTCTTTACACCTAATGCCCTAAACCGTCCGGTTTGGGAGTCATTGACCTAACGCTCGCCTCATGAATCTTCTAGAAACCTTAAGAGATCACTACATTGCACCATGCTTCCATTTTTTATCCCATTGAAATAATAATAATAACAGAGTGAAAAGAATAAGTGCACCTAGTCAAATAAAACTTTAATAAGAGGTTCACTCTTTATCTTGATGATCGGTACTAGATTTGTGTGCTAGCTTGAGGCCAGTTGTGACCATTTCATTAGTTGGTTAAGATAGCAACATATTTGATACCGGTTCACTTAAAAAGGATTCTAGAGTTGTTTTGATTTGCATGATCATTTTGCTTAATGTGTGGATGACCATATTTGCTTGCATGTTGTTGAAATTTTGGAGAATTGCTTATAGATGGTTGAAAATTTGCATACTTGAGGTAGTTTTCTCCCAATACTTGTTTGGAATGTTGGTGCCTCTTTAGTGAGAAAGAGTTTAATGTTTGTGGGTATCATTTCTGAAAACCCTCACGAGACTTCACTCGTCCACTAGGGTAACCTAGGGGTTTAAAAGGCTTGTTGCATACGCTAAATGTAATCGTGTTCCCTACGAAAGTGGTGTTATCCTTTTATTGCTTTCTAGTTTATAGTTGTAGAGTTGATTATTTCTTTCTTTCTTTGCAGTTCATTGTGAGAGACTAGCAATATCTAAGTTTGAGGGTGTGATAAGTGCTCAAATGTTGCACATTTTAACACCTAAGCTAGGGTATTTTAGTCCATTCATCTATCTTACTTTCCCATTTTAGTTCTAATTTATGTTGTTGTCTATTTCAGGTTAATAAGGTTCAAACAGGTTAAAAAGAGCCTATTAGCTTCTTTTTGGAGTCAAAAAGAAAATTAAAAAAAAGTCAGAAAAACTGTACTAGACAGTTTTTGATCGATTGAAGTAGTTCTGATCGATTAACAAGATCTTCGATCGATTAAAATGAAGGCGGTGCCAGCTCAGTAATCTAGATAAGGCCAAGAAGATATTTTATGTAATGACCCGCTCATTTTCCTTCTTTTCATTTTTCTCAGATTTTTACGGATTTTTTTTTTTTTTTTTCGTTGATCTTTTCTTTTCTGAGTTTAGTTTCTCATTACTTAGTGTCATCTCGAGTGCTCTGGAATGATTTTTGAGACTCTTTTCCTTGGATTGACAACTTCTTTTGAGGATCGCATCATTTTCACATTTTTTTTTCGGACACTATTCACTTTTCGTCCTTTTCCCTATTTTTTCTTTTCCCCGTTTGTCACTTTGTTGGCATAGCCACACTTTTTTGTGTTTGGAGTTGGGTTTTGACTTCACGTATCTTTATTCTAAGTGGTTTCCACGAAATACATATCTTCACTTTTGCAGAAAAAGTACTCTGGTTGTTCTCGGTGTCCATAGGGGTATGGATGCACAATACTTCAGAAACTTTTTCTTTTCTTGGAGTGTTTTTCGTAAATATCTTTTAAATATATTTTATTTCAGGGGTTTCTAAGAAAATATTTTTGGAAGATATTTTCATTCTGGGTCATTAGTGTAATTATCACTTTTTGGAGGGGTCATTGTGCAATTAATGCTAAATGCCTTGTTTTGAGCATGGATTCTCGTACGAGATTAATTTTCACTTTTCATCGAGTCGTGTACTCTTAGAATTTAATTCTGATTGTTTTTCTCCAGTTTCAGGGTTTTTGACCCTAGTTGCGCCGAAACTGTTTGGGGCATATCTTTCTGTTCGGAACTCAATTTTGTACACCGTTTCTTCCATTATTCATATTTTCTCATTTTGGTTCTTTTTCGTTCACTGAGTTTTGCCGTTTGAGCGCGTCTACTCAATTTTTACTTTTCCAGACCCGGTGGGGCCCGTTCGAGACACTTTTTGAGTTTTTCTATAAATAGGGGGTCTTTAATTGAAAAATTAGATTTCTCTCTCTCTCTCCCCTCTCTTGGCCAGATTCCATTGCAGCCAAGGGCTGCCACCTTCTCTCTCCTCTTTTGAACTTCTTCCCTTCAGTGAAATGCCGTAGTGCCTTAGTGTTTTATGTTCACCTTGGTGAGACTTTCGATTCTACCGATTTGAATCTCGTTTTGGCCATTTTTTGAGTTTGGGTTTGAAGTCAAGTTGTGATTTTGATGGGGCTTCCTTAGGGTTCATGTTCATTGTGTTGTCACCGACAAAACCTAGAAGTTTCGTCAAATTCAGAGCAGTTTCATTTTGGTGGCTTTTGAGATTTTCATCTCAAATTGAGGTAGGGGATGTTATAGTTTATATTTTTGTTATCTTGCATACTATTGATGCTTATACGACTTGTATGCATGCTTTTGTTCATAATCTAGAATTTAATTTAATTATTTTCTATGTTTAAGATTTAATTCTTATGATGATATTCAACTTAGAATTAAATTGTGGCATGCTAGAAAATTAGGTTTTGGTATGTTTGTTAACATATATTAAAATTGGATTATTTGAAAAAGAATTGCAACTTTTATTCAATAATTTTCTTTTGTGAAAGTTTAATTCTTATGGACGTACCTTACATGAAATTAACTTGTGATATATTTTTAAATTAAGTCTTGGCATGTTCTTTAACATACTTTAATTTGAGAGCATTTGGATAACTTTAAAAATCTAGAGATTTTAATTTAAAGGATTAATTAAAATCTATTTAAAGGTTCCATTGGCTTAATTGAGTTTTTAACTTAATATTTGTGATGACTAGGACTTGTATACTAGCATATATTAGTTTGGGACCATCTAGAGTTATTTTAGAATTTAGAGATTTAATTATCATGATTTAATTAAATTCTACCTTGTTGTTCCGTTGGCCTAATTAAGATTTTGAATGAATATATGTAATGACCATGTTGTGTTGTTTAATATGTATTAATTAGGGATCATTTAATTGAGATTTGAAATATAGAGAAATTAATTAGTTTATTTAATTAATTTCTGTTTCTATTGCATTAATGATTTAACCATGTGTTTGACATTGGTTATATGGTTAAATCATAATTTTGGACTTGTATTAGATTCTTCAGTTTATGTTTTCAATATTGAATGATATTGTTATAGTGTGTAACGAATCGCACACTAAAGATTCGACATGTGATGTTATTATAACGTGTAACAAATTGCACTCTGAAGATTCAACATTGTCATCCCATAGTAGTTGTGAAGTTAGAGCATGTATTGTGTGGTTTCAATCTACTCGTGCATGGAATGTAGTTTCGTACTTTATATATTTCATATTTAAGTTGTTAACTTATTTATTTTAGAGCCACTTGGGACATTGTTACAGAGATATGGCTAGAGTTTGACTCTAGTACAGGAGGTATGAGTTCTCCCTATTTTATAGTGCGCACTAGGGTGGTATTCCAATGGGTTAATACCCGGAATAACTGTAGTTCTTAGCTTTAACCAAGATTTGATGTCCAAGTCTCCCACTATTTGATTTCACATTCAATTCCAAGTTGACAACCAATGTTTAATTGTGACTTATGGTTTTAGTTATCAATGATTTAATGTTGTTAAGTACATTTTTGCATTATGATTTGTAAAGAATCATCGCAGGCTTTTAATGTTAAGTACATTTATGCATTATGATTTGTAAGGAATCATCGCATGCTTTTAATATTGTTAAGTACATTTATACATTATGATTTGTAAGGAATCATCTCATGCTTTTAATATTGTTAAGTGCATTTATGCATTATGATTTGTAAGAAATCATCGCATGTTATTAATGTTTTGTAGTACATTTATGCTTTTAATGTTCAAATGTAGCTTAGGAATGATCCTATAGATTCATTTGGAACATAGACGTTAG
The DNA here is from genome assembly GCF_030987335.1 of Cornus florida. Classification (NCBI taxonomy): domain Eukaryota; kingdom Viridiplantae; phylum Streptophyta; class Magnoliopsida; order Cornales; family Cornaceae; genus Cornus; species Cornus florida. The sequence continues at coordinate 76,026,075 of NW_026775573.1, read as the reverse complement.
GTGGCATGACCCACTTTAATTGTTTTCGCATTTTAGATTTTAAGTTAATAACTATGAGAATCTATATCTCGTTGCCTTGTATAACATGCGTCTATGTTATTTAAATTGCATGAATGATGTGATTTATGCTAGAAATAATCTAAGGTAGCTTAGGATGCTCCCTGAGTCTCACCTTTGACATAGACGTTAGGTGGCATAACCTTTTGAATTGTTTTGCATTAATGTAATAATCTTGTAAAACGCTACGTCTTTGCATGCTCATCTCCTACGAGTAGCTTTATGTTACTCACCCCAAAGTTACCGGGGTTAATTTCAGGTACAGGATTCAAAATCTGGAGATTTGCACTTGCCTTAGGTGATTTGTAGATTTGAGGTTTCTTTAAATGCATTCTTGTTCACATGCAAGTGTTAGCATGCTTGAGTTTTGCCTATGAAATATAATTTTTCTAACTTGGAGGCTTGGCATGTCAAATTTTGTAAATGAATTGTAATAAGGCCATAGGCCATTGTAGTATGTTTAAAATGTCATATTACACTTGCATGTATGTTCACATCATCACACGATAGCATATAATGCAATTTGATCATACTATGGGGTATCCATTTGAGACTTAGGAACTTCTCTTCATTTTTGGTGCATAGCAGGTTCATTCTTCACATTTTAGACTTGTTTCAGTCGATTAGTGGCTTGTTTCAGTTGACCGGCATATATTTTGAATTTCAATTGAACAGTAAAGTCCAATTCCAATAGCCATTTTCCATTCTGAGCCACAAACCGGTTGACCGGTTTGTCATTTCAGTCGACCGAAATGAAGGTTCACTTCCTTTATTTTCTTGGCTCACTTCGGTCGACCGAAGCATCATTTCGGACGACCGAAATGATGCTGCCTTGTAGGTTTTGTTTGGTTTGGTGCTTAGACAGGTTAACTCCGTTTGTCTGTTCCCACAGGACCTTGTCTATCTTGTTTAAGCTATATTATTGCACACATTGTCTAGTTTGAACTAAATCTTGTTCCTTTCGTTGTCATTGGTGCCATAGGGTATCATTTAACCCTTTCATTCTAGCTTCCGTTTCCAGTTATTTCCTTGAGTTCCGTGATTTCATGGAAGGTCACATTGGTGTCTTGGGGATGATTCATATCTCTATAGACTTTGGTTTTATCTTTCGCTTCCGCATTTCGGATCCGTTACCGGGTCAACTTTTGGGTCATCACTGACGCACCGAGTTAAAAAACTTGGGCCGTCATATTTTTCATGCCACGTCAACTTCGATCGATCGAAGTAAGTTTTGATCCATCGAAGCTATCTTCGATCGATCGAAGATCCTACTGACAGTGAGCTGTTTTATTCCCAAGCATGCCCGAACTCCACCAACTTTTGTAGTTGCGGGATTAAACCAATGAAATGCCTATTTTCTGACTTATTGCTTACTCAAAGAGGCTTCTATTTAAATGAAATTGGACTATTTTGTTAGGGTTCCAACTTTTGTTCCCATCTTTAGCTAAAAATAGTATAGCTCTTGGATAATTTTCTCTCTCTAGATTAGGGTTTTTGGAGACCAAAGCAAGAGGAAGAAGATAGTGCATACATTGAAAAAAGCCCTTGAGGGTTGGATGATAACAACCATGAGTAGCTAGATCCTTCTCTTGGGGCTAGAAATAGCTCCTAGGCTTGCCTCCTAAACTTTAGTACTTTGTATTATTGGGAATTTTAGTTGTAATTGATGTTTTGACCTATGATTATATAAATCTTGAGTTTCTACATGATTTGTATGGATTAATTCTTCCAATTAATCTTTTATTTCTATTCATATGTCTATGTATGTTAGAATGAATGGTCATGTGCTTACACTAGATTTTATGAGTTTAATGCATGTCTATGTGTGTTGGAATTGTAAATCTAGTGATGGTCAAGGCATGGTACTTAATTAGCTACTCTTGTAGTTTATTTGATGGATTATGCTTATTTCTTGATGGATTGTGCTACCTCATTAGTTTAATTAGTTTAATTTCCTTATCATTAGTATAATTGTAATGTAGTTGCTTTAAATTCTTAGATTAGTAGACAATCCATACTTGTTATTTGATGATCCATGCTTATGAGTGAAGTAGTACATTTCTTTAGATTTTAGTGTGCATTAATTGTGGATTTATTGAATGGTTAATGGCTTAATTTGATAGGTTCTACTACTCACTAGCTTGATTAGACAATGTATGTTTATTTTGTCATCCATGATTTGTATTTCAATTATATGGCACACACACTTGTTTTACAACATGGAATCCCCCTAAATTGGCAAATGCTAAATGTTTAGTAAGGTGAAGCTTAGTGGTGAACTCTATGCCCCAAGACTTCTCTCTCATTCTCTTCACCTTAATCTCTAGATTGTTTTTAATTTGCATGTTTTTAATTAAATCATTAGCTTAATTCAACCAATCAAGCCTCTCTTTGATCATTCGACCTACTAACCCGAATTCGATTATGTAGTACCTTGCAAATCCCTTGGGATGATCCTTACTCACTCTTGTTACGTTAGTAGTAGTAGTGGTGGTTTTTATAAATTTTAATTTGACCAAAGAGACTTTACTTGAACCACTCTCACACATTTTGGCATATGCGAGCGACCTCGTGTCATCTACTATCCGGTTGAGGTTGTCTTATGATCCAGTGAGAGTCTATAGTGTATATACTATTGTATATTGACCTACATAGTTATTGTATGAGTCGGATTAGGATGGATCGTATATCGGGTCTCTGTTTGGGATGTAGTAGAAGGGCTTATTCGTGGGTTTTCACACACCTTTGTTGTTACCTTTTCAAGTCCTTGTTAGTTCTAGGCGTAGAGTCAGTTCGTGTAGAGCAAAGGCCGGTCTTTTTCACTCGTCCGGTGTAATCAACGTAGGACTCTACATTATGTTTTTATTATTTTTGAGATAGACATTCATTATTTATTTAGCAGTTTGGGATTTTTATTAGGGGTCCACATAGTATGAATTCCCGAGTTGTTCTCTGGAGATTTATTATTAGTATGGGAATTTATTGGAGATTATTGTACCAAAGGATTGGTTATTAAATTATTAATTTAGATTTCCCTTTCAGTGTTATTTACTTATTTTATTATTATTCCTCTTGTATCCTGTACTTATTTATTATTATTGATTAGCCGATATCTCTTGATTTTGTGCACAGGCATGATCAACCCTTGTTCCGAAATTAGGGGTGAAATTAGGGGTATCACAATGTGTGTGTGTGTGTGTGTGTGTGTGAAATTAGGGGTATCACAGTGAGTGTGTAAACATGTTTATATAGAGTTTTGAAACCCTCATTTTACTTGGAAAATAAGTCAATTTTGTGCATAAGGTTGTAAAAGAAAGTCTATACAGAATAGGAAGTTGACACAGAGTAGGAAATAAAGTTACCAAAAACTACTGCAGAACTTGAATTGGTTCAGCTGCCCTTGAACCGGTTCATGTTGGGCAGGGGTTTTTATTTATTTATTTTTAAAACGAAGCTTTAACACTTGAACCGGTTCAGCTGCTCTTGAACTGGTTCAAGTTGGCCAGACCTGAACTAAAGGCTTTTACACTTAGAAAATTTTGGACAATGCTTATTTTTGAAAACATGCAATGCAAGTGTCCTTACATCCTAACTAAAACTTCCTAAGATGTTGTTCTTACATTTTTTGAAGTTATCAAGCTATTGATCAAAACAACTCTTCAATTCCGCTTCGATCTCAAACTCAAAATTTGAACTTAGAATTAAAATTCGATCGGACTTGTTTTGATAACAAAATCTGTCAATTATAAATTTTATATCTCACAAAATCAACTATATTTTTGTAAAACACTTGATGTCAACCCGTTTAAATATTACTATCATGTACTTTCGAAATCTTTTGAAATTAACATTCCAAGTCAAGCTAACAAGAAAACAATATGGATGAAAAGTCAGAAAACTCCTTTGTAAAGTCCCAAAGCATGGCATACTAGAATCAAACAAAACATTCTAGCTTTATTGGAAATGAAAGACGGTACTAAATATCGGGGGGCAAAAAAAAAAAAAAACGAAACCAAAAGAAGATAGTACTATTGACCAAATGCTTTTATGATCCTTGAATTGAATTTTATTTGTAAACACATTTAATCTTACTTTGCTGCATTTGGAGGAGTATTATGTGACTTTTTGAAATCAAACAAAAATTGATGAAATCTAACCGATGAACCACCTTCTAATCTACAAAGCCTTTTTTTTTTTTTTTTTTTTTTTTTTTTTTTTTTTTTTTTTTTCTTTGCCACAAAATATGTACATAGCCCGTATATGAGACGAGGTCAGATGAATTGACATTGAAATTTCATACTGAGAAGTTCCATAATCCAACCAAGACCTAACAATGAAGGACTATGACATTATACTCAACAATAGCATCACCCGATGTAATATTGAACGAATGTGTCTTTGCAGTGGCAATTCCACGAGCCAGTCGAAAAACACCAGATCCACCAACAATGGACATCTCCCTGTACAAATTTAATACCTGGTTTCGGCCTAGGACCGCAAGAGTGCTACCGTTGTACTTTCCATTTGTGAAATGAAAGTTCATGGTCATAAGCAGACTGAACTCATCCAATGCTGCTACACCATGGAGTCCCTGGGCTCGACCTATGATCTCCGATGTGGGCTCCGGCCCAGCGGTCAATGGGTCATCGGCCATTATAACTAGACCGAAAAAGGTGGGCGATTTATCAATAATGTTGGACTGGGCCACCCGCATTGCAGTTGGGTTCTTGCCACTTACTATGTCATGGAAATAGAAGTGAAGCTTTGTTTTGTGACTGAGCTTTTGGAACCACTCTTCAACTGCTTTGGGCCCTTGAGAAATTCCATAAACCGTTGGCATTGCCATGACCACTAAGCAGAGTATTAGGACTACAGATAGCTTCCTCATCTTTTTTTTTTCGGAGAATGAAGCTAATATTATAATAATTAAAGGAGCTGTACATATGAGGCCTTTGGCCCAAACAATCCATACATGATGGAAACCAAAGCCCAAAGGCTAACAGATACAAGGGCTAGGCCCAATGAAATCAACAACAGAGCATCAAATAACGGCTAATTAGCCGTTAATGGTGGTCTGATACACATCCGGTGACTGGCTTTTGCAGCGATTGAAGCTTAAAGGCTTCAAAACTTCAATCAGGTGGACGCGGCGGCGGCCGGCAACAAGACGGTGAAAGATCCCAGTCCTTGAGAATGTGATGCGCAGCAATGGAATCCCTGAAGATCCCTAATTTCATCATAGAGGTGATGGTGTGGGAAATCCTTGCCCGAATTGAATTCTGTGATAGCTTTGATCCACGGAAGATACGGGTATTTCTCTCCTCCCAAATGTGATATACCAAAGTCGCGAGGCAGAGCTTTCTAAGTAGATTCCATGGTGATGGAGAAGACCACTGGATACTGAAGACTGAAGCAATTTTCGGCCATGTCAAAGCTGTAATAGAAATCTTGCATTTCGCCTTGAAGAAAGTCCAAATTGGGGAAGTATACTCACATGAGAAGAACAAATGAGAATGAGATTCTGGGTTGACATTGCACAGAGCACATACATTGTCAAATCTAGCCATTGATCTTCTATCCAAAGTAGGGAGACGACCTTGAACAGCTAGCCACATAATGAATTTCATTCGTGGTATTGCTGGAGATCTCCAAACCAAGTTGTACCATGAAACCGATGGAGAAGAAGGTGATAAGAGAGCTGCAGTATGCTTGTAGCTGAAACTTCCAAATGGTGAGGCTGCCCAAATCAATTTGTCATTCCCTGAATTATTTGGAGCTCCAAGTGCAAGGAGTTCTGGGATTGCCGAAGAGATTGATGCAGGGAAATTCCAAGTTCCACCAGAAATGAAGTGGCTTACTGTGGTTGAAAGGTCTAGATCTGCTGCAGTGAGGATTTGGGAAGGGAAACGAGTGCTCAATGGTCCAGCAGGAAGCCAATTATCGTACCAGAAACAAGTAGACATGCCATTTCCAACTTGGTGCTTAATGAAGTTTCTTGCATGGTGCCTCTGTTGAAGGAGTTTCTTCCAACTCCAGGAACAGGATTGAGGAATTTCTAAAGCCCACAAGTTCTTGCCTTTGATGAGGTAAGTCTTACACCATTTAATCCAAACTTTATCTGATATGTCTGTTAGAAGATCCCATATATATCTAATAACTGCAGCTTGGTTTGAAATAACCAAGTTAGGGATATCCAAACCTCCTGCCTCCTTAGGTTTACAAATATCCATCCAAGCAATCTTGGCACTTGTGGACTTCATTTCAATGCCAGACGAAAGGAATGCCATGAGTATGCTATTGATCTCATCAAAAACCCCTTTAGGAAGGATGAATATACTTGACCAGTAGACTTGGGTGGAGACTAGGACAGATTTAATCAATTGTAGCCTACCTGCATAGGATAGTGACCTTGAGGTCCAATGAGTTATCCTGTGGGTGATCCTTTCAATTAGAGGCCTACAGTCAGCTGCCCTTAAACAGGTTGAGATTAGAGGAACCCCCAAGTGTCTAATAGGGAGATAACCTTTATTAATTCCTAGTAGGCTTAAAATAGTTGCTTCAGTAGAGGGGTCTACCCCTGAGAGGAATATTGAGCTTTTGGACAGGTTGATGGAGAGTCCTGACATGGTGCAGAAGTGGTCCAAGGCTGATTTTAGGATGGATACAGATGTAATGTCACCATGGCAAAAGAGAAAAAGATCATCTGCAAATGAGAGATGGGTGATACCCAGCTCTTTGCACCTCTAATGGTATCTGAATCTAGGGGTTCTGGAGATAATATTCTTAACAGTTGAAGTAAAAATATCCATGATAATGACAAATAGGAATGGGGAAATAGAATCACCTTGTCTTAAGCCTCTTTTCCCTTTGAAAAACCCCTTGAATTCTCCATTAATAGCAACAGTGAAGGATGGGGATGTGATACATGCTTGGATTAGCTTGATGAATCTTTACTCGGGACTCAATTTTCGACGCTGTTTATTTCGTTGGTCATCTTTTCTTATATTGTTTTTTTTTTTGTTCATAGAGTTTTTCCGTTTGTGTAATGACCCTGTCATTTTCCTCCCTCTCTTTTTTCTCAAATTATACGGATAAATTTTTTTCTTTTAATTTTCTTTTTCGAGTTCTGTTTCTCGACACTTAGTGTCGTCTTGAGTGCTCAGAAATGGTTTCTGAGACTCTTTCCCTTGGATTGACAACTTCCTTTTAGGATCGGGTCATTTCCATATTTTCACTTTTTGAACACTATTCACTTTTCGTCCTTTTCCCTATTTTGTCTTTCCCCCGTTTGTCACTTTTTAGCACAACCTCACTTTCTACGCTTGGAGTTTGTTTTTGACTTCACGTATCTTCATTCTAAGTGGTTTCCACGAAATACATATCTTTACTTTTACAGTAAAGTACTCTAGTTGCTCCCGGTGTCCATAGGGGTATGGATGCATAGTTTTTCAAAAATTTTTTATTTTCTGGGGGTGTTTTTCAGAAATATCTTTTGACGGTATTTTATTTTAGGGGTTTTTAAGAAAATATTTTTGGAAGATATTTTTATTCTGGGTTATTAGTGCAGTTTTCACTTTTTTGAGGGGTCATTGTGCAATTAATGAAAGTTATTGCAAAAATGCGTCGTTTTGAGGCTAAAAACTCGTATGGGATTCATTTTCACATTTCATCATGTTGCGTACTCTTAGAATGTCCTTCTGGTCGTTTTTCTCCAGTTTGAGGGTTTTTGGCTCCGGTTGCCGCTGAACTTGTTCTGGGCATATCTCTCTGCTCGGGACTCAATTTTTGACGCCATTTCTTCGGTTGTTCATAGTTTTTCATTTTGGTTCTTTTTCATTCATGGAGTTTTGCTGGTTGAGCGCGTCTGCTCAAATTCCACTATTCCGGACCCGGCGGGCCCATTTCAGGGCACTTTTAGGGTTTTCCTATAAATAGGGGGTTATAAAATAAAAAAGTCATCTTCTCCCATCGTCATGCAGGACCAGCAGCTCCCATAGCAGCCCAAGGGGGGCTGACACCCTTCTTCACTCAATTAAACCTCTTTTCCTTTGTTAAAAAGTTATAGTGCCTTTACGTTTTGTGTTTGTCTTGACAATGCGCATCTTTACCCCTTATTTGAACCCATTTTTTGCCAATTTTTGAGTTCGGGTTTGAGATCAAGTTAGGATTTTGGTAGGTCCTCTTTGGAGTTTAATGTTCATGACGTTGTCCCCGATAAAACCTCGAAGTATTGTCGGATTCAGAGCCGTTTTATTTTGGTGGCTTTTGAGATTTTCATCTCAAATTGAGGTAGGGGATGTCTTAGGCTTTTATTTATGTTGTGTTGATGATTTTATAAGCTTATACCACTTGTATGCATGTTTTGTATTAATCATAGAATTTAATTTAATTATTTTCCTTGTATAGGATTTAATTCTCAAGGATGTGTATAACTTAGAATTAAAGTATAGCATGCTAGTAAATTTGGCCTTGGTATGGTTGTTGATATATATTAAAATTGGGTCATTTAAATAAGAATTGTAATTTTTATTTAATATTTTTCTTTTGTGAAAGATTAATTCCCATGGCCGTACCTTGCATGAAATTAACTTGTGATAGGCTATTAAATTAAGTCTTGGCACGCTCTTTAACATACTTTAATTTTGGAGCATTTGGATGTGTATTAAAATCTAGGGATTTTAATTAAATGAATTAATTAAAATCGATTTAAGGGTTCCATTGGCTTAATTGAGTTTTAAACTTGATGTTTGAAATGACTAGGACTTGTTTACTACCATATATTAATTTGGGATCATTTGAAGTTGTTTTAGAAGTTAGAGATTCAATTATCATGATTTAATTAAATTCTACTTTTATTGTTCTATTGGCTTAATTAAGATTTTGACTGGATGTATGTAATGGCCATGCAATGCTATTTAACATGTGTTAATTACGGATCATTTGATTGAGATTTGAAATTTAGAGAAATTAATTAGTTTATTTAATTAATTTCTGTTTCTATAGCGTTAATGATTTAATCATGTATTTGACATTGGTTATATGTTTAAATCATGATTTTGGACTTGCATTAGATTCATGAGTTTATGATTTCAATGTAGAGATATATTGTTATAGCGTGTAATGAATTACACACTGAAGATTCGACATTTGTCATGCCTTAGTAGTTGTTGACTTAGAGTATGTATTGTATGTGTTTTCAAATTCGGTTGTGCATGGTAGATAGTTGATTATCTTGTATATACATGTTGATATACATGTTGTTGCTTAACTTGTTGATTTTGGAAACTTGGGATGTCGTTGTTTGACTATGGCTAGGACATGGTTCTAGTACGGGGGATTGTCCCTCTACAGTCTAGTGCACACATAGGGAGGTTACCCATGGGCTAATAACCCTAAAGTAACTATGGTGTCGGTCTGATCCGGTGTGATGTCCAAGTATCCACTTTGGTTGATTTCACATTTTGTTTCAAGTTGATAACTAGATGATATCGTAACTTGTTATTCTTTAATTGATTTCCCGTTTGAGTTTCAAGATGTTAACTTAGAGGAATCATGTTTTATGCGTTGTATTAGAAGTTCCAATGTTGGTTAAATTGCATCGATATTGTGATTTGTGTTTTAATGTTCAAATGTAACTTAGGAATGATCCTATAAATTCATTAGAACATAGACGTTAGGTGGCATGATCCACTTTAGTTGTTTTCGTGTTTTAGATTTCAAGTTGAAGACTTTGAGAATCTATATCTTAATATTTTGTATAATATGTTTCCTTGATTATTTGAGTTACATGAATGACGTGATTATGCTAGAAACAGTCTAAGGTAGCTTAGGATGATTCCTTTGACTTATTGAAATATAGACGCTTGGTGGTATGACCCACTTTAGTTGTTTTCGTATCTTAAGTTGCAAGTTGATACTTTTGAGAACCTATATCTTGTTGCTTTGTATAACATGTTTCTATGTTGTTTAAATTGCATGAATGATGTGATTTATGCTAGAAATGATCTAAGGTAGCTTAGGATGATCCCTGAGTCTCACTTTGACATAGACGTTAGGTGGCATGAGCCCTTTTAACATGTTTCATCTTAAGGTGATATAATTGTAAAATGTTAGGTCGACGCATACTCATCTCCTACAAGTAGCTTTATGTTACTCACCCACGTAGTGGAGACATTTTTCAGGTATAGGGACCTTGATTTGGGATGCACACTAAGCTATGAAAGTTTCGTAGACTTGAAGTATCATTTTCATGAAAATGTTGGGCATGAAATCCTATTTATAGCTTTGTATATCAAAACTTGTATCTTTGATTCCATATATATAAAGTGTACATAAGTACACTCTTTCAATGTATTTAACATGTATAAGATGAGGTCGAAGGCCAATGACATGTATCTTGTACTCTATGCACTTTCATTTTCAAGGTTCACTATGAAAATAATAGAAAATGTTAAGTCTTTGCTCTACCATATTTGCATAGGGTGTGGGAATTCCATTCTTTCTCTTTCGTAGAGTCTCTATGATCATGAACGAGGTGTGGCCAAGGGCTAAACACCATTTTGTTGTAGGTTCTGCATTTTGGTTTTAATTATTGCATTTTATGGCATTTTTGGCCGTTGAGAGGTCATATTATGCATTGGGGTTATTTTGATGCCGCAGGCCATTGGGACGTGTCTTAAATGTCTTTTTACGTTTGCGTGCATATCCACTTTTCACAAAACTCTTAAGTATCAACTTTTGACCTATTTTTGGACGATTTTATGAATTTTTTTGAAAAATTCATGCATTAGGGTATCATTTTAAGTTCTTCTTTGTTTTAGCATGTTTTGGATGCTTACAGGAGGTTAGGGAATGTTTTCAAACTTGTTCAGATCATGTAGAATGAATGTAAAACCTTAGAGACGGACCGAACACATTTCTCATCCATTGCAGCAGCTTTTTTTACTGCAGCAGAAGTGTCGATCGGCTGATGAGGGTCCATCAGCCGGCTGACAAGTCTCAAAGGTCCATTCCAGTAGGCTTATTAGGAAAATCATTGTTTCAACCGACCAATGATTGGGGTTCAGTCGACTGATCCTCCCTGGAACCCTATTCTTCATTTTTTCCTTGGACAATTTCCTTGATTCAATTTCATGGGATCATATCTCATTCATTTTAAATCCAAATTGGGTCATTCTTGAGTCCAAATTCTAGAGCTTGAAGTTAGCTTTCCAATGGTATCAACCACTCATCAAAACTCCATCTATAGTGTGAGTTATTCCTGTTTTAGTGAGATTTGTTCGTGGTAACTCTTAAATGGAAAATGCCACTTTATTTTAATTTCATATCTTTTCTGCTCAGACTCAAAATCAAGTGATTCTTAAGTCTAACTTTGTTCATTTCTCATTGAATTTCCAATGGTGTGCACGGTGGCACCCATTTTAGTGTGAAATGACCATTTGCCCTTAGTTCGTTTCTTTTCGGGTTAGGCATTCTTGCTTCATTTGCTTGGCTTATTGAGTTCCATGGCTTCATGGGGAGTTATTTTCATGCCTTAGGGATGACGTACATCTCTAGTGGCCATTTTACTTCTTTCACTTCCGCATTTCAAATTCATTATCGGGTCATTCTTTCGGTTCATTACTGATGCACCAGGTTGAAAAACTTTGGCCGTCACAAGTGGTATCAGAGCTCCTGGGTTTGAATACCTTGGATGACGGGTTTTGGGTGCATATCACGTTTCTGTTGCTATATTAGACATGTGTATAGGCTATTTGTTAACATGTTTTGGTATTATAACATGTTTATGTGTTTCTTGATAACATGTTTGGTATTATGACATGTCTCTTTGCTTATATACTTATGTGTTTAAAAGCATCTTGTTTGACATGTACACTTATTTGCTTAAGTGTATAATTGTTTAAATAGCTTTCTTTGATTACTTCAATATGACCGTATGTTGCATACCTTGTCTTGCTTTGTGTTTGGTACATTCATAGTGTGAGTTGCATTCGATCATAATAACTCGTGTTATTATTGATCTCTTTTCCTTTCCACGTATATAGCGTCACAGTCTTGAATCACGGAGAGTCTTCTTGTTAGGGCTCAAGTGAGCGTAGGGTTATAGTATCTGTCTGGCGAAATGAGACGTAGGCCACGGAGGCACTATTTCGTCTCATTTTTTATCGTCTTCTTGTGATGTGGTCATGGTAGCGTTGTTGGTGTCGGTGTCATCCCTTAGGACTTTATAGTGGTCTTGACGTCATGATGTCATTGAGGTCTTTGTTTCTAGCGTCATGGGACGATGAGTCAGGATCGACTCGAATCCTTCCTTAAGGAGTTGGGAAGTTTCCTTGTGAGCCCCAGGGCGAGGTTCTCGTGTCTTACCTTCTTAGGGAAATGGTTTCGGGATTTGGATGGGTGTGTTGACCTAAGATCCTTCTTGTGTTGCCTTGGTTATCTCTTACGGGCTACGGTTGGAATGTGAGTGGTTTCGTGTAATTAATTGCGATGGTGCAATTAATTACTCTTCCTTGTCATTGGAGACTTAGGGGGTGGGTTGTGGTAGGGTTCTGGTAGAATCCTGTAGTGTTCCTATCGAGCTTGTTGGCATCTTGGTTTGGGGGTTTTCTCATTGATGTCTTGTAACGGTTAGCCTTGGGGCTATCCATTTCGTTGTTGCCTTGTTTCGTGTAGTGTTGGGATTCCATTAGGGTATGACCTGGTCTTGGGAAAGACGTGCTGACTCTATGTTTAGGAAACCTTAGTGGTCATTAGGGGGAATGATTCCTTTCCTCGTAGTGAGAGATTCGACTCAACCAGGTTTTGTGTTACCTTTTCTATAATACCCCTAATTTTAAAAGAATAGTCTCGGCATTTTAATTATGGTTTTATTACATTTTTATTTGATTAATTGGTTGTTTAATTGCTAAACTATTTATTTGTTTTATTATTTATTCTATTTAATTGTTTAAATTGTGTATTTAATTACATTTTTGATTAATTGGTTGTTTAATTGCATTAATTGATTAATTGTGTTTTTATTTTCATTAAAGGATCAATTATATTTTTATTTTTTTAAATTGATTAATTGGAATTACTTGTTTTTAATTGGTTATATGGTTTATTAGTTGAGTTAATTGGTTTCAAATAGGGTTTTATGTTATAAGATTACAAGTAGGTTATATTCTTTTAAGAATCACGTATGGGCCGGATAGGGTTCAGTTTAGGGTTTTAATTGGAGTTAGGTTTTTGTTGTGCCTATAAGTATACTGTTATAGCCTACAACAAGGGTTGGAAAAACCCTATTCACGTACCAAAGATATAGAGAGAAACAGAGAGCAATTGTGATAAAAATAGAGCAATTGCAGTGAGGGTTTTGGCTGTGGATTAAAGGTCGGACCTAGGAGAAGGGAAGGTTGAGAGGTAGGAGGTTGAGTTGACAATAAACGGATGTCATCGGAAAGCATAGGAGGACGGCGACAAGTTTTTGATTCCAAAACTACACAGGCAAGTTCTTTACTTTCTCTCTCCCTTGGCCTGTGTTCTGTGCATACCTAGATAATCTCTAAGAGTTTAATTGGACTTTAACTAAATCTTTCATGTTTATTATATGTTAAATTGATCATCTGTATGCGTTGAATTAACTCTGTTACAGTTCTTGCAAGCTTGGTTACATTATTTGTTTTCTTAAGTATGTTAAATCGGTAAGTGTTTTAAGGTTCTTAATAATGCAAAATGGTTTAACTAATGGTCTGGGATGGTACTGGACACACTTAGGACTCTTAGGATCAGGTTTAAAAAAAAAACAGAAAGGTTAGAAGAGGCCGGAGTCAAAGCAGATGGTCGGAAACGAACAGGGCTCTCAAGAGGGAGAGAGCCGGCTCCATGAAAGAGGGAGCCGGCTCCCTCAAAGTACAGAGCTGTCTCAGTGTGGTTAAGAGCTGGCTCCACCTCTTTTGAGCCGGCTCTAAGAGGCATGGAGCCAGCTCCATGCTTTAGGGAGCTTGCTCCCAAGTTCTGAGAGCAAGCTCTCTCATATTTGTGCATATTGGGTTTTTAACGGGCACTGTTTGAGTGTTTGGTTCTTTACGATCAGTTCTGAGACTTTACAGATGGTTTAATTATTTAACTTCAAATGTTAATAAGACCTCTAATTGCATAAGTTATGTGTTATATTAATTGAATGAACAGTATGAAATAGAACCACGTTGCATGCTGTTAACGGTTGAAGGGAAGTTAATTGCTTAGTTTTAATTCAGCAATTTAACGGATTATAACATGATTCTAAATCTTGTTTTAGATGCACGGTAGGGTTATTTATTTATCATATTTGACCTATGCATACTCTGGATTTTAATTCCTTAAATAGTTGTCATTTTTCTGCAATTACAATTAGGGATTGGATGTTAATTGCTGAGTTATTATACACTATTTTGCAATTACCTGAATTATGGTTTTTGGACTTTAGTTGCTAAACTGCTATTTATAATTGTGTGGTTTACATGGTTTGGACTTAAATTTCTGAACTAATACTTAGGTTCTGTAATTTACATGGAAGTTAACCTAGATTTTAATTGAGGAATCAATAGCTTATATTCTATTAATTAACTGGATTTATGTGCTGAATTTTAATTGCTAAATTGATGTATTAAATTCTATTAATATTCTGGATATTATGGATTGTATGCACTGGTATGGGACGGTGGCATACTAGAGATGGTATAGCTCAAAACGCTAAGACCTACCCTATTGGAATAAGGGAATGGATTGTAGAATTGAATCCTACTTATATTTAGGTCAGATTAACTGAGTAAACTGAGTGACTACAAGGATTAATTAGTGTTTGGAGTTATGTTAGATCAACTGAATAAGTTGAGTGACTAACTGAATTATAAATCTTATGTCAGATCATTATATAATTGAATGACATACCCTGGTTTTGGACGGACTTTAAATATATGATTATGGTACCACGAGATGAGCTTGAGTCTCAGGCTCGTTGGTTAGGGTGCGTATATGCAGTGGATGTGTAGCTGGCTATGATAAGTTGAGGTGTACCCTGTTAGGTCTAGGTATTCATGCCCATATTTGGGTGCATTTTTGCATGTTGCCTTCTATTCAGGTTGAGACCCCCTTTGTAGTTCAGTGAATGTCCCTTAGTGTGGATATATATATGTTTATGGACTAGATAGATATTGTGAGATATCCAGGATGTATCTGCGTATTAGGTTACTGCAGTTAGAATAGAACTTGTTCGTGGGCCTAACCCACTATTATATTCTTTTTAGGTACAGGACGGTTCCAGCCTTAGAGCTTGATCGTGCTTATCGGAGATAGTCACTCATTCATCTGTTTACGTAGGACTTCACTCTATATTTTAGTTTGGGATTTCATTTTCAATTTTTCAGTTCAATTGGGATTTTGTTTAGGGGTCCACTAGATGGATTCCCGAGTTGTACACTTGGAGGTTTTGGAGAATTGGATTTTTTATTATTCATTATCATTTTGAGGATTTTATATTTAATAATTCTTTTCAGCGTATTTATTTATTTCCTTTTTTAATTCTTTTTGTATTCTGTGTTTGTTAAATACAAATTTTTTGATATTCCCTCAGGTTTGGGCTTGGTCCTGATCAACCCATGTCTCAGAGTTGAGGGGTATCAGAGCACTTTAGGTTCAGTGTCTCTAGGAGTCTATCATATAAGATTTCCGCGTAGCGTTTTCTCTTGATTAGAGCTTAAGTTTAGGATTCATTGTATTCCTTTACGGTTTGTTTAAATCGTACTGATGTCTGTCTTTCTATGTTAACATCATGGTTAACGCTAGAAGAGGATAGAACATGCATGGAAACAATTGACAGAGGAGAGCGGTACGTAGGCAGCAGGAACCCCTGCGGCTTCAGCAAATGGAAGAAGAGTAGCAAATGCCTGGGTTTTAGGATTATGATGGTCAGTTTTAGGAAGAACAGGAGGAGGTTCAGCAGGCTCAGGATCAGGTCAGAAATCCAGAGTATCCTCCTCATCTCAATGATCTCATTGCTCATAGAAGCAGAAGTAATAGCTGCACTTTGGAATCAACCATAGGTTCAGCAGGCACCGATATTAGCACCGGTTGTACCAACTGATACTTAGGAGAAGGCTAGGAGTTCTTTCACAAAAGGGATCCTACCTGAGTTCTCAGGCACCACTGCTGTAAAAGTAGCTCACCAGTGGAAGCAGGACATCGAGCGATATCTTCGTCTAGTTCAGTGCACAGAGCTACCTTCAAGCTAGTTGGAGATGCACTACAGTGGTGGGAGTCAGTTATCACCGTAGAGGAGAGGATGCTATTTACTTATGATCAGTTCAGTGCACATTTTGATGAGAAGTACTTTTCTTATGTAGTCAGGGCAGCTATAAAGATACAGTTCCTCAATCTACAGTAGGGAAAAATGATAGTGGCAGAGTATGAGCAGTAGTTCACGTGCTTATCTTTTTTTGCTCCAGATGAGGTGGATACAGAGGAGAAGAAGTGAAATAGTTTTGTTAAGGGATTGATGTGGTCTATTAAGCGAGCTATTACAGGTAGTCCAGCCTACACTACTTATGCTTAGGTGGTGGACGCCTCTCTATTGCAGTATTAGTTGACCGTAGACTTCAGACAGTCACAGGGTGAGAAGCGGGGTGACAGAGACTCTGCTAATCAGTCAGCTAAGAAAGGGAATAGCAATGGAAACCGATAGAATGACAACGGCAAATTCTACAGATAATAGTCTTGGAAGAAGCATAAGGGTGGTTCAGATGCTCACAGGAATGGGGCACCTATTCAGAGGCAGTAGAATGGGGAACCACAGGCAGGACAGGGTCAGCCACAGGCGAACCATTAGAGGAGGCCATTTGGTACTTTCTAAGGTAGTTGCTACATATGTGGAGAGTATGGTCATACTTCCAGGCAGTGTCCTAAAGCAGGACAGGGATAAGGACAACATGTGTAGCTGGGACAGAGGGCACCAGTACCTTTACCCGCTCCACAGGTTCCACGGATTTAGGGACAGGTATATCCAACTTTACCAGCACCACCACAGACTCAGGGACAAGCATCGCACTAGTTGCATTATGGCAGGGTGTACAACCCCATTCCATAAGACGTTAAGGTACCTCAGGCTATTGAGGGTATGTTTCTTATTCATGGTTTAAAAGGTCGTATTTTATTTAATACGAGTGCTACACACTCATTTGTAGCTAGATCTTTTGTTGCTTTATCTGGGATGACGATGCAGGTATTCAGTAGTCCTCAGGGTGTTTCTACACCGTTAGGCAATACAACCATTTTACATGAGAGTGATGGGCCTGTGACACTAGATATTGGTAGACTCAGATTTGTAGCCAATCTTTTGGTCCCAGACATGCACACTTATGATGTGATATTTGGGATGGATTAGGTATCACACTACCATGCCCAAGTTAATTGTTATGATAGGCCTGTAGTTTTTACTATACCTGGTTAGGATATATATGTCGTTGCTATGGCACGTTCTAATGGGGTTACTAGCACATATTTTTTCTATATAGAGGAGGAAACGGATGAGGAGATTACTGTGTCATTGGATAGCATACCAATCGTACAAGACATTTCGGATATATTTTAAGAGATTCCAGGGTTGCCTCCTAGTCGTGAGATCAACTTTGTGATTGACTTAGCTTTAGGCACTACGCCTATTGCTAGGGCACCATACAGGATGGCACCCGTGGAGATGCGAGAGCTGAGGGATCAGATTGAGCAATTACTCAGCTAGGGTTTTATTCGTAGGAGTACTTCACCCTGGGGAGCACCAGTTCTGTTTGTGAAGAAGATGGATGGTTCACTTCGCCTGTGTATAGATTACAGGGAGTTGAACAAGGTTATTATTCGTAACAAGTACCCTTTGCCCAGGATTAATGATCTTTTTGAACAGTTGAAATGAGCTACTTACTTCTTTAAGATTGATCTACGTTTTGGATACCATCAACGTCGGGTTAGGGAGCAAAATGTTCCAAGGACAACATTTCTCACTAGATATGGATCTTATGAGTTTTGTGTAATGCCGTTCGAGTTGACTAATGCACCAATAGTTTTCATGAACTTAACGAATATAGTTTTCAGGGCTTATTTGGATCAATTTGTTATTATCTTCATTGATGATATCTTGATCTATTCTAAGTCAGAGGACGATCATGCTAGACCTCTTCGCATAGTCTTGCAGACGCTTCGTGAGAACCAATTATATGCCAAGTTTAAGAAGTTTGAATTTTGGCAGCGGGAAGTGAAGTTTCTGGGTCACGTGGTGTCAGAAAGAGGAATAGCAGTAGATCCTACCAAGGTTTCAGCAGTGGTTGAGTGGGGACAGCCTACTTCACCTATCGAAATTCAAAGTTTCCTTGGATTGGCAAGATATTATCGTAGGTTCATTCAAGGGTTCTCAAAGATAGTAGGGCCACTCACTCATCTGACTAAAAAAGGTGTACGGTTCGTATGGGATGAACACTGTTAGAAAGCTTTTGATGAGCTAAAACGTAAGTTGACTTCTGCACCAGTTCTGTCTACTCCACAGAGCGGGGTTGAGTATTTTGTTTACACAGATGTTTCTTTGCATGGTCTTGGATGTGTTTTAATGTAGGAGGAGCGACCGATTTTGTATGGATTCATAAGCTTAATTATTAGACACATGATTTGGAGTTGGCAGCTGTTGTCTTTACCTTACGCATTTGGAGGCACTATCTGTTTGGAGAATCCTTCAAATTATTTAGTAATCACAAGAGTATGCAGTATTTGTGCACTTAGTGGGAGCTGAATATGAGACAGTGCCGATGGTTAGAGTTTGTGAAAGATTATCATTTCTCTATACAGTACCATCCATGGAAAGCGAATGTGGTGGCAGATACATTCAGTCACTAACCCGCTGCTAGTCTTTTTGCTCGATTCACTACTGAGTGGAATGCTTTGAAGATGGTGGATGAGTTGTTGTATGCTTTTATGGCTTGCATGGTAGTTACACCTTCGATTATTCACAAAGTTTTAAGGACGCAACTCACGGATCAGCAGTGTATTGACAAAATTATAGAGATAACTTCTGGGGAGTTTCCATTTTACTTTGTTGGGGCTGATGGAGGTTTGAGGTACAAGGGACGGTTAGTGGTACCTGCTACTGACAATTTGAGGAAGGATGTGATGACTGAGACTCATCACTCTGAGTTTTTTGTTTATCTAGGAGGAGACAAGATGTATCAGGATATTAAGCGGCAGTTTTGGTGGGCAGGTATGAAAAGTACATTGCTATTTTTGTCTCTCGATATAGGACTTGTCAGATGGTCAAGATTAATAATTAGTGGCCGCTAGGAGCTCTACACCCACTACCGATATTGGGGTGGAAATGGGAGAGCATTTCTATGGATTTTGTGGAGGGATTGCCAAATTCCTTTAAGGATCACAGTTCAATTTAGGTCATCATGGATAGGTTGACTAAATTAGCTTATTTCTTGCCTTTTCGCACTGACTTCACTTTGGAGTAGTTGCCGAGACTTTATATTTCAGAGATTGTGAAGCTGCATGGCATTCTGTTATCTATTATATCGGATAGAGATTCATGCTTTGTGTCAGGGTTTTGGAAGAGTTTTCAGCAGGCTTTGGGTACAGAATTACATCTTAGTATTGCTTATCATCCCTAGACTGATGGACAGACTGAAAGGGTTAATCAAATCATGGAGGATATGCTCCGTTCGTGTGTTCTTGACTTCAAGGGCCACTGGGAGGATTATTTACCACTCGTGGAGTTTGCATATAATAATAGTTTCCAGAAGACTATTGGTATGGCACTATTTGAGGCATTATATGGCCGACCGTGTCGATCGCCTGTTTGTTGGATGGAGGTTGGCGAGAGTAGAATATTGGGTCCAGAGTTCATCAAGGATACTTCTGAAAAGATTACTCTTATTCAGGATCACATGCGCACTGCCTAGAGTAGGCAAAAGAGCTATGCAGATCGTCGTACTCATGCGTTGGAGTTTTAGGTTGGGGATCAGGTTCTACTCAAAGTGTCTCCTGTGAAAGGTGTCATGCGCTTTGGGAAGAAAAGGAAGTTATCACCGTGGTTTGTCGGTCCATTCATGATTACGGATCGAGTTGGAGCTGTAGCTTATCGGTTGGCACTTCCGGATAATTTAGATCGTGTGCATAATGTTTTCCATATTTCCATGTTGCAGAAATTTCTGCGAGATGAGGATCGGTATTAGCATATTGATGTTGGGGAGATTGAGTTACAGTCGGATGCAACATATTTGGAGCCTCCGTGTCGTATTGTCGACCGTCGGGATCAAATTCTTCATAATAAGGTTATTCCTTTGGTGTGAGTTCAATGGAGTCACCACACTGAGGCTGAGACTACTTGGGAATGGGAGGATGTCATTCGCTCGCAGTTTCCTGAAATATTAGAAGAAGGTAAGAGCGAATTCTGAGGACAGAATTCCTTTTGTTAGGGGGGAATAATGTAATACTCCTAATTTTAAAAGAATAGTCTCGGCATTTTAATTATGGTTTTATTTCATTTTTGTTTGATTAATTGGTTGTTTAATTGCCAAACTATTTATTTGTTTTATTATTTATTCTATTTTATTGTTTAAATTGTGTATTTAATTACATTTCTCATTAATTGGTTGTTTAATTGCATTAATTGATTAATTGTGTTTTTATTTTCATTAATGGATTAATTGTATTTTTATTTATTTTTTAAATTGATTAATTGGAATTGCTTGTTTTTAATTGGTTATATGGTTTATTAGTTGAGTTAATTGGTTTTAATTAGGGTTTTACGTTATAAGATTACAAGTAGGTTTTATTCTTTTAAGAATCACATATGGGCCGGATAGGGTTCAGTTTAGGGTTTTAATCGGAGTTGGGTTTTTGTTGTGCCTATAAGTATATTGTTATAGTCTGCAATAAGGGTTGGAAAAATCCTATTCATGTACCAAAGATACAGAGAGAAACAGAGAGCAATTATGAGAAAAACGGAGCAATTGCAGTGAGGGTTTCAGCTATGGATTAAAGGTTGGACCTAGGAGAAGGGAAATTTGAGAGGTAGGAGGTTGAGTTGACAATAAACGGACGTCGTCGGAAAGCGTAGGAAGACGGCGACAAGGTTTTGATTCCAAAACTACACAGGCAAGTTCTTTTCTTTCTCTCTCCCTTGGCCTATGTTTTGTGCTTACCTAGATAATCTTTAGGAGTTTAATTGGACATTAACTAAATCTTTCATGTTTATTATATGTTAAATTGATCATCTGTATGCATTGAATTAACTTTGTTACAGTTCTTCCAGGTTTGGTTACAGTGCTTGTTTTCTTAAGCATGTTAAATCGGTAAGTATTTTAAGGTTCTTAATAATGCAAACTAGTTTAACTAATGGTCTGGGATGATACTGGACACACTTAGGACTCTTAGGACACACTTAGGTTCTCAGGCTCCACTGATACGAAAGTAGCTCACCAGTGGAAGCAGGACATTGAGCAATATCTTCGTCTGGTTCAGTGCACGGAGATACCTTCAAGCTAGTTGGTGATGCACTACAGTGGTGGGAGTTAGTTACCACCGCAGAGGAGAGGATGTTATTGACTTATGATCAGTTCAATGCATGTTTTGATGATATGTACTTTCCTTATGCAGTTAGGGCGGTTATGAAGACAGAGTTCCTCAATCTACAGCAGGGAAACATGATAGTGGCAGAGTATGAGTAGCAGTTCACGCGCTTATCTCATTTTGCTCCGGAGGAGGTGGATACAGAAGAGAAGAAGCAAAATAGTTTCATTAAGGGATTGATGTGTTCTACTAAGTGAGCTATTACAGGTAGTCCAGCCTACACTACTTATGCTCTGGTGGTGGATGCCGCTTTATAGCAGTATCAGTTGACCGTGGACTTCAGATAGGCATGGGGTGAGAAGCGGGGTGATAGAGACTCTACTAATCAGTCACCTGAGAAAGGGAATGGCAATGGACACTGACAGAATGACAAGGGCAAATTCCAGGGACAACAGTCTTGGAAGAAGCACAAGGGTGGTTCAGATGCTCACAGGAATGGGGCACCTATTCAGAGGCAGCAGAATGGGGGACCATAGGCAGGACAAGGTTAGCCAGAGGCTAACTGACAGAGGAGGCCATTTGGTACTTTCCAAGGTAGTTGCTAGACTTGTGGAGAGTATGGTCATACTTCCAGGCAGTGTCCTAAAGCAGGACAGGGACAGGGACAGGGACAACATGTGCAGTAGGGACAGAGGGCACCAGTACCTTTACCCGCTCCATAAGTTCCACGAATTCAGGGACTGGTATATCCAGTTTTACCAGCACCGCCATAGACTTAGGGACAGGCACGTATCAGTTGCATTATGGTAGGGTGTACAACCCTATGCCAGAAGAGGTTCAGGCACCTCAGGCTATTGAGGGTATGTTTCTTATTTATGGTTCAAAAGGTCGTGTTTTATTTAATATGGGTGTTACATACTCATTTGTAGCTAGATCTTTTGTTGGTTTATCTGGGATAACGACGTAAGTATGCAATAGACTTCAGGGTATTTCTATACCGTTAGGCAATACAACCATTTTACATGAGAGTGATGGAATTGTGATACTAGATATTGGTAGACTTAGATTTGTAGTAAATCTTTTGGTCCTGGACATGCACACATATAATGCGATACTTGGGATGGATTAGTTATCACACTACTATGCCTAAGTTAATTATTATGATTGGTCTGTTGTTTTTACCATACCTAGTTAGGATATGTACGTCATCGCTATGCCACGTTCTAACGGGGTTACTAGCACATATTTGTTCTATATGGAGGAGGAAACAAAGGAGGAGATTACTGTGTCATTGGATAACATACCAATCGTATAGGACTTTTCGGATATATTTTAGGAGATTCTAGGGTTGCCTCATAGTCGAGAGATTGACTTTGTGATTGACTTTGCTTCAGGCATTTCGCCTATTGCTAGTGCACCATACAGGATGACACCAGTAGAGATGCGAGAGCTGAGGGATTAGATTGAGCAATTACTTAGCCAGGGTTTTATTTGTAGGAGTACTTCACCTTGGGGAGCACCAGTTCTATTTATGAAAAAGAATGATGGTTCACTTCGCCTGTGTATAGATTACAGGGAGTTGAACAAAGTTACCAGTTGTGACAAGTACCCTTTGCCCAGGATTGATGATCTTTTTGATCAATTGAAAGGAGCTACTTACTTCTCTAAGATTGATCTGCGTTTTGGATACCATCAACATCGGGTTAGGGAGCAAGACGTTCTAAGGATAGCGTTTCTCACTAGATATGGATCTTATGAGTTTCATGTAATGCCGTTCGGGTTGACTAATGCACCAATAGTTTTCATAGACTTAATGAACAGAGTCTTCAGGGCTTATTTGGATCAATTTGTCGTTGTCTTCATTAATGATATCTTGATCTATTCTAAGTCAGAGGACGATCATGCTAGACATCTTCGCATAGTCTTACAGACGCTTAGTGAGTACCAATTATATGCCAAGTTTGAGAAGTGTGAATTTTGGTAGCGGGAAGTGAAGTTTCTGGGTCACGTGGTGTTAGAAAGGGGAATAGCAGTAGATCTAGCCAAGGTTTCAGCAGTGGTTGAGTGGGGACAGCCTACTTCACCTATCGAAATTTAGAGTTTCCTCGGATTGGCAGGATATTATCGTAGGTTCATTCAGTGGTTCTCAAAGATAGCAGGTGTACTCACTCATCTGACTAAAAAGGGTGTACGGTTCGTATGGGATGAACACTGTCAGAAAGCTTTTGATAAGCTAAAACGTAAGTTGACTTCTGTATCAGTTTTGTCTACTCTACAAAGCGGGGTTGAGTATCTTGTCTACATAGATGTTTCTTTGCAAGGTCTTGGATGTGTTTTGATGCAGGAGGAGCAACCAATTTCGTATGGATCTTATAAGGTTAAGCCTCATGAGCTTAATTATCTGACACATAATTTGGAGTTGGCAGCTGTTGTCTTTGCCTTACGCATTTGGAGGCATTATCTGTTGGGAGAATCTTTCAGATTATTTAGTGATCACAAGAGTCTGTAGTATTTGTTCACTCAGCATGAGTTGAATATGAGACTGCGCCGATGGTTAGAGTTTGTGAAAGATTATCATTTCTCTATATAGTACCATCCAGGGAAAGCGAATGTGGTTGCAGATGCACTCAGTTGCCGACCCGCTGCTAGTCTTTCTACTCTGTTCACTACTGAGTGGAATGCTTTGAAGACGGTGGATGAGTTGTCGGATGCTTTTATGGCTTGCATGGTAGTTACACCTTCGATTATTCACAAAGTTTTGAGGGAGCAACTCACGAATCAGCAGTGCATTGACAAAATTATAGAGATAACTTCTGAGGAGGTCCCATTTTACTATGTTGGGGCTGATGGAGGTTTGAGGTATAAGGGATGGTTAATGGTACCTATTGCTGACGATTTGAGGAAGGATGTGATGACTGAGACTCATCACTCTGAGTTTTCTGTTCATCCAGGAGGAGACAAGATGTATCAGGATATGAAGCAGCAGTTTTGGTGGGCAGGTATGAAAAAGCACATTGTTATTTTTGATGTTGTTAGAGTTTTTGGATTAGCTATCCCAACTCTCGCAGATGCTTGGTTTCTGTAGTGCTTTTGGTAATGATCGTTTTTGACATTGATGTCATTTGTTTCGAAAAGTTTCTTTCTGAGTTGATCTGTTGGGGGCATGTTATGAACTTGTACCTTATACTGTCATGCTACCTTACTGACGAGTAAGTGTGGGTTGGTTCTGGTCATTGTTCATACTGCCATATCATTCTTAGCCATCTGTCATGATTTGACTTGTCATTGTCTTGGGGATTCTTTCAGTGATTGACTTTGAGTTGATATGCCGATTCGTTCAGGAAGTGTCACCCAGTTCTAGGTTTTTGCGTTCTTTAGGGTGACCTTTAGGCTTTTGGAGTTGTCCTTTAGCACCTTATGGTTCTCTTTTGTGTATTCCAGATTTCAGGGACGAAATCCATTTAAGGAGGGTAGGTTGTAATGACCTGGTCATTTTCCTCCCTTTCTTTTTCCTCAAATTTATGGATAAATTTTTTTTGTTTAATTTTCTTTTTCGAGTTTTGTTTCTCAACTTTTAGTGTCATCTTGAGTGCTCAGAAATAGTTTCCGAGACTCTTTCCCTTTTGTGAAATATTAATTCCCATGGCCGTACCTTGCATGAAATTAACTTGTGATAGGCTATTAAATTAAGCCTTGGCACGCTCTTTAACATACTTTAATTGTGGAGCATTTGGATGAGTATGAAAATCTATAGATTTTAATTAAATGAATAATTTAAAATCGATTTAAGGGTTCCATTGGCTTAATTGAGTTTTAAACTTGATATTTGAAATGACTAGGACTTGCTTACTACCATATATTAATTTGGGACCATTTGAAGTTGCTTTAGAAGTTAGAGATTTAATTACTATAATTTAATTAAATTATACTTTATCGTTCCATTGGCTTAATTAAGATTTTGAATGGATGTATGTAATTGCCATGCAATGTTGTTAAATATGTGTTAATTAGGAATCATTTAATTGAGATTTGAAATTTGGAGAAATTAATTAGTTTATTTAATTAATTTCTGTTTCTAAAGCATTAATGATTTAATCATGTGTTTGACATTGGTTATATGTTTAAATCATGATTTTGGACTTATATTAGATTCATGAGTTTATGATTTCAATGTTGAGATATATTGTTATAGCGTGTAACGAATTGCACATTGAAGATTCGACATTTGTCATGCTTTAGTAGTTGTGAACTTAGAACATGTATTGTGTATGTTTCCAAATTCGGTTGTGCATGGTAGATAGTTGATTATCATGTATATACATGTTGATATATACGTTGTTGCACAACTTGTTCATTTTTGAAACTTGGGAATATCGTTGTTTGACTACGGCTAGGACATGGTTCTAATACGAGGGATTGTCCCTCTACAGTCTAGTGCGCACATAGGGAGGTTACCCATGTGCTAGTAACCCTAAAGTAACTATGGTGTCAGTTTGATCCGGCGTGATGTCTAGGTATCCGCTTTGTTTGATTTCACATTTCATTTCAAGTTGATAACTAGATGATATTGTAACTTGTTGTTCTTTAATCGATTTCCCGTTTTGAGTTTCAAGATGTTAACTTAGAGGAATCATGCTTTATGCGTTGTATTGGAAGTTCCAATGTTGGTTAAATTGCATCGATATTGTGATTTATGTTTTGATGTTCAAATGTAACTTAGGAATGATCCTATAAATTCATTAGAAAATAAACGTTAGGTGGCATGATCCACTTTAATTGTTTCGTGTTTTAGATTTCAAGTTAAAGACTTTGAGAATCTATATCTTGATATTTTGTATAATATGTTTCCATGATTGTTTGAGTTGCATGAATGATGTGATTATACTAAAAATGGTCTAAGGTAGCTTAGAATGATTCCTTAGACTCATTGAGATATAGACGTTAGGTAGCATGACCCACTTTAGTTGTTTTCGTATCTTAAGTTGCAAGTTGATACTTTTGAGAACCTATATCTTGTTGCTTTGTATAACATGTTTCTATGTTGTTTAAATTGCATAAATGATGTGATTTATGCTAAAAATGATCTAAAGTAGCTTAGGATGATTCCTGAGTCTCACTTTGACATAGATGTTAGGTGGTATGAGCCCCTTTAACATGTTTCATCTTAAGGTGATATAATTGTAAAATGCTAGGCCGATGCATGCTCATCTCCTACGAGTAGCTTTATGTTACTCACCTACGTAGTGGGGACATTTTTCAGGTACAGGGACCTTAATTTGGGATGTACACTAAGCCATGGAAGTTTCGTATACTTGTAGTATCATTTTCATGATAATGTTGAAATCCTACCTGTAGCTTTGTATATCAAAACTTGTATCTTTGATTCCATATATGTAAAGTGTACATAAGTATACTCTCTTCAATGTATTTAACATGTATAAGATGAGGTCGGAGGCCAATGACATGTATCTTGTATTCTATGTACTTTCATTTTCAAGGTTCACTATGAAAATAATGGAAAATGTTAAGTCTTTGCTTCACCATATTTACATCGGGTGTGGGAATTCCATTCTTTCTCTTTCATAAAGTCTCTATGATCATGAACGAGGTGTGGCCAAGGGCCAAACATCATTTTGTTCTTGGTTCCACTTTTTGGTTTCAGTTATTGCATTTTATAGCATTTTTGGCCGTTGAGAGGTCATATTATGCATTGGGGTTATTTTGAGGCTGCGGACCTTTGGGACGCATCTTAAATGTCCTTTTACGTTTGCATTCATGTCCACTTTTCACAAAACTCTTAAGTTACAACTTTTGACCTATTTTTGGGCAATTTTATGATTTTTTTTGAAAAATTCATGTATTAGGGTATCATTTTAAGGTCCTCTTTGTTTTAGCATGTTTTGGATGCTTACACGAGGTTAGGGAATGTTTTCAAACTTGTTTGGATCATGTAAAATGCATGTAAAACCTTAGAGATGGACTGGACACATTTCTCACCCGTTGCAGCAGCTTTTTCTGCTGCAACAGATGTGTCGGTCGGCCGATGAGTGTCCATCAGTCGGCTAACAAGCCTCGAGGGTCCATTCTAGTAGGCTTATTAGGAAAATCATCGTTTCGGCCGACCGATGATTGGGGTTCGGTCGACCGATCCTCCCTGGAACCCTATTCTTCATATTTTCCTTTGAAAGTTTCTTTGATTCAACTTCATGGGATCATATCTTATTCTTTTAAATCCAAATTGGGTCATTCTTGAGTCTAAATTTTAGAGCTTGAAGTTAGCTTTCCAATGGTACCAACCACTCATCAAAACTCTATCTGTAGTGTTAGTTATTAATGTTTTAGTGAGATAGGTTCGTGGTAACTCTTAAACGGAAAAGGCCACTTTGTTTTAATTTCATATCTTTTCTGCTCGGACTCAGAATCAAGTGATTCTTGAGTCTAAATTTTTTTATTTTCCGTTGAATTTCCACCGGTGTGCACGGTGGCACCCATTCCAGTGTGAAATGACCATTTTGCCCTTGGTTCATTTCTTTTCGGGTTAGGCATTCTTGCTTTATTTGCTTAGCTTATTGAGTTCCATGGCTTCATGGGAGTCATTTTGGTACCTTAGGGATGACGTACATCTCTAGTGGGAATTTTGCTTCTTTCGCTTCTGCATTTCGGATCCGTTATTGGGTCATTCTTTATTGAAAAACTTGGGTCGTCATAGTTTGAGTGCGTCTGCACGAATTCCACTTTTTCGAACCCGACGGGGCCCTTTCGGGGCACTTTTAGGATTTTACTATAAATAGGGAGTTATCAAATTAAAAAGTTGTCTTCCCCTCTCTTCAGGCACGACTAGCAGCTACCATTGCAGCCTAAGGGAAGCTGTCACCCTTCTTCTCTCAATTAAACCTTCTTCCCTTTGTTAAAAAGTCATAATGCCTTTGCGTTTTGTGTTTGTCTTGACCACACGCATCTTTCCCCCTTATTAGAACCCGTTTTTGGCCAATTTTTGAGTTTGGGTTTGAGGTCAAGTTAAGATTTTGGTAAGTTCTCTTTGGAGTTTAATGTTCACGACGTTGTCCCTGACAAAACCCCAAAGAATTGTTAGATTCAGAGCTGTTTCATTTTGGTGGCATTTGAGATTTTCATCTCAAATTGAGGTAGGGGATGTCTTAGGCTTTTATTTATGTTGTATTGATAATTTTATAAGCTTATACCACTTGTATGCTTGTTTTGTATTAATCTTAGAATTTAATTTAATTATTTTCCTTGTATAGGATTTAATTCTCAAGGATGTGTATAGCTTAGAATTAAATTATAGCATGCTAGTAAATTTGGCCTTGGTATGGTTGTTGGCATATATTAAATTTGGGTCATTTGAATAAGAATTGCAACTTTTATTTAATATTTTTCTTTTGTGAAAGATTAATTCCCATGGCCGTACCTTGCATGAAATTAACTTGTGATAGGCAATTAAATTAAGTATTGGCATGCTCTTTAACATACTTTAATTTTGGAGCATTTGGATGAGTATGAAAATCTAGAGATTTTAATTAAATGAATTAATTAAAATTGATTTAAGGGTTCCATTGGCTTAATTGAGTTTTAAACTTGATATTTGAAATGACTAGGACTTGTTTACTAGCATATATTAATTTGGGACCATTTGAAGTTGCTTTGGAAGTTAGAGATTTAATTATCATGATTTAATTAAATTCTACTTTGTTGTTCCATTGGCTTAATTAAGATTTTGAATGGATGTATGTAATGGCCATACAATGTTGTTTAATATGTGTTAATTAGGAATCATTTGATTGAGATTTGAAACTTAGAGAAACTAATTAGTTTATTTAATTAATTTCTGTTTCTATAGCGTTAATGATTTAATCATGTGTTTGACAGTGGTTATATGTTTAAATCATGATTTTAGACTTGTATTAGATTCATGAATTTATGATTTCAATGTTGAGATATATTGTTATAGGGTGTAGCGAATCGCACACTAAAAATTCGACATTTGTCATGCATTAGTAGTTGTGGACTTAGAGCATGTATTGTATATGTTTCCAAATTCGCTTGTACATGGTAAATAGTTAATTATCTTATATATATATGTTGATATATACGTTGTTGCATAACTTATTGATTTTAGAAACTTGGGGATGTTGTTGTTTGACTACGGCTAGGACATGGTTCTAGGATGGGGGATTGTCCCTCTACAGTCTAGTGTGCACATAGGGAGGTTACCCATGGGCTAGTAACCCTAAAGTAACTATGGTGTCACTCTGATCCGGCGTGATGTCCAAGTATCCACTTTGTTTGATTTTGCATTTCGTTTCAAGTTGATAACTAGATGGTATCGTAAGTTGTTGTTCTTTAATTGATTTCCCACTTTGAGTTGCAAGATATTAACTTTGAGAAATCATGCTTTATGCGTTGTATTGGAAGTTCCAATATTAGTTAAATTGCATCGATATTATGATTTGTGTTTTGATGTTCAAATGTAGGTTAGGAACGATGTTGTAGATTCATTTAGAATATAGACGTTAGGTGGCATGATCCACTTTAGTTGTTTTCGTGTTTTAGATTTCAAGTTGAGGACTTTGAGAATCTATATCTTGTTGCTTTGTATAACATGCTTCTATGTTGTTTAAATTGCATGAATGATGTAATTTATGCTAGAAATGATCTAAGGTAGCTTAGGATGCTCCCCAAGTCTTATCTTGACATAGACGTTAGGTGGCATGAGCCCCTTTAACTTATTTCACCTTAAGGTGATAATTTTGTAAGATGTTAGGTCGATGATGCTTATTTCCTATGAGTAACTTTCTGTTACTCATCCCGAAGTTACTAGGGATTTGTTTCAGGTACGAAGGCTTGGTTCATGATGCTCATCATTCCTTGGATGACTTGTAGCTTTTAAGTTTCCATTTCATGCAAATGTTAGCATGAAATGTTATTTTGTAGGCTTATATGTTTAAACTTGTATCTTCGATTCTATATTTGTAATGTTTACATAAGTACACCATTTACGATGTATTTGACTTGTGTGAGATGAGGTCGGAGGCCAACGACATGTATTTTGTATCCTATGTAATTTTTTGACTTCATGAAATATTATAAAAATATTGAAAAATGTTGAGTTATTGCTTTACAATGGTTGCATCGAGTTTGGGAATTCCATTTTCATTCTTTCATAGGGTCTCATTAATCATGTATGAAGTGTGGCCAAGGGCCAAACAGTAATTTGAAACCATTTCATAATTTTGGATTTCAAAATTTTCATTTTAATTTTATTTTCGCCTTTTTGGCCATTGGGGATTAGATTTTGTATCGGCGGTATTTTTAAGCCATGGACCATTGTAGCACGTCCTAATAGGTAAGTTACATTTACGTGCACAATCATTTTCAAGAGAAACCTCATCCTTGGTGATTTCAGCCTCCTATGGACTCATTTTACATTTTTATTGTATAATATGATTTTAGGGCATTTTGGGGCTTTCCTTCAAGAAATGAATTCCAGTCTTTATATGGTCACTTAGAAAACGTGATTTTAGGAGGGGGGGTTTCTTCTTTGTGTTTTTCCAGAAAATGTCATCTTGGTACCAGAAATCCCTCTCAAATTTTAGCTTTCTGTTTTGCATTTTATCAACTTTTTAACCTCATGACTTGATTTCATGGAGAGGCATTTCAGGCATTTTACAATGAGTTTTTTTTTTTTTCATTTTCTTCCATGCATCCGGTTAGAAAATTTGATTTCAGGAGGGATTTCTTCTTCGTGTTTTTCCAGAAAAATTCGTTTGGTAACCCTTTTTTGATCTCAGATGTGGACAGTCACTGTAGCAGCTTTTTGCTCTCTTATCCAGTTCTGATCTAGGCACATTTTGGGGATTTCACAATGTGTGTTTTTTGTTTCCTTCCACGTGGTCGGGTAGAAACTCGATTTTAAGGGGGGGGGGGGGGGGGGTTTCTTCTTTGTGTTTTTCAAGAAAAATTCATTTCGGACCTCGTTTCGGCTCTCAGTTCTAGCTGAATTGTTTTCTTTCCTAGCATGTCATGGTGCTTGTCGGTGTGCTTGTGGGGTGCTCGTCTCGACGTCATGATGTTGACTTTTGTTTTTCCTCATTCTCCTTCTTCCGAACTCCAAATTGAGTGATTTTTTTTTTGAACTTGACTAATTTTTCACTGTCTTTCCAACGGTGTGCTTAGTTGCACCCAAACCTTCCTAGATAATTACCATTTTACCCTTTCTGCCTTAAGTGCTTGTTTTTCTTCATCATGCCGTTTCTCCTTCATCCGGACTCCGAATCATGCGATTCTGAATTCCATCTTGATTAGTTTTTCATTGTATTTCTAGAGGTGTACTTGGTGGTACCCAAATCCATAGTTTCAAAAAAATACCTTTTTACCCCTGGGGCTTATTTGTCATATTTTTGATCTTTTGCTTTTGTATCAGTTCTCATTGAGTTCCACGACCTCATGGAAGGTCACTTTAACTTCTTAGAGTCTTGTTTTTTGTTTTTGTTTTCGTATTTTGAATCCGTTATCGGATCATCCTTTCGGTTCATCACTGATGCACTGGCCTAAAAACCAGGGCCGTCATAATTTTGATCTATCGAAGATGTTCGATCGATGAAACACTTAACTTCAATCGATCGAAGCTGACATTGGTTGAAAATATCTTCTTTGGCCTTATCTAATTGGCTGAGCTGGTAGTGCTTCATTTCGATCGATTGAAGACCTCTTCGATCGATCGGGATTCCTCTTTGATCGATTGAAGTTCCCCTGGTGCATTTTTCTTGGCTTCTTTCCAACTTTGCTCCTTAGCTCCAAAATTGAGCTAATTGGCTCTTGTTAGCATGTTTGAACTTTATTAACCTAAAATAGACAAAAACATAAATAAGTATCTAAGACATAAAAGTAAGATAGATAAATGGACTAAAATACCTTAGCTTAGGTGCTAAAATGCTTCACATTTGAGCACTCATCAGGGCGCAATGCATTACAAAAGAGAGTATTTCTCTCCGATGTATCCTTTAATGAAGTTAAGGTCAGATTGACTAACCCTTACTTTCATTTCAAACCAACAGGTGAGAGGTCTGCACTATATAACATACTAAACCTCAAACATTGTCACACTAACCTCCTTGTGCCAACAATATAACAAATAAAAATCTGAAAAATGAAGTAAACACTTCCAATTATCCATGAAAACCTAGGATATATATCCCAAGCATATCCTCAATGATCAAAATTACATTCTCGATTAAATCCTCCGTTTAGAGATATGAAGCAAAACTGCTGCTCCAAAATCCTCATAAAGCTCCTTCTAAATATCACTTTTCATCCATTATAATGGACATCCACACGCTATAATACTACTATCAATGCGATGTAGAACTGATATGAAGCTCCAAAGTGAACACTACTAGAACAATGTCCGTAAGAGAACCTGTTCAATCCACCATTCTTTAACCTATATGGAATCAAAATTCCAATTAAATGTCAAAAATTCTTACCAACCATCCAGTCCTAATTAATCCTACTCCTAAGTTAAGATAGGAAGTGGCAAAAATCTCCTATGATGTCCGATTATCAATTTTCCACCTTTTTATCAGCTGTTAATCTTATAGATAGTTATGTACATGTTTCTACCCAAACCTGTTCACTAGAACTAACATTCGATGTCTTGATGTATATTATAATCGTCTGAGTGCATCGAGAAAAATTGACGAATTTTATATCTCATGCACTCCGATATCATTTATAGAAACTACTAATCCTCCTCCAATACCTTAATCTCCATCTGAGTAAGGTAACACCTCCACTAAGGTCAGCTCCAATATTTAAAGTTGACTTCCTTAATTTTCTTGGTAATAGCAAGTGTCATTATTATACAGGCTATAAGTTCAACTGATTTCTCAACAACTATCCGAAGGTTTAATTACCATATCGGTTGTTAAGAGCATCCACTTCTATATTTACTTCCACCAGATGGAACTTACTACAAAGTGCGAATCACCACTTTTATCCATCCAAGCCGTCTAGTGATCCATTCTATTCATATGAATTGATATCCTACTAGTTCAAAATAGACAAAAATTAAATT
This sequence comes from Cornus florida, assembly GCF_030987335.1. NCBI lineage: Eukaryota > Viridiplantae > Streptophyta > Magnoliopsida > Cornales > Cornaceae > Cornus > Cornus florida. Next base: position 75,992,357 of record NW_026775573.1, on the reverse strand, counting down.
GATTTAATTTATTAGTCAACCAATATCCCGACTAGAATCCTGACCCTTGTGTAAAATCAACAATCCCTTAACTAAATTTGTGAAATATACTTTGTCATTTCCACTTCAGTTTAGGAAATGGTTGCAAGGATCTATTGATCTTTGATAGTCCATCTCGGTTATCTAATAAAGATTAGAATGGGAGACAAAATCACTATGTCCCTCCTCCTGCCTGTCCTCCAAACATTTGCTTCATACCGTGAAGCATTATGTTTCCACTAGGATATATTAAGAATTAAGAGTTATGAACCTTAGTCCTTACATCTTCCTTCCAATTTGTCTACAGAAAGTACCATTAGTCTAGTACCGCCAGCTTTTGTTTGCACCCATTGTTTAATTTGGAGCATCTTCAAATGCTAACTCTGCAACTAAATCCATGAACTACTGATCAGTGATAAACTTTCCGATAATGAAAGTCAACCAAAAATTCTATTCATCATAAGTTAACTTGCTATAACTTTTCCACACACACTGTGCACCTCTTCTTTATTATAGGTGATCGATCTCACCATCCTGTATTTGACACACCCTACTTCTTTAATATAAGTAAGTGTCAATCTGACTTCTTGTCTCGCTTCAAAAGAATATGGAACATTTTCGTCCTTCAAATAGGTCATCAATTTCCTAGCAACAACTAATTGTTGCAAAATTGTGACATAAAAAAAATTCCATATTATTTATGCAAGTGAAAAAGACTTAGTTTCCTCCTCCATGTGCAACACTGGTAACTCCTCCAAATGACACACTCTCGTGACTAAATTCTTGATTAAGAATAGACTGGTAAAGATTTATTCAGTCTACTGTCCTCGCTTGGCATCATTCTAATAAGTACTTAAAATAGTACTTGATAGAGAAAAATAAACATAACCTACTTTGACCAGCCGCCAGACCTCTTCGACTTTCGAACGATAATATTTCGTTATCAAAGATAAAGATTTTCATCGGATAAGAATGATGACATTTCTTATCTAAGATAATGAAAGACGACGTGGTTCAATAGGGTAAGAATAACTTGGCACAATTTAAGAAAGTCAAAGGAGTAAATCATATCCTGACAAATCTGGCAACAAACGATCTTCTTTGATCTCGCACAAATGGATCTCCACTGATCTCGCAAATGAACTAAAGGAAAACGGCTATAAGAATGAGATCCTACCAGTCAATAAAGGTATGAAAAAAAAAACTATTATTAAATTCCTACCTTTCTTTTAGACCTCCAGTGACTGACTTTATCATCGGAGAGCTCTTGGCAGGCACCACACCGGTGCGGTCAAGATTCATTTATCTTTTACTCTCTTCTTTGCAAGAAAATGGTGTTGTATCGGACCGCATGGATTTCACCCTAAACAGTTGTCGTCATCTGTGGGAATGACGATTCCCTTAAATCAATTACTCGATTAGGTATATGCACTTATGGACTGGTATGGTAACTAGAATAAAAACATCGTTGTAGAGATCCAGTCAAAGAGAAGGGTCGGGTGAACACCCAGACATCACGAATGACCAAGAGCGGCTTGCAGCGTTAGAACTATAGGTCCAAACTCTTAATTAGGGTATAGACCAGTTGATCTAACAAAATGCAGAGATCTTGTAACATCTTATCCTAGCGGAACCACCACCTCAACAAGAATAGTTTGACCTATATCCTCCCAATCTGAATGATGGGGGACAACTTGAGGAGGACTGAGAAAATAATACTTCTCATAAGTTCTAGGCAGAACAAAGCTAAGTCAGAAATCGACACAAAGAACCTCCTTCCTCGCCTTCGCGGAATTCCCAGTCTCAAATAGGCACAACCTTCTGTGTCAAGGAAAAGACAGAGAAAGTTACATATTTCAATCACAAATCGAGGATCTCAAGGTGAAAATGAAAGATGTAATGCAGGCTATAAAAGGGAAAGGTCCTGCCACCATAGATAACCTGGTGCAGAGAACCAACTTTCCATTCAGCCCTGCCGTTATAAAATGCCCCCTGCCTAGCAAGTTCAAGATGCCCTAGTTCGAAAGCTTTGATGGGACCAAAGATCCCCTCGATCACCTGGAGACTTTTTAAACTCTTATACATTTACACGCCATGCCAAATGAAATCATATGCCGAGCTTTTCTCATTACACTTAAGGGATCAACAAGAGTTTGGTTTCAATAAGCTGAAGCCAGGAACCATCAACACCTTCGAAGAACTAAGTAAGCAATTTGTGAGCCACTTTATTACAGGTCAGAGGCATAGGAGGCCAACCACTTACTTGCTTACCGTGAATTAACAGAAGGGAGAGTCGATCCGGGAATACATCACCCAATTCAATGCAGAGATGTTGCAGGTAAAAGAGGTGGATGACAAAGTGGCTTTGACCGCTTTCATAGGGGGACTCCACACCTCTAGATGCTTGTTCACCATATCTAAAGAACCTCCCACCAACATAGCCGATTTGTTGATCAGAGCGTAGAAACATATGAATGCTGAAGATGCCATGAATGTATGGAATGAAAGGGAAGGAGATGACAAGAAGAGGTCAGCCCCTCTCACCAGCGATGAAAATGATACCAGCTATAAGAGATCATTCTTTAGCCAAAGTAATAGGATATATCGTGAGGAGGACTCAGATAAGTATACCGACTAACAATTATCTCAAAGCTGGAATTAGTCTTATCAAGTCATTCAGAATAAAGACTGGGGGCATCTTAGTTCATCATTTCACGTGTTATTTTATTTTCCAATAAAGTCACCATCACCAATGAGATGGATGACCCTCAATTTCTACGCAATAAAATATTATATTTTCAGTTACCTACCTATGTGGTAATATTAAGTTCATAATAATCTATTTATCTCATTAAAGGGACTCAGAGGGACCAAGGGTTAACAACACATTCTTCCCTTATTAAAGGGATAAGAAGCCGACTACTCCTTTTACACAGAAGGGTGAGATAATTAAAGCTCCCTTCATTTACTAGAGAGATGAGGCGACTACCTCCCATGTTACAAGGGATGATAATGAGCGGGCTGAATGAATCCCGTAATCAATATCCCCGTACTATAATCAATATCCCCATATTATAAGGGATAGTAAATAATTGTCCTGTATTAAAAGGACCCAGGCTAAATGAATCCCGTAATTAATATCCCCGTATTATAAGGGATAGTAAATAAATGTCCTGTACTAAAAGGACTCGAGCTAAATGAATCCTGTAATTAATATCCCTGTATTATAAGGGATAGTAAATAAATGTCCTGCACTAAAAGGACCCGGGCTGAATGAATCCCGTAATCAATATCCCCTTATTATAAGGGATAGTAAATAAAAATCCCTTACTAAAGGGACGAGCTGAGTAAAGCTTGTAAAATTTAATTCCCTTATTAAAGGAGTGATGACCAGATTGAAGCTCGTACAATTTATTCCCTTACCAAGGGAAGATTACCCAAGGGTACCAAAAATAGTACCCAAGGAAAGAGTACCCAAGGATACAAAAGTAGTACCCAAGGGAAGATTACCCAAGTGTACGAAAAATAGTACCCAAGGGAAGAGTACCTAGGGGTACTAAAAATAGTACCCCAAGGGAAGATTACCCATGGGTACCAAAAATAGTACCCAAGGGAAGAGTACCCAAGGATACTAAAAATAGTACCCTATGGGAAGATTACCTAAGAGTACCAAAAATAGTACCCAAGGGAAGAGTACCCAAGGATACTAAAAATAGTACCCAAGGGAAGATTACCTAAGGGTACCAAAAATAGTACCCAATGGAAGATTACCCAAGGGTACCAAGAATACCCAAGGGAAGAGTACCTTAGGATACTAAAAATAGTACCCAAGAGTACCAAAAATAGTATCCGAAGGGAAGGTTACCCAAGGGAACCAAAAATAGTACCCAAGGGAAGGTTACCCAAGGGTGCCAAAAATAGTATGGAAAGGGAAGGTTACCCAAGGGTACCAAAAATAGTACCCCAAGGGAAGATTACCCGTGGGAAGAGTTCCCGAGGGTACCAAAAAAAAAAAAAAGTTACTGTTCATGTGAACAGTACCCAGGGGAATAGTACCCACGGGAACTGTTCCCTGGGCAAGAAAAAAAAAAAAAAGTTACATTCCCAAAGCTAGACAAGCAAGCTTGGGAATGGGGGGCAACTATTAGGGAAAAGCAAACATAACCTACTTTGACCAGCCACCAGACCTCTTCGACTTTCGAACGATAATATTTTATTATCAAAGATAAAGATTTTCATCAGATAAGAATGATGACATTTCTTATCCAGAATAATGAAAGACGACGTGGTTCAATAGGGTAAGAATAACTTGGCACAATTTGAGAAAGTCAAAGGAGTAAATCATATCCTGACAAATCTGGCAACAAACGATCTCCTTTGATCTCGCACAAACGGATCTCCTCTGATCTTGCAAATGAACTAAGGGAAAGCGGCTATAAGAATGAGATCCTACCAGTCAATAAAGGTACGAAAAAAAAAACCTATTATTAAATTCCTGCCCTTTTTTTAGACCTTCGGTGATTGACTTGATCATCGGAGAACTCTTGGTAGGCACCACACCGGTACCGTCAAGAGTCATTTATCTTCTACTCTCTTCTTTGCTGGAAAACGGTGCTATATCGGACCGCGTGGATTTCACCCTCAAGAGTACTAAATCCTCATTTCGACTTGGTAACAAGTTCTAGAATTTTCAAGAAGATATTCAGCAAATACAGCACCTCCGATAAACCATCGTGGCATTACAGTGGTCTTTTTTTGCCACAACCTCACGAATATCAAAATATTAATAACCACCATTATCATGGCGTTGAAAAATGGTATGAATCTACACCTAGCGTAAAGTATAACAAACTAATCATACTAAATTGTTTGACTCGTAGTGATGGTTTAACTATCCCATCCAAAATAACATACCATAATGATGCATGTTCAGGTCCAACAAATTGGCTACAATTATGTATTTCTACCAAATCCAATGACTACATGCTCACAATCCTAGCATAAATAACGTTATTACTCCATGCTATTTAAAATAGTAGTTGGCTGATCACACACTTGTGTCCCGAACTAGTCCACATACCAAATCTGAAATAATTAACGAAAATAAAACACGTATGATAAACACAATAAAATAAAATATAATCCTACTTAAGACATCGTTCTTTCTAGAAAAGAATGTCTCCTCTAAAATCAACTTGCAAAATTGTTTCACAAAAGTTCCTTTTATAGTTTCATAGGTACTCATCCAACCTTAAAAACAGATTCTTTAAACATAGCTTAAAAGCAACATATGTTTGCCTAAGCAAATACGAAGGGCTTAACCCTAATCCTCCTTATAGGCGGAATGTAAACTGTTTAACGTGACTTTATAAAACGAATTAGAATGTCACAACCAAATACCAATACTTTCCTAAATGTGATATTAAATCATTGTTTCATTTTGATAAGAACTCCATCTGATCCCCAAACTCCTGAAGAGTACTTCTTATATATCTCTTTTAGAGATGATAATAAAGTTTAATTATATGTAGATTGATTAATACCAATTCTACAAATAACATTCATTATACTACTAATAGTTAAGATCACCTCGCGCGATCATTCATCTTCAAGATTTAGTACCCTTTTTCTTAAATATTTTAAAATCTCCTCCATTAGGATCATCTTTCGGGCTCATCCTCTTCGATTTTATCCTTTTTGAGAAAACTGAAATCGTGTAGGCCCCAAGATGTGGTGACCTATCACACACAAATAACTCCTTCATTGGCTTATACTTTAAAAGTAACGCCCACCTAAACTAAACCTTCGATCCTTAATTCTGCCTTCTGGCAGAGAAATCGATAACATACTCCTTTACTTCTTTGGGTCTTTGTTGCTTTTGCCTTGGATCCCATCCTCCTTCTATTGTCACCCATTCCGTAACTACAGAATATACTTGACATTAACTCCTCCTAACAAACTGTAAATAGAGTACAATGAATCTTAATATGGGCTCTAAGTTTTAAGAGATGCAACGCAGAAGTCATATAACGAAAGACACTCCTAAGGACACTTGAATGTAGAGTGCTCTGATACCAACTGCGATACCCCCAAATTCCCGGATGCGGGTTGGCTAGGCCCACACCGGAATACCCACGGATATCAAAACAAATAGGTAATAATCGAACACAAAATACAAATATGATAACTAAGAATAGATAAATTGCTGAACGAAACTAAAATGATAATCCATTAAAAAAAATCCTTAGAATAAATTTTCATAAATAATAAAATATTCTGATACATCCAATCCTCCAATAGTAATACAACTTGCGAATCCATACTATGTGGACCCCTATAAAATCCCAACTAAACAAGTGACAGTCATAACTGTCTACATCAGAACACTGAAACATAAAGGAAACTCCTATGTAGATAACCCAGAAGAATGAAGTAGATGATTCCCACTCAGCACGAACAATCCCTACTCCTGATGAACACCTAAAAAATAATGGTGGGTAAGGCTCACAAACAAGTTTTACTCTACTATAATCCAAGTAGAGATCCGATACACATATACATCATAGATAATACAATAATAACTAGTAGTCCATATACATATATAGATACACACTATAGGACGCTCACTGGACTATAGGTCTGTCTCAACCTGAATAGAAGGTAACATGCAAATCGCATATAAAGTGGGCATGTATAACTAGACCTACCAGGGCACCCAGATGTCTACTATATCCAGTTATCCATCCTAAGCAATTTACGCACCCTAACCATGATCCTGAGACTCAAGTTCATATCATGGGATATATTTATACGTATATAAATCCATCCTATCCAGAATATAAAATAAAATCCAATTTGTCATCCAACTGTTCCGTTGACCTGACATGAATTTAAGTGGGATTTAACATTGTAGTTAATCCATTCCCTTATACCAGAATAGGTAGGATTTAACTTCTTTGGTTAATCCGTCCCTAGAATGCCACCGTCCCATACCGGTGCATTACATCCATATAGTCAAATAATTGATGAAATAATTAAAATCACACATTAATTAATTCCATAAACAAGCATAATAAAAATTAGATAATCTTGATCATATTATACTATTAGTTCATGATTAGAATCATATAATATCCATACTAATAGCTAAGGTAAATTTAAGCAATTAAATCCTCCGTTATCAGCATGCAAATTCAATTAGAATTTCATACTAATTAAATCTTTAGCATAAAAAAAATCAGAGAATAACATGATTACATTATACTTCCAACATAAGTTTAATATCATCCAATATCCATTTACATTGCTAAAGTAATATTAAGCAAAATAAATCATCTATTAACAATATGCTAATTTAATTAAAATTCCATATTGTTTAAGATATTAGCATAAAAATATAAGTTATGCTTTTAAGGATTTTAATAAGTCCATTTTAAGTATTTAAAATCCCCATGATCATCCAAAACCTCAAAAAAGTAGCCAAAAATCCCAAAATATTAAAGTATCAGCGATGGAGCAAGCTCTCAAGTTAGGGAGCAAGCTCTATCCACTTGAGAGCAAGCTCTGTCCCTGTGAGAACAAGCTCTGTCCTCGTGGGAGCAAGCTCTGTCCTTATGGGAGTAAGCTCTATCCTTGTGGGAGTAAGCTCTGTCCACTTGAGAGCAAGCTCTGTCCTTATGAGAGCAAGCTCTATCCTCGTGGGAGCAAGCTCTATCCTTGTGAGAGCAAGCTCTCGTCTTGAGAGTGCAGGCTCTCAACTTCATGGAGCCGGCTCTCTCCCTCTGAGAGTTGTCAAAATAAATCCCTTTTAGGAGCCGGCTCTTACCCTGTTCTGCATCATCTTCCTCATCTCCGACGAGTTCCAATCCCTCCGTTCTCCATTGTTAATGGTCCTAAAAGTCTAAACTATGTCCCAAATCATTCTAGATAATTTTATACAACAAATATGCATCTTAAACAAAAATTAAAACAAGTTTTCATTTAAGAAATTTCAAGATTAAATAACTATGAATATAAACACATCAACTCTGTTTTAATTTAATTTATGCATACAAACAAGTTCCATTAATTTCTGATTAACCCTGGAATTGACCTAGGCACGTATAGAACATGAAATCGAAAGGAAAGAGATAGAAGAAGAACTTGCCTCTAGGTTTCAAATTGAAACCTTCTCTTCTTCTTCCTTGGTTTTCCGGTGACCTTGGTTGCCGTTGAACCCTTTTTGTTGCTCCTAATTTTACCCATGAACAAACCCTCTTGCTTCTTCCTTGGTCCGGCCTTCAATCCTTGGCCAAAACCCTAGCTTTCTTTCTCAGTTTTCTCTCAAACTCTCTGTCTCTAAAAAGTGGCGTGAATAGGGTTTCTAAACCCTTTGGCAGACTATCACTATCTATATATAGACTTATTTTAAATCATTTTCCAAGTCTAAGTCTGCTAAAAAAAAAATAATAATAATAAAAAGGAAAAAGGAGAAATACAATATATACAGATACCTCTTAAGTATAATACGTGATATACATGTATATAAATATAATATATAATTAACTTATAACTGTATATATCAACCGACTATACTAACTATTATTACTAACTATTAATAATAATTATTATAATTATAATCTCCTTATATACATATATACCTATATATATATGTACCTCCATCCATCTGTAAATAATTGTACCTATTAGCTGATGTGCACAAATGTGTACCACTTAAAAATACCACTTATAACAATAGCACATTCATCATTGCAGATTAATGCTATAGTAGGGGGTTGTCGAACCATAAGGAGTGCAAGTTTATGGCAAACAACATTGTAAAATTACTTCCTAATTTGATAACAAAGATGATAGTTTGATTGGTTTGTTACTTAACCTACAAATTTAAAGTTCATAAAACAGTAAATGATGTGATTAGAATGCATTGAACTTATAGAGAATAGGTTAGGGAATTAACTTCACCTCAACCTTATAAACATGGTAAATTGCACTCAACTTGGGGAAAGACAATTATATATATAAAATGATGTGTAGAAGTATAAAACCACCACAACATCGTCAAGAAGATCATACATTTCAGGACTAAGCATAACCCATCTTTGGTTAGCAAGGTTCATCCACCTAAACTAGGTTGTGGCATGAACCATCTTCCCAAGGCATGGCCTATCAAGGTCCTTGAATGGTATGTTGCTGTAATGACCCGGATTTTCACGGATATTTTTTTTCTGTTGTCTTTCCTTTCTGAGTTCAGTTCCTCTTCGCTTAGTGTCATCTCAAGTGCTCTAGAGTGATTTTTGAGACACTTTTCTATGGATTGACAACTTCCATTGAGGACCGAGTCGTTTCCACATTTTTCGTTTTTCGACACTATTCACTTTTCGTCCTTTTCCTTATTTCGTCCTTTTCCCTATTTTCTTTTTTCCCCGTTTGACACATTGTTGGTGTAACCACAATTCTTGTGTTTGGAGTTGGTTTTTGACTTGATGTAACTCCATGTTGAGGGGTTTTCACAAAAATACGTATCTTTACTTTTGCAAGAAAGTACTCTGGTTGCTCCCGATGTCCATTGGGGCATGGATACAAAGTTCTTTGAAATTATTTTCTTTTCTTGGGGTGTTTTTCATAAATATCTTTTGAAGATATTTTATTTCAGTGGTTTTTAAGAAAATATTTTTGGAAGATATTTTTATTCTGGGCCATTAGTGCAGTTTTCACTTTTTGGAGGGGCCATTGTGCAATTAATGAAAGTTATTGCTAAATGCCTTGTTTTGAGCCTGGATCCTCATACGGGATTCATTTTCACTTTTCGTCGAGTCGTGTACTCTTACAAATTCCTTTTGGTTATTGTTTTCCAGTTTCAAGGTTTCTGGCCCCAGTTAGCGCCAAACTTGTTTTGGGCATAACTTTCTTCCGTTGCTCAAATTTTATCATTTTGAATCTTTTTTGTTCACAAAGTTTTGTCATTTGAGCGCGTCTGCTCAAATTTTACTTTTTCGGACCCGGCGGGGCCCGTTCGGGGCACTTTTTGAGATTTCTATAAAAGGGGGGGTGAGATATTTCATTTTTCATCTTCTCTCTTCTTCATGCCCGACCTGGAGCTCCCATGGCAGCCCAAGGGGTGCTTCCATCTTCTCTCTCCTCTTTTGGTTCACTTTTCCTTGATGGAAAGTCTTCGGCCTTAACGTTTGTTGTTCCCCTCGCCGTGCTCAACCTTTCCCCCTTATTAGAATTCAGTTTTGACCATTTCTTGAGTTTGGTTTTGAGGTCAAGTTAAGATTTAGATGGGGCTTTCATGGGGGTTATGTTCACGGCGTTGTCCCCGACAAAACCTAGTAGTTCCGTCGGATTTGAAGCCATTCCATTTTGATGGCTTTTGAGATTTTCATCTCAAATTGAGGTAGGGAATGGTTTAGGCTTTTGTGTGTGTTGTATTGAGTGTTTATCATGATTATACAACTTATATATATGCCTTGTATCAAATCTTGAAAGTTATTAATTTTTATTTCTTTGTATAAGATTTAAAATTTATGATGATATATAACTTTGATTTGAATTGTGGCATGCTAGAAAATCTATTTTTAATATGTTTGTTAACATATATTAAATTGGGATTAATTAAATAAGAATTGCTCTTTTTAATTAATATTTATTGATAAGCGCCGAATATTGCATATTCAAGCGCCCTTAATTGCATTATTTAAGTCCATTGTTTGTTTAATTATGTAGATTACCTTCATATGCATGTTTTTGCATATTTTCAGGTTCATTGGCCAAAAAGAAGCAAGAAGGATGCTTTGTGGAGTTTTGAACATCAAAGGTCACAATGCTGAATTTCTGGCAGCAGTGGAACCTGGACTTTGCTCGCCATTTTGACCTTGAAAACTCGAGAACTGGACTTCCCTCATAACATGACATATTTAGAGCTCTGAATTAGCTTTCCAAATCTTCAAGCAGTTTATCATTCGGAGTTCAGAGCAGAGAGTTATGATCTTCTTATCATAGGTGCTCAGAACTGCCTGGCAACAATGAATTTCTACCTTGCTCTTCAATTTCTACCAACTAATCTTGAGAATTGGATCTCTACCAAAACATGAAGTTTTTAGAACTCTGAATTAGCTTTCCAAATCTTCAAACAGTTCATCATTTGCAGTTCAGAGCGCAAAGTTATGGCCGTTTTACCAAAGTAGGTCCGGGCGGAGCAAACCAAGCATAAGGCATTCTGGCCAATTTTCGAGTGCTCGAGGCCTTATTTCGAGTGCTCGAAATTAGGGCAGATTGCTTCACGAGATCAGCAGTGGAGTTAGGAATTTGCTCGCCATTTTGACCCAGAAAGCTCGAGAACTGGACTTCCATCATAACAGGAAAGATTTAGAGCTCTGAATTAGCTTTCTAAATCTTCAAATGGTTCATCATTCGGAGCTCGTAGCAGAGAGTTATGGCCTTGTTACCAGAGGTGCCCAGAACTGCCTGGCAGCACTGAAGTACTGCCTTTCTCACCATTTTTGACCAACCAAACTTGAGATTTGGGTCTTTATCAAAACATGAAGTTTTTAAAGCTCTGAATCAGCTCTCCAAATCTTTACACGGTTTGTCATTCGGAGTTCGGAACGCAAAGTTATGGCCATTTCATCAAAGTAGGTCTGGGCGGAGCAAATGAAGCATGGAGCTTTTTACACTAAATTCGAGTGCTCGAGGCCCTATTTCGAGCACTCGAAATTTGGGCAGTTTGCTCCACGAGATAGCCCACTTGTGCTCTAAAATTTCCAACTTTGGATTTCCCTATTAATGAGGTGGTTGGGGATGTTTTTAGAGGAGAGAGAGAGCCTAGTTTGGTGGTAGATAAGAGGGATAAGAGCCACACATTTCATAAGCTACATTTCTACAAGATTAGAGGAGAGAGAGGAGAGCAAAGAGGAGGAGTTCTTGAAGCTTCAAGGAGGAAGCTCGAAAATGAAGGGGAAAACCTTGCTTCTTCCTTCATCTAGGGCCACTATGGGTAACTAAACCTCCTTTAGGGAGGTGATGAAGCTCAATTTTATAAGCTTTGCTTTGTTTTGATTTATATTTGGGGGTTAATATATGTATGTAATCCTTCCATGAACTAGAGCTCTTCATTTGATGTAATGAATTTCAATACATATACATAATCATCTTGAGTTAAATATCTTGTCTTAGATGGTTTTTCTCCTATGATTATATTGCTACATTTTCATGGTGACAATGGAATGGAGTTTATGGAAGTGTTGTTAATGGCATGATATTTAAGAGATTTGATAATCTATTGCTTAGGATCTTCCTTTGATAGATTATTCTTGGATTCTATGTCATGTGCTTCTACTATGTGATTAAGGGCTTGATAACTCTATGCTTAGTGAGTATGTCTAAGGTTACAACCTAGTTTAGGTAACCAAAACATGCAATGCTTTGATAGGTTATTCTTACCTATTGATTTCATAAATTTCTTGAAGGGAATGTAATAATTTGTGTTGTTGCATCCCATGGTTATACATATATGTTATTCCCCTAAGTAAATCATATCCTAGCGTGCTTATTGATGGTTGTGGAGTCTCTTCCCTAGTCTCTTCTCTATTGTTCATTTCATCCTAAATTCCTTGCAAATTAGTGTTTTATGCACTTTGAATTCTTAATTTAAGTGACAACACACAAAACCTTTATGAACACCCCCTCATCATTCTAGAAAGATTCTAGACACTAAGGTTGCCGTAAGACTAGCGCAGTCCCAGTGGTTCGACTTACCCGACCAATAGCCCTATTTTACTATGATTCGTGCTATTGCGAAGTTTGATGTATAATTGACCAACCGATCAATTTTTGGCGCCGTTGCCGGGGATTTGCAAACGGTTTAGCAACCAAAGTTTAGGGTTAAATTTAGTTTGATTGTGCATATTGTGTTTTGTGCATATTTTTCGTGTGGTTTAACCATTTTCGTGTTGTAAGATTCTTGGGACTCGAAGCTCGTCGTGGGATTGCTAGCAAATTGTAAGTCTAGAGGACCCCAGGTAAGTCTCTTGACTTCTAGTTTCGCATTGTGAATATTGTGTATGTGTTTAATTTAGTTGTGAAGCCCTTGTCGAGGCTCTTATCTTGTTTATATTTCGTGTTCAAGCATCGGTCCTTGTCGTGGCCATTTACATTTTTGTCTTAATAATTGAGGAGAAAGGGATCATTGCATGTGGATGTTTTGGTAAAGGGTTGCTGTGTAGTTTAATTGTGTTGTATATATTTTGTGTGAATTCACCTTAATGTATCTAATCAAGTGGCTGAATTAGTCCTTAATGGGGAGTAATTTTCCTTCAACTCAATTTTACACACCACATGAGTTTTGTGCCTTTTGCTCTAGTCATACACATCATACAAGAGAATGTCTTCCAATGAGACAATTCTCGAACTTTTATCTAGAGCAACCAAATGAGAATTTCTCTGAACCGGGTAGTGATCCATACTTCAATGGTTATGACTCGGGTAGGGGAGATCACCAAAATTTCTTGTGGCATGACATGGAAAATTCAGCCCCACAATCTCATGGGCAACATTTTCAAGCCAATTTTCAACCCAATGATCATTATTTCCAGCCCTCTTCTCCTTTTCCACCATCTCCATTGGATGAGCTAATTATTGTTAACAAATAAATGATGGAGTCTATGCACACGCAAATGATGGACTCCAACAATCAACTATTGGCTTCCCTTGCTAGCATACAATCCACAGTAGAGTCTATTAATCAAGTGGTACCATATCACCAATCCCAAGTTAGTGCAATGATAGATGACCAAATATCTCAAATTCAACAAAGGATTAATGCTAAAAATCATGAAGAGGAGGAAACATTTTCATTTGAATTTATGGCCAATCCAAAAGAAAATTCTATGAATGATGAGATTACTCCTAGTAACTTTTATCATGAGAATGATCAAGTGGTTATTACATGTGAAAATGATGAAATGGTGGTTGAAGATCAAATTGTTGCCCCACATCAAAATGAAGCAATTGTGGCTCAAAATGGGAAAAATAATGATGTAGAGATTGTCTACCCTACTCCAAAACAGCCCCTACATAATCCTTTACTTGATGCACCTCCTTTAATGGAGGATCCTCTAAAAGCTTGCTTAGCTCATTTCAATTATGAGGATTTTGATGTTGACAATTCTATTTTGGAGGTAAATTCTTTGTTTGATATTCCTCCACCTATTCTCTCTCTTCCTTGGGCAACATCAAATGTATCCCTCTCTTGGGAACTTGCACTTCCTCTCATTCCTTCTCCTGAGTTATCTCAAGCTATTGAGCCCGAACCGCCGGATAAGTGTGAGGAGGATGTTGAAAGTCTGAAAGATAACTTGTTGAGCATTCCCGTGCTCAATATAACCCTTCATAAGTCGTTGCTTGGTGCACCTTCACCTAATCCATCTTCCTATAATCCAAATAAGCCCCATAATCCAAAGTTCTTCATTGAGGATGAAGATTGGGTTGAGGTCTTTCCGCTACCTCTTTTCCACTTTTGTCTTCAAGCTCTTCCTCCTTCGCTTTTAAAAGAATTATCCTATTTGGGGAAGCTTGAATCTCTTGAGAGACATGGTATAGGGTAAGGAGGACTAACCTGATCTCGGTGTGTCTAGCTATCAAGATTTTTGAGGATTAGTACCTGCTCTAACTTCGTCTAGCTATCGACATTAAATTTAGCAACTCAAGGGAAGCAATTCTTTCAATTTCCAAGCTTCCTTCCCTTCTCAAATTGCTCGTGCCTTGAAATTTTCTGGGAAATGGTTAAGAAAAGCCAAAAATTTAATTTTTCTGGAAATCTCTTCAGTCGTGTTCCAAAATTTTAGACTGGCTTCTTAGACCTTCTCAACTCTAATTTTCATTCCCGGAAGTTTCCATCGCTTTCTAGCAATTTCACCGCATCTTGGGAATGCTACTCATGTGCATAATGTCTCATTTTTAATGCATTTTTGAAAATTTTTCCCAAATTCCATCCATGCATTGAAACTCTTGCACCGTTTAAAATTTTTCCATGCATTTGCAATGTTTGAAAATTTTTCAATATTCTCCATGCATTAGAGAAAAATTGCAACTTGTGAACAATTTTCAAAATTTTCCATGCATTGGATTAAAATGAAGTTGCAAAGTTTTTTTTTTTTTTTTAAAAAAAATTTCCATGCATTTGAGATGATGCGCAATTTCAATTTTTCCCTCCTTGCATTAGAATGGACTGAAGTTCAAAAGTTTAAACATTGTCCATACATTAGAAAGAAGTTGAAAAGTTTTCAAAATTTTCCATCCATGCATTACATTGGAATGAATTTGCAAAGTTTTAAAAATTTTTCTGAAATTTAATTCATGCATTGTGTGATGTTGCAAAGGTTTAAAAATTTTCCTACATTCGTCCATGCATTGGAAATGTGTTGCATTTTGAATATTTTCTCTAATTTGATTCAAGCATTAGCAAGATGTTGCAAAGTTTGACACATTTGTTTCAGCAATTGCATCCATTCAAAATGCTCACTGGGCCAAGATTCTAGTGCTCGAATGATCTAACCAAAATTCCATGAGCTACTGCCCATTTTTGGAGCACTCTAGCTTCCTTTTGGATTGCTCCAAATTACCACACCAATTTTGCATGCTCACTGCCCAAGTTTGGAGCGCTCTAGCTTCCATTTGGATTGCTCCAAACATCTCCACCATCATTCCGAGGCTGCTGCTTGTATTTAGAGCACTCTAATTCCATTTTAGAGTGCTCTAAATGTGAACCAATCTCATCCCAAGCTACTGCCTTCATTTAGAGCACTCTAGCTCCCATTTGGAGTGCTCTAAATGTGAACCATCAATCATGCAAGCTCACGATGCATCCATGCAAGCTCACTACCTTCACATTGCAACCATTCAATTTCCATGGTGTGCAACTTCATTTCCGCACCTACTGATGCCAATTTCGTGCACTCCAAAGTCCAGTTGAGTGCTTGAAAATTCCAACCCAAAATTTCGAACCCTCTGCCTCAATTTTGAGCAATCTCAGCTCAATGTTGAGTGCTCGCAGCTGCCCTCTCCAAGTGCTGCACCCACTACCGGATCTTCGAGCACTCGAAGATCCCATTCAAGTGCTCGAAAAGCCTTCAACCCACAAATCCCGAGCCCTCGAACTCACTCTCGGCATCAACCTCACAAACTCCACCCACCTTCACCAAACCAAACTCTCGGCATCTACCAACTCATCCACCATACAAACCCCCGAGCCCTAGCAACCCTCACCACTCCCATCTCCCAACCTCAAAACAAACCATCTTGCTCGACACCAAACTCCAACCCATCAACCCCACCCCAACCAAACCAACCCCTGCAACCCCCACTCAACCTCGGCCGCAACCACAACCCCACCACCTCACAATACTTCATCTTCCTCACTCCAACACCACCTCACCATCACCCACAAACCTTCTCTCTCTCCACCCGAGCCATGCCTTCATGCCAACCAAAAAAAAAAAAAAAATCTATATATATGTGACTGTTTTTCTTAAAAGCTTATGCTTTTACTTGTGTATAGTAGTTGTGTTTTGACAGGTCTTCCTGTCTAAGTTTGGGGGACGCTGTTGCGCACTCACATGGCTGCACATCTACGTCGTCGTCACTCCACTTGGTATTATTGTTCTTTTCCCCCCTTTGCTTTTATTTTGGTATACTTGTCTTCACACATTGAGGACACTGTGTTATTCAAGTTTGGGGGTGCATTTATGCATTTTTGGTTTTGTATTTTTACTAAGCAATGATAGTATAACTTGACACTAGTTGGAGATGAAGCATATGTTTAATACCTTGTGTATAGAAGCAATTGACATTTTTGAAAATAAAGAAAAATTTGAGTTGAAATGATCATGTGGATTCAAATTAGTCTGTATAAATGTCTCAATTAGATTCTTGTTGGATTTGACACTCTTTTAAGCTTCACAATGCACATATGCACATTGGAAACTAAACTGTGAGGCATGCAACTTGATCGACCTTGACCTTGGCCTAGTTAATTTGATTTGATGAACCTGATAGATGAATATCTTTGGCATGATTTAAGTTGTCTAAAAAAAAAACCTGAGAAAGAAAGAAAAAAAATGACCAGTTGACGTTCGTAGCCTTTCCAACTCGAGCTATTAAGCCCTAGGAGTGTCTCTACACTTAGCACCCTAAAGCCGTCTGGTTTGGGAGTTGTTGGCCTAACGCTTGCTACAAGGGTTGGTTAGAAAGCTTAAGGGACTTAAACATTGCCCGGTCATTCAAAAAAATAAACTAGTAATAAACATGGTTCGCTAGAGTTCGTAGCCTTTCCAACTTGAGCTATTAAGCCCTTTGGAGTGTCTCTACACTTAACACCCTAAAGCCATCTGGTTTGGGAGTTGTTGGCCTAACGCTTGCTACATAGGTTGGTTAGAAAGCTTAAGGGACTTCAGCATTGCACAACCATCTTCTGTTTCACTTCTGAGTTACAATAAATTGTCAACAAGCAACAAAAGTTGTCTTGTAAATAAAATCATGCCTTAGGGACCTCATTTAAAGGGGAATTCAATGATTTGAAAACTTGTGCTTTGGAATTGGAAAAGAAAGTAAAAGCCGCATGTTGAGAATCCAATTCACTTTCACTGAAGTTAGAGTTGATTTCCATTCAAGAGATGATAATTGAGTTATTTATATAGTCTATGATGTTGATACATACATGTTGAAATGTGTTTAGTATCAATGCTTCATATATGCAAGGTAGTCTTCCCAATGACCCCATCTCTAGTTCTTTGTTGTTTCAAATTGTATTTGAGCTATGTTTGCACTTCATTTCACCATGGATGATATTTTTGTGGTAGCATGCCCATGGTTGTATTTTCATTGAAGTATTCATTTTGGTTTTGCTAAGGGACTAGCAAAATGTAAGTTTGGGGGTGTGATAAGCGCCGAATATTGCATATTCAAGCGCCCTTAATTGCATTATTTAAGTTTATTGTTTGTTTAATTATGTAGATTACCTTCATATGCACGTTTTTGCATATTTTCAGGTTCATTGGCCAAAAAGAAGCAAGAAGGATGCTTTGTGGAGTTTTGAACATCAAAGGTCACAATGCTGAATTTCTGGTAGCAGTGGAACCTGGACTTTCCTCGCCATTTTGACCTTGAAAACTCGAGAACTGGACTTCCGTCATAACATGACATATTTAGAGCTCTGAATCAACTTTCCAAATCTTCAAGCAGTTTGTCATTTGGAGTTCAGAACAGAGAGTTATGATCTTCTTATCATAGGTGCTTAGAACTGCCTGGCAGCAATGAATTTCTGCCTTTCTCTTCAATTTCGACCAACCATCCTTGAGAATTGGATCTCTACTAAAACATTAAGTTTTTAGAGCTCTGAATTAGCTTTCCAAATCTTCAAACGGTTCATCATTTGGAGTTTAGAGCGCAAAGTTATGGCCGTTTTACCAAAGTAGGTCCGGGCGGAGCAAACCAAGCATAAGGCATTCTGGCCAATTTTCGAGTGCTCGAGGCCTTATTTCGAGTGCTCGAAATTAGGGCAGATTGCTTCACGAGATCAGCAGTGGAGTCAAGACTTTGCTCACCATTTTGACCCAGAAAGCTCAAGAACTGGACTTCCATCATAACATGAAAGATTTAGAGCTCATAATTAGCTTTCTAAATCTTCAAACGGTTCATCACTCGGAGCTCGGAGAAGAGAGTTATAGCCTTGTTACCAGAGGTACACAGAACTGCCTGGCAGCACTGAAGTACTGCCTTTCTCCCTATTTTCGACCAACCAGACTTGAGATTTGGGTGTTCATCAAAACATGAAGTTTTTAAAGCTCTGAATCAGCTCTCCAAATCTTTAAACGGTTTGTCAGTCGGAGTTTAGAGCGCAAAGTTATGGCCATTTCATCAAAGTAGGTCTGGGCGGAGCAAATGAAGTATGGAGCTTTTTACACTAAATTTGAGTGCTCGAGGCCCTATTTCGAGCACTCGAAATTTGGGCAGTTTGCTCCACGAGACAGCCCACTTGTGCTCTAAAATTTCCAACTTTGGATTTCCCTATTAATGAGGTGGTTGGGGATGTTTTTGGAGGAGAGAGAGAGCCTAGTTTGGTGGTAGATAAGAGGGATAAGAGCCACACATTTCATAAGCTACATTTCTATAAGATTAGAGGAGAGAGAGGAGAGCAAAGAGGAGGAGTTCTTGAAGCTTCAAGGAGGAAGCTCGAAAATGGAGGGGAAAGCCTTGCTTCTTCCTTCATCTAGGGCCACCATGGGTAACTAAACCTCCTCTAGGGAGGTGATGAAGCTCCATTTTGTAAGCTTTGCTTTGTTTTGATTTATATTTGGGGGTTAATATATGTATGTAATCCTTCCATGAACTAGAGCTCTTCATTTGATGTAATGAATTTCAATACCTATACATAATCATCTTGAGTTAAATATCTTGTCTTAGATGGTTTTTCTCCTATGATTATATTGCTACATTTTCATGGTGACAATGGAATGGAGTTTATGGAAGTGTTGTTAATGGAATGATTTTTAGGAGATTTGATAATCTATTGCTTAGGATCTTCCTTTGATAGATTATTCTTAGATTCTATGTCATGTGCTTCTACTATGTGATTAAGGGCTTGATAACTCTATGCTTAGTGAGTATGTCTAAGGTTACAACCTAGTTTAGGTAACCAAAACATGCAATGCTTTGATAGGTTATTCTTACCTATTGATTTCATAAATTTCTTGAAGGGAATGTAATAATTTGTGTCGTTGCATCCCATGGTTATACATATATGTTATTCCCCTAAGTAAATCGTATCCTAGCATGCTTATTGATGGTTGTGGAGTCTCTTCCCTACTCTCTTCTCTATTGTTCATTTCATCCTAAATTCCTTCCAAATTAGTGTTTTATGCACTTTGAATTCCTAATTTAAGTGACAACAAACAAAACCTTTATGAACACCCCCTCATCATTCTAGAAAGATTCTAGACACTAAGGTTGCCGTAAGACTAGCGCAGTCCCAGTGGTTCGACTTACCCGACCAATAGCCCTATTTTACAATGATTCGTGCTATTGCGAAGGTTGATGTATAATTGACCAACCGATCATTTATCTTTTGTGAAAGATTAAAGTGCATGGCCGTACCTTGCATGAAATTAAGTTGTAGTATGCTTCTAAATTAGGTTTTGGCATGTTGTTTAACATACTTTAATTTGAGAGCATTTGGACAAATATGAAAATCTAGAGATTTTAATTAAAATGATTAATTAAAATCTAATTAAGGGTTCCGTTGGCCTAATTGAGTGTTTAGCTTGATATTTGTGATAACTATGACTTATGTACAAGCATATGTTAATTTGGGACCATTTAGAGTTGTTTTAGAATTGAGAGATTTAATTATCATGATGTAATTAAATTTTACATTGTTGCACCATTGACTGAATCATGTAATTGACATTGATAATATGTTTAAGGCATGATTTTAGGCTTATAATGGAATTATGAGTTTATGTTCCAATATTGAATTATATTGTTATAGCGTGTAACGAATCGCACACTGAAGATTCGACATGTGATGTTATTATAGTACATAACGAATCGCGCTCTGAAGATTCGACATTGTCATCCTATAGTAGTTGTGGATTTAGAGCATATGTTGTGTGGTTACAACTTACTTGTGCATGAAGGTAGTTTCGTGTACTGTTTAATACGTATATAAATTGTTAACTTAATTATTTTGGAGTCTTGGGACATTGTTACGGTGATATGGCTAAAGTTCGGCTTTAGTGCGGGAGGTATGAGTTCTCCCCAATTGAGATAGTGCGCACTAGGGTGGTCTTACCAGCGGGTTAATGCCCGGAATTACCAATTTGTTCTTGGCTTAGTCCGAGACGTGATGTCCAAGTCTTCCACTATTTGATTTCGCATTCAATTCTAAGTTGACAACCAATGTTTAATTGTGACTTGTGGTTTTGGTAATTGGCGAGTTGATGTTGTTAAGTACATCCATACTAAATTGATATATTTAGTTGATTTCACACTTTTAGATTTCTAGTTGATAACCTAGAGAATCTATGTCTTGATGTGTGGTATTAGATATTGTAATTATGCTAAATTGTTATATTTAGTTGATGTTGCATTTTAGACTTCAAGTTGATAACCTTGAGAACCACTATGTTGTTGCTTTGTGTAAGCATGCTCCTATGTTGTTGCTTTGTGTAAGCATGACCCTATGTTGTTAAAATTGCATGAATGAGGTGATTGATGCTAGAAATGATCTTAGGCAGCTAGGATACTCCCTGAATCTAACCTTGACATAGACGTTAAGTGGAATGAACCACAATAATTAAATCATACAACTCGTAAAACTTTAGGTCGATGCATGCTCATTTCCTACGAGTAGCTTTATATTACTCACCCCTACGATACTGGGGCATATTTCAGGTATAGGATACAAGATTAGAGATTGGAATTGCTTGGGTGATTTGTTGAGTTGATCTTCTTTAGAAGCATTCTTGTTCACATGCAAGTGTTAGCATGTTCATGATTTGTCTATGAAATGTAATTTTTCTAACTAGGAGGTTTGACATGTCAAATGTTGTAAATGTATTGTAATGATGCCATAGGCCATTGTAGCACATCTATTTTATCATATTACATACACTTGCATGCTCACTTTGGCAAACAAAACCTTCCTGAATGAAACAAAAGCTCTAAGTAGCATTTTTAGGAAGTTTTACCCTATTCTGTTCCAGGGGCATTTTGGGTATTTCACAATGCATTTTTTTCATTTTTTCGCAAGAGTCAAATAGAAAACTCAATTTTCGGGGGGGGGGGGGGTTTCTTCTTTATGTTTTTCCAGAAAACATCAGCTTGGCCCTCAAAAATTAATATTTTTTTCGAAAAATCCTTGCTGCCAGGTTTTGCAAATTTTTAGTACAAATGTAGTTAGTACTATTCATCGACTTTTTTTTGAAAATCGTGACGACCGATCCGAAACTTCTGGAGGTCTTGTGGGTGCATTTTAAGATTGCATTTTGAATTTAGGTAATTTAAAAACCTCCCGATGCCCTATTTCCAAAACTTGGGCAGCAGCTCGGATTAGTTTTTTTCCTCTTGACCTGATTTTTTTGGGGGCATTCTGGGCATTTTGTAATGCATTTTTTTTTTTATTTCTGTCCCTAGTTCGGGTATGAAACTTGATTTAGGGGGGTTTCTTCTGTGAGTTTTTCCAGAAAAGTCCGTTTAGATGCCCGTTTTTACTCTCAATTGCAATATTGGTGGGTTGTCCTCGTCGGGCCGCCACGACATCATTTTTGTCTTTGACCTTTCTCCCCCGTCCGTACTCCAAATTGAGTAAACTTTTTTTTTGACCTTGACTAATTTGTCATTGTCTTTCCAGCGGTGTACTCGATAGCACCTGAATCCACTTTTTACAAAATGACCATTTTGTCCCTAGGTTCTTTTTGTCTGTTTTTGAAACGACACTTCTGCATTTGTTTCCTTTGGGTTCCGTGACCTCATTGAGGGTCACATTGGTGTCTTAGAGACGCATTATATCTCTAGAGATCGTTGTTTCACCTTTCGCTTCCGCATTTCGGATCCATTATCGGGTCATCTTTTGGTCATCACTGACGCACCGGGTTTACAAAACTTAGGCCGTTACAAGTGGTATCAGAGCTCCTAGGTTCAAAAACCTTAGGACAACGGGTTTTGGGTGCATATCATGCTTTTGTTGCCATGCTCTATGTATTTATATGCTTTATGATAACATGTTTTGGTTGATAACATGTTTATGTGCTTACGTGCTACATGTTGTATGCCGTTCATTTAGCATTATTTTATTCTGATGTAAAGAGTATGACATGTGACGTATGCTAGATTAGAATTGTATAGGAATAATTGTGTTGCATATTTGGCATGACACGGGATTGGTCATTGAGGCACGAGTTGAGGTTGATGGTGATTGTAGTCACAGTTTCGTGGTAGTATAAGTTGTTGTCGACCTTTTTAAGGTAGGTGGATGGTCACCTTTTGTTTAGGCTCTCGTGAGATGAGTGGTTTGGTGTTACCATAGTGCTGGATTTGTTGGTTTGGGGCCATTATGAGGTTATGGACCTCTTAGGATCCTTGATTGTTTAGGATGATTCCTTTGGAAGTTACGTTTTTCGTGGGCGGGTACGTTGTGGGCGGGTGCATGGCACTGTCATAATACCGTACTGGCATGCTACATGTGCAATTCGGATGGAATCAGTGTTGATTTTGTTTTGATAGGCGTTGTCCTTTTGATCGATGATGATGGTGTTTATTTTGGGGATCAGTCATGGTGATTGATTTGGTTGTTGTTGGCATGGCTATAGTTGCCATTTTCTTTGGAGTTTTCCTTGAGTGATGACGCTTTTGGGATCAAGTTGATTGATTGATGTTTTAGGTAGAGAGAGCATTGCATTGTTAGCGTCACTTGTAGTGTCACCTCTAGATTTGGAGTTAGATTGTTAGAGTTTTACCATTGTGGTAAGGGCTCACATTTGTTTTGAGATAAGTTGATGTCGTATTGGTTTTTGGAAAAAGTTTATGGCTAGGACTGGTCCTTCCTTTTGCTTAGACACTCTAGGACATGATGTCCATAGGGTTCATTATTGCATCATTTTATCTTTTGCAGTTTCGTTTACTACCATGTTAGTAGTAAGATTTATGATGTTGTGATGAATGAGTAGATGGAGGTGTATCCACATTTGCCTTCTTGTTGTGCGGCATTAGCATGCCTTCCTTATATGTTTAAAGATGACATACTATTATTACGCTTTAATGGCATGCTTTTGTGCTTAGATGGAGATGTGTTGTATGTACCCTTGATTTTTATCTATGTGAGTAGATTTCTTTCTGGTAGTTGCTTTCTTTGTCACATGTATGACTTCCAGGTTTGGGTTCCCTTTTGTTTCTCCTCAATCGCACGTAGTGTGTATGTGGGTTTCCGTAAGAGTTTTGTTGTGAGATTCCTTGTAGAGGAGTTGTCACATTTGTTCCATCTTGAGCTGTCCACTTCCTTAAGGTGGGAAGGATGCTCCATTTTCATGTTTGTCATATCAAAACTTGTAGGAGGATAGGGTTTCTTCTCTTTTCTTGATTCGTGTTAAGGACTTTACAAGGAGTGAGTCTCTCCTTTCGTTGCATTGTGCACAGTTCTTGGTTGGTTGGTCCGTGAGGATCACCATTGTTGTTTTGAGTCCTTGGTGAGGATTTGATGAATTTTGGTCGACTTACTTCCATATAGGGGGTGAAGTCTTTGACCTTGTTGTCTTTCATTTCAGAGATGGGGTTGTGGTGTGGTCCTTTTTAGGACTGGTGGTTCCTTTTCTTTTGTGTCTTCCTTTGGGAGTTTTTGATGTGGTTGTTGACGGAATTATGGTGCTTGAAGTGAGTTGATTGGTGTGAGATCATTTTATGGGGACTTGTGTCCATATCATTGAGGATTTGTTTGATTGTGAGGTGAGCTCGATGCTCTTTTGAGAATGTCTTTTAGAGACTTGTTTCCATTTTGGAGGTATGGATGTGGTTAACTTTTAGGAGGAGTTTTGGAAGATCGCTGTTGGATATGGCTTGTTGTGGAGTTTCTCGTCCTAGTTATAACTAGGCATGGTTTTGAGGAATCGTAGTTCCAGTGGTTGTTTATGGATCGATAGAAATTGAGGAATTTTGATTTAGCTTGGTGTTGCCAAGCATTGTTTTGAGAGATTCATCTTGTGACCTTAGTTGTTGGCATTTTGATGTGTGTGCCACTTGGTGGATTTGTATTTTAAGGATTTAGTTATCCGTGATAGGGATGTGGATCTGATGTTTGATTATGGTGTAGTCTTGTAGTTGATCTGTTTCAGGGAGATGTGAAGGACTTTCGATGAAATGTCTTATTGTGAGGTTTGTTTTGATTTCTGTAGGCGTTGATTTGCTTGTCAGGTTTTGGATTCCTGATTAATGTTGTTAATAGGGGTATTTTGAGACATTAGAGATGTTGGTTTTGTAGTATTGAGGATTTAAGGCCTTAAGCATAGCTGTACCTATGGCATTGTTGTCAGAGTTTTGGGATTGGTTAGGATGGTCTGGCTAGACATCTTTGGACCATATCTCAACTCTCACAAAATGTTGGTCTCCGTAGTGCTTTTGGCAATGATCATTTTTGACATTGATGTCATTTGTATCGAGAGGTTTCTTGGGTAGACCTAGTGGGGGGCAGGTTATGAATTAGTGCCTTATACTGCCATGCTACTGTACAAAGTTATGTGTTGTGGGCAAGTACTAGTTGCCGTCGATGCTACCTTACTGACGAGTAAGTGTGGGCGGGCACTAGGCACTGTCATTGCTACCACACATTTGAGTACGTCGTGGGCGGGTTCTGGTCGCTATTCGTACTGCCGCATCGTCTTGTTCGGTACCCTGATATGATACGTTGTTATCTTGGAGATCTTTTGGTGGTCGTTGTTGGATCGGCATGATGGTTCATTTAGAGGGATGTTTACGGTTGTTGTCTTCCGTTCCTTTGTCCCACCTTGGGTTCTATGTGTGAGTTCCGACTTGTTGGGTGGCCATTTAATCACTTTCCTTTTGAGAGGTTGTCCTGTCATTAGCATGTGGGTGCGAATGACATTGGTCTGTGCGTTGTCTTTCAACTTTGGGATTGCTTTTGTATCGCGTTGTGTAGGATACTCGAAGATGTACTCCGTAGTTATCCTGATTTTGCCTTTTTGTTTTGGTTGGGGCTGGATTTCAGGGACGAAATCACTTTAAGGTGGGAAGGTTGTAATGACCCGAATTTTCACGGATATTTTTTTTCCGTTGTCTTTCCTTTCTGAGTTCAGTTCCTCTTCACTTAGTGTCGTCTCGAGTGCTCTAGAGTGATTTCTGAGACTCTTTTCTGTGGATTGACAACTTCCTATGAGGATCGAGTCGTTTCCACATTTTTCGTTTTTCGACACTATTCACTTTTCGTCCTTTTCCCTATTTCGTCTTTTCCCCGTTTGACACTTTATTGGCGTAACCACACTTCTTGTGTTCAGAGTTGGTTTTTGACTTCATATATCTCCATATTGGGTGGTTTCCATGAAATACGTATCTTTACTTTTGCAAGAAAGTACTCTGGTTGCTCCCGGTGTCCATAGGGGCATGGATGCAAAGTTTTTTGAAATTATTTTCTTTTCTTGGGGTGTTTTTCATAAATATCTTTTGAAGATATTTTATTTCAGGGGTTTTTAAGAAAATATTTTTGGAAGATATTTTCATTCTAGCCATTAGTGCAGTTTTCACTTTTTGGAGGGGCCATTGTGCAATTAATGAAAGTTATTGCCAAATGCCTTGTTTTGAGCCTGGATCCTCGTACATGATTCATTTTCACTTTTTGTGAAGTCGTGTACTCTTAGAAATTCCTTCTGGTCATTGTTTTCCAGTTTCAGGTTTTTTAGCCCCAATTAGCGCCAAACTTGTTTTAGGCATAACTTTTTACTTGGGACTTAGTTTTTGATGTCATTTCTTCTGTTGTTCATATTTTCTCATTTTGAATCTTTTTTGTTCACAAAGTTTTTCCATTTGAGTGCGTCTGCTCAAATTTTACTTTTTCGGACCTGACAAGGCCCGTTCGGGGCACTTTTTGAGAATTCTATAAAAGGGGAGTGAGATATTTCATTTTTCATCTTCTCCCCTCTTCATGCACGACCTAGAGCTCCCATGGCATCCCAAGGGGTGCTTCCATCTTCTCTCTCCTCTTTTGGTTCACTTTTCCTTGATGGAAAGTCTTCGGCCTTAACCTTTGTTGTTCCCCTCGCCGTGCTCTACCTTTCCCCCTTATTAGAATTCAGTTTTGACCATTTCTTGAGTTTGGTTTTGAGGTCAAGTTGTGATTTTGATGGGGCTTTTATGGGGGTTATGTTCACGGCATTGTCCCTGACAAAACCTAGTAGTTTCGTCGGATTCGGAGCCGTTCCATTTTGATGGCTTTTGAGATTTTCATATCAAATTGTGGTAGGGAATGTTTTAGGCTTTTGCGTGTGTTGTATTGAGTGCTTAGCATGATTATACAACTTATATATATGCCTCGTATCAAATCTTGAAAGTTATTAGTTTTTATTTCTTTGTATAAGATTTAAAATTTATGATGATATATAACTTTGATTTGAAATGTGGCATGCTAGAAAATCTAGTTTTAATATATTTGTTAACATCTATTAAATTGGGATTAATTAAATAAGAATTTCTCTTTTTAATTAATATTTATCTTTTGTGAAAGATTAAAGTGCATGGCCGTACCTTGCATGAAATTAAGTTGTAGTATGCTTCTAAATTAGGTTTTGGCATGTTGTTTAACATACTTTAATTTGAGAACATTTGGACAAGTAAGAAAATCTAGAGATTTCAATTAAAATGAATATTTAAAATCTAATGAAGGGTTCCATTGGCCTAATTGAGTGTTTAGCTTGATATTTGTGATAACTATGAGTTATGTACTAGCATATGTTAATTTGGGACCATTTAGAGTTGTTTTAGAATTAAGAGATTTAATTATCATGATGTAATTAAATTCCACCTTGTTGCACCGTTGATTGAATCATGTAATTGACATTGATAATATGTTTAAGGCATGATTTTAGGCTAATAATGGAATTATGAGTTTATGTTCCAATATTGAATTATATTGTTATAACGTGTAACGAATCGCATACTGAAGATTCGACATGTGATGTTATTATAGTACGTAACGAATCGCACTCTGAAGATTCGATATTGTCATCCTACAGTAGTTGTGGATTTAGAGCATTTGTTGTGTGGTTACAACCTACTTGTGCATGAAGGTAGTTTCGTGTACTGTTTAATACGTATATAAGTTGTTAACTTAATTATTTTGGAGTCTTGGGACATTGTTACTGTGATATGGCTAAAGTTCGGCTTTAGTGCGGGAGGTATGAGTTCTCCCCAATTGAGATAGTGCGCACTAGGTGGTCTTCCCAGCGGGTTAATGGCCATAATAACCAATTTGTTCTTGGTTTAGTCCAAGACGTGATGTCCAAGTCTTCCACTATTTGATTTCGCATTCAATTCCACGTTGACAACCAATGTTTAATTATGACTTGTGGTTTTGGTAATTGGCGATTTGATGTTGTTAAGTACATCCATACTAAATTGATATATTTAGTTGATTTCACACTTTTAGATTGCTAGTTGATAACCTAGAGAATCTATGTCTTGATGTGTTGTATTAGATATTCTAATTATGATAAATTGTTATATTTAGTTGATGTTGCATTTTAGACTTCAAGTTGATAACCTTGAGAACTACTATGTTGTTGCTTTGTGTAAGCATGCTCATATGTTGTTACTTTGTGTAAGCATGACCCTATGTTGTTAAAATTGCATGAATAAGGTGATTGATGCTAGAAATGATCTTAGGTAGCTAGGATGCTCCCTGAATCTCACCTTGACATAGACGTTAAGTGGAATGAACCACAAGAATTAAATCATGCAACTTGTAAAACTTTAGGTCGATGCATGCTCATTTCCTACGAGTAGCTTTATGTTACTCAACCCTACGATACTGGGGCATATTTCAAGTACAGGATAAAAGATTGGAGATTGTAAATGCTTGGGTGATTTGCTGAGTTGAGCTTCTTTAGAAGCATTCTTGTTCACATGCAAGTGTCAGCATGTTCATGATTTGTCTATGAAATGTAATTTTTCTAACTTGGAGTTTTGACATGTCAAATGATGTAAATGTATTGTAATGAGGCCATAGGCCATTGTAGCACATCTATTTTATCATATTACATACACTTGCATGCTCACTTTGGCAAACAATACCTTCTTTGATGAAACAAAAACTCTAAGTAGCATTTTTAGGGTGTTTTACCCTATTCTGTTCCAGGGGCCTTTCGGGCATTTAATAATGCGTTTTTTTCATTTTTCCTCGCGTTTCACTTAGAAAACTAAATTTTGAGGGGGTTTTCTTCTTTATGTTTTTCCAGAAAACATCATCTTGGCCCTCAAAAATCAATATTTTTCCTAAAAATCCTTGCTGCCAGGTTTTGCAAATTTTTAGTACAAATGTAGTTGGTACTATTCATCAACTTTTTTTTGAAAATCGTCACGACCGATCCGAAACTTTCGGTGGTCTTGTGGGTGCATTTTATGATTGCATTTTCAATTTAGGCAATTTAAAAACCTACTGAAGCCCTATTTCCAAAACTTGGGCAGTAGCTCGGATTAGTTTTTTTCCTCTTCACCTGATTTTTTTGGGGACATTCTGGGCATTTTACAATGCATTTTTTTTGTTTCCGTTTGCAATTAGGGTAGGAAACTTGATTTTAGGGGGGTTTCTTTTTTGATTTTTTTCCAAAAAAGTCCATTTAGATGCCTGTTTTTACTCTCAGTTGCAGCAGTGGTGGGTTGTCCTCGTCGGGCTGCCACGACATCATTTTTGTTTTTGACCTTTCTCCCCTGTCCGACTCCAAATTGAGTAAACTTTTTTTTGAACTTGACTAATTTGTCATTTTCTTTCCAGCGGTGTGCTCGATAGCACCTGAATCCACTTTTTGCAAAATAACCATTTTGCCCTTAGGTTCTTTTTGTCCGTTTTTGAAACGACACTTCTGTATTTGTTTCCTTTGGGTTCCGTGACCTCATTGTGGGTCACATTGGTGTCTTGGAGACACATTGTATCTCTAGAGATCGTTGTTTCACCTTTCGCTTCCGCATTTCGGATCCATTATCGGGTCATCTTTTAGTCATCACTGACGCACCGGGTTTACAAAACTTGGGCCGTCACAGTTGCAGCACATGAAATCAATTAAATATCATAGATTATCTTCAGTTGGCATGGACCATCTACCTAACTACATTAATCTAAAGGTGTAGCGTGGTCCATCTTCCTTAAGCATAACCTATATAAATACTCAATTACATGCCAATATAACCATTCCATAAATTCTTTCCCATTGTCACTATAGGAAATCAAGTGTATAATTGTGCCAATGTGATTTCTAAGACAAGATAAACAAATCAAAAAAATTATATATTCAAATGATAATCAAATACATTAATTCAATGTAAACTACATCAATTCAATGTAAACAATTCTAATTTATGAAACTGAATATATACAATAAGAATCTCCAAATTGAAATATAATCTAACACATGTTTACTTGGTCTAGGTTACATCAACTCCCTAGAAAGGGAGTTAGACCCTCATGGACATGGCAACAGCCTCTAGGATTGAAGAAGAGAAGAAAATCTCTCCTCTCACCATTGTTGCAAAGCTTAGCACAAGAACCCTAAGAAAATCCTCCCTCTCACAATCTCTTTTTCAAAAACCAAAACTAATTACTTTGATACAAGCCTTTCCCCTCCTTTATCCTCACATGAGTTTTAGAAATAAATAATACATTCAAAATTTGAATTTCCACTCAAGATAGAGCAAAATCAGACTTAATTAAAATGGGGGTCTGTAGTCTTGCATCCGGACGCGCAGGATGGCGTCCAAACGCGTGGCGCTGATGGTTTGGCATCCAGACGTGAGGTACTGAAGGGTGGTGTGACAGACCAAGTTTTTTAACCCGGTGCGTCAATGATGAACCGAAAGTTGACCCGATAACGGATCCGAAATGAGGAAGTGAACGATAAAACCAAAGTCTACAGAAATATAAACAATCCCCAAGACACTAATGTGACCTTCCATGAAGTCATGGAGCTCAAAGAAATAACCGGAAGCGAAAACTAACATGAAAAGGGTCAAATGGTACCCTATGGCACCAATAACAACCAAAGGGGCAAAGTCTAGTTCAAACTAGACCACGTACACCAAAACTGAAAAAGAGACTTTAAGCCTCACTTGAATCCCCCATTGCATGATCAAACTTAATTATATGCAAGTGTGTGATGATATGAACATACACGCAAGTGTAAAACAACATTTTAAACATGCTAAAATGGCCTATGGCCTTATTACAATTCATTTACAACATTTAACATGTCAAACCTCTAAGTTGGAAAAATTACATTTCATAGGCAAAACTTAAACATGCTAACACTTGCATGTGAACAAGAATGCTTCTAAATAAACTTCAATTCTGCAAATCACCAAAGCAAGTGCAAATCTCCAATCTTGTATCCTGTACCTGAAATATGCCCCAATAACTTTAGGGTTAGCTACATAAAGCTACTCGTAGGAAATGAACATGTATCGACCTAACGTTTTACAATTTCATCACCTTAAGGTGAAACATGTTAAAAGGGGCTCATGCGACCTAACGTCTATACCAAAATGAGACTCAGGGAGCATCTTAAGCTACCTTAAACCATTTCTAGCATAAATCACATCATTCATGCAATTCAAGTAACATAGAAGCATGCTATACAAAGCAACAATATATAGATTCTCAAAATTATCAACTTGAAATCTAATACACAAAAACGACAAAGTGGGTCATGCCACCTAACGTCTATGTTCCAAATGAATCTATAGGATCATTCCTAAGCTACATTTGAACAACAAGACGTAAATCACAATATCTATGCAATTTAACTAATATAGATGCATTTTATACCAGGTAACTAGATATAGATTCTCAAAGTTATCAACTTGAAATCTAAAATACGGAATCAACTAAATATAGCAATTTAATATAATTAGAATTTCTAATACCACACATCAAGACATAGATTCTCTAGGTTATCAACTAGAAATCTAAAAGTGCGAAATCAAATAGTGGAATACTTGGGCATCTAAGCTTGGAATTCTACTGAAACCTCAACGGCTATTACGGGGACTAACCCGCTGGTAATACCACCCTTAGTGCGCACTATCTTGATGGGGAGAACTCATACCTCCTGCACCAGAGCCAAACTCTAGCCATGTTATAGTAACCATGTAATGACCCCGATTTTTCAAATAAATTTTTTTCCATTGTCTTTTCCCTTCTGAGTTTGGTTTCTTGTCGATTAGTGTCATCTCGAGTGCTCTGGAGTGATTTCCAAGACTCTTTTCTTTGGATTGACGACTTCCTTCGAGGACCGAGTCATTTCCACATTTTTCGTTTTATGACACTATTCATTTTTTGTTTTTTCTCTATTCCGTCTTTTTCCCTATTTCGTCTTTTCTTCGTTTATCACTTTATTTGTGTAACCACACTTCTTGTGTTTGAAGTTGGTTTTTGACTTCACGTATTTTCATTCTCAGTGGTTTCCATGAGATACGAATCTTTACTTTCGTGAGAAAGTACTCTCGTTGCTCCGGTTGCCCATAGGGGCATAAGTGCAAAGTTCTTTGGGAACTTTTTCTTTTTTTGGGGTGTTTTTCATAAATATCTTTTGAAGATATTTTATTTCAGGGGTATCTGAGAAAATATCTTTTAGAAGATATTTTCATTCTGGGGCAGTTTCACAGTTTTCACTTTTTGGAGGGGTCATTGTGCAATTAATGAAAGTTATTGCTCAATGCCTTGTTTTGAGCCTGGATCCTCGTATGGGATTCATTTTCACATTTCGTTGAGTCGTGGACTCTTAGAATTTTCTCCTAGACGATGTTTTCTAGTTTCAGGGTTTCTGGCCCCAATTTGCGCCAAACTTGTTTTGGGCATAACTCTCTGCTCGGGACTCGGTTTTTGACTCCGTTTCTTCTGATGTTCATATTTTCTCATTTGGAATCTTTTTCCTTAACCGAGTTTTTCCATTTGAGTGCATCTACATGAATTCCACTTTTCCGGACTCAGGGGGCCCGTTCGGGGCACTTTTTGAGTTTTTCTATAAATAGGAGGTCTTAAAAAGAAAAATCAGATTTTTGTCTCTCTCTTCTCTCTCATGGCCGGTCCAAGCTCCATCCATGGCTACCATCTTCTCTCTCCTCTTTTGAACTTCTTCCCTTCACTAAAAAATGGTGATGCCTTTGTGTTTATTGTTTCACTCGGCGACGCCTTTAATTCCAACCGATTGGAATCCTGTTTTGGCCATTTCTTGAGTTTGGATTCGAAGCTAAGTTGTGTTTTTGATAGGGCTACCTTGGGATTCATGTTTGTGGTGTTGTCCCCGACAAACCTACGAGTTTTGTCGGATTCGGAGCCGATTTATTTTGGTGGGGATTTGAGATTTCATCTCAAATGGAGGAAGGGATTGTTTTAGGCTTTTGTGTGTGTTGTATTGAGTGTTTAGCATGATTATACAACTTATATATGTGCCTTGTATAAAATCTAGAAAGTTAGTAATTTTTATTTCCTTGTATAAGATTTAAAATTCATGATGATATATAACTTTGATTTGAATTGTGGCATGGTAGAAACCCTTGTTATAATATATTGGTTAACATATATTAATTTGGGATTAATTAAATAAGAGTTGCTCTTTTTAATTAATATTTATCTTTTGTGAAAGATTTAAGTTCATGGCCATACCTTGCATGAAATTGAGTTGTGTTATGCTTCTAAATTAAGTTTTGGCATGTTTGTTAACATACTTTAATTTGAGAGCATTTGGTTGAGTTTGGAAATCTAGAGACTTTAATTAAGAGAATTAATTAAAATCTATATTGGTGGTTTAATGGGCCTAATTAAGCTTGTGTGTGAATATATGTAATGACCATGATATGTCTATTAACATTTATTAAATTAGGGCCAATTGGAAATGATTTCAAATCTAGAGAGTTTAATTATTTAGATGTAATTAAATTCTATCTTGTGTATCCATGGATCTAATCAGGTTTTAGAAGTTGTTTCTATTTTAAGAGCATAGATTTAGACTTATGATGTATTCACTAGATTGTGTTATATGCATTGAAGAGCATTGTTGTTAAGTTTATATTCATTAGATTATGTTTCTAATATGAATAAATTGTTGGCTTGTGATTTCGTAGCATTATAGATATAAAATGCTTATTATGCGCAATTGAGAGTTATATTGCTAACTTGTTACTATGTAGTAGTAATATGTATAAGTTATGAACTTATTTGGCTTATTTTGTAATCTTGGAACATTGTTGAGTTGAGATGGCTAGGGTTTGGCTCTAGTACGGGGACGTGAGTCCTGTAAGTCATTGAGATAGTGTGCACTTAGGATGGTCTTCCCTGCAGGTTAGTGCCCGGAATAACCATTGAGGTCTCGGCAGAATTCCGAGCATGATGTCCAAGTCTTCCACTATTTGTTTTCGTATTCAATTCCAAGTTGACAATCATGTATACCTTGTTAACTTGTGGTTTTGGCTATTGGCGATTTTGATGTTGTTAAGTACATCCATACTAAATTGCTATATTTAGTTGATTTAACACTTTTAGATTTCTAGTTGATAACCTAGAGAATCTATGTCTTAATGTGTGGTATTAGATATTTAAATTATGCTAAATTGTTATATTTAGTTGATGTTGCATTTTAGACTTCAAGTTGATAACCTTGAGAATCTATATGTTGTTGCTTTATGTAAGCATGCGCTTATGTTGTTGCTTTGTGTAAGCATGCTCCTATGTTGTTGCATTGTGTAAGCATGACCCTATGTTGCTAAAATTGCATGAATGAGGTGATTGATGCTAAAAATGATCTTAGGTAGCCAGGATGCTCCTTGAGTCTCACCTTTGACATAGACGTTAGGTGGAATGAACCACAATAATTAAATCATGCAACTTGTAAAACGTAGGTCGATGCATGCTCATTTCCTACGGGTAGCTTATGTTACTAACCCCTACGATACTGGGGTATATTTCAGGTACAAAAAAATCAAAGTTGAGGTCTTCATTATACTTGGATGGTTTGTGGACTTGGAGACTTCCATTTTTGGTGAAAGTTGGCTTGGAATGCCAATTGTAGTCTTATATGTCAACATGTGTACATTTGATTCCTTATATGTAATGTGTACACGAGTACACTCTTTACGATGTATTTGACATGTATGAGATGAGGCCGGAGGCCAATGACATGTAAATTGTATCCTATGTAAATTTTGACTTCATGGAATATTATAAAAGTGTTGTAAAATGTTGAGTTTTTGATTCACCATGTTTGCATTGGGTGTGGGAATTCCATTTTGATTCTTCTATTAGCATTCATTCACCATGTATGAAGTGTGGCCAAGGGCCAAGCGGCATTTTGAAACCATTTCATAGTTTTGAATTCTAAGTGTTCGTTCCAAACTTCATTTTTGGCCGTTGGGGGGTCATATTTTGCATCGGCCATATTTTTGGGCCATGGACCATTGTAGCACATCTTACTAGGTAAGTTACGTTTATGTGCATGGTCGTTTCCGGGCAAAGCTTCTTCTTTGGTGAAATGAGCCTCCTACGGACTCATTTTACACTTTTGTTGCATTTTCTGACCTAAGGGTATTTTGGGAATTTTATTTTGGAAATAAATTCTGTTCTTCACATGGTTGAATAGAAAATATGATTTTAGGGGAGTTTCTTTTTTGTGTTTTTCAAGAAAATGCCATCTTGGCATAGAAAATTGCATCCGAAGTTCAGCTCTCAATTTTTAAATTTAGCAGCTTTTTGGACCCTCTGGACCAGTTTTCTTGGGAGGGCATTTTGGGCATTTCACATTGTGTGTTTTTCGATTTTTCTAGTGAATCATGTAGAAAACTAGATTTTGAGGGGAGTTTCTTCTTTGAGTTTTTGCAGAAAATGTCATCTTGGCCCTCAAATTTCCATTTTTCCCGGAAAAACCCCTACTGCCAGGTTTTTGGGTTGCACTTTACTGCCCTCTTCACATGTAAATGGTTACGAGGGGTTTCGTAACCGGTTACATGTGCATGGGCAGTGTTTTTGGTGAGATTTTTGGCTTCCTAACCGGTTAGGAAGGTCTCCTACCGGTTAGATGTTCTTGGTTGCCATCTTTTTGACCGTTTTGCCCCTTCTTCTTCCGTTAGCCATATCTTCTTCATCCGGACTCCGAATCAAGCAAATTTTGAGTCTAAGTTCATTGATTTTTCGTCGTCTTTCCAATGGTGTGCTCAGTGGCACCCACTTTTAGGCTGGAAATGATAATTTTGCCCCTAGGTGCATTATTGTCCGTTTTTGAAATGTTGTTTCCGCATTTGATTCCTTTGGGTTCGGTAACATCGTTGAGGGTCATAATGGTGTCTTAGAGCCATGTTGTATCTCTAGAGACCGTTATTTTGTCTTTTTCTTCTGCATTTTAGATCCGTTATCGGGTCATCTTTCGGTTCATCACTGACCCACCAGGTTGAAAAACTTGGGCTGTCACAAGTGGTATCAGAGCTCCTAGGTTCGAAAACCTTTGAACGACGGGTTTTGAGTGCATATCATGCTTTTGTTGCCATGCTCTATCTGTTTATATGCTTTATGATAACATGTTTTTGTTGATAACATGTTTATGTGTTTACGTGCTACATGTTGTATGCCGTTTGTTTAACATTATTTTATTCTAATGTAAAGAGCATGACATTTGATGTATGCTAGATTAGAATTACATATGCATAACTGTGTTGCATATTTGGCATGACATGGGTTTGGTCATTGAGGCATGAGTTGAGGTTGATGGTGATTGTAGTCACAATCTCATGGTGATGTAGGTTATTATTGACCTAGCAATGGTTTTGAGGTAGGTGGATGGGCACCTTTTGTTTAGGCTCTTGTGAGATGAGTCATTTAGCGTACCATAGTGGTGGATTTGTTGATTTTGAGCTATGATGAGGTTATGGACCTCTTAAGATCCTTGGTTGATCAGGATGATTCCTCTGAGATTGCAATTTTTGTGGGCGGGTACGTCTGTGGGCGGGTGCATGGCACCGTCATGTTACCGTACTGGCTAGCTACAAGCGTAGTTCGGATGGAATCAGGGTTGGTTTTCATTTTGATAGGCGTTGTCTTTTCGATCGATGATGATGATGGTTGTTTTGGAGATCAGTCGTAGTGATTGATCTGATTGGTGTTGGTATGGCTGTAGTTGTCATTTTCCTTCAGGAGTTCTTGCTTGATGACGCTTTTGGGATAAAGTTGATTGATTGATGTTACGGATAGTGAGATCACTACACTGTTAGTATCACTTGTAGTATTACCTCTAGATTCTGATATGGATTGTTAGAGTCTTACCGTTGTGGTAAGGGCTCACGTTTGCTTTGAGATAGGTTATTATCGCATTGGTTTTAGAGACAGTTTATGACTAGGAATTGTTCTTTCCTTTCTTAGGCACTCTAGGACACGATGTCCATAGGGTTCATTGTTGCATCATGTTGTCTTATGCAATTTCGTTTACTACCATGTTAGTAGTATAATTTATGATATTGTGATGCATGAGTAGGTAGAGGTGTATCCACATTTGCCTTCTTGTTGTGTGGTATTAGCATGCATTCTTTATATACTTAGAGATGCCATGTTGTTACTGCATTTTTGTGACATGCTTTTGTGCTTACGTGGAGACGTGTTGCATGTACCTTTGATTTTTATCTCTGTGAGTAGATTTTCTTTCTAGTAGTTGCATTCCTTGTTATATACATGACTTCCAGGTTTGGTTTTCCCATTCGTTTCCCTCGGTCGCATGTAGTGTGTGCGGGTTTCCACAAGGATTTTGTGTTGGTTCGTGTAAGGGACTTCACAAGGAGCGAGTATCTTCTTTCCGTTGTGTTGTGCACTATTTTGGGGTTAGTTAGTCTATGAGAATCACCATCATTGTCTTGATTCCTCGGTGAGGATTTGATGTATTTTGGTCGGCTTACTTCCATGTAGGGGGTGAAGTCTTTGACCTTGTTGTCTTTTGTTTTAAGGACAGAGTCGAGGTGTTGTCCTTTTTAGGACTGGTAGCTCCCTTTCTTTCATGTCTTTCCTTGGGGAGTTTTTGCCGTGGTTGTTGACGGAGTTATGGTGTTCAGAGTAAGTTGATTGGTGTGGGATCATTTTTTTGGGAACTTATGTCCATATCATTGAGGATTTGTTTGATTGTGAGGTGAGCTCGATGCTCTTTTGAGAATGTCTTTTGGAGACTTGTTTCCGTTTTAGAGATATGGATGTGGTTAACTTCTAGGAGAAGTTTTGGAGGATTACTGTTGGATATGGCTTGCTGTGGAGTTTCTCGTCCTAGTTATGACTAGGCATAGTTTTGAGGAATCGTAGTTCTGATGATTGGTTGTGGATCAAAAATTGAGGAATTTTGATTTAACTTGGTGTTTCCAAGTACGGTTTTGAGAGAATCATTTGTGACCTTGGTTGTTGGTATTTTGATGTGTGTGCCACTTGGTGGACTTTTATTTTGAGGATTTAGTTATCCGTGATAGGAATGTGGATCTGATGTTTGATTATGGTGATTGGTCCTGTAGTTGATCAGTTTCAGGGAGAAATGTAGGCTTTTCGATGAAATGCCTTATGGTGAGGTTCTTTTTGATATCTGGAAGTTTTGATTTGTTTCTCAGGCTCTAGATTCTCGATTGATGTTGTTGGTAGTAGCATTTTGAGACATTGGAGTGTTGGTTTTGTTGTGTTGAGGATTTTGGGCCTTAAGCATAATGGTGCCTGTGACATTGTTGTCAGAGTTTGGGATTGGCCGAGATGGTCCGGCCGGACATCTTTGGACCATATCTCAACTCTCACAAAATGTTGGTCTCCGTAGTGCTTTTGGCAGTGATCATTTTTGACATTGATGTCATTTGTATTGAGAGGTTTCTTGGGTAGACCTAGTGGGGGGCAGGTTATGAATTAGTGCCTTATACTGTTATGCTACCGTACAAGGTTGTGTGTTGTGGGCGAGTACTAGTTGCCATCGATGCTACCTTACTGACGAGTAAGTATGGGCAGGCACTAAGTACTGTCATTGCTACCACATATTTGAGTACGTCGTGGGCGGGTTTTGGTCACTATTCGTACTACCACATTATGTTTGTTCTGTACCCTGATTTGATATGTGGTTATCTTGGAGTTCTTTTGGTGGTTATTTTTGGATCGGTTTGATGGTTCATCAGGAGGAATGCTTTCGGTTGTTGTCTTCCATTCCCTTATCTGACCTTGGGTTCAGTGGGTGAGTTCTGACTTGTCGTGTGGCCATGTGGTCATTTTGCCTTCGAGAGGTTGTCTTGTCATGAGCACGTGGGTGCAAATGACACTGGTTTATGTGTTCCTTTCAGCTTTGAGGTCGCTGGTGTGGCGTGTTGTGTGGGGTACTCGGAGATGTACTCCGTAGTTATCCTGGTTTAGCCTTTTTGTTTTATTGGGGCTGGATTTCGGGGACGAAATCCCTTTAAGGTGGGAAGGTTGTAATGACCCCGATTTTCGAATAAATTTTTTTCCGTTGTCTTTTCCCTTCTGAGTTTGGTTTCTTGCCGATTAGTGTCGTCTCGAGTGCTCTGGAGTGATTTCCAAGACTATTTTCTTTGGATTGACGACTTCCTTTGAGGACCGAGTCATTTCCACATTTTTCGTTTTACGACACTATTCACCTTTTGTCTTTTCCCTATTCCGTCTTTTTCCCTATTTCGTCTTTTCCTCGTTTATCACTTTATTTGCGTAACCACACTTCTTGTGTTCGGAGTTGGTTTCTGACTTCACGTATCTTCATTCTCAGTGGTTTCCATGAGATACGAATCTTTACTTTTGTGAGAAAGTACTCTGGTTGCTCCCGGTGCCCATAAGAGCATAAGTGCAAAGTTCTTTGGGAACTTTTTCTTTTCTTGGGGTGTTTTTCATAAATATCTTTTGAAGATATTTTATTTCAGGGGTATCTGAGAAAATATCTTTTATCTTTTGGAAGATATTTTCATTCTGGGGCAATTTCGCAGTTTTCACTTTTTGGAGGGGTCATTGTGTAATTAATGAAAGTTATTGCTCAATGTCTTGTTTTGAGCCTGGATCCTCGTATGGGATTCATTTTCACATTTCGTCAAGTCGTGGACTTTTAGAATTTCCTCCTGGACGATGTTTTCCAGTTTCAGGGTTTTTGGCCCCGATTTGCGCCAAACTTATTTTGGGCATAACTCTCTGCTCGGGACGCGGTTTTCAACATTATTTCTTCTGTTGCTCATATTTTCTTATTTGGAATCTTTTTCGTTCACGGAGTTTTGCCATTTGAGCGCGTCTGCGTGAATTCCACTTTTCCGGACCCGGCGGGGCCCGTTCGAGGCACTTTTTGAGTTTTTCTATAAGTAGGAGGTCTTAAAAAGAAAATCAGATTTTTCTCTCTCTCTCCTCTCTCATGGCCGGTCCAAGCTCCATCCATGGCTGCCATCTTCTCTCTCCTCTTTTGGACTTCTTCCCTTCACTAAAAAGTGGTGATGCCTTTGTGTTTATTGTGCCACTCGGCGAGCCCTTCGATTCCAACCGATTGGAATCTTGTTTTGGCCATTTCTTGGGTTTGGGTTTGAAGCCAAGTTGTGTTTTGATTGGGCTTCCTTTGGATTCATGTTCGTGGTGTTGTCCCCGACAAAACCTGGGAGTTTAGTCGAATTCAAAGCCGATTTATTTGGTGGGGGAGGTAGGGAATGTTTTAGGCTTTTGTGTGTGTTGTATTGAGTATTTAGCATGATTATACAACTTATATATGTGCCTTGTGTCAAATATAGAAAGTTAGTAATTTTATTTCTTTGTATAAGATTTAAAATTCATGATGATATATAATTTTGATTTGAATTGTGGCATGGTAGAAACTCTTGTTTTAATATGTTGGTTAACATATATTAATTTGGGATTAATTAAATAAGAATTGCTCTTTTTAATTAATATTTATCTTTTGTGAAAGATTTAAGTTCATGGCCATACCTTGCATGAAATTGAGTTGTGTTATGCTTCTAAATTAAGTTTTGGCATGTTTGTTAATATACTTTAATTTGAGAGCATTTGGTTGAGTTTGGAAATCTAGAGACTTTAATTAAGAGAATTAATTAAAATCTATTTTGGTGGTTTCATGGGCCTAATTAAGCTTGTGTGTGAATATATGTAATGACCATGATATGTCTATTAACATATATTAAATTGGGGCCAATTGGAAATGATTTGAAATCTAAAGAGTTTAATTATATTGATGTAATTAAATTCTATCTTGTGTATCCATGGATCTAATCATGTTTTAGAAGTTGTTTCTATTTTAAGAGCATGGATTTAGACTTGTGATGTATTCACTAGATTGTGTTATATGCATTGAAGAGCATTGCTGTTAGGTTTATATTCATGAGAGTATGTTTCTAATATGAATATATTGTTGGCTTGTAATTTCGTACCACTATAGATATGAAATGCTTATTATGCACAATTGAGAGTTATATTGCTAACTTGTTACTATGTAGTAGTAATATGTATAAGTTATGAACTTATTTGGCTTATTTTGGAATCTTGGAACATTGTTGAGATGAGATGGCTAGGGTTTGGCTCTAGTACAGGGACGTGAGTCCTCTAAGTCATTGACATAGTGCGCACTTAGGGTGGTCTACCCTGCGGGTTAGTGCCCGGAATAACCATTGAGGTCTCGGCAGAATTACGAGTGTGATGTCCAAGTCCTCCACTATTTGTTTTCGCATTCAATTCCAAGTTGACAATCATGTATACCTTGTTAACTTGTGGTTTTGGCTATTGGCGATTTTGATGTTGTTAAGTACATCCATACTAAATTGCTATATTTAGTTGATTTCACACTTTTAGATTTTTAGTTGATAACCTAGAGAATCTATGTCTTGATGTGTGGTATTAGATATTCAAATTATGCTAAATTGTTATATTTAGTTGATGTTGCATTTTAGACTTCAAGTTGATAACCTTGAGAATCTATATGTTGTTGCTTTATGTAAGCATGCGCCTATGTTGTTGCTTTGTGTAAGCATGCTCCTATGTTGTTGCTTTGTGTAAGCATGACCCTATGTTGCTAAAATTGCATGAATGAGGTGATTGGTGCTAGAAATGATCTTAGGTAGCTAGGATGCTCCTTGAGTCTCACCTTTGACACAGACGTTAGGTGGAATGAACCACAATAATTAAATCATGGAACTTGTAAAACGTAGGTCGATGCATGCTCATTTCCTACGTGTAACTTTATGTTACTCACCCCTACGATACTGGGGCATATTTCAGGTACAAAAAAATCAAAGTTGAGGTCTTCATTATACTTGGATGGTTTGTGGACTTGGAGACTTCCATTTTTTGTGAAGGTTGGCTTGGAATGCCAATTGTAGTCTTATATGTCAACATGTGTACATTTGATTCCTTATATGTAATGTGTACATGAGTACACTCTTTACGATATATTTGACATGTATGAGATGAGGCCGGAGGCCAATGATATGTAAATTGTATCCAATATAAATTTTGACTTCATGGAATATTATGAAAGTATTGCAAAATATTGAGTTTTTGATTCACCTTGTTTGCATTGGGTGTGGGAATTCCATTTTGATTCTTCCATTAGCATTCATTCACCATGTATGAACTGTGGCCAAGAGCCAAGCGGCATTTTGAAACCATTTCATAGTTTTGAATTCCAAGAGTTCGTTCCAAACTTCATTTTTGGCATTTTGGCCGTTGGGGGGTCATATTTTGCATCGGCCATATTTTTGGGCCATGGACCATTGTAGAACATCTTACTAGGTAAGTTACATTTGCGTGCATGGTCGTTTCTGGGCAAAGCTTCTTCTTTGGTGAAATGAGCCTCATACGGACTCATTTTACACTTTTGTTGCATTTTCTGACCTAAGGGTATTTTGGGAATTTTGTTTAGGAAATAAATTCCGTTCTTCACATGGTTGAATAGAAAATATGATTTTAGGGGGGGTTTCTTTTTCATGTTTTTCCAGAAAATGCCATCTTGGCATTAGAAATTGCATCCGAAGTTCAGCTCTCAGTTTTTAAATTTAGCAGCTTTTTGGACCCTCTGGACTAGTTTTCTTGGGAGGGCATTTTGGGCATTTCACATTGCGTATTTTTCTATTTTTCTCACATTTCACATAGAAAACTCGATTTTGAGGGGGGTTTCTTCTTTGAGTTTTTCTAGAAAATGTCATCTTGGCCTTCAAATTTCCATTTTTCCCGGAAAAACCCCTGTTGCTAGGTTTTTGGGTTGCACTTTACAGCCCTCTTCACATGTGAACGTTTACGAGGGGTTTCGTAACCGGTTACATGTGCATGGGCAGTGTTTTTGGCAAGATTTTTGGCTTCCTAACCGGTTAGGAAGGTCTCCTAACCAGTTAGATGTTCTAGGTTGCCATCTTTTTGACCGTTTTGCTCTTTCTTCTTCCATTAGCCATATCTTCTTCATCCGGACTCCGAATCAAGTTTTTTTGAGTCTAAGTTCATTAATTTTTCGTCGTCTTTCCAATGGTGTGCTCGGTGGCACCCACTTTTAGGCTAGAAATGACAATTTTGCCCCTAGGTGCATTCTTGTCCTTTTTTGAAATGTTATTTCCACATTTAATTCCTTTGGGTTCGGTAACATCGTTGAGGGTCATAATGGTGTCTTAGAGCCATGTTGTATCTCTAGAGACTGTTATTTTGTCTTTTGCTTCTGCATTTCGGGTCCGTTATCGGGTCATCTTTCGGTTCATCACTGACGCACCGGGTTGAAAAACTTGGGCTGTCACAAACCATGTCCTAAGTGACTCCAAAATAAATAAGTTAAGAACTTATATATGAAATATATATACAACACGAAACTACATTCCATGCCCAAGTTGGTTGAAACCACACAAAACATGCTATAAATCCACAACTACTATAGGATGACAATGTCGAATCTTCAAAGCGCGATTCGTTACGCGCTATAATAACATCACATATCGAATCTTCAATGTGCGATTCGTTACACGCTATAACAATATAATTCAATATTGAAACATAATTGCATATATCCATTACAAGTCTAAAATCATGCTTCAAACATAATATCAATGTTAAACATATGATTTAATCAATAATGCGATAGAAACAAAAATTAATTATATAACCTAATTAATTTCTCTAAGTTTCAAGTCTCGATTTAATGATCCCTAATTAACACATGTTATACAATATAGCATGGTCATTACATATACCACGTGAAAAACTTAATTAGGTCATTAAAACAATATGATGGAATTTAATTAAAATATGATAATTAAATTCCTAGATTCTAAAGCAACATCGAATGGTCCCAATTTAACATATGCTAGTGTACAAGTCCTAGTCATCACAAATATTAAGTTAAAAACTTAATTAAGCCAACAGAACCTTTAAATAGATTTTAATTAATCATTTTAATTAAAATCTCTAGATTTTCATACTTAACCAAATGCTCTCAAATTAAAGTATGTTAAACAACATGCCACGACATAACTTAAAAGCATGTTACAAGTTAATTTCATGCAAGGTACGTCCATGATAATTAAACTTTCATAAAAGATAATTATTAAATAAAAAGTGCAATTCTTATTCAAATAATTCTAATTTAATATATGTTAACAAACATATCAAAACCTAATTTTCTAGCATGCCACAATTTAATTCCAAGTCATATAGCATCATGAGAATTAAATCTTACCCATAGAAATTAATTAAATTAAATTTTAGATTTTAAACAAAAGCATGCATACAAGTTAAATAATCATGGGAAACACTTAATACAACACATAAACAATCCTAAAACATCCTCTACCTCAATTTGAGATGAAAATCTCAAAAGCCCATCGAAAAAAAAGTGCTCCGAATCCGACGATACCGAAGGGTTTTGTTGGGGACAACGCCGTGAACAAGAATCCCCAAGAAG
The DNA here is from genome assembly GCF_030987335.1 of Cornus florida. Classification (NCBI taxonomy): domain Eukaryota; kingdom Viridiplantae; phylum Streptophyta; class Magnoliopsida; order Cornales; family Cornaceae; genus Cornus; species Cornus florida. Next base: position 75,947,661 of record NW_026775573.1, on the reverse strand, counting down.
CCCCATCAAAATCACAACTTCACTTCAAACCCAAACTCAAAAAATGGTCAGAAATAGGTTCTAATAAGGGTGAAAGGTAGAGCACGTTGAGGGGAACATTAAACGTTAAGGCCGAAAACTTTTCATCACGAAAAAGTGGATCAAAGGAGGAGAGAGAAAGTGGCAGCTCCATGGGCATCCATGGCTTCCGGCCAAGAGAGGAAGAAGAAGAGAAAAATCTAATTTTTCTTCTTCAAGTCCCCTATTTATAGAAAATCTCAAAAGTGCCCCAAAAGGGCCCCGCCGGGTCTGGAAAGGTGGAATTTGAGCAGATGCGCTCAAACGGCAAAAATCTATGAATAAAAAAGATTCAAAATGAGAAAACATGAACAACGGAAGAAACGACATATGCCCCGAATAAGTTTGGCGCAGAGAGATATGCCCCGAATAAGTTTGGCGCAAACCGGGTTCAGAAAGTCTGAAAATGGAGAAAAATGACCAGAAGGAAATTCTAAGAGTGCACGACTCGACGAAATGTGAAAATGAATCCCGTACGAGGATCTAGGCTCCAGAAGAGGTATTTTTGCAATGACTTTCATTAATTGCACAATGGCCCTTCTAAAAAGTGAAAACTGCACAATTGCCCCAGAATGAAAATATCTTCCAAAAATATTTTCTTAAAAACCCCTGAAATAAAATATCTTGAAAAGATATTTACGGAAAACAACCCAAGAAAAGAAAAAGATTTTAAAAAACTATGCATCCATGCCCCTATGGACACCGGGAGCAACCAGAGGACTTTCTTACAAAAGTAAAGATATGTATTTCATGGAAACCACTTAGAATGAAGATACATGAAGTTAAAAACCAACTCCAAATGCAAGAAGTGCAGTTTTGCAAACAAAGTGACAAATGGGTAAAAGATAAAATAGGGAAAAAGACGAAATAGGGAAAAGGACGAAAAGTGAATAGTGTAGAAAAATGAAAAATGTGGAAATGACTCGGCCCTCAGAAGAAGTTGTCAATCCAAAGAAAAGAGTCTCAAAAATCACTGTAGAGCACTCGAGATGACACTAAGCGACGAGGAACTGAACTCAGAAAGGAAAAGATAAACGGAAAAAAAATATCTGTGAAAATATGAGAAAGGGAAATGAATGAAAATGACTGGGTCATTACAGGTGGCGTCCGGACACCAGTTCTTGTGTCTGAATGCGAGGCATTGCTTCCTTGGCTGCTTCTTCTTTCTTTAGCTCTGATTGCATCCATTGCCTATTTAGGTCGTTTCTCCTTGAAAACCACTTAAAATGTAGGCCCGATATGACTTGTGCTTCAAAAACCCTTAAAACCTTATTCTTATTCCTTTTTAGAAGTAAAACCTGCAAAGACCCAAAAACATAAAAATGTAGTTAATCTATATACATAGATCAAATAATGGGCTTAACTAAAACAATTAAGGGTGCTTAAATATGAAATATTTGTCGTTTATCAAACCCCCAAACTTACATTTTGCTAGTCCCTTAGCAAAACAAAATTGAACCACAAACTTCTCCTCTTTCATGGAAGTGACTATTGCATTTAGCATATGCAACAAGCCTTTTCAACCCCTAGGTATCTCTAGAGGATGAATGAAGTCTCGTGAGGGTTTACCAGAAATAATACCCACAAACACTAAGCAACATGGCTCATTCTGGTATAAATTAAAACATGTGACTTTAGGGAAAAACTCTATCATGAAGACTACAACAAGTATACATACAATGACATCTTAAAACAATATTTAATTCCCAGCATTCATGCATCAACAAACTAGTCCACATACATGATCTTCAACATCTCATTTATAATAGAATTTCATCTCAAGTTCCTTTAGAAGTGAACTGGAATTGTGATTTTCTCTTTATAATGCACTTTTAACCCTTTTATGACTTATACAAAGTCTTCCACATCCTTAACTTATCTTTTGAAATCATTATCCAAGCCATTTATTTGAACACATTTTTTTTTTAATGCATGACCATGTGCAATGTCCAAGTTCTTTAAGCTCTCTAATCACCCCATGTAACAAGCGTTGAGCCAATGACTCCCAAACCAGATGGTCTTAGGGCATTAAATGTAAAGACACTCCTAAGGGCGTAATGACTTGGAATGGTTAGGCTACAAACTCAAACGAATCATATATCTTACATTCTTTCCTTGTCTTCATTTTTAATTAATTGATATGGTGAACAAATGTAGTTTTTTTTTTTTTTTTTGGCAAGGATTACTTCATTAATATGACTTACTTATTCAGTGAGCCAATTAAATAAAACCACAAGGAAGGGAATGCAATTTTTGGTGTGCTCAATGTGCATTATGAAGTCACTTAGAGATGAAAGACTTCAAAATAAAACATTTAAATTATGTAATGGACCTTTCTCACTTAAAAACATTATGCTAGCAACTTTCAATCATTCCTTGATATCCTATATAAGCATACAGATTGTATTAACCACATAGATCCCCCTCCCCCCCCAGAAAAACTTAGTTCCAATAACACCAAAAATCATTCGCTTAACATACAATAAATATATATATATTTTAACAAATCAACAAAATTAATCATATCTGTACATAATTCAACCATATCTAACAATGTCAATACACCTATAAATAGCAACTCTCAACACCCCCAAACTTACATTATACAATGTCCTCAATGTATGAAAACATGTATATAAAAATTAAACATGCAAGGAAGTGTAAAAAGGAGAGAAACTACAGAGTATGATATGTGAACTTCAGTGCAACCAGTCTTAGTCAGAAAGCGATACTTTTCTCCCCCCAAACTTGGCCTTGATAATCTGTTCACAAAAATTGGGTACCAAGCATAAAAACATAAACATAAAAAGAAATAAATATGAAGTAATATGCCATACTTTATTCAAAACCAGGAAAGAAAACCAAAATATGTGCACATCAAAAAGTGTAAGCACAATTGTTATGCCAAACATGGCCCAAATCATAGAATTTTTCAAAACATGCAAAACAGAAATAAATAGCAAGAACTAGATAAACTAAAGAGCAACACAATGCTCAATCCTCCATAACGGGGGAGGATGATGGACCCGGACCGGCACCACAACGGTCGATAATTGACTGCATCATTGCCTGTAGAAACTACTGTCCTTCTCTTATCTCCTTATAAAAGTCTGTAAGGTTGCCTTCCATGGTATCGACCTGCAGCTGAAGTGCATCAAGTGGGTTGCTGAGAGAGTCATACTCTGCCCTAGTCATTGCAGGTGGTATTGGACCAGCAGGTGCAGGGTCATCATGCTCAGCCTCTAAAGAAATATTCACATCACCCCAATAAAACTCATCATTGATGCGTAGCTGTCTGCCCTTTTTCAATTGAGAACGGCTCTTCTTCCATTCAGTGAGATTATACTGATACACATCTTCCATTTTCTACTCACTTCAGCGCACCTTGAGGTGCGTCCCTTTAACATTTTTGTGATCAAATAAGGAAATGGAAACGCCCAAGTCAAAGCATTATCCACTTGCTTTACAATGAGTTCACGGTAGAGTTTCAGAATTTGATCCCAAATTAGCTGTGGAACACAAAACTAATACCCTCTTTCCGCAGCATAAAGGGTAGTCAGAAAAGCACCCTTCCATTCCGAATGCCTAGCACTCAGAAAGACGTTCTGAGTAAGGACAGAGTCTAAAAACCAAATCCGGCACGGAATGTAGGATTTGTTAGTGCTCGTTGTGCGACTATGTGTGAAGTTGTTGTGTCTGGACAATGTGTGAAGTTGTTGTGCGACAATGTGTGAAGTTGTTGTGTTCAGATTGTAATACACCTAATTTTAAAAGGATAGTCCTACTATTTTAATTAAGTATTTTGTTGCATTTTTAATTATTTAATTGGTTTGATTTAACTATTTAATTGTTTTAATTATTTAATGGGTTTGATTTAACTGTTTAATTGTTTTAATTATTTATTTGATTTGATTTAATTGTTTAATTATTTAATTGGGTTTAACTTCACTATTTAATTACTTTAATTATTTAATTAGGGTTTTATTTAGGGATTTGTATTTGTCTTTTAAGTGATCCCGTTGGGGGTTTTAGCCGACTTTTAATTAGCTTGGGATTAGGATTAGGGTTTTCAGTGAGGCCTATAAATATATGTATAAAGGTTCTACCCATGGTGTTAGAAACCTAGTCACGACTGTGGAGGCAGAGAGAGAACAAAGGAGGATTACAGTAAGAATCGCCAGAGAATTTAGGAAGACGACGGTGCAAGGTGTCAAACTGAGACCTAAAGGCAAGTTCTAATCCTAACTCTCTTCCTTTGGCTCATGCTCTTTACATGTCTAATGCAACTCTAGGACTAAATTTAGATTAAAATTAAACTGGATTGCATGTATGAATGCTTAAAAACTGGTTGTGTTTACAAGCTATGTATTGGTTGTTTTAAATTCTTTCTTGTGTAACTCAATTAATTCATGTAAACTGATGTATAAAGAGTTGAATTAGTCTATAACACACTGGGAAGCTTTAAAATTAATCTGGTTCGCATGGTTGATTTATTTAGAACAGTACGTGTTCTTGAAAGGTAAACTGCTCATTCTAACTTCTTGTTGCATAATTCGCGTCTCGATTGATGTCAGTGAATGAATAAAGCATTAAATTGTTTTCGGATCACACTGGGACATAATTTTAACCAATAGAAGCCTTAGCAATTGAGGATGTATAAATTGGACGTCGCTGGAGGTGACACAGGTAAAGGAAAACAAGCAGATTAGGAAAACTTGGCAAAGAGGCAGCTACCCACAAGGGGGAGCCGGCTCCATCAAGTGTGGAGGCAGCTCCACATGGTGTGGAGCCAGCTCCACTCAAGGGGGAGGTGGCTCCCCTTATGGGGGAGGCGGTTCCTTCATCTTTTGTTGTATTTTTTATGTTTTGGTTGATTCTGGGCTTGTTTTTAACCCTATAGATGTATTTAGGAGCTGTAGTTGGGAAGTTTAGTTGATGTTTAAGATCAAGCTAGATCTTCAGAGGGCTTGTTAATGCATAATAAACCAATTAATGTTTATTGCTTGAACAGTATATAATTTTAAGTAAATTGGTAGACTGTTCTTGGAGATTAAGGATTTAAATTGCACAACCATACGTGTAGCAATTTATCTGTGAATGGAGTTATTGTTTATTCATGTTTTTGGGGTAAATTATAAGCATGTTAGATTACAAAATGATTATATGCCTATAATGGATAAAATGATGCATACATATGTTACCTGTATTATAAATTCCTGGATAACTGTGTAGGGTTTTAAGAAAAGCATGTAAATTTATATAGTCTATTATGCTTACTTGGATTTAATTGATGGTTACATGTATGATTTGTATTATCAATTATGGGACTATACAGAGTAGTATCAAATAGGCCTGTTAAATTACAAAGTTTTATCATGCTTAATATGGAACAGTTGATGTTTATATGTGATGTTTCACTATCGATTATTGGATATATGAAATAGTTGATAATTACATATATTGCTTGTTTTATTAACTGTTGGATGTTGGATTACATGCACTAGTATGGGACGGTGGGATTTCTAGGTTTGGATTATCTTGAAATGCTAACTCCTACCTATATCGGAATAAGGGAACGGATTATAGAAAGAAAATCCTACTTATATGTAAGCATGTGCGGCTGAACAAGCTGAATGACTAACTGGACTTATTATGGATGGATTGGACAGACTTTAAGTATATATATTTATGGTACCGCGATCTGAGCTTGAGTCTTAGAGTTGTCAGTTCGGAAGTGTATATGCTGTAGGATGCGTAGCTGGATATGATAGGTCGAGGTATACCCAGTTAGGCTTAGGTACTCATGCCCACTCAAGTGTGTTTTGCATGCTGCCTTCTATTCAGGTTGAGAGCCCTTGCACAGTCCAGTGAGAGTCCTATAGTGTGGATATATATATATATATATATATATATATATATATATATATATATACGGATTATATAGCTATTGTTGAGTTGGTTAGAATGTACATGCGTATCGAGTCTCTGTTCGGATTGTAGTAGGATAAAACTTGCTCATAGGCCTGACCCACTTTTATTTTTTCTGGTGTTTGACAGTTACAGTCGTACGCTTGATCGTGCTGAGCAGAAACTATCACTCACTCTTCCGACGATGTAGGACTTCTCTGCGTGGTTTAGCTTTGGATGTTCTTTCAGTTATTTACATTTCAGATTGGATTTTTATTAGGGGTCCACTAGAGATGGATTCCCGAGTTGCTTAAACTGTTGAAGGTTTTGGATGGAGTTGGATTATTTAATATTTATTATTTGAGAATTATATATTTTAGAATTCCTACAGCTTTATTAATTATTTCTTAAATCTTATTATCATCTGTGTTCATTTAAAATACTTTAATTGTTTGATATTCCCTCGGGTTCGGGTTTAGGCCCATCAACCTGTGTCTCGGATTCGAGGGGTATAACAGTGGGTATCAGAGCACTCCTGGTTCAAGTGTCTCTAGGATGTTTTTTATTAGGACTTCCGCATAGCATACTCTATTGATTAGAGCTTAAGTTTAGGTTTCATTGTATTTCTTTACGGTTTGGTTTAAATCATTTTGATGTTTGTTTTTTCCGTGTTAACAGATGGTTAACACTAGGAGAGGACGGAACCTACAAGGGAACAGGCAGTAGAGGAGAGCGGCACGTAGGCAGCAAGAATGCCTACAATGTCAGAAAATGGAGGAAGAGCAGCAAAGGCTTGGGTTTCAGGATGATGGTCAGTTCCAGGAAGAGTAGGAGGAAGTTCAGCAGACTCGGGATCAAGGAGGAGATCCAGTGTATCCTCCTCATATCAATGACCTCATTGCTTGGGCTATAGAAGCAGGGGTAATAGCTGCACTTCAGAATCAGCCACAGGTACAACCGGCACCGATAGTAGCACCGGTTGTTTAGACTGATACTTGGGACAAAGCCATGAGTTCTTTCATAAAGGGAGCCCACCTGAGGTCTCAGGCTCCACCGATGTAAAAGTAGCTCATTAGTGGAAATAGGACGCTTAGTTTAGTGCACGGAGGTTCAGAAGTAGATGCTTGCTACTTTGAAGCCAGTTGGAGATGCAGTACAGTTGTGGGAGTCAGTTACCACCACAGAGGAGAGGATGTCATTGACTTATGATCAGTTAATTACACGTTTTGATGAGAAGTATTTTCTTTATGTAGTCAGGGTTGCTATGAAGACTGAGTTCCTTAATCTGCAGTAAGGGAACATGACAGTGGTAGAGTATGAGTAGCAGTTCACGCGCTTATCTCTATTTGCTCTAGAGGAGGTGGATACATGGAAAAGAAGCGGAATAGTTTCATAAAGGGACTGATGTGGTCTATTAAGTGAGCTATTATAGGTAGTCTAGCCTACACTTCTTATGCTTAGGTGGTGGACACTGCTTTACAGCTGTATCAGTTGACCAGGGACTTCAGACAGGTTAAGGGTGAGAAGCGGGGTGACGAAGACTCTGCTAATCTGTTAGCTGAGAAAGGAAATGGCAATGGACATTGACAAAACGACAAGGGCCAATTCTTGGGACAAAAACATTAGAAGAAATACAAGAGTGGTTCAGATGCTTACAGGAATGGGGCACCTATTCAGAGGTAGCAGAATGGGGGATGACAGGCAGGATAGGGGTAGCTAGAGGATAACCAGTAGAGGAGGCCATTTGGTACTTTCCAAGGTAGTTGCTACACTTATGGACAGTATGGTTATACTTCCATGCAGTGTCCTAAAGCTGGATAGGGATAGAGACAGCATGTGCAGTACGGGCAGAGTGCGCCGGTACCTTTACCTGCTCCACAGGTTCCACAAATTTAGGGACAGGCGTATCCAGCTTTACCAGCACTGCCACAGTCTCAGGGATAGGCACCGCAGCAGCTAAATTATGGTAGGGTGTACGACCCCATGCCACAGGATGTTCAGGCACCTCAGGCTATTGAGGGTAAGTTTCCTATTCATGGTTCATTGGGACGTGTTTTATTTGATACGGGTGCTACACACTCGTTTGTATCTCGGCCTTTTATGCTTTATCTGGGATGACCATGTGGGTATGTGATAGACCTCAAGTGATTTCTACACCTTTAGGCAATACTGCCATATTACATGAGAGTGATGGGCCTATGACACTAGATATTGGTAGACCCAGATTTCTAGCCAATCTATTGGTCCTGGACATGCACACTTATGACGTGATACTTGGGATGGATTGGTTATCTCACTACCATGCCCAAGTTAATTGTTTTGATAGGTCTATTATGTTCACCATACCTGTGACGACCCTGGATTTTTCAACCCAGTGTGTCCTGTGATGACCCAAAACGGATCCAAAATGTGGAAGCAAAAGATAGAACAATGGTCTCTAGAGGTACAACACTCCTCTAAGACACCAATGTGACCCTCAACGAGGTCATGAAACCCAAAGGAAGAAAATACGGAAGCAACATTTCAAAAGCGGAAAAGAATGAACCTAGGGGCAAAATGGTCATTCCACCCGAAAATGGGTGCCACCGTGCAAACCATTGGAAAGACAACAAAAAATTAATAAAGATAGACACAAGAAACACTTGATTCGGGGTCCGGACGGCAAAGATATCAAGTTCTGAAGTCAAAGGAAGGAATACCCTATCCTGGTTCGAACCAAAAACAGACACTACCTTACTAAAACTTGAATAACTTGAGGTTCAAGAAGAATTTGAAGCTCTAATTAGTACCATTGGAAAGCTTATTTTGACGCGATCAATTTAGACTCAAGAATGGACCAATTCGGAGTTAAAATGAAGAAGTTATGATGATTTGAAGTCAGAGGTGCAGTGTTAAACCAAGACACACACACCCGTGAACAGTACTTTGAGTGCTCGAACAAGGACTTTGAGTGCTCAAAATTTGCCCTAAGAAATCTGCCCAAAGTTCGAGCACTCGAACTCCCTATTTAGAGCACTCGAACTCCTATAGGCTGCGCCTGAAATGCTGACTTGAAATGCAATTTTGAGGACTTTCTGGGTTTTTTTGAGAAAAACAAAAAGAAGAAACTACCCTCAAAATCATCTTTCCTAGCCAACCATGCCAAAAGAAAACTTTATTTTTCAAGTAAAAACTCCAAAATGCCCTTATGCTCAGTTCAGGCTCAAAACGGCAAAAAATGTAAGTTTGCACCAAACATACTTTTGACCCCAAATACACTTCTAGGCTGAAACGAATATGCACGCAAACGCAATAAATGATTTTGAGTGCGCGGGAATGGTCCGCGGCTCCCGGAAATGGTCGAGTCAAAATCCGACCCCCCGACGGCCAAAAAGGCGAAAATGAAAATGAAATGGAAATTTTGAAAACCAAAATTAGCAAATGATTGGAAATTACCAGTTGGCCCTTGGCCACACTTCATACATGATTAATGAAATCCTATGAAAGAGTAAGAATGGATTTCCCACACCCGATGCAAACATAGTGAGACAATAACTTAACATTTTTCAACATTTTCATAATATTTCATGAAGTTAAAACTACTTAGGATACAATTACATGTCATTAGCCTCCTGCCTCATCTCATACATGTCAAATATATTGTAAGGAGTGCACTCATGTACACACTACATGTTTAAATTCAAATATACATATTTTGACATATAAGGCAAATGGCTTTCCAAGCCAACCTTTACAAGAAATGAAAACTTCAAGTCCACCAATCATCCAAGCATGACAAGAATAGCAACCTTGATTCTTGTACCTGAAATATGCCCCAGTATCGTAGGGGTGAGTAATATAAAGCTACTCGTAGGAAATGAGCATGCATCGACCTACGTTTTACAAGTTTGCATGATTTAGTTATTGTGGTTCATTCCACCTAACGTCTATGTCAAAGGTGAGACTCAAGGAGCATCCTAGCTACCTAGGATCATTTCTAGCATCAATCACCTTATTCATGCAATTTTAGCAACATAGGGTCATGCTTACACAAAGCAACAACATAGGAGCATGCTTACACAAAGCACAACATATAGATTCTCAAGGTAATCAACTTGAAGTCTAAAATGCAACATCAACTAAATATAACAATTTAGTATAATTAGAATATCTAATACCACACATCAAGACATAGGTTCTCTAGGTTATCAACTAGAAATCTAAGAGTGTGAAATTAACTAAATATATCAATTTAGTATGGATGTACTTAACAACATCAAAATGATTCATTAAAATCATATACATGGATGTACTTAACAACATCAAAATCGCCAATAACTAAAACCACAAGTTACAATATAAACATGATTGTTAACTTGGAATTGAATGCAAAAACAAATAATGGAAGACTTGGACGTCTACGCTCGGAATTCTGCCGAGACCTCAATGGTTATTCCGGGCACTAACCCATAGGGAAGACCACCCTAAGTGCGCACTATCTCAATGACTTAGAGGACTCACGTCCCCGTACTAGAGCCAAACCCTAGCCATCTCAACTCAACAATGTTCCAAGATTCCAAAATTAAACCAAATAAGTTCACAACTTATACATAACTTATATAATGCATGAAAATACCTTCCATGCACAAGTAGGTTGAAACCACAAAATCCATGCCTTAGAGTTTCAATTCTAAAATGACATATATAATGTCAATTATAAAGTGTGCAATTCACTACACATGGCATCAATATATTCTATAAAGAAAACATGTTCTCATGAATATAAATATAACAACAAAGTTGTCCAATGCTCAAAACACAATCAAGTGAATACATAACAAGTTCAAGTCCATGATTTGAATATAGAAACGACTTCTAAAATACCAATAGATCCATGGAGCCATTAGATAGATTTTAATTAAACAAGGTGATTAAATTCTCTAGATTTCAAATAACCTCAAATTAATATATGTTAAGCAATATATCATGGTCTTTACATATATCAAATCAAAAGTGCAAGATAAGCAAGATATCATCAAACATAATTTAATTAATTTAAATCAATTAAATCTCTAGATTTCAAAAGTTATCCAAATGATCTCAAATTAATTTATATCAAGCACTAAGTCATGGTCATACCATATATCAAGTCTAAGATAGATTACAAGCAAAACACAATTTACTAGAATTTAAACCAAATTAAATCCATTTAATCTCTAGATTTGAAAACTCATCTAAATCAACCCAAATTAATATATATCAAAGATCAACTCATGGCCATGCCATTTACCAAGTCTAAAATGAGTTATAAGCAAACTACCATTAATCATAATTTCTCAAATTAATACACCACATGCATACAAGTTGTATAAGCATCAAAAACATGCAAGACAACAAACATATAACCCTATAACATTCCCTACCTCACTAGAGAAGTGTCTCTCTAGAATCCAAGGCAAAATCAACACAAAATAGCAAACCCTTCTAGGGTTATGAAGAGGAAGATGAGGGGAACAAAATGTATTCCCAAGTTCAAGCTTGGAAATCAATGGAAGGCTCTCAAAAATCAAGGTCAAAGCTTAAGGCTTTAGGCTCCATCCATGGAGGCTAGGGTTTTCTTCACAAAAGAGGGAGGAAATGAAAAATGATCAAGATGAAATATGAGTGGAGGGGATAGAGATCCTCCACTCACTATGTGCTCTTACACTACCTCTCACACACACACTAATGCAAGATCAAATTGTGAGCCTACACTTGTCACAAATCCAAGGCTCCATCCTAGGTTAAATCTCAAGCCTACACTTGTCAACCATCCAAGCCAACAAGTGCACCAATCCTAGGCTAACAAGTGGTTAAATCTCCACCCTCCACATGTCCTCATCCAAGTCCTCAAAGTGTTTCCACGCACATGTTAACAAGTGGACCAATGAGAGTGTGACACTTGTCACACTTTCTAAAAATTGCAAAAAAATCCTTTTTGAAAATATCTTCCAAATTAAATTGCAAAATGGTCCCTAAGACGAAAAATAATTACTTTACAGTAATTACACAAAAACTCCTAAAGTTTAGAAAATTACAAAATAGTCATGCATCTATAGCCTTTACAAGAAAAGTAAGCACTTAGCATGCTTTTCTACAAAAGTGAAAATACACATAGTATGGAATTTAAATATCATGGAAGCATACAAAACCAGAATCAAATCCGAACACAAAAAGTGAGGTTATGCCAAAAAAGTGACAACCGAGAAAAAGACGAAAGTGAATAGTGTCACAAAAGTGAAAATGTGAAAATGACTCGGTCCTCAAAGGAAGTCGTCAATCCACCGAAAAGAGTCTCAGAAACCATTCCCGAGTACTCAAGATGACACTAAGTGCCGAGAAACTGAACTCAGAAAGGAAAAGATCAACGGAAAAAAAAAATCCGTGAAAATCTGAGAAAAGGAAAGGAAGGAAAATGACCGAGTCATTACAATACCTGGTCAGGATATGTACGTCGTCGCTATGCCATGTATTAATGGGGGTAGTAGCACTTATTTGTTTCATGTGGAGGAAGAAACGGAGGAAGGGGTTACTGTGTCATTGGATCATATACCAATTGTACAGGACTTTCCGGATGTTTTTCAGGAGATTCCAGCGTTGCCATCTAGTCGGTAGATAGACTTTGTGATTGACTTAGCTCCAGGCACTACGTCTATTGCTAGGGCACCATACAGAATGGCACCAGTGGAGATGAGAGAGCTAAGGGATCAGATTCAGGAATTATTCAGACAGGGTTTCATTCGTAGGAGTACTTCACCCTTGGGAGCACCAGTTCTGTTTATGAAAAAGAAGGATGGTTCCTTTGCCTGTGTATAGATTATAGGGAGTTGAACAAGGTTACTATTGTAACAAGTATCCTCTACCCAGGATTAATGATATTTTTGATTAATTAAAGGGAGCTACATACTTCTCTAAGATTGATCTGCGGTCTGGATATCATCAACTTCGGGTTAGGGAGCAGGTTGTTCTGAGGACAGCGTTTGTCACTAGATATGGATCTTATGAGTTTTGGGTGATGTCATTCAGGTTGACTAATGCACCAGCGTTTTTCATGGACTTAATGAACAGAGTCTTCAGGGCTTATTTAGATTAGTTTGTCATTGTCTTTATAGATGACATTTTGATTTATTCAAGGTTAGAGGATGATCATGCCAGACATCTTTGGATAGTCTTACAGATGCTTTGTGAGCACCAGTTATATGCTAAGTTCAAGAAATGTGAATTTTAGCAACGGAAGGTGAAGTTTCTAGGTCACGTGGTGTCAGAAAGAGGAATAGAGGTGGATCCAGCCAAGGTTTCAACAGTGGTTGAATGGGGACAGCCTACTTCACCTATCAAGATTCGGAGTTTCCTCAAATTGGTAGGATATTATCGTCGGTTCATACAGGAGTTCTCCAAGATAGCGGGAGCACTCACTCATTTGACTAAAAAGGGTGTACGGTTCGTGTGGGATGAACATTGTCAGAAAGGTTTTGATGAACTGAAGACTAAGTTGACTTTTGCACCAGTTCTATCTACTCTAAAGAGCAGGATTGAGTATCTTGTCTACACAGATGCTTCTTTGCAAGGTCTTGGATATGTTTTGATGTAGGAGGAGCGACCGATTTCTTATGGATCTCAAAAGATTAAGCCGCATGAGCTTAATTATCCAACACATGATTTAGAATTGGCAGCCGTGGTCTTTGCCCAACACATTTTGAGGCATTATCTATTGGGAGAGTCCTTCAGACTATTTAGTGATCATAAGAGTTTGCAGTATTTGTTTACTCAGCGAGAGCTGAATATGAGGTAGCGCAGATGGTTAAAGTTTTTGAAAGACTATCATTTCTTTATACAGTACCATCCAGGGAAAATGAATGTGGTGGTGGATGCATTCAGTCGCCGACCTGTTACTAGTCTTTTTGCTCTAGTTACCATTGAATGGAATGCTTTGAAGATGGTGGATGAGTTGTCGGATGCTTTCGTGGCTTGCAAGGTAGTTACACCTTCTATAATCTACAAGGTTTTGAAGGCACAACTCACGGATCAGCAGTGCATTGACAAAGTTACAGAGATAGCTTCTGGTGAGGTCCCATTTTACTATGTTGGGATTGATCGAGGTTTTAGGTACAAGGGCCGTTTAGTGGTACCTTCTGCTAAGGATTTGAGGAAAGATGTAATGACTGAGACTCACCACTCTGAGCTTTCTGTTCATCAAAGAGGAGACAAGATGTATCAGGATATGAAGCGGCCATTTTGTTGGGCAGGTATGAAAAAGGACATTGCCATTTTTGTCTCTCGATGTAGTACTTGTCAGATGGTAAAGATTGATTATCAGCGGCCACACGGAGCTCTACAGCCACTACCTATACCGGAGTGGAAATGGGAGAGCGTTTCTATGGATTTCGTGGAGGGGTTGCCTAACTCTTTCAAGGACCATAATTCTATTTGGGTAATCGTGGATAGATTGACTAAGTCAGCTTATTTCTTGCCTATTCGCACTGACTTTACTTCGGAGCAGTTGACGAGACTTTACATTACAGATATTGTGAAGTTGCAAGGCATTCTGTTGTCTATTATATCGAACTGGGATTTGAGCTTTGTGTCAGGATTTTGGAAAAGTTTTCAGTAGGCTTTGGGTACAGAATTACATCTTAGCAGAGCTTATCATCCTCAGACTGATGGACAGACTGAGAGGGTTAATTAGATCATGGAAGATATGCTTCGGTCGTGTGTTCTTGATTTCAAGGGCCACTAGGAGGATTATTTGCCACTAGTGGAGTTTACATGTAACAATAGTTTTTAGAAGACTATTGGGATGGCACCATTTGTGGCATTGTACGGCCAACCATGTTGATCGCCTGTTTATTGGACTGAGGTTGGCGAGAGCGGATTCTTGGGTCCTGAGTTCATCAAGGATACTTCTGAGAAGATTGCTCTTATTAGGGATCGCATGCACACTACCCAGAGTAGGCAGAAGAGTTATGCGGATCATCGCACAGTGTCTTTTATGAAAGGAGTGTTGCACTTTTAGAGGAAAGGGAAGTTGTCACCGTAATTTGTTGGTCCATTTATGATTACGGATCGAGTTGGAGTTGTCGCTTATCAGTTGGCACTTTTAGATAATTTGGATTGTGTATACAACGTGTTTCATGTTTCTATGTTGCGGAAATTTTTGCGAGATGAGGATCGGTATCAACATATCGATGTTGGGGAGATTGAGTTACAGCCGGATGCAACTTATTTGGAGCCACCATGTCGTATTGTCGACCGTCGGGATCAAATCCTTCATAATAAGGTTATTTCGTTGGTGCTTATTCAGTGGAGTCATCACAATGAAACTTGGGAACGGGAGGATGTAATTCGCTCGCAGTTTCCTGAAATCTTGGAAGAAGGTAAGAAAGAATTCCGAGGATGGAATTCCATTTGTTAGGGGGGAAGAATGTAATACCCCTAATTTTAAAAGGATAGTCCTAGTATTTTAATTAAGTATTTTGTTGCATTTTTAATTATTTAATTGGTTTGATTTAACTGTTTAATAGTTTTAATTATTTAATGGGTTTGATTTAACTGTTTAATTGTTTTAATTATTTGTTTGATTTGATTTAACTGTTTAATTGTTTTAATTATTTAATTGGGTTTGACTTAACTGTTTAATTGTTTTAATTATTTAATTTGGGTTTTATTTAGGGATTTGTACTTGTCTTTTAAGTGATCACGTTGGGGGTTTTAGCCGACTTTTAATTAGCTTGGGATTATGATTAAGGTTTTTAGTGAGGCCTATAAATATATGTATTAAGGTTCTGCCTAGGGTTTTAGAACCCTATTCACGACTGTGGAGGAAAAGAGAGAACAAAGGAGGATTATAGTAAGAATCGTCGGAGAATTTAGGAAGACGACGGTGCAAGGTTTCAAACTAAGACCTAAAGGCGAGTTCTAATCCTAACACTTTTCCTTTGGCTTGTGTTCTTTATGTGTCTAATGCAACTTGAGGACTAAATTAAGATTAAAATTAAACTGGATTGCATATCTGAATGCTGAAAAATTGGTTGTGTTTACAAGCTATGAATTGGTTGTTTTAAATTCTTTCTTGCGTGACTCCTGAATTCATTCATATAAACTATTGTATAAAGAGTTGAATTAGTCTGTAACACATTGGGAAGCATTAACATTAATCTGGTTCGCATGGTTGATTTATTTAGAATAGTACGTATTCTTGAATGGTAAACTGCTCGTTCTAACTTCTTGTTACATAATTCGCGTCTCGATCGATGTCAGTGAATGAATAAAGCATTAAATTGTTTTTGGATCACACTAGGACATAATTTTAACCAATAGCAGCCTTAGCAATTGAGGACGCATAAACTGGACGTCGCCGGAGGTGACACAGGTGAAAGAAAATAAGCAGATTAGGAAAACTGGGCAAAGAGGCTGCTCCCCACAAGGGGGAGACGGCTCCATCAAGAGTGGAGGCGGCTCCACATGGTGTGGAGTTGGCTCCACTCAAGGGGAAGGTGGCTCCCCTTGTGGGGGAGGCGGCTCCCTCCCCTTCCGTTGTATTTTTGACATTTTGGTTGACTCCGGACTTGTTTTCGACGTTACAGATGTATTTAGGAGCTATAGTTGGGAAGTTTAGTTGATGTTTAAGATTAAGTTAAATCTTCAAAGGGCATGTTAATGCATAATAAACCAATTAATGTTTATTGCTTGAACAGTATATAGTTTTAAGTAAATTGGTAGACTGTTCTTGGAGATTGAGGATTTAAATTGCACAACCTTACGTGTAGCAATTTATCTATGAATGGAGTTATTGTTTATTCATGTTTCTGTGATAAATTATAAGCATGTTAGATTACAGAATGATTATATGCCTATAATGGATAAAATGATGTATACATATGTTACCTGTATTATAAATTCCTGGATAATTATGTAAAGTTATAAGAAAAGTATGTAAATTTATATAGTCTATTATGGTTACTTGGATTTAATTGATGGTTACATGTATGATTTGTATTATCAATTATGGGACTATGCGGAGTAGTATCAAATAGGCCTGTTAAATTTGAAAGTTTTATCATACTTAATATGGAACAGTTGAAGTTTATATGTAATGTTTCACTATTGATTGTTGGATATTTGAAATATTTGATAATTACATTTATTACTAGTTTTATCAATTGCTAGATGTTGGATTACATGCATCGGTATGGGACAATGGCATGTCTAGGTTTGGATTAGCTTGAAACGCTAAGTCATACCTATATCAGAATAAGGGATCGGATTATAAAAATAAAATCTTACTTATATGTAAGCCTGTGCG
Source organism: Cornus florida (assembly GCF_030987335.1). Taxonomy (NCBI): domain Eukaryota; kingdom Viridiplantae; phylum Streptophyta; class Magnoliopsida; order Cornales; family Cornaceae; genus Cornus; species Cornus florida. Next base: position 75,930,377 of record NW_026775573.1, on the reverse strand, counting down.
GCTAAACAAGCTGAATGGCTAACTGGACTTATTATGGATGGATAGGACGGACTTTAAGTATATATATATATGGTACCGTGATCTGAGCTTGAGTCTCAGAGTCATCGGTTAGGAAGCGTATATGCAGTAGGATGCGTAGCTGGATATGATAGGTCGAAGTATACTCTGTTAGGCTTAGGTGTTCATGCCCACTCAGGTGCGTTTTGCATGTTGCCTTCTACTCAGGTTGAGACCCCCTGCATAGTCCAGTGAGAGTCCTGTAGTGTGGATATATTATATATATACGGATTATATAGCTATTGTTGAGTTGGTCAGAATGTATATGAGTATAGAGTCTCTGTTCAGATTGTAGTAGGATAGAGCTTATTCGTGGGCCTGACCCACTTCTATTTTTTTATGTGTTCAACAGTTCCAGTTGTAGGCTTGATCGTGCTGAGCAAAGACTATCACTCACTCTTCCGATGATGTAGGACTTCTCTGCGTGGTTTAGCTTTGGATGTTCTTTCAGTTATTTATATTTCGGATCGGATTTTTATTAGGGGTCCACTAAAGATGGATTCCCGAGTTGTTTAAACTGTTAGAGGTTTTGGAAGAAGTTGGATTATTTAATATTTATTATTTGAGAATTATATATTTTAGAATTCCTACAGATTTAATAATTATTTCTTAAATCTTATTGTCATTAGTGTTCATTTAAAATACTTTAATTATTTGATATTCCCTCGGGTTCGGGCTTGGTCCTGATCAACCCGTGTCTCGGATTCGAGGGGTATCACAGTGGGCATCAGAGCACTCCAGGTTTAAGTGTCTCTAGGATGTTTTATATTAATACTTCCGTGTAGCATACTCTATTGATTAGAGCTTAAGTTTAGGTTTCATTGTATTCCTTTACAGTTCGGTTTAAATCATTCGGATGTTGATTCTTTCTGTGTTAACAGATGGTTAATGCTAGGAGAGGACGGAACCTGCAAGGGAACAGGCAACAGAGGAGAGTGGCACATAGGCAGCAGGAACGCCTACAATGTCAGCAAATGGAGGAAGAGCAGTAAAGGCTTGGGTTTCAAGATGATGGTCAGTTTTAGGAAGAATAGGATGAAGTTCAGCAGACTCGAGATCAAGGAAGAGATCCAGAGTATCCTCCTCATATCAATGACCTTATTGCTCGGGCTATAGAAGTACGGGTAACAGCTGCATTTCAGAACCAGCCACAGGTACAGCCGGCACTGATACCAGCACCGATTTTTCAGACTGATACTTGGGAAAAGGCTAAGAGTTCTTTTATAAAAGGGAGCCGACCTGAGTTCTCAGGCTCCACCAATGCAAAAGCAGCTCACCAGTGGAAACACGACATTGAGCGACATCTTCGCTTAGTTCAGTGCACGGAGGTTCAGAAGCAGATGCTTACTAATTTCAAGCTACTTGGAGATGCACTACAGTAGTGGGAGTCAGTTACCCTGTGACGACCCTAGTTTTTAGGCTAGCGTGTCCTATGATGAACCGTAAGGATAATCCAAAAACGGATCCGAATGCGGAAGCGAAAACAGAAAACAAGACTCTAAGAAGTCAAAGTGACCTTCCATGAGGTCGTGGAACTCAATAAGAACTGATGCGGAAGCAAAAGATCGAAAATATGACAAATAAGCCCCCAGGGGCAAAATAGTCATTTCTAAAAACTATAGATTCGGGTGCCATTGAGCACACCGCTGGAAGGAAAACGAAAAACTAATCAAGATGGGCTCAAGAATCGCATGATTCGGAGTCCGAACGAAGGAGAAACGGCATGACGAAGAAAAACGAGCACTTAAGGCAAAAAGGGTAAACCGGTAATTATTTAGGAAGAATCAGGTGCAACCAAGCACACCATTGGAAAGACAGCGAAAAATTAATCAAGTTCAAAAAAAAATTCACTTGAATTGGAGTCCGGACGAAGGAGAAAAGCCCAAAAGAAAAATTGACGTCGCGGCGGCCCGACGAGGGGGCCATGACAGCCCCCATGCACGCCCATGCACACGCCCATGTTTGCGCCCATGCACGCCGCGCGCGCGCTGGGTGTACCATGGCCGGCAGCGGCAGCCCAAAAGCTGCTATGTGGTTAATTTTTAGATAAATCCGTAATAGACGCTCAATTTGGAGGCCTAGATGATTTTTTTTTGCAAAAACACAAAGAAGAAACCCCCCTCAAAATTGAGTTTTCTATGTGACTCGTGGAAGAATTCAAAAAAATATGCAATGTAAAATGCCCAAAATGCCCTCCCAAGAAATCTGGTCCAGAGGGTCGAAAAAGCTGCTATATAGAAAACTGAAAGCTGAACTTTGTAAGCGATTTCCGATGCCAAGACGACATTTTCTGGAAAAACACGGAAAAGAAACCCCCCTAAAATTATGTTTTCTATTCAACCATGTTGAAAGAAGAAAATAAAACCACCATGAAAAGTCTATAATGCTCATAGATCAGAATATGCAAAAAAAGTGCGAAATGAATTCACAAGAGGCTCAAAATACAAACGATAAGGTTTTGCCCGGAAACGACCATGCACACAAACGTAACTTACCTATTTGGACGTGCTACAATGGTCCATGACTTAAAAATACCACCAATACAAAATCCGACCCCCCAACGGGCAAAAAGGCAAAAATGGAACTTAGAATGAAAACTTGGAATCCAAAAATACAAAACGGGGTCAAATGACCGTTTGGCCCTTGGCCAAACTTCAAACATGATTTATAAGACACTATGAAAGAATGAAAATGGAATTCCCACACCCGATGCAACTATGGTGAACCAATGACTTGCGATTTTTCAAGGTTTTCATAACTTTTTCAAGAAATCAAAAGATACATATGATACAATATAATGGTCATTGGCCTCCGGCATCATCTCATACATATCAAATACATTGAAAGGAGTGTACTTAAGTACACATTACATACAAGGAATCAAATATACATATTTTGACATATAAGTCTACAAAATGACATTCCATGCTAACATTCGCATGAAATGGAAACTTGAAAGCTACACGACATCTAAGGAATGCTACTAATAGGAGATGAGCCCCAGTATCGTAGGGGTGAGTAACATAATGCTACTAATAGGAGATGAGCATGCATCGACCTAACATTTTACAAATTTATCACCTTAAGGTGAAACATGTTAAAGGGGCTCATGCCACCTAACGTCTATGTCCAAGTGAGACTCGGGGAGCATCCTAAGCTACCTTAGAGTCTAAGCAACAAGAATCATGGTATACATACGTGTATGAAACGAATCATGGTTGGGATAATTTAAGAACACGATAAGAAGAATGCTTTAGCATAGATTAACATGAATTGCATTTTCAATACAATTGAACTAGATCTAGAGTAATCCATACAACATGACGAAAGCATATTTGAATACAAGTTAACAAGAATCACATTATCCATGCAATTCAATAACAAAAGAGCATGTTATACAGTGTAACAAGGTTTAAGTTCTCAAAGCCATCAACTTAGAATCTAAAGCACAAAATAACAGTAGTGGTTCATGCCACCTAACGTCTATGTTACAAATGAATCAATAGGATCAATCCTAAGCTTTATTAGAACGTCAAAACACGATTTTCAATATCGGTGCAATTTAACCAACATTAGAACTTCCAATACAACGCATAACGCACAATTTCGCAAAGTTAACATCCTGTAACTTAAAATGGAACGACAAATAAGAAACAACAAGTTACAACATCATCTAGTTATCAACTTGAAAATGAAATGCGAAATCAAACAAAGTGGATACTCGGACGTCACGCCGGATCAGACCGACAATATTGTTACTTTAGGGTTACTAGCCCATGGGTAACCTCCCTATGTGCGCACTAGACTATATATAGAGGGACTATCCCCCGTACTAGAACCATGTCCTAGCAATAGTCAAACAACGACATCCCCAAGTTTCCAAAATCAACAAGTTGTGCAACAACGCTTATATCAATAGGAATATGCAAGATAATCAACTATCTACTAAGCACAACCAAATTTGGAAACCTATACAATACATGCTCTAAATCCACAACTAATATGATATGATGAATGTCGAATCTTCAGTGTGTGATTCGTTATACGCTATGCATGAAAGATGTTAAACACGAAATGTACAAATCATTACACAAAGCAACAATATATTTAATAAGGAAAACTTATTCTTATGAATACAAACATAGCAACTATGTTATCCAATGTTCAAAACATAACTAAATGAATATACAACAAGTCCAAGTCCATGATTTGAATATAGAAACCACTTCTAAAACACAACTAGATCATGGAGCAAATTGATAGAATTCAAATAGATAAACATAATTAAATTCTCTAGATTCCGATTCAATTCCAAATAATCTCAATTTAATACATGTTAAAGGACATGGCATGGTCATCACCTATATCCATTCTAAAACTCAATTAGGTTGTTGGAACAACAAAGTAGAACTTTAATTAAATCATGCTAATTTAAATCCCAAGGTTCTAAAACAACTTCTAATAGTCCCAAATTAATATATTCTAGTAACAAGTCATGATCAATACAATTATCAAGTTAAAAACTTAATTAAGCTAAGGGGACCATTAAATAGATTTTAATTAAAATCCCTAGATTTTTAAACTTAACCAAATGCTCTCAATTTAACATATCTTAGAGAACAATGCAAGGACTAGTGAAATATTACATTACAAGTTTATTTCATTCAATTTACGACCATGTGAATTAAACATTCGCTAAAGTTAAATATAAAATAAAAGTTGCAATTCTCATGCAATTAATCCCAATTTTATATATGTGAACAACTATACCTAAGCTTAATTTTCTAGCATGCCATAATTCAATTCCAAGTTGTATATCACCATGAGGATTAAATCTTAAACATGGAATTTAATTAAATAAAAGGTTTCAAAACCTAACCGAATATTCTAAATCAAATATATGTGAAGCTATATGGCATGTAAATCAAGAATATCAAGTCGGAATTTAAATAGAGTGAATAGTGCACTCGGGGCAAATTAATTAATCAAATTAATTAATAATTACTGATTTTCAAAACACCTCCAATTACTTTCAAATTCAACTATGTTGAAGAGCATGCTAAGGCCTAATATAATATGCTAACACATCTTAATTTCAAGCTAGTTAAGACCATGTGAATTAATCTTTCACCTAAGATAAATATTAAATAAAATCTTTAATACTTATTCAAATTTTCCAATTTATTTACACGACAATGAGCATATCAAGGGGCAATATAAAATCATGCTACATGTTTAACCAAGTCATGAGCAACCGAGAAAATTAGATCCCGTATAAGAAAAATAAATAATAAAATCTCTAGATTTTATATTTAATCATGCAAACAAGTAGTATAAGCATCACAAGCATGCTATATAACAAGAATTTAAACCTAGAACATCCCCTACCTTAATTTGAGATGAAAATCTCAAAAGCCATCAAAATGGAACGGCTCCGAATTCGACGAAACTACTAGGTTTTGTCGGGGACAACACCGTGAGCATAACCCCCATGAAAGCCCCATCAAAATTATAACTTGACCTCAAAACCAAACTCAAGAAATGGTCAAAACTAAATTCTAATAAGGGGGAAAGGTAGAGCACGGCGAGGGGAACAACAAACGTTAAGGCCGAAGACTTTCCATCAAGGAAAAGTGAACCAAAAGAGGAGAGAGAAGATGGCAGCACCCCTTAGGCTGCCATGGGAGCTCCAGGTCGTGCATGAAAAGGGGAGAAGATGAAAAATGAAATATATCACCCCCCTTTTATAGAAATCTCAAAAAGTGCCCCGAAAAAGTAAAATTTGTGCAGACGCACTCAAATGGCAAAACTTTGTGAACAAAAAAGATTCAAAATGATAAAATATGAACAATAGAAGAAACGGCATCAAAAACTGAGTCCCGAGCAGAAAGTTATGCCCAAAACAAGTTTTCACAAAAATTGGGGCCAAAAACCCTGAAACTGGAAAACATCGACCAGGAGGAAATTCCAAGAGTACACAACTCGACGAAATGTGAAAATGAATCCCGTATGAGGATCCAGGCTCAAAACAAGACATCTTGTAATAACTTTCATTAATTGCACAATGGCCCCTTCAAAAAGTGAAAACTGCACTTATGGCCCAGAATGAAAATATCTTCCAAAAATATTTTCTTAAAAACCCCTAAAATAAAATATCTTCAAAAGATATTTACGAAAAGCACCCCAAGAAAAGAAAATAATTTCAAACAACTTTGCATCCATGCCCCTATGGACACCGGGAGCAACCAGAGTACTTTTTTGCAAAAGTAAAGATACGTATTTCGTGGAAACCACTCAAGATGCAGGCACGTGAAGTCAAAAACCAACTCCGAGCATGATAAGTGAGGTTGTGCCAAAAACTGACAAATGGAGATAAGACGAAATAGGGAAAATGATAGAATAGGGAAAAGACGAAATAGCGCATAGTGTCCAAAAATGAAAAATGCGAAAATGACTCGGTCCTCAAAGGAAGTTGTCAATTCACATGAAAGAGTCTCAGAAACCAATTTCAAGCACTTGAGATGACACTAAGCGACACGAAACAGAGCTCAGAAAGGAAAATTAAGCGAAAAAAATTCATTCGTAAAATTTCAGGAAAAAGGAAAGGAAGGCAAATGACCTGGTCGTTACAACCTACCCTCCTTAAAGGAATTTCATCCCCGAAATTAGGAACACACCAAAGAGAACAGAATAATGACTGAACAAAAGGTTAAATCAAAGGACAGCTCACAACGCACTGAAGGACAAATCCTGAAGTCTAAAGATCAACTGAAGGAACGTGAAACCAAGAACTAAGGCAACACCTCATACGAATCGGCACGTTAACTCAACGTCAACTACCGAGAGAATCCCAAGACAACGAAACGTTGAAACATGATAGAAGAAGAAAGTGACAAGGCAGTACAAACAGTGACCAGAACCCGCCCACACTTACTCATCAGCAAGGTAGCATGGCAGTATAAGGCACTAGTTCTTAACATGCCCCAGAAAGGAACTTTTTGATACCAATGACATCAATGTCGAAAATGATCATTACCAAAGGCACTACGGAAACCAGGCATCTGCGAGAGTTGGGGTAGCTAATCCCAAAACTCTGACAACAATGACACTGGCACCATTACGCTTAAGGCCTTAGATCTAGAAGCCACGAAGGAAAAGGAAATGAAACGGTGCCTCCCTGGCCCACGTCTTACTCCACCAAACAAGGAAAAGGAAATGAATCGCAGTCGTTTACGCTCACATAAGCCTTACTCGTATCAACCAATAGAACAGATAAGAAGGTTCCCTACATGGGTCCTCACAAAATGAATTTCTCCTATCCAAGGAAGAAACTCGTGAAACAAGAACGCATCCAAGGGATACGACAGATCCTAAGAGACAATGCAAAAACCTGACATAAAGTAAACAAGTAGCATGCAACATAGCATAACTATCTACTCACACAAGTAGTAAACAAGTTGCCACATAAGCAAATAGGCATGTTATTAAATCAAACATGTTATCAAGAAGCACGTAAGTACATGGTACGATAATACACGTGAATGAAAAGCGTAAGGTATGCCAACATACGTCGCATACGATAATGCTAACATAAGCACGCAGACATGATAGAAACCCAGATCATGTTATTAAGAGCATAGATACACATAAAGCATGTTTAACATTTCTCGTAAAATCTAGTGTAAGCACATAACCATTCATTCTAACATATATAGACATATGAATAGAAATAAAAGATCAATTGGAAGAATTAATCCATACAAATCATGTAAAAACTCAAGATTTATATAATCATAGGTCAAAACATCAATTACAACTAAAATTCCCAATAATAAAAAGTACTAAAGTTTAGGAGGCAAGCCTAGAGGGTTATTTCTAGCCCTAAGAGAAGGTTCTAGCTACTCATGGTTGTTATCATCCAACCCTCAAGGGCTTTCTTCAATGTATGCACTATCTTCTTCCTTTTGCTTTGGTCTCCAAAAACCTTAATCTAAAGAGAGAAAATTATCCAAGAGCTATACTATTTTTAGCTAAAGTTGGGAACAAAAGTTGGAACCCTAACAAAATGGTCCAATTTCATTTAAATAGAAGCCTTTTTGAGTAGGCAACAAGTCAGAAAATAGGCATTTCATTGGTTTAATCCCGCAACTACAAAAGTTGGTGGAGTTTGGGCACGCTTGGGAATAAAACAGCTCACTGCCAGTAGGATCTTCGATCGATCGAAGATAGCTTCGATGGATCGAAACTTACTTCGATCGATCGAAGTTGAAATGGCATGAAAAATGTGACGGCCCAAGTTTTTTAACTCGGTGCGTAAGTGATGATCCAAAAGTTGACCCGGTAACGGATCCGAAATGCGGAAGCGAAAGATAAAACCAAAGTCTATAGAGATATAAATCATCCCCAAGACACCAATGTGACATTTTATGAAGTCACGGAACTCAAGGAAATAACTGGAAACGGAAGCCAAAATGAAAGGGTTAAATGATACCCTATGGCACCAATGACAACGAAAGGAACAAGATTTAGTTCAAACTAGACAATGTGTGCAATAATATAGCTTAAACAAGATAGACAAGCTGTGGGAACAGAAAAACGGAGTTAACCTGTTTAGGCACCAAACCAAACAAAACCCACAAAGCAGTATCATTTCGATCGTCCGAAATGATGCTTCGGTCGACTGAAGTGAGCCAAGAAAATAAAGGAAATGAACCTTTATTTCGGTCGACCGAAATGACAAACCGGTCGACCGGTTTGTGGCTTAGAATGGAAAATGGCTGCTGGAATTGGACTTTACTGTTCAATTAAAATTCAAAATATATGCCGGTCAACCGAAACAAGCCACCAATTGACTGAAACAAGTCTAAAATGTGAAGAATGAACCTGCTATGCACCAAAAATGAAGAGAAGTTCCTAAGTCTCAAATGGATCCTCCATAGTATGATTAAATTGCATTATATGCTATCATGTGATGATGTGAACATACATGCAAGTGTAATATGACATTTTAAACATGCTACAATGGCCTATGGCCTTATTACAATTCATTTACAAAATTTGACATGCCAAGCCTCCAAGTTAGAAAAATTACATTTCATAGGCAAAACTCAAACATGCTAACACTTGTATGTGAACAAGAATGCATTTAAAGAAACCTCAAATCTACAAATCACCCAAGGCAAGTGCAAATCTCCAGATTTTGAATCCTGTATCTGAAATTAACCCTAGTAACTTTGGGATGAGTAACATAAAGCTACTCGTAGGAGATGAGCATGCAAAGACCTAGCGTTTTACAAGATTATTACATTAATGCGAAACAATTCAAAAGGTTATGCCACCTAACGTCTATGTCAAAGATGAGACTCGGGGAGCATCCTAAGCTACTTTAGATCATTTCTAGTATAAATCATATCATTCATGCAATTTAAATAACATAGACGCATGTTATACAAGGCCACAAGATATAGATTCTCATAGTTATTAACTTAAAATCTAAAATACGAAAACAACTAAGGTGGGTCATGCCACCTAACGTTTATGTTCCAAATGAATCTATAGGATCATTCCTAAGCTACATTTGAACATTAAAAGCATAAATGTACTTCGCAACATTAATAACATGCGATGATTTCTTACAAATCATAATGCATAAATGCACTTAACAACATTAAAAGCATGAGATGATTCCTTACAAATCATAATGTATAAATGTACTTAACAACATTAAAAGCATGCGATGATTCCTTACAAATCATAATGCATAAATGTACTTAACATTATAAGCCTGCGATGATTCCTTACAAATCATAATGCATAAATGTACTTAACAACATTAAATCATTGATAACTAAAACCATAAGTCACAATTAAACATTGGTTGTCAACTTGGAATTGAATGTGAAATCAAATAGTGGGAGACTTGGACATCAAATCTTGGATAAAGCTAAGAACTACAGTTATTCCGGGTATTAACCCATTGGAATACCACCCTAGTACACACTATAAAATAGGGAGAACTCATACCTCCCGTACTAGAGCCAAACTCTAGCCATATCTCTGTAACAATGTCCCAAGTGACTCTAAAATAAATAAGTTAACAACTTAAATGCGAAATATATAAAGCACGAAATTACATTACATGCACAAGTAGGTTGAAACCACACAATACATGCTCTAAATCCACAACTACTATGGGATGACAATGTTGAATCTTCAGAGTGCAATTTGTTACACGTTATAATAACATCACATGTCGAATCTTTAGTGTGCGATTCGTTACACACTATAACGATATCATTCAATATTGAAAACATAAACTGAAGAATCTAATACAAGTCCAAAATTATGATTTAAACATATAATCATTGTCAAACACATGGTTAAATCATTAATGCAATAGAAATAGAAATTAATTAAATAAATAAATTAATTTCTCTAGATTTCAAATCTCAATTAAATGATCCCTAATTAATACATGTTAAACAACACAACACGGTCATTACATATATTCATTCAAAATCTCAATTAGGCCAATGGAATAAAAAGGTAGAATTTAATTAAATCATGATAATTAAATCTCTAAATTCTAAAACAACTCTAGATGGTCCCAAACTAATATATGCTAGTATACAAGTCCTAGTCATTACAAATATTAAGTTAAAAACTCAATTAAGCCAATGGAACCTTTAAATAGATTTTAATTAATCCTTTAAATTAAAATCTCTAGATTTTCAAAGTTATCCAAATGTTCTCAAATTGAAGTATGTTAAAGAACATGCCAAGACTTAATTTGAAAACATATCACAAGTTAATTTCATGTAAGGTACGTCCATGAGAATTAAACTTTCACAAAAGAAAATTATTGAATAAAAGTTGCAATTCTTTTTCAAATAATCCAATTTTAATATATGTTAACAAACATACCAAAACCTAATTTTCTAGCATGCCATAATTTAATTCTAAGTTCAATATCATTATAAGAATTAAATCTTAAATATAGAAAATAATTAAATTAAATTCTAGATTATGAACAAAAGCATGCATACAAGTCGTATAAGCCACCAAAATGAAACCGCTCCGAATTTGATGAAACTTCTAGGTTTTGTCGGTGACTTGTCGGTAACAACACGATGAACATGAACCCTAAGGAAGCCCTATTAAAATCACAACTTGACTTCAAACCCAAACTCAAAAAATGGTCAAAACGAGATTTCAATCGGTAGAATTGAAAGTCTCGCCAAGGTGAACGTAAAACACTAAGGCACTACGGCGTTTCACTAAAGGGAAGAAGTTTAAAAGAGGAGAGAGAAGGTGGCAGCCCTTGGCTGCACTGGAATCCGGCCAAGAGAGGGGAGAGAGAGAGAGAGAAATCTGATTTTTCGATTAAAGACCCCCTATTTATAGAAAAACTCAAAAAGTGTCTCGGATGGGCCCTGCCGGGTCCGGAAAAGTAAAAATTGAGTAACCGCACTCAAACGGCAAAACTCAGTGAACGAAAAAGAACCAAAATGAGAAAAGATGAACAATGGAAGAAACGGCGTACAAAACTGAGTTCCGAATAGAAAGATATGCCCCAAACAGGTTCGGCGGCAACTAGGGTCAGAAACCCTAAAACTGGAGAAAAACAATCAGAAGTAAATTCTAAGAGTACACGACTCGATGAAAAGTGAAAATAAATCTCGTACGAGGATCCAGGCTCAACACGAGGCATTTAGCAATAACTTTCATTAATTGCACAATGGCCCCTCCAAAAAGTGATAATTGCACTAATGACCTAGAATGAAAATATCTTCCAAAAATATTTTCTTAGAAACCCCTGAAATAAAATATCTTCAAAAGATATTTACGAAAAACACTCCAAGAAAAGAAAAAGTTTCTGAAGTATTGTGCATCCATACCCCTATGGACACTAGGAGCAACTAGGGTACTTTTTCTGCAAAAGTGAACATATGTATTTCATGGAAACCACTTAGAATGAAGATACGTGAAGTCAAAACCCAACTCCAAGCACAAAAAAGTGTGGCTATGCCAACAAAGTGACAAACGGGGAAAAGACAAAATAGGGAAAAGGACGAAAAGTGAATAGTGTTTAAAAAATAAAAATGTGAAAATGATGCGATCCTCAAAAAAAGTTGTCAATCCAAGGAAAAGAGTCTCAAAAATCATTCCAAAGCACTCGAGATGACACTAAGTGATGAGAAACTGAACTCAGAAAAGAAAAGATCAACGGAAAAAAAAAAAAAAAAAAATATCCGTGAAAATCTAAGAAAAAGGAAAGGAAGGAAAATGAGCGGGTCGTTACATAAAATATCTTCTTGTCCTTATCTAGATTACTGAGCTGGCACCGCCTTCATTTCAATCGATTGAAGATCTTGTTAATCGATCAGAACTACTTCAATCGATCAAAAACTATCCAGTGTAGTTTTTCTGACTTTTTTTGAATTTTCTTTTTGACTCCAAAAAGAAGTTAATAGGCTCTTTTTAACCTGTTTGAACCTTATTAACCTGAAATAGACAAAAACGCAAATTAGAACTAAAATGGGAAAGTAAGATAGATGAATGGACTAAAATACCCTAACTTAGGTGTTAAAATGTGCAACATTTGAGCACTTATCACACCCTCAAACTTAGATATTGCTAGTCTCTCGCAATGAACTGCAAAGAAAGAAAGAAATAATCAACTCTACAACTATAAACTAGAAAGCAATAAAAGGATAACACCACTTTCATAGGGAACACGATTACATTTAGCGTATGCAACAAGCCTTTTAAACCCATAGGTTACCCTAATGGACGAGTGAAGTCTCGTGAGGGTTTTCAGAAATGATACCCACAAACATTAAGTTCTTTCTCACTAAAGAGGCACCAACATTCCAAACAAGTATTGGGAGAAAACTAACTCAAGTATGCAATTTTTCAACCATCTATAAGCAATTCTCTAAAATTTCAACAACATGCAATCAAATATGGTCATCCACACATTAAGCAAAATGATCATGCAAATCAAAACAACTCTAGAATCCTTTTTAAGTGAATTGGTATCAAACATATTGCTATCTTAACCAACTAATGAAATGGTCACAACCGGCCTCAAGCTAGCACACAAATCTAGTACCGATCATCAAGACAAAGAGTGAACCTCTTATTAAAGTTTTATTTGACTAGGTGCACTTATTCTTTTCACTCTATTATTATTATTATTATTTCAAGGGGATAAAAAATGGAAGCATGGTGCAATGTAGTGATCTCTTAAGGTTTCTAGAAGATTCATGAGGCGAGCATTAGGTCAATGACTCCCAAACCGGACGGTTTTAGGGCATTAGGTGTAAAGACACCCCTAAGAATTTACAAGCTCAAATGAACTAGGTTACAAATCAAAACAACCTCCATCTAATCACTTCCTACTCCTCATCTTTGGTAAGAAGTCCTCACTTATTATTATTATTATTTAATAACCTAAAGTTTGGGCCGTCCATCTTTCGGCTCGAGAAATTCAATGCATAAAATTCTGGCTACTTAGTGAAAAAGGTTTGTTATCCACCTTGGTCATTCTGGTCAAGAATGAAAGCTTTCAAAGCACAACTAGCTCAATTGGGATATAACCACATCAATTTTCAACAAAGCTTGTGTGATGCCCCCGAATTCCCGGATACGGGTTGGCCAGGCCCACGCCCGAATATCTAAGGATATCAAAACAAATAGGTAACAATCGAACACAAAATATAAATATGATAACTAAGAATAGATAAATTGTTGAATGAAACTAAAATGATATTCCATTAAAAAAAATCCTTAAAATAAATTTTCATAAATAATAAAATATTCTTATACATCCAATCCTCCAATAGTAATACAACTCGGGAATCCATACTATGTAGACCCCTAGAAAATCCCAACTGAACAAGTAACAGTCATAACTGTCTACATCAAAACACTGAAACATAAAGGAAACTCCTATGTAGATAACCCAGAAGAATGAAGTAGATGATCGCTGCTCAGCATGAACAATCCCTAGTCCTAACGAACACCTGAAAAATAATGGTGGGTCACAAACAAGTTCTACTCTACTACAGTCCAAGCAGAATTCCGATATACATATATATCCTAGTCAATCCAACAATAACTAGTAGTCTATATACATATATAAATACACACTATAGGACGCTCACTGGACTATAGGTCTGTCTCAACCTGAATAGAAGGCAACATGCAAATCGCACATAAAGTGGGCATGTGTACCTAGACCTACCAGGGCACCCAGATGTCTACTATATCCAGTTATCCATCCTAGGCAATATACGCACCCTAACCATAATTCTGAGACTTAAGCTCATATCATGGCATATATCTATACATATATAAATCCATCCTATCCAGAATATAAAATAAAATCCGATATGTCATCCAACTGTTCCGTTGACCTGACATGAATATAAATAGGATTTAATATTGTAGTTAATCCATTCCCTTATACCAGAATAAGTAGGATTTAATTTCTTTCGTTAATCCGTCCCTAGAATGTCACTGTCCCATACTGGTGCATTACATCCATATAGTCCAATAATTGATGAAATAATTAAAATCACACATTAATTAACTCCATAAACAAGCATAATCAAAATCAGATAACAACATGATCATATTATACTATCAGTCCATGATTAGAATCATATACTATCCATACTAATAGCTAAGGTAAATTTAAGCAATTAAATCCTCCATTATCAGCATGTAAATTCAATTAGAATTTCATACTCATTAAATCTTTAGCATTATAAAATCAAAGAATAACATGATTACATTATACTTCCAATATAAGCTTATGATCATCCAATATCCATTTACATTGCTAAAGTAATATTAAGCAAAATAAATTATCTATTAACAATATGCTAATTTAATTAAAATTCCATATTGTTTAAGATATTAGCATAAGAATATAAGTTATGCTTTTAGGGATTTTAACAAGTCTGTTTTAATTATTTAAAACCCCCATGATCATCCAAAACCTTAAAATAGTAGCCAAAAATCCCAAAATATTAAAGTATCAGCGATGGAGCAAGCTCCCAAATTAAGGAGCAAGCTCTATCCACTTGAGAGCAAGCTCTGTCCCTGTGAGAGCAAGCTCTGTCCTCGTGGGAGCAAGCTCTATCCTTGTGTGAGCAAGCTTTGTCCTTGTGAGAGCAAGCTTTGTCCTCGTGGGAGCAAACTCTATCCTTGTGAGAGCAAGCTCTTATCTTGAAGGGGCAGGCTTTCAACTTTATGAAGCCGGCTCTCTCCCTCTGAGAGTTGTCAAAATAAATCCCTTTTGGGAGTTGGCTCTCACCTTGTTTTGCATTATCTTCCTCATCTCTGACGAGTTCAAATTCCTCCATTCTCCATTATTGATGGTCCTAAGAGCCTGAACTATCTCCGAAATCATTCCAGATAATTTTATACAACAAATATGCATCTTAAACACAAATTAAAACAAGTTTTCATTCAAGAAATTTCAGAATCAAACAACTATGAATATAAACAAATCAACTCTGTTTTAATTTAATTTATGCATATATACAGGTTCCATTAATTTCTGATTAACCCTGGAATTGACCTAGGCACGTATAGAACACGAAATCAAAGGGAAAGAGATAGAAGAAGAACTTGCCTCTAGATTTCGAATTGAAACCTTCTCTTCTTCTTCCTTGGTTTTTCGGCGACCTTGGTTGCCATCGAACCCTCTCTGTTGCTCCTACTTTTACCCACGAACAAACCCTATTCCTTCCTCCTTGGTCCGGCCTTCAATTTTTGGCCAAAACCCTAGCTTTCTCTTAGTTTTCTATCAAACTCTCTGTCTCTAAAAAGTGGTGTGAATATGGTTTCTAAACCCTTTGGCAGACTCTTACTATGTATATATAGACTTATATTAAACCCTTTTCCAAGTCTAAGTCTGCTAAAAAAAAAAAGAACAAATAAAAAGAAAAAAGGAAAAATACAATATATACACATACATCTTAAATATAACACGTGATATACCTGTATATAAATATAATATATAATTAACTTATAACTATAAATATCAACAGACTATACTAACTATTATTAGTAACTATTAATAATTATTATTATAATTATAATCTCCTTATATATATATATATATACCCATATATATATGCACCTCCATTCATGGGTAAATAATTGTATCCATTAGCTTCCTATCCAAGTAGTCCATGCGACCTATTGGGTTAGTCCATTACTACTATCCAAATCCATCATTTAAAAAAAAATTAAACATAAAGCAATTATATTATTTAATCCTAATAATTAATTACAATTAAATCACACATCATTTACACACAATTAATACACCACACAAGCACACGATTAAATCAAATAAATCACATAAGCAATTATGACAAATAAGCATATAATCATGTAGCAACATAAACACATAATCACGTAAGAACATAAAATACAACAAAATAAATAATTAAATCCCTTTATATCCTTTTGAAAACTATGGATATTACATTCTTCCCCCCTAACAAAAGGAATTATGTCCTCAGAATTCACGAAACTCTGAATTAGTTTCTTTTAAAATTCATTTCCGTTCTCGTGTGGACTCCGCCTCTGTGTATGGGCCTCACCAAATTCCAATGCATCCAATAATATACAAGGTTCCTATATTTAAGAAATACAATAAATGTACAACTTCTAGGTTGTATCTAACAACGACTCAATCTTTCCCAATATTTAGTTAAGGGTAACGATCCCTATTCCTCCAAGTTCCATAGGATATACGCACAAAATTCCTATGCATCCAGCGCTAGCAAGTTGGTAACGCTAATTTATAGGCTACTGCCTTAATTGATAAACACAATCCGTGAAAAGTCAATTTAAAACGTAAAAACTGACCTTCCTCCAAAACGCATATTGCTTCCTATATGGAAGAAACCTGAAGCGACCGTTTCCTAATAGAAAACTCTAGTGTACAAGTTCCACTATTTACAACATCCTACTGCCGCTTCCAAATCGCGCTTGGAGTGTGTCAAGACCAAAGCATGCAAAAGTGTGTAGTGTGGCCAAGTTTAAATTTAGAAAATGCCACTACCACTTTCAACTATAGCTAGAGTGAGTAGGGATCGTCCTAAGGGAAATGAGGTGTATTTGTGATGGAAACTAATGTTGGATTAGTAGGTCAAATGATCAAAGATTTTTGGTGATTGTTTAATTAAATTACAATGCAATTAAAAATTAATGCAAATAAAAAGAGTAATCTCAAAAGTAGGGAAAAGATATAGGAGAGTGGTCTTGGGACTTAGAGTCACCACTAAGCTTCACTTCATCAAATACTAGCAATTGTACATTAATGGGGAAATTTAAATTGTAACTTGTGTGTGTGTGACATCAATTGAAACTAAGTATGGATGACAAATAAATATAGATTATCTAGCCAATTTTAATGAATAGCACAACCTATCAAATGAGACCAATATCCATTCAATTAAACCATAATTAATGCATACACAAATATCTAAAGACATGCACTCTTTGCATTCACAAGTATAGAACATCAAGAAACAAGAATGGATTGTTCACCTACCTAAGAAATTAAAGCAATTACACTACAACTAGGCTAGAGACATGAAATTAAACTAATTACTAGAGATGTGATACAATCCATCAAGAAACAAGTGTGAACTATCAAATAAATCACAAAAGTGTTCCATTAAGCACCATGCCTTGACCATCACTAGATCAACATCATCAACAAACATAGACATGCATCAACTTCATCAAATCTAGAGATAAAAACATGAATATTAATTCTAGCATACACAGACATATGACTAGAGCCAAATGATCAATTGAAAGCATTAATTCATACAAATCAAGTAGAAATCACAAGATCTATATTTAGTCATAGTCAAAACATCTATTACCACTAAAATCCCTAAAAATACACAAAAACTAGGTTTGAAAAGCAAGCCTAGGGGCTATCTCTAGCCCCAAGAGAAGGATTTAGCCACTCATTGTAGTGGACATGGAACCCTCAAGGGCTAGCTTGGAGGTTGGCATCATCATCTTTATCCTTGCTTTCTTCTCCAAAACCCTAGTTCTAGAGAGAGGAAAATTTCTATAATTGGTAATATCTTTATCTATCTGATATGATACAATCATTGTTCAGTAAATTAATTACGTACTCCTTTGGGTAAGGACCAAGTTAGAATTACAGCCTCTGATTGGAGGAAATTCGTAACTACATAAGTTAGGTAGAAATCGGCGATCTCAGGAATTAGATAGCTCACTGCCAGTAGGTATTTTTGTAATGACCCGGTCATTTTCCTCTCTTTCCTTTTTCTTAAATTTTACGGATAAATTTTTTTTGTTTAATTTTCTTTTGCAAGTTTTGTTTCTCACCGCTTAGTGTCATTTAGAGTGCTTAGAAATAGTTTTCGAGACTCTTTCCCTCGGATTGACAACTTCCTTTAAGGACCGAGTCATTTCCATATTTTCACTTTTTGGACACTATTCACTATACGTCCTTTTCCCTATTTTGTCTTTCCCCATTTGTCACTTTTTGGCACAACCTCATTTTCCATGCTCAGAGTTGGTTTTTGACTTTACGTATCTTCATTCTAAGTGGTATCTACGAAATACACATCTTTACTTTTGCAGTAAAGTACTCTGGTTGCTCTCGGTGTCTATAGGGGTATGGATGTATAGTTTTTTTAGAATCTTTTTCTTTTCTTGTGGTGTTTTTCATAAATATCTTTTGAAGACATTTTATTTCAGGTGTTTTTAAGAAAATATTTTTTGAAGATATTTTCATTCTGGGTCATTAGTGCAGTTTTCACTTTTTGGAGGGGCCATTGTGCAATTAATGTAAGTTATTGCAAAAATGCACCATTTTGAGCCTGGATTCTCGTACGGGATTCATTTTTACATTTCGTTGAGTAGTGTGCTCTTAGAATTTCCTTTTGGTCGTTTTTCTCAAGTTTCAGGGTTTTTGGCCTCGGTTGCCGTTGAACTTGTTTGGGGCATATCTCTTTGTTCGGGACTCAATTTTCGACGCCGTTTATTCTGTTGTTCATCTTTTCTTATATTATTATTTTTTGTTCATAGAGTTTTTCAGTTTGTGTAATGACCCTTTCATTTTCCTCTCTTTCCTTTTTCTCAAATTTTAAGGATAAATTTTTTTCTTTTAATTTTCTTTTCCGAGTTCTGTTTCTTGACACTTAGTGTCGTCTCAAGTGCTCAGAAATGGTTTCTAAGACTCTTTCCCTTGGATTGACAACTTCCTTTTAGGATCGGGTTATTTCCATATTTTTATTTTTTGGACACTATTCACTTTTCGTCCTTTTCCCTATTTTGTCTTTTCCCCATTTGTCACTTTTTGGCACAACCTCACTTTCTATGCTTGGAGTTTGTTTTTAAATTCACGTATCTTCATTCTAAGTGGTTTCCACGAAATACGTATCATTACTTTTACAGTAAAGTACTCTAGTTGCTCCCGGTGTCCATAGGGGTATGGATGCATAGTTTTTCAGAATTTTTTTATTTTCATGGGGTGTTTTTCAGAAATATCTTTTGACGATATTTTATTTTAGGGGTTTTTATGAAAATATTTTTGGAAGATATTTTCATTCTGGGTTATCAGTGCAGTTTTCACTTTTTTGAGGGGTCATTGTGCAATTAATGAAAGTTATTGCAAAAATGCCTCGTTTTGAGCCTAAAAATTCGTACGGGATTCATTTTCACATTTTATCAAGTTGTGTACTCTTAGAATGTCCTTCTGGTCGTTTTTCTCCAGTTTGAAGGTTTTTGGCTCTAGTTGCCGCTGAACTTGTTTTGGGCATATCTCTCTACTCGGGACTCAATTTTTGATGTCGTTTCTTCTGTTGTTCATATTTTTTCATTTTGGTTCTTTTTCATTCATGGAGTTTTGCTGGTTGAGCGCGTCTGCTTAAATTCCACTATTCCGGACCCGGCGGGCTCCTTTCGGGGCACTTTTAGAGTTTTCCTATAAATAGGGGGTTATAAAATAAAAATGTCATCTTCTCCCATCTTCACACAGGACCAGCAGTTCCCATGGCAGCCCAAGGGGGGCTGACACCCTTCTTCTCTCAATTAAACCTCTTTTCTTTTGTTAAAAAGTCATAGTGCCTTTACGTTTTGTGTTTGTCTTGACAATGCGCATCTTTCCCCCTTATTTGAACCCATTTTTGGCCAATTTTTGAGTTCGGGTTTGAGATCAAGTTAGGATTTTGGTAGGTCCTCTTTGGAGTTTAATGTTCATAACGTTGTCCCCGATAAAACCCCGAAGTATTGTCAAATTCGGAGCTGTTTCAGTTTAGTGGCTTTTGAGATTTTTATCTCAAATTGAGGTAGGAGATGTATTAGGCTTTTATTTATGTTGTGTTGATTTTTTAAGCTTATACCACTTGTATGCATGTTTTGTATTAATCATAGAATTGAATTTAATTATTTTCCTTGTATAGGATTTAATTCTCAAGGATGTGTATAACTTAGAATTAAAGTATAGCATGCTAGTAAATTTGGCCTTGGTATGGTTGTTGACATATATTAAAATTGGGTCATTTGAATAAGAATTGTAACTTTTATTTAATATTTTTCTTTTGTGAAAGATTAATTCCCATGGCCGTACCTTGCATGAAATTAACTTGTGATAGGCTATTAAATTAAGTCTTGGCACGCTCTTTAACATACTTTAATTTTGGAGCATTTGGATGTGTATTAAAATCTAGAGATTTTAATTAAATGAATTAATTAAAATCGATTTAAGGGTTCCATTGGCTTAATTGAGTTTTAAACTTGATGTTTGAAATGGCTAGGACTTGTTTACTACCATATATTAATTTGGGATCATTTGAAGTTGCTTTAGAAGTTAGAGATTTAATTATCATGATTTAATTAAATTCTACTTTATTGTTCTATTGGCTTAATTAAGATTTTGACTGGATGTATGTAATGGCCATGCAATACTGTTTAACATGTGTTAATTAGGGATCATTTGATTGAGATTTGAAATTTAGAGAAATTAATTAGTTTAATTAATTAATTTCTGTTTCTATAGCTTCAATGATTTAATCATGTATTTGACATTGGTTATATGTTTAAATCATGATTTTGGACTTGTATTAGATTCATGAGTTTATGATTTCAATGTTGAGATATATTGTTATAGCATGTAACGAATTACACACTTAAGATTCGACATTTGTCATGCCTTAGTAATTGTTAACTTAGAGTATGTATTGTATGTGTTTCCAAATTCGGTTGTGCATGGTAGATAGTTGATTATCTTATATACGCATGTTGATATATATGTTGTTGCTTAACTTGTTGATTTTGGAAACTTGGGATGTCGTTGTTTGACTATGGCTAGGACATGGTTCTAGTACGGGGGATTGTCCCTCTACAGTCTAGTGCACACATAGGGAGGTTACCCATGGGCTAATAATCCTAAAGTAACTATGGTGTCGGTCTGATTCGGCGTGATGTCCAACTATCCACTTTGTTTGATTTCGCATTTCGTTTCAAGTTGATAACTAGATGATATCGTAACTTGTTATTCTTTAATTGATTTCCCGTTTGAGTTTCAAGATGTTAACTTAGAGGAATTATGCGTTGTATTGGAAGTTCCAGTGTTGGTTAAATTGCATCGATATTATGATTTGTGTTTTAATGTTCAAATGTAACTTAGGAATGATCCTATAAATTCATTAGAACATAGATGTTAGGTGGCATGATCCACTTTAGTTGTTTTCGTGTTTTAGATTTCAAGTTGAAGACTTTGAGAATCTATATCTTAATATTTTATATAATATGTTTCCATGATTATTTGAGTTACATGAATGACGTGATTATGACAGAAATAGTCTAAGGTAGCTTAGGATGATTCCTTAGACTTATTGAAATATAGACGCTAGGTGGTATGACCCACTTTAGTTGTTTTCGTATTTTAAGTTGCAAGTTGATACTTTTGAGAACCTATATCTTGTTGTTTTGTATAACATGTTTCTATGTTGTTTAAATTGCATGACTGATGTGATTTATGCTAGAAATGATCTAAGGTAGCTTAGGATGATCCCTGAGTCTCACTTTGACATAGACGTTAGGTGGCATGAGCCTTTTTAACATGTTTCATCTTAAGGTGATATAATTGTAAAATGTTAGGTCGACGCATACTTATCTCCTACGAGTAGCTTTATGTTACTCATCCACATAGTGGGGACATTTTTCAGGTATAGGGACCTTGATTTGGGATGCACACTAAGCTATGAAAGTTTCGTAGACTTGAAGTATCATTTTCATGAAAATGTTGGCATGAAATCCTATTTATAGCTTTGTATATCAAAACTTGTATCTTTGATTCCATATAAATAAAGTGTACATAAGTACACTCTTTTCAATGTATTTAACATGTATAAGATGAGGTCGAAGGCCAATGACATGTATCTTGTATTCTATGCACTTTCATTTTCAAGGTTCACTATGAAAATAATGGAAAATGTTAAGTCTTTGCTCCACCATATTTGCATAGGGTGTGGGAATTCCATTCTTTCTCTTTCGTAGAGTCTCTATGATCATGAACGAGGTGTGGCCAAGGGCTAAACACTATTTTGTTCTAGGTTCTGCATTTTGGTTTCAATTATTGCATTTTATGGTATTTTTGGCCGTTGAGAGGTCATATTATGCATTGGGGTTATTTTGAGGCCGCAGGCCATTGGGACGTGTCTTAAATGTATTTTTACGTTTGCGTGCATGTCCATTTTTCACAAAACTCTTAAGTTTCAACTTTTGACCTATTTTTGGGCGATTTTATGAAATTTTTTTAAAAATTCATGCATTAGGGTATCATTTTAAGTTTTTCTTTGTTTTAGCATGTTTTGGATGCTTACAGGAGGTTAGGGAATGTTTTCAAACTTGTTCGGATCATGTAGAATGAATGTAAAACCTTAGAGACGGACCGAACACATTTTTCATCCATTGCAGCAGCTTTTTTTACTATAGCAGAAGTGTCGATTGACTGATGAGGGTCCATCAGCGGGCTGACAAGTCTCAAAGGTCCATTCTAGTAGGCTTATTAGGAAAATCATTGTTTCAGCCGACCAATGATTGGGGTTCAGTCGACCGATCCTCCCTGGAACCCTATTCTTCATTTTTTCCCTGGACAGTTTCCTTGATTCAATTTCATGGGATCTTATCTCATTCATTTTAAATCCAAATTGGGTCATTCTTGAGTCCAAATTCTAGAGCTTGAAGTTAGCTTTCCAATGGTATCAACCACTCATCAAAACTCCATCTATAGTGTGAGTTATTCCTGTTTTAGTGAGATTTGTTCGTGGTAACTCTTAAACAGAAAATGCCACTTTATTTTGATTTCATATCTTTTCTGCTCAGACTCAAAATCAAGCGATTCTTGAGTCTAACTTTGTTTATTTTTCGTTGAATTTCCAATGGTGTGCACGGTGGCACCCATTTTAGTGTGAAATGACCATTTTGCCCTTAGTTCGTTTCTTTTCGGGTTAGGCATTCTTGCTTCATTTGCTTGGCTTATTGAGTTCCATGGCTTCATAGGGAGTTATTTTTATACCTTAGGGATGACGTACATCTTTAGTGGCCATTTTACTTCTTTCGCTTCCGCATTTCAGATTCATTATCGGGTCATTCTTTCGGTTTATTACTGATAACTAGATGGTATCGTAAGTTGTTGTTCTTTAATTGATTTCCCATTTTGAGTTGCAAGATGTTAACTTTGAGAAATCATGCTCTATGCGTTGTATTGGAAGTTCCAATATTAGTTAAATTACATCGATATTGTGATTTGCGTTTTGATGTTCAAATGTAGGTTAGGAACGATCCTGTAGATTCATTTAGAACATAGACGTTAGGTGGCATGATCCATTTTAGTTGTTTTCGTGTTTTAGATTTCAAGTTGAGGACTTTGAGAATCTATATCTTGTTGCTTTGTATAACATGCTTCTATGTTGTTTAAATTGCATGAATGATGTAATTTATGCTAGAAATTATCTAAGGTAGCTTAGGATGCTCCCCGAGTCTCATCTTGACATAGACGTTTGGTGGCATGAGCCCCTTTAACTTATTTCACCTTAAGGTGATAATTTTGTAAGATGCTAGGTCGATGATGCTTATTTCCTATGAGTAACTTTCTGTTACTCATCCCGAAGTTACTAGGGATTTGTTTCAGGTATGAAGGCTTGGTTCGTGATGCTCATCATTCCTTGGATGACTTGTAGCTTTTAAGTTTCCATTTCATGTAAATGTTAGCATGAAATGTCATTTTGTAGCCTTATATGTTTAAACTTGTATCTTCGATTCCATATTTGTAATGTGTACATAAGTACACCTGTTACGATGTATTTGACTTGTGTGAGATGAGGTCGGAGGCCAACGACATGTATTTTGTATCCTATGTAATTTTTTGACTTCATGAAATATTATGAAAATATTAAAAAATGTTGAGTTATTGCTTTACCATGGTTGCATCGGGTTTGGGAATTCCATTTTCAATCTTTCATAGGGTCTTATTAATCATGTATGAAGTGTGGCTAAGGGCCAAACAGTAATTTGAAACCATTTCATAATTTTGGATTTCAAAATTTTCATTTCAAGTTTATTTTCGCCTTTTTGGCCATTGGGAGTCAGATTTTGTATCGGCGGTATTTTTAAGCCATGGACCATTGTAGCACATCCTATGGACTTATCTTACATTTTTATTACATAATAAGATTTTAGGGCATTTTGGGGCTTTCCTTCAAGAAATGAATTCCGGTCTTCATATGGTCACTTAGAAAATGTGATTTTAGGGGGAGGGGGGGTTTCTTCTTTGTGTTTTTCCAGAAAATGTCATCTTGGTACCAGAAATCCCTCGCAAATTTCAGCTTTCTGTTTTGCATTTTAGCAGCTTTTTAACCCTCATGACCTGATTTCATGGAGGGGCATTTTAGGCATTTTACAATGAGTTTTTTTTCATTTTCTTCCATGCATCCGGGTAGAAAATTTGATTTCAGGAGGGGTTTCTTCTTCATGTTTTTCCAGAAAAATTCGTTTGGTAACCCCTTTTTGATCTCAGATGTGGACAGTCACTGTAGCAGCTTTTTGCCCTCTTATCCAGTTCTGATCTAGGGGCATTTTGGGGATTTCACAATGTGTGTTTTTCGTTTCCTTCCACATGGTCGGCTAGAAACTCGATTTTAGGGGGGGGGGGTTCTTCTTTGTGTTTTTCTAGAAAAATTCATTTCGGACCTCGTTTCGGCTCTCAGTTCTGGTTGAATTGTTTTCTTTCTTAGCATGTCATGGTGCTTGTCGGTGTGCTCGTGGGGTGCTCGTCTCGACGTCATAATGTTGACTTTTGTTTTTGCTCGTTCTCCTTCGTCCGAACTCCAAATTGAGTGAATTTTTTTTGAACTTGACTAATTTTTCACTGTCTTTCCAACGGTGTGCTCATTTGCACCCAAAACTTCCTAAATAATTATCATTTTACCCTTTTTGCCTTAAGTGCTCGTTTTTCTTCGTCATGCCGTTTCTCCTTCGTCCGGACTCCGAATCATGCGATTCTTAAGTCCATCTTGATTAGTTTTTCATTGTCTTTCTAGAGGTGTACTTGGTGGTACCCAAATCCATAGTTTTAAAAAATTACCTTTTTACCCCTGGGGCTGATTTGTCATATTTTTGATCTTTTGCTTCTGTATCAGTTCTCATTGAGTTCACGACCTCATGGAAGGTCACTTTAACTTCTTAGAGTCTTGTTTTTTGTTTTTCTTTTCATATTTCGAATCCGTTATCGGATCATCCTTTCGGTTCATCACTAACGCACTGGCCTAAAAACCAGGGCCGTTATAAATTTGATCTATCGAAGATGTTCAATCGATCAAATACTTAACTTCGATCGATCGAAGCTGACGTTGGTTGAAAATATCTTCTTTGGCCTTATCTGATTGGCTGAGCTGGCAGTGCTTCATTTCGATCGACTGAAGACCTCTTCGATCGATCGGGATTCCTCTTCGATCGATTGAAGTTCCCCTGGTGCATTTTTCTTGGCTTCTTTCCATCTTTGCTCCTTAGCTCCAAAATTGAGCTAAATGGCTCTTGTTAGCCTGTTTGAACTTTATTAACCTGAAATAGACAAAAACACAAATAAGTATCTAAGACATAAAAGTAAGATAGATAAATGGACTAAAATACCCTAGCTTAGGTGCTAAAATGTGTCACATTTGAGCACTCATCAGCACGCAATGCATTACAAAGGAGATTATTTCTCTCCGATGTATCCTTTAATGAAGTTAAGGTCAGATTGAATAACCCTTGCTTTCATTTCAAACCAACAGGTGAGAGGTCTGCACTATATAATATACAAAACCTCAAACATTGTCACACTAACCTCCTTGTGCCAACAATATGACAAATAAAAATCTGAAAAATGAAGTAAACACTTCCAATTATCTATGAAAACCTAGGGTATATATCCCAAGCATATCCTCTATGATCAAAATTACATTCTCGATTAAATCCTCCGTTTAGAGATATGAAGCAAAACTGCTGCTCCAAAATCCTCATAGAGCTCCTTCTAAATATCACTTTTCATCCATTATAATGGACATCCACACTCTATAATACTACTATGAATGCGATGTAGAACTAATATGAAGCTCCAAAGTGAACGCTACTAGAACAATGTCCATAAGAGAACCTGTTCAATCCACCATTTTTTAACCTATACGGAATCAAAATTCCATTTAAATGTCAATAATTCTTACCAACCATCCAGTCCTAATTAATCCTACTCCCAAGTTAAGATAGGAAGTGGCAAAAATCTCCATTGATGTCCGATTATCAATTTTCCACCTTTCTATCTGGTGTTACTCTTATAGACAGTTATGTACATATCTCTACCCAAATCTGTTCACTAGAACTAACATTCGATGTCTTGATGTACATTATAATCGTCTGAGTGCATCGAGAAAAATTAACGAATTTTATATCTCATTCACTCCGACATCATTTATAGAAACTATTAATCCTCCTCAAATACCTTAATCTCTATCTGAGTAAGGTAACACCTCCACTAAGGTCAGCTCCAATATTTGAAGTTGACTACCTTAATTTTCTTGGTAATAGCAAGTGTCATTATTATACAAGCTATAAGTTCAACTGATTTCTCAACAACTACCCGAAGGTTTAATTACCATATCGGTTGTTAAGAGCATCCACTTCTATATTTACTTCCACCAGATGGAACTTACTACAAAGTGCGAATCACCACTTCTATCCATCCAAGCTGTCTAGTGATCCATTCTATTCATATGAATTGATATCCTACCAATTCAAAATAGACAAAAATTGAATTGATTTAATTTATTAGTCAACCAATATCCCAACTAGAATCCTGACCCTTGTGTAAATCCAACAATCCCTTAACTAAATTTGTGAAATATACTTTATCATTTCCACTTCAGTATAGGAAATGGTTGCAAGGATCTATTGATCTCTGATAGTCCATCTCGATTATCTAATAAAGATTAGAATGGGAGACAAAATCACTATGTCCCTCCTCCTACCTGTCCTCCAAACATTTGCTTCATACCGTGAAACATTATGTTTCCACTAGGATATATTAAAAACTAAGAGTTGTGAACCTTAGTCCTTACATCTTCCTTCCAATTTGTCTACAGAAAGTACCATTAGTCTGGTATCGCTAGCTTTTGTTTGTACCCATTGTTTAATTTGGAGCATCTTCAAATGCTAACTCTGCAACTAAATCCATGAACTACTGATCTTTGATAAACTTTCTAATAATGAAAGTCAACCAAAAATTCTATTCATCATAAGTTAACTTGCTATAACTTTTCCACACACACCGTGCACCTCTTCTTTATTATAGGTGATCGATCTCACCATCCTGTATTTGACACACCCTACTTCTTTAATATAAGTAAGTGTCAATCTGACTTTTTGTCTCGCTTCAAAGAATATGGAACATTTTCGTCCTTCAAATAGGTCATCAATTTCCTAGGAACTACTAATTATTGCAAAATTGTGACATAAAAAAAATTCCATATTATTTATGCAAGTGAAAATGACATAGTTTCCTCCTCCATGTGCAACACTGGTAACTCCTCCAAATGACACACCCTCGTGAATAAATTCTTGATTAAGAATAAACTGGTGAAGATTTATTCAATCTACTGTCCTCGCTTAGCATCATTCTAATAAGTACTTAAAATAGTACTCGATTGGGAAAAATAAACATAACCTACTTTGACCAGCCGCCAGACCTCTTCAACTTTTGAACGATAATATTTCATTATCAAAGATAAAGATTTTCATCGGATAAGAATGATGACATTTCTTATCCAAGATAATGAAAGACGACGTGGTTCAATAGAGTAAGAATAACTTGGCACAATTTGAGAAAGTCAAAGGAGTAAATCATATCCTGACAAATCTGGCAACAAATGATCTCCTTTGATCTCGCACAAACGGATCTCCACTGATCTCGCAAATGAACTAAAGGAAAATGGCTATAAGAATGAGATCCTACCAGTCAATAAAGGTATGAAAAAAAAACTATTATTAAATTCCTACCTTTCTTTTAGACCTCCAGTGACTGACTTTATCGTCGGAGAGCTCTTGGTAGGCACCATACCGGTGCGGTCAAGATTCATTTATCTTTTACTTTCTTCTTTGCAGGAAAACGGTGTTGTTTCGGACCGCATGGATTTCACCCTAAATAGTTGTCGTCGTTTGTGGGAACGACGATTGCCTTAAATCAATTACTTGATTAGGTATATGCACTTGCGGACCGGTATGGTAACTAGAATAAAAACATCGTTGCAGAGATCCAGTCAAAGAGAAGGGTCGGGTGAACACCCAGACATCCCGAATGACTAGGAGTGGCTTGTAGCGTTAAAACTATAGGTCCAAACTCTGAATCAGGGTATAGACCAGTTGATCCAACAAAATGCAAAGATCTTACAACATCTTATCCCAGCGGAACCACCACCACAACAACAATTGTTTGACCTATATCCTCCCAATCTGAATGATGGGGGACAACTTGAGGAGGACTGAGAAAACAATCCTTCTCATAAGTTTTAGGCAGAATAAAGCCAAGTCAGAAATCGACACAAAGAACCTCCTTCCCCGCCTCCGTAGAATTCCCAGTCTCAACTAGGCATAACCTTCTGTGTCAAGGAAAAGACTGAGAAAGTTACATATTTCAACCACAAATCGAGGATCTCAAGGTGAAAATGAAAGATGTAATGCAGGCTATAAAAGGGAAAGGTCCTGCCACCATAGATAACCTGGTACAGAGAACCAACTTGCCATTCAGCCCTGCTATTATGAAATGCCCCCTGCCTAGCAAGTTCAAGATGCCCTCGTTCGAAAGCTTTGATGGGACCAAAGATCCCCTCGATCACCTGGAGACTTTTTAAACTCTTATACATTTACACGCCGTGCCAGATGAAATCATGTGCCGAGCTTTTCTCACTACACTTAAGGGATCAACAAGAGTTTGGTTCAATAAGCTGAAGCCAGGAACCATCAACACCTTCGAATAACTGAGTAAGCAATTTGTGAGCCACTTTATTACAGGTCAGAGGCATAGGAGGCCAACCACTTACTTGCTTATCATGAAACAACAGAAGGGAGAGTCGATCCGGGAATACATCACCTAATTCAATGCAGAGATGTTACAGGTAGAAGAGGTGGATGACAAAGTGGCTTTGACCGCTTTCATAGGGGGACTCCACACCTCCAGATGATTGTTCGCCTTATCTAAAGAACCTCCCACCAACATAGCTGATTTGTTGATCAGATCATATAAACATATGAATGCTGAAGACGCCATGAATGTATGGAAGGGAAAGGAAGGAGATGACAAGAAGAGGTCAGCCCCTCTCACCAGCGATGAAAATGATACCAGCTATAAGAGATCATTCTTTAGCCAAAGTAATAGGACATATCATGAGGAGGACTCAGATAAGTATACCGATTAACAATTATCTCAAAGCTGGAATTAGTCTTATCAAGTCATTCAGAATAAAGACTGGGGGCATCTTAGTTCATCATTTCACATGTTATTTTATTTTCCAGTAAAGTCACCATCACCAATAAGATGGATGACCCTCAATTTCTACGCAATAAAATATTATGTTTTCAGTTACCTACCTATGTGATAATATTAAGTTCATAATAATCTATTTATCTCATTAAAGGGACTCAGAGGGACCAAGGGTTAACAGCACATTCTTCCTTTATTAAAGGGATAAGAAGCCGACTACTCCTTTTACACAGAAGGGTGAGATAATTAAAGCTCCCCTCATTTACTAGAGAGATGAGGCGACTACCTCCCGTATTACAAGGGATTATAATGAGCGGGTTGAATGAATCCCGTAATCAATATCCCCATACTATAATCAATATCCCCATATTATAAGGGATAGTAAATAAATGTCCTGTATTAAAAGGACCCGGGCTAAATGAATCCCGTAATTAATATCCCCGTATTATAAGGGATAGTAAATAAATGTCCTGTACTAAAAGGACTCGGGCTGAATGAATCCTGTAATTAATATCCCCGTATTATAAGGAATAGTAAATAAATGTCCTGCACTAAAAGGACCTTGGCTGAATGAATCCCGTAATCAATATCCCCTTATTATAAGGGATGGTAAATAAAAATCCCTTACTAAAAGGACGAGCTGAGTAAAGCTTGTAAAATTTAATTCCCTTATTAAAGGAGTGATGACCAGAGTGAAGCTCATACAATTTATTCCCTTACCAAGGGAAGATTACCCAAGGGTACCAAAAATAGTACCCAAGGAAAGAGTACCCAAGGATACAAAAGTAGTACCCAAGGGAAGATTACCCAAGTGTACGAAAAATAGTACCCAAGGGAAGAGTACCCAAGGGTACTAAATATAGTACCCAAGGGAAGATTACCCAAGGGTACCAAAAATAGTACCTAAGGGAAGAGTGTCCAAAGGTACTAAAAATAGTACCCCAAGGGAAGATTACCCATGGGTACCAAAAATAGTACCCAAGGGAAGAGTACCCAAGGATACTAAAAATAGTACCCCATGGGAAGATTACCTAAGGGTACCAAAAATAGTACCCAAGGGAAGATTACCCAAGGGTACCAAAAATAGTACCCAATGGAAGATTACCCAAGGGTACCAAAAATAGTACCCAAGGGAAGAGTACCTTAGGATACTAAAAATAGTACCCAAGAGTACAAAAAATAGTATCCCAAGGGAAGGTTACCCAAGGGTGCCAAAAATAGTATCAAAAGGGAAGGTTACCCAAGGGTACCAAAAATAGTACCCCAAGGGAAGATTACCCAAGGGTACTAAAATAGTACCCCAAGGGAAGATTACCCAAGGGTACCAAAAATAGTACCCAAGGGAAGATTACCCGCAGGAAGAGTTCCCGAGGGTACAAAAAAAAAAAAAAAAAAAGGTTACTGTTCATGTGAACAGTACCCAGGGGAATAGTACCCGCGGGAACTGTTTCCTGGGCAAGAAAAAAAAGAAGTTACATTCCCAAAGCTAGATAAGCAAGCTTGGGAATGGGGGACAACTAATAGGGAAAAATAAACATAACCTACTTTGACCAGCCAGGAGACCTCTTCGACTTTCGAACGATAATATTTCGTTATCAAAGATAAAGATTTTCATCGGATAAGAATGATGACATTTCTTATTCAGAATAATGAAAGACGACGTGGTTCAATAGGGTAAGAATAACTTGGCAAAATTTGAGAAAGTCAAAGAAGTAAATCATATCCTGACAAATCTGGCAACAAACGATCTCCTTTGATCTTGCACAAACGGATCTCCTCTGATCTCGCAAATGAACTAAGGGAAAACGGCTATAAGAATGAGATCCTACCAGTCAATAAAAGTACAGAAAAAAAACCTATTATTAAATTCCTGCCTTTCTTTTAGACCTTCGGTGACTGACTTGATCATCGGAGAGCTCTTAGCAGGCACCACACCGGTACCATCAAGATTCATTTATCTTCCACTCCCTTCTTTGCAGGAAAACGGTGCTATATCGGACCGCGTGAATTTCGCCCTCAACAGTACTAAATCCTCCTTTCGACTTGGTAATAACTTCTAGAATTTTCAAGAAGATATTCAGCAAATCCAGCACCTCCGATAAACCATCGTGGCATTACAGTGGTCTTTTTTTGCCACAACCTCACGAATATCAAAATATTAATAACCACCATTATCATGGCGTTGAAAAATGGTACGAATCTATACCTAGCGTAAAGTATAACAAACGAATCATACTAAATTGTTTGACTCGTAGTGATGGTTTAACTTGTTGGGATTTATATGCCCTGGCATAGCAAATTCCTATCTGGATTATAGTGACATATATTCCTGACATATCTGAAATATTTATGATTTATATAATTGGTGAATTCAATGTATTATGTTTCAATTTACTATGAAATTGATAGTGTCCCTATGATTACAAGAAATATTTATATATATATGTAAGTGATGGCAATCAATGCATGATATATAAATAGTAATTATAAATTGTTTATAGTCGGTAATTATGGATGGACTTATAATTAATTAAGACTTGAACTGGATCTGCGTTAGGTTGAGATATATTGCGAGAGCCGTCATATGCAATTGCTCCCTATCATCGTCATGGCATTTGACTCTTAAGCATGAGAAAATTATAGACTCTTCTATTAATTAATAATTACTTTGATTTGTTCGGCGGATTCTTTGGGATCTTTAGACCGACACTTTAGGTAGTTATGTGATTAATAGTTAGAGGGTTATATTTTCAATATTTGCATCATTGCTACTTATATTTATTTTGTATTGATTATGGTTGATCACAAAGTAAATTCGAAGGTCTTCGTGTGGTTTTAGACAAAATGATTTATTATATATTTATTTATTAAATTATTATTTTGGTCAAACAAATATTTTATTATGATCGAGCCAGAAATAATCAATGGTACCAAAATAAATATATTAATTAAGTAGTCGGATTGATGATTTTATTTATCCGATAACTAATTATGCATAGAGGGGTCAAAGTGCAATATTGACTAAGAGGTTATTTATTATTTAATTGGAGTTCAATTAATTTCTTTTAGTGGAGTAGAAATTAATTTATGAATTAATTGAATTGGGTCCATGGACCGGGCCAATTATTAATTCATTTTAGCCAATAAAATAATAGGCCCAATGGATTCTCACTCATAGCCCAACTTGATATTGGAATCATATTAGATTTGAGACATGTGAATTAGAGATTGAGAAGGATTAGTTGTTTCCTTTTCTTTACCTCTATATTGCCTATAAATATACATGGTCTATGTATATTTTAGGGGTGATCTTTATGAGAAGGAAAAAGGAATAAATTTTCTCTCTCTAGAAAATTAGGGTTAGTGTTCTCATCTAGTGGAGGCTCCCACAAGCCTAGTTTTCCAAGGTCATTCATGGAGGCTTATGAGTGATTCCTAAAGGCAAGACCATTACCAAGAAGATGGAGATCCATGGAAAAGGTGTCTAGCAAAAGGGATCTACAATAAGTGAGAACATTCACTTTAGAGGAAAGATTTAAAGGTTTACTCAGACCTTTAATGTAAGTATTCAATCCATTAATTGAATGATACATCATATTTTTATTTTTGCATAAAACTTGTCTCTATGTGATGAATCAAGATCTATGAATCAAAATCCCTCAAAAAGTTTTTAAAACTAGCACGTTTCCCAACAGTGGTATCAGAGCATGGTTTGATTCATTACTAGAGATCATGTTTTGTCAAAATTCATCATTCATGGATCCAATTTTGATATGCATATATATTTATTTATTAATGTATGTTGATGTATGAATTAATATATTGATATATATTGATATATAATGATATATGTATAATTGTGAATGGATGATGATGTGTGTTTGGGCCATGGATGAAGCTTATAGGATAATTGAATGTAATTTTATCTTTGGATGAATGTAATTAAGGCTTTGATTTAGCTGTTTGAAAGTTTCAATGATGTAATTTAATTTTTCCCATTGTATTTCAAATTGTAAATTTATTTAAAGCCATGTAATATTCATCAAAGGGTGTTATGAAGCTTCAAGAAGGTCCAAGAGGGTTAAATGTGGCTTCAGGAATTTTCTGGGTTTTTTTTAGAAAATTTTCGGAATTTTTCTGGAATTTTTTAAGGCCTAATTTAATTTCTGGAATTTTTTAATTAATTTCTGGAAATTTTTCGGCGATTTTACGGCGACAGGAAAGTTGCCGGCGACGAGGGAAAATAATCCAGTGGAGCAGCGCCCATGGTACACTGAAGAAGATAACCAATTCACAAGCGCGTGAGGTACACGCGCCAAAGGTGATGGCAGAATTGGCATTCTAGCGCGTGTAATTCACGCACCAGAGAAGAACAAGCATTCCGGCGCGTGAGGAACATGCGCCGGATAAAGGCCACGGATCTAGGAGCGTGCAGGCGCGTGACACGCGCCTGCTTCGAACCACACGCGCAGCTCACTCCCACACGCGTGTGGGAGCGCGTGAAAGGCCCTACCACCTCCCTCCAGCGCGTGCATGCGCGTGGGGAAAGTTGTGAGCGCGTGGTAGGCGCGTGGGGGCTCATCCAGGGTGCGTTTGACTGTGTTTTTGACTCCTGCAGGTGCGCAGGACATTACAGTGGACCTCCTGGCTTGTTTTAATAATTATTTAGTTTTTAATGTTAAAAGCTAAATCCATTGGCCATTTTATCTGCTTTATCATTTATTTATTTATTTATGTGATATATGTGATGCATGAAATAATTAATTGTTTATAATTATTGTTCATGCATTGGATCCATGATATTTAATTAAATGACTTGATTTATATTAATTAAGTTATGAAAATTAATTGGATTTGATTACTAATTAATTTGAGGGCACTTATTGGGAAACGCAAAATTATTTTTTGTAAATTATTTTTAAAGTGTGCTTCAAATTAAATATTAGTGAATCGTTTAAAGTCCAAATATTTTCTAAATTTAATTGGATTAAAATCAAGATGTTTTGCATGCATCATATCATGTATTTGAATAAAATGAAAACCCTAATTATAAATGATTAAAAAATTGAGTGGGAGCGGGGTTTCTTATACATTGCCCCATGGCCTTCGTTATTAACACCATTGTAATTAGATCTTCAAAAATAAGGCCCCACGCATGATTTGAAGAGTCTTAATATTACAAGAATGGTTATCTCATGAAAATAATAATATTAAATGTTCATTGTAATTAGATCTTTAAAAATAAGGCCCTACGCATGATTTAAAGAGTCTTGATTATAATGACAAGATATTTAATGTTTTATTTTTCATTAGAGCATTAATAACGTTATACACTCAATCTAAAATCAATAGTGTTAGCTCCCCAACGGAGTGGTCTATACTACGTGATTTTAGAAAGGCTAAACATAATTGGGAATCATTTCATATATATAGACAAGGCATTGTCTTAAGAGATATGGAGATGATGGGATTTGCCCGCCAATAGCAATAATGAACTTCCCCAACCGAATAAGTTATTGGCGTATTGGTTATTCGATTTTTCATGCAGTGGTTAAGGGACCCACATACTATTTTAATGGAAGTGCTCGCCTAATAGTAAATGAATCTCAACAATAGTAATAATGAACTCCTCCAACAGGATAAGTTATTGACATATTGATTGGTTGATTTATTATGCTACAGAGTTGAGGGACCCGCATTAATTAAAAGGGATTACTCACCAATAATGATAATGATCTCTTGTTCGATTGAGATTTATTATATTATGTGGTTAACAAACTCATTTTAATTTTAAATATGCATGAAAGTATTAATAATTCACCTAGCATATTGTATGAATGCATTTATATTCAATTTAATTATGTCTAATCCAATTTATCTGCTTGCTTACATATTCAATGTAACTGGACCTCATTAACATTGACTGGGAAAGGAACTTAGATATTTTATTCACAACGTAAGGGTACAAACGTATTTACTACTCCTAAACCTAATCCTTTTACTTTAAGATACCCAAGAGAACATTAATGCTTTGAATAAGTGAAATAAGGCAAATGAGATGACTTGGTGCAATATTCTAGAGTTTACCTCGAATACGCTCCAAAGCTAACATTTACATTATTTTTTTTTCTTCAAGCATCATGTTAAATGTCAATATGATGTTTTGGTGAGATTAGATAGAGAGTATGCCAAAGTACTATATTAGACTTGAATTGCATCAAGATAGCCTAAGAAACTCCAGTATGAAATCGAATTTTGGAAAATGATTGTTTATTATTTAAAAATTAGTTAGAGATCAAAAGGGCTGACTTAAGTGGTAAGTTTCAAGTTGACATGATTATTGCCTTGTTACCAAACTTATTCGATTTTGTTAGAGTGAACTAAATAAGGAATCAGTTTGAGTTCACACTCGCTGATATTCTTATAGAATTGGTAACAGATGAAGGGATAATCAAGAGTATGGACGTTCCTATCAATCTAACCTAGTCTATACCATTTTCTTCTAGGCCCAAGTGGAAGGGTAAAGCAAAGAAGAAAGATGATAATAGGACTAGGCTAGCACAAAACATAGGTATCTAAAAGGTTAAAGGGAATAAGGCAGTGTATGTTGAGGGCGAATGAAACTGTTTCTTTTGCCGCTAACTAAAACACTATAGGACGAACTGTCTAAGCAATGATGTGGCATAGGAAAATATATATTTAATCATTGAGCCATGTTATGTGGTTGCATCTATTAATTCCTGATGGATAGATTCTGGAGCCACTAAACATGTTTGCAATTCATCGTAAGGATTTCAAGAATCCAGAAGCCTTGATGATATGGATATATATTTATCTTTTGACCTGATGCCAAGGTTGTAGTTAGGTCAATGGGAGTATTACATCTAAAATTAGAAAGTATGAGGATATTAGTATTAGAGAACTATCTTTATGCACAGAAGTTAGACGCAATCTAATTTTTGTTTCACTTGTGGTTTATAAAAACTGTGTTGTTATTTTGTAAAACTGGTTTTATAAAATTGAATAGATATGCGATTGCTTCTGGTGCATTGAAAGATGGTTAATATACTATAATCACAAACTTTTAAGATTTGCAGGATGTAGAAACTAATGTTGCATCTTCTAGATTGAATGTTAAGAGAAAAATTGTTATTCCTGACTCATTGTATTTTTAATGTCTATTTTTGGGTTGTTATCAATCAAAATGAGATTCAAAGATTGGTCAAAGAAGGTTAATTACCTAGTGAGGCAGGGGAGCCTAAACCAAACTTGTGAACCCTGTTTTGAAGGATAGATAACTCTTAGGGCTTAATCAGCCAGATGAAATAGACATAAAGGACAATTGGAGTCGGTACACACTGACACGTGTGGTCTTATGAACATCCAAGCAAGATTACTCACGTTTTGGATAAGTTTATCTGATGCAACACAAGTCTTAAACTCTTGGTATATTCTGAGAAGGTTAAGACTGATGTGGAGCACATATTAGGTAAACTTATCAAGACACTTCGATCTGATCGAGGATATGAGTATTTCTTGGGATAGTGCAAAGACTATATGGTCAATGAGGGTATTATGTACCAGTTTTCCGCAATTGACGCTAAATGCATTTAGGTGTCAAATAGGAATAATAGAATTCCACTTAACATGGTTAGATCTATGATCAGTTATGCCACATTATCTCTTTCATTTAAGAGTTTAGTGTTAATGACATCGATGCGCATTATGAACTGCATTCCATCTTAGTCTGTCTCAAGGATACCGTTGAGCTGTGTTTTTTACTAAATCTTAGTTTGAATCACATGCGCATATGGGGTAGTCTTGCACATGTGCGCTTGATATGGACAAGTAAGTTGGAAACAGATCATACGCATGATAGATTTGATAGCTACTCTAAAAGTCACTATGACGAATTATTTTATGATCTCAATGATAAAAGTTGATTGTTTACACTCACTGTTTCTCTATAGGAGAATCATATTATGAATCACATACCTAGTAGCATAGTGTTAGAGAATATGGTATGAGTACCAGATGTACCACATATGAACACACTTAGTATAGAGACTTAGAATTATAGATGAATTCCCTATTGATGCGTCAGCATCGTGTAGTACACAGATTCCTTCATCGGTACATTGATATAGTGGGAGGATAATTATCTAATCCGACAGAATCATGTTTTTAGGTGAGACCGTTATGGACATCCCTGTTAAACATGAGTTGGACCCAGTAAGCTACACGGAAGCGTGAACCAATATGGATACAGATCGTTTTGGTGAGTTACTATGAAATCAGAGTTGGAATCTATGTATTCTAATAAATTCTGGGATCTTGTAGAAGTTTCTAGTAGGGTGATTCCTATGGAAAGCAAGTTAATCTACAAAAAGATACCAGAAGATTTCTTAGTGAATAAATTATGAGTGTACAAGGGAATGTCATTATTTTTCTGATTCTATATATATTGATGACATTCTACTCATATAGAATGATGTGGAAGTTTTGTCATCAATAAAAAGGTAGTTGTTCAATTACTTTTAAATGAAGGTTTTTCAAAATGTAAGCTATATTCCTAGGATCAAGCTTTTACAAGATCAGGTTAAAAGGAAAATAGGCTTATCTTAATAATCCTACATTGATAAAGTTTTAACCAGGTTTGGTATGCATAACTCAAAGAATGAGTTCTTGCTTTATTGATATGGATTGCTCTCTCTAGTAAGTAGTTTTTCAAGACTATCAAAGGAGATTGAGCAAATGAGACTGGAACAATATGCTTCGGCATATGAGAGTCCTATATATGCTATAGTCTATACCAAACAGGACATCCGCTACATAGTAGGGATAGTCAGTAAAGATCAGTCCAATACTGGACTTGACAACTGATCTGTTGTGAAAAATATCATTAAGTACCTAAGGAGAATCAATGATATCATACTCATTTATGGATGTGATGATATGGTCCTAGTCAGGTATGCTAGTTCTGATTTTCAATCAGAAGTAGATACTATGAGGTTCATGACTTAGTGTATGTTCATTTAATGGAAGGGAAATCAGTTGGTAGATTGTTAAGCAGATTTCAACTGCTGACTCAAACCTGCAGGTGGAATACATTGCAGCCTTAAAGGCGGCAAAGGAAGATTATTGGTTTGATCTCACTGATTTAGAGGTTGTGGAGTATACTAGCCTGCCTATTGAGCTATGTTGCGGCAATAGTGCAGAAGTAGTCCAAACCAATGACCCAAGGTTCTATAGAGGAACAAGATACACTGAGAGGAAGTATCATGTTCTACATGATATTGTCCGGCAAGAAAATGTACTTGTAGCCAGAACATTGCATTGGAACACAACTTTGTTGATCCATTATCAAAGGTGTCATTGATCAATAATTTTGATCATCATCTGGATAACATTGGTGTTAGGTGCAATTTGAATTGGCTATGAGGGCAAGTGGGAGCTGTTGGGATTTATATGCCCTGGCATAGCAAATTCCTATCTGGATTATAGTGATATATATTCCTGACATATCTGAAATATTTATGATTTATATAATTGGTGAATTCAATGTATTATGTTTCGATTTACTATGAAATTGATAGTGTCCCTATGATTACAAGAAATATTTATATATATATGTAAGTGATGGCAATCAATGCATGATATATAAATAGTAATTATAAATTGTTCATAGTCGGTAATTATGGATGGACTTATAATTAATTAAGACTTGAACTAGATCCGCGTTAGGTTGAGATATATTACGAGAGCTGTCGTATGCAATTGCTCCCTATCATCGTCATGGCATTTGACTCTTAAGCATGAGAAAATTATAGACTCTTTTATTAATTAATAATTACTTTGATTTGTTCGGCGGATTCTTCGGGATCCTTAGACTAACACTTTAGGTAGTTATGTGATTAATAGTTAGAGGGTTATATTTTCAATATTTGCATCATTGTTACTTCTATTTATTTTGTATTGATTATGGTTGATCACAAAGTAAATTCGAAGTCCTTCGTGTGGTTTT
This sequence comes from Cornus florida, assembly GCF_030987335.1. NCBI lineage: Eukaryota > Viridiplantae > Streptophyta > Magnoliopsida > Cornales > Cornaceae > Cornus > Cornus florida. The sequence goes on along the minus strand of NW_026775573.1, from coordinate 75,890,205 downwards.
AGACAAAATGATTTATTATATATTTATTTATTAAATTATTATTTTTGTCAAACAAATGTTTTATTGTGATCGAGCCAAAAATAATCAATGGTACCAAAATAAATATATTAATTAAGTAGTCGGATTGATGGTTTTATTTATCCGATAACTAATTATGCATAGAGGGGTCAAAGTGCAATATTGAATTAGAGGTTATTTATTATTTAATTGGAGTTCAATTAATTTCTTTTAGTGGAGTAGAAATTAATTTATGAATTAATTGAATTGGGTCCATGAACCGGGCCAATTATTAATTCATTATAGCCAATAGAATAATAGGCCCAATGGATTCTCACTCATAGCCCAACTTGATATTAGAATCATATTAGATTTGAGACATGTGAATTAGAGATTGAGAAGGATTAGTTGTTTCCTTTTCTTTACCTCTATGTTGCCTATAAATATACATGGTCTATGTATATTTTAGGGGTGATCTTTATGAGAAGGAAAAAAGAATAAATTTTCTCTCTCTAGAAAATTAGGATTAGTGTTCTCATCTAATGGAGGCTCTCACAAGCCTAGTTTTTCAAGGTCATTCATGGAGGCTTATGAGTGATTCCTAAAGGCAAGACCATTACCAAGAAGATGGAGATCCATGGAAAAGGTGTCTAGCAAAAGGGATCTACAATAAGTGAGAACATTCACTTTAGATGAAAGATTTAAAGGTTTACTCAGACCTTTGATGTAAGTATTCAATCCATTAATTGAATGATACATTATTTTTTTATTTTTGCATAAAACTTGTCTCTATGTGATGAATCAAGATCTATGAATCAAAATCCCTTAAAAAAATTTTAAAACTAGCACGTTTCCCAACATAACTATCCCATCTCAAATAACATACCATAATGACGCATGTTCAGGTCCAATAAATTGGCTAGAATTATGTATTTCTACCAAATTCCATGACTACATGCTCACAATCCTAGCGTAAATAATGTTATTACTCCATGTTATTAAAAATAGTAGTTGGATGATCACACACTTGTGTCCCCAACTAATCCACATACCAAATATGAAATAATTAATGAAAATAAAACATGTATGATAAACACAATAAAAAAAATATAATCCTACTTAATACATCATTCTTTCTAGAAAAGAATGTCTCCTCTAAAATCAACTTGCAAAATTGTTTCACAAAAGTTCCTTTTATAGTTTCATAGGTACTCATCCAACCTTAAAAATAGATCCTTTAAACATAGCTTAAAAGCAGCATATGTTTGCCTAAGCAAATACGAAGGGCTTAACCCTAATCCTCCTTATAGGCGGAATGTAAACTGTTTAACGTGACTTTATAAAGTGAATTAGAATGTCATAACCAAATACCAATACTTTCCTAAATGTGATATTAAATCATTGTTTCATTTTGATAAGAACTCCATCTGATCCCCAAACTCCTGAAGAGTACTTCTTTTATATCTCTTTTAGAGATGATAATAAAGTTTAATTATATGTAGACTGATCAATACCAATTCTACAAATAACATTCACTATACTACTAATAGTTAAGATCACCTCGCGCGATCATTCATCTTCAAGATTTAGTACCATTTTTCTTAAATATTCTGAAATCTCCTCTATTAGGATCATCTTTCGGGCTCATCCTCTTCGATTTTATCCTTTTTGAGAAAACTGAAATCGTGCAGGCCCCAAGATGTGGTGACCTATCACATATAAGTAACTCCTTCATTGGCTTATACTTTAAAAGTAACGCCCACCTGAACTAAACCTTCGATCCTTAATTCTGCCTTCTGGCAAAGAAATCGATAACATACTCTTTTACTTCTTTGGGTCTTTATTGCATTTGCCTTGGATCCCATCCTCCTCCTAGTGTCACCCATTCCGTAACTACATAATATACTTGACATTAACTCCTCCTAACAAACCGTAAATAGAGTACAATGAATCTTAATATGGGCTCTAAGTTTTAAGAGACGCAATGCAGAAGTTATATAACTAAAGACACTCCTAAGGACACTTGAACGTGGAGTGCTCTGATACCAACTGCGATACCCCCGAATTCCGGGATGCGGGTCGGCTAGGCCCACACCGGAATACCCACGGATATCAAAACAAATAGGTAATAATCGAACACAGAATATAAATATGATAACTAAGAATAGATAAATTGCTGAACGAAACTAAAATGATAATCCATTAAAAAAAATCCTTAGAATAAATTTTCATAAATAATAAAATATTCTGATACATCCAATCCTCCAATAGTAATACAACTCGAGAATCCATACTATGTGGACCCCTATAAAATCCCAACTACACAAGTGACAGTCATAACTGTCTACATCAGAACACTGAAACATAAAGGAAACTCCTATGTAGATAATCCAAAAGAATGAAGTAGATGATTCCCGCTCAGCACGATCAATCCCTACTCCTGATGAACACCTAAAAAATAATGGTGGGTAAGGCCCACAAACAAGTTCTACTCTACTATAATCCAAGTAGAGATCCGATACACATATACATCATAGACAATCCAATAATAACTAGTAGTCCGTATACATATATAGATACACACTATAGGACGCTCACTGGACTATAGGTCTGTCTCAACCTGAATAGAAGGCAACATGCAAATCGTATATAAAGTGGGCATGTATAACTAGACCTACTAGGGCACCCAGATGTCTACTATATCCAGTTATCCATCCTAGGCAATATACGCACCCTAACCATGATCCTGAGACTCAAGCTCATATCATGGCATATATTTATACATATATAAATCTATCATATCCAGAATATAAAATAAAATCCAATTTGTCATCCAATTGTTCCGTTGACCTGACATGAATTTGAGTAGGATTTAACATTGTAGTTAATCCATTCCCTTATACCAGAATAGGTAGGATTTAACTTCTTTAGTTAATCCGTCCCTAGAATGCCACCGTCCCATACCAGTGCATTATATCCATATAGTCAAATAATTGATGAAATAATTAAAATCACACATTAATTAATTCTATAAACAAGCATAATAAAAATTAGATAATCACATGATCATATTATACGATTAGTCCATGATTAGAATCATATAATATCCATACTAATAGCTAATGTAAATTTAAGCAATTAAATCCTCCATTATCAGCATGCAAATTCAATTAGAATTTCATACTAATTAAATCTTTAGCATAATAAAATCAGAGAATAACATGATTTCATTATACTTCCAACATAAGCTTAATATCATCCAATATCCATTTACATTGCTAAAGTAATATAAAGCAAAATAAATCATCTATTAACAATATGCCAATTTAATTAAAATTCCATATTGTTTAAGATATTAGCATAAAAATATAAGTTATGCTTTTAGGGATTTTAACAAGTCCATTTTAAGTATTTAAAACCCCCATGATCATCCAAAACCTTAAAAAAGTAGCCAAAAATCCCAAAATATTAAAGTATCAGCGATGGAGCAAGCTCCCAAATTAGGGAGCAAGCTCTATCCACTTGAGAGCAAGTTCTGTCCCTGTGAGAGCAAGCTCTGTCCTCGTGGGAGCAAGCTCTGTCCTTATGGGAGCAAGCTCTATCCTTGTGGGAGTAAGCTTTGTCCACTTAAGAGCAAGCTCTGTCCTTGTGAGAGCAAGCTCTATCCTTACGAGAGCAAGCTCTCGTTTTGAGGGTGCAGGCTCTCAACTTCATGGAGCCGGCTCTCTCCCTCTAAGAGTTGTCAAAATAAATCCCTTTAAGGAGCCGGCTCTCACCCTGTTCTGCATCATCTTCCTCATCTCCGACGAGTTCCAATCCCTCCGTTCTCCATTGTTAATGGTCCTAAAAGTCTAAACTATGTCCCAAATCATTCCAGATAATTTTTTACAACAAATATGCATCTTAAACAAAAATTAAAACAAGTTTTCATTTAAGAAATTTTAAGATTAAATAACTATGAATATAAACACATCAACTCTATTTTAATTTAATTTATGCATACATACAAGTTCCATTAATTTCTGACCCTGGAATTGACCTAGCCACGTATAGAACACGAAATCGAAGGGAAAGAGATAAAAGAAGAACTTACCTCTAGGTTTCAAATTGAAACCTTCTCTTCTTCTTCCTTGGTTTTCTGGTGACCTTGGTTGCCGTCGAACCCTCTCTGTTGCTCCTAGTTTTACCCATGAACAAACCCTCTTCCTTCCTCTTTGGTCCGGCCTTCAATCCTTGGCCAAAACCCTAGCTTTCTTTCTCAGTTTTCTCTCAAACTCTCTATCTCTAAAAAGTGGCGTGAATAGGGTTTCTAAACCCTTTGGCAGACTATCACAATGTATATATAGCCTTATTTTAAATCATTTTCCAAGTCTAAGACTGCTAAAAAAAAAAATAATAATAATAAAAAGGAAAAAGGAAAAATACAATATATACAGATACCTCTTAAGTATAATACGTGATATACATGTATATAAATATAATATATAATTAACTTATAACTATATATATCAACCGACTATACTAATTATTATTACTAACTATTAATAATAATAATTATAATTATAATCTCCTTATATACATATATACCCATATATATATGTACCTCCATCCATCTGTAAATAATTGTACCTATTAGCTAATGTGCACAAATGTGTACCACTTAAAAATACCACTTATAACAATAGCACATTCATCATTGCAGATTAATGCTATAGTAGAGGGTTGTCGAACCATAAGGATTGCAAGTTTATGGCAAACAACATTGTAAAATTACTTCCTAATTTAATAACAAAGATGATAGTTCGATTGGTTTGTCACTTAACCTACAAATTTAAAGTTCATAAAACAGTAAATGATGTGATTAGAATGGATTGAACTTATAGAGAATAGGTTAGGGAATTGACTTCACCTCAACCTCATAAACATGGTAAATTGCACTCAACTTGGGGAAAGACAATTATATATATAAAATGATGTGTAGAAGTATAAAACTACCACAACATCGTCAAGAAGATCATACATTTTAGGACTAAGCATAACCCATCTTTGGTTAGCATGGTTCATCCACCTAAACTAGGTTGTGGTATGAACCATCTTCCCTAGGCATGGCCTATTAAGGTCCTTGAATGGTATGTTGCTGTAATGACCCAGATTTTCACGGATATTTTTTTTTCCGTTGTCTTTCCTATCTGAGTTCAGTTCCTCTTCGCTTAGTGTCGTCTCGAGTGCTCTAGAGTGATTTTTGAGACTCTTTTCTGTGGATTGACAACTTCCTTTGAGGACCGAGTCGTTTCCACATTTTTTGTTTTTCGGCATTATTCACTTTTCATCCTTTTCCCTATTTCGTCCTTTTCCATATTTTGTCTTTTCCCCATTTGACACTTTGTTGGTGTAACCACACTTCTTGTGTTTGGAGTTGGTTTTTGACTTCATGTATCTCCATCTTGAGTGGTTTCCACGAAATACGTATCTTTACTTTTACAAGAAAGTACTCTAGTTGCTCCTGGTGTCCATAGGGGCATGGATACAATGTTCTTTGAAATTATTTTCTTTTCTTGGGGTGTTTTTCGTAAATATCTTTTGAAGATATTTTATTTCAGGGGTTTTTAAGAAAATATTTTTGGAAGATAGTTTCATTCTGGGCCATTAGTGCAGTTTTCACTTTTTGGAGGGGCCATTGTGCAATTAATGAAAGTTATTGCTAAATACCTTGTTTTGAGCCTGGATCCTTGTACAAGATTCATTTTTACTTTTCATTGAGTCGTGTACTCTTAGAAATTCCTTCTGGTCATTGTTTTCTAGTTTCAGGGTTTTTGGCCCCAGTCAGTGCCAAACTTGTTTTGGGCATAACTTTTTGCTCCGGACTTGGTTTTTGACGCTGTTTCTTCCGTTGTTCAAATTTTATCATTTTGAATCTTTTTTGTTCACAAAGTTTTGTCATTTGAGCGCGTCTACTTAAATTTTACTTTTTCGGACCCGGCGGGACACGTTCGGGGCACTTTTTGAGATTTCTATAAAAAGGGGGTGAGATATTTCATTTTTCATCTTCTCCCCTCTTCATGCCCGACCTGGAGCTCCCATGGCAGCCCAAGGGGTGCTGCCATCTTCTCTCTCCTCTTTTGGTTCATTTTTCCTTGATGGAAAGTCTTCGGCCTTAATGTTTGTTGTTCCCCTCGCCGTGCTCCACCTTTCCCCCTTATTAGAATTCAGTTTTGACCATTTCTTGAGTTTGGTTTTGAGGTCAAGTTATGATTTTGATGGGGCTTTCATGGGGGTTATGTTCACGGCGTTGTCCCCGACAAAACCTAGTAGTTTCGTCGGATTCGAAGCCATTCCATTTTGATGGCTTTTGAGATTTTCATCTCAAATTGAGGTAGGGAATAGTTTAGGCTTTTGTGTGTGTTGTATTGAGTGTTTAGCATGATTATACAACTTATATATATGCCTTGTATCAAATCTTAAAAGTTATTAATTTTTATTTCTTTGTATAAGATTTAAAATTTATGATGATATGTAACTTTGATTTGAATTGTGGCATGCTAGAAAATCTAGTTTTAATATGTTTGTTAACATATACTAAATTGGGATTAATTAAATAAGAATTGCTCTTTTTAATTAATATTTATCTTTTGTGAAAGATTAAAGTGCATGGCCGTACCTTGCATGAAATTAAGTTGTAGTATGCTTCTAAATTAGGTTTTGGCATGTTGTTTAACATACTTTAATTTGAGAGCATTTGGACAATTAAGAAAATCTAGAGATTTCAATTAAAATGATTATTTAAAATCTAATTAAGGGTTCCGTTGGCCTAATTGAGTGTTTAGCTTGATATTTGTGATAACTATGACTTATGTACTAGCATATGTTAATTTGGGACCATTTAGAGTTGTTTTAGAATTGAGAGATTTAATTATCATGATGTAATTAAATTCTACCTTGTTGCACCATTGATTGAATCATGTAATTGACATTGATAATATGTTTAAGGCATGATTTTAGGCTTAGAATGGAATTATGAGTTTATGTTCCAATATTAAATTATATTGTTATAGCGTGTAACGAATTGCACACTGAAGATTCGACATGTGATGTTATTATAGTGCGTAACGAATCGCGCTCTGAAGATTCAACATTGTTATCCTATAGCAGTTGTGGATTTAGAGCATGTGTTGTGTGGTTACAACCTACTTGTGCGTGAAGGTAGTTTCGTGTACTGTTTAATACGTATATAAGTTGTTAACTTAATTATTTTGGAGTCTTGGGACATTGTTATTGTGATATGGCTAAAGTTCGGCTTTAGTGCGGGAGGTATGAGTTCTCCCCAATTGAGATAGTGCGCACTAGGGTGGTCTTCCCAGTGGGTTAATGCCCGTAATAACCAATTTGTTCTTGGTTTAGCCCGAGACGTGATGTCCAAGTCTTCCACTATTTGATTTCGCATTCAATTCCAAGTTGACAACCAATGTTTAATTGTGACTTGTGGTTTTGGTAATTGGCGATTTGATGTTGTTAAGTACATCCATACTAAATTGATATATTTAGTTGATTTCACACTTTTAGATTGCTAGTTGATAACCTAGAGAATCTATGTCTTGATGTGTGGTATTAGATATTCTAATTATGCTAAATTGTTATATTTAGTTGATGTTGCATTTTAGACTTCAAGTTGATAACCTTGAGAACCACTATGTTGTTGCTTTGTGTAAGCATGCTCCTATGTTGTTGCTTTGTGTAAGCATGACCCTATGTTGTTAAAATTGCATGAATGAGGTGATTGATGCTAGAAATGATCTTAGGTAGCTAGGATGCTCCCTGAATCTCACCTTGACATAGATGTTAAGTGGAATGAACCACAATAATTAAATCATGCAACTTATAAAACTTTAGGTCGATGCATGCTCATTTCCTACGAGTAGCTTTATGTTACTCACCCCTACGATACTGGGGCATATTTCAGGTACAGGATACAAGATTGGAGATTGCAATTGCTTGGGTGATTTGCTGAGTTGAGCTTCTTTAGAAGCATTCTTGTTCACATGCAAGTGTTAGCATGTTCATGATTTGTCTATGAAATGTAATTTTTCTAACTTGGAGGTTTGACATGTCAAATGTTGTAAATGTATTGTAATGAGGCCATAGGCCATTTTAGCACATCTATTTTATCATATTACATACACTTGCATGCTCACTTTGGCAAACAATACCTTCCTTGATGAAAAAAAAACTCTAAGTAGCATTTTTAGGGAGTTTTACCCTATTATGTTCCAAAGGCCTTTCGAGTATTTCACAATGCGTTTTTTTATTTTTCCTCGCATGTCACGTAGAAAACTCAATTTTGAGGGGGGCTTCTTCTTTATGTTTTTCTAGAAAACATTATTTTGGCCTTCAAAAACCAATATTTTTCCGAAATATCCTTGCTGCCAGGTTTTGCAAATTTTTAGTACAAATGTAGTTGGTACTATTCATCGACTTTTTTTTGAAAATCATCACGACCGATCTCGAAACTTCCAGAGGTCTTGTGGGTGCATTTTAAGATTGCAATTTCAATTTAGGCAATTTAAAAGCCTCCTGAAGCCCTATTTCCAAAACTTGGGCAGTAGCTCGGATTAGTTTTTTTCCACTTGACCTGATTTTTTTTGGGGCATTCTGAGCATTTTACAATGCATTTTTTTTGTTTCCGTTCACAATTGACGTAGGAAACTTGATTTTAGGGGGGGTTTCTTCTTTGATTTTTTTTCCAAAAAAGTCCATTTAGATGCCCGTTTTTACTCTCAGTTGCAGCAGTGGTGGGTTGTCCTCGTTGGGCCGCCATGACATTATTTTTGTTTTTGGCCTTTCTTCCCTGTCCAGACTCCAAATTGAGTAAACTTTTTTTTTGAACTTGATTAATTTGTCATTTGCTTTCCAGTGGTGTGCTCGATAGCAATTGAATCCACTTTTTACAAAATGACCATTTTGCCCCTAGGTTCTTTTTGTCTGTATTTGAAACGACACTTCTGCATTTGTTTCCTTTGGGTTCCGTGACCTCATTGAGGGTCACATTGGTGTCTTAGAGACGCATTGTATCTCTAGAGATCGTTGTTTCACCTTTCACTTCCGCATTTCGGATCCATTATCGAGTCATCTTTTGGTCATCATTGACGCACCGGGTTGACAAAACTTGGGCTGTCACAGTTGCAGCACATGAAATCAATTAAATATCGTAGATTATCTTTAGTTGGCATGGACCATCTGCCTAACTACATTAATCTAAAGGTGTAGCGTGGTTCATCTTCCTTAAGCATAACCTATATAAATACTCAATTACATGCCAATATAACCATTCCATAAATTATTTCCCATTGTCACTATAGGAAATCAAGTGTATAATTGTGCCAATGTGATTTCTAAGACAAGATAAACAAATCAAAAAAATTATATATTCAAAGGATAATCAAATACATTAATTCAATGTAAACTACATCAATTCAATGTAAACACTTCTAATTTATGAAACTGAATATATACAATAAGAATCCCCAAATTAAAATATAATCTAACACATGTTTACTTGGTCTAGGTTACATCAACTCCCTAGAAAGGGAGTTAGACCCTTATGGACATGGCAGCAAACCTCTAGGATTGAAGAAAAGAAGAAAATCTCTCCTTTCACCATTGTTGCAAAGCTTAGCATAAGAACCCTAAGAAAATCCTCTCCCTCACAATCTCTTTTTGAAAAACCAAAACTAATTACTTTGATACAAGCCTTTCCCCTCCTTTATCCTCACATGAGTTTTAGAAATAAGCAATACGTTCAAAATTTGAATTTCCACTCAAGATAGAGCAAAATCAGACTTAATTAAAATGGGGGTCTGTAGTCTTGCATCCGGACGCGCAGGATGGCGTCCGAAGGCGTGGCGCTGATGGTTTGGCGTCCAGACATGAGGTATTGAAGGGTGGGTGATGAACCAAGTTTTTCAACCCGGTGCGTCAGTGATGAACCGAAAGTTGACTCGATAACGGATCTGAAATGCGGAAGTGAAAGATAAAACCAAAGTCTATAGAGATATAAACTATCCCCAAGACACCAATGTGACCTTCCATGAAGTCACGGAGCTCAAAGAAATAACCGGAAGCGAAAACTAACATGAAAAGGGTCAAATGGTACCCTATGGCACCAATAACAACCAAAGGAGCAAAGTCTAGTTCAAACTAGACCACGTACACCAAAACTGAAAAAGAGACTTTAAGCCTCACTTGAATCCCCCATTGCATGATCAAACTTAATTATATACAAGTGTGTGATGATGTGAACATACACGCAAGTGTAAAACAACATTTTAAACATGCTAAAATGGCCTATGGCCTTATTACAATTCATTTACAACATTTAACATGTCAAACCTCTAAGTTGGAAAAATTGCATTTCATAGGCAAAACTTAAACATGCTGACACTTGCATGTGAACAAGAATGCTTCTAAATAAACTTCAATTCTGCAAATCACCAAAGTAAGTGCAAATCTCCAATCTTGTATCCTGTACCTGAAATATGCCCCAATAACTTTAGGGTTAGCCACATAAAGCTATTCGCAGGAAATGAGCATGCATCAACCTAACGTTTTACAATTTCATCACCTTAAGGTGAAACATGTTAAAAGGGGCTCATGCCACCTAACATCTATGCCAAAATGAGACTCAAGGAGCATTCTAAGCTACCTTAAACCATTTTTAGCATAAATCACATCATTCATGCAATTCAAGTAACATAGAAGCATGCTATACAAAGCAACAATATATAGATTCTCAAAATTATCAACTTGAAATCTAATACACAAAACCGACAAAGTGGATCATGCTACCTAACGTCTATGTTCCAAATGAATCTATAAGATCATTCCTAAGCTACATTTGAACAACAAGATGCAAATCACAATATCTATGCAATTTAACCAATATAGATGCATGTTATACCAAGTAACTAGATATAGATTCTCAAAGTTATCAACTTGAAATCTAAAATACGGAATTAACTAAATATAGCAATTTAGTATAATTAATATTTCTAATACCACACATCAAGACATAGATTCTCTAGGTTATCAACTAGGAATCTAAATGTGCGAAATAAAATAGTGGAATACTTGGACATCTAAGCTTGGAATTCTGCCGAGACCTCAACGGCTATTACGGGGACTAACCCGCTGGTAATACCACCCCTAGTGCGCACTATCTTGAAGGGGAGAACTCATACCTCCTGCACCAGAGCCAAACTCTAGCCATGTTATAGTAACCATGTCCCAAGTGACTCCAAAATAAATAAGTTAAGAACTTATATATGAAATATATATACAGCACGAAACTACATTCCATGCACAAGTAGGTTGAAACCACACAAAACATGCTATAAATCCACAACTACTATAGGATGACAATGTCGAATCTTCAAAGCGCGATTCGTTACGCACTATAATAACATCATATGTCGAATCTTTAGTGTGCGATTCGTTACACGCTATAACAATATAATTCAATATTGAAACATAATCGCATATATCCATTACAAGTCTAAAATCATGCTTCAAACATAATATCAATGTTAAACATATGATTTAATCAAAAATGCGATAGAAACAAAAATTAATTATATAACCTAATTAATTTCTCTAAGTTTCAAGTCTCGATTTAATGATCCCTAATTAACACATGTTATACAACATAGCATGGTCATTATATATACCACGTGAAAAACTTAATAAGGTCATTAAAACAATATGATGGAATTTAATTAAAATATGATAATTAAATTCCTAGATTCTAAAACAACATCGAATGGTCCTAATTTAACATATGCTAGTGTACAAGTCCTAGTCATCACAAATATTAAGTTAAAAACTTAATTAAGCCAACGGAACCTTTAAATAGATTTTAATTAATCATTTTAATTAAAATCTCTAGATTTTCATACTTAACCAAATGCTCTCAAATTAAAGTATGTTAAACAACATGCCAAGACTTAACTTAAAAACATGTTACAAGTTAATTTCATGCAAGGTACATCCATGATAATTAAACTTTCACAAAAGATAATTATTAAATAAAAATTGCAATTCTTATTCAAATAATTCTAATTTAATATATGTTAACAAACATATCAAAACCTAATTTTCTAGCATACCACAATTTAATTCTAAGTCATATAACATCATGAGAATTAAATCTTACCCATAGAAATTAATTAAATTAAATTCTAGATTTTAAACAAAAGCATGCATACAATTTATATAATCATGGGAAACACTTAATACAACACATAAACAATCCTAAAACATCATCTACCTCAATTTGAGATAAAAATGTCAAAAGCCCATCGAAAAAAAGGTGCTCCGAATCCGACGATACCGAAGGGTTTTGTCGAGGACAACGCCGTGAACAAGAATCCCCAAGAAGCCCCATCAAAATCACAACTTGACTTCAAACCCAAACTCAAAAAATGGTCAGAAATAGGTTCCAATAAGGGTGAAAGGTAGAGCACGTCGAGGGGAACATTAAACGTTAAGGCCGAAGACTTTTCATCAAGAAAAAATGGATCAAAGGAGGAGAGAGAAAGTGGAGAAAAATGAGCAGCTCCATGGGTATCCATAGCGTTCAGCCAAGAGAGGAAGAAGAAGAGAAAAATCTAATTTTTCTTCTTCAAGTCCCCTATTTATAGAAAATCTCAAAAGTGCCCCGAAAGGGCCCCGCCGGGTCTAGAAAAGTGGAATTTAAGCAGACGCGCTCAAACGGAAAAAATTTGTGAATGAAAAAGATTTAAAATGAGAAAACATAAACAACGGAAGAAACGACATATGCCCCAAATAAGTTTGGCACAGAGAGATATGCCTCGAATAAGCTTGGCGTAAACCGGGTTTAGAAAGTCTGAAACTGGAGAAAAATGACCAGAAGGAAATTCTAAGAGTGCACGACTCGACGAAATGTGAAAATGAATCCCGTACGAGGATCCAGGCTCCAGACAAGGTATTTTTGCAATAACTTTCGTTAATTGTTCAATGGCCCTTCCAAAAAGTGAAAACTACACAACTACCCCAGAATGAAAATATCTTCCAAAAATATTTTCTTAAAAACTCCTGAAATAAAATATCTTGAAAAGATATTTATGAAAAATAACCCAAGAAAAGAAAAAGATTTTGAAAAACTATGCATCCATGCCCCTATGGACACCGAGAGCAACCAGAGGACTTTCTTACAAAAGTAAAGATACGTATTTCATGGAAACCACTTAGAATGAAGATACATGAAGTTAAAAACCAACTCCGAATGCAAGAAGTGTGGTTTTGCAAATAAAGTGACAAATGGGGAAACGACAAAATAGGGAAAAAGACGAAATAGGGAAAATGACAAAAAGTGAATAGTGTCAAAAAATTAAAAATGTGGAAATGACTCGTCCCTCAAAGGAAGTTGTCAATCCAAAGATAAGAGTCTCGGAAATTACTGTAGAGCACTCGAGAGAATACTAAGCGACGAGGAACTGAACTCAGAAAGGAAAAGATAAACGGAAAAAAAATATCCGTGAAAATCTGAGAAAGGGAAAGGAATGAAAATGACCGGGTCATTACAGGTGGCGTCCGGACGCCAGTTCTTGCATCCAAACGTGAGGCATTGCTTCCTTGGCTACTTCTTCTTTCTTTAGCTCTGATGGCATCCATTGCCTATTTAGGTCGTTTCTCCTTGAAAACCACTTGAAATGTAGGCCCGATATGACTTGTGCTTCAAAAACCCTTAAAACCTTATTCTTATTCCTTTTTAGAAGTAAAACCTGCAAAGACATAAAAACATAAAAATGTAGTTAATCTATATACATAGATCAAATAATGGGCTTAACTAATACAATTAAGGGCACTTAAATATGAAATATTTGTCGCTTATCAGACCCCCAAACTTACATTTTGCTAGTCCCTTAGCAAAACAAAATTGAACCACAAACTTCTCCTCTTTCGTGGAAGTGACGATTGTATTTAGCATATATAACAAGCCTTTTCAACCCTTAGGTATCTCTGGAGGATGAGTGAAGTCTCTTGAGGGTTTACCAGAAATAATACCCACAAACACTAAGTAACATGGCTCATTCTGGTATAAATTGAAACATGTGACTTTAGGGAAAAACTCTATCATGAAGACTATAACAAGTATACATACAATGATATCTTAAAACAATATTTAATTCCCAGCATTCATGCATCAACAAACTAGTCCACATACATGATCTTCAACATCTCATTTATAATAGAATTTCATCTCAAGTTCCTTTAGAAGTGAACTGGAATTGTGATTTTCTCTTTATAATGCACTTTTAACCCTTTTATGACTTATGCAAAGTCTTCCACATCCTTAACTTATCTTTTGAAATCATTATCCAAGGCATTTATTTGAACACATTTTTTTTTTTTTTTTTTCATGCATGACTATGTGCAATGTCCAAGTTCCTTAAGCTCTCTAATCACCCCATGTAACAGGCGTTGAGCCAATGACTCCTTAGGGCGTTAAGTGTAAAGACACTCCTAAGGGCGTAATGACTTGGAATGGTTAGGCTACGAACTCAAACGAATCATATATCTTACATTCTTTCCTTGTCTTCATTTTTAATCATTTGATATGGTGAACGAATGCAGTTTTTTTTTTTTTTTTTGGCAAGGATTACTTCATTAATCTGACTAACTAATTCAGTGAGCCAATTAAATAAAACCACAAGGAAGGGAATGCAATTTTCGGTGTGCTCAATGTGCATTATAAAGTCACTTAGAGATGAAAGGCTCCAAAATAAAACATTTAAATCATGCAATGGACCTTTCTCATTTAAAAACATTATGCTAGTAACTTTCAATCATTCCTTGATATCATATATAAGCATACAGATTGTATTAACCCCATAGATCCCCCCCCCCCACCCCAGAAGAACTTAGTTCCAATAACACCAAAAATCATTCGCCTAACATACAATATATATATATATATATATATATATATATATATATATACATATATATATATTTTAACAAATCAACAAAATTAATTATATCTGTACATAATTCAACCATATCTAACAATGTCAATACACCTATAAATAGCAACTCTCAACACCCCCAAACTTACATTAAACAATGTCCTCAATGTATGAAAACATGTATATAAAAATTAAACATGCAAGGAAGTGTAAAAAGGAGAGAAACTACAGAGTACAATATGTGAACTTCAGTGCAACCAGTGTTAGTCAGAAAGCTATACTTTTCTCCCCCCAAACTTGGCCCTGATAATCAGTTCACAAAAATTGGGTACCAAGCATAAAAACATAAACATATAAAGATATAAATATGAAGTAATATGCCAAACTTTATTCAAAACTAGGAAAGAAAACCAAAATATGTGCCAAACATGGCCCAAATCATAGAATTTTTCAAAACACGCAAAACAGAAATAAATAGCAAGAACTAGATAAACTAAAGAGCAACACAATGCTCAATCCTCCATAACGGTGGAGAATGATGGACCCGGACCGGCACCACTACGGTCGATAATTGACTGCATCATTGCCTGTAGAAACTACTGTCCTTCTCTTGTCTCTTTATAAAAGTTTGTAAGGTTGCCTTCCATGGTATCGACCTACAACTGAAGCGCATCAAGTGGGTTGCTGAGAGAGTCATACTCTGCCCTAGTCATTGCAGGTGGTATTGGACCAGCAGGTGCAGGGTCATCATGCTCAGCCTCTAAAGAAATATTCACATCACCCCAATAAAACTCATCACTGATGCGTAGCTGTCTGCCCTTATTCAATTGAGAACGACTCTTCTTCCATTCAGTGAGATTATACTGATACATATCTTCCATTTTCTACTCACTCCAGCGCACCTTGAGGTGCGTCCCTTTAACATTTTTATGATCAAATAAGGAAATGGAAACGCCCAAGTCAAAGCATTATCCACTTGCTTTACGATGAGTTCACGGTAGAGTTTCAGAATTTGATCCCAAATTAGCTGTGGAACACAAAACTAATACCCTCTTTCCGCAGCATAAAGGGTAGTCAGAAAAGCACCCTTCCATTCCGAATGCCTAGCACTCGGAAAGACATTTTGAGTAAGGACAGAGTCTAAAAACCAAATCCGGCACGGAATGTAGGATTTGTTAGTGCTCGTTATGCGACGATGTGTGAAGTTGTTGTGTCCGGACAATATCATGTAAAGTAATTGTGTTCAGACTGTAATACCCCTAATTTTAAAAGAATAGTCCTGCTATTTTAATTAAGTATTTTGTTGCATTTTTAATTATTTAATTGGTTTGATTTAACTGTTTAATTGTTTTAAATACTTAATGGGTTTGATTTAACTGTTTAATTATTTTGATTATTTGTTTGATTTGATTTAATTGTTTAATTGTTTTAATTATTTAATTGGGTTTGACTTCACTGTTTAATTGTTTTAATTATTTAATTAGGGTTTTATTTAGGGATTTGTATTTGTCTTTTAAGTGATCCCGTTGGGGGTTTTAGCCGACTTTTAATTAGCTTGGGATTAGGATTAGGGTTTTTAGTGAGGCCTATAAATATATGTATAAAGGTTCTACCTAGGGTTTTAGAAACCTATTCACGACTGTGGAGGCAGAGAGAGAATAGAGGAGGATTACAGTAGGAATTGCCGGAGAATTTAGGAAGACGACGGTGCAAGGTTTCAAACTGAGACCTAAAGGCAAGTTCTAATCCTAACTCTCTTCCTTTGGCTCATGTTCTTTACATGTCTAATGCAACTCCAGGACTAAATTTAGATTAAAATTAAACTGGATTGCATGTATGAATGCTTAAAAACTGGTTGTGTTTACAAGCTATTTATTGGTTGTTTTAAATTCTTTCTTGTGTAACTCCTCAATTAATTCATGTAAACTGATGTATAAAGAGTTGAATTAGTCTATAACACACTGGGAAGCTTTAAAATTAATCTAGTTCGCATGGTTGATTTATTTAGAACAATACGTGTTCTTGAATGGTAAACTGCTCATTCTAACTTCTTGTTGCATAATTCGTGTCTCGATTGATGTCAGTGAATGAATAAAGCATTAAATTGTTTTTGGATCACACTGGGACATAATTTTAACCAATAGAAGCCTTAGCAATTGAGGACGTATAAATTGGACGTCGCCGGAGGTGACACAAGTGAAGGAAAACAAGCAGATTAGGAAAACTTGGCAGCTCCACTCAAGGGGGAGGCAGCTTGCCTTGTGGGGGAAGTGGCTCCTTCCTCTTTTGTTGTATTTTTGATGTTTTGGTTGATTCTAGGCTTGTTTTCGACGCTACAGATGTATTTAGGAGCTGTAGTTGGGAAGTTTAGTTGATGTTTAAGATCAAGTTAGATCTTTAGAAGGCTTATTAATGCATAATAAACCAATTAATGTTTATTGCTTGAACAGTATATAATTTTAAGTAAATTGGTAGACTGTTCTTAGAGATTGAGGATTTAAATTGCACAACCATACGTGTAGCAATTTATCTGTGAATGGAGTTATTGTTTATTCATATTTTTGTGGTAAATTATAAGCATGTTAGATTACAGAATGATTATATGCCTATAATGGATAAAATGATGTATACATATGTTACCTGTATTATAAATTCCTGGATAACTGTGTAGGGTTATAAGAAAAGTATGTAAATTTATTTAGTTTATTATGCTTACTTGGATTTAATTGATGGTTACATGTATGATTTGTATTATCAATTATGGGACTATGCGGAGTAGTATCAAATAGGCCTGTTAAATTATAAAGTTTTATCATACTTAATATGGAACAATTGATGTTTATATGTGATGTTTCACTATCGATTATTGGATATATGAAATAGTTGATAATTACATATATTGCTTGTTTTATTAACTGTTGGATGTTGGATTACATGCACTAGTATGGGACGGTGGCATTTCTTGGTTTGGATTGGCTTGAAACGCTAACTCCTACCTATATCAGAATAAGGGAATGGATTATAAAAATAAAATCCTACTTATATGTAAGCATGTGCGGCTGAACAAGCTGAACGGCTAACTGGACTTATTATGGATGGATAGGAAAGACTTTAAGTATATATATTTATGGTACCGCGATCTGAGCTTGAGTCTTAGAGTCGTTAGGTCGGAAGTGTATATGCAGTAGGATGCGTAGTTGGATATGATAGGTCGAGGTATACCCTGTTAGGCTTAGGTACTCTTGCCCACTCAGGTGCGTTTTGCATGTTGACTTCTATTCAGGTTGAGAGACCCTGCATAGTCTATTGAGAGTCCTATAGTGTGGATATATATATATATATATACGGATTATATAGCTATTGTTGAGTTGGTTAGAATGTACATGCGTATCGAGTCTCTGTTCGGATTGTAATAGGATAGAACTTGTTCATGGGCCTGACCCACTTTTATTTTTTCTGGTGTTTGACAGTTCTAGTCGTAGGCTTGATCGTGCTAAGCAGAGACTATCACTCCCTCTTCCTACGATTTAGGACTTCTCTGCGTGGTTTAGCTTTGGATGTTCTTTCAGTGATTTACATTTCAGATTGGATTTTTATTAGGGGTCCACTAGAGATGGATTCTCGAGTTGCTTAAACTATTGGAGGTTTTGGAAGGAGTTGGATTATTTAATATTTATTACTTGAGAATTATATATTTTAGAATTCCTACAGCTTTATTAATTATTTCTTAAATCTTATTATCATCTATGTTCATTTAAAATACTTTAATTATTTGATATTCCCTCGGGTTCGGGCTTTGACCCGATCAACCTATGTCTCAGATTGGAGGGGTATAATAGTGGGTATCAGAGCACTCCTGGTTCAAGTGTCTCTAGGATGTTTTTTATGAGGACTTCCGCATAGCATACTCTATTGATTAGAGCTTAAGTTTAGGTTTCATTGTATTTCTTTACGGTTTGGTTTAAATCATTTTGATGTTTGTTTTTTCCGTGTTAACAGATGGTTAACACTAGGAGAGGACGGAACCTACAAGGGAACAGGCAGTAGAGGAGAGTGGCACATAGGCAGCAGGAATGGCTACAACGTCAGGAAATGGAGGAAGAGCAGCAAAGGCTTGGGTTTCAGGATGATGGTCAGTTTCAGGAAGAGCAGGAGGAAGTTCAGTAGACTCGGGATTAGGGAGGTGATCCAGAGTATCCTCCTCATATCAATAACCTCATTGCTCGGGCTATAGAAGCAGGTGTAATAGCTGCACTTCGGAATCAGCCACAGGTACAACCGGCACCGATAGCAGCACTGGTTATTTAGACTGATACTTGGGATAAGGCTAGGAGTTCTTTCATAAAGGGAGCCCACCTGAGTTCTCAGGCTCCACCAATGCAAAAGCAGCTCATTAGTGGAAATAGGACATCGAGCGACATCTTCGCTTAGTTCAGTGCACGGAGGTTCAGAAGCAGATGCTTGCTACTTTGAAGCCAGTTGGAGATGCAGTACAGTGGTGGGAGTCAGTTACCACCACAGAGGAGAGGATGTCATTGACTTATGATCAGTTAATTGCACATTTTGATGAGAATTACTTTCTTTATGTAGTCAGGGCCGCTATGAAGACTGAGTTCCTTAATCTGCAATAGGGGAACTTGACAGTGGCAGAGTATGAGCAGCAGTTCACGCGCTTATCTCCATTTGCTCTAGAGGAGGTGGATACAGAGGAGAAGAAGCGGAATAGTTTCATAAAGGGACTGATGTGGTCTATTAAGTGAGCTATGATAGGTAGTCCAGCCTACACTACTTATGCTTAGGTGGTGGACGCTGCTTTACAGCTGTATCAGTTGACCATGGACTTCAGACAAGCTAAGGGTGAGAAGCGGGGTGACGAAGACTCTGCTAATCTGTCAGCTGAGAAAGGAAATAGCAATGGACACTAACAAAATGACAAGGGCAAATTCTAGGGTCAAAAACATTGGAAGAAGCACAAGGGTGGTTCAGATGCTCACAGGAATGGGGCACCTATTCAGAGGCAGCAGAATGGGGAACGACAGGCAGGATAGGGGTAGCTACAGGATAATCGACAGAGGAGGCCATTTGGTACTTTCCAAGGTAGTTGCTACACTTATGGAGAGTATGGTTATACTTTCACACAGTGTCCTAAAGCTGGATAGGGATAGCGACAGCATGTGCGGTAGGGGCAAAGTGCGCCAGTACCTTTACCCGCTCCACAGGTTCCACAGATTCAGGGACAGGCGTATCCAGCTTTACCAGCACCGGCACAGTCTCAGGGACAGGCACCGCAACAGCTACATTATGGTAGGGTGTACAACCCCATGCCACAGGATGTTCAGGCACCTCAGGCTATTGAGGGTAAGTTTCCTATTCATGGTTCATTGGGATGTGTTTTATTTGATACGGGTGCTACACACTCGTTTGTATCTCGGTCTTTTGTGCTTTATCTGGGATGACCATGTGGGTATGTGATAGACCTCTGGGGATTTCTACACCTTTAGGCAATACTACCATATTACATGAGAGTGATGGGCCTGTGACACTAGATATTTGTAGACTCAGATTTCTAGCCAATCTACTGGTCCTGGACATGCACACTTATGACGTGATACTTGGGATGGATTGGTTATTTCACTACCATGCCCAAGTTAATTGTTTTGATAGGTCTATTATATTCACCATACCTGGTCAGGATATGTACGTCGTCGCTATGCCATGTATTAAAGGGGGTAGTAGCACTTATTTGTTTCATGTGGAGGAAGAAATAGATGAAGGGGTTATTGTGTCATTGGATCATATACCGATTGTACAGGACTTTTCGGATGTTTTTCAGGAGATTCCAGCGTTGCCATCTAGTCGGTAGATAGACTTTATGATTAACTTAGCTCCAGGCACTACGCCTATTGCTAGGGCACCATACAGAATGGCACCAGTGGAGATGAGAGAGCTAAGGGATCAGATTCAGGAATTACTCAGACAGGGTTTCATTCGTAGGAGTACTTCACCCTTGGGAGCACCAGTTCTGTTTGTGAAGAAGAAGGACGGTTCCTTCGCCTGTGTATAGATTACAAGGAGTTGAATAAGGTTACTATTGTAACAAGTATCCTCTACCTAGGATTAATAATATTTTTGATCAATTAAAGGGAGCTACATACTTTTCTAAGACTGATCTGCGGTCTGGATATCATTAACTTCGGGTTAGAGAGCAGGTTGTTCTGAGGACAACGTTTCTCACTAGATATGGATCTTATGAGTTTCGGGTAATGCCATTCGGGTTGACTAATGCACCAGCGTTTTTCATGGACTTAATGAACAAAGTCTTCAGGGTTTATTTAGATCAGTTTGTCATTGTCTTTATAGATGACATTTTAATTTATTCAAGGTCAGAGGATGATCATGCCAAACATCTTTGGATAGTCTTGCAGACGCTTCGTGAGCACCAGTTATATGCTAAGTTCAAGAAATGTGAATTTTAGCAGTGAAAGGTGAAGTTTCTGGGTCACGTGGTGTCAGAAAGAGGAATAGAGGTGGATCCAGCCAAGGTTTCAACAGTGGTTGAATGGGGACAACCTACTTCACCTATCGAGATTTGGAGTTTCCTTGGATTGGCAGGATATTATCGTTGGTTCATACAGGAGTTCTCCAAGATAGCGGGAGCACTCACTCATTTGACTAAAAAGGGTGTACGGTTCGTGTGGGATGAACATTGTCAGAAAGGTTTTGATGAACTGAAGACTAAGTTGACTTCTACACTAGTTCTGTTTACTCCAAAGAGTAGGATTGAGTATCTTGTCTACACAGATGCTTCTTTGCAAGGTCTTGGATGTGTTTCGATGTAGGAGGAGTGATCGATTTCTTAGGGATCTCAAAAGCTTAAGCCGCATGAGCTTAGTTATCCAACACATCATTTAGAATTAGCAACCGTGGTCTTTGCCCGACACATTTTGAGGCATTATCTGTTGGGAGAGTCCTTCAGATTATTTAGTGATCACAAGAGTTTGTAGTATTTGTTCACTCAGCGAGAGCTGAATATGAGGTAGCGCAGATGGTTAGAGTTTTTAAAAGACTATCATTTCTCTATACAGTACCATCCAGGGAAAATAAATGTGGTGGTGGATGCAATCAGTCGCCGACCTGTTGCTAGTCTTTTTGATCTAGTTACCAATGGAATACTTTGAAGATGGTGGATGAGTTGTCGGATGCTTTCGCGGCTTGCATGGTAGTTACACCTTCTATAATCCACAAGGTTTTGAAGGCATAATTCACGGATCAGCAGTGCATTGACAAAGTTGTAGAGATAGCTTCCGATGAGGTCCTATTTTACTATGTTGGGATTGATGGGGGTTTTAGGTACAAAGGCCGTTTGGTGGTACCTTCTGCTAAGGATTTGAGGAAAGATGTGATGACTGAGACTCACCACTCTGAGCTTTCTGTTCATCCAAGAGGAGACAAGATGTATCAGGATATGAAGTGGTCGTTTTGTTGGGCAGGTATGAAAAAGGACATTGCTATTTTTGTCTCTCGATGTAATACTTGTCAGATGGTCAAGATTGATTATCAGTGGCCACCAGGAGCTCTACAGCCACTACCTATACCGGAGTGGAAATGGGAGAGCATTTCTATAGATTTCGTAGAGGGGTTGCCTAACTCTTTCAAGGACCACAATTATATTTGGGTAATCGTGGATAGATTGACTAAGTCAGCTCATTTCTCGCCTATTCGCACTGACTTTACTTCGGAGCAGTTGACGAGACTTTACATTACAGATATTGTGAAGTTGTAAGGCATTCTGTTGTCTATTATATCGAACAGGGATTTGAGCTTTGTGTCAGGATTTTGGAAAAGTTTTCAGTAGGCTTTCGGTACAGAATTACATCTTAGCAGTGCTTATCATCCTTAGACTGATGGATAGACTGAGAGGGTTAATCAGATCATGGAAGATATGCTTCGGTCATGTGTTCTTGATTTCAAGGGCCACTAGGAGGATTATTTGCCACTAGTGGAGTTTACATGTAACTATAGTTTTCAGAAGACTATTGAGATGGCACCATTTGAGGCATTGTACGGCCGACCGTGTTGATCGCCTGTTTGTTGGACTGAGGTTGGCGAGAGCGGATTCTTGGGTCTTGAGTTCATCAAGGATACTTCTGAGAAGATTTCTCTTATCAGGGATCGCATGCACACTGCCCAGAGTAGGCAGAAGAGTTATGCGGATCATCACACAGTGTCTCTTATGAAAGGAGCATTGCACTTTTAGAGGAAAGGGAATTTGTCACCACTGTTTGTCGATCCATTTATGATTATGGATCGAGTTGGAGTTGTCGCTTATCGGTTGGCACTTTCGGATAATTTGGATCGCGTATATAACGTGTTTCATGTTTCCATGTTGCAAAAATTTTTACGAGATGAGGATCGGTATCAGCATATCGATGTTGGGGAGATTGAGTTGCAGCCAGATGCAACTTATTTGGAGCCACCGTGTCTTAAAGTCGACCGTCGGGATCAAATCCTTCATAATAAGGTTATTCCATTGGTGCTTATTCAGTGGAGTCATCATAATGAAGCTGAGTCTACTTCGGAATGGGAGGATGTAATTCGCTCGCAATTTCCTAAAATCTTGGAAGAAGGTAAGAAAGAATTCCGAGGATGGAATTCCTTTTGTTAGATAATTAAGTCAAACCCAATTAAATAATTAAAACAATTAATTATTGGGGGTTTAGCTAAACCCCCAAGCTAATTATTTAATTGGGTTTGACTTAAAAGTCGGCTAATTGGATTTGTACTTGTATTTTAAGTAGCTTGGGATTATGATTAGGGTTTTTAGTGAGGCCTATAAATATATGTATTAAGGTTCTGCCTAGGGTTTTAGAACCCTATTCACGACTGTGGAGGAAAAGAGAGAACAGAGGAGGATTACAGTAAGAATCGTTGGAGAATTTAGGAAGACGACGGTGCAAGGTTTCAAACTGAGACCTAAAGGTGAGTTCTAATCCTAACACTTTTCCTTTGGCTCGTGTTCTTTACGTGTCTAATGCAACTTGAGGACTAAATTAAGATTAAAATTAAACTGGATTGCATATCTGAATGCTTAAAAACTGGTTGTGTTTACAAGCTATGTATTGGTTGTTTTAAATTCTTTCTTGCGTAACTCTTGAATTCATTCATGTAAACTGATGTATAAAGAGTTGAATTACTCTGTAACACATTGGGAAGCATTAACATTAAACTGGTTTGCATGGTTGATTTATTTAGAATAGTACGTATTCTTGAATGGTAAATTGCTCGTTCTAACTTCTTATTGCATAATTCGCGTCTCAATCGATGTCGGTGAATGAATAAAGCATTAAATTGTTTTTGGATCACACTGGGACATAATTTTAATGAATAGCAGCCTTAGCAATTGAGGACGCATAAACAGGATGTCGCCGGAGGTGACACAAGTGAAGGAAAATAAGCAGATTAAGAAAACTGGGCAAAAAGGCGGCTCCCCACAAGGGGGAGCCGGCTCCATCAAGAGTGGAGGTGGCTCCACATGGTGTGGAGTTGGCTCCACTCAAGGGGGAGGTGGCTCCCCTTGTGGGGGAGGCGGCTCCTTCCCCTTCCGTTGTATTTTTGACGTTTTGGTTGACTCCAGACTTGTTTTCGACGTTACAGATGTATTTAGGAGCTATAGTTGGGAAGTTTAGTTGATGTTTAAGATTAAGTTAAATCTTCAAAGGGCTTGTTAATGCATAATAAACCAATTAATGTTTATTGCTTGAACAGTATATAATTTAAGTAAATTGGTAAACTGTTCTTAGAGATTGAGGATTTAAATTGCACAACCTTACGTGTAGCAATTTATCTATGAATGGAGTTATTGTTTATTCATGTTTCTGTGGTAAATTATAAGCATGTTAGATTACAGAATGATTATATGCCTATAATGGATAAAATGATGTATACATATGTTACCTGTATTATAAATTCCTGGATAACAGTGTAAGGTTATAAGAAAAGCATGCAAATTTATATAGTCTATTATGCTTACTTGGATTTAATTGATGGTTACATATATGATTTGTATTATCAATTATGGGACTATGCGGAGTAGTATCAAATAGGCCTGTTAAATTACAAAGTTTTATCATGCTTAATATGGAACAGTTGATGTTTATATGTAATGTTTCACAATTAATTGTTGGATATATGAAATAGTTGATAATTATATTTATTACTTGATTTATAAACTGGTGGATGTTGGATTACGTGCACCGGTATGGGACAGTGGCATATGTAGGTTTGGATTAGCTTGAAACGCTAAGTCCTACCTATATCAGAATAACGGAACGGATTATAAAAATAAAATCCTACTTATGTGTAAGCCTGTGTGGCTGAATAAGCTGAACGGCTAACTGGACTTATTATGGATGGATAAGACGGACTTTAAGTATATATATTTATGGTACCGCGATCTGAGCTTGAGTCTCAGAGTCATCGGTTAGGAAGCGTATATGGAGTAGGATGCGTAGCTGGATATAATAGGTCGAGGTATACCCTGTTAGGCTTAGGTACTCATGCCTACTCAAGTGTGTTTTGCATGTTGCCTTCTATTCAGCTTGAGACCCCTTGCATAGTCCAGTGAGAGTCCTGTAGTGTGGATATATATATATATATATATACTGATTATATAGCTACTGTTGAGTTGGTTAGAATATACATGCGTATCGAGTGTCTGTTCAGATTGTAGTAGGATATAACTTGTTCGTGGGCCTGACCCATTTTTATTTTTTCAGGTCTTCGCCAGTTCCAGTTGTAGGCTTGATTATGCTGAGCAGAGACTATCACTCACTCATCCGACGATGTAAGACTTCTCTGCGTGGTTTAGCTTTGGATGTTCTTTCAGTTATTTACATTTCAGATTGGATTTTTATTAGGGGTCCACTGGAGATGGATTCTGAGTTGTTTAAACTATTAAAGGTTTTGGAAGGAGTTGGATTATTCAATATTTATTATTTGAGAATTATATATTTTAGAATTCCTACAGCTTTAATAATTTTTTCTTAAATCTTATTGCCATCTGTGTTCATTTAAAATACTTTAATTGTTTCATATTCCCTCGGGTTTGGGCTTGGGCCTGATCAACCCGTATATCGGATTCGATGGGTATCACCCTGACAAACTTCATAAATAGGTTCATTCTCATCATTCAATGGAGAAGTCATAGGAATGTCCCAAGCTGTGGTAATATCAGTGATGGTGAATGTGAAA
This sequence comes from Cornus florida, assembly GCF_030987335.1. Classification (NCBI taxonomy): domain Eukaryota; kingdom Viridiplantae; phylum Streptophyta; class Magnoliopsida; order Cornales; family Cornaceae; genus Cornus; species Cornus florida. Next base: position 75,863,980 of record NW_026775573.1, on the reverse strand, counting down.
GGCGTGCCATCAATTGTTATCCGTATCATATCTGGCTCGGCACAAGGGTATGACATGTTGGCATAGATTTGTCAGACGATCCGCGGAAGGAACACTCGAGCACATGGCTTGAACAAAGTGTCAAGACCATGGTTTTTCAATTCTAAAACTGACTAAACTGTTTCCGTATGGTCTTAAAATTCATGCTCGATTGTGAATTTTGTCTTATATTCAATGGGCCAGTCAGTCCAAACCAGGGTAAGAGTGTCCTCAGAAGATCCCTTGGATGTGCGAGGACGCTTAGAAGTGGAGGAAGAAGCCATGTGAGTGACGGAAGTTGGTTCAGGACTTTTATTGAACACATGGTGTGCAAGACTGAAAAGTAAAGAACACTTTTAAAGATTAGATTATTTGAATCCAACAAACTTGCATCTAGAATTAAAGACTTCAAATCCTCACTTAATAAACTAATCTCCCACAAAATCAAGTTCTAATCACCATGAAATAATCAAGAATTGAAAGATTAAAGAGAAAAGAATTTACCTTAAGTTGGAGATTGAAACTTTACATTCTTTGATTGAATGATAATGATGGAGGAGGATGATTAAAGATGATGAATTGTTGAAAATGGAGATAGAGAGAGTGAAATATGATTTGGAGATGGTGTAGGAAGGTAGGGTTAGAAGTTGGGAAATGTAGGTTGTGAATGAGGAATGAAGGAATGAAGTTTATAAAATCCCAAGTTGGGCTCGGGTTGGCTTCATGGGCTTTCGCGTCCGGACGCGAAACATGGTGTTTGGACATGGACTGTAGCGGGGCTCTTGATGAGGAATGTATGCATGCTGGGGGCTGATGGTGATAGAACAGCGTCCGAATGCACGTTTTGGAGTCCGGACGCGAGAAGTAGTAGGAGTTGGCATCTGGACGCTGGTGGTGGCGTCCAGACGTGATTGGTACCAAGTAATGGCGTCCGGATGCATGCTTAGGTGTCCGAACATGGTGTCTTCAGTAATTGGTGTCCGGACGCAAGAAATTGCTTCTGGACGTGAGATGCTTTAGTTGTTCTAATGAATTGTTGATCAACGACGCCCAAAAATGTTACCAAACCTTTGTATGACTATAGAAACCCATTATGGCCACTTGAATGGACATATAAATGATTCTTGAAGAATGCAAAGTGGAAATTTTATTCAGCCATTTGTAAAGCATTTTGGTTCATGTTAAAAAGTATATAAGGAAGCTTAGAATGAAAAGAATTTCCTTCCTTTAAGTGCTAAATTTAATGTCGATAGCTAGACAAAATGGGAATCTTTCTAGTCATTATAAATTAGATTTGTCAATATGATGGAATCCACATATCCGACTGGGACTAGGTTGTCAATGTAAGGCTTAAGCCTTTGACCATTGACTTTAAAAAGATTCCCATTCTTTGGGTCTTGTAGCTTATTCGCACCATAGGAGAAGACAAAAGTGATTAGAAAAGGACCATCCCAGCATGAATGAAGCTTCCCTAGGAAGAGTTGCAATCGGGAATTGAAAAGCCAAACTTTTTGACCTAAAGCAAAAGACTTATTAATGATATGTTTGTCATGGAATGCTTTAGTCTTTGCTTTATAGATTTTGGCATTATCATAAGCCTTATTCCGGATTTCTTCTACCTCATTAAGTTGCAATTTTCTATTAGAGCTGGCCTTATCAAGATTAAAATTAAACCTCTTTATGACCTAAAAGGCATGATGCTCTATTTCAACTGGAAGGTGACATGCCTTACCGTAAACAATCCGTTATGGTGACATGCTAATTGGAGTCTTAAATGTAGTTTGGTAAGCCCAAAGCGCATTATTCATTCGTAAAGACCAATCTTTATGGTCCGATTGAATCATCTTTTCAAGAATATACTTGATTTCCTGATATAAAACTTCCACTTGACCACTTGATTGAGGATGGTAAGGCGTGGCAACCTTGTGAGTAACAAAATACTTAAGGAGAACAGATCGAAGGTAACGATTGCAAAAATGGGATACTCCATCACTTAAAAGTGCTCTAAGTGTACCAAACCGACTGAATATGTTCTTTTGAATGAACTTGACCACTGTAGTATGGCCATTGGTTATGGTTGCATCAACCTCTATCCATTTAGATACAAAATCCACCACTAGGAGAATATACATATAGCCATATGAAGATGGGAATGGTCCCATAAAATCTATTCCCAGACATCGAAGATTTCAATAATTAGAATGGAGTTCATTAGTATCATGTCCCTTTTAGACATGGCCCCAAGCGTTTGACATCGCGTACAAGACTTGCAAAAGATGTAAGCATCCTTGAATAGTGAAGGCCAATAAAATCCACTTTAAAGGACTTTAGATGAAGTCTTTTTGGCACTGAAGTGTCCTCCACATTCAAAAGTGTGGCAGAACTTCAAGATATTTTGGACTTTAGATTCAGGAATGCATCTCCAGATTATTTGATTCGGGCAATATTTGAACAATTCCGAGTCTTCCCAAAAGAAATTTTTGATTTGAGCGAAGAACCGGTCTTTCTCTTGCTTAGACCATTATGATGGAATTTTTCTAACCGCAAGATAGTTGACAATGTAAGTAAACTAAGGAGGCGATATATGAGAAATCTGGAACAGTTGCTCATCCGGAAAGGAATAATGAACTAAAGAAAAATCAGATTTATGCTTAATAAGAAGCCGAGAGAGATCGTCTGCAACCACATTGTTAATTCCTTTCTTGTCCTTAATCTCAATGTAGAACTCTTGGAGTAAGAGTATCCAACGAATGAGTTACGGTTTGGTCTTTTTCTTTGCAAGAAGATGTCTTAACGCGGCATGATCTGTGAAGACAATGACCTTGGATCCAAGAAGATATGAACGGAATTTATCCAAGGCATAGACAACTGCTAGCAACTCTTTCTCAGTTGTTGTATAATTCATTTGAGCATCTAAGAGGGTCTTGTTAGTGTAATAAATAGCATAAGGAGTTTTATCCCCACGCTAGCCCAAAACAGCACCTAATGCATAATTGGATCCATCGCGTATGATCTCAAAGGGAAGAGACCAATTAGGTGGTTTCATGATTGGGGCAGAAGAGAGTAATGAACAGAGCTTCTTAAAAGCTTCCAAACATGCTTCATCAAAGTTGAAATTAGTATCCTTTTTAAGAAGATGGCACAAAGGCTGAGATATCTTGCTGAAATCCTTGATGAAGCGGCGATAAAAGCGAGCATGGCCAAGAAAAGATTGAATTTGTCTCACCGAAGAGGGAGGAGGAAGGCTATGAATTAATTCACCTCAATCCCTCTTTTAGAGATAATGTGCGCCAAGATAATATCTTCTAACACCATGAAGTGACTCTTCTCCTAACTTAAGATTAGATTTGTATCCTTACATCTTTGAAGCACGAGTGATAAATTATGGAGACAAAAGTTAAAAGAAGATTCAAAGACAGAAAAATCATCCATGAATACTTCAAGAAATTTTTTGACCATATAAAAAAATATGGACATCATGCATCTTTGAAAAGTGGCCAGCGCATTACATAACCCAAAGGGCATGCAACGATAAGCGAAAGTTCCAAAAGGACAAGTGAATGTGGTCTTCTCTCGGTCTTGCGGATCTACAACCACTTGGTTATAGCCAGAATAACCGTCAAGAAAATAATAGTAACTTTGGCCAACTAACCTTTCCAGGATTTAATCAATGAATGGAAATGGAAACTGATCTTTCCTAGTTGCAGAGTTGAGTTTCTGGTAATTTATACACACACGCCAACCAGTGGTGGTGCGTTGTGGCACAAGTTCTCACGTTGAATTTTCAACAACAGTGAGGCTGGACTTTTTTGGAACAACTTGAGTGGGGCTTACCAACTGGCTATCTGAGATGGGTAGATGATTCTAGCATCTAATAGCTTAATCACCTATTTCATTATAACTTTTTTCATGTTAGGATTTAACCGACGCTGCACCTCTTAGGAAGGTCTAGCTTCTTCCTCTAAAACAATGTGGTGCATGCAAATAGAGGGTCAATTCCATTTAAATTGGCCACCGACCAACCAATAGCTTCTTTGTACTCTAGTAGCACCGCTGAAAGGCTGTTTTCTTGGTCTTGAGAAAGATCCGATTTAATAATGACCGGAAGAGTTTTGTTTACACTAAGAAATACATACTTGAGATAACCGGGAGAGGCTTCAACTCAAGTTGAGGTGGAGATTTCAGCGAAGGGCAGGTGGAGTGCTAGAAATTAATGGAAGAGGTTCCTTTGGCACTTTCGATCTAATGATTTAGTCATGTAATCCATGGAGCTTTATTGTGTTTTTATCACATATCATGATTTGTTGGTCAACTTGTTGATTTTAGAAACTTGGGACATTATCAAGAACTTGACTTGGCTAGGACTTGGTTCTAGTACGAGAGATAGAGAGCTCCCTACACTATAGTGCGCACTAGGGGAAGGTACTCATGGGTTAATAGCCCTAAAGTGATCCCATGAGTACGGTTTTAATCTAAGCAATATCCAAGTATCCACTTTGGTTTGATTTCGCACTTTAATTTCCAAGTTGATAACCTTGTGAAATTGCATCTCATTGTGCTATGTTGAAAGTTCCAATGTCACTTTAATAGCATGGATTAAATGGTATTAAATTATAACTTTGTGTAAATATAAGCTTATGCATGCTCATTCCCTACGAGTAAATTTGTTTACTCACCCCAAAGTCACCAGGTGTTTTTCAGGTAAAGAAGCATTAGTGCGGAATGCACAACACTCTTAGACTTGCTTGATTTCTTGGAGCATTTTTGTTTTATCAGAATATACACCTGTTAGCATATCATGCTTCATTTGGGTTATTATGTCAAAACTTGTATTTTTAGTTCAACCTATGTAACGTGCACTTAAGTGCACCTTTTGATACTTTTTGGACATGTGTGTAATAAGGTCAAGGGCCAAGCATGTTTTATTTAGCACTTGTACTCATGTGGAACCATATTTTGCTTTAAGTATGTATTTTAACCAGCTTTGGAGGTTTAGCATTTGAGATTCTTGTAATCAATGTGTATAAGGCCATAAGCCATTGTTCTATACACAAATAATTCATATTATGCTTGTTGACATGTGCACATGCTTAATTTCCCTTAAAAAGAACTAGTTTTGACCTATGCATGTGGGTAGAATGAATTCTATAGGTGGAATTCTAAATCTCCCATGTTTAGTAAAGCTTCTAACAGGTTTCGAGGTGTTTCGGTCGACCAAAACACCATTTCGGTTGACCGGTGCATTTTTTATTTGTAAAATGCATATTCTGGTAGCCAAAAACACCTTTCAGGGCCATTTCGGTCAACCGGTGGCTTATTTTGGTCAACCGGTGGCTTATTTTGGTCGACCGATGGCTTATTTCGGTCTACTGAATTAACCACCCCTTAAAAACAAGATTTTAGAAATGTTTTTGTGAGTTTTGGTCGCCCGAAACTCTATTTCGGTGTACCGAAATAGCCCTCATACCCCAGTCTTCCAAATTTAGTTTCAGCACTAATGTTCCAACTTCAAAAGGCCATAACTCCCTCGTTCCTAACCCAAATGGGGTGATTCTTAAGCCTAAATCAAGGATTTTGAGTCAGATTTCCAATGGTACCTATGCCATTCTTAGATTCAAACCACAATGAGAGTTATTCATGTTTTAATGAGATAGTATTGGTTTTCGATTAAACCGGGAAAAGGGCGTTTTGTGGGATTCTTGTCCAAAGTTCTTAGAACCTCTTGAAATTTTGTGAAATGATTTGTATAGGTTGTGTGAACCTTATTTGACTTGATTAAGGTCAAATTTCCATTCTTAGCTGTAAATTGACCATTTTGCCCTTAATTAGCAAAATTTGCTCGTTTTTGACTCTCGTTTACTCTTTCGCTCTCTTTAAGTTCTGTGACTTCATAGAAGGTCACATTGGTGTCTTAGGGATGATTTATATCCTTGGAGACCTTGGTTTATCATTCGCTTCCGCATTTCAAATCCGTTACCAGGTTAACCTTCGGGAAATCACTATTGCACCGGACTGAAAAATATGGGTCACAACAAGTGGTATCAAAGCTCTTACGTTCGAAAACCTTAGGACGATGGGTTTTGGGTGCATATTATGCTTTTGTTGGTGTACTTTGATTTATTCATATGCCTTGATAACATGTTTTAGTGTTATGACATGTTTACGTGCTTGGTCTGATAAGATGTCCATGTGCTTACGTTCTTAGGTACGCAAAAGTTTTCAGTATCTATTTAGCATGTTGTATATGCTTATCTGCTTTAGCATGACTGTATGTTACGTACATTGACAAGCTTCTTATCTTATGCATTCATAGCGTGAGTTGCATTCGGTCATAATAGTTTGTGTTGTGGTTGACCTCTTTCTTTGCGTACGTTTAACATCATGGTTGTCACGCGTGGAGAGTCTTCATGTTAGGGCATTTAGGAGTAGGTTGATGACACTGAGTTTACGAGGGGTCCGAGAAGGCCCAGGATTCTAGTTCGTAGCATGGGTCCTAATCCACCACGAGCGCCGACTTATGAGGAGTAGATCGCATAGGGAGTGGCTCTAGGAATGTCGGAGTCCATTCAACAGATGTTTCGTCAGCATATTACAGGGATGCAGATTTTGGTACCTGCACCAGCACCGGCACCAATTGCTAATGAGGCATTGGACTACTTTTTGAAGTTACAGTGGGTTAAGATCGACCAATTTGCAGGGAGTATGGATCCGCTTGCTTCAAAGCATGGCTAGATCTCATGGAATGCAAGCTCGATAGCATGGCAGTACCTACAGACCAATTGAGGATCTCCTTGATAGCCTCTATATTCTTGGGAGATGCCGATATCTGGTGGAGGTCTATGACCAATATACACGATGTGGAGGTGATAACTTGGGAGGAGTTCAGGACCTTGTTCTTCAACCGCTTCTTTCCGAGGGCTATGAGGCAGGATATGAGAGTACAGTTTATAGGTCTTTATCAGGGCATAATGAGTGTCATTGAGTATGACACACGCTTCACTTCTATTTCCCGCTATGCACCGGAGATGGTAGCTACCGATGAACTCAGAGCAAGAAAGTTTCAGGATGGGTTACATCTTGATATTAGGCCACAGATTTCAGTATTGGATTTGAGGACCTACGGAGAGGTGGTCCCGAGGGCTATGATGGTTGAGGCAGAGGATTGAGACCAGCACAGGATTAAGGGCATAGAGTGGCGTAGGTTCACAGGTCACACCGGCACAGTCAGCAGTTGGATAGTCAGGTTTCAGGGTGCCTCAAGCACCACAGCCAGTTGCACCAATCAGTTCGTATCTGGGTAGGGCTCCTATGCCTACTACTTTCAGGCATCAATAGGGCCACCAGGGCAGTTCTCAGCAATCAGGGGCTTAGGGACGAGCTTACGCATTACCACAGGCCGATACCTCTGCAGGGACTTCTACAGCTCGAGGTATCTTTCCAGTTTTCAGTTCTTCAGCTAGAGTTCTTGTTGACACAGGTGCATCACATTCATTCATATCTGCTTCATTTGCACATTCTTTGGGTCTGGAGGTCACGCAGCGGAATGGTTTCCTTTGTGCTGACACACCAGTTGGGGTCCAGTGTTTTTAGAGTGTGTTTGTCAGGGTTGTGCTATCGAGATAGCTGAGTGGACCTTAGAGTTTGATTTTATTGTTTTCGACATGGAGGGCTTTGACATTATTCCCGATACTGCGCCAATCTCTATGGCACCATACCATATGGCATCGGCAGAGCTTGATGAGCTTAAAGCTCAATTGGATGATTTGAAAGCTAAGGGCTTTATTTATCCTAGTGCTTCACCCTGGGGAGCACTGGTTCTTTTTGCGAAGAAGAAGGATGGGTCTTTAAGACTTTGCATTTATTATCATAAGCTAAACCATGTCATGATCAAGAATAGGTATCCTTTGCCTAGGATTGATGATTTGTTTGATCAGTTGAAAGAAGCCACTTGTTTTTTGAAAATTGTTTTGAGATCGAGTTACTATCAGTTGAGGGTTAAGGATGAGGATATATCCTAGACTACTTTCCGCACACGGTATGGCCATTATGAGTTTCTAGTGATGCCATTTGGTTTAACCAATGTTCCAGTAGCTTGTATGGACTTGATGAACCGTGTATTCAGTGACCATCTTGATCAGTTCATTGTGGTCTTTATCGATGACATTCTTATACACTCATCTTCGGTGGAGGAGTATGAGTACCATTTGAAGACAGTGTTACAGATCCTTAGGGATAATCAATTGTATGCCAAGTTTAAGAAGTGTGAATTTTGGCTATAGGAAATGAAGTTCCTTGGACATGTTGTGTCAGGGGGTGGTGTTGCAGTGGATCCATCAAAGATTAAATCGGTGATGGATTGGGAGTGTCCGAAGATAGTGTTTGAGATCAGAGTTTCCTTGGCCTAGCTGGCTATTACCAGAGATTTGTTCAGGACTTCTCTCGTCTAGCGGCACCTATGACTCGACTTACCCGTAAGGGGGTTAAGTTAGTATGGAACTAGGCTTGTGAGTTTGCTTTTCAGGAGTTGACGGTCAGGTTGACATCGGCTCCAGTTTTGATCAATCCTGAACGTAGATTGGGTTATGTGATCTTCTGTGATGCTTCGCGGGAAGGTTTGGGTTGCGTCCTGATGCAGATAGAACAGGTAGTTGCTTATGGGTCTCGATAGTTGAAGACTCACGAGTTGAACTATCCGACACATGATTTGGAGTTGGCGGTAGTTATCTTTGCCCTGAAAGGGTGGAGACACTATTTGCAAGGGGAAAAGTTTGAGGTTTTCTCCGATCACAAGAGTCTCAAGTATCTCTTCTCTCAGAAGGATTTAAACTTGAGACAGCGTAGATGGGTTGAGTTAAAGGAAGATTATGACTTATGACTTTAAGTTATAATACCATCTGGGTAAGGCCAATGTGGTGGCTGATGCATTGAGTAGGAAGTCGTGGGAGACTCTTGATATCATTCCATTCACAAATGGAATATGTTAGAAAAGCTAGTAGACCTTGGTTTACAATCCTATGAGGATGTTTCACCGGCTATTATGTTTAGTCTTGTGGCTCAACCGGCTCTTATTAGCAGAGTTATTGAGGCACAGTTGGAGGATGGGGAGATGAAGGCCATCCATGTTCAGATTTCAGGCCGCCAGAATATAGAAGTGTGACACCCCCAACATTTTCCACGCATAAGTTGATCAGGCTTATACACGAAAAACGAGGGATATCAAAAACATTTGGCAATATACAAGCATGGAATACAAAATGATAATAATAAAAGAATTTAAACAGGAAAGGAACACTAAATAATACAACATCCATCCATCCTTTATTTAATATAGTACTCCATTACAACTTGGAAATCCTACGTCAAGGATCCCTAAATATAAACCTGAGAGTTCAACTTCAAAAGTAAATAAAAACTGAAACTGAAGTAATACGTAAAACTTCTACCCTGAACTGGATCGTAAGAGTAGATGAGTTCGGATGGTGGTCCCACACTGCTAACCTCAACCTTGGAACGGGTACTGACCGTATCCTGAAATAACAACAATGGTGGGTCAACCCCACGAGCAAGTCCTCTCTACTATGACCCAAATCAGAGAATCAAATAAATTAATCATTATGAATCGGATGAGTACTATATCTGTATACATCCTAAGGGAACTATCCAATGTATAACATGACCTCAACCAGAATAGACGGTGATCACTTAGACTCACACTAGGTGGTTAAGTGTCGCCTTTCCCTACCCGGGAAATCAGCTATTATATATGGTGCACGGTACTGACAACACAGACTATAACGAACTACACAATGATAACACCTCTCAAAGTACTGATGAATATACTGAGCATATAAATTAGGCAACACATGCCAATAATATTACTAAACATACTGAGCATGTCAATTAAGCAACACATGCCAATAATATTAAACCACATACCCCGACAGCCACACATTTGTCTATAGCAACGAATGCATAAGGTATAAATGAGTCTAAACTTATTAGCCAGCTCACATGGTTCTATATGGCAACACATCCATGTAATATAAATGCGACATAATTTAAACAGTCCATTTATTCTCTGAAATGCACACAGCATAATAATCATGGTTGATATATGATTAACAGTATAAATATCCCATAATATCTAATGGATAACCGTGACATTAGTAACAGCACTACTGAATACCATTTAATAAAATAATAACAGCATCTATAGTAATGTTGTTAGAGGAATCACATTCATATCTGTACAGTAAACGGGCCAATTAAGGTTTAGAAATATTAATCGGCCATAAGAATAAGTAACGGGTAGTAAAATAATAATTTCGTGGCCCGTTAAACCCGTAAATACCAACACAGTACCTAAAAATCCAAGCTTAAGGTTCTGGAATTTACAAAACAGGCCCTAGGGGTATTCTGGACTTTTCCAGAATATGCGCCTCCACTTTTCTCACATGCGCACGCGCTTACACGCGCCCCCACGCGCGTCTGGAATCAGTCACGCGCCCCCACGCGCGTCTGGAATCAGTCACGCACGCGCACGCGCTCCCACGCGCGCATTGATGGCTTCTTGAAGACGCGGCGACCTCCGGTTGGTTGGCTGCATCATTTTTCCTACATGCGCGCCACACCGGATCAATCCACCTATCTTCCCTCCATCCAACGCTCACAGATCCGGTTGTACCGCGGTAACATGGACCGCGGTGCACCGGATCAATCGCTCCTGTTAATGGCCCAGATGCGCGCGCATACCCTCCTATGGTGCGCCGCATCACACCGGATCACTCCGGTCATCTCCCCCATTGCCGGCGACCGGAAAACTCGTTGAAAATTGCAGAAAAGCCCCGGAAAATCTAGAAAATTCTAGAAAAATCCCTAAAGCCTTATATAATTATTTTTAGCTATATTTTAATTACATAGGCTAATAAATAATTATCTAACCCCTTTAATAATTAAAATCGCATTACTTTAATAAACTAAAAATTAATTTATTGACATTCCTAGCATGGTTTCTAGTCTCTAAAAAACCGAAATAAATTAAATGAATAATTTATGGATTCAAAGGGGAAAAGTAGATAATAACTTGCCTTATGGATTTAAAATAAATCCGCCGGTTGTGCGTAGTCGAGTAAAATCGCCTACACCGGTCCAAGCTTCTTTCTCTCTCTCTTTTCCTTTCACTCTTATAAAATAGCTCTCTGTAATTTTTAAGCTTTCTAACTTAAGTGAGTCGCCTTAAGGGTAAGTTGGCTAACTAATATATATATACAAACTTATATAATATATATAATACAAATATCTAAATTTACATTAACTTCTCACCCATTCCTCACATTCCTACCTATAACATTTAAGTCAAGCAAGCCAAGTCAAGCAAAATGTCCTAAGGTTCAACTATGGGAATGAAATCCTATCCTAAGATTTAATTTTTCATCATTACATTGATTTAATACTATTATTATAATAATAATAATTATTATTATTATTATTATTATTATATAATACAAATTAAATACTTTAATTAAATAATATTAATTAATCTAAAACATAACCAATAAAATGTCTAAACTAATTATTATAATATATAGAACAAAAAATAAAATGAATTAAATAATTTAACATATATAATTAAAAGGTGAATAAATCTACACATTAGAGAATTAACTTAACACAAAATAAATTTAAATAAACTCTTTAAAATTACGGGGTATTACAAGAAGGTTGTACTATACATTCAGACAGTGGTCTCAGGTACAAGGGGATGATGTTTATTCCTTTGTCTTGTCGTGAAGACATTCTTTAGGATTTTCACCACTCTCGGATCGCAGGTAATCCTAGTGGTACAAAAATGTATCACAATCTGCGGTGATAGTTTTAGTGGCAGGGCATGAAACGGGATGTTTCACAGTTTGTGGCTCAATGCCTTACTTGTCAACAAATGAAGGCGGAGCATCAGCGACCGGCGGGATTATTGCAACCATTACCAGTAGCTGAGTGGAAATGGGAGCACATCACTATGGATTTCGTAATGGGACTTCCGAGGTCTTAGGCAGGGAATGATGTCGTTTGGGTCATTATTGACAGGTTGATTAAGACAGCTCACTTCTTGCCCATGGCAATGAGAAATAGTGCAGAGAGACTGAGTGGACTGTATGTGAGGTAGATTGTCAAGCTTCACGGGGTTCCTGTATCCATTGTTTCGGATAGAGATCCGCGGTTCACGTCTCATTTTTGGTAGAGTTTTCAGGAGGCTCTTGATACAGGGCTCCACTTCAGCACGATATTCCATCCTCAGACTGATGGTCAGTCGGAGCTCACCATTCAGATATTAGAAAATATGTTACAGGCTTGTACCTTGGATTTCAGAGGTAGTTGGGAGGACTACTTACCTTTGGTTGAGTTTGCCTATAACAATAGTTACCAGACCATTATTGGCATGGCACCTTTTGAGGTGTTGTCTGGCAGGCCTTGTAGATCTCCAATTTATTGGATCGAGGTCGGTGATACATTGCCTTTGGTTCTGACATTGTTATTGAGACTACAAAGAAAATTAAGCTGATTCGGTAGTAGTTGGCTACTGCATAGAGCAGACAGAAGAGTTACGCTGACAGAATGAGGCGATCTTTGTCTTTTGAGGTAGGGGACCATGTCTTTCTTAAGATTTTTTCGTGCAAGGGACTTCTGAGATTTGGACAGACGGGTACGTTGTCTCCTTGGTTCATTGGACTATTTGAGATATTGTAGCGTGTCGGTGAAGTTGCTTATTATTTGGCATTGCCGCCAGACCTGGATAGAGTTCACGACGTCTTTCATATTTCTATGCTGAGGAAGTACGAGCCGGATCCATCATATGTTTTACAATGGATAGATGTTGTTGTTGATGAGGAAGTGACCTACGAGAAAGCTCCAGTCCAGATTCTTAATTCACGGGAACAGGTCTTGCAAACTAAGACCATTCCATTGGTTAAGGTCTTATGGAGACACCATGGCATTAAAGAGGCTATACATGGGAGCTCAAGCAGGAAGTTTGCTTTCGATATCCCCATTTGTTTTGTCTTTTAGGTACTTCAATTTTGGGGACGAAATCCTTTTAAGGAGGGTAGGTTGTAATGACCCGATCATTTTCTTTCTTTTCTTTTTTCAGTAATTTCTTTTTTCGTCTTTTTCCTTATTTCGTCTTTTCCTCGTTTATCATTTTTCCTTGTATAACCTCACTTTTTGTGCTCGGATTTGATTCCGGCTTTGCATACATCTATGTTATTCAATTTCTATGATATCTACATTTTTACTTTTGTAGGAAAGCATGCTAGATGTTTACTTTTCTTTTAAAGGGTATGTATGCATAACTTTTTGGTAATATTCTTGACTTTTGGGGTTTTAGTGCAATTATGCAAAGTAATTATTTTTCATCTTATCGACCATTTTTCAATTTAATTTGGATGATATTTTCAGAAAGGACCTTTTTGCAATTTTGGAAAAATGTGACAAGTGTCACATTCTCATGGTGTCACTTCTTGGCATTGGGGTGGGGAGATTTGGAAGCATAATCTTATGACACATGGAGGGTGGAGATTCACCCATTTGTTGGCCTAGGGTAGGAGCACTTGTTGGCATGGATGGTTGACAAGTGTAGGCTTAATATTATGTTTTGGAAGTTTACTTAGGATGATGACAAGTGTGGTCTTAAAATTGGTCTTGCATTAAGTGTGTGTGAGTGGTAATGCAAGAACACCTAGTGAGTGGAGAATCCCACCACATTTAGCTTAGGGTTTACACCTTTGTTTCATTTTATCTCTTTCCTCTCAAGAACCCTAACTTAGCCACCATTGGAGCAAAGCTTGACTTAGAGCTTTGACTTCATTTTTGGTACCCTTCCATTCACCCAAGACCTTTAAGCTTAAATACTTTAGTTTCCTCTCACTCTCCTCTATAAAACCCTTGTTTGATTTTCCATTTTTAAGCTTGTTTCCTAGGATTATAGAGATACAATTCTCTATTGAGGTAGGGGGTGTTCTAGTTTATTATTCAAGTCAATTATTGTTTTTACAATGATGTATAAGTTGTATGCATGATTGTATTAAATTGAGTAACTAATGATTAATGGTAACTTGCATATAACTCATTTTAGACTTAATATAATTAAATGGCCATGACTTGATCTTTGTTGTATATTAATTTAGCATGATTTAAATGAGCTTTTAAATCTAGAGAATTAATTAGTATAAATTGATTTAAATTCTACTTAATTGTACCATGCTTGAATTCCATTTTAGACTTGAAATATGGCATGGTCATGACTTACTCTTTGTTATATATTAAATTGGAATCATTTGAATAACTTTTGAAATCTAGAGAAATTAACTAGTTAGTCTACTTAATTTCCATCTTATTGATCTAATGATTTTGTCATGTAATCTATGGAGCTTTATCGTGTTTTTATCACATATCATGATTTGTTGCTAACCTTGTTGATTTTGGAAACTTGGGATATTATCAAGAACTTGACTTGGCTAGGACTTGGTTCTAGTATGGGAGATAGAGAGCTCCCTACACTATAGTGCGCACTAGGGGAAGGTACCCATGGGTTAATAGCCCTAAAGTGATCCCAAGAGTATGGTTTTAATCCAGGCAATATCCAAGTATCCACTTTGGTTTGATTTCGCACTTTAATTTCCAAGTTGATAACCTTGTGAAATTGCATCTCAGTGTGCTATGTTGAAAGTTCCAATGTCACTTTAATTGCATGGATTAAATGGTATTGAATTATAACTTTATGTAAATATAAGCTTATGCATACTCATTCCCTACGAGTAAACTTGTTTATTCACCCCAAAGTTACCGGGTGTTTTTCATGTAAAGAAGCATTAGTGTGGGATGCACAACACTCTTCGACTTGCTTGACTTCTTGGAGCATTTTTGCTTTATCAGAATATGCACTTGTTAGCATATCACGCTTCATTTTGGTTATTATGTCAAAACTCATATTGTTAGTTCAACCTATGTAATATGCACTTAAGTTCACCTTTTGATACTCTTTGGACATATGCGTAATGATGCCAAGGGCCAAACATGTTTAATTTAGCACTTGTACTTTTGTGGAACCACATTTTGCTTTAAAAATGTATTTTAACCAACTTTGGAGATTTAGTATGTGAGATTCTTGTAATTGATGTGTATGGGGCGATGAGCCATTGCTCTATGTACAAATAATTCATATTATGATTGTTAACATGTGCACATGCTTAATTTCCCTTAAAAAGAATCTGTTTTGACCTATGCATATGGGTAGAATGAATTATATAGGTCCAATTGCAAATCTCCCATGTTTAGTAAAGCTTCCAGTAGGTTTCAAGGTGTTTTGGTCGACCAAAACACCATTTCGGTCGACCGGTGCCTTTTTTGATTTGTAAAAATGCACATTCCAGTAGCCAAAAACACCTTTCAGGGCCATTTCAGTCTCCCGATGGCTTATTTCGGTCTACCGAAGTAACCACCCCTTAAAAACAAGACTTCAGAAAAGTTTTTGTTAGTTTTGGTCGTCCAAAACTCTATTTTGGTTGACCAAAATAGTCTTCATACCCCAGTCTTCCAGATTTAGTTTTAGCACTGATGTTCCAACTTCAAAAGGCCATAACTCCCTCGTTCCTAACCCAAATGGGGTGATTCTTGAGCTTAAACTCAAGGATTTTGGTCAGATTTCCAATGGTACCTATACCATTCTTAGATTCAGATTGCAGTGAGAGTTATTAATGTTTTAGTGAGATAGTGTCAGTTTTCGTTTAAACCGGGAAAGGGCATTTTATGGGATTCTTGTCCAAAGTTCTTAGAACCTCTTGAAATATTGTAAAATGATTAGTATAGGTTGTTTAAACCTTATTTGACATGATTAAGGTCAAATTTCCCTTCTTAGTTGTAAATTGACCATTTTGCCCTCTTTCGCTCTCTTTAAGTTCCATGACTTCATGGAAGGTCACATTGGTGTCTAAGGGATGATTTATATCCCTAGAGACCTTGGTTTATCATTCACTTCGGCATTTCAAATCCGTTACCAGGTTAACCTTCTGTAATTCACTATTGCACCGGGCTGAAAAATATGGGTCACGACATAACGGATCCGGAATGCAGAAGCAAAAATAAAAACTAAGTCTATAGAGATGCAATACATCTCTAAGACACCAAAGTGACCTTCCATGAGGCTACAGAACTCAACGAGAACAAACACGGAAGAAAAGATAAAAAAAATAGACCAAGTAAGCTCCCAAGGGCAAAATGGTCTATTTGCACAGAAACAAATTCTAGAGAGATGTACATCATCCCTAACACTTAAGTTGATTTCCCATGAAGCCACAGAAACAAAAGGAAAACAAGCGGAAGCAACGTTTTAAAAATGGACAAGTTTAGACCTAGGGACAAAATGGTATTTTTAGAAATATTTGAGTGCTACTGAGCACACCATTGGATAGACGACAAAAAATTAATAATGGTAGACTCAAAAATCACCTAATACGGAGTCCATATGAAGAAGAACGAACCAAAACACAAATGGACGTCGACGCAGCAAAGGGACCAAGGTAGCCCCCCTCCCAAGTGCGTGTGCCTTGCGTTGCGCGCGCGCAGAGATGAGCTGCGCACGCGCAAAGAAGTGCCACGCGTGCATGGATGTGCTGTGTGCACGCAAAGAAGTGCCATGCGTGCGGAGATGCACTGTGCACGTGCAAAGGCGTGGATGAACAGTGCACTTCTGAAAAAGCAGCAAAATAATTTTTTTTTCTGAAAATCTGGAACTGAGGCTGATTATGGGGCCTTAAACGATTTTTTTTTTGCAAAAACACAAAGAAGAAACCCCCCTTAAAATCAAGTTTTCTACTCGACGATATCAAAATAAAAATTTAAAACATGATATGAAATGCCCAGAATGCCCCTAGATCAGTTTTGGTCAAAAATAATGAAAATACAACTTTGCACCAAGTGTTCATTTGACCTTAAATGGTGTTGTGTGCTAAAAAGATTATGCATGCAAACGTAAATAGTGATTTTAAGTGCGTAGGAATGACCCATGGCCTCATAAAATCCCGATGTAATATTTGACCTATCAAAGTTCAAAAATGCCTAAAATAGACTTTTAAAAGAAATTTTGAAACTTAAAATCATAAAATGGTTTCAAAAGACCATTTGGCCATTGGTCACACTTCATACATAAATCGAGAGATCCTATGGAAGTGCTAAAGCACACTTCCCACCACCTATGCAAATGCAGTTAGGCTAAAGCATGCTATTTTTCTATTTTTCAACAATATATCTTGAAAGTAAAAGTATTTAGAATACAAATAAAAAATACTTGGCCCATGGTCTCATTACATACATGTCAAATATATCTCAAAATGTGCACTTATGTGCACATTACATATTTAGAACCAAATATACAAGTTTTGACATTATAAACCAAAAATAGCATTTTATGCTAACAATTGCATGAATCAAATCCTTTAAGTCTACAAAACATCTAAGGCATAATGTGAATCCCAAAACATAATTTCCTGTACCTAAAACAAGTTGCATTCAATGGGGTGAGTAACTTGTAGTACTCGTAGGGAATGAGCATGCATAGACCTAACGTTTTGCATGATTATCACATTAATGTGAAATAATTCATAAGTTTCATGGCACCTAACGTCTATGTCAAAAATGAGACTCAAGAATCATCTTAAGCTAATTTAAAGCATTTATAGCATAAATTACTATATTTATGCATGTAAACAATACAGGAGCATATGGTATGACGCAAAAGGATATAGTTTATCAAAGTTATCAACTTGTAACCTAAAATGTATAAGCAACTAAAGCGGTTCATGCCACCTAACGTCTACGTCCTAAATGAGTCTAAGGAACCATCCTAGGCAACATTAGAATAATAAAACACAAATCACAATATCAATGCAATTTAACTAATATTAGAACTTCCAATACAACGCGACAAAATATAGATTATCAAAGTTATCCATTTGAAACATAAAGTGCGTAATGAACTAAATATAACAATTTAGTATAATTAGAACTTCTAATACAACGCATCAAGACATAGATTATCAAAGTTAACAACCTGAAATCTAAAATGCGGAAACAACAAGTTATAACAATTTAGTGTTATTAACATGTAATGAAAAGCAAAATCATCAAAGGTGGATATATTTGGACATTAACCGAATCAGACCGACACGAGGCCACTTTTGGGCCACTAACCCATGGGCAGCCTACCCGACGTGCACACTAGACCATAGGGGGAGCTCTCATCCTCCGTACTAGAACCATGTCCTAGCCGTAGTCATACTTTCGACATCCCCAGTTTCCAAAATCAACAGGTTGTGTAACAACGTATATATCAACATGTATATACAAGATAAAATCTATCTACCATGAAAAATTCAAATTTGGAAACACACAACACGTGTAATGACCCGGTCATTTTCCTTCCTTTCCTTTTCCTCAAATTTTCGCGAATATTTGTTTTCCATTGTTCTTTTCCTTTCTGAGTTCAGTTTTTTATCACTTAGTGTCATCTCGAGTGCTCTGGGATGATTTCTGAGACTCTTTTCTTTGGATTGACAACTTCCTTTGAGGACCGTGTCGTTTCCACATTTTCATTTTTCGAACACTATTCACTTTCCGTCTTTTTCCTTATTTCGTCTTTTCCCCGTTTGCCACTTTTGGCACATCCTCACTTTTTATGTTCAGAGTTGGTTCTTAACTTCATGTATCTTCATTCTAACTAGTTTCCATGAGATACGTATCTTTACTTTTGCAGAAAGGTATTCTGGTTGCTCTTGTTGTCTATAGGGGTATAGATGCAAGGTTCTTTGAAAACATTTTCTTTTCCTGGGGTGTTTTTCATAAATATCTTTTGAAGATATTTTATTTCAGGGGTTTCTAAGAAAATATTTGAGGAAAATATTTTCATTTTGGGCCAGTGGTGCAGTTTTCACTTTTTGGAGGGGCTATTGTGCAATTAATGAAAGTTAATGCTAAATACCTCATTTTGAGCCTGGATACCCGTACAGGATTCATTCTAACTTTTCATCAAGTCCCGTACTCTTAGAATTTCCTTCTGGTTATTTTTTTCCAACTTTAGGGTTTTTGGCCCTTGTTGCCACCAAACTTGTTCGGGGCTTATCTCTTTGCTCGAGACTTGGTTTTCGACGTTGTTTCTTCCATTGTTCATCTTTTCTCATTTTAGTTCTTTTTTTTTTCACGGAGTTTTGCCATTTGAGCGCGGCTGTGCGAATTCCACTTTTCCGGACCCAGCAGGGCCTCGTTCGGGGCACTTTTTGAGTTTTTCTATAAATAGGGGGTCTTTAAGTGATAAATCAGATTTCACACTCTCTCTCCCCTTTCTTGGCCAGATCTTATAGCAGCCATGGCTGCCATCTCCTCTCTCTTCTTTTGAGCTTCTTCCCTTCAATGAAATGTTATAGTGCCTTATGCTATGTTTGGTGTGTAGGAATGGAATAGAATAGAATGGAATGGAATCCCATTCCAACCATTCCTTTGTTTGGTATGCAACTTAAAGTGGGAATGGCCATTCCATTGGAATGAAAATCCATTCTTGGGAATGAAAATCCATTCCACAACTAAACCTATGGAATGGCCATTCCATTCCTATGTAATTTATTTTAAAAAATCAACTTCCCAAAACACTCTCATATTCCAAGTCCAAAAACCACCATTACCTTCCACCACAATCATCTCTGCCTTTCACCACCACCATCGCCACCACCTTTCACTACCGCTACTGCTACCACCTTCCACCACCACCACTGTCATTGCCTTTCACCAACTTCCACCACCATCGCCCGCCATCGCCCTTCACCACTGCCACCACCTTCCACCACCACCACTGCTATCGCCTTTCACTACCACCACCACCACCTTCCGCCACCGCCACTACCACAACTCTACACCACCACTGCCGCCTTCCACCACCGCCACCTTTCACCACCACTGCCGCCACCTTCCACAACCACCAACGCCGCCACCATTGCCTTCCACTGCCTCCATTGCCTTCCACCACCTTCTATCACCACCACCACCACTTCCCACCACCGCCACCACCTTTCACCACCACCACCACCACCACCACCGCCACCACTACCACCACTGCCAACGCCTTCCACCACCACCACCACCACCACTTCCACTGCCTTCCACCACTACCATAGTCACACCACTATCTCCCTCCACCATACTACTACCACCGCCATCCACCAACACCACTTCCACCTTCCACCACCACTGTTGCCACCACCGCCGCCTTCCAACACCACCACCTACACTACTACCACTTTCCACCATCCACCACTGCCACTGCATGCCACCATTTATTTTTAAAAAAATTGTAACGACCCGGTCATTTGCCTTCCTTTCCTTTTTCCAGAAATTTAACGAATGAATTTTTTTCGTTTAATTTTCTTTTCTGAGCTCTATTTTTTGTCGCTTAGTGTCATCTCGAGTGCTCGAAAATGGTTTCTGAGACTCTTTCATGTGAATTGACAACTTCCTTTGAGGACCGAGTCATTTTCGCATTTTTCTTTTTTCAGACACTATGCGCTATTTCGTCTTTTCCCTATTCTGTTATTTTCCTTATTTCGTCTTATCTCTATTTGTCAGTTTTTGGCACAACCTCACTTCTCATGCTCGGAGTTGGTTTTTGGCTTCACGTGCCTTCATCTTGAGTGGTTTTCTCGAAATACGTATCTTTACTTTTGCAAAAAAGTACTTTGGTTGCTCCCGATGTCCACAGGGGCATAGATGCACAATTCTTCAGAATCTTTTTAATTTCTTGAGGTGTTTTTCGTAAATATCTTTTGAAGATATTTTATTTCAAGGGCATCTAAGAAAATATCTTTTGGAAGATATTTTCATTTTGGGGCAATTTCGCAGTTAACCCTCTTTGTAGGGGTCATTGTGCGATTAACGAAAGTTATTGCAAAATGTCTGGTCTGGAGCCTGGATCCTCGTACGAGATTTATTTTCACATTTCATCGAGTCGTGGACTCTTAGAATTCTGTTCTGGTCGTTTTTCTCTAGTTTCAGAGTTTCTGGACCCGGTTGTCGCCGAAGTTGTTCGGGACATAACTTTCTGTTCGGGACTCAGTTTTTGACGCCGTTTCTTCCGTTATTCATATTTTCTCAATTCTTCAGAATCTTTCTAATTCATAGAGTTTTGCCATTTGAGTGTGTTTTCTCAAAATCTACTTTTCCGGACCTAGCGGGGCCCTTTCGGGGCAGTTTTTGAGATTTACTATAAATAGGATGCCCTAAAGTGAAAAATCAGATTTTCCCTCTTCTTCTCCACCTCGTAGCCGACGGCCATGGAAGCTCCTTGGCTGCCACCCTTTGACCTTCTCCTCAACATGATTTCCTAAGTGAAATATCTTCGGCCTTTACGTTTATCGCTCCCCTCGACGTGCTCTACCAATCCCCCGTATTAGAATTCATTTCCTACTATTTCTTGAGTTTGGGTTAAGAGTTAAGTTTTGATTTTCATGGAGCTTCTTGGAGATTCATATAGATCGTGTTGTCCCCGACAAAACCTAAGAGTTTCGTCGGATTCGGAGCCGTTTCAATTCGGTGGGATTTGGGATTTTCATCCCAAATTGAGGTAGGAGGTGTTATAGGTTTAATTCTTGTTATATAACACGCTATTGATGCTTATACAACTTGATTGCATGCTTAAATATGAAATCTAGATATTTTATTATTTAATTTTCTTTTATCGGATTTGATTTTCCCGGTTGCTTATGACTTGTTTTAAACATATAGCATGGTAACATAATACTCTATAATATGGTCAGTGACATATATTAAATTGAGGAAATTTGAACAAGTAATAATGATTTTATTTAATATTTATCTTGAATAAAATATTAAATCGTGTGGCCTTAACTAGCTCAAAATCAATATGTGTTAGCATATTAAATTAGGCCTTCGCATGCTCTCTAACATAGTTGAATTTGAAAGTAATTGGAGGTGTTTTGAAAATTAGTAATTATTAATTAATTAAATTAATTAATTTGCCCCGAGTGCACTATTCACTCTATTTAAATTCCGACTTGATATTCTTGATTTACATGCCATATATAGCTTCACATATATTTGATTTGGAATATTCGGTTAGGTTTTGAAACCTTTTATTTAATTAAATTCCATGTTTAAGATTAATCCTCATGGTGATATACAACTTGGAATTGAAGTGTGGCATGCTAGAAAATTAAGCTTAAGTATAGTTGTTCACAAATATTAAATTGGGATTAATTGCATGAGAATTGCAACTTTTAATTTATATTTTACTTTAGTAAAAGGTTAAGTCACATGGTCTTAAATTGAATGAAATAAACTTGTAATGTGATATTACATTAGTCCTTGGCATATTCTCTAAGATATGTTAAATTGAGAGCATTTGGTTAAGTTTAAAAATCTGGAGATTTTAATTAAAAGAATTAATTAAAATCTATTTTGTGGTCAATTAAGGTTTTAACTTGATATTTGTATTGGCCATGACTTGTTTACTAGTATATATTAATTTAGGACTATTTGAAGTTGTTTTAGAACCTTAGGATTTAAATTAGCATGATTTAATTAAAAGTTCTACTTTATTGTTGTATTTAAACTCATGAGCTTATGTTTTCAACATTGAATATATTGTTGTCTTGCGTAATGATTTGCACACTTCATATTTAACATCTTTCATGCATAGCGTGTAACGAATCGCACACTGAAGATTCGACATTCATCATATCGTACTAGCTGTGGACTTAGAGCATGTATTGTATACGTTTCCAAATTTGGTTGTGCAGGGTAGACAGTTGAGTATCTTGTATATACATGCTGATATATACGTTGTTGCACAATTTGTTGATTTTGGAAACTTTGGGATGTCGTTGTTTGGCTATGGCTAGGACGTGGTTCTAGTACAGGGGATTGTCCCTCTATATAGTCTAGTGCGCACATTGGGAGGTTACCCATGGGCTAGTAACCCTAAAGTAACTATGTTGTCGATCTAATCGGGTGTGACGTACGAGTATCCACTTTGTTTGATTTTGCATTTCAATTTCAAGTTGATAACTAGATGATGTTGTAACTTGTTGTTCCTTATTTGTCGTTCCATTTTAAGTTACATGATGTTAACTTTGCAAAATTGGGCTTTATGCGTTGTATTGGAAGTTCTAATGTTGGTTAAATTGCATCGATATTGAAAATCGTGTTTCTACGTTCTAATAAAGATTAGGATTGATCCTATTGATTCATTTAGAACTTAGACGTTAGGTGGCATGGCCCATTACTGTTATTTTGTGCTTTAGATTCTAAGGTGATGGCTTTGAGAACTTATACCTTGTTGCATTGTATAACATGCTCTTTTGTTGTTGAATTGCATGGATAATGTGATTCTTGTTAACTTGTATTCAAATTTGCTTTCGTCATGTTGAATGGATTACTCTAGACCTAGTTCAATTGTATTGAAAATGCAATTCATGTTAATCTATGCTCAAGCATTCTTCTTGTTGTGTTCTATGTATATCATGATTCTTGTTGCTTAGACTCTAAGGTAGCTTAGGATGCTCCCCAGAGGCCAATGACCATTATATTGTATTCTATGTACTTTTTGACTTCATGAAATATTGTGAAAATCTTGAAAAATCGCAAGTCATTGCTTCACCATGGTTGCATTGGGTGTGGGAATTCCATTCTCATTCTTTCATTGGGTCTCATTAATCTTGTATGAAGTGTGGCCAAGGGCCAAATGGTCAATTGACTCCATTTTGTATTTTTGGATTCCATGTTTTCCATTTCAAGTCCATTTTTGCCTTTTTGCCCGTTGGGGGGTTGGATTTTGCATCAGCTATGTTTTTAAGCCATGGACCATTGTAGCACATCTAAATAGATAAGTTACATTTGCGTGCATAGTCGTTTTCTGGCAAAACCTCATCGTTTGTGTTTTGAGCCTCCAACGGACTCATTTTGCGTTTTTGTTGCATATTCTGATTTAGGGGTATTCTAGACTTTTAAATTCATTTTTATTTCCTTATTTCAAGATAGTTGAATAGAAAACATGATTTTAGGGGGGGTTTATTTTTTGTGTTTTTCCAGAAAATGTCGTCTTCGCATCAGAAATCGCATCCGAAGTTCAGCTCTCAGTTTTTAAATTTAGCAGCTTTTTGGACCCTCTGAACCAGTTTTCTTGGGAGGGCATTTTGGGCATTTCATTGAGAGATTTTTTCAATTTTTCTTGTTTATCATATACAAAACTCAATTTGGGGGGGGGGGGGGGGGGTTTCTTCTTTGAGTTTTTCCAGAAAATGTCATCTAGGGCCTCAAATTTCCATTTTTTCCCCACAAACCCCTACTGCCAGGTTTTTGGGTCACACCCTTACTGCCTCTTCACATGGAAACGGTTAGAAGGGTCTTGGTAACCAGTTAGATGGCTTGAGGTAGTGTGTTGGTCGTGTGTTTTGGCCTCTTAACCGGTTAAGAAGGTCTCCTAACCGGTTAGATGCTCTTGGGTTGGTGCTTTTTGACCATTTTGCCCCTGTTTCTTCCGCTAGCCATATCTTCTTCTTCCGAACTCCGAATCAAGTGATTCTTGAGTCTAAATTCATTAATTTTTCATTGTCTTTCCAATGGTGTGCTTGGTGGCACCCAATTTTAAGCTAGAAATGACGATTTTTCCCCTAGGTTCATTCTTGTTCGTTTTTGAAACGTTGCTTCCGCATTTGATTCCTTTGGGTTCCGTGACCTCGTTGAGGGTCATAATGGTGTCTTAGAGCCATGTTGTATCTCTAGAGACCGTTGTTTTGTCTTTTGCTTCCGCATTTTGGATCCGTTATTGGGTCATCTTTTGGTTCATCACTAACGCACCGGGTTAAAAAACGTGGGCCGTCACAGGTGGTATCAGAGCGTCTGGGTTCGAATACCTTAGATGACAGGTTTTGGGTACATATCATGCTCATGTTGTTTTGCTTTGATATGTCATTTGTATCTTGATAACATGCCTTGTTAGATAATATGTCTTGTATAATAACATGTTAATATGCTTAAATGTTGTGAGACGCCTATTATTATTGTTACGCATGCTTTTGGTGTATATGTGCTTCCTGATAACATGGTTTAGGTTAGTATCATGTCTTGGTGTGACATCATGTTTGTGTGTTTGTGTTAGCATGACTGTATGCGATGTATGTCGGCATACCTTACGTTTTTCGTTCACGTGTATTGTCGTACCATTTACTTACATGCTTCTATATAACATTTTTTAAGTTAACAACATGTCTGTTTGCTTATGTGGCAACTTGTTTAGAAGCATACTTTGACTGTCTTAGTATATGATATATGCTTGTTTACCTTAGCACATGGTACCTGTTTGTCATCTTAACATGTGGTATATGCTTGCCTACCTGAGTGTATTGTATACGCTTGTTCATCTTGACATGATTATATGCAGCATATCATCATGTTTTACGTCATTCCCCTGTATACTTTGACATATTTTATGTGATCTTACTACTTGTGTGAGTAGATAGTCTGTTGCTATGTTATATGCTAGTTGTCCTCTTTAATGTTTGGTTTTGGCATTGTCTCTTAGGATCTGTCGTATCCCTTGGATGCATTCTTCTTTCACGAGTTTCTTCCTTAGATAAGATAAATTCATTTTGTAAGGACCTATGTCGGGAATCTTCTTGTCTGTTTTGTCAATTGATGTGAGTAAGGCTCATATGAGTGTAGAGGACTACGATTCACTTTTTTTTTTCCTTGTCTGGTGGATTGAGATGTGGGCCAGGGAGGCACCGTTTCATTTGCTTTTCCTTCGTGCCTTCTAGATCTAAGGCCTTAAGCGTAATAGTGCCAATGTCATTGTTGTCAGAGTTTTGGGATTAGCTACCCCAACTCTCGCAGATGCCTGGTTTCCGTAGTGCCTTTGGTAATGACCATTTTCGACATTGATGTCATTTGTATCAAAAAGTTCCCTTCTGGAGCATGTTACGAGCTAGTGCCTTATACTGTAATGCTACCTTACTGACGAGTAACTGTGGGCGAGTTCTGGTCACTATTCGTACTGCCTTGTGACTCTCTTCTTCTATCATGTTTCAACGTTTTGTTGTCTTGGGATTCTCTCAGTAGTTGACATTGAGTTAACATGCCGATTCGTATGAGGCGTTGTCTCGATTCGTGGTTTCGCGTTCCTTCAGTTGATCGGGAAACTTCTGGTGTTGTCCTTCAGTGCTTTATGAGCTGTCCTTCGTTTGACCTTTTGTTCGGTCCCTATTCTGCTCTTTCCTGCATGTTCTGAATTTCAGGGACGAAATTCCTTTAAGGAGGGTAGGTTGTAACGACCCGGTCATTTGCCTTCCTTTCCTTTTTCTTGAAATTTTACGAATGAATTTTTTTTCGTTTAATTTTCTTTTTGGAGCTCTGTTTCTTGTCACTTAGTGTCATCTCGAGTGCTCAAAAATGGTTTCTGAGACTCTTTCATGTGAATTGACAACTTCCTTTGAGTACCGAGTTATATTTGCATTTTTTCATTTTTCGGACACTATGCGTTATTTCGTCTTATCTCTGTTTGTTAGTTTTTGGCACAACCTCACTTCTCATGCTCGGAGTTGGTTTTTGACTTCACGTGCCTTCATCTTGAGTGGTTTCCTAGAAATACGTATCTTTGCTGTTGCAAGAAAGTACTTTGGTTGCTCCCGGTGTCCACAAGGGCATAGAGGCACAATTCTTCAAAATCTTTTCCATTTCTTGGGGTGCTTTTCGTAAATATCTTTTGAAGATATTTTAGTTCAGGGGCATCTCAGAAAATATCTTTTGGAAGCTATTTTCATTCTTGGGCAATTTCACAGTTAACCCTCTTTGTAGGGGTCATTGTGCGATTAACGAAAGTTATTGTAAAATGTCTTGTCTGGAGCTTGGATCCTCGTACGGGATTCATTTTTACATTTCATCGAGTCGTGGACTCTTAGAATTCCGTTCTAGTCGTTTTTCTCTAGTTTTAGAGTTTCTGGACCCGGTTGTCGCCGAACTTGTTCGGGACATAACTTTCTACTCGGGACTCAGTTTTTGACGCCGTTTCTTCCGTTATTCATATTTTCTCATTTTGAATCTTTCTAATTCATAGAGTTTTGCTGTTTCAGCGCGTTTGCTCAAAATCCACTTTTCCGAACCCGGCGGGGCCCTTTCGGGGCAGTTTTTGAGACTTACTATAAATGTGATGCCCTAAAGTGAAAAATCAGATTTTCACTCTTCTTCTCCACCTCTTAGCCGGCAGTCATTGAAGCTCCTTGGCTACCACCCTTTGACCTTCTCCTCCACTTGATTTCCTAAGTGAAATCTCTTCGGCCTTTACGTTTATCGCTCCCCTCGACGTGCTCTACCATTCTCCCTTATTAGAATTCATTTCCTACCATATCTTGAGTTTGGGTTAAGAGTCAAGTTTGGATTTTCATGGGGCTTCATGGAGATTCATCTAGATCGTGTTGTCCCCGACAAAACCTAGGAGTTTCGTCGGATTCGGAGCCGTTTTAATTCGGTGGGATTTGGGATTTTCATCCCAAATTGAGGTAGGAGGTGTTATAGGTTTAATTCTTGTTATATAACATGCTATTGATGCTTATACAACTTGATTGCATGCTTAAATATGAAATCTAGATATTTTATTATTTAATTTTCTTGTATTGGATTTGATTTTCCCGGTTGCTTATGACTTGTTTTAAACATGTAGCATGGTAATATAATACTCTATAATATGGTAATTGACATATATTAAATTGAGGGAATTTAAACAAGTAATAATGATTTTATTTAATATTTATCTTGAATAAAATATTAAATCGTGTAGCCTTAACTAGCTCAAAATCAATATGTGTTAGCATATTAAATTAGGACTTAGCATGCTCTCCAAAATAGTTGAATTTGAAAGTAATTGGAGGTGTTTTCAAAATTAGTAATTATTAATTTATTTGCCCCGAGTGCACTTTTCACTCTATTTAAATTTCGTCTTGATATTCTTGATTTACATGCCATATATAGCTTCACACATATTTGATTTGGAATATTCGGTGTGGTTTTGAAACCTTTTATTTAATTAAATTCAATGTTTAAGATTAATCCTCATGGTGATATACAACTTGGAATTGAAGTGTGGCATGCTAGAAAATTAAGCTTAGGTATAGTTGTTCACATATATTAAATTGGGATTAATTGTATGAGAATTGCAACTTTTAATTTATATTGAACTTTAGTGAAAGGTTAAGTCACATGGTCTTAAATTGAATGAAATAAACTTGTAATGTGATATTACATTAGTCCTTGGCATATTCTCTAAGATACGTTAAATTGAGAGCATTTGGTTAAGTTTGAAAATCTGGAGATTTTAATTAAAAGAATTAATTAAAATCTATTTTGTGGTCAATTAAGGTTTTAACTTGATATTTGTATTGGCCATGACTTGTTTACTAGTATATATTAATTTGGGACTATTTGAAGTTGTTTTAGAACCTTGAGATTTAAATTAGCATGATTTAATTAAAAGTTCTACTTTGTTGTTGTATTTAAACTTATGAGCTTATGTTTTCAATATTGAATATATTGTTCATGCGTAATGGTTTGCACACTTCATATTTAACATCTTTCATGCATAGCGTGTAACGAATCGCACACTGAAGATTCGACATTCATCATATCATACTAGTTGTGGACTTAGAGCATGTATTGTATAGGTTTCCAAATTTGGTTGTGTAGGGTAGATAGTTGAATATCTTGTATATACATGCTAATATATACGTTCTTGCACAATTTGTTGATTTTTGAAACTTGGGGATGTCGTTGTTTGACTATGGCTAGGACGTGGTTCTAGTACGGGGGATAGTCCCTCTACATAGTCTAGTGTGCACATAGGGAGGTTACCCATGGGCTAGTAACCCTAAAGTAACTATGTTGTCGGTCTGATCTGGCGTAACGTCCGAGTATCCACTTTGTTTGATTTGATGTTGTAACTGGTTGTTCCTTATTTGTCATTCCATTTTAAGTTATAGGATGTTAACATTGCGAATTTGTGCTTTATGCGTTGTATTGGAAGTTCCAATGTTCGTTAAATTGCATCGATATTGAAAATCATATTTTAATGTTCTAATAAAGCTTAGGATTGATCCTATTGATTCATTTAGAACTTAGACGTTAGGTGGCATGATCCACTACTATTATTTTGTGCTTTAGATTCTAAGGTGATGGCCTTGAGAACTTATACCTTGTTGCATTGTATAACATGTTCTTTTGTTGTTGAATTGCATGGATAATGTGATTCTTGTTAACTTGTATTCAAATTTGCTTTCGTCATGTTGAATGGATTATTCTAGACCTAGTTCAATTGTATTGAAAATGCAATTCATGTTAATCTATGCTCAAGCATTCTTCTTGTTGTGTTCTTTGGATTATCCCAACCATGATTCGTTTCATACACGTATGTATGTCATGATTCTTGTTGCTTAGACTCTAAGGTAGCTTAGGATGCTCCCTGAGTCTCACTTGGACATAAACGTTACGTGGCATGAGCCCCTTTAACATGTTTCACCTTAAGGTGATAAATTTGTAAAATGCTAGGTCGATGCATGCTCATTTCCTACGAGTAGCTTTGCGTTACTCACCCCTACGATACTGGGGCATATTTCAGGTACAGGAATCAAAGTTGAGGTGTTCATTATGCTTGGATGGTTTGTGGACTTGGAGAGTTCCATTTTTGTGAAGGTTGGCTTGGAATGCCAATTATAGTCTTATATGTCAACATGTGTACATTTGATTTCTTATATGTAATGTGTATTTAAGTAAACTCTTTTCAATGTATTTGATATGTATGAGACAAGGCCGGTGACCATTATATTGTATTCTATGTACTTTTTAACTTCATGAAATATTGTGAAATCTTGAAAAATCGCAAGTCATTGCTTCACCATGGTTGCATCGGGTGTGGAAATTCCATTCCCATTCTTTCATAGGGTCTCATTAATCTTGTATGAAGTGTGGCCAAGGGCCAAACGGTCAATTGACTCCATTTTGTATTTTTGGATTCCATGTTTTCCATTCCAAGTCCATTTTTGCCTTTTTGCCCGTTGGGGAGTCGAATTTTGCATCGGCTATGTTTTTAAGCCATGGACTATTGTAACACGTCTAAATAGGTAAGTTAAGTTTGCGTGCATAGTCGTTTCCGGGCAAAACCTCATCGTTTGTGTTTTGAGCCTCCAACGGGCTCATTTTGCGTTTTTGTTGTATATTCTGATCTAGGGGTATTCTAGGCTTTTTAATTCAATTTTATTTCCTTCTTTCAACATATTTGAATAGAAAACATGATTTTAGGGGGGGTTTCTTTTTCGTGTTTTTCCAGAAAATGTCGTCTTGGCATCAGAAATCGCATCCGAAGTTCAGCTCTCAGTTTTTAAATTTAGCAGCTTTTTGGACCCACTGGACTAGTTTTCTTGGGAGGGCATTTTGGGCATTTCACAGAGAGTTTTTTTTTAATTTTTCTCTTTAGTCACGTAGAAAACTCGATTTTGAGGGGGATTACTTCTTTGAATTTTTCCAGAAAATGTCATCTAAGGCCTCAAATTTCCATTTTTTCCCCAAAAACCCCTACTGCCAGGTTTTTGGGTCGCACCCTTACTGCCTCTTCACATGTAAATGGTTAGAAGGGTCTTGGTAACCGGTTAGATGGCTTGGGGCGGTGTGTTGGTCGTGTGTTTTGGCCTCCTAACCGGTTAGGAAGGTCTCCTAACCGGTTAGATGCTCTTGGGTTTGTGCTTTTTGACCGCTTTGCCCGTGTTTCTTCCGTTAGCCATATCTTCTTCATCCGGACCCGAATCAAGTGATTCTTGAGTCTAAATTTATTAATTTTTCGTTGTCTTTCCAATGGTGCGCTCAGTGGTACCCACTTTTAAGCTAGAAATGATAATTTTACCCCTAGGTTCATTCTTGTTCGTTTTTGAAACGTTGCTTCCGCATTTGATTCCTTTGGGTTCCGTGACCTCGTTGAGGGTCATAGTGGTGTCTTAGAGCCATGTTGTATCTCTAGAGACCATTGTTTTGTCTTTTGCTTTCACATTTTGGATCTGTTATTGGGTCATCTTTCGGTTCATCACTGACGCACCGGGTTGAAAAACTTGGGCTGTCACAAAAATTATTAGAGAATATCATTTTGTTGATTTAATTTAATTTATTTGTTACTAAGAGGCATATTTTGGAGAATTCAATTAGAAATTTATTCCATTCTAAATTTTAAATTGGTCCAACCAAACACTAAAATGGTTATTATCATTCCATTCCTACACATTTCATATTTACAATCAAACAATAGAATGAGAATGACCATTCCATTCCATTCTCATTCTCATTTCATTCCCACTTGCATTCCATTCCATTCATACACACCAACAAATGCTAAGGCCATAGTGTCCAAAAACAAAAAGTAAGACGAAATAGGGAAAATGACAGAATAGGGAAAAGACGAAATAACGCATAGTGTCTAAAAACAAAAAATGCGAAAATGACTCGGTCCTCAAAGGAAGTTGTCAATTCACATGAAGGAGTCTCAGAAACCAATTCTAAGCACTCAAGATGACACTAAGCAACACAAAACAGAGCTCAAAAAGGAAAATTAAACGAAAAAAATTCATTCGTAAAATTTCAGGAAAAAGAAAAGGAAGGCAAATGACCGAGTCGTTACAACCTACCGTCTTTAAAGGAATTTCATCCCCAAAATTAGGAACACACTAGAGAGAACAGAATAATGACCGAATAAAAGGTCAAATCAAAGGACAGCTCACAACGCACTGAAGGACAAATCCTGAAGTCTAAAGATCAACTAAAGGAACGCGAAACCATGAACTGAGACAACACCTCGTACGAATCGTTACGTTAACTCAATGTCAACCACAGAGAGAATCCCAAGACAACAAAACATCAAAACGCAGTGAAAGAAGAGAGTGGCAAGGCAGTACAAACAGCAACTAGAACCCGCCCACACTTACTCGTCAGTAAGGTAGCATGACAGTATAAGGCATTAGTTCAAACGTGCTCCAGAAGAGAACTTTTTGATACAAATGACATCAATGTCAGAAATGATCATTACCGAAAGCGCTGCGGGAACCAGGCACTTGCGAAAGTTGGGGTAGCTAATCCCAAAACTCTGACAACAATGACACTGGCACCATTACGCTTAAGGCCTTAGATATAGAAGGCATGAAGGAAAAGGAAATGAAACGGTGCCTCCCTGGCCCACGTCTCAATCCACCAGACAAGGAAAAAAATGTGAATCGTAGTCCTCTACGCTTACATGAGCCTTACTTGCATCAATCGACAGAACAGACAAGAAGGTTCCCGACATAGGTCCTTACAGAATGAATTTCTCCTATCTAAGGAAGAAACTCGTGAAACAAGAATGCATCCAAGGGATACGACAGATCCTAAGAGACAATACCAAAACCAGACATAAAAGGGGACAGCTAGCATACAACATAGCAATAGACTATCTACTCGCACAAGTAGTAAACAAGTTGCCACAGAAGTAATAGGCATGTTATCAAATCAAACATGTTATCAAGAAGCACGTAAGTATATGGTACGACAAAACACGTGAATGAAAAGCGTAAGGTATGCCAACATACGTCGCATACGGTCATGCTAACATAAGCACGCAGACATGATAGAAACCCAGATCATGTTATCAATAGCATATATACACATAAAGCATGCATAACAAATAATAGATGCCTCGAAACACCTAAGCATGGGAACATGTTATCATACAAGGCATGTTATCAAGATACAAATGACATATCAAAGCAAAACAACATGAGCATGATATGCACCCAAAACCCGTCGTCTAAGGTATTCGAACCTGGACGCTCTGATACCACCTGTGATGACCCTGGTTTTTAGGCCAGCGTGTCCTGTGATGAACCGAAGGTTGACCCGATAACGGATCCGAATGCGAAAGCGAAAATAGAAAACAAGACTCTAAGAAGTTAAATTGACCTTCCATCAGGCCGTGGAACTCAATAAGAACTAATGCGGGAATGAATGATCAAAAAAAGACCGAACAGGCCCCCAAGGGCAAAATGGTCATTTCTGAAAATATAAAATCGGGTGCTACTGAGCATACCACTAGAAAGACAACAAAAATTTAATCAAATTAGACCCAAGAATCACTTGAGTCGGAGTCCGGATGAAGAAGATATGAAACTCCAAAGTTTAAAAAAAATCACATTTTTGGGTTTGAAATCAATGCAGCAAGGGTACTTCGCAAGGGTTAAAAAGGTCTTTTCATACAAAATTAGGTGCAACTGAGTATACCGTTAGATAGACTGGGAAAAATTAATGAATCTAGACTCAAGAATCACTTAATTCGGAGTCCGGACGAAGAAGATATGAAACGTCAAAGTTTCATAAAAATCAACTTTTGGTTTTAAAATCAGTGCGGCAAGGGTACTTTACAAGGGGTAAAATGGTCTTTTCAGATATAATTTGATGCAACCGTGCATACTGTTATATAGACCAGCAAAAAATAATAAACTTAGACTCAAAAATCACTTGATTTGGAGTCCGGATGATGAAGATATGAAGCCTCAATGTTTCAAAAAATTAGACTTTCTGGGTTTCAAGTATGAGCAGGGCCTGCATACATTTTCCGAATTCAAATGGGATTTTGAGGGCTTAAATGATATTTTTTGGCAAAAAGTTGTGAACAAACCCCCCCCAAAATCATGTTTTTTACATGACCATGTCAAGAGAAGATTTTATTTTACAATTGAAATACCCGAAATGCCCCTTAGATCAACACTTTTTCCGGAAAAAAACCGGGAACGACCAGATTTTCCAGATCTGCAAGTTGTTTTCGGCATCAAGATGATTTTTTTTTGTAAAAACACGAAGAAGAAACCCCCCCTAAAATCACGTTTTCTACCCATACAAAGGATAAAAATGAAAAAGAAACACTATGAAGTACCCAGAATGCCCCTAGATCAGGAAAGGGCAAGAAGCTATAAAAAAAGCTGCTATAGCATAGCAGAAAAACCAAACTTTGGACGGGATTTCTGGTACCAAGACGACATTTTCTGGAAAAAAACGAAGAAGAAACCCCCCCTAAAATCATGTTTTCTAAGTGACCATGTCAAGAATGGAATTTATTTCCCAAAGGAAAACCCCAAAGTGCCCTAAAATCAGATTATGCAACAAAACTTCAAAATGAGTTCATAGGAAGCTCAAAACACAAACGATAAGGTTTTGCCTGGAAATGACCATGCACAGAAATGTAACTTATCTATTTGGACGTTCTACAATGGTCCATGACTTAAAAATACCACCGATGCAAAATCTGACCCCCCAACGGGCAAAAAGGCAAAAATGGAACTTGGAATGAAAACTCGAAATCCAAAAATACAAAACGGGATCAAATGACCATTTGGCCCTTGGCCACACTTCAAACATGATTTATGAGACCCTATGAAAGAATGAGAATGGAATTCCCACACCCGATGCGACCATGGTGAAGCAATGACTTGCGATTTTTTAAGATTTTCACAATATTTCATGAAGTTAAAAAGTTCATAGAATACAATATAATGGTCATTGGCCTTCGGCCTCGTACTTAAGTCCACATTACATACATGGAATCAAATATACATATTTTGACATATAAGTCTACAAAATGACATTCCATGCTAATATTCACATGAAATGGAAACTTGAAAGCTACACGACATCCAAGGAATGCTAGGCGTCACGAACCAAGTCTTCGTACCTGAAATATGCCCCAGTATCGTAGAGGTGAGTAACATAAAGCTACTCATAGGAGATGAGCATGCATCGACCTAGCAATTTACAAATTTATCACCTTAAGGTGAAACATGTTAAAGCGGCTCATGCCACCTAACGTCTATGTCCAAGTGAGACTCGGGGAGCATCCTAAGCTACCTTAGAGTCTAAGCAACAAGAATCATGATATACATACGTGTATGAAACGAATCATGGTTGGGATAATCCAAAAAACACGACAAGAAGAGTGATTGAGCATAAATTAACATGAATTGCATTTTCAATACAATTGAACTAGGTCTAGAGTAATCCATACAACATGACAAAAGTATATTTGAATACAAGTTAACAAGAATCACATTATCCATGCGCAATTCAACAACAAAAGAACATGTTATACAATGCAACAAGGTTTAAGTTCTCGAAGCCATCAACTTAGAATCTAAAGTACAAAATAACAGTAGCGGTTCATGCCACCTAACGTATATGTTATAAATGAATCAATATGATCAATCATAAGCTTTATTAGAACGTCAAAACACGATTTTCAATATCGATGCAATTTAGCCAACATTGGAACTTCTAGTACAACGCATGAAGCACAATTTCGCAAAGTTAACATCTTGTAACTTAAAATGGAACGACAAATAAGAAACAACAAGTTACAACATCATCTAGTTATCAACTTGAAAATGAAATGCGAAATCAAACAAAGTGGATACTCGGACGTCACGCCAGATCAGACCGACAACATAGTTACTTTAGGGTTACTAACCTATGGGTAACCTCCCTATGTGCGCACTAGACTATATAGAGGGACTATCCCCCGTACTAGAACTAGGTCCTAGCCATAGCCAAACAACGACATCCCCAAGTTTTCAAAATCAACAAGTTGTGCAACAACGCATATATTAACAGGAATATGCAAGATAATCAACTATCTACCAAGCACAACCAAATTTGGAAACCTATACAATCCATGCTCTAAGTCCATAACTAATATGATGTGATGAATGTCGAATCTTCAGTGTGCGATTCGTTACACGTTATGCATGAATGATGTTAAATATGAAGTGTGCAAATCATTACGCAAGATAACAATATATTTAATATTGAAAACATAAGCTCATGAGTTTAAATACAACAACAAGGTAGAACTTTAATTAAATCATGCTAATTTAAATCCCAAGGTTCTAAAACAACTTTTAATAGTCCCAAATTAATATATACTAGTAAACAAGTCATGACCAATACAAATATCAAGTTAAAACCTTAATTAAGCTAATGGGACCACAAAATAGATTTTAATTAATTCTTTTAATTAAAATCTCTTGATTTTGAAACTTAACCAAATGCTCTCAAATTAACCTATGTTGGAAAACATGCTAAGGACTAATGTAATATCATATTACAAGTTTATTTCATACAAGTTACACCTACGTAAATTAAACTTTCACTAAAGTTAAATATAAAATAAAGGTTGCAATTCTCATGTAATTAATCCCAATTTAATATATGTGAACAACCACACCAAAGCTTAATTTTCTAGCATGCCACAATTCAATTCCAAGTTGTATATCACCATGAGGATTAAATCTTAAACAAGAAAATTAATTAAATGAAAGGTTCCAAAACCTCACCGAATATTTTAAATCAAATATATGTGAAGCTATATGGCATGTAGATCAAGAATATCAAGTCAGAATTCAAATAGAGCGAATAGTGCACTCGGGGCAAATTAATTAATCAAATTAATTAATAATTACTAATTTTCAAAACACCTCCAATTACATTCAAATTCAACTATGTTGAAGAGCATACTAAGGCCTAATATAATATGCTAACACATATTAATTTCAAGCTAGTTAAGGCCATGTAAATTAATCTTTCACCTAAGATAAATATTAAATAAAATCTTTAATACTTATTCAAATGTTCCAATTTTAATACATGGCAATGAGCATATCAAGGGGCAATATAAAATCATGCTATATGTTTAAACCAAGTCATGAGCAATTGGAAAAATTAGATCCCGTACAAGAAAAGTAAATAATAAAATCTCTAGATTTTATATTTAATCATGCAAACAAGTAGTATAAGCATCACAAGCATGCTATATAACAAGAATTAAACCTAAAACACCTTTTACCTCAATTTGAGATGAAAATCCCAAATCCCCACCAAATTGAAACGGCTCCGAATCCGACGAAACTCCTAGGTTTTGTCGGGGACAACACGGTCTATATGAATCCCCAAGAAGCCCCATGAGAATCCAAACTTGACCTCAATCCCGAACTCAAAATTTGGTCAGAAATGGTTTCTAATAAGGGGTAATGGTAGAGCACGACGAGGCAAACAACAAATGCTAAGGCCGAAGGATTTATACCAAGGAAATCAAGTGGAGGAGAAGAAAGAGTGAAAGCAGCCCCTTAGGCTCCAATGGCTGCCAGCTAAGAGGAGGAAGAAGGTCTGAAAATCTGATTTTAAAAATTAGGGCAACAAATTTATAGAAATCTTAAAAAGTGCCCCGACAGGGCCCCGCCGGGTCCGGAAAAGTAGATTTGGAGCAAACGCACTCAAACGGAAAAACTCTGTGAATAAAAAAGATTTAAAATAAGAAAATATGAACAATGGATGAAACGGTGTCAAAAACTGAGTCCCGAGCAGAAAGTTATGCCCCGAACAAGTTCGGCGGCAACTAGGTCCAGAAACTCTGAAACTGGAAAAAAACGACCAGAATGGAATTCTAAGAGTCCACGACTTGACGAAATATGAAAATGAATCCCGTACAAGGATCCATGATCTTGATGAGGTGTTTTGCAATAACTTTCGTTAATTGCACAATGACCCCTACAAAAAGGGTTAACTTCGAAACTGCCCCAGAATGAAAATATCTTCTAAAAGATATTTTCTTAGATACCCCTAAAATAAAATATCTTCAAAAGATATTTATAAAAAACACCCTGAGAAATGAAAAAGATTCTGAAGAATTATACATCCATGCCCCTATACATCGAGAGCAACCAGAGTACTTTCTTGCAAAAGTGAAGATACGTATTTCGAGGAAACCACTCAAGATGAAGACACATGAAGTCAAAACTAATTCCGAGCACGAAAAGTTAGGTTGTGCCAGAAACTGACAAACGGAGATAAGAAGAAATAGGGAAAATGACAGAATAGGGAAAAGACAAAATAACGCATAGTGTCCAAAAACGAAAAATACGAAAATGACTCGGTCCCCAAAGGAAGTTGTCAATCCACATGAAAGAGTCTCAGAAACCAATTTCGAGCACTCGAGATGACACTAAGCGACACGAAATAGAGCTCAGAAAGGAAAATTAAACGAAAAAAATTCATTCGTAAAATTTCAGGAAAAAGGAAAGGAAGGCAAATGACCGGGTCGTTACAACACGATAAAATGATACTAGAATATAAGTATCACATTATTACTGAAGTTGAACAAGGTTTGGAACATACCAATTAACATGACAAGAAGTATACTCGAATACAAGTTAACACGAATTACATTATCAATGCAATTAAAATGATTGGAGCATTCCAATTAAGGCGATAGAATTAATACACGAAATAAAGAGCAAGACATAATATCTATGCAATTAAACAAGAATGGAACATTCCATGAAACACAAAAACAATTATACATGAATCAAGAACAAGGCATAATATCTATGCAAGTAAACAAGATTGGAGCATTTCACATACACGACAAGTTTAAATCTTCAAGGAATAGCAACTTGAAATTTAAAGAGTGAAATCAACCAATGTGGAAACTCGGATATCGCCCGGATTAAAACCGTACTCTTTAGATCACTTTAGGGCTACTAACCCATGGGTACCTTTCCCCTAATGCGCACTATAGTGTAGGAGGACAATCCCTAGTACTAGAACCAAGTCCTAGCCATGACAACTCTTGATTGATATCCCAAGTCCCAAAATCAGTAGGTTGTGCAAGTCAAGATTATATTAAAATACAAGAAATGCATTAACCATATATCATGGACAACCAAGATTTTGGAACACATAAGTCATGCCCTAGATTCACAACTATGATGGCATGTGAAATGTCAAGAAAACAAAGTGTACATCTATATAGACTAGAACCAAGGTATATATATCACAAGAAAATCCATCGAAGCAAATATACCATGAGTATAAGATACACGATTCAATTACATACTAAACAACACATGTGTAATTAAATCATTCCAAGACAAATGAGCATGTTCATTAAGCACATTAATGGAACCAAGACACAAGAAGTTTAGATACATGATATGAAGGCATGATTAACTCGAGGAAGGCATAAAAGAGAATTTAATCTACTTGAGGGATTAAATTATCAAGGTTACATGGCAAGTCCAAATGTTCTACGAACAAGTTATGTCAAGGATCATATCAAGACCAAGTTCAATGTCAAGTTTCAAGTTCATTTCATACACGACACAACCATAAGAGCTACGTTCCATACAAGGGAAATAAATAAATATAAGTTTCGAAACTTATCCGGTTATGCTCAATATAATACACGTGAAGGAACTCATCAAGGAAATCATGAATACAAGGTTAAAAACTTAATCAAGTGCATAGAACCATTGAATGGATTTTAATTATTTCATTTAATTAAAATTTCTAGATTTTGAAACTTGTCCAAATGATTTCAAATTAATGTATGCTATTAAACATGTCAAGACTTGATTTAAGAGCATGATACAGGTACATTCTATGCAAGTTATGGCCATGTGTATTAAACTTTAATACATGAAAAATAATTATTGAAAGGTTTCAAAACCTAATCAAATATTCTAGATTTAATATATATGAAACTACATGCCATGCACTTCAAGAATTTCAAGTTGGAATTCCAACGGGATGAATAGTACTCTTGGAACAATTTAATTAATCTAATTAATTAAATATTACTAGATTTCAAAACACTTCCAATTTATCTCAAATTCACTTATATTGAAGAGCATGACAAGGCCTAATATAATATGCTAATACATATTGATTTCAAACTAGTTAAGGCCACATGATTTAATATTTTATTCAAGATAAATATTAAATAAAATCTTCAATACTTGTCCAAATGATCTAGATTTAATATATGTCAATCAACATAGCAAGGGGTAATATTTTATCATACCACATGATTAAACAAAGCTATGGACAACCGGGAAAATTAAGTCATTCACAAGAAAAATAAATAATAAAATCTCTAGATTTTCTATCCAAGCATGTAGTCAAGATGTATAAGCATCACAAGCATGTAATATAGCAAGAAAATAAATTATAACACCCCCTACCTCAATTTGAGATGTAAACCTCAAATCCCCACCGAAAAAAAAGTGTTCCGAATCCACCGAAACCGAAGTGTTTTGTCGGGGATAGCACGATCTACATGAATCCGAAGGAAGCCCGATGAAAATCACAACTTGACTTCAAACCCAAACTCAATAAATGGTCAAAAATGAATTCTAATAAGGGAGAATGGTAGAACACGTTGAGGGGAACAAAAAACGTGAAGGCCGAAGACTTTCACTTAGGAAAAGTAAATCAAAGGAGAAGAGAGAAGGTGGCAGCTCCATGGACATCCATGGCTGCTTCAGGTTGTGAAAGGGGAGTGGGGAAGATGAAAAATGAAATATCTCATCCCCCTTTTATAGAAATCTCAAAAAGTGCCCCGAACGGGCTTCGCCAGGTCCAGAAAAGTGGATTTTAAGCAAACGCGCTCGAATGGAAAAACTATGTGAACGAAAAAGATTCAAAATGATAAAAATATGAATAACAGAAGAAACAACATTGAAAACTGAGTCCCGAGCAGAAAGTTATGCCCCAAACAAGTTCGGCGGCAACTAGGTCCAGAAACTCTGAAACTAGAGAAAAATGACTAGAAGGAATTTCCAAGAGTCCATGACTTGACAAAATATGAAAATGAATCCCGTACGAGGATCCAGGCTCCAAGCGAGGCATTTTGCAATAATTTTCGTTAATTGCACAATGGCCCCTACGAAAAGGGTCAGCTCCAAAAGATATATTCTTACATACCCCTGAAATAAAATATCTTTAAAAGATATTTATGAAAAATATCCCAAGAGAAGAAAAAGATTCCAAAGAACTATGTATCCATGCCCCTATGGACACCGGGAGCAACCAAAGTACTTTTTTACAAAAGTAAAGATACGTATTTCGTGGAAACCACTTCGAATGAAGATAGGTGAAGTCAAAAACTAACTCCGAGCATGAAAAGTGAGGTTATGCCAACAAACTGACAAACGGGGAAAAGACAGAATAGAGAAGAGGACAAAATAGGGAAAAGGACAAAAGTGAATAGTGCACGAAAAGTGAAAATGTGAAAATGACTCAGTCCTCAAAGGAAGTTATCAATCCAAATAAAAGAGTCTCAGAAAGGAAAATTAAACAAAAAAAATTTATCCGTAAAATTTCAGAAAAAAGGAAAGGGAGTCAAATGACCAGGTCATTACAAGGTCTACCCATGAAACCTCTCGATACAAATGACATCAATGTCGGAAAAGATCATTACCAAAAGTACTACAGAAACCGGGCATCTTGTGAGAGTTGAGGTAGCTAATCCCAAAACTCTAACAACAATGTCATAGGTACCGCTACGCTTAAGGCCTTAAATCCCCAGTGCAAGTAGAGCTGGAAACGTACTCCTATATTGCAAAACACCCTTATCAACGACCTTAGTCATGCCAAGCTTGACATGCAAAACGGCATCTCCAAAATCCCAGATATCATCCTAAAACAGATTAACTACTAGACTACTAATCGTAATTAAACATTGGATCAAAATCCCTATCAAGGATAACAAAATCCCCAAAAAAAAAAAAAAAAAAAAAAAAAAAAAAAAAAAAAAGGGTCCACCACGTGGCACATACATCAAAATCCCGACAACCAAGGTCACAAAATGATCTCTCGAAACCGTGCTTGGCACCACCAAGCTAAATCAAAATTCCTCAATTTCTATCCATAAACAACCACTGGAACTACGATTCCCCAATACTAAGTTAGCCATAACTAGGATAAGAAAACTCCACAAACAAGCCATATCTAACAGCGATCCCCCAAAACCTCTCTTAAGAGTCAACCATATCCAGGTCTCCTAGACTGAAACAAGTCTCCAAAGACATCCTTAAATAGTGTCAAGCTCACACAATGAATTAACTAAATCCTCAATCAAATTGACACAAGTCCCCGTAAAATGATCTCACACTAATCCACTCACACCGAGCACAACAAACTCCGTCGATAACCACAGCAAAAACTCCTCAAGGGAAGACACGAAGGAAAGGGAACCGCCAGTCCTAAGAAGGATAACTCTACGACTCTATCTCTGAAAAGAAAGACAACAAGGTCAAGGACTTCACCCCTACATGGAGTAAGTCAACCAGAATTAATCAAATCCTCACCAAGGACTCAAGAGAACAAGGGTGATCCTCACGGACCGACCAACCCCAAAACCATGCACAAAGCAGCGAAGAGAAGAGACTCACTCCTTGTGAAGTCCCGAACATGAACCAAGAAAAAGTGGTAAAACCTTATTCTCCTACAGGTGTCAACACAACAACACGAAAAGGAACCATCCTTTCCAACTTAGGGAAGTGAACAGCTCAGGACAAAACAAATGTGACAACTCTTTTACAAATAATTTCACAACAAAACCACTATGGAAACCGGCATATAAACTACGTGTGACCGAGGGAAACAAAAGGGAAAACCAAATATGGAAGTCATACATATGACAAGGAATGCAACTATTAAATTAGTAAATCTACTCATATAGATAAAATCAAGGGTAAATGTTGTACGTCTGCACGTAAACACAAAAGCATGTTATTAAGGCACAGTAACAACATGACATCTCTAAGCATATAAAAAAGGTAAGCTAATGTCACTCAACAAGAAGACAAATGTGGATACACTTCCACCTACTCATGCATTGCAATAACATAAATCATACTACTAACATAGTAGTAAATGAAACTGCAGAAGATAAAACGATACAATAATGAACCCAATGGACATCGTGTCCTAGAGTGTCTAGGTAAAAGGGATGATCAATCTTAGCCATAAACTGACTATCAAACCCAATGCAACAACAACTTGTCTCAAAATAATCGTGAGCCCTTACCACAATGGTAAGACTCTAATAATCCTTCTCCAAATCTAAAGGTGACAATACAAGTGATACTATCAACGCTATGCTCTCATTAACCCAAAACATCAATCAATCGACTCGATCCTAAATGCATCATCACGTAAGGAGAACTCAAACAAAATGGCTACTCTAGCCATATAATTAGACAACCAAATCAATCTCAAGAATGATCCCCAAAATGACCATCAATCATCGACCAAAAAGACTATGCCTATCAGAACAAAAGCCTACAGCGACCCTGTTTGAGTTGCACAATAGCAGCCTAGTACGGTAGCATGACAATGCCAAGCACCCACCCATAACGTGCTCGCCTACAAAATTGCAATCTCAGAGGAATCGGTTCCAACCAATAAAGGAGCCTAAGAGGTCCATAACCCCATCATAGCCCAAAACCAATAAATCCAGCCCTACGGTTGTGCCTAATGGCTCACCTCATAAGAGTCTAAACAAAAGGTGGCTATCCACCTATCCAAAGCCAACGCTAGGTCAACAATAACCTAAATCACCATGAAACCAAACTGACAAATGCTAACAACATCTAAGAAGAGTGCCTAAACATAACCAGGCACACCAACCATCGCACTAAGTGCCAACTCACCAAGCAAATCAACCCCAACTCAAATGTCCTATGAGTAATCCTAAGTTCTGTTAAATATGC
Organism: Cornus florida; assembly: GCF_030987335.1. NCBI lineage: Eukaryota > Viridiplantae > Streptophyta > Magnoliopsida > Cornales > Cornaceae > Cornus > Cornus florida. The sequence continues at coordinate 75,820,259 of NW_026775573.1, read as the reverse complement.
AAAATAATCAAGCATATACAAATCTAATCTAGCATGCATCATATGTCATGCTCTCTACACTAGAATCAAAATAGGTTGAACAGATAGCATAACACATATAGCACATAAGCACATAAACATGTTATTAGACCAAAACATGTTATCATAAAGCATATAAACACATAGGGTATGGTAACACAAGCATGATATGCACCCAAAACCCGTCATCCTAAGGTTTTCGAACCTAGGAACTCTTATACAACTTGCAACGACCCTGGATTTTTTAACCCAATATGTCCTATGATGACCCAAAATGGGTTCAAAAATGCGAAAGCTAAACATGAACAAGTCTATAGAGATATACGTCATCCCTAAGACACAAGGGCAACCTTCTGAGCAGTCCCATGACTCAGCGGAAGCAAGACTGTAGTTAGGGTTTTAAAACCCTCTAAGGAATCGACCAAGGGAAAAATGGTCATTCTAAACTGAAATGAATGCCACCGTGCACACCATTAGAAAGACAACGAAAAATGCATGAAGTTAGACTCAAGAATCACTTGATTCGGAGTCCGAATAGAGAAGATGTGAAGATAGAACAAAATGATGTCCTCCGATTAGGAGATACCACAACCCTATAAAGAGGAAAAAATGCATAAGATAGTGAGGAAGGGTCGATCTGCTGATTGCCCTTGGTCAGTCAGTCTGACCTACATGGTCGATCATTCTGACCTACAAGGTCAGTCATTCTGATCTACATGGTCGGTCGTTCTGACCTACAAGATCGGTTCGTCTGACCTACAAGGTCGGTCGTTTTGACCTACATGGTCGATCATTCTAACCTACAAGATCGGTCGGTTTGACCTACATGGTCAGTAGTTATAACCTACAGGGTCGGACGTTCTGGCCTACAAGATCGATCGGCCGGAAGAAGGGTTATGGCCCAAACTGAACTTTAGCTACTGGAATTGAGTTTTTACTGTACAAATCAAATTGAACAATGAACTGGTCAGCCGAAGTAAGCCACCTGGAACGACCCGATCATTTGCCTCTCTTTCCTTTTTCTTGAAATTTTACGAATGAATTTTTTTCGTTTAATTTTCTTTTCTGAGCTCTGTTTCATGTCGCTTAGTGTCATCTCAAGTGCTCAGAATTGGTTTCTGAGACTCTTTCATGTGAATTGACAACTTCCTTTGAGGACCGAGTCATTTTCGCATTTTTCATTTTTCGGACACTATGCGTTATTTCGTTGTTTCCCTATTCAGTCATTTTCCCTATTTCGTCTTATCTCTGTTTGTCAGTTTTTGGCACAACCTCACTTCTCATGCTTGGAGTTTGTTTTTGACTTCACGTGCCTTCATCTTGAGTGGTTTCCTCGAAATACGTATCTTCACTTTTGCAAGAAAGTACTCTGGTTGCTCCCGGTATCTATAGGGGCATAGATGCACAATTCTTCAGAATCTTTTTCATTTCTTGGGGTATTTTTCATAAATATCTTTTGAAGATATTTTATTTCAGGGTTATCTAAGAAAATATCTTTTGGAAGATATTTTCATTCTGGGGCAGTTTCGTAGTTAACCCTTTTTGTAGGGGTCATTGTGCAATTAATGAAAGTTATTGTAAAATGTCTTGTTTGCGCCTGGATCCTTGTACGGGACTCATTTTCACATTTTATCGAGTTGTGTACTCTTGGAATTTCCTCCTGGTCGATGTTTTCGAGTTTCAGGGTTTCTAGCCCTAGTTTGCTCTAAACTTGTTTTGGGCATAACTTTTTGTTCGGGACTCAGCTTTTGACGCCGTTTCTTCCATTGTTGATATTTTATCATTTTGAATCTTTTTCGTTCACAAAGTTTTGCTATTTGAGTGCATCTGCTCAAATTTTGCTCGTTCGGACCCGATAGGGCCCGTTCAGGGCACTTTTCGAGATTTCTACAAAAAGGGGGGTGAGATATTTCATTTTTGATCTTCTCCCCTCTTCATGCACGACCTGGAGCTCCCATGCCAGCCCAAGGGGTGTTGCCATCTTCTCTCTCCTCTTTTGGTTCACTTTTCCTTGATGGAAAGTCTTCGGCCTTAACGTTTGTTGTTCCCCTCGCTGTGCTCTACCTTTCCCCCTTATGAGAATTCAGTTTTGATCATTTCTTGAGTTTGGTTTTGAGGTCAAGTTATGATTTTGATGGGGCTTTGATGAGGGTTATGTTCACGGCGTTGTCTCCGACAAAACCTAGTAGTTTCGTCGGATTCGGAGTCGTTCAATTTTGATGGCTTTTGAGATTTTCATCTCAAATTGAGGTAGGAGATATTCTAGGTTTAAATTCTTGTTATAAAGCATGCTTGTGATGCTTATACTACTTGTTTGCATGATTAAATATAAAATCTAGAGATTTTATTATTTATTTTTCTTGTACCGGATCTAATTTTCCCGGTTGCTCATGACTTGGTTTAAACATGTAGCATGATTTTATATTGCCCCTTGATATGCTCATTGTCGTGTATTAAAATTGGAACATTTGAATAAGTATTAAAGATTTTATTTAATATTTATCTTAGGTGAAAGATTAATTCATATGGCGTTAACTAGCTTGAAATTAATATGTGTTAGCATATTATATTAGGCCTTAGCATGCTCTTCAACATAGTTGAATTTGAAAGTAATTGGAGGTGTTTTGAAAATTAGTAATTATTAATTAATTTGCCCCGAGTGCACTATTCACTCCATTTGAATTCTGACTTGATATTCTTGATCTACATGCCATATAGCTTCACATATATTTGATTTAGAATATTTAGTGGGGTTTTGAAACCTTTCATTTAATTAATTTCCTTATTTAAGATTTAATCCTCATGGTGATATATAACTTGGAATTGAATTGTGGCATGCTAGAAAATTAATCTTTGGTGTGGTTGTTCACATATGTTAAATTGGGATTAATTGCATGAGAATTGCAACCTTTATTTTATATTTAACTTTAGTAAAAGTTTAATTTACATAGGTGTAACTTGCATGAAATAAGCTTGTAATGTGATATTATATTAGTCCTTGGCATGTTCTCTAAGATATGTTAAATTGAGAGCATTTGGTTAAGTTTCAAAATCTAGAGATTTTAATTAAAAGAATTAATTAAAATCTATTTTGTGGTCCCATTAGCTTAATTAAGGTTTTAACTTGATGTTTGTATTGGCAATGACTTGTTTACTCGTATATATTAATTTGGGACTATTTGAAGTTGTTTTAGAACCTTGAGATTTAAATTAGCATCATTTAATTACAGTTCTACTTTGTTGTTCTAACAACCTAATTGAGTTTTAGAATGGATATAGGTGATGACCTTGCCATGCCCTTTAACATGTATTAAATTGAGGTTAATTGAAATTGAATCGAAAATCTAGAGAATTTAATTGTGTTTATCTATTTAAATTCTATCAGTTTGCTCCATGATCTAGTTGTGTTTTAGAAGTGGTTTCTATATTCAAATCATGGACTTAGACTTGTTGTATATTCATTTGGTTATGTTTTGAACATTGGATAACATAGTTCTTATGTTTGTATTCATGAGAATATGTTTTCCTTATTGAATATATTGTTGTCTTGCATAATGATTTGCACACTTCATATTTAACATCATTCATGCATAGCGTGTAACGAATCGCATAATGAAGATTCGACATTTATCATATCATATTAGTTATGGACTTAGAGCATGTATTGTATAGGTTTCCAATTTTGGTTGTGCTTGGTAGATAGTTGATTATCTTGCATATTCCTATTGATATATGCGTTGTTGCCCAACTTATTGATTTTAGAAACTTGGGGATGTCGTTGTTTGACTATGGCTAGGACGTGGTTCTAGTACGGGGTATAGTCCCTCTATATGGTCTAGTGTGCACATTGGAAGGTTACCCATGGGCTAGTAACCCTAAAGTGACTATGTTGTCGGTCTGATCCGGCGTGACGTCCGAGTATCCACTTTGTTTGACTTTGCATTCCATTTTTAAGTAGATAACTAAATGATGTTGTAACTTGTTGTCCCTTATTTGTCATTCCATTTTAAGTTACATGATGTTAACTTTGCGAAATTGTGCTTTAAGCGTTGTATTGGAAGTCCCAATGTTGGTTAAATTACATCGATATTGAAAATTGTGTTTTGACGTTCTAACATAGCTTAGGATTGATCCTATTGATTCATTTAGAACTTAGATGTTATGTGGCATGAACCACCACTGTTATTTTATGCTTTAGATTCTAAGTTGATCGCTTTGAGAACTTATACCTTATTGCATTGTATAAAATGCTCTTTTGTTGTTGAATTGCATGGATAATGTGATTCTTGGTAACTTGTATTCAAATATGCTTTTGTCATGTTATATGGATTACTCTAGACCTAATTCAATTGTATTGAAAATGCAATTCATGTTAATCTATGCTAAAGCATTCTTCTTATCGTGTTCTTAGATTATCCCAACCATGATTTGTTTCATACACGTATGTATATCATGATTCTTGTTGCTTAGACTCTAAGGTAGCTTAGGATGCTCCCTGAGTCTCTTTTGGACATAAACGTTAGGTGGCATGAGCCCCTTTAACATGTTTCACCTTAAGGTGATAAATTTGTAAAATGCTAGGTCGATGCATCCTCATCTCCTACGAGTAGCTTTATGTTACTCACCCCTACGATAGTGGGGCATATTTTAGGTACGAAGACTTAGTTCGTGACGCCTAGCATTCCTTGGATGTCGTGTAGCTTTCCAGTTTCCATTTCATGCAAATGTTAGCATGAAATGTCATTTTGTAGACTTATAGGTCAAAATATGTATATTTGATTCCATGTATGTAATGTGGACTTAAGTACACTCCTTTCAATGTATTTGATATGTATGAGATGAGGCCGGAGGCCAATGACCATTATATTGTATTCTATGTACTTTTTAACTTCATGAAATATTATGAAAATCTTGAAAAATCGCAAGTCATTGCTTCACCATGGTTGCATCGGGTGTGGGAATTCCATTCTCATTCTTTTATAGGGTCTCATAAATCATGTTTGAAGTGTGGCCAAGGGCCAAACGGTCATTTGATCCCGTTTTGTATTTTTGGATTCCGAGTTTTCATTCCAAGTTCCATTTTTACCTTTTTGCCCGTTGGGGGGTCGGATTTTGTATCGGTGGTATTTTTAAGTCATGGACCATTGTAGCACGTCCAAATAGGTAAATTACGTTTGCGTGCATGGTCGTTTCTGGGCAAAACCTTATCGTTTGTGTTTTGGGCCTCCTGTGAATTCATTTCGCACTTTTTTTGCACATTCTGATCTAGGGGCATTATAGACTTTTCATGGTGGTTTTATTTTCTTCTTTCAATATGATTGAATAGAAAACATGATTTTAGGGGGGGTTTCTTTTCCGTGTTTTTCCATAAAATGTCCACTTGGTGCCGGAAATTGATCGCAAAGTTCAGCTTTCAGTTTTCTATTTAGCAGCTTTTTCGACCCTCTGGACCAGATTGGGAGGGCATTTTGGGCATTTTATATTGCGTTTTTTTCTAATTCTCTTGCATGCCACGTAGAAAAGTCAATTTTGAGGGGGGTTTCTTCTTTGTATTTTTGCAAAAAAATTCATCTAGGCCTTCAAATTCAGCCTTTGTTCTGGATTTTTCTGAAAAATAACCCCACAGCAGCTTTATATGCTACTGCTGCCAGCCATGGTGCACTTAGCGTGCGCGCAGCGTGCATGGGCGCGCGCATGGGCGTGTGCATGGAGCTGTCATGGCCCCTCGTCAGGCCACCGCGACATCAACTCTTCTTTTGGGCTTTTCTCCTTCGTCCGGACTCCGATTCGAGTGAATTTTTTTTTGAACTTGACTAATTTTTCACTATCTTTCCAACGGTGTGCTCGGTTGCACCCGGTTCTTCCTGGATAATTACCAGTTTACCCTTTTTGCTTTAAGTGTTCGTTTTTCTTCGTCATGCCGTTTCTCCTTCGTCCGGACTCTGAATCATGCGATTCTTGAGTCCATCTTGATTAGTTTTTCATTGTCCTTCCAGCGGTGTGCTCGGTGGCACCCGAATCTATAGTTTTCATAAATGACTATTTTGCCCGTGGGGGCTTTTTTGTCATATTTTTGATCTTTTGCTTCCGCATCAGTTCTCATTGAGTTCCATGACCTCATAGAAGGTCACTTTGACTTCTTAGAGTCCTGTTTTCTGTTTTCGCTTCCGCATATCGGATCCATTATCGGGTCAAATCTTCAGTTCATCACAGGACACACTGGCCTAAAAACTAGGGTTGTCACACCACCAATCTACCAAAACAAGTCAAAAATGGGAAAATCAGGCCTGTTATGCACCAGATGATGAAAGAATTCCTAAGTCTCATTTGAATCCGCCATAGCATGATCAATTTACATTACGTTTTGTTATGTGGTGATGTGAACATGCACGCAAGTGTAATATGGTATTTAAGGCATATCACGATGGCTTATGGCCCTATTATATCCTATTTACAAGATTTTACATGCCAAATCTCCAAAATTGATAAAAATACACTTTTTAAACAAAATATGGCACCAAATGAGTACAAGTGTAAATATAAACATACTTGGCCCTTGGCCTCATGTCATACACATAAAATGAATGTCAAAAGGTATGCTTAGGCACACATTACATACCCGAAATTGAAAATGTCATGTTAAACCAAGCATTACATAACAACTTTAAAAGAAAAGGTAAACATGTTAACACTTGCATGTGAACAAGAATATAGTTAAAAGAACTTCAATTTTACATATTACCCAAGGCAGTTGCAAATCCCCAAATATTGAATCCTGTACCTAAAAAATGACCCCGATAACTTTGGGTTGAGTAACATAAAGCTACTCGTAGGAGATGAGTATGCAAAGACCTAACGTTTTACAAGTTTGTATAATTTAATCATTGTGGTTCATTCCACCTAGTGTCTATGTCAAGAGTGAGACTGAGGAAGTATCATAAGCTACCTTAGGTCATTTTTAGTATAAATCACATCATTCATGCAATTTAAACAACATAGAAGCATGTTATACAAAGCAACAAGATATAGATTTTCAAAGCTATCAACTTGAAATCTAAAATATGAAACAATTAAAGTGGGTCATGCTACCTAACATCTATGTTCCAAATGAATCTATAAGATCATTCCTAAGACACATTGGAACATCAAAACACAAATTACAATATCGATGCAATTTAACCAACACTGAAAATTCCAATACAACGCATAAAGCATGATTTCTCAAGTTAACATCTTGAAACTTAAAATGGGAAATCAAATAAGGAATAATAAGTTACAACTTCATCTAGTTATCAACTTGAAATAAAATGCGAAATCAAATAAGGTGGATACTCGGACATCACGTCGGATCAGACCGACAACATGGTTACTTTAGGGTTACTAGTCTACGGGTAACCTCCCTATGTGCGCATTAGACTATAGGGGGTAATCCCCCATTCTAGAACCATGTTCTAGCCGTGGTCATATAATGACGTCCCAAGTTTCCAAAATTAACAAGTTGTGCAACAATGTATATATCAACATGTATATACAAGATAATCAACTATCTACCATGCACAACCGAATTTGGAAACACATACAATACATGCTCTAAGTTCATAACTATTATGGCATGACAAATGTCGAATCTTCAGTATGCGATTCGTTACACAGTATGACAATATCACTTAATATTCAAAACATAAACTCATGAATCTAAATATAACAACAATGTTATCCAATGTTCAAAACTTAACCAATTAAATATACAACAAGTCTAAGTCCATGATTTAAAAATAGAAACAACTTCCAAAACATAATTAAATCCATGGAGCAATTAGATAGAATATAATTAAATAAAAATAATTAAATTCTCTAGATTTCAAATCAATTCCAAATAACTTCAAATTAATATATGTTAAAGGACATAGTATGGTTATCACATATATCACATCAAATAACTAATTAAATGATTAAAACACTTAAAATAAAATTAATTAAGTTAATTAATTAATTTCCTTTAGATTTTTAAACAACTCCAAATGCTCTCAAATTAATATAGGTTAAAGAACATACCAAGGCCTATTTTAATATCATATTACAAGTTGGTTTCATGCAAGTTATAACTATGTGACTTAAACTTTCATAAAAGAAAATTATTAAATAAAAGTCCCAATACTTATTCAAATGTTCTCAATTTAATATATGTTAATAAACATATCAAGGCCTAATTTAATAGCATGCAACAATTTAATTCCATCACATATACAACCATGTGAATTAAATCTTACAGAAAGAAAATAATTAAATTAAATTCTAGATTATGAATAAAAGCATGCATACAAGTTGTATAAGCATCAATAGCATTCAAGACAACGAAAATATAAACTTATAACATCCTCTACCTCAAATTGCATTCCCGGCCAGAAAGTCAACGCCGGCCAATGGCGGCGGAATGGAAAACTATTCAGTGGGAACATGGCCGACGCCGAGGAGATCATTCTACCCCAATGGATTAACCCTGGAATCCAGCTACAAATGGTTCAAAACCTCCATTAAAGTTCCTAGATTCAAAACCTTAAAAAATTTGTAAAAATTTCTACATACCTCCAAAACTTAAGCCCTTTGAGTATGATGTAGAGAGTGATGAGGGGGATATTTTCCGTCAATGAACTAAGTCTGAAAGACCAGCCGATTGGCCAGAAAATGGAAGGGAAACTGAAGGCAAAATAAATGAAATAAAAGAAATTGATGTTGGGCAAGAGAGACATTCCATGGATGAAGAGGAAGGTCTAGAAAAAAATAGAAAATTTTCTATTTTTGGTCCTATTTATAATTCAAAACTTTCAGTAATCGCGAAATTGCCCTAAAACTTTACAAAATTGCAAAAAGGCCCAAAAATGCCTTGAATAGTGAAAATTTCAGAAACATGCTCATACGGAAAAACACCATAAATGAAAAAGAACCAAAATAATATAAAATGAATAAATAGAGAAACGGCGTCGAAAACCGAGTCCCGAGCAGAAAGATATTCCCCGAACAAGTTCGGCGGCAATTAAGGTCAAAAACCCTAAAATTGGGGTAAACGACTAGAAGACAATTATAAGAGTACGCGACTCAACGAAAAGTGAAAATGAACCCCGTACAAGGATCCAGGCTTAAAATGAGGCATTTTTCAATAACCTTCATTAATTGCCAAATGGTCCCAAAAAAAAAGGGTTAACTGCAAAACTGGCCTAGAAAAAAAAATATCTTCTAAAAATATTTTCTTAAAAACCCCTGAAATAAAATATCTTCAAAAGATATTTACAAAAAATACCCCAAGAAAAGAAAATGTTTTTGAAGAAACTATGCATCCATGCCCCTATGGACTAGGGGAGCAACCAGAGTATTTTTCTACAAAAGTAAAAATACGTATTTCAGGGAAACCACTTAGAATGAAGGTACGTGAAGTCAAAAATCATCTCTGAGCACAAAAGTGAGGTTACGCCAACAAAGTGATGAACGGAAAAAATACGAAAGGTGAATAGTGTCGAAAAATGAAAAATGTGAAAATGACTCGGTCCTTAAAGAAAGTTGTCAATCCAAAGGAAAGAGTCTCAGAAACCATTTTTGAGCACTCAAGATGATACTAAGTGACGAGAAACCAAACACAAAAAAGAAAATACAATGAAAAAAATTTATCTATAAAATTTGAAAAAAAAAGGAAAGGAAGGAAAATGACCGAGTCATTATAGGAATTTCTACCATTTCTAGAGCACAATGATCGATGCATTGAGTTTTCCCTCATGCTTTCATATAATCTCCACACATCATCCTCATGTTTATCCAAATAAGATCCTCCCATTGAAGCATCGACCATGCCTTTATGGGTATTCGATAAACTTTATTAGAAATGCTGGACAATTTGCCACTTAGGAATGTCATGATGAGGACATTTCCTAAGTAAGTCATTTAATCGTTCCCATGCCTCATGTAATATCTCCCCATCTCCTTGTGAAAACTCCCAAATAGAAGTTCGCATGGCATTGGTTTTAGAAACGGGATAATACTTCCTCAAAAACTTTTGTTGCATTTCTACCTAAGAAGTTATGTAAAGAGGTCTCAATTAATTAAACCAATACTTTGCTTTGTCTTTTAGGGTAATTGGGAAGAGTTTAAGCCTTAATACCTCTTCCGGCATGTCCGTGTATTGCACGGTGGAACAAACTTCAAAAAACTCATCCAAATGCTTGTATGGTTCCTCATTGGCAATCCCCAAATAGTTTGGAAGCATTTGTATGGTTTATGGCTTAATTTCATAATTATGTGCTCTAAATGGAGGAAGACGAATGCATATGGGTGCATTATATTCATTAGGTACATAGTGATCTTTTAAAGCAATGGGAGGATTTGCAATTAGTGGCTCTACATGAGCTCTATTATTAACTTGGACAATGGGTGGTAGAGGTAGCACAAATAATGGCCTTGGCATTCCAAGTGAAACTTGGCCTTGTGATCGGTTGGTCAATTAACATCAACCTTCGCAATAGCACGAACCATTGTAAAATAGGGCTATTGGTCGGGTAAGTCGAACCACTGGGACTGCGCTAATCTATGGCAACCTAAGTGTCTAGAGTCATTTTAGAGTGATAAGGGGTGTTCATAGAGGGTTTGTTTTATGGTCACTAAACTAGGAATTCAAAGTGCATAAAATAATAGTGTGCTAGGAAGTAAAGAGAGATAGAACAATAGAGAAGAGACTAGGGAATTGACTTCACCACAAGCCATATAAACATGCCTAATTGCAATTAACTTGGGGAACAAAGTATACATGCAACCATGATATGTAGAAATGCAAGACAACTACAATATCTTCAAGAAGTTCACACATTCAAGAATTAAGTATAATCCATCCAAGGTTGGCATAAGTCATCTATCTAAACTAGGGTATAGAATGAAGTATCCTTCCTAAGCTATGAACTATCAAAGTCCTCAATTTGTGTGGTAAGTGCACATGAAGTCTAGAACTAAGCCATAATCCATCAAAGGTTTCCCTAAGCCATGGAATATCAAATTTCTTAAACAACATGCCATTAAAACTATTGTATAATCTCATCTTCATTCTCACTATAAAGATGTAAGTAGCATAATCATGAAGAAACAATTTCTAAGACAAGATAAGAGTCTCTACAAGATTAAATATGGAATGAAACACAAATACATCAAAGTGTATCTCTAGATTAGACAACTTGTTACATAAATGCAAAGTTCCCCAAATATAAACACAATTAATACATATTTACTTGACAAAGGTAATCGCAACTCCCTAGGAAGAGGTTTAGTTACCCATGGTAGCTCTAGATGAAGGAGGAAGCAAGGCCTCCAACTCCATTTTCGTGCTCCCTTGTGTTGGCTTGAAGAACTCCTCTCTCTTGCTCTCTTCTCTCTCCTCTAATCTTGTAGAAATGTAGGATTATGAAATGTGTGGCTCTTATCCCTCTTATCTACCACCAAACTAGGCTCTCTCTCTCCTCCAAAAACATCACCAACCACCTCATTAATAGGGAAATCCAAAGTTGGAAATTTTAGAGCACAAGTGGGCTGTCTCGTGGAGCAAACTGTCCAAATTTCGAGTGCTCGAAATAGGGCCTCGAGCACTCGAATTTAGTGTAAAAAGCTCCATGTTTCACTTGCTCCGCCTAGACCTACTTTGATGAAATGGCCATAACTTTGCGCTCCGAACTCCGAATGATGAACCGTTTAAAGATTTCGAGACCGGATTCAGTGTTTTAAAAACTTCATTTTTTGATGAAGACCCAAATCTCAAGTCTGGTTGGTCGAAAATGGGGAGAAAGGCAGTACTTTAGTGCTGCCAGGCAGTTCTGCGCACCTCTGGTAACAAGGCCATAACTCTCTGCTCCGAGCTCCGAATGATGAACCGTTTGAAGATTTAGAAAGCTAATTCAGAGCTCTAAATCTTTCATGTTATGATGGAAGTCCCGTTCTCGATCTTTCTGGGTCAAAATGGCGAGCAAAGTCCTTACTCCACTGCTGATCTCGTGAAGCAATCTGCCCTAATTTCGAGCACTCGAAATAAGGCCTCGAGCACTCCAAAATTGGCCAGAATGCCTTATGCTTGGTTTGCTCCGCCCGGACCTACTTTGGTAAAATGGCCATAACTTTGAGTTCTGAACTCCAAATGATGAACCGTTTGAAGATTTGGAAAGCTAATTCAGAGCTCTAAAAACTTCATGTTTTGGTAGAGATCCAATTCTCAAGGATGGTTGGTCGAAAATGAAGATCAAGGCAGAATTTCATTGCTGCCAGGCAGTTCTGCGTACCTCTGGTAACAAGGCCATAACTCTCTGCTCCGAGCTCCGAATGATGAACTGCTTAAAGATTTGGGAAGCTGATTCAGAGCTCTAAATATGCCATTTTATAATGGAAGTCCAGTTCTTGAGTTTGCAAGGTCAAAATGGCGAGCAAAGTCCTGACTCCACTGCTGCTAGAAATTCAGAAATGTGCCTTTTGGTGGCCAAAACTCCACAAACCCTTGATTTTGCTCCTTTTTTGGCAAATGGACCTGAAAATATATACATACACACAAATGAAGATAATCTACTTAAATAATCAAACGATAGACTTAAGTAATGCAACTTAGGGCGCTTGAATATACAATATTTGGCGCTTATCACACCCCCAAACTTACATTTTGCTAGTCCCTTAGCAAAACTACAATGAAAAACTTAATGAAAAGACAACCATGGGCATGCTACTACAAAAATATCATCCATGGTAAAATGAGATAGATACATATTTCAAATACAACTTGAAACAGACAAAAACTGGAGATGGGGTCATTGGGAAAACTACCTTGCATATATGAAGCATTGATACAAAAATTGGCTAAATACATTTCCACATACATGCATCAACATCAAAGTCTATATAAATAACTCAATTATCATCTCTTGAATGGAAATCAACTCTAGCTTCAGTGAAAGTGAATTGGATTCTCAACATGCGGCTTTTACTTTCTTTTCCAATTCCAAAGCACAAGTTTTCAAATCATTGAATTCCCCTTTAAATGAGGTCCCTAAGGCATGATTTTATTTACAGGACAACTTTTATTGCTTGTTGACAATTTATTGTAACTCATAAGCGAAACATAGAATGGTTGTGCAATGCTGAAGTCCCTTAAGCTTTCTAACCAACCCTTGTAGCAAGCGTTAGGCCAACAACTCCCAAACCAGATGGCTTTAGGGTGTTAAGTGTAGAGACACTCCTAGGGCTTAATAGCTCAAGTTGGAAAGGCTACGAACTCCAACGAACCATGTTTATTACAATTTTTTTGAATGACCGTGCAATGTTTAAGTCCTTTAAGCTTTCTAACCAACCCTTGTAGCAAGCGTTAGGCCAACAACTCCCAAACCAGACGGCTTTAGGGTGCTAAGTGTAGAGACACTCCTAGGGCTTAATAGCTCGAGTTGGAAAGGCTACGAACGTCAACTGGTCATTTCTTTCTTTCTTTCTCAATTTTTTTTTTTTTTTTTTTTTTTTTCAACTTAAATCATGCCAAAGATATTCATCTATCAGGTTCATCAAATCAGATTAACTAGGCCAAGGTCAAGGTTGATCAAGTTGCATGCCTCATAGTTAAGTTTCCAATGTGCATCTGTGTATTGTGAAGCTTATAAGAGTGTAAATCCAGCAAGAATCTAATTGAGACATTTATACGGACTAATTTGAATCTACATGATCATTTTAACTCAAATTTTTCTTTATTTTCAAAAATGTCAATTGCTTCTATACACAAGGTATTAAACATATGCTTCATCTCCGACAAGTGTCAAGTTATACTATCATTGCTTAGCAAAAATTATGAAACCAAAAATGCATAAATGCACCCCCAAACTTGAATGTCACATTGTCCTCAATGTGAGAAGACAAGTAAATCAAAATAAGAGCAAAAAGGGGGGAAAGGAACAATAATACCAAGTGGAGTGACAAAGGCGAAGATGTTCAGCTATGTGAGTACGCAATTGCGTCCCCCAAACTTGGACATGAAGACTTATCAAAATACAACGAATATACACAGGTAAAAGCATAGGTCTCTTAAGAAAAATCAAAACAGAAATGAAAACACTAAGATGAATGTTATTGCAAGGTAAAAATCCATACAAAATACAAATTGGCACACATGAGTCATAAGTTTAAAATGGAAAACAAAATAATGCCAAAAGCCGTGCATTTAGAGGGATGAAGTTGGCTTAGGCAATTCGTCAAACACGTGGTGTGCAAGACAAAAAGGAAGAGGGCCAAAGGTTGATATGGTTGGTGCATGGTGAGGGGCATGCATGCATGGGGCTTGGGAGTTGGTTTGGTTGATGTGGTGGTATGCAAAGATGCCGAGAGGGGATTATTTGCTGTGAGGATTGGGTTGGCATGGTTTATGGGTGGATGCCGAGAGTGAGTGGTGTGCAGGTTGGTGGAGTTGAAATACATGCATGGTTTATGGAGATGAGGTTGTGGGGTTGGTGTTTTGGGTTACAGAGAGATATGCCGAGAGTGGTTGGTTTGGGGAATGGAGGTTAGTTGCTTGGGGGTGGTGTGTGCATGGTGTTGAGGGGGTGGTTGTGCTGTGGAGAGAGAGAAATGAGATGAGGAAGGTTGGTTTGGTGTTTGAAGCCGAGGGAGGGAAGGGAATGGAGAGAAGCCGAGAGGAAGGAGATGCATGAGGTTGGGAGGTTGGTTGCGAGGGCTCGGAATGTGAGGATGGTGTATTGTGCTGCACACTTCGAGCACTCGAAATGGGACTTCGAGTGCTCGAAGTCTTGGCAGTGAGTGAGGGAAAGGTTGAAGGGGTGTAGATTGGTGATGGTGGGTTGTGGAATGAGAGAGAGTTGATGAGGGATGGTGGTGGCTTGCATGGTGTGCATGCATGGAGGTGTGCATGGGTGTGGGTGGTGTGCTTGAGGGCATGCATGGTGAGAGGTTGGTGGGTTGGAGTTGAGGTGGCCTAGAGTGAGAAGCCGAGAGTGGTAAGAGAGAGAGAGAGAAGGTTGAGGATGATGCCGAGAGGGTGGATGGTGTTGGAGAGGGTTGGTGCATGGAGTGGTTGATGAGATGGTTGTGAGGTGGTTACTGCGAGCATGGAGGTCTTGGGTTTGCTGAGTGGTGAGAGAGAGAGGTGGAGTGATGAGTTTAAAAGAGAGTGAGAGGCTAACTTCGAGTGCTCGAAAATGAGCCTGCGAGCACTCGAAATGAAGGCAGTGTCTCGGGTGTTTGGTCAATTAACATCAACCTTCGCAATAGCACGAATCATTGTAAAATAGGGCTATTGGTCGGGTAAGTCGAACCACTGGGACTGCGCTAATCTATGGCAACCTAAGTGTCTAGAGTCATTTTAGAGTGATAAGGGGTGTTCATAGAGGGTTTGTTTTATGGTCACTAAACTAGGAATTCAAAGTGCATAAAATAATAGTGTGCTAGGAAGTAAAAAGAGATAGAACAATAGAGAAGAGACTAGGGAATTGACTTCACCACAAGCCATATAAACATGCCTAATTGCAATTAACTTGGGGAACAAAGTATACATGCAACCATGATATGTAGAAATGCAAGACAACTACAATATCTTCAAGAAGTTTACACATTCAAGAATTAAGTATAATCCATCCAAGGTTGGCATAAGTCATCTATCTAAACTAGGGTATAGAATGAAGTATCCTTCCTAAGCTATGAACTATCAAAGTCCTCAATTTGTGTGGTAAGTGCACATGAAGTCTAGAACTAAGCCATAATCCATCAAAGGTTTCCCTAAGCCATGGAATATCAAATTTCTTAAACAACATGCCATTAAAACTATTGTATAATCTCATCTTCATTCTCACTATAAAGATGTAAGTAGCATAATCATGAAGAAACAATTTCTAAGACAAGATAAGAGTCTCTACAAGATTAAATATGGAATGAAACACAAATACATCAAAGTGTATCTCTAGATTAGACAACTTGTTACATAAATGCAAAGTTCCCCAAATATAAACACAATTAATACATATTTACTTGACAAAGGTAACATCAACTCCCTAGGAAGAGGTTTAGTTACCCATGGTAGCTCTAGATGAAGGAGGAAGCAAGGCCTCCAACTTCATTTTCGTGCTCCCTTGTGTTGGCTTGAAGAACTCCTCTCTCTTGCTCTCTTCTCTCTCCTCTAATCTTGTAAAAATGTAGGATTATGAAATGTGTGGCTCTTATCCCTCTTATCTACCACCAAACTAGGCTCTCTCTCTCCTCCAAAAACATCCCCAACCACCTCATTAATAGGGAAATCCAAAGTTGGAAATTTCAGAGCACAAGTGGGCTGTCTCGTGAAGCAAACTGTCTAAATTTCGAGTGCTCAAAATAGGGCCTCGAGCACTCGAATTTAGTGTAAAAAGCTCCATGTTTCACTTGCTCCGCCCAGACCTACTTTGATGAAATGGCCATAACTTTGTGCTCCAAACTCCGAATGATGAACCGTTTAAAGATTTGGAGACCTGATTCAGAGCTTTAAAAACTTCATGTTTTGATAAAGACCCAAATCTCAAGGCTGGTTGGTCGAAAATGGGGAGAAAGGCAGTACTTTAGTGCTGCCAGGCAGTTCTGCGCACCTCTGGTAACAAGGCCATAACTCTCTGCTCCGAGCTCCAAATGATGAACCGTTTGAAGATTTAGAAAGCTAATTCAGAGCTCTAAATCTTTCATGTTTTGATGGAAGTCCAGTTCTCGAGCTTTCTAGGTCAAAATGGCGAGCAAAGTCCTGACTCCACTGTTGATCTCGTGAAGCAATCTGCCCTAATTTCGAGCACTCGAAATAAGGCCTCGAGCACTCCAAAATTGGCCAGAATGCCTTATGCTTGGTTTGCTCTGCCCGGACCTACTTTGGTAAAATGGCCATAACTTTGAGTTCTGAACTGCAAATGATGAACCGTTTGAAGATTTGGAAAGCTAATTCAGAGCTCTAAAAACTTCATGTTTTTGTAGAGATCCAATTCTCAAGGATGATTGGTCGAAAATGAAGATCAAGGCAGAATTTCATTGCTGCCAGGCAGTTCTGCGCACCTCTGGTAACAAGGCCATAACTCTCTGCTCCCAGCTCCGAATGATGAACCGCTTGAAGATTTGGAAAGCTGATTCAGAGCTCTAAATATGCTATTTTATAATGGAAGTCCAGTTCTTGAGTTTACAAGGTCAAAATGGCGAGCAAAGTCCTGACTCCACTGCTGCCAGAAATTCAGAATTGTGCCTTTTGATGGCCAAAACTCCACAAAGCCTTGATTTTGCTCCTTTTTTGGCAAATGGACCTGAAAATATATACATACACACAAATGAAGATAATCTACTTAAATAATCAAACGGTGGACTTAACTAATGCAATTTAGGGCGCTTGAATATACAATATTCGGCGCTTATCACCTTGTGGTTGAGGAGCAAGAGGTCTAGGCATATCTAGAGGAATATGCATATTATCATGTTGTTGCACATTATTTGGATGATGGATGCCTTGGTGATCAACATGGCATAGGTCATCTATGTGCTCATCTATTGATGGAATGGGATGATCAAGAATGGGAAGATTAACACTAGGACTAGCTATACCCCTTGGATTACGCACAATGGAATCGATATTAGGATTTTAAGGGACAAGAGGGCGGTTTAGTGATCTCTTACCAAGCATGCACAAAGCAAGTCAACACAATTAACAAGCACAACAAAGACCAAATACACTTCTCCTCCACAATACAAATCAATTAACAGTACTCATCCACATACATTGTTTCCATAATCCTATGTTTTTTAACATGCAAGAAATTAAGTTGCCTTAATACGGGCCGATAATCAACAATAAAATAAAATTGACTTCATATGGGTCGATGATTAATTAAGCAAGAGGAGTTTAGAAACGCTCACAAAGGTCCTTAAGCAACTTCAAGAACTTTTAAGCCCTTTTTGCTTTGCTTTTGCAATTTAAATTTTTTTATGCTTTTTATGCTTTGCTTGTTTGCTTTTTAAGCTTTGCTTTGAGGCTCCTTTGCTTTGCTTTCCTTTGCCCCAAGTACTTAATCAAAAAGTGACAAAGTGAGAAACAAAATAAAATAAAATAAAAACAAGGATCAAAAGAGTACTAATTCCTATTCAATTCCTAATACGCGTTGCCAATCCCCGGTAACGATGCCAAAATTTGACACGAGGTCGGTTGCATATGCCAAAATATGTGAGAGTGGTTCAAGTAAAGCCTTTTTGGTCAAATTTAAATTTATAAAACCAATACTACTACTGCTACTACTTACGGAGCAAGGGTGAGTAGGGATCGTCCCAAGGGATTTGCAAAGTACTATGGAATCGAATTTGGGTTAGTAGGTTGAATGATCAAAGAGAGGTTTGATTGGTCGAATTAAGCTAATGATTCAATTAAAAACATGCAAATTAAAAACAATCTAGAGATTAAGGTGTAGAGCATAAGAGAGAAGTCTTGGGGCATAGAGTTCACCACTAATTTTTTTTTTTCCTAAATGAAGGAATGTATTAAATATAAACAAAAAGTATATGGAAACAATGACGGCATACCCCCAACAAAAACAAAGAAAACACCACTCACTTTACAAAGGCAAAATTAAAAGCAATCTAAACCCAAACATAAACTAGATAATGTCTTAAAGGCATACCCCCATGACATTAATAACTTCAAACAAAATACCCTTAGCAATATTTAAAGGTTCTGTAGAAGTATCCTTATGTATCCTGTTATTTCTTTTCATCCATATGAATTAAAGAGTAGCAATAAAAATAATCCTTGCCATCTTGTTCCTCCCTTTACCTTTGAATTTCTAAATAAACATGTCAGCTGGCTCTTGAACTGAAATATATCGCTGCAATTGCCATCCACAACAATCTGATAGACTACTCCACACCTTCCATATGAACTCACAATTGCAAAAAAACATGATCTAATGTTTCCTTATAACTTAAACACAGGCAGTATCTAGATGCTAGTGAATACCCTTTGCTCTTCATATAAGACTGAGTTAAAACGGCATGATGCATCACTAGAACAAAATGTATTGACTATCGATGTAATGACCCGGATTTTCACGGATATTTTTTTTCCGTTGTATTTCCTTTCTGAGTTCAGTTCCTCTTCGCTTAGTGTCGTCTCGAGTGCTCTGGAATGATTTCTGAGACTCTTTTTTGGGGATTGACAACTTTCTTTGAGGACCGAGTTGTTTCCACATTTTTCATTTTTTGACACTATTCACTTTTCGTATTTTTCCCTATTTCGTCCTTTTCCCTATTTTGTCTTTTCCACGTTTGACACTTTGTTGGCGTAACCACACTTCTTGTGTTCAGAGTTGGTTTTTGACTTCATGTATCTCCATCTTGAGTGCTTTCCACGAAATACGTATCTTTACTTTTGCAAGAAAGTACTCTGGTTGCTCCCGGTGTCCATAGGGTCATAGATGCAAAATTCTTTGAAATTATTTTCTTTTCTTAGGGTGTTTTTTATAAATATCTTTTGAAGATATTTTATTTCAGGGGTTTTTAAGAAAATATTTTTTAGAAGATATTTTCATTCTGGGCCATTAGTGCAGTTTTCACTTTTTGGAGGGGCCATTGTGCAATTAATGAAAGTTATTGCTAAATGCCTTATTTTGAGCCTGGATCCTCGTACGGGATTCATTTTCACTTTTTGTCAAGTCGTGTACTCTTAGAAATTCCTTCTGGTCATTGTTTTCCAGTTTCAGGGTTTCTAGCCCCAATTAGCGTCAAACTTGTTTGGGGCATAAATTTCTGCTCGGGACTCGATTTTTGACGCTGTTTCTTCCATTGTTCATATTTTCTTATTTTGAATCTTTTTTGTTCATAGAGTTTTGTCATTTGAGCACGTATGCTCAAATTTCACTTTTTCAGACCTGGCGGGGTCCGTTCGGGGCACTTTTTGAGATTTCTATAAAATGGGGGTGAGATATTTTATTTTTTCATCTTCCCCACTCTCTTGCACGACCTGAAGCTTCCATGGCAGCCCAAGGGAGGCTGCCACCTTCTCTCTCCTCTTTTGAGCTTCATTCCTTCATCAGAACATAGAAGGGACTTTGCGTTTAGTGTTCGTGTTGACTACGCGCTTCTTTCACCCTTATTAGAACCCATTTTTGAGCATTCTTTGTGTTTGGGTTTGAAGTCAAGTTGTGATTTTGATGGGGCTTCCTTGGGGGTTATGTGCACGGTGTAGTCCCCGACAAAACCTAGAAGTTTCGTCGGATTCGGAACGGTTTCCAATTGGTGGCTTTTGAGATTTTCATCTCAAATTGAGGTAGGGGATGTTCTAGGCTTTTGTGTGTGTTGTATTGAGTGTTTAGTATGATTATACAACTTAATTGCATGCCTTGTATCAATTCTAGAAAATTAGTATTAATTATTTATTTGTATGAAATTTAATTCACAAGGATGTGTATAACTTAGAATGGAATTGTGGCATGCTAGAAAATCATGTTTTAATATATTTGTTAACATATATTAAATTGGAATTAATTGAATAAGAATTGCACTTTTTATTTAATATTTATCTTTGGTGAAAGATTAAATCCCATGGCCATACTTTTCATGAAATGAACTTGTAGTATGCTTTTAAATTAAGTCTTAGCATGTTTGTTAACATACTTTAATTTGAGAGTATTTGGACAAGTATGAAAATCTAGAGATTTTAAATTAAATGATTAATTAAAATCTATTTAATGGTTCCCTTGGCCCAATTAAGTTTTTTTACTTGATAATCATGATGACTAGGACTTGTGTACTAGTATATGTTAAATTGGGACCATTTGAAGTTGCTTTGAAATTTAGAAGTTTAATTATCATGATATAATTAAATTCTACCTTGTTGTGCCATTGGCCTAATTGAGATTTTAGTGAATGTATGTATATACTATGCTATATTGTATAATATACATTGATTACAGGCCATTTGATTGAGATTTGAAAGCTAGGGAATTTAATTAGTTTATTTGATTAAATTCCGTTTCTATTGCTTTAATGATTAAATCCTGAAATTGGCATTGATAGTATGTTTGAAGCATGATTTTAGACTTGTAATAGATTTATAAATTATGTTTTTAACATTGGATTATATTGTTATAGCGTGTAGCGAATCGCACACTGAAGATTCAGCATGTGATGTTATTATAACGCGTAGCGAATCGCGCTCTGAAGATTCAACATTGTCATCCTATAGTTATTGTGGATTTAGAGCATGTATTGTGTGGTTACAACCTACTTGTGCATGAAGGTAGTTTCGTGTACTGTTTAATACGTATATAAGTTGTTAACTTATTTATTTTGGAGTTGCTTGAGACATTGTTAAGCTGTGATGGCTAGGGTTTGGCTCTAGTACGGGGACAAGAGTCCTCTAAGTCAAAAGTTCGCGCGTTGGGTAGGCTGCTTGGGGGTTAGTAGCTCTAAATTTGTCTTGTCTCGGCGGAAATCTGGGCTGTGATGTCCAAGTCTTCCACTATTTGATTTCGCATTCAATTCCAAGTTGACAACCAATATTTAATTGTGACTTGTGGTTTTGGTAATTGGCGATTTGATGTTGTTAAGTACATCCATACTAAATTGATATATTTAGTTGATTTCACACTTTTAGATTGCTAGTTGGCAACCTAGAGAATCTATGTCTTGATGTGTGGTATTAGATATTATAATTATGCTAAATTGTTATATTTAGTTGATGCTATATTTTAGACTTCAAGTTGATAACCTTGAGAACCACTATGTTGTTGCTTTGTGTAAGCATGCTCCTATGTTGTTGCTTTGTGTAAGCATGACCCTATGTTGTTAAAATTGCATGAATGAGGTGATTGATATTAGAAATGATCTTAGGTAGCTAGGATGCTCCCTGAGTCTCACCTTGACATAGACGTTAGGTGGAATGAACCACAATAATTAAATCATGCAACTTGTAAAACTTTAGGTTGATGCATGCTCATTTCCTACGAGTAGCTTTATGTTACTCACCCCTACGATACTGGGGCATATTTTAGGTACAGGATACAAGATTGGAGATTGTAATTGCTTGGGTGATTTGCTAAGTTGAGCTTCTTTAGAAGCATTCTTGTTCACATACAAGTATTAGCATGTTCATGATTTGTCTATGAAATTTAATTTTTCTAACTTGCAGGTTTGACATGTCAAATGTTGTAAATGTATTGTAATAAGGCCATAGACCATTGTAGCACATCTATTTTTTCATATTACATACACTTGCATGCTCACTTTGGCAAACAATACCTTCCTTGATGAAACAAAAACTTTAAGTAGCATTTTTAGGGAGTTTTACCCTATTCTATTCCAAGGGCATTTCGGATATTTCATAATGCATTTTTTTCTTTTTTCCTCACAAGTCACGTAGAAAACTCAATTTTGAGGGGGGGTTTCTTCTTTGTGTTTTTCCAGAAAACATCATCTTGGCCCTCAAAAATCAATATTTTTCCGAAAAATCCTTGCTGCTAGGTTTTGCAAATTTTTAGTACAAATGTAGTTGGTACTATTCATCGACTTTTTTTTGAAAATCGTTACGACCAATCCGAAACTTCCGGAGGTCTTGTGGGTGCATTTTAAGATTGCATTTTCAATTTAGGCAATTTATAAACCTCCCGAAGCACTATTTCCAAAACTTGGGCAGTAGCTCGGATTAGTTTTTTTCCTCTTGACCTGATTTTCTTGGGGGCATTTTGGGTATTTTACAATGCATTTTTTTTGTTTCCGTCTGCGATCGGGGTAGGAAACTTGATTTTAGGGGGGTTCTTCTTTGATTTTTTCCAAAAAAGTCCGTTTAGATGCCCGTTTTTACTCTCAGTTGCAGCAATGATGGGTTGTCCTCGTCGGGCCACCACGACATCATTTTTGTTTTTGACCTTTCTCCCCCGTCTCCAAATTGAGTAAACTTTTTTTTTGAACTTGATTAATTTTTTATTGTCTTCCAAGCGGTGTGCTCGATAGCACTTGATCCACTTTTTGCAAAATGACCATTTTGCCCCTAGGTTCTTTTTGTCCGTTTTCGAAATGACCCTTCTGTATTTGTTTCCTTTGGGTTGACCATTTTGCGGTGTGCTCGATAGCACTTGATCCACTTTTTGCAAAATGACCATTTTGCCCCTAGGTTCTTTTTGTCTGTTTTTGAAACGACCCTTCTGTATTTGTTTCCTTTGGGTTCTGTGGCCTCATTGAGGGTCACATTGGTGTCTTAGAGACGCATTGTATCTCTAGAGACCATTGTTTCACCTTTCACTTTCGCATTTCGGATCCATTATCGGGTCATCTTTTGGTCATCAATGACGCACCAGGTTTACAAAACTTGGGCCGTTACAATCGAGGTCTACCTCCACTCTAACAGATCCCACTCTAGCTAACCTCTTGATTTTTGGTTCTGCAAACCTCCCAAGCAGCCTTAAAACTGAAAGTATTCTTCCAAGTCAATACATCCACTCCACCGTGTATCTTCTGATTATGGAACACCTGCAGCACCTCCTAAGAAGCATTCATCAAGACCTCATCGTTCCATTGATTGTTGATAATAAAATCACTTAAGTAACACAATTTGTTCCTACTACTATAACTCAATAATCTGTGATTAAATAACTCCCTCAAAAGTAGACCATCACACCAAGGGTCTAAAACACCTTGATATTAAGTCCAGACCCAATTCTATATCTGCAATTGTGTTTAATTCTATCCTTTACTACAATAATGCTCTTCCATATGGATGAACAAGTAATCTTTGGAACAATATTCCAAAAAGAAGCCTGCTTTAAATAATGCTTTTCAAACCAAGCCACCCAGATTCTATCCTTAGACTGTAAAAAATCCCAAGCCAAAGTGCATTTTGAAGCTGAATCAATGTCTACTATTCTTCTTATTCTTAACCCACCTTCTTCTTTAGGAGCAACTAACTTCTTCCATCTCAGACCATGCATCCTCTTTCTGTCTTCTGCATGCCCCTAAATAAAATTCCTCATTCGTTTCTCAATTAAGTTTATTACCACAGCAGGTAACGAATAAACTGAGGTCCAATAGAGCACCACAGGAAGAATTACAGTCCTGCTAAGCTCCACTTTCCCAGCCATAGATAAGTGCATGCCATTCCATCTGGTGGTAGTAACTATAACTTTATCAATCAAGCTAGTACAATCTTGCCTTCTCAGCATCTTACCAGAGATAGGTAAGCCCAGGTAATTAAATGGTAGAGATCCCACCTTACAACCCAAAGCCCTTACCACTACAGATCTTCTTCTCACAGAACTGGTAAAATAAAGTTCTGATATATCTTTGTTAACAGCAAGTCCAGAGAGTTTTTCAAAGTGCACCAAAGTTCTTTTCAAACATAAGACAGTAGCCATATTAGCTCTGACTACCATTAACAGATCATCTGCAAAGAACTGGTGTGTGATAGTTAAACCAGCTTTAATAATTGCATCTGAAGGAATAATTATACCACTCTTAACCTTAGCATCAATCATACCTGAAAAAAATTCAGTGACTAGAGTGAAAAGAAGGGGGGATAATGGAAAAACCTGTCTATGCCCTCTTTCAGGTTGAAAAAATCCATTAGGAGAACCATTAATAATAATTGAGAACCAAACAGAGGATAAGCAAACTTGAATCCAAGCAATCCAAGTATTTCTAAAGCCAAAAAGCCTCATTATATTTAACAAAAATGACCATTGAACTGTATCATATGCCTTCCTTAAATCAATTTTCCATACTAATGTTGGCTTTGTTCTCTTTGCCCCAAACCCTCTCATTAGCTCATGTGCCATAATAATGTTGTCCTGAATCTTTCTTCATTGAATGAATGCATTTTGCTCTTTATCCACAATCTTCCCCAACACCTTAGCAAGTTTATTTGCCAAAATCTTTGCAATGACTTTATAAGATACATTACACAATGATATTGGCCTATAATCACCCACCTTGAGTGAATCTTTCTTCTTTTGTATCAAAGTAATGAATGTACTATTAGTCCCTCTTCCAAATTCTGGATGGGAGAAAAATTGCAAAATAGCATCAGTAAAATGTTCACCAATAATACTCTAGAAATGTTAAAAAATCCATAAAGTGAAACCATCAGGACCTGGAGCTCTATCAGGTCCTATAGAAAACACAATACTCTTTATTTCTTCTCTAGTGACAGCCTCTTCTCACATTGTAATCTCTGCAGCAGACAATTTTTTTCTTATAAATTTAGCTTATGGAACATAAAAGGTAGGTTGATCATTAGAAAATGATCCACAAACTTGCTCTTAATGATACTTGGATAAGTAATGGAAACCCCATCCTCTTGAATAACAGTGATATTGTTCTTTGCTCTATGTTGCTTGATTTTTTGGAAATAGAATTTAGTACATCTATCTTGCTCCTTCACCCATTTGATCGTGGACTTCTAAGCCAGTAAGATTATTTCATTTGATATAACAGCTTCAAGAGACATCCGACCTTCCTTCTCAATCTGAATAAGTCTCTCATTCATTGAATCATCCCTCAACTGATATTGAATGTCAGCTAGCTTCTTCCTATGAGAAATAGCTTCTTCATAAGAAGAACCAAACTTATCCTTGTTCTAATCTCTTACTGCTTGTTTAGTGAGCTTTAACTTGTACAGAAGTCTTTTGATTGGATCCCCACTGGTCTTTGTCTTCCATACCTCAGTAATCAAGTCTTCCACTATAAGTTGTTGATTCCACACACAAAGAAATCTAAATGGCTTTAGCCCATCAGCAATCTGTAAAGGAAACATCATCTTTAAACCCTAGTGATCTGAGGTCCAATGAGGTGTTAACATTATATGAGAATTTAGAAAAACCTGCCTCCATTCCTCATTCATTAAACCCCTTTCCAACTTTGTATAAATCCTCCTATTAGAGTACCTGTTATTACACCAAGTAAACACACCATTAGATGTTGGCACTTCTGAAAAATTTAAGTTTTCTATGGTCTGATTAAAATCCTGAAAAACTCTTGGCGGATGTTGTGTCCCCCCTTTCTTCTCTTTGTTAACTCTGATTACATTCCAATCCCCCAATAAAAGCCATGGCCCATCAATAAGCTGATCACTATCCTCAAGATCTTTCCCCAAGGCTTTCCTTTCTTTATCAGTATTCTTAGCATACACAAAATTCACAAAAAAATTGTTATTAGACCCTCTAACCTCTACCTGCAACAACATCATCTAATCTCTAGTCTGTAAAACTGAAACATAAAG
The DNA here is from genome assembly GCF_030987335.1 of Cornus florida. Lineage (NCBI taxonomy): Eukaryota > Viridiplantae > Streptophyta > Magnoliopsida > Cornales > Cornaceae > Cornus > Cornus florida. The sequence goes on along the minus strand of NW_026775573.1, from coordinate 75,793,984 downwards.
TCTCAATGGATCCCAACCATACCAAATTCTTCCACCTATATCAGCTGAATAATTATTATCCCAACTCCAATTATTCCTAATTCTGTCTTTCAACCTCTGGAACTTACTACTATTGACCCTAGTTTCTACCAAACCAGGCCTTCACTTTTTTCTGCAATCATACCACTTGTGACTCTAGCCACACTAGGGTCAATCTCTACCTCCTTCTTTTTATTCTTCATTTTCTACTTCTTTGAAGAAGAGTTACCTCCCTCTGGTGATGCTGGAACCCCCACCTCAGTCTCTTGCACTAGATTTTGCACTTTATCCGTAATCTGGAGATCACCTTTTGTAGCACACTCTTGAATATTTTCCACAGACTATACAGCTACCTCATTACACTTTTCAATCTCTATTGCATAGGCTGACTAAGGATCCCCTCCCTCCTCTCTCTTAGTTAATTCATCAAGAACTTGAAATGCATTCAAGGAGACCACTTGTAACTCTGATTCTCGAGACACTGCCTTAACTTTGCCTTTTGATTTTCTTTGCACTGTAAAGCCATCCACCTCCCCAATCATCTCTACTATAGGACTCAAAACATCCTTATCCCCCTCTGAGATACCCTTATCACTAACATTCTTCTTGGATACTACCATGTTCTCCTTTTTGGGTTTTTTCACCACCCACTTCTCCTTAGGTTTAGAAATTCTAATCTTGTTTAATGGACACAGACTCTCATTATGATCCATCTTCTTGCACAGACGACATATTTGAGGCTTCCATTCATATTCAACTTGTACTCTACAAGGTAGCCCATGCAACGTTGTGTTAATTACTTCTGGGAACTTACCATCCACCTCCATCTCTGCCAAAACTCTAACATATAAATCCCTCTCTCTACAAAGAGCAATATCATCCATATATATAGGTTTAGCAATGTTTGACATCATTTTGGAAACAGAAGTTCCACTTCGAGCATGAACTGGAAGGTCATACACCCTCAGCCATATGGGGAGGGTGGCTAAGATATCATGCTCCAATTCACCACTAAAATTCACCTCATTAAACATTTACATTTGCCAATTTAGGGGATTCCATGTTGTAAAACAAGTGTGTGTGCCATTAATTGAAATACTAATAATTGATGACAAAATAAGCATATAATGTATAATCATGCTAGTGAGTAGTACAACCTATCAAATTAAGCCATTAACCATTCAATAAACCTACAATTAATGCACACTAAAATCTAGACAAATGTACTACTTGCACTCATAAGCATGGATCATCAAACAACAAATATGGATTGTCTACCTATCTAGGAATTTAAAGCAACTACACTATAATTATACTAATAACAAGAAAATTAAACTACTGAGGTAGCACAATCCATCAAGAAATGAGTATAATCCATTAAATAAATCATAAGAGTAATCAATTAAGCACCATGCCTTGACTATCACTAGATTTACAATTCCACCACACATAGATATGCATTAAACTCATAAATTCTAGTGTAAGCACATGACCATTCATTCTAACATACATAGATATATGAATAGAAATAAAAGATCAATTAAAAAAATTAATCCATATAAATCATGTAAAAACTCAAGATTTATATAATCTTAGGTCAAAACATCAATTACAACTAAAATCCCAAAAAATTACAAAGTACAAAAGTTTAGGAGGCAACCATAGGGGCTATCTCTAGCCCCAAGAGAAGGATCTAACCACTCATGGTTGTTGTCATCCAACCCTCAAGGGCTTTCTTCAATGTAAGCACCATCTTCTTCCTCTTGCTTTGGTCTCCAAAAACCTAAATCTAGAGAGACAAAATTATCTAAGAACTATACTATTTTTAGCTAAAGTTGGGAACAAAAGTTTGAACCTTAACAAAATGGTCCAATTTCATTAAAATGCAGCCTTTTTAAGTAGGCAACAAGTCAAAAAATAGGCATTTCATTGGTCTAATCCCACAGCTACAAAAGTTGGTGGAGTTCGGGCATGCTCGGGAATAAAATAGCTCACTGCTAGCAGGATCTTCGATCGATCAAAGATGGCTTCGATTGATCAAAGTTGACATGGTATGAAAAATATCTTCTTGGCCTTATCTGGATTGTTGAGCTGGCACCTCCTTTATTTCGATCTTCGATCGGGAACTACTTTGATCGATCAAAGACTATCCAATGCAGTTTTTCTATCTTTTTTTAGATTTTCTTCTTGACTCCAAAAAGGAACTAATAGACTCTTTTTGACCTGTTTGAACCTTATTAACTGAAATAGACAAAAACACAAATTATAACTAAAAAGGGAAAGTAAGATAGATGAATGGATTAAAATACCCTAACTTAGGTGCTAAAATGTGCAACATTTGAGCACTTATCAGTAAGTCTCATACAAGCGCACGCAAGGTGGTCATGAATACCTCTTCTACCAGGGCACACACATCATTATGTCCAGCTACCTATCTCATCTGGCAATATACGCCAACCCTAACCATCGATCCCGAGATCTCAAGCTCGTATCATGGTACACACTTAAAATATACATATGTGAGTAACCTACAATCATATCCTAACAATGGCACAAGCTAAGATCATAACCATATCCTGCCAATAGTATGACCAAAACGTATGGGTTTAGACTTATTCGTCAGCCTATGTATGTATCAACAAGCCATATCCTAACAATGGTGCTGCTAAGACCATATCCTGACCATGGTCATCCATCATACACATACATACAAATAAGTATAAGTTTATAAGTTGGTATAAGTATCATGAGAATGACTTACATGAACAACTTATAAAAAAAACATCCTTTACAATAATTGCTATGACAATTTAGCTATTAATAGATATTAAATTACTATCTTGCAATTCAAATAAGTTTCATTATATTATTATTACTAGTTACAATACAAATAAACTATAATATTCAACATATAAATGAACCCAAGGTCTTAGCTAAGACTTTTCTAGATTGAACCATAGCATGTTAATAACAATGCTTACATATTATACATAAAAAAAATATTTGAGAAAACCAAATAAACTATGCAATAACAGTGAACACATGAATAAATTGAAGACTACTTTTTGACTTTAATAAATTTCAAGATAATATAATTTTTCACATGATTTATCTAATTAATGAACCTAGCTCTTTTATTCAATTTAGATATTTAATAATTTATTGAATCTAATTGATTCAATTAAGGTAGAGCTTGATTAGAGCTAGCAGTGCCAGCCGCATTAAAAAACACTACTAAATTTTCCATGACATGCTCCAGTTCTATTAGGATCATGAAACTTTTTGGAGCACCATTGTATACAAATTTGATTGTTATAAGGCTGCGTAAATGGAAAAGTAAAATTTTGAAAGCACAAGGACCCTTCCACCATTGTCAGCACAACTTCATTAATCAATCAATAATACACAATATAATAATACTAAAACAACAAAACCCCATCAAGAGTTCGCTACCAAATTTGGATAACAATAATACACAATCTAAACTCTTTGAATGCATAAACAAAATTAGAAAAACTACAACTATACTCATGCATATATATATATATATACACACACATATGTATAAAAAAAACTTCACTGTTATAACATTCAAAGCATGAATATTAACAAACCAATCTAAAATTAATTCCCTAAAGTCATTCTAGGAATGAATCGATCACGAGATCAATAAGGATGAGTAGAATGAAGACTTGTCTTTTTATGAATTTCGGATGGCAACTCTTTTCTCCTCCGCTTTCCCTTTGACACTGGTAGCTTTCGATTCGTCGTCGTCATCTGCCTCTGCGCTCCAAATAATCCCCGCAACAGTCAGTCTCACCACTCTCCTCTTTCTCTTTCTTTCTCCCTTTTTCTCTCTTTCTTTTCTTTCTTTCTCGCCGCCGCTCTCTGTATGTTTTTTCTTTTTTTCGTTGCCTTTTTTTCCAAACCCAATACTATACTTCTATTATTCTGTAGTACATTACCTATATATAATACAATATATCAATAACCTAAGTCAATAATCACACCACCCAACAAACCTACACAAAAACCACCCACTCAAAGCCTTGCATAAAAAAAAAAATTATAATATAATAACTTAATTATTTAATAACTTATTAACACAATTCACATTAATAAAAATTATATATATATATATATGTATATGTTTAGTATATTATAAATATATATATATATATAATACTTTAATATGGATATATATATATATATATATATCTCCCATTCATATATATATATATCTCCCATTCATACAACTAACTAAAAAATAAATAAATAAATAAATAAAATAACATCAACGCAAACATTAACCACTACCTACTGAAATTCTACTAAATAATTAACATTTAAAATAAAAAATAAATAAACACTCCAAACAAATTTTACCCACAATTCAAATAGCCAAGTAGATAAAAAAACATAAAATAAAATAAACACTAAATAATTAGCATTTAAATGACAAACAAATAAAATCCTAAAACAAATGCGCAAACAATTCAAATAGCCACGTGGATGAATAAAATGAAATAAAATAAATAAATAAAGCCTTTAAAAATTTAGGGGTATTACATTTTTCCCCCCTAATAAAAGGAATTCCATCCTCAGAATTTACCTTTTCCCTTTATTTCAATAATTATGGAAATTTTGAAGAGATGACATCTTCTCGTTCCCAAGTGAACTCGGCCTCATTATGATGTCTCCACTGAACATGCACAAGAGGGATAGTATTGTTGTGAAGCACTTGCTCACAATGATTAAGAATACGACACAGTGGCTTGACATACATCACATCCGACTGTAACTCAATCTCGCCAACATCTATATGCTGATAGCGATCCTTATCTCGCAAAAATTTTCATAACATTGACATATAGAAGACATTATGGACCCGATGTAGATGATCTGGAAGTGCTAATCGATAGGTTATGGCTCCAACTCGATCCGTAATCATAAAAGGACCAACAAAATGTGCTGACAACTTCCTATTCTTCCCAAAGCGCATTACTTCCTTTATGGGAGATACTTTGAGCAATACCTGATCCCCTACCAGAAACTCTAAACTATGAGTACGACGATCTGCATAACTATTTTGCCTACTCTGGGCAGTACGCATGCGGTCACGAATAAGAGTAATCTTCTCAGAGGTATCCTTAATAAATTTAGGACCTAGAAATCTACTCTCACCGACCTTTAACCAACAAACAGAAGATCAACATGGTCGGCTGTACAACTTCTCAAACAGTGCCATACCAATAGTTTTCTGAAAACTATTGTTGTAGGCAAACTCTGCAAGTGGCAAATTGATAAGCGCTGAAAAGTGCGCATTTAAACCCCTTAATCTTGAATGTTCTAGGACCTTATTTTATCTTATTTTCCCATTTTAGTCTAATTTCATGTTATTTCCCTTTTCAAGCACTTATCCCCAAAATAAGTTAATTTAGCTGAATCAGAGCATTAAAAGAAGCAATCTCAAGCCTAGTGGAAGAAAGGAGCAAAGTGGAAGCAAAGTGGTTAAAAAGCCTTCTTTGATCGATCGAACCTAGCTACGATCAATCACACTGTGATCGTTCTAACCCTGCCATGATGGATCGAGCCCTTTGTCCTTATCCTCAAAATAATTTCCTATTCGATCAATCCAACCTTTCCTTTAATCGATCAAACCTTTTTAATCTTATCCTCACCTACCACTTTTGTCCTTTTTCCAAAAATATCTCAACCTTATCCTTATCCAAAAAGTGCGCCGCCATGGTTCGATCGATCCGAGCAACCATGTGATCGATCAAACTGCCTCAAATTGTGTAAAACATAGAGTTCAAGCCAAATTAAAGGTGTGCTCGTGGTGCAATCGTTTGGAGGTCCTAGTGCATGAGATCTGACCATTGGGTGTGACATTTGAGCTACCTATATAAGGATTTTGGCTATTTTGAGTAAAGGAGGTTGGTTAGCGAAAAAGACTTGGCTAGAGATTAGAGAGAGAAACAATTTGAGAAAGTTCTTCCACTCATCTAGGGTTTCTACCAAGAATACAAAGAGGAAGAGGATGAATTCTACCATAAAGATAGCCCTTGAGGGTTAGATAACAACATCAATGAGTGGCTAAACAATTTGGGAAAGTTATTCCACTCATCTAGGGTTTCTACCAAGAATACAAGAGGAAGATGATGAATTCTACCATAAAGATAGCCCTTGAGGGTTAGATAACAACATCAATGAGTGGCTAAACCATTCTCTTGGGGCTAGAGATAGCCTTATGCATGCCTCCTAAACTTTGATGTTTTGTAATTAATGGGGATTTGTGTTGTAATTCTTGTCTTGACATCTTATATATATATATATAAAAATCTTATTTCTACAATGATTTGTGTAGTTTAGTACTTCCAATTGATTATTTAATTCTATCTATATGTCTACGTATGCTAGAATGAATGTTCATGTATTTATCTCTAGATTTTGTGACATTAATGCATGTCTATGTGTGTTGATATTATGAATCTAGTGATGGTCAAGGCATGGTGTTTAAATGAAATACTCTTGTGGTTTATTTAATGGTTCATACTTATTTCTTGATGGATTGTGCCACCTCCTTAGTTTAATTAGTTTATTTTTTATGTCACTAGTTTAGTTGTAGTGTAATTGCCTTACTTTCTTAGATAGGTGGATAATCCATTCTTGTTGTTTGATATTCCATGCTTATGAATGCAAGTTGTATATTTCTCTAATTTAATGAGTGTGCATTAATTGTGGACTTATGGAAGGATTAATGGCTTAATTTGATATGTCGTGCTATACACTAGATTAACTAAACAATGTATGCTTACTTGGCCATCCATGTTTAATATTTCAATTAATGGTACACACTTTCATTTAGAACACACAATCCCCCTAATCCAGTTTGATCGATCACTTGGTTGCTCAGATCGATTGAACCATGGCGGCACACTTTTTGGATAAGGATAAGGCTGAGATATTTTTGGGAAAAGGACAAAAGTGGTAGGTGAGGATAAGATCAAATCAATCGGTCAAAGGAAAGGTTGGATCGATCGAATAGGAAATTTTCCTGAGGATAAGGACAAAGGGCTCGATCCATCATGGCAAGGTTGGAACGATCATAGTATGATCGATCGTATCTTGGTTCGATCGATCAGAGAAGGCTTTTTCACCACTTTGCTTCCACTTTGCTCCTTTCTTCAACTAGTGTAATACCCTTAGTTTAAAAGGATAAATTGGAATTTAAATTTGATTTCTTGGGCATTTTTAGTTGTTTACATGGCTATGTGTTTTTATGTTTAATTGAGTTAATTGTTTAATTGTTTAATTGTGTATTTGTTTAATTGATGTAAAGTGAAATAACACTTTCAATTACCCATGCAAACCTAGGATATATATCCTAAGCATATCCTCCGTGATCAAATATAATGTCTCGATCAAATCTAATATATGTCCTAAGCATATCCTCCAACACCTGAAAAAAAAATTTCCTTTGACATAACACCTTTTATCTACCATAACGAATAACCTCATGCTATAACTCCATTATCAGTGCAATGAGGGGTATCACAACTAGGCTTGAGATTGCTTCTTTTAATACTCTAATTCAGCTGAATTGACTTATTTTGGGGATAAGTGCCTGAAAAGGGAAATAACATGAAATTAGACTAAAACGGAAAAATAAGATAGAATAAGGTCCAAGAACATTCAAGATTAAGGGGTTTAAATGTACACTTTTCAACACTTATAACACCCCCAAACTTAAATATTACTAGTCCCTAACAATGAACTACGAAGAAAATAAAGAAATGAACAACTATACAACTATAAACTAGAAAGTAATAAATGGATAATGCCACTTTCGTAGGGAACACGATTGCATTGAGCATATGCAACAAGCCTTTTAAACCCCTAGGTTACCCATAGTGGATGAGTGAAGTGTCGTGAGGTTTTCCAGAAATGATACCTATAAACATTAAGCTCTTTCTTACTAAGGAGACACCAATATTGCAAACAAGCATTGAGAGAAAACTACCTCAAGTATGTAATTTTTCAACCATTTCCAAGAAATCTCCCAAAATTTCAACATCAAGCAAGCAAATATGGTCCTCCACACATCAAGACAATGAGCATGCAAATCTAAATAACTCTAGAATCCTTTTTAAGTAAATCGGCAAAAAAAATGTTGCTATCTAAGCCAACTCAAGAAATGATCACATCCGGCCTCAAACTAGCACACAAATCTAGTACCGATCATCAAGACAAAGAATGGACCTTTTATTAAAGCTTTATTCAACTAGGTGCACTTATTCTTTTCTTTTTTTTTTTGACCCAAAGGATCAAAGATGGAATCATAGTGCAATGTGTTGATCTATTAAGATTTCTAGCAATCCATAAGGTCGAGCGTTAGGTCAATGACTCCCAAACCGGACGACTTTAGGGTATTAGGTGTTCAAATACCCCTAAGGACTTACAAACTCAAATCAACTAGGCTACAAATCAAAACAATCTCCATCTAATCATTTCCCATTTCTCACCTTTTGGGAGAAGTCCTCATCTTTTTTATTTACTTTTGCAACAACTTTTTCTTTATTTATTTATTTATTTATTTTTATCAGGTTATTAACCTAGAGTTTAGGCCCTCCACCTTTCGGCACGAGAAATTCAGTGCTTGATGAGGCTCGAATCCGGCTACTTAGTGAAATGGGGTTGTTATCTACCTTTGTCAAGAATGAAAGCTTTCAATGCACTACTAGCTCAATTGGGATATAATCAAATCAATAATCAACAAAGCATGTACCCCACAAATGAATGGTAGTGTGCGCCTGTGCTAGTGTAGAATCCTAGAGTGAATCTCAAAGCAATCACAAAATTAAGATGATGTAGACCACAAGTGCAAGCAAGATATCAATCTTTCAAAAATTTACTCCTAAATGGCATCCACAAGGCATACAAGGAGTTTTGGACTCTCAAGTCAAGTAATTTTGAAATTCTAACCAATATAGTCTTCAAAAGATCAAACTCATTGTTGAAATAGATCCCAAATCTCAATAATGCAATTAAGTCTCAAACTAAAGTAGAATGCAACAAAGACACCTTACCTCCAAACTTAAACTGCACATTGTCCTCAATTGTGCAATGAGAACAATGGAAAAGATTGAAAGAATATACCGTAGTAGCAAAGACATGAAGTGCAGTAATGGTCCAATGGGAAAAAAGTGCACCCCCAAACTTGGAATCAACAACCTACGTGAATAATCACACTAGCAAACTCACATCAAATATCAAATGGGATAAGAATAATCAAATCATGCATTCTAGGGCAATATAACAAAAGATAAAAAGAGAGATATGAGATCAAGCCCAAGATAAATCATAAAGTATGCACAACTACATAAAAGGGTACAATGTTGAAAAGATTTTTTTTTTTTACTTTTTTTATTTTTTTATGAAAGCATGTAAAAAAACAAAAATGCAAGAAATATGCAAAATGATTGCTAAGTTTAACGTCTCTATCAAGACAGAATGCCAGTTTGGAAGATTGATTGTTTTTTTTGGAAAACTTTGAACGATCGGAGAATGATCGATCGGACCCCGATCGATCTAAGACCTGAAAACTGGCAGACACCTTCGAATAATGGGATAGAGAGATGAAATTTTTAGTGCTTCAAAAATTTTGTAAGTATGGAATTGAGATCGAACACAAATAATCCTCCCAGTTGCCTTTAAAATCAAGGACACAGGCACGAAGCATATCCTCTATGATTTGATTAACTCCCTCGATCTGTCCATCAGTCTGAGGATGATAAGCAGTACTAAGATATAATTCAATACCCAAAGCCTACTGAAAACTCCCCTAAAATCCTGATACAAAGCTCGAATCCCTGTCTGATATAATACACATTGGTATGCTGATGAGTGCTCAAATGTGATGCATTTTAGCACTTAAGCTAGGGTATTTTAGTCCATTCGTCTATCTTACTTTCCCATTTTAGTTCTAATTTGTGTTTTTGTCTATTTTAGGTTAATAAGGCTCAAATAAGCTTAAAAGAGCCTATTAGCTCCTTTTTAGAGTCAAGAAGAAAATCCAGAAAAGTTAGAAAAACTGCATTGGATAGTCTTCGATCGATCGAAGGAGTTCCCGATCGATCGACAAGATTTTTGATCGATCAAAATGAAGTCGGTGCCAGCTTAGCAATCTGGATAAGGCCAAGAAGATATTTTTTATGCCACGTCAACTTCGATCGATCGAAGATATTGACATCAGTGAGCTGTCTTATTCCCGAGAGCGCCCGAACTCCACCTAACTTTAGTACCTACGAGACTTGCACCAATCAAAGGCTAATTTCTAACTTGGAGACCACTAAAGGGAGCTAGTATTTAAAATGTAATTGAACCAATTGTAGAGGTTCCAAGTTTTTTTTCGAACTTTTGTGACACATTTTGTATTGAATTAATATAGCTCTATCTGGATTAGGGTTTTGGGAGACCAAAGTAAGAGGAAGAAGATGGCGCGTACATTGAAGAAAGCCATTGAGGGTTGGATGATAACAACCATGAGTGGCTAGATCCTTCTCTTAGGGCTAGGCTTGCCTCCTAAGCTTTAGTTCTTTGTAAATTTTTAGGAATTTTAGTTGTAATTGTTGTTTTGACCCATGATTATATAAATCTTGGTTTTCTACAGGATTTGTATGGATTAATTATTCCAATTGATCTTTTATTTCTATTCATATGTCTATGTATGCTAGAATGAATGGTCATTAATGTGTGTTTTTATTTATCAATAATTAAATACCACTCGCAATAGAACGAATCCTTGTAGGATAGGGCTATATTGAAGGTGTCAAACCTCAAAGATTGTGGTGGTTTATCGAGTCTGCAATTAATACTATTTTAATTTAGAAATAGGATTTGATTTATTTTGTTATGATGTAATTCAATAACATAAAATAAAATAAACGGAATAGAAGGATTGAGATCAAGAAAAGAAATACTTAGGGATTGACTTCACCACAAACCTCATACTATGGTCAACTATTCGACCTTGAGAATTTGACAATTATGTATTATATAGAATTAAACTCACTGCATTCATTTAATTTAGATTTAAAGAAAGATATTTCATGAATTTCAATTAATAATAACCTATCTTCGGTTGGCACGAATTATCTACCTACCTACTTCTAACTAATTTTCCAGCATAACTCGCTTTCCCTAGGCATAGACTATGAAAACATTCATTTATGAAAATGTTTGAACACCACTGCATGATCTCTATTCTTATGTCCAATAAGCCTCCACCAAATACTGTCCAATAAGAATGGGTTAAATATAACTTAAGAACAATTAAATCTAAGAGAAGGTATTAATCATTCAAAAACTATGTAATCATTAAAAACCAATTAAATTAAGTCAATTGACCATAATCATGCAATCAAAATACATAATATATTAAATTCCCAAAGTATAGAATAATCAAACAATAGTATTCGGATACGGGCTACATCGATGCCCTAAGAGAGGAATTAGCAACTCACGACGATGCAAAATATCATCTGTGTTGTTGTGGTCTTCATTACTACGGACTGCCAAAACTCTTTTTGGATCTTCTTCTTCAAAACCCTAAAAGCTGCCGTGAGAGAGAGCGAAAGCTGAGATGATAGCCTTGTGCCTCCTTTTATAGAAGAATTAACTTCAAATAAGGGTTGGATGGGCTTTTAAGTCTTCTGGGATAATCTAGGCCCATCTGGGATCAAGTATGACTGAATTAAAACAAATTTTGCAGCTTTAAATTCTTAATTAATAGCAAAGCTCGAGCTTTCAGGCCAAAGTTTGAGCTTTCAGTCCAGAGCTCGAGCTTTCGGGTAAGGGCTTAAGCTTTCAGGCACAGGACTTGAGCTTCTTGGAATGGTGCTCGATCCCTACTTCTATACTTATCTAAATTTCTCCGAAGCATTTTTTTTATCAACGCTTAGAATATTTTTGGGTTTTGTCTTCAACAGTGATCGATCCCCCTTTCATGGTGCTCTATCCTTGAGTTAGGCTCAAGATTTGAAGCTAAAGCTCGAGCTTTTGTGCCTTAGTGGATTTTCTGTCAGCATCTTGTTCTAAAGTTGTAACGTAATTTTGATATATTTAGAGTGCGAATCCCAAATTTGCTATTAGAGACAAAAACATCGGGCTTCGAGTCTTTTTTTGATAGCTGCTAAGTTTGCCTAATTGGGAGTTACGAGTGAAAAATTATGACCAAAATACTAAAGCAGGTCTAAAATTTTCATCATTTTGACTCCAAGATTGCTTCAGATGATCGAGAATGGCTCTGTCAGCTTCGATATCAGTCTTTTCATCATAAAATCCTAGTTTTAACCATTTCTTTGGGAAAGTACCTAAAAACATGAAATAAACATAAATCAGTCTAAAAGTGAATAGAAGTCTTAAGTCTTAACGTATACATATTTAGGAGCTCGAATATGCAATATTCAGCGCTCATCAGTCATGTGGTTACACTAGATTTTATGAGTTTAATACATGTCTATGTGTGTGGGAATTGTAGATTTAGTGATGGTCAAGGCATAGTGCTTAATTGACTACTCTTGTGGGTTATTTGATAGATTATGCTTATTTCTTGATGGATTGTGCTACTTAGTTTAATTAGTTTAATTTCCTTGTCATTAGTATAATTGTAGCGTAGTTACTTTAAATTCTTAGATAGGTACATAATCCATTCTTGTTGTTTGATGATCCATGCTTATAAGTGCAAGTAATACATTTCTCTAGATTTTTTTGTGCATCAATTGTAGGTTTATTTAATGGTTAATGGCTTAATTTGATAAGTTTTACTACTTACGAGCTTAATTTGACAATTTATGCTTATTTTGTCATCTATTATTAGTCTTTCAATTAATGGCACACACACTTGTTATACAACATGGAATTGATGTGTGTTTTATATTATCACTCGTAATAGTACGAATCTTTGTAGGATAGGATTATATAGAGGGTGTCAATCCCACAGGGAGATGAGTGTTCTTTGCTTTATTTTTAACTAATCTAATTCTTTTTGGTCTACAGGTAACGGATTGGATTTGATTGATTGGTTGTCATGAATATAAAATGAAATTAAACTAAAATTAAATTAAAGAGATCAGAGAAAAAAGGTCTTAGGGCTTTGACTTCACCATGAACTTTGTACTATGGTTAACTGTTCAACTCTGGGATTTTAATAATTTATATTTTAAATGAATTGAACTCAATAACATTCGTTTAATTCGGTTTTAAAGAAAGATGTTTTATAGATTTCAGTTAACTATAACCTATCTACAGTTAGCATGGACTATCTATCTACCTGCTTTAACTAATTTGCAAACAATCCATCTTTCTTAACCATAGACTATGAAAAAATTCATTTATAAAAAATATTGAAACACCATTACATGATCTCCATTCTTATGTCCGGCAAGGCTTCGCTAGGTACCGTCCAATAAGAATGGTTTGAGAATAGTTTAAGAGCAGTTATATCTAAGACAAGGTAATAACTTTTCAAAAACTATTTAAAAATTAAAATCCAATTGAGTTGTCTCAATTGCTCAGAATCGTGTAATAAAAAATATAATATATTAAAAATTTCCAAAGTTGAAACAATCAAACCATAGTACTTAGATCGGGTTACATCAGTGCCCTAAGAGAGGAATTAGCTACTCATGACGACACATAATACCATCTGTGTTATTGTCATCTTTATCATCATGGACGACACTTCGCTTCTTAAGATCTTCACCTTCTAAGGTTATAGAAACCCTAAAAGTCGCCACCACAATATTAGAACTCTAAACAATACGATAGAAAAAAGGGTTTTTTCTACTAAGGCTTTGTGCCTTCTTTTATAGAAGAATTAAGGTTCTAGTGGGCTTTTAGGTCTTTTAGCCGATCTAGAATCAATGAAGACTTGAAAAAAATAATTCCCGTAACTTATAAATCCAGTCTGTTATGGAAGGCTCGAGCTTTATGATGCAACCGAGCGTGTGCACAAAATAATGCACAACACTTTAGGTTTAGAAATAATGTCAAGTGGGCATCATATTTTATAATTTATAAAACCACTAAACACTTTTACTATGGAGTATGAAGTGAGTAGGGATTATCCCAAGAGATCTAAAATATGTTGGTTTTTGGATTTGAATTCTACTTTAGTTTTTATGCAATTGCTAAAGAGAGGTTTGTTTTGTGATTAGAACTAATTTTAATCTAAATAATGTAATAGAATTAGAGCTTTAAAGAATAGAGTTTAAGGGATTGGGAAAAAGACTTAGGGCATATGATTCACCACTAAGCACATTCCCTGACTCACTAACTTTTAACTAATTGGGGAAATAATCGAATGTAATTCTAATGTAGCTAACACTTGCAAAGAAAAGTATGAATCATCAATTTCAAGCATGAATTGCCTACTTAATGACAATTAAACTAAGTGTAGTGCAATTCACCAATTCAAAGCATGTCTCATCAATTCAAGTTACAATTTTAACATACATCGATCAAGAGGGTAATGTATCTATGATAATAAGCATGGAATTCAAACACAAGTATGGATGGTCTACTTACTTAGAAAATTAAGTGCAATTAAACAAATTAAATTTAAATTAAACTAACTAAGTACAAAATTAAAACTAATTAGACATTGAATTAACCTAATTGTGTAGTGCCATCCATCTAGTAGAAGTACCTTCCATCAAATTGAAACACAAATACAACTAATTAACACCATGCATAGTCACACAAGATTTAATTCACAAAGAAATCAAGTGTAAAGGTTGATTATCAAGCATACATACATAAAACAACATGATATTAACATTGATAATCAATTGGAAAAATTTATTCATAAACATCCAAGGCTATACACTAATTACACAAATTCATCCCCAAAAAGTGAAGATAGAGAGAGATTATGTTACATGCTTAGGGTTTATCCAACCTTAAGTTGAAGAATCAGCCACTCATGGTTGATGAATACAAAGACGGACCAATCTTTATCCTTTTCTTCATCATCTTTGAGCTTCTTCTTCTTCTATGTACTTTTTCTCAAAACCTTAGCTTTTTCTCCTCTTTCGCGTTTTCTAGAGAGAACCTGATATATCGATTACAGAAAAAAATAATACTTACTAAAAATTAATAAAACTCACCTTAAACTAATGGGTCTTTGTTCCTTTAAGTAACAAACCTTATGAAAACCCATAAGTTACAAAAATAAGCCCAAAAGACAAAATCCCGTAGCCATCAAAATAGGTCAAACCCGTAACTTAAATTGTTGCCAACAACATGGTGTTCGGACGCAACTTTTGCCATTCGAACACAATGTATGGGAGGCTTGCGTCTGGATGCAAGGAATGATGTTCGTTGTGTCTGGACGCAGTGCACTGCTGCATCCTTGCTTCCTTTTGAATGTTGTCTCGATGCTGTGGCTTGACTCCCAGAGGCCATAATGGACTATTCATAGCTCATTTTAACTTTATTGCCATGAAATATACATAAACATAAATTGTGACTAAAACATGAAAGTAAGATAGATGCAAGGACTGAAATATCTTAACTTAGGTGCTGAAACGTGTAACATTTAAGCACTTATCACTTTAAAAGTAGAGCTAGAGCTATTTGGCACGGGCTCGAGCTTTGGAAGCAAAGCTTGAGCTTTCTTGCAATATGGTTCGAGCTTCAAAGAATGGTGCTCGATTTTCACTTTTGTACTTTGTGAAATTTCTTCAACTAGTTTCTGAAGCATCTTTTCAATTAACACTTAGAATATTTTTGGGTTTTCTTCTTTTAACATTGCTCGATCCTTTCTCCATAGGGCTCGTGTAACGACCCGAATTTCTCAATCCGGTGCGTTAGTGATGAACCGGAAGTTGACCCAATAACGGACCCGAAATGCGGAAGCGAAAGAAGCCAAATGACCTCAAGAGATGTACGTCATCCCTAAGGCCCCAAAATGACTCTCCATGAAGCCACGAAACTCAAATGAGCCAAGCAAATGAAGCAAGAATGCTTAACCCGAAAAGAGATGAACTAAGGGCAAAATGGTCATTTCTCACTGAAAAGGGTGCTACCGTGCACACCATTGGAAGGACAACGAAAAATGAACAAAATTAGACTTAGACTCAAGAATCGTCTGATTCGGAGTCCGGGCAGAAAAGATATGAAATTCCAACACCCGATGCGAAAGTTATGAAGTAATGACTTAACATTTTCTAATATTTTCATAATAAACTTTGAAAACAAAAGTGCATAGAAAATGAGATACATGTCATTGGCCTCCGGCCTCATCTCATACATGTTAAATACATTGAAAAGAGTGCACTTATGTATACTTTACATATATGAATCAACAAATACAAGTTTAAGCAAATAGGGCTACAAAGAGGCATCTTATGATAACACTTGCATAAAATAGAAACTTAGAAACTGTAAGCCCTCCAAGGAGCAATGGAATCTTCAAATCCTGAGTCCTGTACCTGAAATATGTCCCAATATCATAGGGGTGAGTAACATAAAGCTACTCGTAGGAGATGAGCATGCATCGACCTAGCATTTTACAATTTTATCACCTTATGGTGAAACATGTTAAAGAGGCTCATGCCACCTAACGTCTATGTCAAGATGAGATCCAAGGAGCATCCTAAGCTACCTAGATCATTTATATCATAATCACATTGTTCATGCAATTCAAACAACATGGAAATATGTTATACAAGGCAACAAGATATAGATTCTCAAAGTCTTCAACTTGAAATCCAAAATACGAAAACAACGAGTGTAGGTCATGCCACCTAACGTCTATGTTCAAAATGAATCTATAAGGTCATTCCTAAACTACATTTGAACATCTAAACACAAATTATGATATCGATGCAATTTAACCAACAATGGAACCTCCAATACAACGCATAAGGCATGCTTTCACAAAGCTACATCTTAAGCTCAAAATAGGAAATCAAATAAGGAACAACAAGTTATGATATCATCTAGTTATCAACTTGAAATGGAATACGAAATCAAACAAAGTGGATACTCGGACGTCACGCCGGATCAGACCGATAACATAGTTACTTTAGGGTTACTAGCCCATGGGTAACCTCCCTATGTGCACACTAGACTATATAGAGGGACAATCCCCCGTACTAGAACCAAGTCATAGCCGTAGCCAAACAACGACATCCCCAAGTTTTCAAAATCAACAAATTGTGTAACAACGTATATATATCAACATGTATATACAAGATATCAACTATTTACCAAGCACAATCCAAATTTTGGAAACTTATACAATACATGTTCAAAATTCACAACTACTATGACATGTAAGATGTCAAATACAAAGTGTGCAATTCCTTATACATAGCAACAATATATTCAATAAGGAAAAACATATTCTCAAAAATATAAAAGTAACAACTATGTTATCCAATGCTCAAAAGTAATCAAGTGAACATACATCAAATCCAAATCCATGATTTAAATATAGAAATAACTTCCAAAATGCAATTAAATCCATGGAGTAATAAAGTAGAATTTAATTAAACATAAATAGTTAAATTCTCTAAATTCCAAGTTAATCCAAATAACCTCAATTTAATATATATTGAAAGACATGTCATGGTCATCATATATATAACATCAAATGACAAGTTAAGTGATTAAAACACTTAAAGCAAAATTAATCAAGTTAATTAATTAATTTCCTCTAGATTTTTAAACAATTCCAAATGCCCTCAATCTAATCTATGTTAGAGAATATGCCAAGGCCTATTTAAATACCACATTACAACTTGATTTAATGCTTGATACAACCATGTGAATTAAACTTTCACTAAAGATAAATATTAAATAAAAGTTGTAATTCTTAATCAAATGATCCAAATTTAATATATGTTAACCAACATATCTAAGCATAATTTCCTAGCATGTTACAATTCAAATCAAAGTTATACATTATCATAAATTTTAAATCTTATACAAAGAAATAAAATTACTAACTTTCTAAATTTGATACAAGGCATACATATATGTTGTATAATCATGGCAAACACACAATACAACACACAAATAATCCTAAAAACATTCCCTACCTCAATTGGAATGAAAATCCCAATTACCACCGAAATGAAATCACCACAAATTTTCTGTCCGCAAAACAGATTTTTCAGCTTGCTACCTTTAACTTGTAAAATTCATAAAAAATTCAATTCTATCCCAAATTGAATGAATCCAAAGCCCAATGAAAGCTTAAACACTGTAATTTGATAATATTAATTTAGTTTAACAAAATATTTTCCCAATTGAAACAGTTTTGACCCACAACTTTGAAACAAATTCTGCCCAAAAAACACACTTTCAGTCTGTAGCTTCCAACTTTGAAAATTCATGAAAAATTCATTTGACATCCAAATTGGACAAACCTAATTTATTTTAAAAGTAAACATATGAGAGTGTAAAACTAAAAATTTAAACCGTGATCCAATGTCAAAAGGTTAGTGAAATAAATCATCTAAAAATATATTTTTCAGCTGCAATAAAAACATGGATAGCAGATAGTTTCGGATTTTTAAAAAAATTTAGAAATGCTCTAAAATTTTGAAAAAATTCTGAGTAGTGTAAAACCCATGGGGGAAGTTCCAGTAAAAATTTCAAGGCAATTGAAGCAACACAACTCCATATAAAAATTCATTGGCGTACCGAAAAGGAAAAGCTTCAAATTTCCAGCAACTAGCGTGCAACTTCAAAAATTCATAACTAATTCATTTTAAATCCAAATTACATGAAACCAAAACTAAATGAAAGATAATTGAGTATATTTTCATATTATATATTTAATTTGACAAGATTAATTTCAAGTTAAAATAGTTTATGGGCAAAATATAGGTCCTTCTCTTCCATGCATGTAAAACACTCAATAATGACATAAAAATACTTCAAAATAATAGATCAATACCTCACTAGAGAATTGTATCTCTAGATACCAAAGCAAAACTAGGAGTTAGGCTAGATCCTTTAAGGGTTTTGAAGAGGAGGATGAGGGGAACAAAAAGTATTCCAAGCTTTATGGTCTAAAGTAAGTGGAAAGGCCTCAAAGATCAAGGTCAATGCCTAAGGTTTCAAGCTCCATCCATGGAGGCTAGGGTTTTCTTGTAAGGAAGAGAATGAAATAATGTGGTTAAGTATGAGTGGAGAAAATAGAAATCCTCCACTCACTATGTGCTCTTACACCATGGTCAACACACACATCTATGGTCAATTGCACAAAAACCCTCCTTTAAAACCATAATCCCAAAGTTGCCCAAAGATATTTGCAAGACTAAATTGTGAACCTACACTTGTCACTAATCCATGGCTCCTTCCTAGGCTTAATCCCACACCAACACTTGTCAACCATCCAAGCCAACAAGTGCACCAATCCTAGGCTAACAAGTGGGTGAATCCTCACCCTCCAAATGTCATCATCCAATGCATTAAAGTCTTTGCACACAAATGTCAATAAGTGGACCAATGAGAGTGTGACACTTGTCACACTTTTCAAAAATTACAAAAGGTCCTTTTTGAAAATATCCTCCAAATTTAATTGCAAAATGGTCCCCAAGATGAAAAATAATTACTTTATTTAATTACACTAAAACCCCACAAGTTAAGAATAATTACACTAAAGTATGCATTAATGCCCCTTTACGAAAGAAGTAAGCAATCAATATGCTTTTATAGAAAAGTAAAAATACCACTATCATGCAAATCAAATATCATGAATGCATGTAAAACTGGAATCAAATCCGAGCGCAAAAAGTGAGGTTATGCAAGGAAAAAGGATAAACGAGAAAAAGACAAAATGTGAATAGTGTTCAGAAAAATAAAATATGGAAATGACACAATCCCCAAAGGAAGTTGTTAATCCAAGGAAAAGAGTCTCAGAAATCATTCTAGAGCACTCGGATGACATCAAGTGATGAAAAACCGAACCCAAAAAGGAAAAGACAACGGAAAAAAAATATCCGTTAAAATCTGAGAAAAAGAAAAGGAAGAAAAATGACCGGGTCATTACAGCTCGAGCTTTAGGTACAAAGCTCGAGCTTTTGGCCCAGGGCTCGAGCTCTGAATGATAGTGTTCGATCCTTTGAGGTCTGGCACGAGGCCCTGGAAGCTTGGCTTTCTTGAAATTAACTTTTCGAATTCTGACACCTCATTCTTGAGCTTGTAGGCAAAGGCTTGAGCACCCTTGGGTAAGGCTCGAGCACCCCTGTGTAGTGCTCGAGCTTTGGAGGTCAAAGGCTCTAGCTTTAATGCCTTAGTTGATTTCTCTTCTTTTTCTTATAGAGCTCAAACCTTAGAACTGAGGCTCGAGCCTTGGTAGTTGAATTCCTCCAAACTTCACCATTTAAGTTCTCAGCTTACTTTGAATGACCGACAATGACTTTATAAGCTTCGATATCAGTCTTTTCATCATAAAGTCCTGGTTTTAACCGTTTCTTTGGGAAAGTACCTATAAATACACAGTAAACATAAATCAGTCTAACAATGGATAGAAAAATCAATTTAGGTATTAACATATGTATATTTAAGGGCTCGAATATGCAATATTCAACGCTCATCATACCCCCAAACTTATATATTGCTAGTCCTTTAGCAATACAGAACTAAAAAGCCGCTTTCATGTCACGGTTGCATTTAGCCTATGCAACAGGCCATTAAACCCCTACGTTACCCCTAGTGGATAAGTTGTAGTCTCATGAGGGTTTGCGGTGATGGTACCCAAAAACATCTTAGACAGTGCCTTAATTGCACAATAAGCTCATTCAAACTTGTTTTCAAATCATAATATCCCAACAGTTCATTAATCAATCAATCAAATACAGTAGGTATAACCAATTATATCAATCAGAAAAACTTTCAAACTTCATATTTCAATTTAGCAGCCATGGTTCCCATATGCCAGTTTAACCATTTATTCACTAATTTCAATCTCCAAAACCTTTTAGAAGTGAACTCACAATTTCAAACATGTGGCTTACTATCCATACTTGTATTCATTCCATGCCATCACTTAATTTATAGGCAAACTTTTCAAATTCCAATTCCTAAGGTATTTTTTTTCTACTTTCTACAGGTACGCATTTTTCAAAAAGGACACTGTGCAATGCTCAGGTCTATTAAGCTTTCTAAATCATCAATGTAGCGAATTTTCGGCCAATGACTCCCAAACCAGATGGTTTTAAGGTATTAAATGATAAAGCACCCCTCCGGACTTGATTGTTCAAGTAATATAGGCAACCTAAACCCTTTATGTAACAAAATTTTAGCTAATGACTCCCAAACTAGATGGTCTTAGGGCATTAGGTCTCAGAACGCACCCCTAAGGACTTAATTGCTTAAGCAATCTAGGTACAAATTTTAACTTGACTTTTTTCTACTTCTTTTCTTGATCATTTTTTTTTTTCATTTCTTTCACATTGGTGAAGAATTTTTTTCATTTATTGCATACATACCAATTCTTCTTTCTACACCTTTTTTTTTTCTTTACCTTGGTTATCAAAATCATCAAATTCACTTGCTCATCTCTGTTTATCAAAAAACAAAACAAGACTTCCAGTTATTACCCTACAGAATTCATGCAAGTGCGAATACGTACAAAGTGAAGAATTTTAGAGATCAACATCATCAAACAATAATCATCCTAACAAAGTGGACCACAAGCCACCAACTAATTTTAAAAAAATTTTAAAAATTCCTTTTCAAAATAACTTTGGCATACAAGCCATCTCTAACTAACATCAGACTATATAAAGAAATCATGACAATCAACAGACTTAAAATCATGCTTTGAACGTAAAAAATTCATGACCTTGTGTTCAATATATCCTCATCAAAATTTTTAAAATTCCCCTCATCCCCAAACTTAGTGTGCACATTGTCCTTAATGTGTGAAAATAAAGGAGAGTTAGAAAGATATTACCATACTACTCTAGACCAGTAAAGATATACCAATATAAAGCACAAAAGGGCAAAACAGAAAAGTCACCCCCAAACCTAGTCCTTAGTACCTGGCAAAATCATCAAACTCCAACACATATCAGAGTATCAAGTAAATGGAGTAATAATAGAGAAATATCAATTATATAGCTCAGATATGGCAATATATATCAACATAAGGGTATAATAGACGAAAAGCATGTATATAAATAATCATGATCAGTACAATGCTTTGAATAACAGATTTAGGGCAGAAATACAGCATATTGAATGAAATACATTAAAAATACTTCCCTCGTAAACAAAATATTCCTATCTAGTAAAAACAAATATAAAGAAGTCCTAAACAACTAATATGTATGGGATGACGGAGGTTCGGTAGAAGTAGACCCGGCAGACAGAGTACGACGTAATAGCTCATCTAGAATGCTCCGCTGCTCAGTCAACATCTCTCTAAGCATCGTCTGGCCAGCCTACAGCTCTGCCCCTCTATCATGTAACTCTCGAATCTCAGCCTAAGAAGAACTTTTAGGCTGTACTGTTAGAGCTGCCTGCCTCCTCTGTGGTGCCTGGCCATCAGAGATATCCATCTCATCCTCTGTGCCATCATTATCATCTTCATCCTTCACTCTAGCAGTAATTCATATAACCATCTTTTCCAAACTCCACTGTATTGCGGTGATTTGCCAGCATATGTGACCAAACCTTATTTCATTCCTTCATTCCAAACAGAGGAGACTCGTCACAGAACTCCTCTTTCTTATCCACCACAAAACCCTGTAGCTCTAATAACTTGGTAATCATATATGGAAAAGGTAGCTTATGGGTTGGAATATTCTTATGAGGTCCAATCTCAGACAAAACTCAAGCAACTAATAGAATATCATCCATGGAAATGAATTCCAATGCTCAAACTGAATAGCATAGAGTGCTTGAAGAAAATCAATCTTCCTAATATTCTATGTCTAAGTGGATGAACATCAGCAGAGATAATCGAATCCAAAATCCATAACCTTTTTGGAATCTTAGCCTAGGTAGTACTACTATGTTTTCTCTTGGCGAACCTACTATCACACAACTCTTAAATCAAATTCTTTACAGTTGGTACCCTAGGAAAAGGATTAAAATTAGGACAACTACACCTCTCATTTACCACATGGGGAAGCTTATGATAACACTATAAAGCTGCAGTAATTGCACTAGGATTAATAATTAACTCATACCTACCACAGTTCTAAGTTCCCAAGGGTCATTCTCATTATAAATCAGGTTGAGATAAAACAACCGAACAAGATGAGGATAAGCAACCTGAGTAATAGGAACCATAAGATGTAGAAGGTGCTGATAAATAAAGGATTTCATAGCCCATCTAGTGTAAGGATTAGGGATGAACGGCTTATAATCAAAGGTTGATTCATAGGAAATTGGAAAAGATTTCCAAGCACTTAACAAGATGCCTTTAGTCACCCTAGCATGCTTAGATGGAGTAGGAAAAACCATCAAGATGGAGTGGGACAGACCATCTTAACTTTCAATAGATAGTATTATTCAAAGAAATCCCCTTAAATCACCAAAATTCAACCAACTCTACAATCTGGAAATCAAAGCTCAAGCTTAAACCTTCTGAGCTTGAGCTTTAACCAAGGCTCAAGCTTTACAGTGTAGTGTTTGAGCTATATTACCAGAAACTACACCAACAAAGACTCAAGAATGAATCTGTACATCAATCTATGACTCTTTTAAAAATCCATAGTATGCAGACAACTCATAAAAACCTAAATAATCATTTATCCATAGAGAAACTCATACTTTCTTATTCAAGATCTAGAAATTTATGCAACTATGAAGGAGGCAATGGAAAGGGGATGAAGATGAAGATATTTACCAGATTAGAAACTGCAAATCTGGAAGGGGAATGTCAAAGATCATGGTGAATAAGGTTGAAGAAGAAAACTTTGATTTAAGAGAAAGATTTATAGAATGAGAGAAGCATAACTTTCAGGTTTATAAAAACTTTACAACCCAGGGCTCGAGCTTTCCGATGCAGAGCTTGAGCCTTATCGTAAAAACCCTAAAGTTAGCGATGGAGTATTGTGACGGCCCAAGTTTTTCAACCCAATGCTTCAGTGATGACCCGAAGTTAACCCGATAACGGATTCAAAATGCGGAAGCAAAAGATGAAACCATAGTCCTCTGAGACAAAAATCATCTCTAAGACACCAATGTGATATTCCATGATATCACAGAACTTAAGGAAAGTGAAAGAGGAAACTAGAGTTAACAATGGGCTAAATCTATTAATTAAGGGCAAAATGGTCAATTCACAACTAAAAGAAGAGAATTGACCCTAAACAAGTCAAACAAGGTGAAAACTACCTAATCTAATCATTTCACAATATTCCAAGAGGTTCTAAGAACTTTGGACAAGAATCCCACAAAATTGCCCTTTCTCGGTTTAAGCAAAAACTGACACTACCTCACTAAAAAATGAATAACTCCCACTGTGATTGGAATCTGAGAATTGCATAGGTACCATTGGAAATCTAACTCAAAATCCTTGAGTTTAGGATCAAAAATCACCCCATTTGGACTAGGAATGAAGGAGTTATAACCCTTTGAAGTTGGAACTTCAGTGTTAAAACAAATCCTGGAAGGTAGGTGCATGAGGGCTATTTCGGTAGACCGAAATAGAGTTTCGGTCAACCGAAACACACAGAAACTTTGCTAAAGTTTTCTTTTTAAGGTGAGGTTGGTTCGGTAGACCGAATTGGGCCATCGGTCGACCGAAATGGTCCTGAACAGTGAAAAAGCCTACTGGAATTGAAGATTTACTGTGCATTGAAGCTTCCAAATGCCATTGATCAACCAAAATGGAGTTTTGGTCGATCAAAACACCTCAAAAACCTACTATAAGACCTGCTATATGCCCAATGTGTTAAGGTTTAACCCATGCTTAAAATCCCCTCATGAATTCGTTCAAAAATGAAAGTTTAAAACTGATTTTCAATGTGATTTGAGTAGGTGAGCATGTCAACAACCTTGAAATGAATAAATGAATGTATTATAACAACTCATGGCCCTATACATGTCCATTACAAGAATTTCACATGTCAAATCCATAAAGTAGGTTAAAATACATTTTTGTAGCAAAAGTTGGTACCAATGAACACAAGTACTAAAATAAACATGTTTGGCCCTTGGCCTCATTGCTTACGTGCTTATAATGTCAAAAATAAATACTTAAGTATCATTACATATCCAAAGTAGCTACATTAGCTTCTAAAAAACCATAAACCCTTGGTATACAAATTATGACATCAAAAGTAAAGCATGTTAAACAAGTGCATGTTCGTATACAAAAATGCTTCAAATGGCTCATGAGCCTCTAAGGATGATGAGCATCCAAAAACATTGTCACCTTACCTGTCAAACAACCCAAACCACTAGGGTGAGTAATCAAGTTACTCGTAGGAAGAAGCATATGCGTATACCTTAAAGTTTCAATATCATTGCAAGATCAATATAGACGAATACAAGGGAGCATTCACTTAATGTCTATGTTCAAGGTGTTCTAAGGGATCATCTTAAGCTAACTTAAATATTTCTTAGCAACAAAATATCAATATGGATGTACTTAACAATATCAAATCGCATGAAACAAAAATTAAAAGTTACAATTTAAACATTGATTGTCAACTTGGAATTGAATGCGAAATCAAGAAGTGGAATCCTTGGACATCTAAGCTCAGAATTCTGCCGAGACCTCAATGGTTATTCTAGGCATTAACCCACTGGGAAGACCACACTAGTGTGTACTATCTCAATTGGGGAGAACTCATACCTCCCGCACTAGAGCCCAACTCTAGCCATGTCACTTGTAACTGTCCCAAGAGAATCCAAAATATATCAAGTTCAAAACTTATACACGATATTAAGGCATATATACCACATTCTATGCACAAGCATTTTGAAAGCACACAAACCATGTCTTAGGGTTTCAAGTCTAGAATGTCATAATAAATGACAAGTTCTTAACATGATATAATATGCAATATAATACCACTAACTTATCAATTTAAATTATGTCTCAACAATAAGGTTCATATACTAGATTACAACATTATAGTATTAAGCTTCTAAAATAATTACAATTACCAATAGTAATTAACTAGAATATAGAATTATCATCAAAATAGTATAGTAATTCAAATCAATATGAGTTCTATACAACATTAATAATCCTATACAAGATACATACACAACATACATGTTTAAAATCAATAAACCCTAAGTCACTCATAAGGGTTTCCTATAATATGCAAGACTATCATATTGAAAGCATGTACGCAATATATATTAAACCCCAAAGGATTATAAAACACTTAAAATATAAACATATTACCACCCCTACCTCAATAGAGAATTGAATCTCTATAATCTAAGCAACCAAGCTCAAAATAGAAAACAAGTTTAGGGTTAGCGAAGAGGAGAGTGAGAGGAAACTTTTGTCTCCCAAGGTTTTAAGTCTAAAGTGAATGGAAGGAGGCCAAAATGAAGAAGAAAGCTATTAACCAAGCTTTTCACCAATGGTGGCTAGGTTAGGCTCTTGTAGAACAAGTGAAAATGAAAAGGATCAAGTGAAAATGATAAGTGGAAGGTCTAGAAATCTTTCACTCACTATGTGTTCTTATACTACCTCTCACACACACACAATGCAAGACTTATTTTGGTGCCTACATTTGTCACAAATCTAAGGCTCCTTCCTAGGCTTAATCTTAAGCCTACACTTGTCAACCATCTAAGCCAACAAGTCCTCCAATCCTAGGCCAACAAGTGGGTGAATCTCCACCCTCCAAATGTCAACAGATTATGTTTTCAAGCCACTCCACCCTAATGCCAACAAGTGGCACCATGAGAATGTGACACTTGTCACATTTTCCCAAAATTACAAAAAAGTCCTTTTTCAAAATATCCTTCCAATTTAATTACAAAAAGGTCCCTAAGAAGAAAAATAATTATTTTACACAATTACACTAAAATCCCAAAAATTAAGAATAATTACAATTAAGTATGCATTCATTCCCTTTATGAAAAAGTAAGCAACTAGAATGTATTTCTACAAAAGTAAAAATACAAATGTCATGGAAATCAAATATCATGGATGCATGCAAAACCGGAATCAAATCCGAGCATAACAAGTGAGGTTATGCAAGGAAAAATGATAAAAGGGAAAAAGACGAAATAGGGAAAAGACAAAATAGGAAAAAGACGAAAAAAGAAAATCACCAAAAAAAAAGGAAAAGGAGGAAAGAGACTGGGTCATTACAACCTACCCTCCTTAAAAGGATTTTGTCCCCAAAATCAAGTCGTACCTGAAAGAGAGAACAAATTGGGATATCGAGAGCGAACCTCCTGTTCAAGCTCCCAGGTAGCCTCCTCAATGCCGTGATGTCTCCATAAGACCTTAACCCATGGAATGGTCTTAGTACGCAAGACCTACTCCCGTGAATCAAGAATCTGAACTAGACCCTCCTCGTAGGTCACATCCTCATCAACAACAACATCTGTCCATCGTAAAACATGCGATAGATCCAGCTCATACTTTCTCAACATGGAGACATGAAAGACGTTGTGAACCTTATCCAGGTCTGGCGACAAAGCCAAAAGATAAGCGACTTCAACAACGTGCTCCAAAATCTGAAATGGTCCAATGAACCTAGGAGACAACTTACCCGTATACCGAAATCTCAGAAGTCCCTTCCGTGGAGAAATCTTGAGAAAGACGTTGTCCCCTATCTCAAAAGAGAAGGATTTCCTCCTCTTATCTGCGTAACTCTTCTGCCTGCTCTGAGTTATAGCCAACCGCTGTCGAATTAACTTAATTTCACTGTAGTCTCAAAGACAATATCGGGACCCAAGGCGATTATATCACCTACCTCGATCCAACAAACTGGAAATCTAGAAGGTCTGCCAAACAACGCCTCAAAAGGTGCCATACCAATACTGGTCTGGTAGCTATTGTTATAGGCAAACTCAACCAAAGGTAAGTAGTCTTCCCAACTACCCCTAAAATCTAAAATGCAAGCTCGTAACATATCTGCCAATATTTGAATGGAATGCTCTGACTGAGCATCAGTTTGAGGATGGAATGCCATGCTGAAATGAAGCCCCATATCAAGAGCCTCCTGAAAACTCTGCCAAAAGTGAGACGTGAACCTGGGATCCCTATCCGAAACAATAGATACTGGAACCCTTGAAGCCTGACAATCTGCCCCACATATAGTCCACTAAGTCTCTCTGCGTCGTTTGTCACTACCATAGGCAAAAAGTGAGCCGTCTTAGTCAGTCTGTCAACAATGACCCAAACGGCATCATTCCCTGCCTTGGATCTCGGAAGTCCTGTTACGAAATCTATAGTGATGTGCTCCCACTTCCACTCTGCCACTGGTAGTGGTTGCAACAAACCTACCGGTCTCTGATGCTCTGCCTTCACTTACTGACAAGTAAGGCATTTAGCCATGAACCAAGAAACATCCCATTTCATGCCTTTCTACCAAAACTGTCTCCGCAAATTGTGATACATTTTCGTACCACCAGGATGAACTGCGAGTCTAGAATGGTGAAAATCCCAGAGAACAACGTCACGACAAGACAAAGGAACAACCATCTTTCCTCTATACCTGAGACCACTGTCTGAATACAAGGTCCAACCCTCTATATTCTCGCCACCTGAAATTCGATCATGGATGGACTTCTTCTCCCTGTCCTCTTGTTGTGCCTCAATAACTCTGCTAACAAAATCCAGTTGAGCAACAAGGCTAAACAAGATAACCGGTGAAACATCCTCATACAACTGTAAACCTAGATCTGTAAGCTCTTTTAGCATCTTCCATCTGTGAATGGAAATACTAGTAAGAGTACCCCGTGACTTCCTACTCAATGCATCGGCCACCACATTGGCCTTTCCTGGATGATACTACAACTCAAAGTCGTAGTCCTCTATGAACTTAACCCATCTGCGTTGTCTCAAATTCAAATCTTTCTAAGAGAAGAGATATTTGAGACTCTTGTGATCGGAGAAAACCTCAAATTTCTCCCCATACAAATAATGTCTCCACCTTTTTAGGGCAAAGATAACTGTTGCTAACTCCAAATCATGTGTTGGATAGTTTAACTCGTGAATCTTTAACTGTCAAGACCCATAAGCAACCACCCATTCTGTCTGCATCAAGACAAAACCCAATCCTTCCTGCGAAGCATCGCAATAGACCACATAACCTAAACCATGTTCAAGTATGATTAAAACTGGAGCTAATGTCAACCTGACCTTCAACTCCTAAAAAGCAAAGTCACAAGCCATATGAACTTGACTCCTTTGCAAGTAAGTTGAGTCATAGATGCCACTAGACGAGAGAAATCCTGAACAAATCTCCTGTAGTAGCCGGCTAGGCCAAGAAAGCTCTGAACCTTAAACACTGTCTTCAGATGCTCCTAATCCATCACAGACTCAATCTTTGATGGATCCACTACAATACCGCCCCCTGGCACAACATGTCCAAGGAACTTAACTTCTGGTAGCCAAAATTTACATTTCTCGAACTTGGTATACAATCGGTTATCCCTAAGGATTTGCAATACTATCCTCAAATGATACTTACACTCCTCTACCAAAACAGAGTAAACGAGAATGTCAGCAACGAACACCACCACAAATCTATCAAGATAATCACTGAATACATGGTTCATCAAGTCCATAAAAGCTGTTGGAGCATTGGTCAAACCAAATGGCATCACCAAAAACTCATAATGGCCATACCGTGTGCGAAAAACGGTCTTGGATATATCCTCATCCTTAACCCTTAATTGATAGTAACCCGATCTCAAATCGATCTTCAAAAAGCATGTCGCTCCCTTCAACTAATCAAACAAATCATCAATCCTAGGCAAAGGATACCTGTTCTTGATAGTAGCATGATTCAACTTGCGATAATTGATGTAAAGTCTCAAAGACCCATCCTTCTTCTTCGCAAAAAGAACCGGTGCTCCTCATGGTGAAGCACTAGGACAAATAAAGCCTTTAGCTTTCAAATCATCCAACTGACCTTTCAGCTTATCAAGCTCTGCCGATGCCATATGGTACGGTGCCATAGAGATAGGCGTTGTACCAGGAATGACATCAGTGGTAAAAATAACTTCCCTTAAATAAGGAAACTTTGTCAGTTCCTCTGGAAAGATGTCAACAAAATCCTCAACAATTACTAGAAGAACACGACCCAAACTACTATCCTCGTCAACTAGCAAACTAACCAAGTAGGATCTGTGGTGACTCCAGTCACCAATGCTGATAACTATCACTGGGTGGGAATTGCTCCGATCTCTCACAAAATGGAAACAATCTCCCTTGGGAGTGCAAATGGACACCCTCTCGCGGAAGTAATCGATCGTATCCCGAAAGAATGACAACCAATCCATCCCGAGAATGATGTCAAAACCTATCATGCCGAGAACAACAAAATCAAACTCTAAGGTCCGCCCAGCTATCTCAATAGGACAACTAAGATAAACACGATCCAAAGACACTGGACCCCCAACTGGTGTGTCAACACAGAAAAGACTGTCCCGAAGTGTGACCTCCAGACCCAATGAATGTGCAAATGATGCAGAAATGAAAGAATATAATGCACCTGTGTCAACAAGAACCCGTGCTTAAGAACTAAAAATTGGAAAGATACCTCGAACTGAAGAGGTGCCTACAGAAGCATCCGCCTGTGGAAGAGCGTAGGCTCACCTTGAGTCCTTGAGCCCTGCTGTGAACTGCCCTGATAACCTAACTAATGTGTAGAAATAGTAAATGTAGAACCCCTGGCTGGATAAGTGCCAACTGGCGCCACTGGCTGTGGTGCTTGAGAAACTCTGAAACTAGACTGAACCACTAGAGACTATACTGGTACCATCTATGAATCTGTGCCATTACATGACTTATTCAATAACTTTGGACAATCCTTCCTAAGATGACTTGGTTGCTTGCAATAGAAGCAAGCTCCTTGCCCTGTTTTTGTAGAAATTGATGTCTGACTAGCCTGTGGTCGAAGCTATGGGCAGCGAGGCTTGATGTGCCCCGTTTGCTGACAATGGTAGCAAACTATACCCTGGGCTGATCCCGTAGATACAGGAACTGTGGGTGCAGGACAATTCTACTGCGGTGCCCCCTGTGAGTGAGTATTGTTCCCTGCCCTGGCCTTCTTCCACTAACTCCCAGAAGATGATGGATTGTCTCTGCGAGTCTACTTGTATGAACTTCTAATCCGTAACTGATTCCGTTCCTCTGCCTCAGCTAGCATAGCCCTCTGGACTACCTCTTTGTAAGTCCTCAAATTAAGAATTAAGCCTGTGGCCCGATATCAAGATGTAGTCCATCTTGAAATTTCATTACCCTAGCCTTATTTGTCTCCACCATATCCTCGGCATAACGAGAGAAAGAAGTAAATCGTGTCTCATACTCAATGACACTCATAGTGCCCTGATAAAGACCTGTGAATTGTATCCTCATCTCCCGCCTCATAGCCCTAGGAAAGAAGCGCTCGAAGAACAAATCTCTGAACTCATTCCAAGTCATCAACTCAACATTATGGACATTGGTCATAAACCTCCACCAGATATCTGTATCTCCCATGATCATAGAAGCAGCAAAGAAATCCTCAACCTATCCGTGGGTACCGCCATACTGTCCAACTTGCGAACCATAAGGTCCAGCCAAGCTTTTGAGACTAGCGGATCTGAACTCCCCATAAATGGATCAATTTTAACCCTCTGTAGTAACATAAACTACTCCATTGCCTCATTGACTATCGGTGTTGGTGCTAGAATCTATATCCCTACCACCTGCCTGCGTATCAATTCCTGTAAGGATTCAGTAATCCCCTAATTAATTCCCTGAGCAACCTACTCCTCGTTAGTCGGTGCCCGCGGCGGATCAGCATCCATGCCACGAACTGGAATCTTGGGCTTCCCTGGACCCATCGTGAACTCGGTGTCAACCACCTACTCCTCAATGCCCTGACATAAAGACTCTCTACACGTGACAACCATAATGCTAAATGTACGAAAGAAAGGAGTTTAATAATAACACAAGTTATTATGACCGAATGCAACTTATACTAAGAACGCACAAAACACAAAGCAAAATAAGACATGTAACATACTGTCATGCTAAAGCAATCAAAGAAAGCTATTTGAATAGTTAAGCACTTAAGCAGATAAGCATACATGTCAAACAAAGATGCTTTTATACACATAAGCATATAACCACGAAGACATGTCATAATACCAAGCGTGTTATCAAGAAACATATAAACATGTTATAATGCTGAAACATGTTATCAAAAACATGTGAAAATATCTAAGTAAATCAATAAAAGCATGATATGCACCCAAAACCCGTCGTTCTAAGGTATTCAAACCTAGGAGCTATGATACCATTTATGACGGCACAAGTTTTTCAACCTGGTGCGTCAGTGATGACCCGAAGTTAACCCGATAACGGATTCGAAATGCAGAAGCAAAAGATGAAACCATAGTCCTTTGAGATAAAAATCATCTCTAAGACACCAATGTGACATTCCATGATGTCACGAAACTTAAGGTGAGCGAAAGAGGAAACTAGAGTTAAAAATGGGCTAAATCCATTAATTAAGGGCAAAATGGTCAATTCACAATTAAAAGGAGAGAATTGACTCTAAACTAGTCAAATAAGGTGAATACAATCTAATCTAATCATTTCACAACATTCCAAGAGGTTCTAAGAACTTTGGACAAGAATCCCATAAAATTGTCCTTTTCCCAGTTTAAGTGAAAACTGACACTACCTCACTAAAACATGAATAACTCCCACAGTGATTCAAATCTGAGAATGGCATAGGTACCATTGGAAATCTGACTCAAAATCCATGAGTTTAGGCTCAAGAATCACCCCTGTAATGACCCGGTCATTTTCTTTCCTTTCGTTTTCTCATATTTTCACCGATATTTTTTTTCTGTTGATCTTTTCCTTTCTGAGTTCGGTTTCTCGTCACTTAGTGTCATCTTGAGTACTCGAGAATAGTTTCTAAGACTCTTTTCCTTGGATTGATGACTTCTTTTGAGGACCGAGTCATTTTCACATTTTCACTTTTGTGACACTATTTACTTTCGTCTTTTTCTCAATTGTCACTTATTGGCATAACCTCACTTTTCGTGTTTGGATTTTATTTCAATTTTGTATTCATCCACGATATTTAAATTCCATGCGATGTGTATTTTTACTTTCCTAGAAAAGCATGCTAAGTGTTTACTTTTCTTGTAAAGGGTATGGATACATAACCATTTTGTAATATTCATAACTTGAGGGATTTTTGTGTAAGTAAATAAAGTAATTATTTTTTGTCTTGGGGACCATTTTATAATTTAATTTGGAAGATATTTTCAAAAAGGACCTTTCGCAATTTCGGAAAAGTGTGACAAGTGTCACTTTTATAGGTCCACTTGTTGACATTTGTGTGAAAACACTTTGATGCCTTGGATGATGACATGTGGAGGGTGGAGATTCACCAACTTGTTGGCCTAGGATTGGTGCACTTATTGGCTTGGATGGTTGACAAGTGTAGGCTTGAGATTAAACTTAGGATGGAGCCTTGGATTTGTGACAAGTGTATGCTCCAAATTATGTCTTGCAATTATTTTTGGACCACTTTAGGATTATGGTTTTAAAGAAGGGTTTTTGTGCAATTGACCATAGAAGTGTGTGTTGACCATGGTGTAAGAGGACATGGTGAGTGGAGGATTTCTATTTCCTCTACTCACACATTTTCACATTATTTTTTTCCTTCCTCACCAAAAACCTTAGCCTCTATGGATGGAGCTTGAAGCCTTAGGTCTTGACCTTGATTTTTGAGAGCCTTCCATTGATTTTCAAGCTTGAACTTGGGAATACTTTTTGTTCCTCTCATCCTCCTCTTCATAACCCTTGAAGGGTTTACCATTTTGTGTTGATTTGCATTCGATTCTGGAGAGACACTTCTCTAGTTAGGTAGGGGATGTTATAGGGTTACATTTTTTTTTTCTTGCATGCTATTGATGCTTTTATAAGTTGTATGTATGTCTTTTGAAAATTTGATAAATTAGTGATTTATGATAACTTACATATAACTTATTTTAGACTTGGTAAATGGCATTGCCATGAGTTGATCTTTGATATATATTAATTTTGGATGATTTAGATGAGTTTTCAAATCTAGAGATTAAGTGGATTTAATTTGATTTAAATTCTAGTAAATTGTATTTTACTTGTATTCCATTTTAGACTTGAGATATGGTATGGCCATGATTTGGTGCTTGATATACATTAATTTCGGATCATTTGAATAACTTTTGAAATCTTGAGATTTGATTAATTTAAATTAATTAAATTCTATATGGTGCTATCTTGCTCATTTGACACTTTTGATTTGATATATCTAATGAGCATGTTATGTTGCTTATCATATATTAATTTGAGGTTATTCGAATTTGATTTGAAATCTAGAGAATTTGATTATCTTGTTTAATTAAATTCTATCTAATGGCTCCATGGATCTATTGGTATTTTAGAAGTTGTTTCTATATTCAAATCATGGACTTGAACTTGTTATATATTCACTTTGTTGTGTTTTGGGTATTGGACAACAATGTTGTTATATTTATATTAATGAGAACATGTTTTCTTTATGAAATATATTGATGCCATATGTATTGAATTACACACTTTGTAATTGACATTATATATGCCATTTTAGAATTGAAACTCTAAGGCATGGAGTGTGTGGTTTCAACCTGCTTGTGCATGGAAGGTTGTTTTCGTGCATTATATAAATTACGTATAAGTTGTGAACTTATTTGATTATTTTGGAGTCTTGGGACATTGTTACAAGTGACGTGGCTAGAGTTTGGCTCTAGTGCGGGAGGTATGAGTTCTCCCCAATTGAGATAGTGTGCACTAGGGTGGTCTTCCCAGCAGGTTAATGCTTGGAATAACCATTTAGTCCTTGGCCGAAGTCTGAGACGTGAGGTCCAAGTCTTCCACTACTTGATTTCATATTCAATTCCAAGTTGAAAATCATGTTTAATTGTGACTTGTGGTTTTGGCTATTGGCAATTGATGTTGTTAAGTACATCCACACTAAATTGTTATATTTAGTTGCTTTCACACTTTTAGATTTTAAGTTGATAACTTAGAGAATCTATGTCTAGATGTGTGGTATTAGAAATTCTAATTGTACTAAATTGTTATATTTAGTTGTTATTGCATTTTAGATTTCAAGATGGTAACCTTGAGAATCTATATCTTCATACTTGTGTAGCATGCTTCTATGTTGGTTAATTACGTAGATATTATGATTTGTGCATTGTTATTCAAATGTGACTTTGGAATGATCCTATAGATTCTTTTGAAATATAGACTTTAGGTGGCATGATCTACTATAGTTTTTTAGCATTTTAGATTTCAAGTTAGTGACCTTGAGAATATACATCTTGTTGCTTTGTTTAGCATGCTCCCATGTTACTTGAATTGCACGAATGATGTGATTTGTGCTAGAAATGATCTTAGGTAGCTTAAGATGCTCCTTGGGTCACACTTTGACATAGACGCTAGGTGGCATGAGCCCCTTTAACATGTTTCACCTTAAGGTGATAAAATTGTAAAAAGTTAGGTTGATGCATGCTCATCTTTTGCGAGTAGCTTTATGTTACCACCCACATTGTGAGGACATTTTTAAGGTATGAAGACTTGGTTCGTGATGCTCATCATTCCATTGATGGCGTGTAGTTCTTAAGTTTCCATTTCATGCAAATGTTAGCATGAGATGCCTTTTGTAGCTTTATTTGACAAAATGTGTATATATGATTCCATATATGTAATGTACATGAGTGCACTCCTTACAATGTATTTGACAAGTATGAGATGAGGCTGGAGGCCAATAACATGTATTTGTATCCTATGTAGTTTTGACTTCATGAAATATTATGAAAATATTGAAAAATGTTAAGTTATTGTCTCACTATGTTTGCATCGGGTGTGGGAATTCCATTTTAATTCTTCTGTAGGATCTCATTAATTATGCATGAAGTGTGACCAAGGGCCAAACGGTAATTTCTAATCATTTGTTAATTTTGGTTTTCAGAATTTCCATTTCAAATTCATTTTCGCCTTTTTGGCCGTTGGGGGGTCGGATTTTGACTCGACCATTTTTGGGAGCCACGGACCATTGCCGCACGCTTAAAATCACTTATTACATTTGTGTGCATATTTGTTTCAGCCTAGAAGTGCATTTGGGGTCAAATGTATGTTTGATACAAATTCACATTTTTGCCGTTTAAAGCCTAAACTGAGCATAAGGGCATTTTAGGGTTTTCACATGAAAAAAAAAGTTTTCATTTGGCAATGTTGGCTAGAAATCATGATTTTGAGGGGGGTTTCTTCTTTGTGTTTTTTTTCAATAAGGCCCAGAAAGTCCTCAAAATTGCATTTCAAGTTGACATTTCAAGTGCAGCCTACAACAGAACGAGTACTCCAAGGGGCGTTTGAGCGCTCCAATTTTGGACAGAACTCTTAGGGCTAATTATGAGCTCTTGTAGCCCTTGCTTGAGCGCTCATGGTACTGTTCATGTGTGTGTGTGTTTGTGTCTTGGTTCAGCACTGCACCTTCGACTTCAAATTATCATATCTTCTTCGTTTTAACTCCGAATTGGTCCATTCTTGAGTCTAAATTGACCGCATTGAAATAAGATTTCCAATGGTATCAATTAGAGCTTTATATTATTCTTGTAGCTTAAGATATTCAAGTTTTAGTAAGGTAGTGTCTGTTTTTGGTTCGAACCGGGATAGGGTTTCCCTTCCTTTGACTTCAAAACTTGATATCTTGTCATTCGTACTCTGAATCATGCGATTCTTGAGTCTATTCTTGTTGATTTTTTGTTGTCTTTCTAATGGTATGCTTGGTAGCATCTATTTCTCTATGAAATGACCATTTTACCCCTTGGTTCATTTCTCTTCGGATTTGGCATTCTTACTTCATTGCTTGGCTCATTTGAGTTCCATAGCTTCATATGGAGTTATTTTGGTGCCTTAGGGATGACGTACATCTCTAAAGGTCACCTTTCTTATTTTGTTTCCACATTTTGGATCCGCTTCGGGTTATCACAGGACACATAGGGTTGAAAAATCCCGGGTCGTCACAAGTTGTATCAGAGCTCCTAGGTTCAAAAACCTTAGGACGACGGGTTTGGGTGCATATCATGCTTATGTTGCCATGCTCTATATGTTTATATGCTTCATGATAACATGCTTTAGTTTGATAACTTGTTTATATGCTTATGTGCTATATATGACATGTCGTTTGTATAACATAATTTATTTCTAATGTAAAGAGCATGATATATGATGTATGCTAGATTAGATTTGAATATGCATAACTGTGTTCCATATTTGGCATAACACGGGATTGGTCATTGAGGCACGAGTTGAGGTTGATGGTGATTGAAGTCATAGTCTCGTGGTAGTATAGGTTGTTGTTGACCTGGCATTGGCTTTGAGGTAGGTAGTGAGACACTTTTTGTTTAGGCTCTTGTGAGGTGAGTCATTTGGCATTGTCGTAGTGCTGGATTTGTTGGTTTTGGGCCATGATGAGGTTATGGAACTCTTAGGATCCTTGATTGGTCGGGATAATTCCTCTAGGATTGCAATTTTCGTGGGCGGGTACATTTATGGGCGGGTGCATGGCACTGTCATGCTACCGTACTGGCTAGCTACAAGTGCAGTTCGGATGGAATCAATGTTGGTTTTGTTGTGATAGGCATTGTCCTTTTGAACAATGATGATGATGTTTATTTTGAGGATCAGTCGTAGTGATTGATTTGGTTGGTATTGGTATGACTATAGTTGCCCTTTTCTTTGAGGAGTCCTTGCATAATGACGCTTTTGGGATCAGGTTGATTGATTGATGTTTGGATAGTGAGAGCATTGCACTGTTAGTGTCACTTGTAGCGTCACCTCTAGATTCAGAGTTGGATTGTTGGAGTCTTACCATTATGGTAAAGGCTCACGTTTGTTTTGAGACAGGTTATTATCGCATTGGTTTTTGGAGATAGTTATGGCTAGGATTGATCTTTCCTTTTATCTAGACACTCTACGACACGATGTCCATAGGGTCCATTGCTGCATCTTTTTTATCTTCTACAGTTTCGTTTACTACCATGTTAGTAGTATGATTAATGATATTGTGATGCATGAGTAGGTGGAAGTGTGTCCACATTTGCTTTCTTGTTGTGTGGTATTAGAATGCCTTCTTTATATGCTTAGATATGCCATGATGTTACTGTGGTTTAGTGACATGATTTTGTGCTTATGTGGAGACGTGCTACATATACCCTTGATTTTATCTATGTGAGTAGATTTACCTTCTTGGTAGTTGCATTTCCTTGTTATTTGCATAACTTTCATCTTTAGTTCTCTTTTTTTGTTCCCTTTTTGTGTTTGTCGTGTTGACATTTGTGGGAGAATAGGGTTTCTTCTCTTTCTTGGTTCAAGTAAAGGATTTCACAAGGAGTGAGTCTCTTCTCTTCGTCGCCTTGTGTACGGTTTTGGGTTTGGATGGTCCGTGAGGATCACCATGGTTGTCTTGAGTCCTTGGTAAGGATTTGATTAATTTTGGTCGACTTACTTCCATGTAGGGGGTGAAGTCTTTGACCTTGTTGTCTCTCATTTTAGAGATGGAGTCCTGGTGTTGTCCTTCTTAGGACTGGTGATTCCCTTTCTTTCGTGTCTTCCCTTAGGGAGTTTTGCCATGGTTGTTGACGGAGTTGTGGTGCTCAGAGTGAGTGGATTGGTGCGAGATCATTTTATGAGGACTTGTGTCCATTTCATTAAGGATTTGTTTGATTCATAAGGTGAGCTCGATGCTCTTTTGAAAATGTATTTTAGAGACTTGTTTCAGTTTTGGAGACCTGGATGTGGTCGACTCTTAGGAGGAGTTTTAAAAGATCGTTGTTGGATCTGGCTTGTTTGTGGAGTTTTCCTGTCCTAGTTATGACTGGGCGTGGTTTTGAGGAATCGTAGTTCCAGTAGTTGTTTATGGATCGATGGAAATTGAGGAATTTTTATTTAGATTGGTGATGCCAAGCACGGTTTTGAGAGATCTATTTTGTGACCGTGGTTGTTAGGGTTTTGATGTATGTGCCACTTAGTGGACTTGCATTTTGAGGATTTAGTTATCTATGATAAGGATATGGATCCGATGTTTGATTACGGTGTGATCTTGTAATTGATCTGTTTCAGGGAGATATGAAGGACTTTTAATGAAATGCCTTGTAGTGAGGTTTGTTTTGATTTCTGGAGGTTTCAATTTGCTTTTCAGGTTTTAAATTCTTGATTAATGTTGTTGGTAGTAGTATTTTGAGACATTAGAGATGTTGATTTTACTGTATTGAGGATTTTGGGCCTTAAGCATAATGGTGCCTATGACATTGTTGTCAGAGTTTGGGATTAGCCAAGATGGTCTGGAACGTCTTTAGACCATATTCCAACTCTCACAAATGCCTGGTTCCCACATTGCCCTTAGCCATGATCGTTTAGCGACATTGATGTCATTTGTATCGAAAGGTTTCATGGGTAGACCTAGTGGGGGCAGGTTATAAACTAGTGCCTTATATTGTCATGCTACTGTACAAAGTTGTGTGTTGTGGGCGAGTGCTAGTTGCCGTCGATGCTACCTTAGTGACAAGCAAGTGTGGGCGGGCACTAGGTACTGTCATTGCTACCACACATTTGAGCACGTCGTGGGCGAGTTCTGTTCGCTATTTGTGCTTATTTTGGAGTTCTTTTAGTGGTTATTTTTGGATCGGTATGATGGTTCATCAGGAGGAATGCTTACGGTTGTTGTCTTCCATTCCTTTGTCTGGCCTTAGGTTCTGTGTGTGGCTTTGACTTGTCGTGTGGCCGTGAGGTCATTTTTCTTTTGAGAGGTTTTCTTGTTGTGAGCACATGGGTGCAAATGACATTGGTTTGTACGTTGTCTTCCAGTTTTGGGATTACTTTCGTAGCATGTTGTATGGGATACTCGGAGATGTATTCTGTAGTTTTCCTGGTTTCGCCTTTTGTTGGTTGGAGCTGGATTTCGGGGTCGAAATCCCTTTAAGGTGGGAAGGTTCTAATGACTCAATCATTTTCTTTCCTTTCCTTTTCTCAGATTTACACGGATATTTTTTTCCCGTTGATCTTTTCCTTTCTAAGTTCGGTTTCTCGTCACTTAGTGTCATCTTGAGTACTCGGGGATGGTTTCTGATACTCTTTTTCTTAGATTGATGACTTCCTTTGAGGACCGAGTCATTTTCACATTTTCACTTCTGTGACACTATTTACTTTCTTCTTTTTCTTGGTTGTCACTTATTGGCATAACCGAACTTTTCGTGTTCGGATTTGATTCCGGTTTTGTATGCATCCACAATATTTAAATTCCATGCTATGTGTATTTTAACTTTTCTAGAAAAGCATGCTAAGTGTTTACTTTTCTTGTAAAGGGTATGCATGCATAACCTTTTTGTAATATTCATAACTTGAGGGATTTTTGTGTAATTAAATAAAGTAATTATTTTTCATCTTGGGGACCATTTTGCAATTTCATTTGGATAATATTTTTAAAAATGACCTTTTTACAATTTCTGAAAAGTGTGACAAGTGTCACATTTTCATTGGTCCACTTGTTGACATTTGTGTGGAAACACTTTGATGCCTTGGATGATAACATGTGGAGGGTGGAGATTCACCCACTTGTTGGCCTAGGATTGGTGTACTTGTTGGCTTGGATGGTTGACAAGTGTAGGCTTGAGATTAAGCTTAGGACGGAGCCTTGGATTTGTGACAAATGTATGCTCTAAATTATGTCTTGCAATTATTTTTGGACCACTTTAGGATTATGGTTTTAAAGAAGAGTTTCAGTGCAATTGACCATAGATGTGTGTGTTGACCATGGTGTAAGAGCACATAGTGAGTGGAGGATTTCTATTTCCTGCACTCACACATTTTCACATTATTTCATTCCTTCCTCACAAAAAACCCTAGCCTCGATGGATGGAGCTTGAAGCCTTAGGTCTTTGACCTTGATTTTTGAGAGCCCTCCATTGATTTCCAAGCTTGAACTTGCGAATACTTTTTGTTCCCCTCATCCTCCTCTTCATAACCCTTGAAGGGTTTACCATTTTGTGTTGATTTGCCTTGGATTCTAGAAAGACACTTCTCTAGTTCGGTAGGGGATGTTATAGGGTTATATTTTTGTTTCTTATATGCTATTGATGCTTTTATAAGTTGTGTGCATGTCTTTTGTTAATTTGAGAAATTAGTGATTTATCATCTCTTACATATAACTCATTTTAGACTTGGTGGCATTGCCATGAGTTAATCTTTGATATATATTAATTTGGGATGATTTAGATGAGTTTTCAAATCTAGAGATTAAATGGATTTAATTTGATTTAAATTCTAGTAAATTGTATTTTACTTGTATTCTATTTTAGACTAAGATATGGTATGACCATGATTTGGTGCTTGATATATATTAATTTG
This sequence comes from Cornus florida, assembly GCF_030987335.1. NCBI lineage: Eukaryota > Viridiplantae > Streptophyta > Magnoliopsida > Cornales > Cornaceae > Cornus > Cornus florida. The sequence goes on along the minus strand of NW_026775573.1, from coordinate 75,752,340 downwards.
GAATCATTTGAATAACTTTTGAAATCTTGAGATTTGATTAATTTAAATTTATTAAATTCTATATGATGTTATCTTACTTACTTGACAATTTTGATTTGATATATGTAATAAGCATGCTATGTTGTTTATCATTTATTAATTTGAGATTATTCGAATTTGATTTGAAATCTAGAGAATTTGATTATCTTGTTTAATTAAATTCTATCTATTGGCTCTATGGATCTATTGGTATTTTAGAAGTTATTTCTATATTCAAATCATGGACTTGAACTTGTTATGTATTCACTTTGTTGTGTTTTGAGCACTGGACAACATTGTTGTTATTTTTATATTCATGAGAACATGTTTTCTTTATGGAATATATTGGTGTCATGTGTAATAAATTGCATACTTTGTAATTGACATTATATATGCCATTTTAGAATTGAAACTCTAAGGCATGGATTGTGTGGTTTCAACCTACTTGTGCATAGAAGGTGGTTTTCGTGCATTATATAAATTACGTATAAGTTGTGAACTTATTTGATTATTTTGGAGTCTTGGGACATTGTTACAAGTGACATGGCTAGAGTTTGGCTTTAGTGCGGGAGGTATGAGTTCTCCCCAATTGAGATAGTGCTGGTCTTCCGAGAGGGTTAATGCCCAGAATAACCATTTAGTTCTCGGCAGAAATCCAAGACGTGATGTCCAAGTCTTCCACTATTTGATTTTGCATTCAATTCCAAGTTGATAATCATGTTTAATTGTGACTTGTGGTTTTGGCTATTGGCAATTGATGTTGTTAAGTACATCCATACTAATTTGTTATATTTAGTTGCTCTCACACTTTTAGATTTGTTGTTGATAACTTAGAGAATCTATGTCTTGATGTGTGGTATTAGAAATTCTAATTGTACTAAATTGTTATATTTAGTTGTTATTGCATTTTAGATTTCAAGGTGGTAACCTTGAGAATCTATATCTTGATACTTGTGTAGCATGCTTCTATGTTGGTTAATTGCGTAGATATTGTGATTTGTGCTTTGTTATTCAAATGTGACTTTGGAATGATCCTATAGATTCATTTGGAATGTAGACTTTAGGTGGCATGATCCACTATAATTGTTTTAGCATTTTAGATTTCAAGTTAGTGACCTTGAGAATATACATCTTGTTGCTTTGTTTAGCATGCTCCCATGTTACTTGAATTGCACGAATGATGTGATTTGTGCTAGAAATGATCTTAGGTAGCTTAAGATGCTCCCTGGGTCACACTTTGACATAGACGCTAGATGGCATGAGCCCCTTTAACATATTTCACCTTAATGTGATAAAATTATAAAAAGTTAGGTCGATGCATGCTCGTCTCCTGCGAGTAACTTTATGTTACTCACCCACGTTGTGGGGACCTTTTTCAGGTATGAATACTTGGTTCATGATGCTCATCATTCCTTGGATGGCTTGTAGTTCTTAAGTTTCCATTTCGTACAAATGTTAGCATGAGATGCCTTTTGTAGCTTTATTTGACAAAATGTGTATATTTGATTCCATATATGTAATGTGTACTTGAGTGCACTCCTTAAAATATATTTGACATGTATGAGATGAGGCCGGAGGCCAATGACATGTATTTGTATCCTATGTAGTTTTGACTTCATGAAATATTATGAAAATATTGAAAAATGTTAAGTTATTGTCTCACTATGTTTGCATTGGGTGTGGGAATTCCATTTTGATTCTTCCGTAGGATTTTATTAATCATGCATGAAGTGTGGCCAAAGGCCCAACGGTAATTTCCAATCATTTGTTAATTTTGGTTTTCAAAATTTTCATTTCAAATTCATTTTCGCCTTTTTGGCCGTTGGGGGGTCAAATTTTGACTCGACCATTTCTGGGAGCCGCGAACCATTCCCGCGCGCTCAAAATCACTTATTACATTTGCGTGCATATTCGTTTCAGCCTAGAAGTGCATTTGGGGTCAAATATATGTTTGGTGCAAATTCACATTTTTGCCGTTTTGAGCCTAAACTGAGCATAAGGGAATTTTGGGGTTTTCACATGAAAAATAAAGTTTTCTTTTGGCATGGTTGGCTAGAAATCATGATTTTGAAGGGGGTTTCTTCTTTGTGTTTTTTTCAAAAAGGCCCAGAAAGTCCTCAAAATTGCATTTCAAGTTGGCATTTCAGGTGTAGCCTACAGCAGAACGAGCACTCCAAGGGGTGTTGAAGCGCTCCAATTTTGGATAGAACTCTCGGGGCTAATTATCAGCGCTTGTAGCCCTTGCTCAAGCCCTCGTGGTACTATTCATATGTGTGTGTGTTTGTGTCTTGGTTCAGCACTGCATCCCCGACTTCAAATTATCATATCTTCTTCGTTTTAACTTCGAATTAGTCCGTTCTTGAGTCTAAATTGACCGCGTTGAAATAAGCTTTCCAATTGTACCAATCATAGCTTCAGATTTTTCTTGTAACTTAAGATATTCAAGTTTTAGTAAGGTAGTATCTGTTTTTGGTTCGAACCGTGATAGAGTTTCCCTTCCTTCGACTTCAGAACTTGATATTTTTGTTGTCCGGACTCCAAATCATGCGATTCTTGAGACTATTCTTGTTACTTTTTTGTTGTCTTTCTAATGGTATGCTTGGTATCATCTATTTCTCTATGAAATGACCATTTTACCCCTTGGTTCATTTCTCTTTGGATATGGCATTCTTGTTTCATTGCTTGGCTCGTTTGAGTTCCATAGCTTTATGTGGAGTTATTTTGGTGCCTTAGGGATAACGTACATCTCTAAAGGTCACCTTTTGCTTCCGCATTTTGGATCCACTTCGGGTCATCACAGGACACACTGGGTTGAAAAATCCAGGGTCGTCACAACCCCATTTGGACAAGGAATGAAGGAGTTATGACCTTCTGAAGTTGGAACTTCAGTGCTAAAACAAATCCTGGAAGGTAGGTGCATGAGGGCTATTTCGGTAGACTGAAATAGAGTTTCGGTTGACCAAAACTCATAGAAACTTTGTTGCAGTTTTGTTTTTAAGGTGAGGTTGGTTCGGTAGACCGAATTGGGCCATCGGTCGACCGAAATAGGCCATTGATAAACCGAAATGGTATTGAACAGTGAAAAAGCCTACTGGAATTGAAGATTTACTGTGCATTGATGCTTCCAAAAGCCATCGGTCAACCGAAATGGAGTTTTGGTCGACCGAAACACCTCGAAAACCTGTTGTAAGACCTGCTATATGCCCAATGTGTTGAGGTTTAACCCATACTTCAACTCCCCTCATGAATTGGTTCAAAAATAATAGTTTAAAACTGACTTTCAATGTGATTTGAGTACGTGAGCATGTCAACAACCTTGAAATGAATAAATGAATGTATTACAACAACTCATGGCCTTATACATGTCCATAACAAGAATTTCACATGTCAAATCCCCAAAGTTGGTTAAAATACATTTTTGTAGCAAAAGTTGGTACCAATGAACACAAGTACTAAAATAAACAACCTTGGCCCTTGGCCTCATTGCTTACATGCTTATAATGTCAAAAATAAATACTTAAGTATCATTAGATATCAAAGTAGCTACATTAGCTTCTAAAATACCATACACCCATGGTATACAAAATATGACATCAAAAGTAAAGCATGTTAAACAAGTGCATGTTCATATACAAAAATGTTTCAAATGGCTCATGGGCCTCTAAGGATGATGAGCAATAAAAAACATTGTCTCCTTACCTGTAAAACAACCCAAACTACTAGGGTGAGTAATCAAGTTACTCGTAGGAAGAAGCATATGCGTATACCCTAAAGTTTCAATATCATTGCAAGATCAATATAGACGAATACAAGGGAGCATTCCACTTAACGTCTATGTTCAAGGTGTTCTAAGGGATTATCTCAAGCTAACTTAAATATTTCTTAGCAACACAATATCAATACGGATGTACTTAACAACATCAAATTGCATGAAACAAAAATTACAAGTTACAATTTAAACATTGATTGTCAACTTGGAATTGAATGCGAAATCAAGAAGTGGAATCCTTGGACATCTAAGCTTGAAATTCTGCCGAGACCTCAGTGGTTATTCCGGGCATTAACCCGTTGGGAAGACCACTCTAGTGCACACTATCTCAATTGAGGAGAACTCATACCTCCCGCATTAAAGCCAAACTCTATCTATGTCACTTGTAACTATATCCCAAGAGAATCCAAATTATATTAAGTTCAAAACTTATACACAATATTAAGGCATATATACCACCTTCCATGCACAAGCATTTTCAAACCACACAAACCATGTCTTAGGGTTCCAAGTCTAGAATGGCATAATAAATGACAAGTTCTTAACATGATATAATATGCAATATAATACCACTAACTTATCAATTTAAATCATGCCTCAACAATAAGCTTCATATACTAGATTACAACATTATTGTATTAAGCTTCTAAAATAATTACAATTACTAGTAGTAATCAACTAGAATGTAGAATTATCATCAAAATAGTATAGTAATTCAAATCAATATGAGTTCTATATAACATTATCCTACATAAGATACATACATAATATACATGCTTAAAATCAATAAACCTTAAGTCACTTATAAGGGTTTCCTATAATATGCAAGACTATCATATTAAAAGCATGTACACAATATATATTAAACCCCAAAGGATTATAAAACAATTAAATTATAAACATACTACCACCCCTACCTCAATAGAGAATTCAATCTCTATAACCCAAGCAACCAAGCTCAAAATGGAAAACAAGTTTAGGGTTAATAAAGAGGACAGTGAGAGGAAACTTTTGTCTCCCAAGGTTTTAAGTCTAAGGTGAATGGAAGGAGGCCAAAATGAAAAAGAAAGCTAATAACCAAGCTTTTCTCCAATGGTGGCTAGGTTAGGGCTCTTAGAGAACAAGTGAAAATGAAAAGGATCCAGTGAAAATGGTGAGTGGAAGGTCTAGAAATCTTCTACTCACTATGTCTTCTTACACTATCTCTCACATACACGCAATGCAAGACTTATTTTGGTGCCTACACTTGTCAACCATCTAAGCCAACAAGCGCTCCAATCCTAGGCCAACAAGTGGGTGAATCTCCACCCTCCAAATGTCAACAGATTATGTTTCCAACTTCCTCCACCCCAATGCCAACAAGTGGCACCATGAGAATGTGATACTTGTCACATTTTTCAAAAATTGCAAAAAAAGTCCTTTTTAAAAATATCTTCCAAATTTAATTGCAAAAAGGTCCCTAAGACGTAAAATAATTATTTTACATAATTACACTAAAACCCCAAAAATCAAGAGTAATTACAATTAAGTATGGATTCATGCCATTTACGAAAAAGTAAGCAACTAGAATGTATTTCTACAAAAGTAAAAATACAAATGTCATGGAAATCAAATATCATGGATGCATGCAAAACCGGAATCAAATCCGAGCACAACTAGTGAGGTTTTGTAAGGAAAAATGATAACGGAAAAAAGACGAAATAGGGAAAAGACAAAATAGGAAAAAGACGAAAAAAGAAAATCACCTAAAAAAAAGGAAAATGAGGAAAAAGACCGGGACATTACAAGTATGGCTCAAGCTCAATGGTTGTGAGCTCGAGCTTTGGATAGCTAAGGCTCGAGCTTCAGAATGCAAGCTCGAGCTCTGAAGAATATTTTTTGTATTTTTTAATTTTTACTTTTCTTAAATTAATCTATGTCTAAACTAATCTAAAAATTAAAATAAAATTATAAATTAAAAACAAAAACAAAAACAAAATAAAAAAAAAAAACGTAAAATAAACTAAAGTATAACATACAAATGCTAAGTTTAACGTTGATAGCTCGACAGCAGTGCTAAGTGTAACGTCGTTAGCTCGACGATAAATGACCTCTCTAGTCCAAGTAAATAGGATCATGAAGTTCTACTGCCTCCACTATGCCTCACTATACACTACCCTCAGTGTAGGGTTTTAATCTCTGTCTATTGACTTTGGACACTTGTCTAGTCGTGCAATCTTGTATTTCTATTGCACCATCGGGCGTAAAAAAAATAATCACGTATGGACCCTCCCAACGTGACTTAAGCTTTATAGGAAAAAGTTTCAGTCGTGTATTAAACAACAAAACCTTCTGCCCAAGTTAAAAAGTCTTACGCAAGATATACTTGTCATGAAATGCCTTGGTCTTGATTTATAAATCTTAGCACTCTCATAAGCATCATTAAGTAATTCTTCGAGCTCAGATAGTTGAAGCTTCCAATTAAAGCCAGTAGAGTTCATATCAAAATTGAATTTTTTTATGCCCAGAGAGCTCTATACTCTAACTCTATAGGAAGATGACACCCTTTACCATAAACGAGACGGTAAGATGACATACCAATTGATAAGCGCTAAATATTATATATTCAAGCGCCCTTTCTTGCATTAGTTAAGTCCATTATTAGAGGATAATGTACAATTTTAATTCAGTTATGTATTTCTTTCTGAGTTCAGGTATTTTTCCCAAAACTGATCAAAGAAGCGGTTTTGACAACTTTCCGTTGAAATACATGTGCCGTGTCGGGGAGTCATCTTTTGGACCTGACTTCTTCTATTGCCATTTTGTGAAGTCATGACTGAGTATTCATCATGGAAGTGTGTCCACGGTCTGGCGTAAAGAAGGCTTGCAAGAAGCCTTGTTAATGTAGCAAAGGCAAGCTCCCGCAGGTGCCCATCGCAACACCGCGGGCGCCCGCCGATCCCCTCAACTCTCTGGCCGCTTTCGCGAAGCCTTGGTGTAACGACCCGAGTTATATTCAACCCGGTGCATTAGCGGTGATCCGAACGTAAATCCAACAATGAATCGGAATGCGGATGCAAAAGGTAAAATAATGGTTTCTATAGATACCACATGTCTATAAGACACCAAGGTGACCCTCAATGAGGTCACGGAACCCATAGGAAACAAGTGCGGAAGCGCCGTTTAAAAAACGGACAAGAACAAACCTAAGGATAAAATGGTCATTTCATAGAGAAATGGATGCTACCAAGCATCCTATTGGAAAGACAATGAAAAATTAATGAATTTAGACTCAAGAATCACCTAATTCGGAGCCCAGATGGCAAAGATATCAAGTCCCGAAGTCGAAGGAAGGGAAACCCTATCCCAGTTTGAACCAAATTCTGACACTACTTCACTAAAACGTGAATAACTTGAGCTAAAAATTGAATATGAATCTCTAATCGGTACCACTAGAAAGCCCATTTCGACGCGGTCAATTTAGACTCAAGAACGGATGAACTCGAAGTTAAAACGAGTGAGATATGGCCCGTTGAAGAAGAGTGTCCAGTGCCAGAACAATGTCTGTGGGGGCCTGCCAAACATGGCAGATTCCTGCAGGCACCCACTAGAACACTGCGGGGGCCCGCCAAATGTGGCAGTGGGGTGGTCTGGAACCTCAAAAATGCAGAAACAGTGTTTTTAGTAGAAAATTGAGGTTGGGGCGTGGTTTTTGAGGTCAAGATGACATTTTTGGAAAAAACACGAAGAAGAAACTCCCCCTAAAATCAAATTTTCTATGTGAAAAAGTTGAGAATGAAATGTATTTGTCAAGGTAAAATCCCCAAAATGCCCTAGCATCAGATTTGTAATTAAAATGTTGAAAAGTGTCCAAAGGAAGTGCATTTCATGAAATGGTGTGAATTGTGCCTAAGTGAGCATGCACGCAAACGTATTATATCTATTTAGACATGCGCCAATGGGTCACAGCCTCCGCAAGCACTCAATGCAAAAAGTGACCCTCCAAACCTCCATTTCATAAGAATTTGTCTAAAAACATAAAATATGGAGACTAAGAGCATATGCAAAATTTGGAAAGGTGTTTGGCCCTTGGCCACACCTCGAATAAAGTAAATAGACCTCAAATGAAAACTCATAACCTAAAAATACCTCCCAATGCAAAAAAAAAAATGATACCTAAAAACCTTAGGTTTCTCTATTGTCCCCTTTAAAAGCAATTTTCCATGAATAATGCATAAAGGTGAATCTAAATATAAATTGGCTCTTGGCCACATATTACACATTCAAAATAAGTATCAAAAGGTGTACTTACGTGCACATTACATGACTTGAACAATAAACACACGTGTTTGACATAGTAAGCAAAATGGAACAAGATATGCTAACATGTGCATATTCTAACATAGCAAAAAATACTCCAAGTAGTCTAGCAAGTCTAAGATTGTTATGTATCCCACATTATGGCTTCTTTACCTGCAAAACACCCATTAACTTAGGGGTGAGTAAACAAGTTTACTCGTAGGGAATGTATGGGTTTATCTTTGTACCAAGTTACAATCCAATACCATTTAATTCATGCTACCAAGTGACAATAGAACTTTCAACATAACACAATGGATTGTAATTTCATAAAGTTACCAACTTGGAATTTAAATGCGAAATCAAACCAGAGTGGATACTTGGACGTCACGCCGGATCAAACCGACAATGTGATTACTTTAGGGTTACTAGCCCATGGGTAACCTCCCTATGTGCACACTAGACTTGTAAAGGGACTTTCCCCCATACTAGAACCATGCCCTAGCCATAGTCATAACAATGACATCCCCAAGCTTCCAAAATCAACATTTTGTGCACATTACATATATGTATCAACATAACATATATATATACAATGTAAAGCCATCAACATGCACAAATCAATTTTGGAAACACAATACATGCCCTAAGTTCTCAACTAAAATGGCATGAAGAATATTGAATAATCATTCTGCAATTTGCCACTAATTACAACAATATCATTCAACAACAAGAACATTGCCTTACAAGTATGATATAAGTTTAAAATCATAATTTAAACAATTAAATAAAACAACTAAATTCCCTAGATTTCACTTCTCATCCAAACATACTCAATTTAATATATGTTGTAGTACATGTGATGGTTATTATATAAATCACTTCAAAACTTGATCTAAGTCATGGGAGCATATAAATAAAAAATAATTAAATTAATTCATTAATCCCTCTAGATTTTAAAACAACTCTAAATGACCTCAAATTAACATAAGTTATGAATCAAGCCATGGTCATGTTATTTATCAAGTTTAAAGTGAATTACATACAAGTTACAATTAATCATTTATTTCTCATTTTAATACAAGACAAACATATAACTTAGATATCACTATAGGAACAAATAAAATCACTTGGAAGATAAATGATAACACCCCCTACCTTACAACAGGATTGTTCCTCTTGAATCCAAGGCAACCGAGCTTAAAAATGAAAAACTAAACAAGGGTTTTGTAGAGGGGAGTGGTAGGAACCTAAAGTATTCCAAGTTCAAAGTTCTAGGATGACTGAAAGGGCACCAAAAATGAAGTTAAATCTACTAGTCAAGCTTTTCTCCAATGGTGGCTTCCTTAAGGTTCTTGAGAGGAAAGTGATGAATGAATTAAAATGTGCAAACCCTAAGCTAATTTGGTGGGCTTCTCCACTCACTAGGTGCTCTTGCACTACCTCTCACACACACACTAATGCAAGACTAAAGGTGAGTCCTACACTTGTCATGAATCCTAGTAAGCTTCCAAGATTAAATATTAACCCTACACTTGTCAACCATCCATGCCAACAAGTGCACCAATCCTAGGACAACAAGTGGGTGAATCTCCACCCTCCATGTGTCATGAAACTAAGCCTCCAAGTCGTTTCACCACAAAATCAACAAGTGGCACCATAGGAATGTGACACTTGTCACATTTTTCGTAAATTGCAAAAAGGTCCTTTTTAAAAATATCTTCCAAATTAATTTACAAAATGGTTCCTAAGATAAAAAATAATTACTTTACTTAATTACCCAAAAACCCCACAAGTTATGGATAATTACAAAAAGTCTTGTTTTCATGGCTTTTACAAAGAAAGTAAGCATTTAATATGCATTTCTATAAAAGTAAAAATGTAGATATCATGGAATTTAAATATCATGGACGTATGCAAAACCGGAATCAAATCCGAGCACAAAAAATGAGGTTATCGAAGTAAAAGTGAAAAATAAGAAGAGGACGAAATAAGGAAAAGACGAAACAATAAAATTTTCGAAAAAAGGAAAGAAAGAAAAAAGACTGAGTCGTTACAACCTACCTTCCTTAAAGGGATTTCGTCTCCGAAATCGAGCCGTACCTAAAAGAGAGAATAAATAAGGATACTGAGAGCGAACCTCCTGTTCGAGCTCCCAAGTAGCCTCCTCAACACCATGATATCTCCATAAGACCTTAACCAAGGGAATGGTCTTGGTCCGCAAGACCTACTCCCGTGAATCAAGAATCTGGATCGGACCTTCCTCGTAGGTCACGTCCTCATCAACAACCACATCAGTCCACCCCAGAACATGCGATGGGTCTGGCTCGTACTTCCTCAACATAGAGACATGAAAGACGTCGAGAACCCTATCTAGGTCTGGCGGCAATGCCAAACAATAAGCAACTTCACTGAAGCACTCCAAAATCTCAAATGATCCGATGAACCTAGGAGACAACTTGCTAGTCTGTCGAAATCTCAGGAGCCCCTTACGCGGAGAAATCTTAAAAAAGACATGATCCCCTACCTCAAAAGACAATGATCGCCTCCTTCTGTCTGCGTAACTCTTCTGTCTACTCTGTGCGGTAGCCAACCGCTGCCGAATCAACTTGATCTTCTCTATAGTCTTAATAACAATGTCGAGACCCAAGGCAACTATATCATCAACCTCGATCCAACAAACTGGAGATCTGCAAGGTCTACCATACAACGCCTCAAAAGGTGCCATGCCAATACTGGCCTGGTGACTGTTGTTGTAGGCAAACTCAACCAAAGGCAAGTAGTCCTCCCAACTACCCCCAAAATCCAAGATACAAGCCTGCAACATATCCTCCAATACTTGAATGGTGCGTTCCGACTGTCCATCAGTCTGAGGATGGAATGCCGTGCTAAAATGAAGCCCTATGTCAAGAGCCTCCTGAAAACTCTGCTAAAAGTGAGAGATAAACCGCGGATCCCTATCCGAAACAATGGATACAGGAACCCCATGAAGCTTGATAATCTATCTCACATACAGTCCACTTAGTCTCTCTGCACTATCTGTCATTACCATGGGTAAGAAGTGAGCCATTTTAGTTAACCTGTCAACTATGACCCAAATGACATCATTCCCTGCCTAAGACCTTGGAAGTCCCGTCACGAAATCCATAGTGATATGCTCCCATTTCCACTCAGCTACTGGTAATGGTTGCAACAATCCTGCCGGTCGCTGATGCTCTGCCTTCACTTATTGACAAGTAAGAATTGTGAAACATCCCGTTTCATGCCCTGCCACTAAAACTGTCATCGCAGATTGTGATACATCTTTGTACCACTAGGATGAACTGCGAGCCCAGAGTGGTGGAAATCCCGAAGAACGTCCTCACGACAAGACAATGGAACAAACATCATCCCTTTGTACCTGAGACCACCATCTGAATATAAGGTCCAACCCTCTACATTCTCGCCGCCTGAAATCCGAACATAGATGGCCTTCATCTCTCCATCCTCCAACTGTGCCTCAATAACTCTGCTAACAAGTGCCGGTTGAGCCACAAGGCTAAACAAAATAGCCGATGAAACATCTTCATAACACTATAAACCAAGATCTGTAAGCTCTTCTAGCATCTTCCATCTGTGAATGGAAATGCTAGCAAGAGTTCCCCGTGACTTCCTACTCAATGCATCGTTCACCACATTTGTAATGACCTGAATTTTTCGGATAATTTTTTTTCCGTTGTCTTTTCCCTTCTGAGTTTGGTTTCTTGTCGATTAGTGTCATCTCGAACGCTCTGGAGTGATTTCCAAAACTCTTTTCTATGGATTGACAACTTCCTTTGAGGACCGAGTCATTCCCACATTTTTCGTTTCTCGACACTATTCACTTTTTGTCTTTTTCCCTATTCTGACTTTTCCTCATTTGTCACTCTATTTGCGTAACCACACTTCTTGTGTTTGGAGTTGGTTTCTGACTTCACGTATCTTCATTCTCAGTGGTTTCCATGAGATACGTATCATTACTTTTGTGAGAAAGTACTCTTGTTGCTCCCGATGCCCATAGGGGCATAAATGCAAAGTTCTTTGGAAACTTTTTCTTTTCTTGGGGTGTTTTTCATAAATATCTTTTGAAGATATTTTATTTTAGGGGTATCTAAGAAAATATTTTTGGAAGATATTTTCATTCTGGGCCAGTTTCGCAGTTTTCACTTTTTAGAGGGGCCATTGTGCAATTAATGAAAGCTATTGCTCAATTGTTTTGAGCCTGGATCCTCGTATGGGATTCATTTTCATATTTCGTTGAGTCGTGGCCTCTTAGAATTTCCTCCTGGATGAAGTTTTCCAGTTTCAGGGTTTCTGGCCCCAATTTGCGCCAAACTTGTTTTGGGCATAACTCTCTACTCGGGACTCAGTTTTTGACGTCGTTTCTTCCGTTGTTCATATTTTCTCATTTGGAATCTTTTTGGTTCACAGATTTTTTCTGTTTGAGTGCGTCTGCTTGAATTTCACTTTTCCGAACTCGGCGGGGCCCGTTCGAGGCACTTTTTGAGCTTTTCTATAAATAGGAGGTCTTAGAAAGAAAAATTAGATTTTTCTCTCTCTCTCCTCTCTCATGGCCGGTGCAAGCTTCATCCATGGCTGCCATCTTCTCTCTCCTCTTTTGGACTTCTTCCCTTCATTAAAAAGTGGTGATGCCTTTGTGTTTATTGTTCCCCTCGGCGAGGCCTACGATTCCAACCAATTGGAATCTCGTTTTAACCATTTCTTGAGTTTGGGTTTGAAGTCAAGTTGTGTTTTTGATGGGGCTTCCTTGGGATTCATGTTCGTGGTGTTGTCCCCGACAAAACCTAGGAGTTTTGTCGGATTCGGAGCCGATTTATTTTGGTGGGGATTTGAGATTTCATCTGAAATGGAGGTAGGGAATGTTTTAGGATTTTATATGTGTTGTATTGTGTGTTTTCCATATTTATACAACCTATATGCATGCCATGTATCAAATCTAGGAAATTTTAAATATTTAATTCTTTGTATAAGATTTAATTTACATGATAATGAGAGACTTGGTTTTGAATTGTGGCATGTTAGAAACTCTTGTTTTAATATGTTGGTTAACATATATTAAAATGGAATTAATTAAATAAGAATTGCTCTTTTTAATTAATATTTATCTTTTGTGAAAGATTAAAGTTCATGGCCATACCTTGCATGAAATTGAGTTGTATTGTGCTTCTAAATTGAGTTTTGGCATGTTTGTTAACATACTTTAATTTGAGAGCATTTGGTTGAGTTTGGAAATCTAGAGACTTTAATTAAGGGAATTAATAAAAATCTATTTTGGTGGTTTCATGGGCCTAATTAAGCTTGTGTGTGAATATATGAAATGACCATGATATGTCTATTAACATATATTAAGTTGGGGCCAATTGGAAATGATTTGAAATGTAGAGAGTTTAGTTTATCGTGTGTATCCATGGATCTAATCATGTTTTAGAAGTTGTTTCTATTTTAAGAGCATAGATTTAGACTTGTGATGTATTCACTAGATTGTGTTATATGCATTGAAGAGCATTGTTGTTAAATTTATATTCATGAGAGTATGTTTCTATATGAGTATATTGTTGGCTTATGATTTCGTAGCATTATAGATATGAAATGCTTATTATGCACAATTGAGAGTTATATTGCTAACTTGTTACTATGTAGTAGTAATGCGTATAAGTTGTTAACTTATTTATTTGGAAGTTGCTTTGGACATTGTTAAGCTGTGATGGCTAGGGTTTGGCTCTAGTACGGGGACAAGAGTCCTCTAAGTCAAAAGTTCGCGCGTTGGGTAGGCTGCCTGGAGGTTAGTAGCTCCAAATTAGCCCTATAAAGTTCGCACGTTGGGTAGGCTGCCTGGGGGTTAGTAGCTCCAAATTTGCCTTATCTCAGCGAAAATCCGAGCTGTGATGTCCAAGTCTCCCACTATTTGTTTTCGCATTCAATTCCAAGTTGACAATCATGTTTACCTTGTTAACTTGTGGTTTTGGCTATTGGCGATTTTGATGTTGTTAAGTACATCCATACTAAATTGCTATATTTAGTTGATTTCACACTTTTAGATTTCTAGTTGATAACTTAGAGAATCTATGTCTTGATGTGTGGTATTAGATATTCTGATTATGCTAAATTGTTATGTTTAGTTGATGTTGCATTTTAGACTTCAAGTTGATATCCTTGAGAATCTATATGTTGTTGCTTGTGTAAGCATGCTCCTATGTTGTTGCTTTGTGAAAGCATGAACCTATGTTGATAAAATTGGATAAATGAGGTGATTGATGCTAGAAATGATCTTAGGTAACTAGGATGCTCCTTGAATCTCACCTTTGACATAAGCGTTAGATGGAATGAACCACAATGATTAAATCATGCAAACTTGTAAAACGTAGGTCGATGCATGCTCATTTCCTACGAGTAGCTTTATGTTACTCACCCCTATGATACTGGGGTATATTTCAGGTACAAGAATCAAAGTTGTGGTCTTCATTATGCTTAGATGGTTTGTGGACTTGGAGACTTCCATTTTTGTGAAGGCTGGCTTGGAATGCCAATTATAGTCTTATATGTCAACATGTGTACATTTGATTCCTTATATGTAATGTGTACATTAGTACATTCTTTACAATGTATTTGACATGTATGAGTTGAGGCTGGAGGCCAATGACATGTAAGTTGTATCCTATGTAAATTTTGATTTCATGGAATATTATGAAAGTATTGAAAAATATTGAGTTTTTGATTCACCATGTTTGCATTGGGTGTGTGAATTCTATTTTGATTCTTCCATTAGCATTCATTAATCATGCATGAAGTATGGCCAAGGGCCAAACGGCATTTTGAAACCATCTCATGATTTTAAATTCCAAGTTTTTGTTTCAAACTTCGTTTTTGGCATTTTGGCCGTTGGGGGGTCATATTTTGTATCGGATATATTTTTGGGCCATGGACCATTGTAGCATGTCTTACTAGGTAAGTTACGTTTGCGTACATGGTCGTTTCCGGGCAAGGATTCTTCTTTGGTGAAATGAGCCTCCTACGGACTCATTTTTCACTTTTGTTGCATATTCTGACCTAAGGGTATTTTGGGAATTTCCTTTGGGAAATAAATTCCATTCTTCACATGGTTGATTAGAAAATATGATTTTAGGGGGGATTTCTTTTTTGTGTTTTTCCAGAAAATGCCATGTTGGCATCGGAAATCGCATCTGAAGTTCAGTTCTCAGTTTTTAAATTTAGCAGCTTTTTGGACCCTCTGGATCGGTTTTCTTGGGAGGGCATTTTGGGTATTTCACTTGTGTTACGTAGAAAACTAGATTTTGAGGGGGGTGTCTTCTTTGAGTTTTTCCTAAAAATGTCATATTGGCCCTCAAATTTCTATTTTTCCCGGAAAAACCCCTGCTGCCAGGTTTTTGGGCTGCCCATTCTGCCTCCTTCACATGTAAACGATTACGAGGGGTTTTGTAACCGGTTACATGTGCATGGGCAGTGTTTTTGGTGAGATTTTTGGCTTCCTAACCGGTTAGGAAGGTCTTCTAACCGGATAGATGTTCTTGGTTGCCATTTTTTTGACCGTTTTGCCCCTTCTTCTTCCATTAGCCATATCTTCTTCATCCGGACTCCGACTCAAGTGATTTTTGAGTCGAAGTTCATTGATTTTTCATTGTCTTTCCAATGGTGTGCTCGGTGGCACCCACTTTTAGGCTAGAAATGACAATCTTACCCCTAGGTGTATTCTTGTCCGTTTTTGAAATGTTATTTCCGCATTTGATTCATTTGGGTCCCGTGACCTCGTTAGGGTCACAATGGTGTCTTAGAGTCATGTTGTATCTTTAGAGACCATTGTTTATCTTTTGCTTCCGTATTTTAGATCCATTATTAGATCATCTTTTGGTTCATCACTGACGCACCGAGTTGAAAAATTTGGGCTGCCGCAAGTGGTATCAGAGCTCCTAGGTTCGAAAACCTTTGGACGATGGGTTTTGGGTGCATATCATGCTTTATTTGCCATGCTCTATCTGTTTATATGCTTTATGATAACATGTTTTGGTTGATAACATGTTTATGTGTTTACGTGTTACATGTTGTATGTCGTTTGTTTAACATTGTTTTATTCTAATGTAAAGAGCACGACCTGTGACGTATGCTAGATTAGAATTGTATATGCATAATTATGTTGCATACTTGACATGACACGGGTTTGGTCATTGAGGCACGAGTTGAGGTTGATGGTGATTGTAGTCACAGTTTCGTGGTAATATAGGTTGTTATTGACCTAGTATTAGTTTTGAGGTAGGTGGATGGTCACCTTTTGTTTAGGCTCTTATTAGATGAGTCATTTGGCGTTACCGTAGTGGTGGATTTGTTGGTTTTGGGCCATTATGAGGTTATGGACCTCTTAGGATCCTTGGTTGATCAGGAAGATTCCTCTGGAACTTGCATTTTTCGTGGGTGGGTATGTTTGTGGATGGGTGCATAGCACTGTCATGCTACCGTACTGGCTAGCTACAAGCGCAGTTCGGGTCGAATCAATGTTGGTTTTGTTTTGATAGGCGCTGTCCTTTAATCGGTGATGATGATGGTTATTTTGGCGATCAGTCGTGGTGATTGATTTAGTTGTTATTGGTATGGCTGTAGTTGCCATTTTCCTTGAGGAGTTCTTGCGTGATGACGCTTTTGGGATCAAGTCGATTAATTGATGTTACGAGTAGTGAGAGCACTGCACTGTTAGTGTCACTTGTAGTGTCACCTCTAGATTCTGAGATGGATTGTTAGAGTTTTACCGTTGTGGTAAGGGCTCACGTTTGCTTTGAGACAGGTTGTTGTCGCATTGGTTTTGGAGACAGTTTATGACTAGGAATTTTCCTTTCTTTTCTTAGACACTCTAGGACACGATGTCCATAGGGTGCATTGTTGCATTATTTTATCTTATGCAATTTCGTTTACTACCATGTTAGTAGTATGATTTATGATATTCTGATGCATGAATAGGTGGAGGTATATCCACATTTGCCTTCTTATTGTGTGGCATTAGCATGCCTTCTTTATATGCTTAGAGATGCCATGTTGTTACTATACTTTTGTGAGATGCTTTTGTTACTGTACCTTTGATTTTTATCTATGTGAGTAGATTTTATTTCTGGTAGTTGCATCCCTTGTCATATGCATGACTTCCAGGTTTGGTTTTCCCATTCGTTTCCCTCGGTCGTACGTAGTGTGTATGCGGATTTCCACAAGGGTTTTATGTTGGTTCATGTAAGGGACTTCACAAGGAGTGAGTCTCTTCTTTTCGTTGTGTTGTGCACTGTTTTGGGGTTGGTTGGTCCATGAGAATCATCGTTGTTGTCTTGAGTCCTTGGTGAGGATTTGTTAGATTTTGGTCGGCTTACTTTTGTGTAGGGGGTGAAGTCTTTAACCTTGCTGTCTTTTGTTTCAGAGACAGAGTCAAGGTGTTGTCCTTTTTAGGACTGGTGGCTCCCTTTCTTTCGTGTCTTTCCTTGGGGAGTTTTTGCCGTGGTTGTTAACGGAGCTGTGTTGCTCAGAGTGAGTTAATTGGTGTGAGATCATTTTATGAGGACTTGTGTCCATATCATTGAGGATTTGTTTGATTGTGAGGTGAGCTCGATGCTCTTTTGAGAATATCTTTTGGAGACTTGTTTCCATTGACCTGGATGTGGTTAACTTTTAGGAAAAGTTTTGGAGGATTGTTGTTGGATATGGCTTGTTGTGGAGTTTCTCGTCCTAGTTATGACTAGGCATAGTTTTGAGGAATTGTAGTTCTGATGATTGGTTGTGGATCAAAGATTGAGGAATTTTGATTTAACTTGGTGTTTCCAAGTACGGTTTTAAGATAATCATTTGTGACCTTGGTTGTTGGTATTTTGATGTGTGTGCCACTTGGTGGACTTGTATTTTGAGGATTTAGTTATCCGTGATAGGGATGTGGATCTGATGTTTGATTATGGTGATTGGTCTTGTAGTTGATCAGTTTCAGGGAGAAATGTAGGCTTTTCGATGAAATGCCTTATGGTGAGGTTCTTTTTGATCTCTGGAAGTTTTGATTTGCTTCTCAGGCTCTGGATTCTCGATTGATGTTGTTGGTAGTAGCATTTTGAGACATTGGAGTTGTTGGTTTTGTTGTGTTGAGGATTTTGGGCCTTAAGCATAATGGTGCCTGTGACATTGTTGTCAGGGTTTGGGATTGGCCGAGATGGTCCGGCCGGACATCTTTGGATCATATCTCAACTCTCACAAAATGTTGGTCTCCGTAGTGCTTTTACCAACGATCATTTTTGACATTGATGTCATTTGTATCGAGAGGTTTCTTGAGTAGACCTAGTGGGGGGCAGGTTATGAATTAGTGCCTTATACTGTCATGCTACTGTACAAGTTGTGTGTTGTAGGCGAGTACTAGTTGCTGTCGATGCTACTTTACTGAAGAGTAAGTATGGCCGGGCACTAGATACTGTCATTGCTACCACACATTCGAGTACGTCGTGGGCGAGTTCTGGTCGCTATTCGTACTGCCACGTTGTCTCTGTTCTGTACCCTGATTTGATATATGGTTATCTTGGAGTTCTTTTGGTGGTTGTTTTTGGTTCCTTATGATGGTTTGTCAGGAGAGATGCTTACGGTTGTTGTTTTCTGTTCTTTTGTCTGACCTTGGGTTCAGTGTGTGAGTTCTGACTTGTCGTGTGGCCATGTGGTCACTTTTCCCTTGAGGGGTTGTCTTGTTATGAGCACGCGCGTACAATTGACAGTGGTTTGTGTGTTCCTTTCAGCTTGGAGGTCGCTGGTGTGGCGTGTTGTGTGGGGTACTCGGAGATGTACTCCGTAGTTATCCTGGTTTTTCCTTTTTGTTTTATTTGGGCTGGATTTCGGGGACGAAATCCCTTTAAGGTGGGAAGGTTGTAATGACCCGGATTTTTCGGATAATTTTTTTTCCGTTGTCTTTTCCCTTCTGAGTTTGGTTTCTTGTCGATTAGTGTCGTCTCGAGTGCTCTGGAGTGATTTCCGAGACTTTTTTTTGTGGATTGGCAACTTCCTTTGAGGACCGAGTCATTCCTACATTTTTCATTTTTCAACACTATTCACTTTTTGTCTTTTTCCCTATTCCGACTTTTCCTCATTTGTCACTCTATTTGTATAACCACACTTCTTGTGTTTGGAGTTGGTTTCTGACTTCACGTATCTTCATTCTCAGTGGTTTCCATGAGATACGTATCTTTACTTTCGTGAGAAAGTACTCTGGTTGCTCCCGGTGCCCATAGGGGCATAAATGCAAAGTTCTTTGGAAACTTTTTCTTTTCTTAGGGTGTTTTTAATAAATATCTTTTGAAGATATTTTATTTCAGGGGTATCTAAGAAAATATTTTTGGAAGATATTTTCATTCTGTGGCAGTTTCGCAATTTTCACTTTTTGGAGGGGCCATTGTGCAATTAATGAAAGTTATTGCTCAATGCCTTGTTTTGAGCCTGGATCCTCGTATGGGATTCATTTTCACATTTTGTCGAGTCATGGACTCTTAGAATTTCCTCCTGGACGATGTTTTCCAGTTTTAGGGTTTCAGGCCCCAGTTGCGCTAAACTTGTTTTGAGCATAACTCTCTGCTCGGGACTCAATTTTTGATGTCGTATCTTCTTTTATTCATATTTTCTCATTTGGAATCTTTTTCATTCACGGAGTTTTGCTGTTTGAGCGCGTCTGCTCGAATTTCACTTTTCCGGACCCGGCGGGGCCCGTCTGGGGCACTTTTTGAGTTTTTCTATAAATAGGAGGTCTTAGAAAGAAAAATCAGATTTTTCTCTCGCCTCTCTCATGGACGGTCCAAGCTCCATCCATGGCTACTATCTTCTCTCTCCTCTTTTGCACTTCTTCCCTTCATTAAAAAGTGGTGATGCCTTTGTATTTATTGTTCCCCTCGGCGAGGCTTATGATTCCAACCGATTGGAATCTCGTTTTGGCCATTTCTTGAGTTTGGGTTTGAAGTCAAGTTGTGTTTTTGATGGGGCTTCCTTGGGATTCATGTTCGTGGTGTTGTCCCCGACAAAACCTAGGAGTTTCGTCGGATTCGGAGCCGATTTATTTTAGTGGGGATTTGAGATTTCGTATCAAATGGAGGTAGAGAATGTTTTAGGATTTTATATGTGTTGTATTGTGTGTTTTCCATGTTTATACAACCTATATGCATGCCTTGTATCAAATCTAGGAAATTTGAAATATTTAATTCTTTGTATAAGATTTAATTTACATGATGATGAGAGACTTGGTTTTAAATTGTGGCATGGTAGAAACTCTTGTTTTAATATGTTGGTTAACATATATTAAATTGGAATTAATTAAATAAGAATTCCTCTTTTTAATTAATATTTATCTTTTGTGAAAGATTAAAGTTCATGGCCGTACCTTGCATGAAATTGAGTTGTATTATGCTTCTAAATTGAGTTTTGGTATGTTTGTTAACATACTTTAATTTGAGAGCATTTAGTTGAGTTTAGAAATCTAGAGACTTTAATTAAGGGAATTAATTAAAATCTATTTTGGTGGTTTCATGGGCCTAATTAAGCTTGTGTGTGAATATATGTAATGACCATGATATGTCTATTAACATATATTAAACTGGGGCCAATTGGAAATGATTTGAAATCTAGAGAGTTTAGTTATTTTGATGTAATTAAATTCTATCTTGTGTATCCATGGATCTAATCATGTTTTAGAAGTTTTTTTTATTTTAAGAGCATGGATTTAGACTTGTGATGTATTCACTAGATTGTGTTATATGCATTGAAGAGCATTGTTGTTTAATTTATATTCGTGAGAGTATGTTTCTATATGAATTTATTGTTGGCTTGTGATTTCGTAGCATTATGGATATGGAATGCTTATTATGCACAATTGAGAGTTATATTGCTAACTTGTTACTATCTAGTAGTAATGTGTATAAGTTGTTAACTTATTTATTTGGAAGTTGCTTGGGACATTGTTAAGCTGTGATGGCTAGGGTTTGACTCTAGTACGGGGACAAGAGTCCTCTAAGTCAAAAGTTCGCGCGTTGGGTAGGCTGCCTGGTGGTTAGTAGCTCCAAATTTGCCTTGTCTCGGCGGAAATCCGAGCTGTAATGTCCAAGTCTCCTATTATTTGTTTTCACATTCAATTCCAAGTTGACAATCATGTTTACCTTGTTAACTTGTGGTTTTGGTTATTGGCGATTTTAATGTTGTTAAGTACATCCATACTAAATTGTTATATTTAGTTGATTTCACACTTTTAGATTTCTAGTTGATAACTTAGAGAATCTATGTCTTGATGTGTGGTATTAGATATTCTAATTATGCTAAATTGTTATATTTAGTTGATGTTACATTTTAGACTTCAAGTTGATAACCTTGAGAATCTATATGTTATTGCTGGTGTAAGCATGCTCCTATGTTGTTGCTTTGTGTAAGCATGAACCTATGTTACTAAAATTGCATGAATGAGGTGATTGATGCTAGAAATGATCTTAGGTAGCTAGGATGCTCCTTGAGTCTCACCTTTGACATAGACATTAGGTGGAATGAACCACAATTATTAAATCATGCAAACTTGTAAAGCGTAGGTCGATGCATGCTCATTTCCTACGAGTAGCTTTATGTTACTCACCCCTATGATATTGGTGCATATTTCAGGTACAAGAATCAAAGTTGAGGTCTTCATTATGCTTGGATGGTTTGTGGACTTGGAGACTTCCATTTTTCTGAAGGTTGGCTTAGAATGCCAATTAGAGTCTTATATGTCAACATGTGTACATTTGATTCCTTATATGTAATGTGTACATGAGTATATTCTTTACGATGTATTTGACATGTATGAGATGAGGCTGGAGGCCAATGACATGTAATTTGTATCCTATGTAAATTTTGATTTCATGGAATATTATGAAAGTATTGAAAAATATTGAGTTTTTGCTTCACCATGTTTGCATTGGGTGTGGGAATTCCAGTTTGATTCTTCCATTAGCATTCATTAATCATGTATGAAGTATGGCCAAGGGCCAAACGGCATTTTGAAACTATCTCATGATTTTAAATTCCAAGTTTTCGTTTCAAACTTCGTTTTTGGCATTTTGGCCGTTGGGGGGTCATATTTTGTATCGGCCATATTTTTGGGCCATGGACCATTGTAGCATGTCTTACTAGGTAAGTTGCGTTTGTGTGCATGGTCGTTTCCGGACAAGGATTCTTATTTGGTGAAATGAGCCTCCTATGGACTCATTTTTCACTTTTTTACATATTCTGACATAAGGGTATTTTGGGAATTTTCTTTGGGAAATAAATTCTATGCTTCACATAGTTGATTAGAAAATATGATTTTAGGGGGGGTTTCTTTTTCGTGTATTTCCAGAAAATTCCATCTTGGCATCGGAAATCGCATCCAAAGTTCAGCTCTCAGTTTTTAAATTTAGCAGCTTTTTGGACCCTCTGGACCAGTTTTCTTGGGAGGGCATTTTGGGCATTTCACATTGCGTATTTTTTGATTTTTCTACCATGTCACATAGAAAACTAGATTTTGAGGGGGGTTTCTTCTTTGAGTTTTTCCAGAAAATGTCATCTTGGCCCTCAAATTTCCATTTTTCTCGGAAAGACCCTTGCTGCCAGGTTTTTGGGCTGCCCATTCTGCCTCCTTCACATGTAAACGGTTACGAGGGGTTTTGTAACCGGTTACATATGCATTGGCAGCATTTTTGGTGAGATTTTTGGCTTACTAACCGGTTAGGAAGGTCTCCTAACCGGTTAGATGTTCTTGGTTGCCATTTTTTTGACCGTTTTGCCCCTTCTTCTTCCGTTAGCCATATCTTCTTCGTCCGGACTCCGAATCAAGCAATTTTTGAGTCTAAGTTCATTGATTTTTCATTGTCTTTCCAATGGTATGCTTGTTGGCACCAAATTTTATGTTAGAAATGATGATTTTGCCCCTAGGTTCATTCTTGTCCGTTTTTGAAATGTTGTTTCCGCATTTGATTCCTTTTAGTCCCGTGACCTCGTTGAGGGTCATAATGGTGTCTTAGAGTCATGTTATATCTCTAGAGACCATTGTTTGTCTTTTGCTTCCGCATTTCGGATCCATTATCGGATCATCTTTCGGTTCATCACTGACGCACTGGGTTGAAAAATTTGGGCCGCCACAACATTGGCCTTTCCCTGGTGATACTATAATTCAAAATCGTAATCCTCCATAAACTCAACCCATCTGCACTGTCTCAAGTTCAAATCCTTCTAGGAGAAGAGATACTTGAGACTCTTGTGGTCGGAGAAAACTTCAAACTTCTCCCGGTACAAATAGTGTCTCCACCCCTTCTGGGCAAAGATAGTTACTGCTAACTGCAAATCATGTATTGGATAGTTCAACTCATGAGTCTTCAACTGTCGAGACCCATAAGCAACCACCCATTCTGTCTGCATCAAGACACAACCCAAACCTTCTCGTGAAGCATCACAAAAGATCACATAACCTAAACCACGTTCAGGAATGATCAAAACTAGAGCCGATGTCAACCTGACCTTCAACTCCTAAAAAGTAAACTCACATGCCTCGTTCCATATGAACTTGACCCCCTTACTGATAAGTTGAGTCATAGGTGCCGCTTAACGAGAGAAATCCCAAACAAATCTCCGGGAATAGCCGGCTAGGCCAAGAAAACTCCGAATCTCAAACACTGTCTTCGGATGCTCCCAATCCATCACTGACTCAATCTTCGTTGGATCCACTGCAACACCGCCCATTGACACAACATGTCCAAGGAACTTCACTTCTGGTAGCCAAAATTCAAATTTTTCGAATTTGGCGTACAATCGATTATCCCTAAGGATCTGCAACACTGTCCTCAAATGATACTCATGCTCCTCCACCGAAGCTGAGTATACAAGAATGTCATCAACAAAGACTACAACGAACTGATCAAGATGGTCACTAAATACACGATTCATCAAGTCCATAAAAGCTGCTGGAGCATTGGTCAAACCAAATGGCATCACTAGAAACTCATAATGGCCATACCGTGTGCGGAAAGCGGTCTTGGATACATCCTCATCCTTAACCTTCAACTGATAGTAACCCGATCTCAGATCAATCTTCGAAAAGCATGTCGCTCCCTTCAACTGATCAAACAAGTCATCAATCCTAGGCAAATGATACCTATTCTTGATTGTGACATGGTTCAACTTGCGATAATCGATGCAAAGTCTCAAAGACCCATCCTTCTTCTTCGCAAAAAGAACCGGTTCTTCCTAGGGAGAAGCACTAGGACGAATAAAGCCCTTAGCTTTCAAATCATCCAATTGAGCTTTCAGCTCATCAACCTCTACCAGTGCCATACGGTATGGTGCCATAGAAATAAGCGCAGTGCTGGGAATGACATCGATGGCAAAGACAACCTCCCGAAGAGGAGGGAGTTCTATCAACTCCTCCGGGAAGACATCCAGAAACTCGTCTACAACTGTCGAAAAAGCGCGGCCCAGACTGCTACCCTCGTCAACTAACAGGCTAGCCAAGTAGGACCTGTGGCAACTCCAGTCACCGATACTAAAAATCATCGTTGGGTGGGAATCACTCCGATCTCCCACGAAGTGAAAACAATCCCCCACAGGAGTGCAAACAGACACTTGCCCACGGAAGCAATCAATCGTGGCACGAAAGAAAGACAACCAGTCCATCCCAAGAATGACGTCAAAACCCGTCATGTCGAAAACAACAAAATCAAACTCCAACGTCTGTCCAGTTATCTCGATAGCACAACCCCGACAAACACGGTCCAAAAACACTGGACCACCAACTGGTGTGTCAACACAAAGGAAACCATCTCGCTGCGTGACCTCCAAACCAAAAGAATGTGCAAATGATGCAGATATGAATGAATGTGATGCACCTGTGTCAACAAGAACTCTAGCCCAAGAACTGAAAACTAGAAAGATACCTCGAACTGTAGAAGTCCCTACGGAGGTATCGGCCTGTGGCAGTGCGTAAGCTCGTCCCTGAGCCCCCGACTGCTGTGAACTGCCCTGCTGAGCTGACTGATGTCCGAAAGTAGTAGGTGTAGGGTTCCTACCCAGATACGAACTGACTGGTGCAACTGGCTGTGGTGCTTGAGGCACCCTGAAACCTGACTGTGCAACTGTCGACTGTGCCGGTGTGGCCTGTGGGCCTGCGCCACTCTGTGCCCTATTCTGTAGGCGTGGACACTCCCTCTTGAAATGTCCAGGCTGCTTGCAGTAATTACAAACCCCCTGAAGTCCCTAAGTCGAAGCTGAAGACTTACTAGTCTGAGAACGACTGCCCTGAGACTGCAACTGTGGGCAACGAGGCTTGATGTGCCCCGACTGCTGACAGTGGTGACAAATGACTCCCCGGACTGACCCCAAAGATACTGGACCTGCAGATGCAGACCGAGCCTGCTGTGACTGTCCCTGAGTGCGTGAACTGTCCCCAGCCTTAGCCTTCTTCCACTAACCCCCAACGGATACTGATAAAGCCTCTCCACGTGGCTGCTTATATGAACCCCTGATCCTAAGCTGATCTCGGTCCTCTGCCTCAACTAGTATAGCCTTCTGTACTACCTCCCCATAAGTCCTCAGATCCAACACTGAAATCCGTAGCCTAATATCAAGATGTAACCCATCATGAAACTTTTTCGCCCTGACCTCATCGGTGACTACCATCTCCGATGCATAGCGGGAAAGAGAAGTGAAGCATGTCTCATACTCAATGACACTCATCCTGCCCCTGATAGAGACCTGTAAACTACACTTTCATATCATGCCTCATAGCCCTTGGAAAGAAGCGGTCAAAGAACAATGTCCTGAACTCCTCCCAAGTCATCACCTCCACATTATGGATATTGGTCATAGACCTCCACCAGATATCGGCATCTCCCATGAACATAGAGGCTGTCAAGGAGATCCTCAATTGGTCTGTAGGTACTGCCATGCTATCGAGCTTGCGTACCATGAGATCAAACCATGCCTCTGAAGCAAGCGGATCCATACTCCCTACAAACTGGTCGATCTTAACCCTCTATAACTTCATGAAGTAGTCCAATGCGTCATTAGCAACTGGTGCCGGTGCTGGTGCCGGTACCGAAATATGTATCCCCACCATTTGCTGGCGAAACATCACCTGAATGGACTCTGACATCCCTAGAGCCACTCCCTGTGCAATCTGCACCTCATAAGTCGGAGCTCGTGGTGGATTTGGACCCGTGCCACGAACTGGAATCCTAGGCCTCCCTGGACCCCTCGTAAACTCGGTGTCATCCACCTACTCCTCAACGCCTTGACACGAAGACTCCCCACATGTGACAACCATGATGCTAAGCATATGAAATAAAAGAGGTCAACAATAACACAAGTTATTTTAACTAAATGCAACTCGTACTATGAAAGTAAGAAAAACGAAGCAAGATGAGGTATGTAACTTACGGTCATGATAAAGCAGTCAAGGAAGGCTGTTTAAACAGTTAAACACTTAAGCAATATGTCAAACAAGGATGCTTCTTAGACATATAAGCATACAAATATAGAGACATATCATAATAACAAGTATGTCACCAAGAAACATGTAATCATGTTATAATGCCAAAAACATGTTATAAAAGGTATGCTAATAAATCAAAGTACACTAACAAAAGCATGTTATAGACCCAAAACCCCGTCCTAAGGTTTTCGAACCTAGGAGCTCTGATACCACTTGTAACGACCCGAGTTATATTCAACCCGGTGCATTAGCAGTGATCTGAACGTAAATCCAACAATGAATCGGAATACGGATGCAAAAGGTAAAACAATGGTTTCTAGGGATACTACATGTCTATAAGACACCAAGGTGACCCTCAAGGAGGTCACGGAACCCATAGGAAACAAGTGCGGAAGCGCCGTTTAAAAAATGGACAAGAACAAAGCTATGGATAAAATGGTCATTTTATAGAGAAATGGATGCTACCAAGTATCCCATTGGAAAATCAATGAAAAATTAATGAATTTAGACTCAAGAATCACCTAATTTGGAGTCCGGATGGCAAAGATATCAAGTCCTGAAGTCGAAGGAAGGGAAACCCTATCCCGGTTCAAACCAAATTCTGACACTACTTCACTAAAACATAACTAACTTGAGCTAAAAATGGAATTTGAAGCTTTAATTGGTACCATTGGAAAGCTCATTTTCACGCGGTCAGTTTAAACTCAAGAACAGACCAATTCGAAGTTAAAACGAGTAAGATATGGCCCGTTGAAGAAGAGTGTCCAGTGCAGGAACAATGTCCACGGGGGCCCGCCAAACACGGCAGATTCTCATGAGCACCCACCAGAACACTGCAGAGGCCTGCCAAATGAGGCAGTGGGGTGGTCTGGAACCTCAAAAATGCAGAAACAGTGTTTTTAGCAGAAAATTGAGGTTGGGGCATGGTTTTTAAGGTCAAGATGACATTTTTGGGAAAAACATGAAGAAGAAACTCCACCTAAAATCATATTTTTAATGCGATGGAGTTGAGAATGAAATGTATTTGTCAAGGTAAAATCCCGAAAATGCCGTTGCATCAGATTTGTAATTAAAATGTTGAAAAGTGTCCAAAGGAAGTGCATTTCACGAAATGGTGTGAATTGTGCCTAAGTGAGCATGCACGCAAACGTATTATATCTATTTAGACATGAGCCAATGATTCATGGCCTCCGTAAACACTGAATGCAAAAAGTGACCCTCCAACCCTCCATTTCACAAGAATTTATCTAAAAACATAAAATATGAAGACTAAGAGCATATGCAAAATTTGGAAAGGTGTTTGGCCCTTGGCCAAACCTCGAATAAAGTAAATAGACCTCAAATGAAAACTTATAACCTAAAAATACCTCCCAATGCAAAAAACAAATGATACCTAAAAACCTTAGGTTTCTCTATTGTCCCCTTTAAAAGCAATTTTCCATGAATAATGCATAAAGGTGAATCTAAATATAAATTGGCTCTTGGCCACATATTACACATTCAAAATAAGTATCAAAAGGTGCACTTACATGCACATTACATGACTTGAACAATAAACACAAGTGTTTGACATAGTAAGCAAAATGGAACAAGATATGCTAACATGTGCATATTCTAACATAGCAAAAAATACTCCAAGTAGTCTAGCAAGTCTAAGATTATTGTGCATCCCACATTATAGCTTCTTTACCTGCAAAACACCCACTAACTTAGGGGTGAGTAAACAAGTTTACTCGTAGGGAATGCATGGGTTTATCTTTGTACCAAGTTACAATCCAATACTATTTAATTCATGCTATCAAGTGACAATAGAACTTTTAACATAACACAATGAGATGTAATTTCACAAAGTTAACAACTTAGAATTTAAATGCGAAATCAAACCAAAGTGGATACTTGGACGTCACGCCGGATCAAACTGACAATGTGATTACTTTAGGGTTACTAACCCATGGGTAACCTCCCTATGTGCGCACTAGACTTGTAGAGGGACTTTCCCCCGTACTAGAACCATGCCCTAGCCATAGTCATAACAATGACATCCCTAAGTTTTCAAAATCAACATTTTGTGCACATTACATATATGTATCAACATAACATATATATATACAATGTAAAGCCATCAACATGCACAAATCAATTTTGGAAGCACAATACACGCCCTAAGTTCTCAACTAAAATGGCATAAAGAATATTTAATAATCATTATGTAATTTGCCACTAATTACAACAATATCATTCAACAATAAGAATATAGCCTCACAAGTATGATATAAGTTTAAAATCATAATTTAAACAATTAAATAAAACAACTAAATTCCTTAGATTTCACTTCTCATCCAAACATGCTCAATTTAATATATGTTGTAGTGCATGTCATGGTTATTATATAAATCACTTTACAACTTGATTTAACTCATGGGAGTATATAAATAAAAATTTATTAAATTAATTCATTAATCCCTCTAGATTTTAAAACAACTCTAAATGACCTCAAATTAACATAAGTTATGAATCAAGCCATGGTAATGTTATTTATCAAGTTTAAAGTGAATTACATACATGTTACAATTAATCATTTATTCCTCATTTTAATACAAGACAAACATATAACTTAGATATCACTATAGGAACAAGTAAAATCACTTGGAAGATAAATGATTACACCCCCTACCTCACAAGAGGATTGTTCCTCTTGAATCCAAGGCAACCGACCTTAAAAATGAAAAACCAAACAAGGGTTTTGTAGAGGGAAGTGGGAGGAACCTAAAGTATTCCAAGTTCAAAGTTCTAAGGTGAGTGAAAGGGCACCAAGAATGAAGTCAAAGCTACTAGTCAAGCTTTTCTCCAATGGTGGCTTCCTTAGGGTTCTTGAGAGGAAAGTGATGAATGAATTAAAATGTGTAAACCCTAAGCTAATTTGGTGGGATTCTCCACTCACTAGGTGCTCTTGCACTACCTCACACACACACACCAATGCAAGACTAAAGGTGAGTCCTACAATTGTCATGAATCCAAGTAAGCTTCCAAGATTAAATATTAACCCTACACTTGTCAACTATCCATGCCAACAAGTGCACCAATCCTAGGACAACAAATGGGTGAATCTCCACCCTCCATATGTCATGAGACTAAGCCTCCAAGTGGTTTCACCACAAAATCAACAAGTGGCACCATAGGAATGTGACACTTGTCACATTTTTCTTAAATTGCAAAAAGGTCCTTCTTGAAAATATCTTCCAAATTAATTTGCAAAATGGTCCATAGGACGAAAAATAATTACTCTACTTAATTACCCAAAAACTCCTCAAGTTATGGATAATTACAAAAAGTCTTGTTTTCATGACTT
The DNA here is from genome assembly GCF_030987335.1 of Cornus florida. NCBI lineage: Eukaryota > Viridiplantae > Streptophyta > Magnoliopsida > Cornales > Cornaceae > Cornus > Cornus florida. Next base: position 75,722,406 of record NW_026775573.1, on the reverse strand, counting down.
TTACAAAGAAAATAAGCATTTAATATGCATTTCTACAAAAGTAAAAATGTAGATGTCATGGAATTTAAATATCATGGACGTATGCAAAACCGGAATCAAATCCGAGCACAAAAAATGAGGTTATGCAAGTAAAAGTGAAAAACGAGAAGAGGACGAAATAGGAAAAGACGAAAAAAGAAAATTTTTGAAAAAAGGAAAGAAAGAAAAAGACCGGGTCGTTACACTTGGTGAGCCCCCACAGAAGCTCCCGTAGTCCTCCGCGGGTGCCCGCCTTGCCACCGCGGGCGCCCGCCAATTACTCCAGTGGCATCCTCTCGAAGCCAGTCCTCCACGGGCGCCCGTCGGTATCCCGCGAGCGTCCGCCAACCTGCAGAAAGTAGTTTAACTGCTCCTATTTTTTAGAATTTTTGTCTCCTTATCTTCATTTTGTGTGGCTTAGCTTGATACAGAGGGGGGAGCTCGGGATTTGGGAGGTATGGTGAGTAGGTTTTTGTTGGAATAAAGAAAAAAGCTCACATCTCATATCTCATATCTCAAGTTTTGGAGGAGGCTAAGGGCTAGAGAGGGAAAGGAGTGTTCTTGAGTTTAGGGTGTGAAAATGGAGAGTGGTTCTTCCTCTTCTTCTTCATACTTTTTAATTATGGGTAACTAACTCCCTATTTAGGGAGGTAATGAAGCTCCATCTTGTAAGCATTGCTCTATTTTGATTTATATTTGGGGAGTAATGTATATGTGTGATCTTTCCATGAACTAGAGCAATTTATGTTATGTAAAGAACTCCAATGCTTAAATGATCATTTTGGGTTAATTATCTTGTTTTAGATTATTTTTCTCTCATGATTATATTGCTACATTTTCATAGTGACAATGGGTATGAGTTCATGGAAGTGTTTTTGTTGGCATGATGTTTTTGCTTAGGGCTTTCCTTTGATAGATTTTTCTTGATTTCTATTTCATGTGCTCCTATTATGAGATTAAGGGCTTGATGATCTATGGCTTGGTGATCATGTCTAAGGTTGCATCCTAGTTTAGGTGACCAAAACATATAGTGCTTTGATAGGTTATTCTTGCCTATTGATTTCATAATTTTCTTGAAGGAAATATAGCTACTTTATGTTGTTATATTCTATGGTCATTTATATATGTTAATTCCCCAATGTAAATCATACCATAGCATGCTTATTGATAGGTAGTGGATTCACCTCCCTAACTCCCATTTCTTATTGTCTTTATCTCGTACTCCCTTGCATTCTCAATTTATGCACATTTTAATTTCTACTTTTAGTGACAATCCAACAAATCCTCTATATACCCCTTTATAATTCTAAAAGATGATTCTAGTTACTTAGGTTGCCATAAACTAGCAGTCCCAGTGGTTCGACATACCCAACCAATAGCCCTATTTTACAATGATTTGTGCTATTGCAAAGGTTGATGTATAATTGACAACCGATCAATTTTTGGCGCCGTTGCCGGAGACTTGCACACGGTTTAGCAACCAAAGTTCTAGGGTTAATTTTGGTTTGATTGTCGATATTGTGATTTGTGAATATTTCTTGTGCGGTTTTGACCATCTTGATGTTGAAAGTTGTTTGTGAGATTCTAGGGACTTGATGCTTGCTGAGGGAACGCTAGCAATTTTATAAGTCTAGAGGACTCCAGGTAAGTCTTTTGGCCTTTTAGTTTCGAAATTGTTAATATTGTGTATGTATAATTTGGTAATAGTTAAGTTGTGAAGCCCTTGTTGAGGCTATTTTCTTGTTTATTTTCAATTGCAAAGCATCTGTCCTTGTTGTGGCCATTTAATTTCTATCTTAATAATTGAGGAGGAAGGGAACATTGTATGTGGAGTTGATGGTGATGATTTATTGTATTGATTGTGGGGTGTGTTGTTGATGTTTGACCATAGATCACTCTTCCTACCAACTCTAGAATCTCCAGTTGATATAAATTCTCTTGTAAGAACTCTTAGACGAACCCTTAGGGAATCTTCTAGCATATGAGAGCTTGAAACTGAATTTAACACAATGGATGAAAATTTAGGAAATGTCAAAAATAAGGGGATTAATAATGATAGGGCCTAAATTCCAAATGTGGTTCCTATGACTCTAAGGGACCATTTCATCCCTACCACTTATGCTTCTCCCCCTTGCATAGTGATGCCAAATATTGAGGCCGCTCAATATGAAATCAAATCTAGCACCATCCAAATGCTTCTATCTTTCATGGCTTTGAAAATGAGGACCCTTATAAGCACCTTGATGAATTCCTTGAAATATGCTCTACCATCAAGTTGAGGGGCTTTCCTGATAATGCTCTCCAATTGCATCTCTTACCATTCTCATTAAAAGAACAGGCAAAATATTGGTTGAACTCCCTTGCTGCCAATTCCATCACCATATAGGCTCAACTGCAGCAAGAATTCTTAAAGAAATATTATCCAGTGAGTAAAACTAATTTAATGAGGCGTTCCATTCTTAGCTTTTCACAAAGCGAGGGGGAACAACTCCATGAGACTTGGAAGCGATTTTAAGACCTCTTAAGGAAATGTCTGCACCACTTAATTCCAAAATGGCAATTGGTGCAAGCTTTCTATGCTGGGTTAACCAACCCACATAGGTTCATGGTTGACTCATCTTGTGGAGGGATGTTCATGTCTAAAAGTGCAGATGAGGCATGGACCTTACTTGAAAATTTGAGTGAAAACTCCTTGCAGCATAACTCTCGTAGTGATCTAACCTCGACCAATACAAAGAACACCAACCCTTGTCAACCAAAAACACTGAGGGTGGAATCTTCCCAGGTGGATGCCATAGCTTATAAATTCTATTAATTGATGGCACCATATCTCTCCCCATCTTTGTCTCAAAATTCGGCAAGTGTGGTTTGTGCATCATGTACTAGTCCATTCCATCTTTCAGAAGATTGTCCCACGCCGGAACAATTTCCTAATTCTAATCAAGAGCAAGCAAATGCAATGTTCTCAAGGCCTGAAAATAATCCATATTCCAATACTTACAATCCCGGATGGAGAGATCATCCGAATTTCTCTTGGAGGCAACAAGCCCACACAAAATTCAAATTTTCAAAATCAAGGGCAACAAAATCAGCCCTCTTCTCAATTTCAGGCCTCCTCAAGCTACCGTCCTCCATACAATCCAAATGTCTCCAATCAACCGCATGTGTTCTCAACTGATGAGATCGTGGCTACAAACAATCAAATGATGGAATCATTGAATAAGCAAATAATGGATTCCAACAAGCAACTCTTGACATCTTTGCAACCCACTCTCCAAATGGTTCATTCTCATACTCAGTCTATAGCTAAGCTTGAGAATCAAGTGGGCCAAATAGCTAACTCCATGAATCAATTACTCCAAAAGGATAAAGGTAAGCATCCCGCTCAACCATTTGAAAATCCTAGAGGGATGCATGTGATTGATGAATCCCCTCCTCCGAGTGGGCCAATTCATGAACAAGTCCAAGCAATCACTACCCTTAGGAGTGGTTGTATTGTTGACAACAAGGTTGATGGAAACAAGGATTAGAAAAATTCTCCTTCAAAAAATCCGAGTCCTAGCTCTTCTAATCCAAATCCTTCTCATGAAAATCCCAAGCTTGTCACCCAAAATGTGGAAACTTCTTATGAGCCTAAAGCTCCGTTTCCTCAACGTCTCTAAGAGTCGACACATATTGGGAACAAGAATTGCAAAATTCAAGCCATGTGGGAAGTTTTCAAGCAAGTAAAAATCAACTTACCTCGCTTGGATGCTATAAAGTAAATCCCTCCCTATGCAAAATTTCTCAAGGATTTGTGCACTCAAAAGCGCACTTCCAAAAATCATTTGCCATAGAAAGTGAGATTAACTAAAAATGTGAGTGCAATCATTCAACACAGTGCTCCTCTAAAGTATAAGGATCCGGGTGCCCCAACTATCTCGTGTGTCATTGGCGACAACAAGATAGAAAGGGCCCTCCTTGACCTAGGAGCTAGTGTAAATTTGATTCCATATTCAGTTTACTTACAGCTTGGGTTGGGAGATCTAAAGCCAACCTCCGTGGTCTTGCAGCTTGCTGATAGATTGGTCAAGTACCCACGAGGCATTCTTGAGGATGTCATTATCAAAGTGGACAAATTCTACTTTCCGGTAGACTTTGTGGTTCTTGACACGGAACCGGTCCATGACCCAAAGAAGCATATTCCCGTGATCCTCGGTAGGCCATTTTTAGCTATGGCTAACGCTCCAATTAATTACCGAACCGGGGTGATGGATATCGCCTTTAGAAATATGCAAGTCAAACTCCACATCTTCCATACAACTAAACATCCTTCTGATGAGCATGATTGTTTCCTTATCGATATGGTAGATGAAGTGGTCGAAGAATCGCTCCCCTTCATTCTAAGCAAAGATCCTTTGGAAACTTGCATGTCTCATTTCAACTTCTCAAACTTTGATATTGACCAATCAATCCAAGAAGTCAATTCCTTGCTTGACATTAATGCTGTCATGGATACTCCTCCTTGTAAAATTCCAAAAGAACCGCTTCTTCAACTCTCTTCTACTCCTCCGGTCCCTTCCTTGGAGTCTCCTCCACAACTTAAGCTAAAGCCGCTCCCGGCTCACCTCAAGTATGTGTTTCTTGGTGCTAATCAAACTCTTCAGTCATCATTGCTTCTGACCTTTTAAAGGATCAAGAAACTAGCCTTTTAACGGTGCTACAAGAGCATAAAGAAGCTATTGGCTGGGTAGTGGCTGATTTGAAAGGAATTGACCCTTCTATTTGCATGCATCGCATCCAAATAGAGGAGGATGCTAAACCTTCTAGAGAGGTGCAGCGCCGGTTGAATCCCAACATGAAGGAAGTGGTCATGAAAGAAGTGATCAAGCTATTGGATGCAGTAATCATCTACCCTATCTCCGATAGCAAATGGGTGAGTCCCACTCAAGTTGTTCCTAAGAAATCCGGCCTCACCATCGTTGAAAATTCCGTGGGAGAGCTCGTGCCACAACGCACCACCACCGGTTGGCGTGTGTGCATTGACTACCAGAAACTTAACTCTACCACTAGGAATGATCATTTTCCACTCCCATTCATTAATCAAATCCTAGAGAGGTTCACCAGCCAAAGTTTTTATTGTTTCCTTGATGGTTATTCCGGCTATAACTAAGTGGCAATTGATCCGCAAGATCAAGAGAATACCACATTCACATGCCCCTTCGGAACCTTTCTTATAAACGCATGCCTTTTGGGCTATGCAATGCACCGGCCATATTCCAAATATGCATGATGTCCATATTTTCAGATATGGTTGAAAAATTCCTAGAGGTATCCATGGATGACTTCTCCGTCTTTGGATCCTCCTTTGACTTGTGTCTCCAAAATCTATCTCTTGTGCTTCAAAGGTGCAAGGAAACAAATCTCATTCTAAGTTGGGAGAAGAGTCATTTTATAGTCTAAGAAGGCATTGTTTTAGGACATGTCGTTTCAAAAAGGGGAATTGAGGTTGACAAAGCCAAAGTGGAGTTAATCTCTAATCTCCCTCCTCCAAATTTGGTCCGTTAAATCCGTTCCTTCCTTGGACATACCGGTTTCTATCGTCGTTTCATGAAAGATTTTAGCAAAATCTCTCGGCCCTTGTCTAATCTTCTTGCCAAGGATGTTCCATTCAATTTTGATGAAGCCTGTATGGAAGCTTTCATGAAACTACGCACTCTTCTCTCATCTGCCCCAATCATGAAACCGCCTAATTGGTCTTTTCCATTTGAGATCATGTGTGATGCATCAGATTATGCTTTAGGCGCTGTTTTGGGCCAACGTGTGGAAAAACTTCCATACGTTATCTATTATACTAGCAGGACTCTCTCCGATGCTCAGTTAAATTACACCACCACTGAGAAAGAATTGCTAGCTGTGGTGTATGCCTTGGATAAATTTCGTTCCTATCTTCTTGAATCCAAGGTTATTGTCTTCTCGGATCATGCCGCTCTTCGGCATTTACTCGCTAAAAAAGAGACCAAACCCTGTCTAATTCGATGGATACTCTTACTTTAAGAGTTTGACATTGAAATCCGGGACAAAAAAGGGACCGACAATGTTGTCGCAGACCATCTCTCTCGTTTACTCATTGAAAAATCTTCTGAATTTGCTGCAGTCCGTGATTCCTTACCGGATGAGCAACTTTTTCAGATTTCTCATTCCAATCTCCCTTGGTATGCGGATATTGTCAACTATCTAGCGATAGGCAAAATTCCATCCAATTGGTCCAAGCAAGAAAAAAACCGATTCTTCTCCTAAATTAAGCATTTCTTTTGGGAAGATCTAGAGTTGTTCAAATATTGCCTGGATCAAATCATTCGGAGATGCATTCCCGACCATGAAACCACAAGCGTCCTAAATTTCTGCCATACTCTTGCTTGTGGGGGACACTTCAGTGCCAAAAAGACCACCGACAAAGTCCTTCAAAGCAAATTTATTGGCCATCCTTGTTTCGAGATATATACAATTTCTATAAATCTTGTGAGCGTTGTCAACAGCTCGGATCCATGTCCCAGAGAGACATGATGCCCCTCACTCCCATCTTAATCATAGAAATTTTTGATGTGTGGGGGATCGACTTCATGGGATCATTCCCATTTTCTTATGGCTATGAGTACATTCTTGTAGCGGTGGATTGTGTTTCCAAGTGGGTTGAAGCCGAAGCTACCAAAACTAGTGATCAACTTCATTTAGTCCAACATTTTTAGTCATTTTGGTACGCCCCGGGCAATTATGAGTGACGGTGGAACTCATTTCCAAAATCGTTATCTTAAATCCATCCTCTCCAAGTACTCCGTCCTCCACAAGGTTGTCACACCTTACCATCCTCAAACGAGTGGTCAAGTGGAAGTATCTAATCAGGAGATTAAGCACATCTTGGAAAAAATGGTTCTACCAGACCGCAAAGATTGGTCATTAAGACTAAACGATGCGCTTTGGGCTTACCGGACAGCTTATAAGACACCCATTGGCATGCCGCCATATCAACTTGTCTTTGGCAAGGCATGTCATCTCCCCGTTGAACTATAGCACCGTGCTTATTGGGCCATAAAAAGGCTCAACTTTGATCTCAAACAAGCCGGCTCTACTCGTAAATTGCAACTCAATGAACTTGAGGAACTTCGAAATGATCCGTATGAAACCGCCAAAATCTATAAGGCAAAGACTAAAGCTTTTCATAACAAGCACATTGTCAAAAAGTCTTTTGCCCCTGCACAAAAAGTTTGGCTTTTCAATTCTAGATTAAGACTCTTTCCCGGTAAACTCCATTCACGTTGGGATGGTCCATATGTCATCACAGCCGTCTTTCCTCGTGGTGCCGTCGAACTCCAAGATCCTACTAATGGATCTCTCTTAAAAGTTAATGGCCAATGGCTTAAGCCTTACATTGATGGCATAATCCCTTTTTGAAAAGTTGAGAAAGTCCTATTGACGGACCCAATCTACGAGGATTAGTGCACCATGCAATGCCTGGTTCGTCTAGCTATCGACAATAAATTTAGCACTTATGGGAAGCAATTCTTCCAATTTCCAGACTTCCCTCCTTCAAGTTGCCTTGGCTAAAATTTTTTCGGAAATTCGCTAAGTATAGCCAAAATGTGACCTTTTATGGAATTGTCTCGAATTGCATTCCAAAAGTCAAATGCGGTTTTCTTAGTCATTTTAAGGTCTCGGTGCAATTTTTGGACTTTTGCAAGGTCATTCCGGTAATTTTCTCGATGAATCCAAAGATAACGGGAGATTCAGACCTCAAGTCTAGCATTTTTGAAAATGTGCTTCAATTCCTGTTCTGCAGGTTCTACGAGGTATCACGGGTCCTTAGCCACTTAAACTTTCAAATTCGGTTGTTTTTTACCCTGGCCCAGCCTTGTAAGGCCATCTTAAGCTGCACAAGGCAGCAGTAGAGAGGCCCCACGGGCGCCTGCCAAATGAGGCAACACGCAAACCAGCTCCTGCGGGGTCCCGCTAAGCCCTCGCGGGCCCCCGCTATCCATTCCACGGGCGCCCGCCGCCTTGGCAGTTATTGTTTTAAATGGGCTTTCAAGCCCATTTTTCCCTCTTTTATTCTCTCTTTAACCCTTCTCCCTCTCTACTCTCGCCCCCATCCCTCTCAAACCCTCAAACCATCCTCCAATCTATCTCTAACCTCCTCCCTCATTCAACTCACCCACCATCTTCTATCCTCCCTCATTATCTTGCATCATCATCAAGCATAAAGCAACTTTGTTCTTCCACATTGGGTACGTCTCTCTTCTCATTTTGTTTCTTTGATTTTATGATCAATGGAGGATGAGATTGATGTAGGAAAGGTTGTAGAATTTGTTGGGGTTGTGCATGGTTGATTCTAGGTACAAATTTTTGGGAATTTTCACCTTTCTAACCTCATTTTCCTCTCTTCTAATTTCTACTGCACGCCAGGTGTTTGACAAAAGTCCTGAACCAATTTTCTTCATTCCAATGGCTCCTAGGGTTATTTCCAAGCGTGTTCGGTCATCCGAGGGCCCTTCTAATGCTCCTCTGACCCCAAATTGGGCTGAATGGCCAATTGAAACCGAAGCTCGATTCAACATTGCACCTACTTTCGAGAACAATTTGGAGACCGCATGGTCCGTCCACGAATTGAGGGCCCGTGGCCTCGCCTCTCTTTTCAAACCGCGCACTCATTCTTACTTCCCGCGTGTGGTCCATCTGCTCGATGCCAACATGGTCCACTCATGTGAGGAACTGGACAAAATCAAAACCACCATTGATGGCTATGATTAAGAATTCGACTTGGACGACCTTGCTATGGCAATGGATTGCCCCTTGGTTTTGCCGGTGGATGAGGCGGGCCTCGCCCTTTATGTTGAAGGTCCCAATCAGCTTACCTTAGTGGACATTGTGGGAGAAATTTGTCATGGTCAATTCACTGAAAACAGAACCACAAGCACCAATAAATCTTTCTTACCATGCCGGCTATGGTTTCTAGATTTGGTCCTGGCCAAGAACGTCCTACCCGTGCCAGGCCATTCCGAGCGAAAAGGGGAATTTCTGAAAACCCTCTACTATGCTGAAAAGGAGTGTTGGTTTTGTGTCCCACAACTTGTCTGGGACCAATTGCTAAAAATCTACAATGAATTAATCTAGGTTCGATCGCGCACCACCACCACCTGGGTATTCCCATTTCCATACCTTATTACAAGGTTACTCAAAAATATGGGGTTCCAAGCTCCCCGTGGTGAACAGAAAGAGAAAGATGTGTTGAACTTCAACCTTGGGGTCTGGAAGTCCAGTATAGCTTAGCTTCAGACGTCCTGTCAAGCCCGCATTGGTGACAAGTTGGATTGGGGTGCTCCGGCCCCCCCTGTGGCTCCTGCTCCTCCTCATCCTGATGCCCCCGCTTCTCCAGCTGCCCCTTTTGTCCTACCACCGGATGTCATGACTCGCGTAGACTATCTTGCCTTGGATGCTCATCTCGATGCCTTTTCCTTGCGCTTTGATGCAATAGAGGGTGCCGTCCAGAAAACTCAGGAGAATCAAGAGATTCTGCAGGCTATGCTCCAGTCATTGATTGACCGTGCACCTGGCCCACCTGGTGCCTCCTCCTCTACTCCAATGGTGGAGTGATTTCATGTTTTTCTTCTTATTTCCTGTTTCAGTAGTACTTTTTAGACTTATTTTTTGCCGCGTTTGGCATTTACTTTTCAGTTTTTCTTTGGCACTTATAACTGCATCACTTTTACTATTTTGCATAGCTTATAGTTTTTAGTCAAATAAATTACAGTTATTTTCATTGAATTTGGATTCATATGATTCTTGCCTTGTATAGATATCTTTTGACAGGTTTTTGAAACCAAGTTTGGGGGCATGCTCAGGGAATTTACGAGCTGGCCTATTTTTGCACCGCCACTCCAATCCAATCATCTTGGTACTATTGTTCCTATCCCCCTTTGTTCATTCTCTTTGCTTATCCTTTGTCTTCTCACATTGGGGATAATGTGACATTCAAGTTTGGGGGTGCATGTGCATGCTATTACATTTTTGGTGCATGAGCATGTTAGTGCAGTTTCGATATTCTTTGCCCATTTGATATTTTTGCTCATTTTTTATGCTTGTAAGTTAATAAAATCATATCATTTAAAGGGAACTTTTTGAAGGTTGAAGCATGTGCTTAATACTTTGTGTATAGAAACCAAGACTTTTTAAAAAAAAAAAAATAAAGAAACTTTTGAATTAAACATGGTGATTCATAATTGGTTTGTATAAAAACTTCAATTAAATTTTCGTCGGATTTCATACTCTGTTATGCTTCACGTTGCACATTTGCACACCGAAAACCTAATTGTGAGGTGTGCTCAAATTGACCCTGATCGGGACTCAGTGATCTGAATTAATGACCCTGATGAATGGATATCCTTGGCATAATTTAATTAAAAAAATAAATAAAAAATTTCAATCAATGACCAGTCGAAGTTCATAGCCTTTCCAACTTGAGTTATAAAGCCCTATGAATGTTTCTACATTTAGCACCCTAAATCCATCTAGCTTGGGAGTTGTTGGCCTAACACTTGTTACATGGGTTGGTTAGAAAGTTTAAAGAACTTAGACATTGCACGGTTGTTCAAAAATAAATAAAGATGGTTCGTCGAAATTCGTAGCCTTTCCAATTCGAGTTATTAAGCCCTAGGAGTGGCTTTACACTTAGCGCCCTAAAGCCACCTGGCTTGGGAGTTGTTGGCCCAACACTTGCTACATGGGTTGGTTAGAAAGCTTAATGAATTCTCGACATTGCACGACCATAGTAGGTGATCTTTGGTGTTGATCAATAAAATTGTCAATAAGCAACAAAAGTTGTTCAGTTAATAAAGTTATGCCTTGGAAACCTCATTTACAAGGAGATTTAAGGATGTGAAAATGTGTTCTTGAGATTGGAAAAAGAGGGTAAAAGCCACATATTAGGAAGCCGGCTCACTTTCACTGAAGCTAGAGTTCATGTTATTCAAGAGATGACAATTGAAGTGTTTATATAGACCTTGATGATTGATGCATTTAAGTTGAACTTGTTTTGCCAGTTTGTGTTAAGGCTTCATATATGCAAGGTAGTCTGTCTAATGTCTATCTTCAAAATTTTCTGTTCTCCAAATCATAGTTGAGCTTCGTCGATATTTTTGTTTCATGATTGATGCATGTATTAGCATTTCATTAGTCGTCATTTGCATTAAGCTCTTTGTCTTGTTTTGCTAATGGACTAACAAAATGTAAGTTTGGGGGTGTGATAAGCGCCGAATATTACATATTCAAGCGCCTTTTCTTCCATTAGTTAAGTCCATTATTAGAGGATAATGTACAATTTTAATTTAGTTGTGTATTTCTTTTTGATTTCAGGTATTTTTCCCAAGAATGATCAAAGAAGCGGTCTTGACAACTTTTTGTTGAAATACGTGCGCCGTGTTGAGGAGTCATCTTTTCGACCTGACTTCTTCTGTTGCTATTTTGTGAAGTCATGACTGAGTGTTCATCATGGAAGTGCGTCCACGGTCCGGCGTGAAGAAGGCTTGCAAGAAGCCTTGTTAATGTAGCAAAGCCAAGCTCCCACGGGTGCCCGCCGCACCACCGCGGGCGCCCACCGAACCCCTCAACTCTCTAGCTGCTTTCACGGAGCCTTGGTAAGCCCCTATAGAAACTCCCGCAGCCCTCATCAGGAGCCCGCCGTGCCACCGTGGGCGCCCGTCATTCACTCTAGTGGCATCTTCTCGAAGACAATCCTCCGCGGGCGCCCACCAACCTGCAGAAAGCAGTTCAACTGCTCCTGTTTTTCAGCATTTTTGTCTCCTTATCTTCATTTTATGTGGCTTAGCTTGATGCAGAGGGGGGAGCTCGGGATTTGGGGGTATGGTGAGTAGGTTTTAGTTGTAATAAAGAAAAAATCTCACATCTCATATCTCATATCTCAAGTTTTGGAGGAGGCTAAGGGCTAGAGAGGGAAAGGAGTGTTCTTGAGTTTAGGGTGTGAAAATAGAGAGTGGTTCTTCCTCTTCTTCTTCATACTTTGTAATTATGGGTAACTAACTCCCTATTTAGGGAGGTGACGGAGCTCTATCTTATAAGCATTGCTCTATTTTGATTTATATTTGGGGATTAATGTATATGTGTGATCTTTCCATGAACTAGAGCAATTTATGTTATGTAAAGAACTCCAATGCTTAAATGATCATTTTGGGTTAATTATCTTGTTTTAGATTATTTTTCTCTCATGATTATATTGTTACATTTTCATAGTGACAATGGGGATGAGTTCATGGAAGTGTTTTTATTGGCATGATATTTAGGAATTTTGATAATCTATTGCTTAGGGCTTTCCTTTGATAGATTCTTCTTGATTTCTATTTCATGTGCTCCTATTATGAGACTAAGGGCTTGATGATCTATGGCTTGGTGATCATGTCTAAGGTTGCATCCTAGTTTAGGTGACCAAAACATGTAGTGCTTTGGTAGGTTATTCTTGCCTATTGATTTCATAATTTTCTTGAAGGAAATATAGCTACTTTATGTTGTTATATTTTATGGTAATTTATATATGTTACTTCCCCAAAGTAAATCATGCCATAGCATGCTTATTGATAGGTAGTGGATTCACCTCCCTAACTCCCATTTCTTATTGTCTTTATCTCGTACTCCCTTGCATTCTCAATTTATGCACATTTTAATTCCTACTTTTAGTGACAATCCAACAAATCCTCTATAAACCCCTTTATCATTCTAAAAGATGATTCTAGTTACTTAGGTTGCCATAAACTAGCAGTCTTAATAGTTCGACTTACCCAACTAATAGCCCTATTTTACAATGATTTGTGCTATTGCAAAGGTTGATGTATAATTGACAACCGATCACCAATCGGAGTTTTAAAAGTTGTTCGGTAAGCTCATAATACATCATTTAGTCTGAATGACCAATCCTTATGATCTGGCTTAACCGTTTTTTCAAGAATTCTCTTAATTTCACGATTGGATATTTCAACTTAGCCATTTGTTTGGGGATAATAGGGAATGAAAACTTTATGAGTGATGTAGTATTTGTGTACTAAAGTACGATAGTACCTATTACATGCTTATATATGTGATTTGAGGTTATGTAACTTGAGTTTTAACCAGAAAAGTGACTATAACAGTTTTTCATCTTTTAAACGCTCAAATGCTAGGGTTTCACAAGTGAAAAGCCTTATTGAGTTGTGATTGTGATACACCTCGCTTGAACCATTGAAAATATCATTTGAGCAAGTGTACAATGGTGATACAATGTTGAGGGAACTATCTTCAGGTCAGTGACAATACAAAATTCTAATTTTGCCCTTCTTTCACAAATTCTGCAGAATGATGTGTAGTTGTTGTTGTTGATACATTAAAATGGATTTTCACTCTTATCTTGTATAATAGTTTGAGTATTGTTGTAATACGCTCTTTTATATGTAATTGGTGAGCTGTGAGATCTTGTAGGGTCCAAGTAGGGTTGCTTAGGACAAGAGGAGTGCTGTTAAACACCAAGTAGAGCTAGTATGTGTGTAGAGGCTGTGAAAACTAGTGTTTCATATTGTACAAGGGTGTATGCAGAGAGTAAGACAGCTGAGTGTGTAACTACTTGCATACAACTAATGGAGATTGCATTGGTTGCAACCAAAAACTAAAGTTTTTGATCTCTAGTTGAGAGAGATTTTCCTTAGAAAATCTAGGTGTACTTATGGTTGAATGATTGAGCATTGTGTGTGTATTGAAAACACTAGAGTGTATTGAAAACACACCTAGTGTTGAAAGAAGTTACGTTAAAGAACTAGTTCAAGCCCCCCAATTTTTCTTCTCTTTGTTCATCAATACTGTTAAGCAAAAAACATATATATATATATATATAATAAAAAAAATTAAATAGTGAGGTTCTTTTTTAATTTTAAAAGTTTTCCTCAAGGTCTTTTGTGAATTTTGTAGGAATTTAATCAAGGAAATTCTATAATTATCGATATCATAATTTGTGTGTAGAAAATGAAAATAATAGAAATTCAATAGCAAACAATGGGAGGTTTTTGAAATTCAAATAACATAAATCGCAGTGGGTGCAATTGCCTTCATTGGTCCCAATGTGGCTTTACCACTGTCCAATTCATTATTTATTGGTATGAGAGTGAATCAATCCCTAATTCAAGGCGCTATGCTATACGCAAAAAAAAAAAAAAAAAAAAAAAAAAAAAAAAAAAAAAAAAAAATCTGGTTCATGTCATGATCATTAACATATTTTTCACAGTTAAGGTAAACGAGTAAATATGGTTCTCTGTTGCAAGCCCGACTGCCCGTGTGGTGTTAGAGTGCAGTAGGAATGTAGTAGAAATTATATAGATTTGGAAGGGACAATATTATATATAATATAAATGTGGTCAGAAAGGCATCTCAACAGCTGCTAAGTAGGAATTTGGTAGAAATTATTATAAACTATAATTATTCGTGTTAAGCCATTAATCACAAATAAACATGAATCCCATAATCTTAGAACTTCATTATTTTCACATAGTATATAATGCATAAATAAATATAGTTAGATACAAATACCTCGATCTGTGACTGCAAATATCGTAGAGATCAAGTCCAACATCGAGATCCTTTCTACCATGAACTAATCTACAACTCTGATCAACAGGCAAATGTGGAAACTAGTTTATCTCTCTTAGCCTTTTGCACACATAAAACTTTTACGTGTTGTATCATTAATCGTACATAATTGATGGAATATATGCACTTTTATAAAGGCAGAGAGAGGACCAGTTTTCCTTTTAGTAACATAATTCTACTTTCCATCAAAGTAAGGAATAAGAAGGAAAACACTTTTCCAATAAGTAATTACCAAAAAGGTAATTATAAGTTGAACAAGAATAAATAATATTAATTGATATCTATTTACTTAGCCACCAAGTAATATGTCACATGTCAAAATCATGTGGGCCACAATTAAATAAATAATCTTACATTCTCCCACTTGGCACATATGATAACTTCTGTAGTGGTTTAGTAAAATAGTCATTAGTGTGCACCATAAATCAAATTAAGATATTAATATGGTTATCATAAATACCATGGTAAATAAACTGCCAATGCGAGTCATGGCGGTTATATGTCCGTAAATGACATAGTCCGTTCCATATACCACAACACTTGTAACCTATTCAACATAGTCTATAAATGAGAAATATCAATAATAATCTAACAATAATGTCTTTTCCAAGACTATTCCTATTACCATTTATTAAAGCAATACGTACACGTACATTAATTAATAGGAAATATTAAAAACACATTTAATCAGCGCAAAATGTCAAATATATATATAAGCACTGTTAAACAATCCACAATTAAAAAATAATCATCATTGACTACATTCAAGACCCATTCTTTTAACATGTTCCATAAATGTCTTGGGTGGTAGTCCATTTGTTAATGGATTGCAATCATAAGTTATGTGCTTATATATTCAATAGACATTCGTTATTTCTAAATATCTTCTTTAATGATAACGTATTTCAACTTTAGAATACCTATCATTTTTCATACAAGAAGATCAACAATTGCAGCATAAATTTTCAGCAATCTGAAAATGGTACCCATAACTCCAAATCCTGAAATAAATTCAGAAATAATAAATTGTAACCTCAAAGCATGCTACTAATTAAATAATTCATAATAGACAAAGTAATAAAAAATTACTTTATACTTTTTCATAATATTGTTCTTCCAACCAAAAGAAACAAATAACCAATTAAAAAAAAATGTCTTTCTAAGTGTGAGCATATAATTTTTTATCACATACCAACTTGTATATACATCAAACTCCACAATATATGCATATGGAATATTTTTCGCTTCTTTACCTTCTAGCTAATTCATTCTTTGAGATTGCA
The DNA here is from genome assembly GCF_030987335.1 of Cornus florida. NCBI lineage: Eukaryota > Viridiplantae > Streptophyta > Magnoliopsida > Cornales > Cornaceae > Cornus > Cornus florida. The sequence continues at coordinate 75,706,453 of NW_026775573.1, read as the reverse complement.
TTAGGCTGGATTTATCCCCTTTTATGTATGAAGCAATACTGGTTGAATAATGTTCCATATCAAATCTTTCTAGAACTCCTTCAATATATACTTTTTGAGACAATCCTAAAAATCCTAGTGATCTATCATGAAATATTTCTATTTCTATCACGTAGGATATCTCATCCATATATTTCATTTCAAAGTTCTGATAACTTCATATAATAAACTACTATCACTACTAGTAAATAAAATATCATTAATATATAGAATCAGAAATATAAACTTATTCCCACTAACCTTCTAGTATATACACTAATCAACAGTGTTTTTCTTAAAAACCAAAAGAAATAATGGTATCATTAAACTTAATATATCATTGTTAGGAAGCTTGTTTAAATCCATATATTGGCATCTTAAGTTTACAAACCATGAATTCTTTACCCTCTAATATGACGCCTTCAGGTTGTTCCATATGGACTTTCTCTTATAAACTTCCATTCATAAAAGTTGTATTCACATTCATTTAATGTAACTTTAAATTATAATAAGTTACTAATGCCATGATATTTTAAAAGATTCCTTCTTAGATACTAGAGAGAAGGTTTCTTTATAATCTCTTCATTCATGACACTAATCCATTTAGTAAAATCATTACTGTTAATGGCTTGTGAATATGTAACCGGATCCGTATATATCTCACTATATATCAGAAACAAATTCTTGCAGATATATCACATAGTCATCCGGAATAGCAAATCTCCTTTCTCTTTCAGATCGTCTTAATGTTATTCCTTATGATTCTTCTACAATCTATTCATTGGTGACAATCTCATTATAGAGTTGTTGATCATTCAATTGTTTTTCGTTGTTATACAGTTCAACAACTGAAGGAACAATTATTTCCTTAGAAGTTATGGGTAAAGACATTTGTACCCTAACTTCTGGAATGATCAAATTCTTATTTTTATCACTCCCACTGATTTCACCATTCTTAATGAATCTGTCATTACCGGTTTCAATAATTATCGTACTATGTTTAGGATAGTAAAACTTATACCCTTTAGATTACTTAACATCCATAACATTATGGGTAACGAGGAATTACTTAACATACTCCTAACCAATTCCATAAGAGTACGATTACGCCTTACAGCTACACGCTTCTACTGTGGCATGTATAGCAAAGTGTATTAAGCACAAATGCCATATATTTCAAGGAGTTTAACAAACGGTTAGAGTATTAACCCGTTTCATCATATTTTCTATAATATTCTCCACTTCTATATGACCTTATGATTTTCACTTTTCTATCTAATTGTTTTTCAACCTCATTTATGTATACTTTAAGAGTTCAAGAGTACCCACTGATTGATATTTTTCATACAACAAATAGATATATCCATAATGTGAAAAATCAACTATAAAGGCAATAAATACTTTTCTCCTCTAAAAAATGGAACATTAGAAGGTCTACAAATAATAATTTTAAGAAATTATGTACTTATTGTGGCTCATTTATTTGTGTATTTAGTTTGTTTACCTTTAATACAATTCACATACACCAAAATTAGTAAAGTTTAGATTCAGAAGAATCACATTCTTTACTAATTTTCCTAACCTTTCACTATATATTAACCTAATCTTTTATGCCACAAGAAAGAAAAAATTTCTATTAATTGAGCTACGCTTAATTCTGACATTATGATGCAAGATCAAAAGGTTTTTAATAAATAAACTATCAAGTTTGAATTTACAGAAATCATCAACAATAATACCGTAACTCACAAATTAGAATTTCTTGAATAAACATCATTATCAAATTAAAATTAAAAACCATTAACTTAAAATTTTGAAATAAAATCAAATTATAGGAAATTGAATAAACATAAAAAGTTTAAAATAATTTAAATAAAATCCACTGTCTAACATTAAACATAATGTCATAATGGTTTTAACAAATTTTTATTTTATTTTCCCAATTATCATAAATAAGAAATTCTAATTTGAATTTGTGGTTTAGGCCAAAAAAATTATTGCATCTATTAGAAACATAAATATTAGTACTTAAGTCAACCTATCATATATTAGAAATAATTTCAATAAGTAATTCGAAATATACAAAAACCAAAAGCTTACCATTCTTTTTCGAATAATTCTTTATATTTCATGTAATCTTTCTAAAAGTGTTAAATACATTAATGACACTTTTTCATTATTACATTCCTTTCTTTTAGTAGATTGACTTAAATCTTTTAATTTTGGGTGTTGCTCACTTAATGCCCTTTCAGGCTTATTCCCAAATTTATTTCTAACTTCTTGAGTCATGAGATGAACTTAATGATTACTTGCTACTTAAGCCTTGTCTCCTCCTAAATTAACATAATAGTCAATTCATTCACTACCACTTGTCTTAATAGTGTTAATTCGAAATGACCCATACTAAATAAACAAGAAACTGAGAATAAATTAAATAAGAAAATTCTCATTCAAAATCATCCATAAGGTTCTCAATTTTACAGCAACATTAGTCATCTAAAAATACGATCATACATGGTACGAGTATCAACAAAAAATGCATAGTAATTATATCAATTATTAATTTTAGTTTTTGATATTTATTTACAATACGAAAACATTCTTATAATCAAATATTCATTAGCACTATCACTATGGGGAACAATTATAAGTATCATAATTCATGAAATATTGTAATTATGTTTACTACTAAAATTAATATTCATCAACCATTATGGTTAGGCCACTTTGGTAGCTACCAACCTTTACATAATATGAATATTAAATTAGATAGTAACTAATTTATGATTAATTATGTCTAGTACAAAAATTAATATTCATCAATCATTATGATTGGGCCACTTTGGTAGCTACCAATCTTCACATAATATGAATATTAAATTAGACAGAGATTAATTCATTATTAAGTTATATTTACTACTAAAATTAATATTCATTGACCATTATGGTCAGGCCACTTTGGTAGCTAATAACCCTTACATAATATGATTATTAAATTAGCTAGTAACTAATTAATCATTAATTTACCCATTTAATATTATACACACATACTTATACTGATCGATCCAAATTTAGATAAGTTCGATCCCAGAAACTTAATAGTCCAAAAAATTAATAAAAAAATATCCTTTTACTTTATATACATAATAAAATATGTTATTTTTACTTTCAGACTTGAAGATTATAATTGAATCAATTTAAAATTGATTCTCCAATATGTATGTATGTATGGGTACAAAACGATAATTTATTTACAATTAGATTAAATTTTTAAACTTACACATATAAATAAATACATATACTTTGTGTATTTAATTATTTATTATTTTTTAGATAATTAAAAATAAAGTCTTTCATACTTTATACAATTCAAATCACGCACGAAGACCAATAATCCATTATGCATGAAATTAGTAATACTTTATACAATTCAAATCACGCACGAAGACCAATAATCCATTATGCATGAAATTAGTAATACTTTATACAATTCAAATCACGCACGAAGACCAATAATCCATTATGCATGAAATTAGTAATACTTTATACAATTCAAATCACGCACGAAGACCAATAATCCATTATGCATGAAATCAGTAATACAAATTGCATTGTTTGTCTATTTATAAACATTCTGCATCTTGCTTGAAGTATAATACAAACTGACGATTCACAATATGTACTCAAATTTATCATAATCCATGAATAGCCCATGAGACTAATAAATAAACACATACAGTGTATATGTAATTCGAAAAGAAAAATTAATTATATAGTTATTTAATTTTAGATTATTTTTTATACATATATTATTTATGAAAACTTTAGTGAAAAATAAAGAGTTCCTAAACCATTTGCTCTAATACCACATGTAAACTATAATTATTCGTGTTAAGCCATTAATTACAAATAAACATGAATCCCATAATCTTAGAACTTCATTATTTTCACATAGTCTATAACGCATAAATAAATATAATTAGATATAAATATCTCGATCTGTGATTGCAAATATTGTAGAGATTAAGTCCAACATTGAGATCCTTTCTACCACGAACTAATTTGCAACTCTGATCAATAGGTAAAAGTGGAAACTGGTTTCTCTCTCTTGGCCTTTTGCACACATAAAACTTTTACGTGTTGTATCATTAATCGTACATAATTAATGGAATACATGCACTTTTATAAAGGCAGAAAGAGGACCAGTTTTTCTTTTAGTAACATAATTCTACTTTCCATCAAAGTAAGAAATAAGAAGGAAAACACTTCTCCAATAAGTAATTACCAAAAAGGTAATTATAAGTTGACCAAGAATAAATAATATTTATTGATATCTATTTACTTAGCCACCAAGTAATATGTTACATGTCAAAATTATGTGAGCCACAATTAAATAAATAATCTTACAATTATATATATGTACGATAATATTATATGACAAATGATGTGAAAAAAGCATCGAAACAGCCGCCCAAAACCTTCAATTATGCAAATCCCTAAAATTAACTTATAATTTAAGAAGAAAAGGCTAAAACGTGGTAGGTTGATTGCTGTACTTAAATGTGCAATTTGTATATATAAATACATGTATATAAGCATATCCAGTCTACCGTAGTTACACACACAGTGACAGAGAGAGAGAGAGAGAGAGAGAGAGAGAAGATGAGGAAGCTATCTATAGACCTAATGCTCTGCTTAGTGGTCATGGTGATGCCTACGGTGTATGGAATTGCTCAAGAGCCCAAAGCAGTTGAAGAGTGGTTCCAAAAGCTGAGTCCCAAGAAGGAAAAGGAAACAAAGCTTCACTTCTATTTCCATGACATAGTAAGTGGCAAGAACCCAACTGCAACGCGGGTGGCCCAGTCCAACTTCACTGATAAATCCCCCACCTTTTTCGGCATGGTTGTGATTCTGGATGACCCACTAACGGCAGGGCCCAAGCCCACTTCCAAGATCATTGGTCGAGCCTAGAGAATCTATGCCTCAGCTGGATTGAAGGAGTTAGGTCTGCTTATGACCTTGAATTTTCATTTCACAGATGAAAAGACAATGGTAGCACTCTCGCGGTTCTAGGCCGGAATCCAGCACTGAATTTGTACAGGGAAATGTCCGTCGTCGGTGGGTCAGGTGCTTTTCGACTCGCCCGTGGAATTGCCAGTGCAAAGACGTATTGGGTTAATACTACCACGGCTGATGCTATTGTTGAATACAATGTCATAGGTCTTCATTATTAGGCCTTGGTTGGATGACAAGTTCTTCTTAATTTGCCCTTGTCTTATATTTCATCAATTTTTTATGTTTTCAAAAGGGCCAGCTCCTTCAAATTCAGTCAAATAAGGTAAAGTGGATTCACTAAAAGAAACCCATTTTAAGTTGGGTATGTTTTGTTGGAATCTAGTATGCCATGCTTTTGTTGTATCTCTTGGAGTTTATCAGGGAGTTTTCGGACTTTTCAATCCTATTGTTTTTCTTGTTAACCTCTTAGGCTTGTTTGGATTATTAATTTAGAAAGATCCCTCTACAATTTCTAATTTATATATGATACGGGACTCAAAACAGAGGCCCTATGACTAATTTCATATGCCAAAGAGTCAAAGACTGAGTGGTCAAAAAACAGGCACAATGGGTTTGCGGCCTATCACACCCAAGGCCGATTATAGTTTGAATAGAAAACTAAGTTGGAAACAAATATTTTTACTTACTTAAATTGTCCTTATTATATTAAATAGCATAATAATAAAATAAATTTGTGTTTCACTGATCATTCTTCACCCCATTATTTAGCTAATTATTGATTTCTTATTTTTAATGTCTAATTGACCTGTAATAAGGTGCATGAATAAAAATATATACAAGTTGAGAAATTTTATAGTTCAATAATTTTGTAAAGGAATGAATTTACCTATAATGCTATCAATAACACAAAAAAACTAATGCGTGTGTGTATATATATATATATATATATATAAAAGGATGGACATTTTAAGTTAATACAGACCCAATAAACTAATATTTATTTGATTTCCATATCTAATGGAAAACAATGATCCATAGGAGAAGTCCTTGTTGATGTGCAATTCTCTCAAACCCAATTAAAAAAAAAAAAAAAAACAAATTGAAATTGTGGGTAAAATAGGAACCTAGAAAAATAGTTGCTCATTCAACGTGAAAATTTTGCTTTTGCATGTCTTGTATATATGAAACGTTTTGAGGGAAAATAGTTAGTTGCAAAAATCTTTCAATTTGACCCCCCCTCCCTCTCTCTACCCCCTTTCTATTAATATCCGCTTTCCTTCTTACCTTAATTCATTCCTTAGCCCCACGTCTTCGGTTTCATGGGCTTTTCTTTGTTTTGGGCCTGGTCAGCATGGCCCTTGACATGGGTTTAGTAGCATGTTGACCGGATAGATCATTTTTCTTGGGATGGGCTTTTGAGCTGTGGGATACCCCCCAATTTTGGAACACGGGTTGATCAGATCCGCACACAAAATTAAGGGATATCAAACAATTAATATTTAAAACAAGCACATAATACAAAAGGATAAATAAAGAATATATAAAATGTTGAAAGGAAAACTAAATTAATAATTTAATAATTAAATCCTCAGAATAAACTCCAATAAATAATAAATTCCTCTGATACCAATAATTATACAAAATACAACTCGGGAATCTATAGCATGTGGACCCCTAATAAAATCGCAACTGAAATAACAATAATAATTGTCTAAGTCTGAATACTGAAAATAAAGATATAATCCTACGTAGATGAATGGAAGAGTGATAATAGCTAGTCTCTGCTCTGCACAAACAAGGTCTACTCCTGGTACTGATGATGACTTGAAAAATAAATAGTGAGTCAAGCCCACGAACAATTGCACCTTCATCCTCCCTTCTATAAATAGAAGACATCATGCAACCATAAAATGGCCCCTTATTCTCTAGGAAAATTCACATTTGCCCAGAGATGCTCTATCTCTCTCTAGAATTCACTCTCTCTCTCCATATATATACACATACACATATACACACACACACACACACTCTCTCTCACACACACAGACACCAAGAACACACAATATTTCTCTAATCTCACACATACACCTCTTTCATCTCTCTCTAACCATTGAGAAAGAGATTCACCGGTCATTGAAGCCACGAAGAATAGAGCACGATCATTAAAGAAAGTGGGGTCACGATCTCTTCCTTTTCTCCTCTATAAATAAAGAAATTATTTTTGCATTCTTTAGTTTATTATTGTTCTCTTTTTATGCATTTTTACAAGCTTTGGGATCATTATTTTTCTATTGATGTGACACACACACACACACACTTGCACACGCGTGTTCTACGACCACATGATGACATTCCTGTAATACCCCTAGTTTTAAAAAGGATATAATTTAAATTTTATTATTTATCTTATTGTTTAAGTTATTAATTTTATTATTTTTAGGTGCTTACGTAGTTATGTGGTTTGATGGTTATGTGAAATTGAATTAAGTGTTGTGTGGAATTATTTGTTAATTGATTTTGATGAGGTGTGTGTTTAATTGTAAGTTTTATTTGCTAGATTAAATATGTCTTTTATTTTAGTTTAAAAGGATGGATTGGAATATGAGTAATGGATCGACCCAAAGGGGTTTCATGGACTATCTGAATGGAGTTGATTGTGGGTACGGATATTTACCCATATATGGATGGTTGCATGGATTTATATGGTTATATACGTATATAAGGATAGGTATTATTTTTATCAATAATTATTTATTATTAATACTAATAATGGTAGTTTAGGTTAGTAGGTGATAAATACATATAATTATAAACTATGTATATATTTATTTATCACGACATTGTAGTATTATGTATTATATTTTTTTATTTTTCTTTCCGGACTTAGTTTTCAATTAGGACTAGGGTTGGTTTCTGTTTAAACTATAAATATATACGATGGTCTGCAATAGGGTTTGAAAAACCCTTATAGCAACAGTAAGGGATAGGAGGATACAGAGAGGTTTTAGAGAGAAACTGAGAGAGAAGAAGCTAGGGTTTTGGCCAAGGATTGTAGGTCGGACCAAGGAGGAAGGTTGAGGGCTGTTCGAGGGTTTGAACCAGAGCAGAGGAGTTCTTGACGACAGTCACGATCGCCAAAAAAACTTAGGAAGACGGCGACGAGGTTTTGATTTAAAAACCACACAGGCAAGTTCTATTCGGTCTCTCTTCCCTTGGCCTGTGTTCTGTGCATACCTAGATGATCTCTAGGAATTTAATAGGACGTTAATTGAATCTTGTATGTGTAATATATGTTAAATTGATTATCTGTTATATGTTTAATTTTGTCTGAAATAATTCTTGCAAGTTTGGAAGCTCGTCGTCTATTTTTAAAGCATAACAAATTGATATTGTTTTAATTGTGGTATTAATTCCTACTATTATAAACAAGGGGCTGGGATTATACTGGATATAAATTAGACTGTTAAGACCATTAGAGACCTTAACATAGATGAATAGAATCATCAAAAGTTGCCGGAAATGAAGCAGAAGACGCGTAGTAGGCAAAGAGGCGGCTCCTTTAGCAAATAGGAGGCTCTTTGATAAAAGAGAAGGCTCTTGATTTGAAAAAGAAGGCTCTTTGATAAAGGAGAAGGCTCTGGATTTGAAAAAGAAGGCTCTTTGATTTAAAAGAGAAGGCTCCATGGTGCTTAGAGCTTGCTCTGTTGGTTAGAGAGTAGGCTCCCTTGTTTTCCCTTGTTTTAACGAATTTCGGAACAGTTTTGGGCACTATTTTGGACGTGTTTGGGATTCTGAATTATTCCAAGGACTAGACTAAGAATTTTAAAAGTAATTTCAAGGGATTTTAAACTCTTTAATTGCATAATTTGATCTGTAGAGCAAATGGAATAAACAGTATAAAAATAAGCAACCATGCACGCTTTAACGAATAGGAAGGACTGAATTGTGTAATCTTGTTTTCAAAATAAAACAGATTCTAGCATGGACCCTAAACATGATATTATGCTGTAATTGAACCCACAGTGCATAATTTATTTGTATATGCTAATGGTGTTCACCGTGTGGAAGTTTTAAGCAAATGTCGCACACGGTTGACGGTTGTAAAGTATTTAGTTGCTTACATTTATTTTAGCAACCTAGATGACTGGAGTATGATTTTTAAAGTTGTTTTAGGATGCTTAATAGGGTCTTATAGATATTAGATTTTGTTATGTCTCCCCTGGATTTAATTGAACAATTAATTATATATTTTCTGTCAATTACATTGATGTTGGTCTGGATTTTAATTGAATAATTAGTAAATTATATTTTGTCAGTTACACGAATGTATACTAGATTTTGAATTGATGAACTATTAAATCTTGTCTCATCAATTACATGGATGGATTCTGGATTTTAAATTGACGAACGATTAAACATTGTTTTGTCAATTGCATGGATATTATTATGGATTTTTAGTTGACGAACTGTTTAAATTATGTTTTTATCAACTATATGGATTATGTGGATTTTATTTGATGTACTGTTTAAAGTGTTGCATCATTTACGGATCATATGCATTTTATGCACCGGTAATGGGACGGTGGCATATGGAGGGATGGATTAGATCAAAACGCTAATCCCTACCCATTTATACATACGGAATGGATTAACTAAAACAGTTAAATCCTACATGGTTTCATGTCCTGTCAACTAAACAGTTGAACGACATATTGGATGGTTGTTTACATTTTTGTGTTAGGAAGGATAGGGATTAATTGAAACAGTTAAATCCTAATTATATGTCGTATCTGGACGACGAACAGTTGACCGACTCAACATTGTATTTAGGTGGAATTTATATATATAATTATGGTACCGCGATATAAGCTTGAGTCTTATAGTTGACGGTTAGGGAATCTATACGCAGTAGGATGCGTAGCTGGCTATGTTGGTTGAGGTATACCCTGTTAGGCTTAGGTAGTCATGCCCACTCAGGTGCATTTTGCATGTTGCCTTCTATTCAAGTTGAGACCCTCATCATAGTCCAGTGAGAGTCCTGTAGTATGGATATATATATATATTTTTACGGACTATATAGATATGGTTGAGACATCTAGGATGTATCTGCGTATTGGGTCTCTATTTGGATTGTAGTTAGAGTAGAACTTATTCGTGGGCTTGACCCACTATTATTTTTCAGGTATCGGACAGTTCCAGTCTTAGAGCTTGTTCGTGCTGAGCAGAGACAGTCATTCATTGTTCCGACTGCGTAGGACTGCTACTTATTATTTAGTTTTGGATTGCCTTGTTTAGTTTAGTTTTTCTCCAGTTGGGTTTTGAATAGGGGTCCACCAGATGGATTCCTAGGTTGTATTAGAAATGGAGAAGTTGAATGTATCGGAATAGTTTCTTATTTATAAAATTTATTCTGAGGTTTCAGTTTCTGGATTATCATTTTAGTATTCTTTTCAGCAAGTTTATTTATTCCTGTTTATCTTAATTGTATTCTGTATTCGTTTATTGCTAATTGGTTTGATATCCTCGGGTAATCGAGCGTGGGCTTGGCCAACCCGTATCCGGAAATCCGGGGGTATCACAGTTGGTATCAGAGCACTCCAGGTTCAAGTGTCCTTAGGAGTGTTTTTCGTTATAAGACTTCCGCATTGCGTCTCTTAAAACTTAGAGCTATATTATGATTCGTTGTACTTTATTTACGGTTCATTAGTTGGAGCGGATGTCAATTACATTCCATAGTTATGGAATGGTTGACACTGGGAGGAGGATTGGATTTAAGGTGAAAGCAATGAAGACCCGAAGGAGTAAAAGAGTACATTGTCAAGTTCTTTGCCAGAAGTAGAACTTGGGATCGAAGTTTTAGTTTCGGGGTTAGCATTACTTAGAAAGTATCAGCCAAGGAAGAATTAAGGGGTAGGTTTTAGGTCACCGTATATCGGGGCCAACACAACTTCAGTTGTTCTAAAAAAGGAGACAATCAAAGAGTAGGAGTCCGAAGAGGATTCTAAGGGAGGAGATTGCAGCGTATCCAAGAAAGAGGATACTATATTTTTATGATGAAGGATCGCACAAGTAGAATTGTGAATGATACTAGTAGAGTTAGTGTGAACCAATCTGCATATAGTTAAATTTTCGTATCATCTCTAAGGGAGATAGATAAAAAGGTACTCTTCAGGAGTTTAGGAATCGGATGGAGTTCTTATCAGAATGAATCAATGATTTTATATCACGTTTCAGAGATTATGGGGATTAGGGTGTGATGTTCTAAGTTGCTTTATAAAGCCACGTTAGAAGGTTTGCATTCCGCGTATAAGGAGGATGATGGTTAAGCCCTTTGTGGTTTTGCTTAGGCAATCGATTGTTGCTATTAAGCTATGTTCAAGGATATGTTTCGAGGTGGGCTGATTACCTACGAAACTGTAAAGGGAACTTTTATGAAATAATTGGACAAGTGGAGTTCAAAGGTGGTTTTCTTTTCTAGAATGGATGATGTTTTAAGTAGAATTATATTTTGTGTTATTATGTTTTGTAATATGTGTTTCATTTTTGTTGGTTATTCAGGATTCGAAATATGGTTTAGTTGGGGACACAAGTATGTGATCAGCCAACTATGGTTTTGATAACATGGAGTAATAGCGCAATGTGCGCTAGGATTGTGAGCATATGGTCATAGGATTTAGTAGAAATAGATAATTCTACCCAATATATTGGACCTAGACATGCATCGGTATGGTATGCTATTTGGGATGTGATAGTTCAACTATCAATACGAGTCAAATAAACTAAAATGATTAGTTTGATATGCTCTATGCTAGATGTGGATTCATTTTTACAGCGCCCAAATAATGGTGGATGTAATGTGGCGGTATTCGTGAGGTTGCGGTAGATAAAGATCACTGTAATGCCGCTATGGTTCGGACGGAGGATTTCACGCTGGTAGGTACTTATTAGAATGACGCCGAGAGAGGTTAGTAGACTGACTAAATTTTCATCAGTCTATTCGTAACCAGGATATTAGGCATGAGGGTGTCATTTGGAGGAGTTGCTAGTGTTGCACTTGGAGGAGGAACTAAAGTTTCTACACTGTATAAAATGTGGAATTTTTTTTTTTTTTTTTAGGGTCATCATTTGCAACAATTGGCTGTTGCTATGACATTTATGACTGTATGGAGGATAGAAAAAGTTCCATATTCATTTGAAGAGAGACAAGGAGTCAAATTGACACTTACATACATTAAAGAAGTAGGGTTTGTCAAAGATAGGATGGTGAGACCGATCACTTATATCAGGAAGAGGTGCACAGTGTGTGCAAAACTCATAGTTTATTGACTTTTGATAAATGGAATTACCGATTGACTTTTCATATCGGTTGGTTTATCACGGATCAGTATGTAAGAATTTAGTTGCCAAGTTAGCTTTTATAGATGCTACAATTTAACAATGGGTGCAGATGAAAGCTGGTGGCACCGGACTAACGGTACTTTTTGTAGACAAATTGGAGAGAGGATGTAAGGACTGAGGTTCACAACTCTTAGTTTTTTAATTATTTTCTGGTGAAAACATGATGCTTTACGGTGTGAAGCAGACGTTTGGAGGATAGGCCGGGCTACTGGAGGATTAGTTTCTATTAATGTTGTTGGAGTGAGTGCGATATAAATTTTCGTCACTTCTTGTCAATGCACTCGGATGCTTATAAGGTACATCAAGACATCGAATGTCTAGTCAGGTGAACCGGTTGATGTAAGACATGTTTAATTGGTATATCTGGATTGGTTGGTTTTAAATTAATGTTATGCGTATGATATGCATGCTAGGACTATGTGTGATTTAGTTCATCGTTAAGCTTAAAATCGGTAAATGGTTGAATTAAGGCATGGTTGACTTGCCAAAGTATAACTAAATATACTTAAGATGGCATGGTTAATTTGCCAAAGACATGGTTGAATTATCGGCATGGTTGATTTGTCAAGTATAACAAAATATACTTCAGGCAGCATGGTGGATTTGTCACAGACATGGTTGAATTGTCGACATGGTTGATTTGCCAAGGTATAACTAAATATGCATAAGGGGGGCATGGTCGATTTGCCAAAGTATAAATAACTATACTTAAGGAGTCATGGTTTAGTTGCCAAGTTATGAATCAATATATTCGTACTGATAGAGCTGAGTCCACATGAGACCGGAAATGAATTTTAATAGCAAATAATTCAGAGTTTCGTGAATTCCGAGGACGGAATTCTATTTGTTAGGAGGGAAGAATGTAATACCCCTAGTTTTAAAAAGGATATAATTGAAATTTTGTTATTTATCTTATTGTTTTAGTTATTTATTTTATTATTTTTAGGTGCTTATGTGGCTATGTGGTTAGATAGTTTCCTGTTTTATGTGAAATTGAATTAAGTATTGTGTGGAATTATTTGTTAATTAATTTTGATGAGGTTTGTGTTTAATTGTAAGTTTTATTTGCTAAATTAAATATGTATTTTATTTTAGTTTAAAAGGATGGATAGGAATAGGAGTAATGGATCGACCTAAAGGTGTCTCATGGACTATCTGAATGGAGTTGATTGTGGGGACAGATATTTACCCATATATGGATTGTTGTATGGATTTATATGCTTATATACGTATATATGGATAGGGTATTATTTTTATTAATAATTATTTATTATTAACACTAATAATGGTAGTTTAGGTTTGTAGGTGATATATATATATATATATAATTATAAACTATGTATATATTTATTTATCACGACATTGTAGTATTATGTATTATATTTTTTTATTTTTCTTTTCGGACTTAGTTTTCAATTAGGACTAGGGTTGGTTTCTGTTTAAACTATAAATATATACGATGGTCTGCAATAGGGTTTGAAAAACCCTTACAGCAGCAGTAAGGGACGGGAGGATACAGAGAGTTTTTAGAGAGAAACTGAGAGAGAAAAAGCTAGGGTTTTGGCCAAGATTGTAGGTCGGACCAAGGAGGAAGGTTGAGGGTTGTTCGAGGGTTAGAACCGGAGCAGAGGAGTTCTTGATGGTAGTCACGATCGCCGAAAAAACTTAGAAGGATAGCAACGAGGTTTTGATTTAAAAACCATACAGGCAAGTTCTATTCTGTCTCTCTCCCCTTGGCCTGTATTATGTGCATACCTAGATGATCTCTAGGGATTTAATAGGGATGTTAATTGAATGTTGTTTGTGTAATATATGTTAAATTAATTATCTGTTGTACGTTTAATTTTGTCTAAAATAATTCGTGCAAGTTTGGAAGCTCGTCGTCTATTTGTAAAGCATAACAAATTGGTATTGTTTTAATCGTGGTATTAATTCCTACTGTTATAAACAAGGGGCTAGGATTATACTGGATATATTTTAGACTGTTAAGACCATTAGAGACCTTAACATAGACGAATGAAATCATCAAAAGTTGTCGGAGATGAAGCAGAAGACGCGTAGTCGGCAAAAAGGCGGCTCCTTTAGCAAAGAGGAGGCTTGTTGATAAAAGAGATGGCTCTTGACTTGAAAGAGAATGCTCTTGATTTGAAAAAGAAGGCTCTTTGATAAAAGAAATGGCTCTAGATTTGAAAGAGAAGGCTCTTTGAAAAAAGAGAAGGCTCTTTGATTTAAAAGAGAAGGCTCCGTGGTGCTTAGAGCCTGCTCTGTTGGTTAGAGAGCAGGCTCCCTTGTTTTCCATTGTTTTAACGAATTTACGAACAGTTTTGGGCACTATTTTGGACTTGTTTGGGATTCTGAATTGTTTCAAGGACTGGACTTAGAATTTTAAATGTTATTTCAAGGGATTTTAAGCTCTCTAATTGTATAATTTGATCCGTAGAGCAAGTGGAATAAACAGTATAAAAATAAGCAACCTTGCACGTTTTAACAGATAGGAAGGACTGAATTGTGTAATTAAGCCCACAGTGCATAATTTTCTGTATATGCTAATGGTATTCACCGTGTGGAAGTTTTAAGCAAATGTCTCACACGGTTAGCAGTTGTAAAGTATTTAGTTGTTTACATTTATTTTAGCAACCTAGATGACTGGAGTATGATTTTTAAAGTTGTTTTGGGATACATAATGTGACAACCCTGGTTTTTAAGCCAGCGTGTGCTATGATGAACCATAAGGATGATCAGATAATGGATCCGAATGTGGAAGCGAAGACAGAAAACAAGACTCTAAGAAGTCAAAGTGACCTTCCATGAGGTCGTGGAACTCAACAAGAACTGATGCGGAAGCAAAAGATCGAAAATATGATAAATAAGCCCCCAGGGGCAAAATAGTCATTCCTGAAAACTGTAGATTCGGGTGCCACCGAGCACACCGTTGCAAGGACAATGAAAAACTAATCAAGATGGACTCAAGAATCGCATGATTCGGAGTCCGGACGAAGGAGAAACGGCATGACGATGAAAAACAGACACTTAAAGCTTTAAGGGAAAATTGGTAATTATCCAAGAAGAACCGGGTGTAACCGAGCCACCGTTGGAAAGATAGCGAAAAATTAGTCAAGTTAAAAAAAAAATTCACTTGAATCGGAGTCCGAACGAAGGAGAAAAGCCCAAAAGAAGAATTGACGTCGCGGCGGCCCGACGAGGGGCCATGACAGCCCCATGCGCACGCCCATGCGCGCGCCCATGCATGCTGCGCGCGGGCTGAGTGCACCATGGCGGGCAGCATCAGCCCAAAAGCTGCTATGGGGTTATTTTCTAGAAAAATTCAGATCAGAGGCTCAATTTGGAGGCTTAGATGAATTTTTTTGCAAAAACATAAAGAAGAAACCCCCCTCAAAATCGAGTTTTCTACATGACTCATGAGGAAAATCGAAAAAAACTCAATGAAAAATGCCCAAAATGCCCTCCCAAGAAAACTGGTCCAGAGGGGTCCAAAAAGCTGCTAAATTTAAAAATTGAGAGTTGAACTTCGGATGCGATTTCCAATGCCAAGATGACATTTTCTGGAAAAACATGGAAAAGAAACCCCTCCTAAAATCGTGTTTTCTATTCAACCATGTTAAAAGAAGAAAATAAAACCACCGTGAAAGGTCCATAATACCCTTAGATCAGAATATGCAAAAAAAATGCGAAATGAATTCACAAGAGGCTCAAAACACAAACGATAAGGTTTTGCCCGGAAACGACCATGCACACAAACGTAACTTACCTATTTGGATGTGCTACAATGGTCCATGACTTAAATATACCACCGATACAAAATCCGACCTCCCAACGGGCAAAAAGGCAAAAATGAAACTTGGAATGAAAACTCGGAATCCAAAAATACAAAACGGGGTCAAATGACCATTTGGCCCTTGGCCACACTTCATACAAGATTAATAAGACCCTCTGAAAGAATGAGAATGGAATTCCCACACCCGATGCAACTATGGTGAAGCAATGACTTGCGATTTTTCAAGATTTTCACAATATTTCATGAAGTTGAAAAGTACATAGAACACAATATGATGGTCATTGGCCTCCGACCTCATCTCATAAATATAAAATACATTGAAAGGAGTGTACTTAAGTACACACTACCTACATGGAATCAAATATACATATTTTGACATATAAGTCTACAAAATGACATTTCATGCTAACATTTGCGTGAAATGGAAACTTGAAAGCTACACGACATCCAAGGAATGCTAGGCTTCACGAACCAAGTCTTCATACCTAAAATATGTCCCAGTATCGTAGGGGTGAGTAACATAAAGCTACTTGTAGGAGATGAGCATGCATCAACCTAGCATTTTACAAATTTATCACCTTAGGGTGAAACATGTTAAAGGGGCTCATGCCACCTAACGTCTATGTCCAAGTGAGACTCAGGGAGCATCCTAAGCTACCTTAGAGTCTAAGCAACAAGAATCATGATATACATACGTGTATGAAACGAATCATGGTTGGGATAATCCAAAGAACACGACAAGAAGAATGCTTGAGCATAGATTAACATGAATTGCATTTTCAATACAATTGAACTAGGTCTAGAGTAATCCATACAACATGACAAAAGCATATTTGAATACAAGTTAATAAGAATCACATTATCCATGCAATTCAACAACAAAAGAGCATGTTATACAATGCAACAAGGTTTAAGTTCTCAAAGCCATCAACTTAGAATCTAAAGCACAAAATAGCAGTAGTGGTTCATGCCACCTAACGTCTATGTTATAAATGAATCAATAGGATCAATCCTAAGCTTTATTAGAACGTCAAAACACGCTTTTCAATATCGATGCAATTTAACCAACATTGGAACTTTCAATACAACGTATAAAGCACAATTTTGCAAAGTTAACATCCTATAACTTAAAATGGAATGACAAATAAGAAACAACAAGTTACAACATCATCTAGTTATCAACTTGAAAATGAAATGCGAAATCAAACAAAGTGGATACTCGGACGTCACGCCGGATCAGACCGACAACATAGTTACTTTAGGGTTACTAGCCCATGGGTAACCTCCCTATGTGCGCACTAGACCATATAGAGGGACTATTCCCCCGTACTAGAACCACGTCCTAGCCATAGTCAAACAACAACATCCCCAAGTTTCCAAAATCAACAAGTTGTGTAACAACGCATATATCAACAGGAATATGCAAGATAATCAACTATCTACTAAGCACAACCAAATTTGGAAACCTATACAATACATGCTCTAAATCCACAACTAATATGATATGATAAATGTCGAATCTTCAGTGTGCGATTCGTTACACGCTATGCATGAATTATGTTAAATACGAAATGTGCAAATCATTACACAAGGCAACAATATATTCAATAAGGAAAACATATTCTCATGAATACAAACATAGCAACTATGTTATCCAATGTTCAAAACATAACCAAACGAATATACAACAAGTCTAAGTCCAGGATTTTGATATAGAAACGACTTTCAAACACAATTAAATCCATAGCTCAATTTGATAGAATTTAATTAAATAAAAATAATTAAATTCCTTAGACTCTAATCCAATTCCAAATAACCACAAATTAATACATATTAAAGAACATGGCATGGTCATCACATATATCCATTCTAAAACTCAATTAGGTTATTGGAATAACAAAGTAGAACTCTAATTAAATCATGCTAATTTAATTACCAAGGATCTAAAACAACTTCAGATAGTCCCAAATTAATACATACTAGTAAACAAGTCATGGCCAATACAAATATCAAGTTAAAAGCTTAGTTAAGCTAATGGGACCGCAAAATAGATTTTAATTAATTCTTTTAATTAAAATCTCTAGATTTTCAAACTTAACCAAATGCTCTCAATTTAACATATCTTAGAGAACATGCCAAGGACTAATGTAATATCACATTACAAGTTTATTCATTCAATTTAAGATCATGTGACTTAACCTTTCACTAAAGTTAAATATAAATTAAAAGTTGCAATTCTCATGCAATTAATCCCAATTTAATATATGTGAACAACTATACCTAAGCTTAATTTTATAGCATGCCACAATTCAATTCCAAGTTGTATATCACCATGAGGATTAAATCTTAAACAAGGAAATTAATTAAATGAAAGGTTTCAAAACCTCACTGAATATTCTAAATCAAATATATGTGAAGCTATACGGCATGTAGATCAAGAATATCAAGTCGGAATTCAAATGGAGTGAATAGTGCACTCGGGGCAAATTAATTAATCAAATTAATTAATAATTACTAATTTTCAAAACACCTCCAATTACTTTAAAATTCAACTATGTTGAAGAGCATACTAAGGCCTAATATAATATGCTAACACATATTAATTTCAAGCTAGTTAAGGCCATGTGAATTAATCTTTGACCTAAGATAAATATTAAATAAAATCTTTAATACTTATTCAAATGTTCCAATTTTTAATACACGACAATGAGCATATCAAGGGGCAATATAAAATCATGCTACATGTTTAAACCAAGTCATGAGCAACCGGGAAAATTAGATCCCGTACAAGAAAAATAAATAATAAAATCTCTAAATTTTATATTTAATCATGTAAACAAGTAGTATAAGCATCACAAGCATGCTATATAACAAGAATTTAAACCTAGAACATCCCCTACCTCAATTTGAGATGAAAATCTCAAAAGCCATCAAAATGGAACGGCTCCGAATCCGACTAAACTACTACGTTTTATCGGGGACAACGCCGTGAACATAACCCCCATCAAAGCCCCATCAAAATCATAACTTGACCTCAAAACCAAATTCAAGAAATGGTCAAAACTGAATTCTAATAAGGGGGAAAGGTAGAGCACGGCGAGGGGAACAACAAACGTTAAGACCGAAGACTTTCCATCAAGGAAAAGTGAACCAAAAGAGGAGAGAGAAGATGGCAGCACCCCTTGGGCTGCCATGGGAGCTCCAGGTCGTGCATGAAGAGGGGAGAAGATGAAAAATGAAATATCTCACCCCCCTTTTATAGAAATCTCAAAAAGTGCCTCGGACGGGCCCCACCGGGTCCAAAAAAGTAAATTTGAGCAGACGCACTCAAATGGAAAAACTTTGTGAACGAAAAAGATTCAAAATGATAAAATATGAACAATGGAAAAAATGGTGTCAAAAACTGAGTCCCGAGCAGAAAGTTATCTCCAAAACAAGTTTAGCGCAAACTGGGGCCAGAAACCCTGAAACTGGAAAACATCAACCAGGAGGAAATTCCAAGAGTACGCAACTCGAAGAAATGTGAAAATGAATCCTGTACAAGGATCCAGGTTCAAAAAAAGACATTTTGCAATAAATTTCATTAATTGCACAATGGCCCCTCCAAAAAATGAAAACTGTACTTATGGCCCAGAATGAAAATATCTTCCTAAAATATTTTCTTAAAAACCCCTGAAATAAAATATCTTCAAAAGTTATTTACGAAAAACACCCCATGAAAAGAAAATAATTTCAAAGAACTTTGCATCCATGCCCCTATGGACACCGAGAGCAACCAGAGTACTTTCTTGCAAAAGTAAAGATATGTATTTCGAGAAAACCACTCAAGATGAAGGCACGTGAAGTCAAAAACCAACTCCGAGCATGAGAAGTGAGGTTGTGCCAACAATGTGACAAATGGGGAAAAGACAGAATAGGGAAAATGACGAAATATCGCATAGTGTCCAAAAATAAAAAATGCGAAAATGACTCAGTCCTCAAAGGAAGTTGTCAATTCACATGAAAGAGTCTCAGAAACCAATTCTGAGCACTCAAGATGACACTAAGTGACACGAAACAGAGCTCAGAAAAGAAAATTAGACGAAAAAAAATCATTCGTAAAATTTTAGGAAAAAGGAAAGGAAGGCAAATGAGTGGGTCGTTACACATAATAGGGTCTTATACATATTAGATTTTGTTATGTTTCCCCAAGTTTAATTGAAGAATTAATTATATATTTTCTGTCAATTACATGTGTAACGGACCAAGTTTTTTAACCCGGTGCATCAGTGATGACCCGAAAGTTAACTCGATATCGGATCCGAAATACGGAAGGAAAAGATGAAACCATAGTCCTTTGAGATATAAATCATCTCTTAGGCACCAATGTTACATTCCATGATGTCAAGGAACTTAAGGAGAGCGAAGGAGGAAACTAGAGTTAGAACGGGCTAACTCCGTTAATGAAGGGCAAAATGGTCAATTCACTAATAAAAGGATAAAATTGACTCTAAACAAGTCAAAACGGTAAATACAACCTAATTTAATCATTTCAAAACATTCCAAGAGGTTCCAAGAACATTGGCCAAGAATTCCACAAAAATGCCCTTTCCCAATTTAAGCAAAAACTGACCCTATCTTACTAAAACATGAATAACTCTGACTATGACTAGAATCTAAGAATAGAATAGGTACCATTGGAAATTAGACTCAAAATACTTGAGTTTAGACTCAAGAATCACCCCATTTGGATTAGAAATGAAGGAGTTATGACCCTTTGAAGTTGGAGCTTCAGTGCTGAAACAAATCAAGGAAGGTAGGTGCAAGAGAACTATTTCGGTCAACCGAGATAGAGTTTTGGTTGACCGAACCTCATAGAAACTTTACTGAAGTTTTGTTTATAAAGTGAGGTTCGTTCGGTAGACCGAATTGGGCCATCGGTCGATTGAAATAGGCCATTGGTCGACCGAAATGGTCCTAAACAGTGAAAAAGCCTACTGGAATTAAAGATTTACTGTGCATTGAAGCTTCCAAAAGCCATCGGTCGACCGAAATGGAGTTTCAGTCAACCAAAATACCTCAAAAACCTGCTGTAAGACCTATTAAATGCCTAATGTGTTGAGGTTTAACCCATGCTTCAAATCCCCTCATGAATTGGTTCAAAAATGAAGTTTAAAACTGATTTTTCCTTAAGATTTGAGTATGTGAGTATGTTAACAACCTTGAAATGAATAAATGAATGTATTACAACAACCTATGGCCTTATACATGTTAATTATAAAGATTTCACATGTCAAATCCCCAATGTTGGATAAAATACATTTTTGTAGCAAAAGTTAGTACCAAATAAACACAAGTACTAAGGTAAATATGCTTGGCCCTTGGCCTCATTACATACATGCTTATAATATCAAAAGTAAGTACTTAGGTATCATTACACATTAAGAAAGCTATATTAGCTTTTAAAATACCATACATCCATTGTATACAAAATATGTTATCCAAAAATAAAGCATGCTAAATAAGTGCATGTCCATATACAAAAATGCTTCAAATGGCTCATGAGCCTCTCAGGATGGTGAGCATCCAAAAACATTGTCTCCTTACCTGTAAAACAACCCAAACCACTAGGGTGAGTAATCAAGTTACTTGTAGGAAGAAGCATTTGCGTATACCCTAAAGTTTCAATATCATTGCAAGATTAATACAGACGAATACAAGGGAACATTCCACTTAACGTCTATGTTCAATGTGTTCTAAGGGATCATCTTAAGCTAACTTAAATGATTCTTTAACAACACATATCAATATCAATGTACTTAACAACATCAATTCGCCAATAACAAAAATTACAAGTTACAATAAAGCATTGATTGTCAACTTGGAATTGAATGCGAAATCAATTAGTGGAAGACTTGGACATCTCATCTCGGACTAAACCAAGATTAAAATGGTTATTTTGGGCATTAACCCGCTAGGAAGACCACCCTAGTGCGCACTATCTCAATTGGGAAGAACTCATACCTCCCGCACTAGAGCTAAACTCTAGTCATGTCACTTGTAACATTGTCCTAAGAGAATCCAAAATATATCAAGTTCAAAACTCATACATAAATATTAAGGCATATATACCACCTTCCACGCACAAGTATTTTGAAACCACACAAACCATGTCTTAGGCCTTCCAAGTCTAGAATGGCATAATAAATGACAAGTACTCATTATGATATAATGTGCAAAACGATATTACCAACTTATCAATTTAACCATGCCTCAACAATAAGCTTTATATACTAGATTACAACATTATAGTATTATTAAGCTTCTAAAATAATTACAATTCCCAATAGTAATTTACTAAAATGTAGGATTAATATCACAATAGTATAGTAATTCAAATTAATAAGAGTCCTATACAACATTAATAATCCTACTCAAGATACATACACAATATACATGCTTAATTCAATAAATCCTAAGTCAATCGTAAGGATTTCCTATAGTATGCAGTACTACAATTCTAAAAGTATGTACACAATATATATTAAACCCCAAATGATTATAAAACACCTAGAATATAAACATACTACCACCCTTACCTCAATAGAGAATTGAATCTCTATAATCTAAGCAACCAAGCTTAAAAATGGAAAATAATTATAGGGTTTTGAAGATGGCAGCAAGAGAAAACTTTTACCTTCCAAGGTTTATGGTCTAAGGTGAATGGAAGGAGGCCAAAATGAAGAAGAAAGCTATTAACCAAGCTTTTCTCCAATGGTGGCTAGGTTTAGGGTTATGAAGAACAAATGAAATGAAAAAGATAAAGTGAAAAATGGTGAGTGGAAGGTCTAGGAATCCTCCACTCACTATGTGTTCTTACATTACCTCTCGCACACACACAATGCAAGACTTGTTTTGGTACCTACACTTGTCACAAATCTAAGGCTCCTTCCTAGGCTTAATCCTAAGCCTATACTTGTCAACCATCTAAGCCAACAAGTGCTCCAATCCTAGGCGAAGAAGTGGGTGAATCTCCACCCTCCAAATCGCAATAGATTATGTTTCCAAGTCACTCCACTCCAATGCCAACAACTGGCACCATGAAAATGTGACACTTGTCACATTTTTCCAAAAATTGTAAAAAGGCCCTTTTTTAAAATATCTTTCAAATTTAATTGCAAAAAGGTCCCTAAGACGAAAAATAATTATTTTACATAATTATACTAAAACCCCAAAAATCAAGAATAATTACAATTAAGTATGCATTCATGCCCTTTACGAAAAAGTAAGTAACTATAATGTATTTCTACAAAAGTAAAAATACAAATGTCATGGAAATCAAATATCATGGATGCATGCAAAACCGGAATCAAATCCGAGCACAACAAGTGAGGTTATGTACGAAAAAATAATAAATGGGAAAAAGACGAAATAGCAAAAAGACAAAATAGGAAAAAAACGAAAAAAAAAAAATCACCGAAAAAGGGAAAAAAAAGGAAAAATACCGGGTCATTACAACATGGATGTTGGTCTGGATTTTAATTAAATAATTAGTAAATTAATTTTTATCAATCACATGGCTGTATACTAGATTTTGAATTGATGAACTATTAAATCTTGTCTCGTCAATTACATGGATGGATTTTGGATTTTAAATTGACGAACGATTAAATATTGTTTCATCAATTACATGGATATTATTATGGATTTTTAGTTGATGAACTGTTTAAATTCTGTTTTTATCAACTATATGGATTATGTGGATTTTATTTGATGAACTATTTAAAGTGTTGCATCATTTACGGATCATATGCATTATATGCACCGGTATGGGACGGTGGCATATGGAGGGTGATAAGCGCCGAATATTGCATATTCAAGCGCCCTAAATTGCATTAGTTAAGTCCATTATTTGATTTTATTATGCAGATTATCTTCATTTGTGCATTTTTGTTTATTTTCAGGTTCATTGGCTTAAAAGAAGCAAGAATGACGTTTTTGTTGAAATTTTGAATATAAAGTGCTCAATGTTGAAGCTTGGCAGCAGTGGAACCTGACTTTTGTCACCATTTTTGACCTAGCAAACTCAAGAACTAGATTTCCATCATAACATGAAAGATTTAGATCTCTGAATCAGCTTTCCAAATCTTCAAGTGGTTTGTCATTCGGAGTTTGGACCAGAGAGTTATGATCTTCTTATTAGAGGTGCTCAGAACTGCCTGGCAGCAATGAGTTTCTGCCTTGATCTTCAATTTCGACCAACAAGACTTGAGAATTGGATCTCCACCAAAATATAAAGTTTTTATAGCTCTAAATCAGCTTTCCAAATCTTCAAATGGTTTGTCATTCAGAGTTTGGAGTACAAAGTTATAGCCATTTTACCAAAATAGGTCCGAGCGAAGCAAAACAAGCATGGAGCAATCTGCTCCATTTTCGAGTGCTCGAGCCCTATTTCGAGCACTCGAAATTCAGGCAGAATGCAGCTCGGGACTCCTCATTTTCAGCCACTTGCTTCATTGGTTTCCTCAATTTGAATCTCCCTCTTTTATGAAGTGGTTGGGAATGTTTTTGGAGGAGAGAAAGGGCTTTGTTGGAGGAGAGAAGGCAACCAAAGGCCACATATATCCTATCCTTCATTTTTAGAAGAGGGGAGGAGAGAGAAGAGAGGAAAGAGGGTGGTGTTCTTGAGTGCTACAGTAGGAGCTCAAAAATGGAGATGGAGGCTTCTTCTTCTTCTTCATTCCTTGTAGTCATGGGTAACTAAACCACACCTAGGGAGGTGATGAAGCCTCCCCTTGTTGTTCATGTTTTAGATTAGGCTATGTTGGGGATTATGATGTATACTTTTGGCATTTTCATAGTTAGAGCATATCATCTCATGTAATGAACTCTAACACTTTTAAATGATTAATGCGAGTTTCTTTTGCTTGTCTTAATGATCTTTGTATTAATCTTATTGCTTGCATTCTCATAGTGACAATGGGAATCAAACTATGATTTGTTTTCAAGGCATGTTGTTAGAAAAATGGATAGTCCATTGCTTAGGAATTTCCTTTGATGGGTTATGCTAGTTTCCTAACTCATGTGCTTTATCATTTGGTTATAAACTTGACAGTTCTTGCTTGAGTGAATATGTTGAGGGCTACACTTCAGTTTAGGTAGCTCAAATGTATGAATTTTTGAGGGATTATTCTTGTTTAATGATTTAATGAACTTTTCCAAGAGTGTATGGTAACATAGTGTTGCTATATATTCCATGACCATTTTATACATTGTACCTCCCCAATTTAGCCTTAGTCTAGCATGTACTTAGGGTGTAGTGTGGATTCATCTTCCTAGTATTTTCTACTTGTATCTCACTTCCTTTAATTTAATTGCAATTTATTGTTTTATGCATTTCAATTTCTTAGTTTAGTGACAAACACACAAACCTTTTATAAACCTCCCTCATCATTATAGAATGATTCTAGACATTTAGGTTGTATTAGACTAGCGCAGTCCCAGTGGTTCGACTTACCCGACCAATAGCCCTATTTTACAATGATTCGTGCTATTGCGAAGGTTGATGTTAATTGACCAACCGATCAATTTTTGGCGCCGTTGCCGGGGACTGCAAACGGTTTAGTAACCAAAGTTTAGGGTTAAATTTAGTTTGATTGTGCATATTTTTCGTGTGGTTTAACCATTTTTGTGTTGTAAGATTCTAGGGACTCAACCCTCGCCGTGGGAACGCTAGCAAAGTGTAAGTCTAGAGGACCCTAGGTAAGCTTCTTGACCTTTTAGTTTCACATTGTTATATATTGTGCATGTGTTAAGCTTAGAAGTAGTTAATTTATTTGCAAGCCCTTGTTGAGGCTATATTATTACTTTAATTTCGTGTTCAAGCATCGGTCCTTGTCGTGGCCATTTATTTTCTGTCTTAATAATTGAGGAGAAAGGGAACATCGTATGTGGAGTTGTGGATAATGAATTGCTTTGTTGATTATATGCTGTGCTGTTGATGTTCGGTCGTAGGTCACTCTCTCTACCCACAATCGATTCGCCCATTGATATCAATTCTCTTGAAAGAACTCTTAGAAGAAACCTTAGGGAATCTACTCTTACAAGGGATCTTGAAACTGAATTTAATATAATGGGAGATAATATAGGAAATCCGGGGAATGAAAGGGCTGAAATTCCTAATATCGAGCCAATGAATCTTAGAGATCATTTCATCCCTACCACCTATGCTTCTCCTTCTTGCATAGTAATGCCAAACATCGATGCAGCTCAATATGAGATCAAATCAAGCACCATCCAAATGCTTCCATCATTTCATGGCTTTGATAATGAAGATCCATATAAGCATCTTGATGAGTTCCTTGAAATCTGTTCGACCATCCGGTTGACAGGTTTTCCGGACAATGCACTCCATCTCCATCTTTTCCCATTCTCCCTAAAGGATAGGGCAAAATATTGGTTGAACTCCCTCGCTCCCAATTCCATTACTTCTTGGGCTCAATTGCAACAAGAATTCCTTAAGAAGTATTATTCGGTGAGTAAAACCAACCAAATGAGGCGTTCCATTCTAAGCTTTTCTCAAATTGATGGAGAACAACTCCATGAGACTTGGGAAAGGCTACAAGATCTTCTTCAGAAATGTCCTCATCATTTGATCCCAAAATGGCAATTAGTGCAAGCTTTCTATGCCGGCTTGACCGAAACCCATAGATTCATGGTTGATTCTTCTTGTGGTGGGATGTTCATGTCCAAGAATGCGGATGAGGCTTGGACCCTACTTGAGAATTTAAGCGAAAATTCACTTCAACATAATTCTGGTAGGGCTCCGACCTCAACCATTGCAAAGAACACCAACCCTTGTCAACCAAAATCAATAAGGGAGGAATCATCTCAAGTGGATGCCATAGCTCATAAATTCTACCAATTAATGGCACCACATTTTCCTCCTTCATTGTCTCAAAATTCGGCAAGTTCGGTTTGTGCTTCATGTACTAGTCTATTCCATCTCTCGGAAGATTGCCCCACACCGGAGCAATTTCCCAATCCCAACCAAGAGCAAGCTAATGCCATATTCTCAAGGCCCGGGCATACCCCGTATTCCAATACATATAATCTGGGTTGGAGGGACCATCCGAATTTTTCGTGGAGGCAACAAGCCCCACAAAATTCCTAATTTCAAAATCAAGGGCCTCAAAATCAGCCCTCTTCTCAATATCAAGGTAGGCCTTTCCAAGCCTCTTCAAGCTACCGTCCTCCTTACAATCCAAATGTTTCCAATCAACCTCCTGTGTGTCCAACTGACGAGATAGTAGCTGTAAACAAGCAAATGATGGAATCATTGAATAAGCAAATCATGGATTCCAATAAGCAACTCTTGACATCTTTGCAGCCTACTCTCCAAATGGTTCACTCCCATACTCAATCCATAGCTAAGCTCGAAAATCAAGTGGGCCAAATAGCTAATTCGGTGAACCAATTGCTCCAAAAGGATAAGGGTAAGCTTCATGCTCAACTATTTGAAAATCCTAGAGGGATTCATGCAATTGACGAAACCCCTTCTTCGAGTGGGCGGAGTCTTGAGCATGTTCAAGCTATCACTACCCTTCGGAGTGGTAAAGTGGTCGACAACAAGGTCGATGGAGACAAAAGTGAGGAAGTTTCTCCTTTGAAAAATCCAAATCCAAGCCCTTCCAATCCAAATTCTTGTCCAAATACCATTCACGGAAATCCCACACATGTCACCCCAAATGTGGAAGCTACTTATGAGCCAAAAGCTCCGTTTCCTCAACGTCTTCAAGAGTCGACACATTTTGGGAACAAGAATTGTAAAATTCAAGACATGTGGGAAGTTTTCAAGCAAGTAAAGATTAACTTGCCCCTCTTGGATGCTATCAAGCAAATCCTTCCCTATGCAAAATTTCTCAAAGATTTGTGCACTTAAAAGCGCACTTCTAAAAATCATTTGCCAAAAAAGGTGAGGTTGACTGAAAATGTTAGTGCAATCATTCAGCACAGCACTCCTCCGAAGTATAAGGATCCGGGTGCCCCCACAATCTCTTGCGTCATTGGTGACAGAAAAATCGAGAGGGCCCTCCTTGACTTAGGAGCTAGTGTGAATTTAATTCCATATTCAGTCTACCTACAACTTGGTTTGGGAGATCTTAAGCCGACTTCCGTAGTTTTGCAACTTGCCGATAGATCGGTCAAGCATCCACGAGGTATTCTCGAGGACGTTATCATCAAAGTGGACAAATTCTACTTCCCGGTAAATTTTGTGGTTCTTGATACGGAACCGGTCCATGACCCAAAAAAGTACATTCCCGTGATCCTTGGTAGGCCATTTTTAGCCACGGCTAATGCATCAATTAATTGCCGAACCGGGGTGATGGACATTGCTTTTGGAAACATGCAAGTCAAACTCCACATCTTTCATGCAACTCAACATCCCTCCAATGAGGATGATTGTTTTCTTGTGGATGTCATTGATGAAGTGGTCGAAGAATCTCTCCCCTTCATTCTAAGCAAAGATCCTCTTGAAACTTGCATGTCCCATTTTGACTTCTCAAACTTTGATGTTGATCAAGCCATTCAAGAAGTCAATTCCTTGCTTGATATTAATGCTATCATGGATGTACCTCCTTGGAAAATTCCAAAAGAACCACTTCCCCAACTTTCCACTACTCCTCCGGTCCCATCATTGCTATCTCCGCCACAACTTGAGCTGAAGCCGCTCCTGGCCCATCTCAAGTATGTGTTCCTTGGTCCAAAGCAAACCCTCCCGGTCATCATTGCCTCGAACCTTCAAAAAGACCAAGAGACCAACCTTTTAGCGGTGCTCCAAGAGCATAAAGAAGCTATTGGTTGGACAGTGGCAAATTTGAAAGGAATTGACCCCTCCATTTGTATGCACCGCATTCATATGGAGGATGACGCAAAGCCTACTAGAGAGGTCCAGCGCCGGTTAAATCCAAATATGAAGGAAGTGGTCATGAAAGAGGTGATCAAATTGCTAGATGCGGGAATCATCTACCCTATCTCTGATAGCAAGTGGGTGAGCCCCACACAAGTTGTTCCCAAGAAATCCGGTCTCACCGTTGTTGAAAATTCGGCGGGTGAGCTCGTGCCACAACGAACTACCACCGGGTGGCGTGTGTGCATTGACTACCGAAAACTTAATTCGTCAACTAGGAAGGATCATTTCCCACTCCCATTTATTGATCAAATCCTAGAAAGGCTAGCCGGCCAAAGCTTCTATTGTTTTCTTGATGGTTATTCTAGCTATAACCAAGTGGCAATCGCCCCCCAATATCAAGAGAAAACAACATTCACATGTCCCTTTGGTACGTTTGCCTATCAACGCATGCCTTTTGGGCTTTGCAATGCGCCGGCAACGTTCCAAAGGTGTATGATGTCTATATTCTCGGATATGGTTGAAAAGTTCTTGGAAGTTTTCATGGATGATTTTTCTGTATTTGGCTCCTCCTTTGACTCGTGTCTCAAAAATTTGTCTCTGGTGCTCCAAAGATACAAAGAGACGAATCTCATTCTAAGTTGGGAGAAAAGCCACTTCATGGTCCAAGAAGGCATTGTTTTAGGACATGTCATTTTTACATGGGGAATCGAGGTAGACAAGGCAAAAGTTGAGTTGATCTCTAATCTTCAACCTCCGAATTCCGTCCGTCAAATCCGTTCTTTTCTTGGCCATGTCGGATTCTATCGTCGCTTCATCAAAGATTTTAGCAAAATCTCATGGCCCTTGTATAATCTCTTAGCCAAGGATGTTCCGTTCAATTTTGATGACCCTTGCATGGAAGCTTTCATTAAACTTTGCACTCTTCTCTCATCCGCCCCAATCATGAAACCGCCTAATTGGTTTCTTCCCTTTGAGATCATGTGTGATGCATCCGACTATGCATTAGGGGCGGTTTTGGGCCAACGTGTGGATAAACTTCCGCATGTCATTTATTATGCCAGCAAGACTCTCTGCGATGCCCAATTGAACTACACCACCACTGAAAAAGAATTGCTAGCTGTGGTGTACGCCTTGGATAAATTTTGCTCTTATCTTCTTGGTTCCAAGGTCATCGTCTTTTCGGATCATGCCGCTCTTAGGCATTTGTTAGCGAAAAAAGAGACAAAACCCCATTTAATTCGATGGATCCTCTTACTTCAAGAGTTTGACATTAACATCCGGGACAAAAAAGGGACCGACAATGTTGTCGCAGATCATCTCTCTCGCTTACTTATTGAAAAATCTTCCGAATTCGCAGCCATCTGTGATTCCTTTCCGGATGAGCAACTTCTTCAAGTTTCACATTTCAATCTTCCATGGTTTACGGATATTGTCAACTATCTTGCGGTTGGCAAAATTCCAACTCATTGGTCCAAACAAGAGAAGGACCGGTTTTTCTCCCAAGTCAAGCATTTCATTTGGGAAGATCCAGAACTATTCAAGTATTGCCCGGACCAAATCATTCGGTGATGCATTCCTGAAACTGAGACCACAAGCATTCTAAATTTTTGCCATACTCTTGCTTGTGGAGGCCATTTCAGTGCCAGAAAGACCGCTAACAAAGTTCTTCGAAGCGGATTCTTTTGGCCTACCTTGTTTCAGGATGCATACAATTTTTGCAAATCGTGTGAACGATGTCAAAAACTTGGATCCATGTCCCGAAGAGACATGATGCCCCTCACCAACATTTTAATTGTTGAAATTTTTGATGTGTGGGGGATTGACTTCATGGGACCATTTCCATCTTCTTATGGCTATGAGTACATCCTTGTAGCGGTGGATTATGTGTCTAAATGGGTTGAAGTCGAGGCTACCAAAACCGATGATCATAAAGTCGTGATCCAATTCATTCAGTCCCATATCTTTAGTCATTTTGGTACGCCCCGAGCAATCATTAGTGATAGCGGATCTCATTTCCGAAATCGTTATCTCAAATCCGTCCTTACCAAGTATTCCGTCATTTATAAGGTTGTTACACCTTACCACCCTCAAACGAGTGGTCAAGTAGAGATTTCTAACCGGGAGATTAAGCACATTTTGGAAAAAACGGTTAGACCGGACCGCAAAGATTGGTCATTAAGGCTAAACGATGCGCTTTGGGCTTACCGGACAGCTTATAAGACACCCATTGGCATGTCACCATATCGACTTGTCTTTGGCAAAGCATGTCACCTCCCGGTAGAATTAAATGAACAAGTTGGCTCTAATCGTGCGTTGCAATTAAATGAACTTGAGGAATTGCGTAATGACGCGTATGAAAGTGCAAAAATCTATAAGGCAAAGACTAAAGCTTTTCATGACAAACACATCGTCAAGAAGTCTTTTGCCCCCGGACAAAAGGTTTGGCTTTTCAATTCCCCCTTGAAACTCTTTCCCAGTAAACTCCGGTCAAGATGGGATGGTCCATACATTGTCACTATTGTCTTTCCTCATGGAGCAATCGAACTTCATGATCCTGCAAAAGGATCACTCTTTAAGGTTAATGGCCAACGGCTTAAGCCTTGCATTGATGGCACAATCCCAACCCAAAAAGTTGAGGAAGTCCTCTTGACGGACCCAATTTATGAGGCTTAGTGCCAACTCTAACTTCGTCTAGCTATCGACATTAAATTTAGCAAAGCAAGGGAATAAATTCTTTCGATGTTCCAAGCTTCCCTACCTCCTTTCCATTGCCTGAGCCTTGCAATTTTCTGGGAAATGGTCTCGAAAAGCCAAAAGTTTGATTTTTCTGGAACGCTCTTCAGTTGTGTTCCAAAATTTTAGACTGGCTTCTTAGACCTTCTCCACTTTAATTTTTTATTCCCGGAAATTTCAACCTCTTTCCAGCAATTTCATCGGATCTTTGGCATGCTACTCATATGCATAGCCTCTCATCTTCAATGCATTGTTAGACCATGGTTCCAAAAATTCCATCCATGCATTAGAGTGATGTTGCAAAGTTTGAAATTTTTTCATCAAAAAAATCCCATCCATGCATGATGTTGTAAAAGTTCGAAAATTTTCCCAAATTCTTGCACTGTTTAAATTTTTCCATGCATTAGAAATGAAGTGCAAAGTTTGAAAATTTTTCATCATCCATGCATTGAAATGAAATGAAGTTCAAAAGTTAGAAATTTACTATGCATTGCAATGAAGTGCAGAGTTTGACAATTTTCCCTCCTTGCATTAGAATGGATTGAAGTTCAAAAGTTTGAACATTGTCCATGCATTAGAAAGAAATTGAAAAGTTTTCAAAATTTTCCATCCATGCATTACATTGGAATGAATTTGCAAAGTTTTAAAAATTTTTCTGAAATTTAATTCATGCATTGTGTGATGTTGCAAAGGTTTAAAAATTTTCCTACATTCATCCATGCATTGGAAATGTGTTGTATTTTGAAAATTTCTCCAATTTGATTCATGCATTAGCAAGATGTTGCAAAGTTTGACACATTTGTTTCAGCAATTGCATCCATTCAAAATGCTCACTGGGCCAAGATTCTAGTGCTCGAATGATCTAACCAAAATTCCATGAGCTACTGCCCATTTTTGGAGCACTCTAGCTTCCATTTGGATTGCTCCAAATTACCACACCAATTTTGCATGCTCACTGCCCAAGTTTGGAGCGCTCTAGCTTCCATTTGGATTGCTCCAAACTTCTCCACCATCATTCCGAGGTTGCTACTTATATTTAGAGCACTCTAATTCCATTTTAGAGTGCTCTAAATGTGAACCAATCTCATCCCGCTACTGCCTTCATTTAGAGTACTCTAGCTCCCATTTATAGTGCTCTAAATGTGAACCAATCTCATCCCAAGCTACTGCCTTCATTTAGAGCACTCTAGCTCCCATTTGGAGTGCTCTAAATGTGAACCATCAATCCCAAGCTTACTGCCTTCATTTAGAGCACTCTAAATTCCATTTGGATTGCTCCAAAAATTCAGCCCTTCATGTGCAGCTACTGTCTCCATTTCGAGCACTCGAATTCTAATTTCGAGTGCTTGAACCTCCATCCCAAACATCCCGAGCCCTCTGTCCTTATTTCGAGTGCTCAAAGGGCCTCTTCGAGCACTCGAACTTAACCAATCCCTCACACCTTTTAACCCCCAGCCATCCTATAACTCACTCCACCCCCAACAATCACCAACCTTCACTCCCCCTCTCGGCTCATCTCTCTCTCTCTCCCTTCACCCAAAACAACTCACCCAAACCTCACCTCTCTCTCTCAACCATCACCACCTCCATCAAGCCTTTCCACCACCTTTCCTCTCTCCTCAATCCTCTCGGCATCAACCACCTCTCTGAAACCTCTCATAACCTCCACCCACAACCACCACCTTTCTCTCACCCCACGTAACTTACCATACTCACCCACCTACCCTCATCAACCAACCACCACCCCATCATCTCACCTCCCTCTTCTTACCATTCTTCTTGCTCTAGGATAGAGTGCAATTCAGGTCAGTCTCTTCTACCTTTGTTTTTCCTGCCTTTGTTCATTCATGATGATTTTACAAGGAGGATGGGCTTGCAATGTTGGTGTTTTGTTATGTTGATGATTTGATGATGCTAGCTCTATGCTAGAGCTTGGTTTGCTTGTCAAAATTTTTGGGTTTGATCATCCATCCCACTCATTTTCACCTTCTCTCTTTTGTGGTGCACGCCAGGTGCTCGCTGAAAGTCCTCAACCAAGTCCGCCTCTCTAAATGTCTCGTGCTGGCCCTTCTAGTCATCCTAGATCCTCTGTCGATGCCCCTGTTGTTCTTCGTGAGCAACCACGTGATCCTTGGGTTGACAAAGAGCTCAACTACGAGCTCTCATTTTTGCTCACGAATGCTGATCGGTTGGTCAATTAACATCAACCTTCGCAATAGCACGAATCATTGTAAAATAGGGCTATTGGTCGGGTAAGTCGAACCACAGGGACTACGCTAGTCTAATACAACCTAAATGTCTAGAATCATTCTTAGAATGATGAAGGGTGTATAGAGGTTTTGTTGGATGTCACTTAAGCTAGGAAATTAAAAGTGCATAAAACAATAAATTGCAAGAATTCAAGGGAGTGAAGTACAAGTAAAGAAGGCTAGAGAAATGAATCCACCTCCATCCCTATACACATACTAGGTTAAGATTAATTTAAGGGGAAAACAATATATATGATAGTCATGATACATAACAATACTAGGTTGCTATAATATCCTTAAGAAGTTCATTTAATTAGAAAGGCAAGAATAAACCATCAAAGGTTCACATGATCAACTACCTAAACTAAAATGTAGCTTAGAACATGCTTACTAAGCCAAGGATTATCAAGCCCTAATTTAAATGGTGAATGCACATAAAGCTAAGAATCAAGTATAGCCCATCAAAGGGAAACCCTAAGCCATGAACTATCTAGGTTCTCCAACTCCATGCCATTAAAACCATTCCATGATCTAACTTCCATTGTCACCATGGAAGTGCAAGCAATATGATTAAGAAAGGCAACCATCCAAGACAAGATGAATAACTCACAATAATCATTTAAAACATTCAACATTCATTACAACAAAAATGAGGCTCTTGACCATGGAAAGACTATCAAAAATACATTGTAATCCCCAAAAATAAACTATACTAACACATGCTTACAAGGGAGGGGTTTCATCACCTCCCTAGATGAGGTTTAGTTACCCATTGGTGAGCTAGAAGAAGGAAGAAGCATCATCCTCATCTCCATTTTCGAGCTCCTACTGTAGTACTCAAGAACACCCTCTCCTTGCTCTCTTCTCTCTCCTTCTCTCTTGCTCAAGATAAAGCTTAATGATATATGTGGCCTTTGGGTAGCCTTTTATGCTCCAACCATACCCTCCCTCCTCCAAGGGACACCTCCAACCACTTCATAAAGAGGGAAGATGGCATTGAGGAAACCAATGTGCAAGTGGGCTGAAATGAGCCATTTCCGAAGGGCATTCTGCCTGATTTTCGAGCGCACGCTTGGTGACTTCGAGCACTCTAACTTAGTGCAATGTGCAACATGCTCCTCTTGCTCAGTGCTGACCTATTTTGGGAAAACTGCTATAACTTTGTGCCCCGAACTCCGAATGACGATCGGTTTGAAGCTTTGGAGAGCTGATTCAGTGCTTTAAAAACTTCATGTTTTGATGAAGACCCAAATCTCAAGTCTGGTTGGTCGAAAATGGGGAGAAAGGCAGTACATCAGTGCTGCCAGGCAGTTCTGCGCACCTCTGTTGTGAAGATCATAACTCTCTGCTCCGAACTCCGAATGATGAACCACTTGAAGATTTGGAAAGCTGATTCAGAGCTCTAAATCTTTCATGTTATGAGGGAAGTCCAGTTCTCGAGTTTGGAAGGTCAAAATGGCAAGCAAAGACCAGGCTCTACTGCTGCCAGAATTCAGCATTGGCACCCTTTTGTTGCTCAAGACTCCACAAGGCCTTATTCTTGTTCCATTTTGGCCAATGAACCTGAAAATGCATAAAAACATAGAATTGGAGTTAATCTACATAAAATAATTAATAACTGGACTTTGTTAATGTAATTTAGGGCGCTTGAATATACATTATTCGGCGCTCATCACACCCCCAAACTTACATTTTGCTAGTCCCTTAGCAAAACTACAATGAAAAACATAAAGAAAAGACAACCATGGGCATGCTACTACAAAAATATCCTCCATGGTAAAATGAGATAGAAACATAGCTCAAATACAACTTGAAACAGACAAAAACTGGAGATGGGGTCATTGGGAAAACTACCTTGCATATATGAAGCATTGATACAAAAATTGGCTACATACATTTCTACATACATGCATCAACATCAAAGTCTATATAAATAACTCAATTATCATCTCTTGAATGGAAATCAACTCTCGCTTCAGTGAAAGTGAATTGGATTCTCAACATGCGGCTTTTACTTTCTTTTCCAATTCCAAGGTACAAGTTTTCAAGTCAATGAATTCCCTTTTACATGAAGTCCCTAAGGCATGATTTTATTTTCAAGACAACTTTTGTTGCTTGTTAACAATTTATTTCAACACATAAGCGAAACATAGAATGGTTGTGCAATGCTGAAGTCCCTTAAGCTTTCTAACCAACCCTTGTAGCAAGCGTTAGGCCAACAACTCCCAAACCAGATGGCTTTAGGGTGCTAAGTGTAGAGACACTCCATAGGGCTTAATAGCTCAAGTTGGAAAGGCTACGAACTCCAACTGGTCATTTTTTTTTTTCATTTTTTTTTTTTTTTTTTTTTTTTTTTTTTTTTTTTTTTAAATAAACATGCCAAAGGTATCCATCTATCAGGTTCATCAAATCAGATTAACTAGGCCAAGGTCAAGGTCAATCAAGTTGCATGCCTCACAGTTAAGTTTCCAATGTGCATCTGTGCATTGTGAAGCTTATAAGAGTGTAAATCCAGCAAGAATCTAATTGAGGCATTTATACAGACTACATTGTATTTACATGATCATTTCAACTCAAATTTTTCTTTATTTTCAAAATTTTTCAATTGCTTCTATACACAAGGTATTAAACATATGTTTCATCTCCGACAAGTGTCAAGTTATACTATCATTGCTTAGCAAAAATTATGGAACCAAAAATATGCCAAGAATGCTTGATGCACCCCCAAACTTAAACAACACAGTGTCCTCAATGTGGACATGGATGCAAGTGAGAGACAAAACTGACAACGAGTATAAAAGGAACAACAATACCCAGGGGGAGGGAAGGGCATTTTGAGACAAAAACCCCCGAACTTGAACCGGACTGCGCAACCTGGAAAGCAATATGAAGAACCAAAAGAAACAACCACAAACACATTAATAGCACAAGCATAAAGACAGAAAACGAATGTAACGAAAGTTAACAGAACATAAAGAACTTGCATTGCAAAAAGAGTTTACATGATGACAAAAAGAACTGTACAGGGATCATGTCGACCAGAGCAACCTATACATAGCAAATTCTTACAGTTTAAAAGGAAAACAAAATATACAAGAGAAATAGTTACAGATGAAACAAAAGAGAAGGTCCACACGCGCAACAAGCTACTGGCCAGAAGGTAAACGGGCGAGGATGGAATGGAGGAGAGATTGAGTCTTACGCCGTTCAGCGGAAGCCAAACGACGGTCCTCAGCGGCGACACGGCGGTCTTCAGCAGCAAGACGACGATCTTCCTCAGCACGTGAAGAAGACTCACACAGAGCCTGAGTGCACGCGGACAAAGAATGCTCAAAACGATCTAGTCGCGCATGAATACCGGCAATGGAAGCCCGGATGAAAGCCTGGTCCTGGTGAGAGTCGACCGAAGGCTCTATCCTCGCAGTGGCTGCGGCGGTGGAAACTGCCTCAGAAGGAGGAGGAGGTGGAGCGTGGATGAACAGGGGGGCAGGAGGCGGAGGGGTACTAGAATGGCTCAGAACATTGATCCACCGGCGCTGGGTAAAAATTTTGATTTTGTCGCCTCTTGGTTCGTGGGGAGGAACAACGAAACCCTTGTGCTGAAGGAGTCGAGTGATGAAAAACGGCAAAGGCAATTTCCGATTTTCAACTCGCGGAGCCCGTGCATTATGAGCATCATGCCAAAACTTCATAAAGGTGGACCAAATGAGCTCTGGGATGGAGAACCATTGGCCTTGGTCCATGGCATATAAGGCTTGCAGAAAGAGGCCCCGACACTCGGTGCTGTGCACCAAAGGGCAAACATTGTGCTTGAAAACAGTGTCAATGAACCATAGGCGTTCCGGAAGATTGGTTTTGCGGATAAAAGACCGGGGCCGAGTAGGATCGTCAATAGGGCAAATGGCAGCGGCAATCTGCACCATAGTTAATGTATCCGGCTCCTCATATAAAGGGAGATTCTCACGATTGACAATGTCATCGGGGCACTCAATGGGGCAACCAGAAACCTGAATGATGTCGGTCATAGTGAAAGCATAGGCGGTGCCGTCAATGGATGTAGTGAGAGAAATGGGTGGCTCTTCAGGGCACTGGAGATTCTGGTAGAAGAGGCGCACTACACGGGGGTAGGCAACCCTGGCAAGGGGTGCGCAAATGTGTTGCAGACGCCGGTTAGTCAATTCGGCGACAGCCCACGAAGTTGTGGGTAGAATGTCAAAGGCATCCGTGAGCGGAAATGAGAGTTCGTAGTTAAGTTGTTTGCGATCCCAAGGATCACGTGGTCGCTCACGAGTGACAGCACGGGCACCTGAAGAGGGTCGAGGAGGGCGAGAAGGACCGGTACGAGACATTTAGAGAGGTGGACTTGGTTGAGGAATTTCAGCGAACACCTGGCGTGCACCACAAAAAGGAGAAGAGGAAAGTGAGTGGGATGGAGGAGCAAACCCAAAAATTTTTAACAAAGAAACAAGCTCTAGCATTGACAAAGCAATAACAAATCACCAACAAAACCAAACTCCAACATTACTAGCCCATCCTCCGTGTAAAACACCATTAATGAACAAAGGAAAAGAAAAACTAAGGAAGAGGACACAAACCTGAATGTCAGGGTATCCGAGAGCAAGAAGGAAGGCAGGAAGAGGGAGGTGAGAGGATGGGGTGGTGAGGTATGGAGGTGGGTTGGTTATGCAAGTGGATGCTGAAGGTGGTGGGTGGAGGAGTTGGCTGCGAGGATGATGGGTGTTGGATGTTCATGCATGCAAGGTGTGGTGCATGCTGGTGGTTGTGCACTTGGTTGTGAGTGGGAGAGAGAGAAAAGCTGGTGTGGTGTGTGAGAGGGTCGAGCAGGTGGTTGGGGAAGGTAGAGAGAGAGAGGTGAAAAGTGGGTGCAATGAGGGTGGGGAAGTTGGAGCCAAGAGAGGGGGAGGAGAGTGAGGTGGTAGCTTCGGGGTTTAAAAGAGGGAGAGTGAGAGCTTGGTTCGAGCACTCGAAGGCCCTCTTCGAGTGCTCGAAATGGGGGCAGAGAGTTGGGTGAGGGGCTCGGGTGTGGGAAGGGGATTTCGAGCACTCGAGGCTGGGTCTTCGAGTGCTCGAAATTTGAGCAGTGTGAGGGTTTGAGGTTGGTTGTGATGGTTGGGTTCGTTGGGTTGAGGAGAGAGATAGGAGTTGAGGTTTGAGTTGATGCATGCATGGTTCTATGTGTGCGAGGTGGTGAGGTGGTGCAAGCATGGGTGAGTTGAGAAGTGGGTTGCATGGGGAGTTCGAGCACTCGGAAGAGGAAGCTCGAGTGCTCGAAATGAGAGCAGTGAGTTGGCCAAGCAAATGGTGAAGCTTCGAGCACTCGAAGCTTGGGCTACGAGTGCTCGATTCTGAGGCAGTAGCATGCAGCTGCGGAAGATGGGCTAAAAAGCTTAGAGCACTCCAACTGGGAGCTAGAATGCTCTAAATGAAGGCAGCAGGCTCATGATTTTTGGTGCTTGAACCTTGAATGGAGCTTGAATGCTGTTGCATGGCCATGCATGAGCTTGCATGGATGAAAAAAAATTGAAATTTTTCATAGGAAATGAAATTTTTTTTTTTTTTTTTTTTTTTTTTTTTTTTTTTTTTTTTAAACTTTGCACTGCACACAATGCATGGATGAGTTTAAGAAAATTTTCAAGCTTTTGGCAACATGATGCAAAATGGATAGAATTCTCAAAAATGAAAATTTCAAACTTAAAACATTTCAACATGATGCAAAATGGATAGAATTCTCAAAAATGAAAATTTTAAGCATAGAGAATTTTTGAAAATTTGCATGTCAGTCCTAAATTCAAGCCATGCATGGAAAATTTGAAACTTGACACATTATTCCAATCCAATGCATGGATGGATTTTTAGAAAAATTTGGAAAACTTTTCAACTTCTGTCTAATGCATGGATCAAATTGGAAATTTTTTCAAAATGTAACACCTCTCCAATGCATGGATAGAAAATTTTTGGAAAAATTGTCAAATTGCTCAACATTTCTAATGCCTGGATGAAAATTTTTCAAACTTTGCATTTCATCTCCAATGCCTGGAAAGTTTTGAGAAAATTTTCAAACCTTGCAGCTTCTCTCTAATGCATGAAAATTTTTTTTTTTTTTTTTTTTTTTTTTTTTTGAGGAACCATGATTCAACAATGCATTGAAAAGGAGAGGTTGTGCACATGAGTTGCATGCCAAAGATCCTATGAAATTGCTCAAAAGCGATAGAAATTTCCGGGAATGAAAATTAGAGCTAAGAAGGTCTAAGAGGCCAGTCTAAAATTGTGAAACACAACTGAAGACCATTTTAGAAAAATCAAATTTTTGGCTTATCGAAACCATTTCCCAGAAAATTTCAAGGCACGAGCAATTTAAGAAGGTAGGGAAGCTTGGAACATCGAAAGAATTTCTTCCCTTGCTTTGCTAAATTTAATGTCGATAGCTAGACCAAGCTAGAGCAGGCACTATTCCTCATAAATGGGATCCGTCAAGGGGACTTCCTCAACTTTTCGGGTTAGAATTGTGCTGTCAATGCAAGGCTTAAGCCTTTGGCCATTTACCTTGAAGAGTGATCCACTTGCAGGATCATGAAGTTCGATTGCTCCATGAGGAAAGACGGTAGTGACAATGTATGGACCATCCCATCTTGACCGGAGTTTACCGGGAAAGAGTTTCAAGCGGGAATTGAAAAGCCAGACCTTTTGTCCCGGGGCAAAAGACTTTTTGACGATGTGTTTGTCATGGAAAGCTTTAGTCTTTGCCTTGTAAATTTTTGCATTTTCATACGCGTCATTACGCAATTCCTCAAGTTCATTCAATTGCAACGCACGATTAGAGCCGGCTTGTTTGAGATCAAAATTGAACCTTTTTACGGCCCAATAAGCACGGTGCTCTAATTCTACCGGGAGATGACATGCTTTGCCAAAGACAAGTCGATATGGTGACATGCCAATGGGTGTCTTATAAGCTGTCCGGTAAGCCCAAAGTGCATCGTTTAGCCGTAATGACCAATCTTTGCGATCCGGTCTAACCGTTTTTTCTAAAATGTGCTTAATCTCCCGGTTAGAAATCTCTACTTGACCACTCGTTTGAGGGTGGTAAGGTGTAGCAACCTTATGAATGACTGAATACTTAGCAAGGACGGATTTGAGATAACGATTTCGGAAATGAGATCCACCATCACTAATGATTGCTCGGGGTGTACCAAAATGACTAAAGATGTGAGATTGAATGAAATGGATCACGACTTTATGATCATCGGTTTTGGTAGCCGCGGCTTCAACCCATTTAGACACATAATCCACCGCTACAAGGATGTACTCATAGCTATAAGAAGATGGAAATGGTCCCATGAAGTCAATCCCCCATACATCAAAAATTTCAACAATTAAAATGTTGGTGAGGGGCATCATGTCTCTTCGGGACATGGATCCAAGTTTTTGACATCGTTCACACGATTTGCAAAAATTGTATGCATCCCGGAACAAGGTAGGCCAAAAGAATCCGCTTTGAAGGATTTTGTTAGCGGTCTTTTTGGCACTGAAATGGCCTCCACAAGCAAGAGTACGGCAAAAATTTAAAATGCTTGTGGCCTCGGTTTCAGGAATACATCGCCGGATGATTTGGTCCGGGCAATACTTGAATAATTCCGGATCTTCCCAAAAGAAATGCTTGACTTGGGAGAAAAACCGGTCCCTCTTTTGTTTGGACCAATGAGCTGGAATTTTGCCAACCGCAAGATAATTGACAATATCCGCAAACCACGGAAGAGTAGAATGTGAAACTTGAAGAAGTTGCTCATCCGGAAAGGAATCACGGATGGCTGCAAATTCTGAAGATTTCTCAATAAGTAAGCGAGAGAGATGATCGGCGACAACATTGTCGGTCCCTTTTTTGTCCCGGATGTCAATGTCAAACTCTTGAAGTAAGAGGATCCATCGAATTAAGCGGGGTTTTGTCTCTTTTTTCGCTAACAAATGCCTAAGAGCGGCATGATCTGAAAAGACGATGACCTTGGAGCCAAGAAGATAGGAGCGAAATTTATCCAAGGCGTACACCACAGCTAGCAATTCTTTTTCAGTGGTGGTGTAGTTCAATTGGGCATCGCAGAGAGTTTTGCTAGCATAATAAATGACATGCGGAAGTTTATCCACACGTTGGCCCAAAACCGCCCCTAATGCATAATCGGATGCATCACACATGATCTCAAAGCCAAGAAAAGAACGGATTTGACGGACGGAATTCGGAGGAGGAAGATTAGAGATTAACTCAACTTTTGCCTTGTCTACCTCGATTCCCCGCTTAGAAATGACATGTCCTAAAACAATGCCTTCTTGGACCATAAAGTGGCTTTTCTCCCAACTTAGAATGAGATTCGTCTCTTTGCATCTTTGGAGCACAAGAGATAAATTTTTGAGACACGAGTCAAAGGAGGAGCCAAATACGGAAAAGTCATCCATGAAAACTTCCAAGAACCTTTCAACCATATCGGAGAATATGGACATCATGCACCTTTGGAACGTTGCCGGTGCATTGCATAGACCAAAAGGCATGCGTCGATAGGCAAAAGTACCAAAGGGACATGTGAATGTTGTTTTCTCTTGATCTTGGGGGGCGATGGCCACTTGGTTATAGCCGGAATAACCATCAAGAAAACAATAGAAGCTTTGGCCGGCTAACCTTTCTAGGATTTGATCAATAAATGGGAGCGGGAAATGATCTTTCCTAGTTGATGAGTTGAGTTTACGATAGTCAATGCACACACGCCACCCGGTGGTGGTTCGTTGTGGCACGAGCTCGCCCGCTGAATTTTCAACAACGGTGAGCCCGGATTTCTTGGGGACAACTTGTGTGGGGCTCACCCACTTGCTATCAGAGATAGGATAGATGATTCCCGCATCTAGCAATTTGATCACCTCTTTCATGACCACTTCCTTCATGTTTGGATTTAACCGGCGTTGGACCTCTCTAGTAGGCTTTGCGTCATCCTCCATATGAATGCGGTGCATACAAATGGAGGGGTCAATTCCTTTCAAATCTGCCACTGTCCAACCAATAGCTTCTTTATGCTCTTGGAGCACCGCTAAAAGGTTGGTCTCTTGGTCTTTTTGAAGGTCCGAGGCAATAATGACCGGAAGGGTTTGCTTTGGACCAAGGAACACATACTTGAGATGGGCCGGGAGCGGCTTAAGCTCAAGTTGTGGCGGAGATAACAATGATGGGACCGGAGGAGTGGTGGAAAGTTGGGGAAGTGGTTCTTTTGGAATTTTCCAAGGAGGTACATCCATGATAGCATTAATATCAAGCAAGGAATTGACTTCTTGAATGGCTTGATCAACATCAAAGTTTGAGAAGTCAAAATGAGACATGCAAGTTTCAAGGGAATCTTTGCTTAGGATGAAGGGGAGAGATTCTTCGACCACTTCATCAATGACATCCACAAGAAAACAATCATCCTCATTGGAGGGATGTTGAGTTGCATGAAAGATGTGGAGTTTGACTTGCATGTTTCCAAAAGCAATGTCCATCACCCCGGTTCGGCAATTAATTGATGCATTAGCCGTAGCTAAAAATGGTCTACCAAGGATCACGGGAATGTGCTTTTTTGGGTCATGGACTGGTTCCGTATCAAGAACCACAAAATCTACCGGGAAGTAGAATTTGTCCACTTTGATGATGACGTCCTCAAGAATACCTCGTGGATGCTTGACCGATCTATCGGCAAGTTGCAAAACCACGGAAGTCGGCTTAAGATCGCCCAAACTAAGTTGTAGGTAGACCGAGTATGGAATTAAATTCACACTAGCTCCTAAGTCAAGGAGGGCCCTCTCGATTTTGCTGTCACCAATGACGCAAGAGATTGTGGGGGCACCCGGATCCTTATACTTCGGGGGAGTGCTGTGCTGAATAATAGCACTAACATTTTCAGTCAACCTCACTTTTTTTGGCAAATGATTTTTAGAAGTGCGCTTTTGAGTGCACAAATCTTTGAGAAATTTTGCATAGGGGGGGATTTGCTTGATAGCATCCAACAGGGGCAAGTTAATCTTCAC
The DNA here is from genome assembly GCF_030987335.1 of Cornus florida. Lineage (NCBI taxonomy): Eukaryota > Viridiplantae > Streptophyta > Magnoliopsida > Cornales > Cornaceae > Cornus > Cornus florida. Next base: position 75,662,295 of record NW_026775573.1, on the reverse strand, counting down.
TTGCTTGAAGACTTCCCACATGTCTTGAATTTTACAATTCTTGTTCCCGAAGTGTGTCGACTCTTGAAGACGTTGAGGAAACGGAGCTTTTGGCTCATAAGTAGTTTCCACATTTGGGGAGACATGTGTGGGATATCCGTGAATGGTATTGGGACAAGAATTTGGATTAGAAGAGCTTGAATTTGGATTTTTCAACGGCGAAACTTCTCCACTTTTGTCTCCATCGACCTTGTTGTCCACCACTCTACCACTCCGAAGGGTGGTGATAGCTTAAACTTGTTCATGAGTCGGCCCACTCGGAGGAGGGGTTTCGTCAATCACATGCATTCCTCTAGGATTTTCAAAAGGTTGAGAGGGAAGCTTGCCCTTGTCCTTTTGAAGCAATTGATTCACCGAGTTAGCTATTTGGCCCACTTGATTTTCGAGATTAGCTATGGATTGAGTATGAGAGTGAACCATTTGGAGAGTAGGCTGCAAGGATGTCAAGAGTTGCTTGTTGGCATCCATTATTTGCTTATTTAATGATTCCATCATTTGCTTGTTTGCAGCTACTATCTCGTCAGTTGGACACACAGGAGGTTGATTGGAGACATTTGGATTGTAAGGAGAACGGTAGCTTGAAGAGGCTTGGAAAGGTCTACCTTGATATTGAGAAGAGGGCTGATTTTGCCGCCCTTGGTTTTGGAATTGGGAATTCTGTGGGGCTTGTTGCCGCCATGAGAAATTCGGATGATCTCGCCAACCCGGATTGTAGGTGTTGGAATATGGATTGTTCCCGGGCCGCGAGAACATGGCATTAGCTTGCTCTTGGTTGGGACTAGGAAATTGCTCCGATGTGGGGCAATCTTCCGAGAGATGGAATGGACTAGTACATGAAGCACAAACTGAACTTGCCGAATTTTGAGACAATGAAGGAGGAAGATGTGGTACCATCAATTGATAGAATTTATGAGCGATGGCATCCACTTGAGATGATTCCTCCCTTATTGACTTTGGTTGACAAGGGTTGGTGTTGCTTGGAGTGGTTGCGGTCGGAGCCCTACGAGAATTGTGTTGAAGTGAATTTTCACTCAAATTCTCAAGTAAGGTCCAAGCCTCATCCGCATTCTTGGACATGAACATCCCACCACAAGAAGAATCAACCATGAATCTATGGGTTTCGGTCAAGCCGGCATAGAAAGCTTGCACTAATTGCCATTTTGGGATCAAATGATGAGGACACTTCCGAAGAAGATCTTGTAACCTTTCCCAAGTCTCGTGAAGTTGTTCTCCATCAACTTGAGAAAAGCTTAGAATGGAACGCCTCATTTGGTTGGTTTTACTCACCGGATAATACTTCTTAAGAAATTCTTGTTGCAATTGAGCCCAAGAAGTAATAGAGTTGGGAGCGAGGGAGTTCAACCAATATTTTGCCCTATCTTTTAGGGAGAATGGGAAGAGATGGTGATGAAGTGCATTGTCCGGAAAACCTCTCAACCGGATGGTTGAACAGATTTCCAGGAACTCATCAAGATGCTTGTATGGATCTTCATTATCAAAGCCATGAAATGATGGAAGCATTTGAATGGTACTAGACTTGATCTCATATTGAGCTGCATCGATGTTTGGCATCACTATGCAAGATGGAGAAGCATAGGTGGTAGGGATGAAATGATCTCTAAGAGTCATTGGCTCGATATTAGGAATTTCAGCCCTTTCATTCCCCGGATTTCCTACATTATCCCCCATTATATTGAATTCAGTTCCAAGGTCCCTTATAAGAGTGGGTTCCCTAAGGTTCCGTCTAAGAGTTCTTTCAAGAGAGTTAATATCAATGGGAGAATCGATTGTGGGTAAGGAAAGTGACCTACGACCGAACATCATCAACAAAGCATATACTCAACAAAGCAATTCATCAACCACAACTCCACATACGATGTTCCCTTTCTCCTCAATTATCAAGACAGAAAATGTAAATGGCCACGACAAGGACCGATGCTTGAATACAAAATATAAACAAGTTAAGAGCCTCGACAAGGGCTTCACAACTAAATTAAACACATACACAATATTCACAATGCGAAACTAGAAGTCAAGAGACTTACCTGGGGTCCTCTAGACTTACAATTTGCTAGCAATCCCACGGCGAGCTTCGAGTCCCTAGAATCTTACAACACGAAGATGATCAAAACATACAAGGAATATTCACAAGACACAATATGCACAATCAGACTAAATTTAACCCTAAACTTTGATTGCTAAACCGTTTGCAGTCCCCGGCAACGGCGCCAAAAATTGATCGGTTGGTCAATTAACATCAACCTTCGCAATAGCACGAATCATTGTAAAATAGGGCTATTGGTCGGGTAAGTCGAACCACAGGGACTACGCTAGTCTAATACAACCTAAATGTCTAGAATCATTCTTAGAATGATGAAGGGTGTATAGAGGTTTTGTTGGATGTCACTTAAGCTAGGAAATTAAAAGTGCATAAAACAATAAATTGCAAGAATTCAAGGGAGTGAAGTACAAGTAAAGAAGGCTAGAGAAATGAATCCACCTCCATCCCTATACACATGCTAGGTTAAGATTAATTTAAGGGGAAAACAACATATATGATAGTCATGATACATAACAATACTAGGTTGCTATAATATCCTTAAGAAGTTCATTTAATTAGAAAGGCAAGAATAAACCATCAAAGGTTCACATGATCAACTACCTAAACTAAAATGTAGCTTAGAACATGCTTACTAAGCCAAGGATTATCAAGCCCTAATTTAAATGGTGAATGCACATAAAGCTAAGAATCAAGTATAGCCCATCAAAGGGAAACCCTAAGCCATGAACTATCTAGGTTCTCCAACTCCATGCCATTAAAACCATTCCATGATCTAACTTCCATTGTCACCATGGAAGTGCAAGCAATATGATTAAGAAAGGCAACCATCCAAGACAAGATGAATAACTCACAATAATCATTTAAAACATTCAACATTCATTACAACAAAAATGAGGCTCTTGACCATGGAAAGACTATCAAAAATACATTGTAATCCCCAAAAATAAACTATACTAACACATGCTTACAAGGGAGGGGTTTCATCACCTCCCTAGATGAGGTTTAGTTACCCATTGGTGAGCTAGAAGAAGGAAGAAGCATCATCCTCATCTCCATTTTCGAGCTCCTACTGTAGCACTCAAGAACACCCTCTCCTTGCTCTCTTCTCTCTCCTTTTCTCTTGCTCAAGATAAAGCTTAATGATATATGTGGCCTTTGGGTAGCCTTTTATGCTCCAACCATACCCTCCCTCCTCCAAGGGACACCTCCAACCACTTCATAAAGAGAGAAGATGGCATTGAGGAAACCAATGTGCAAGTGGGCTGAAATGAGCCATTTCCGAAGGGCATTCTGCCTGATTTTCGAGCGCACGCTTGGTGACTTCGAGCACTCTAACTTAGTGCAATGTGCAACATGCTCCTCTTGCTCAGTGCTGACCTATTTTGGGAAAACTGCTATAACTTTGTGCCCCGAACTCCGAATGACGATCTGTTTGAAGCTTTGGAGAGCTGATTCAGTGCTTTAAAAACTTCATGTTTTGATGAAGACCCAAATCTCAAGTCTGGTTGGTCGAAATGGGGAGAAAGGCAGTACATCAGTGCTGCCAGGCAGTTCTGCGCACCTCTGTTGTGAAGATCATAACTCTCTGCTCCGAACTCCGAATGATGAACCACTTGAAGATTTAGAAAGCTGATTCAGAGCTCTAAATCTTTCATGTTATGAGGGAAGTCCAGTTCTCGAGTTTGGAAGGTCAAAATGGCAAGCAAAGACCAGGCTCTACTGCTGCCAGAATTCAGCATTGGCACCCTTTTGTTGCTCAAGACTCCACAAGGCCTTATTCTTGTTCCATTTTGGCCAATGAACCTGAAAATGCATAAAAACATAGAATTGGAGTTAATCTACATAAAATAATTAATAACTGGACTTTGTTAATGTAATTTAGGGCGCTTGAATATACATTATTCGGCGCTCATCAAATGCCTTTGACATTCTACCCACTACTTCGTGGGCTGTAGCCGAATTGACTAACCGGCATCTGCAGCACTTTTGCGCACCCCTTGCCAGGGTTGCCTACCCCCGTGTAGTGCGCCTCTTCTACCAGAATCTCCAATGCCCTGAAGAGCCACCCATTTCTCTCACTACATCCATTGATGGCACCACCTATGCTTTCACTATGACTGACATCATTCAGGTTTCTGGTTGCCCCATTGAGTGCCCCGCTGACCTTTTGGACCCTACTGGCAATACGTTGTATGAGCTGGTCGATGATATGATTGTCGAGCAGGTAGTCGCCGTTATTGGCAATGTCGACGATCCTAATAGGCCCCGGTCTTTTATCCGCAAAACCAATCTTCCGAAACGCCTCTGGTTCATTGACACTGTTTTCAAGCATAATGTCTGCCCTTTGGTGCATGATCGGTTGATCAACTATACATTAACCTTCGCAATAGCACGAATCATTGTAAAATAGGGCTATTGGTCGGGTAAGTCAAACCACTGGGACTGCGCTAGTCTTACGGCGACCTTAGTGTCTAGAATCTTTCTAGAATGATGAGGGGGTGTTCATAAAGGTTTTATTTGTTGTCACTTAAATTAGGAATTCAAAGTGCATAAAACACTAATTTGCAAGGAATTTAGGATGAAATAGAACAATAGAGAAGAGACTAGGGAAGAGACTCCACAACCATCAATAAGCATGTTAGGATATGATTTACTTAGGGGAATAACATATATGTATAACCATAGGATGCAACAACACAAATTATTACATTCCCTTCAAGAAATTTATGAAATCAATAGGTAAGAATAACCTATCAAAGCATTGCATGTTTTGGTTACCTAAACTAGGTTGTAACCTTAGACATACTCACTAAGCATAGAGTTATCAAGCCCTTAATCACATAGTAGAAGCACATGACATAGAATCCAAGAATAATCTATCAAAGGAAGATCCTAAGCAATAGATTATCAAATCTCCTAAATATCATGCCATTAACAACACTTCCATAAACTCCATTCCATTGTCATTATGAAAATGTAGCAATATAATCATAGGAGAAAAACCATCTAAGACAAGATATTTAACTCAAGATGATTATGTATAGGTATTGAAATTCATTACATCAAATGAAGAGCTCTAGTTCATGGAAGGATTAAATACATATATTAACCCCCAAATATAAATCAAAACAAAGCAAAGCTTACAAAATGGAGCTTCATCACCTCCCTAGAGGAGGTTTAGTTACCCATGGTGGCCCTAGATGAAGGAAGAAGCAAGGCTTTCCCCTCCATTTTCGAGCTTCCTCCTTGAAGCTTCAAGAACTCCTCCTCTTTGCTCTCTTCTCTCTCCTCTATCTTACAAAAATTCAAGGATATGAAATGTGTGGCCTTTGGTTGCCTTTTGTCCTCTAACAAAACCCTCTCTCTCCTCCAAAAAATATCCCCAACCACCTCATTAATAGGGAAATCCAAAGTTGGAAATTTCAGAGCACAAGTGAGCTGTCTCGTGGAGCAAACTGCCCAAATTTCGAGTGCTCGAAATAGGGCCTCGAGCACTCGAATTTAGTGTAAAAAGCTCCATGCTTCACTTGCTCCGCCCAGACCTACTTTGATGAAGTGGCCATAACTTTGCGCTCCGAACTCCGAATGACAAAACGTTTAAAGATTTGGAGAGCTGATTCAGAGTGTTAAAAACTTCATGTTTTGATGAAGACCCAAATCTCAAGTCTGGTTGGTCAAAAATGGGGAGAAAGGCAGTACTTCAGTGCTGCCAGGCAGTTCTGCGCACCTCTGGTAACAAGGCCATAACTCTATGCTCCGAGCTCTGAATGATGAACCATTTGAAGATTTAGAAAGCTAATTCAGAGCTCTAAATCTTTTATGTTATGATGGAAGTCCAGTTCTCGAGCTTTCGGGGTCAAAATGGCAAGTAAAGTCCTAACTCCACTGCTGATCTCGTGAAGCAATCTGCCCTAATTTCGAGCACTCGAAATAAGGCCTCGAGCACTAGAAAATTGGCCAGAATGCCTTATGCTTGGTTTGCTTCGCCCGGACCTACTTTGGTAAAATGGCCATAGCTTTGCTCTCTGAACTCCAAATGATGAAACGTTTGAAGATTTGGAAAGCTAATTCAGAGCTCTAAAAACTTCATGTTTTGGTGGCGATCCAATTCTCAAGGATGGTTGGTCGAAATTGAAGAGCAAAGCAGAAATTCATTGCTGCCAGGCAGTTCTGAGCACCTATGATAAGAAGATCATAACTGTCTGCTCCAAACTCTGAATGATGAACCGCCTAAAGATTTGGAAAGCTGATTTAGAGCTCTAAATATGTCATGTTATGAGGGAAGTCCAGTTCTTGAGTTTACAAGGTCAAAATGGCAAGCAAAGTCCAGGTTCCACTGCTGCCAGAAATTCAGCATTGTGACCTTTGATGTTCAAAACTCCACAAAGCATCCTTCTTGCTTCTTTTTGGCCAATGAACCTGAAAATATGCAAAAACGTGCATATGAAGGCAATCTACATAATTAAACAAACAATAGACTTAAATAATGCAATTAAGGGCGCTTGAATATGCAATATTCGGCGCTTATCACACCCCCAAACTTACATTTTGCTAGTCCCTTAGCAAAACCAAAATGAATACTTCAATGAAAATACAACCATGGGCATGCTACCACAAAAATATCATCCATGGTGAAATGAAGTGCAAACATAGCTCAAATACAATTTGAAACAACAAAGAACTGGAGATGGGGTCATTGGGAAGACTACCTTGCATATATGAAGCATTGATGCTAAACACATTTCAACATGTATGTATCAACATCATAGACTATATAAATCACTCAATTATCATCTCTTGAATGGAAATCAACTCTAACTTCAGTGAAAGTGAATTGGATTCTTAACATGCGGCTTTTACTTTCTTTTCCAATTCCAAAGCACAAGTTTTCAAATAATTGAATTCCCCTTTAAATGAGGTCCCTAAGGCATGATTTTATTATTTTATTTACAAGACAACTTTTGTTGCTTGTTGACAATTTATTGTAACTCAGAAGTGAAACATAAGATGGTTGTGCAATGCTGAAGTCCCTTAAGCTTTCTAACCAACCTATGTAGCAAGCGTTAGGCCAACAACTCCCAAACCAGATGGCTTTAGGGTGTTAAGTGTAGAGACACTCCAAAGGGCTTAATAGCTCAAGTTGGAAAGACTACGAACTCTAGCGAACCATGTTTATTACAATTTTTTTGACTGACCGTGCAATGTTAAAGTCCTTTAAGCTTTCTAACCAACAGAAAGCGTTAGGCCAACAACTCCCAAACCAGATGGCTTCAGGGTGTTAAGTGAAGAGACACTCCAAAGGGCTTAATAGCTCGAGTTGAAAAGGCTACGAACGTTAACTGGTCATTTTTTTCTTTCTTTCTCAGTTTTTTTTATTTTTTTTTTAGACAACTTAAATCATGCCAAAGATATTCATCTATTAGGTTCATCAAATCAGATTAACTAGGCCAAGGTCAAGGTCGATTAAGTTGCATGCCTCACAGTTAAGTTTCCAATGTGCATCTGTGCATTGTGAAGTTTAAAAGAGTGTCAAATCCAGCAAGAATCTAATTGAGACATTTATACAGACTAATTTGAATCCACATGATCATTTCAACTCAAATTTTTCTTTATTTTCAAAAATGTCCATTGCTTCTATACACAAGGTATTAAACATATGCTTTGTCTCCTACAAGTTCCAAGTTATACTATCATTGCTTAGCAAAAATACAAAACCAAAAATGTCCTATTGCACCCCCAAACTTGAATGTCACATTGTCCTCAATGTGTGAAGACAAGTTAAACAAAATAAGAGCAAAGAAGGTAAAAGAACAATATTACCAAGTGGAGTGACGAATGCAAAAATATCCATCGATGTGAATGCGCAAACGCGTCCCCCAAACTTGGACAGGAAGACCTGTCAAAATAGCACTAATAGACAAAGGTAAAAGCATAGGACTCTTAAGAAAAATCAAAACAGAAATGAAAACACTAAGACGAATGTTATTGCAAGGTAAAAATCCGTACAAAATACAAATTGGTACACATGAGTCATAAGTTTAAAATGGAAAACAAAAAAAATGCCAAAAGCCGTGCATTTAGAGAGATGAAGTTGGCTTAGGCAATTCGTCAAACACGTGGTGTGCAAGACAAAAAGGAAGAGGGCCAAAGGTTGATTAGAGATGAGAAAATCCAAAAATTTGGCCCTGCAAATGCAATACACAACTCCCAAACAATCACAAATCCTTCACACAAGCAATCCCATCCTCCATTGATCAAAAATTGAAAGAAAAAGAGGGTTAGACACTTACCCAACAATGGAGAACACAAGGCCCATTATTTGTGGTTAATGGAAGATGTGGATGAGAGATTGATGGATGGGTGGGTAAGCATGCATGGGGAGTGGAAGGAAATGGATAAGCATGTATGGAGAGGTGCATGCATGCATGCATGGTGGGAAATGTGGGGTGGAAGTGGTGGTGCATGCATGAATGCATTTCCTTGTGTGGTGGTTTGGTTATGGAGGGATGGAGTGGTTGAGTTGTAGAGAGGGAAAGATAGGTTGTGTGTGGGTTGGTTGGTTTGTGTGGATGTTGGTGAGGCTCGGTTAAGAGGGATGAGTAGTTGGTGTTGAGGTTAAGGGTTTATAGCCATGAGGTGAGGTTGATGCATTTGAGATGAAAGTTGTGCATGCATGGTTGTGGGTTGATGTGGGTTGGTTGAGGAGTTGCCGAGAGGGAGGAGCGTGGTGTGTGGGGTTGAGGTTGAGTTGGTGGTTTGCAGGTGAGGGAGATGGGGAAGATGGTTAATGCCGAGAGGTGGTAAGGGTGATGGTTTGGTGAGGTGAGTTGTGAGAGATGAGGGCTCGGGTGAGGGAGGAAGAGAAGTTGGTTCACACTTCGAGCACTCAAAATGGGACTTCGAGTGCTCGAAGTCTTAGCAGTGAGTTCAGGTGTGAGCTTCAAACAAGCTCAAGCACTCAAGAGGGAAGTGAGAGGGCTCGGGTGAGGGCTTCAAGCAAGCTCGGTAGATAGAGCAAGGAAACTTGAGCACTCGAATGGGGCTTGGGAGTGCTTGAAATTTGCAGCCAAGGTGAAGTTTTCAGCCAACTTGAATGCAGGGAGCTTGCATAGATGGATTGTTTGTTGTAGAGGGGTTGAGATGCTAGGGTGAGGTTTGGTGTGTCATGAGAGGTGGTGGTGTGTGAAGCGGGGGTTGGTTGGTTGTTGGGGGCATGCATGGGCATGCATGGTGGAGGAAGTGGGTTGGAGAGAGAGAAAGAGTGCTGTGTGTGCGAGTTGAGCAAGTTTGTTGAGGTTGGGGTTAGGGTGAGATGGTGTGCATGAGGGTGGGAGATGGGAGTGGTGAGGTTGCCGAGATGGTTGATGGGGTTGTGAGAGGTGAAGAGGAGGTGAAGTTGGTGAGATGAGAGAGAGGAGTTGTATGATGAGTGTTGGGATGGTTGGGGAGAGAGAGAGAGAATGCTGTGTGTGCGAGGTTATGGGGTTAGGGAGGGTTGGTTGGTTTTGCCGAGGGGTGGCATGCATGATGTGTGGGGTTACTTGGGTTGAGAGAAGCGAGAAAGAAAGTTAGGTTGATGAGAGGGTGGTTTTGGTTGTGGGAGCTTTGGTTGGAGATGAGAGGAATGGCAATTTTCGAGCACTCCACAGGGGATCTAGAGTGCTCGACAATTAGGCAGTGAGCAGGCTAAGGAAATGGTGAAGCTTCGAGCACTTGAAGCTTGGCCTACGAGTGCTCGATTCTGAGGCAGTAGCTGCGGAAGTTGGGCTGAAAATTTAGAGCACTCTAAAATGGAGCTAGATTACTCGAAATGAAGGCAGTGACTTCGGCAAGTTGGTGTGGTAATTTGGAGCAATCCAAATGGAAGCTAGAGTGCTCCAAAAATGGGCAGTGAGCTTGGGATTGATGGTGAAGACATTTGGAGCAATCCAAATGGAATTTAGAGTGCTCCAAAATGGGTAGTAGCTCATGGAATTTTGGTTAGATCATTCGAGCACTAGAATCTTGGCCCAGTGAGCATTTTGAATGGATGCAATTGCTGAAACAAATGTGTCAAACTTTGCAACATCTTGCTAATGCATGAATATAATTGGAAAAAAATTTCAAAATGTAACACATTTCCAATGTATGGATGAATTTTGAACTTTGCAAATTCATTCCATTCCAATGCATGGATGGAAAAAATTTTAAACTTGGCATGCCATTCCCATGCATGGAAAGATTTTTAAAGCTTTGCATGGCAGTTGGAAAAATATTTGAAAACTTTGCATGCCATTCCATGCATCGAAAATTTTTCATGTCATTCCCATGCATCGAAAAATCATTGCAAGCAGCAGCTTCAATTCAAGCCATGCATGGAAAATTTTAAAACTTTGCACATTATTCCAATCTAATGCATGGATGGATTTTTGAAGCTTTGCATGCATGGAAAGAAATTGAAATTTTGCATGGGACAATGCATGGGGAATTTTGAAAAATTTTCAAACATTGCAAATGCATGGAAAAATTTTAAACAGTGCAAGAATTTCAATGCATGGATGATTTTGCGAAAATTTTCAAGAATATATTACAAATGGGACATTATGCACATGAGTAGTATTCCCAAGATCCGATGAAATTGCTAGGAAGCGATGGAAATTTCCGGCAATGAAAATTAGAGTTGAGAAGGTCTAAGAAAAATCAAATTTTTGGCTTTTCTAAACCGTTTCCCAAAAAATTTTGCAAGGCACGAGCAATTTCAAAGAGAAGGAAGCTTGGAAATTGAAAGAATTGCTTCCCTTACTTTGCTAAATTTAATGTCGATAGCTAGACGAAGTTAGAGCAGGTACTAATCCTCAAAAATCTCGATAGCTAGACACACCAAGATCAGGTTAGTCCTCCTTACCCTATACCATGTCTCTCAAGAGATTCAAGCTTCCCCAAATAGGATAATTCTTTTAAAAGTGAAGGAGGAAGAGCTTGAAGACAAAAATGGAAAAGAGGTAGCGGAAAGACCTCAACCCACTCTTCATCCTCAATGAAGAACTTTGGATTATGGGGCTTATTTGGATTATGGGAAGATGGATTAGGTGAAGGTGCACCAAGCAACAACTTATGAAGGGTCATATTGAGCACGGGAATGCTCAACAAGTTATCCTTCAGACTTTCAACATCCTCCTCACACTTATCCGGCGGTTCGGGCTCAATAGCTTGAGATAACTCAGGAGAAGGAGTGAGAGGAAGTGCAAGCTCCCAAGAGAGGGATACATTTGATGTTGACAAAGGAAGAGAATGAATAGGAGGAATATCAAGCAAAGAATTGACCTCGCAAACAGAATTGGCAACATCAAAATCCTCATAATTAAAATGAGCTAAGCATGTTTTTAGAGGATCCTCCATTAAAGGAGGTGCATCAAGTAAGGGATTATGTAGGGGCTGCGCTGGATTTTTATAGGATACAATCTCATCATCATTAATTTCCTCATTTTGAACCACAAATTCTTCAATTTTTTGTGTGGCGACAATTTGATCTTTACCCACTATTTCTTCATTTTCACATGCGGTAACCACTTGAACATTCTCGTGATGAAAATTACTAGAAGTAAACTCATCATTCATAGAATTCTCTTTTGGATTGACCACAAGTTCAATTGGAAATTCTTCTTCCTTTTCCTGATTTAGAACATCAACCATTTGTTGAATTTGGGCTATCTGGTCATCTAAATCAACTCTAGATTGGGAATGAGAATAGGCGGTGGATTGCATGCTAACAATGCCATCCAACATTTGCTTGTTGGACTCCATCATTTGCGTATGCATAGACTCTATCATTTGTTCGTTAGTAGCTATTAACTCATCCAATGGAGACGGTAGAAAAGGAGAAGAAGAGGGCTGGAAATAATGATCATTGGGTTGAAAATTAGAGTGAAAATGTTGCCCAAGATATTGTGGGGCTGAATTTCCTATGTCATGCCACAAGAAGTTTTGATGATCTCCTGAACCCGAGTTATAACCATTGAAGTATGGATCACTACCCGGTTCAGAGAAATTTGCATTTGGTTGTTCTAGATAAAAATCCGAGAATTGTCTCGTTGGAAAACAATCTCTTGTATGATGTGTATTACTAGAGCAAAAAGCACAAAACGCATGTGGTGTGTAGAATTGAGTTGGGAGATAATTATTCTCCATCTAGGAGTAATTCAACAACACACAAAGCAATCAACACAACACTTCATCACCATAACCTCCACATATGATATTCCCTTTCTCCTCAATTATCAAGACAAAAATTAAATTGGCCATGACAAGGACCGATGCTTGAACACGAAATTAAAACAGGATAAGAGCCTCAACAAGGGCTTCACAACTAAACTAAAACTAGATTTAACACATGCACAATATTCACAACTCGAAACTAGAAGTCACGAGACTTACCTAGGGTCCTCTAGACTTACAATTTGCTTGCATTCCCACGGCGAGCTTCGAGTCCCTAGAATCTTACAACACTTAAAACACTAAGATAGACAAAACACACAAGGAATATTCACAAGACACAATATTCACAATCAAACTAAAATTAACCCTAAACTTTGGTTGATAAACCGTTTGCAGTCCCCGGCAACGACGCCAAAAATTGATCGGTTGATCAACTACACATCAACCTTCGCAATAACACTAATCATTGTAAAATAGGGCTATTGGTCGGGTAAGTCAAACCACTGGGACTGCGCTAGTCTTACGGCAACCTTAGTGTCTAGAATCTTTCTAGAATGATGAGGGGGTGTTCATAAAGGTTTTGTTTATTGTCACTTAAATTAGGAATTCAAAGTGCATAAAACACTAATTTGCAAGGAATTTAGGATGAAATAGAACAATAGAGAAGAGACTAGGGAAGAGACTCCACAACCATCAATAAGCATGCTAGGATATGATTTACTTAGGGGAATAACATATATGTATAACCATAGGATGCAACAACACAAATTATTACATTCCCTTCAAGAAATTTATGAAATCAATAGGTAAGAATAACCTATCAAAGCATTGCATGTTTTGGTTACCTAAACTAGGTTGTAACCTTAGACATACTCACTAAGCATCGAGTTATCAAGCCCTTAATCACATAGTAGAAGCACATGACATAGAATCCAAGAATAATCTATCAAAGGAAGATCCTAAGCAATAGATAATCAAATCTCCTAAATATCATGCCATTAACAACACTTCCATAAACTCCATTCCATTGTCACTATGAAAATGTAGCAATATAATCATAGGAGAAAAACCATCTAAGACAAGATATTTAACTCAAGATGATTATGTATAGGTATTGAAATTCATTACATCAAATGAAGAGCTCTAGTTCATGGAAGGATTACATACATATATTAACCCCCAAATATAAATCAAAACAAAGCAAAGCTTACAAAATGGAGCTTCATCACCTCCCTAGAAGAGGTTTAGTTACCCATGGCGGCCCTAGATGAAGGAAGAAGCAAGGCTTTCCCCTCCATTTTCGAGCTTCCTCCTTGAAGCTTCAAGAACTCCTCCTCTTTGCTCTCTTCTCTCTCCTTTATCTTGTAAAAATTCAAGGATATGAAATGTGTGTCCTTTGGTTGCCTTTTGTCCTCCAACAAAACCCTCTCTCTCCTCCAAAAAACATCCCCAACCACCTCATTAATAGGGAAATGCAAAGTTGGAAATTTCAGAGCACAAGTGGGCTGTCTCATGGAGCAAACTGCCCAAATTTCGAGTGCTCGAAATAGGGCCTCGAGCACTCGAATTTAGTGTAAAAAGCTCCATGCTTCACTTGCTCCGCCCAGAACTACTTTGATGAAATGGCCATAACTTTGCGATCCGAACTCCGAATGATGAACCGTTTAAAGATTTGGAGAGCTGATTCAGAGCTTTAAAAACTTTATGTTTTGATGAAGACCCAAATCTCAAGTCTGGTTGGTCAAAAATGGGGAGAAAGGCAGTACTTCAGTGCTGCCAGGCAGTTCTGCGCACCTCTGGTAACAAGGCCATAACTCTCTCCTCGGAGCTCCGAATGATGAACCGTTTGAAGATTTAGAAAGCTAATTCAGAGCTCTAAATCTTTCATGTTATGATGGAAGTCCAGTTCTCGAGATTTTGGGGTCAAAATGGTGAGCAAAGTCCTGACTCCACTGTTGATCTCGTGAAGCAATCTGCCCTAATTTCGAGCACTCGAAATAAGGCCTCGAGCACTCGAAAATTGGCCAGAATGCCTTATGCTTGGTTTACTCCGCCCGGACCTACTTTGGTAAAATGGCCATAACTTTGCGCTCTGAACTCCAAATGATGAACCGTTTGAAGATTTTGAACGCTAATCCAGAGCTCTAAAAACTTCATGTTTTGGTAGAGATCCAATTCTCAAGGATGTTTGGTCGAAATTGAAGAGCAAGCAGAAATTCATTGCTGCCATGCAGTTCTGAGCACCTATGATAAGAAGATCATAACTCTCTATTCCAAACTCCGAATGATGAACCGCTTGAAGATTTGGAAAGCTGATTCAGAGTTCTAAATATGTCATGTTATGAGGGAAGTCCATTTCTTGAGTTTACATGGTCAAAATGGTGAGCAAAGTCCAGGTTCCACTGCTGCCAGAAATTCAGCATTGTGACCTTTGATGTTCAAAACTCCACAAAGCATCCTTCTTGCTTCTTTTTGGCCAATGAACCTGAAAATACGCAAAAACGTGCATATGAAGGTAATCTACATAATTAAACAAACAATGGACTTAAATAATGCAATTAAGGGCGCTTGAATATGCAATATTCGGCGCTTATCAGTGCATAGCACCGAGCGTAGGGGCCTCCTTTTGCAAGCCTTATATGCCATGGACCGAGGCCAATGGTTCTCCATCTCGGAGCTCATTTGGACAACATTTATGAAGTTTTGGTATGACGCTCATAATGCACGGGTTCCGCGAGTTGAAAATCGGAAATTGCCTTTGCCGTTTTTCATCACTCGGCTCCTAAAGTACAAGGGTTTCATTGTTCCTCCCCATGAACCAAAAGGCGAAAAGATTAAAAAATTTACAAAGCGTCGGTGGATCAATGTTCTTAGCCATTCTAGTACCCTTCAGCCTGCTGCCCCCCTGTTCATCCAAGCTCCACCTCCTCTTCCTTCTGAGGATGCTTCCATGGCAATAGCCGCTGCAAGGTTAGAGCCTCCGGTCGACTCTCAGCAGGACCAGGCTTTCATCCGGGCTAGCATTGCTGGTATTCATAAGCAGATGGATCGTTTTGAGAATTCTTTGTCTGCGTACACTCGGACTATGTGTGAGACTTCTTCCCGTGCCGAAGAAGATCGTCGTCTTGCTGCTGAAGACCGCCGTGTCGCAGCTGAGGAACACTGTTTGGCTTCCGCCGAACAGCGTAAGACTCAATCTCTTCTCCATTCCATCCTTGCCCGTTTACCCTCTGGCCCATAGCTTGTTGCGAGTGTTGGACCTTATCTTTTTGTTCATATGTAAATATTTCTCTTGTATCTTTTGTTTTACTTTTGAACTTTTAGAATTTGCTATGCATAGGTTGCTCTAGTAGACATAATCTATGTACAGCTCTTTTGTAATCATGTAAACTCCGTTTTGAATGCAAATTCTCTCTTTTCTTTATCTTTTTGTTCAGTATTTTTCTGTATATGTGCTTGTGCTATTAATGCCTTTTGTGGTTGTTTCTTTTTGTTCTTCGTCATACTATCCAGGTGGCGCAGTCCATTTCAAGTTTGGGGGTTTTGTCTTACCATGCCTTTTCCTTCCCTTGGGTATTTTTGTTCCTTTTTACTTTTTGTCATTTTTGTCTTTAACTTTAATCCATGTCCCACATTGAGGACACTGTGTCGTTCAAGTTTGGGGGCGCATTATTGCATTCTTGGCATAGTTTTGGTATCATATTTTTGTAAAGCAATGATAGTGTAACTTGGAACTTGTTGGAGATAAAGCATATGTTTAAAACTTTGTGTATAGAAGCACTTGACATTTTTGAAAATAAAGAAAAATTTGAGTTGAAATGATCATGTGAATTCAAATTAATCTGTATAAATGTCTCAATTAGATTCTTGCTGGACTTTGCACTTTTATAAGCTTCACAATGCACAGATGCACATTGGAAACTTAACTGTGAGGCATGCAACATGATTGACCTTGATCTTGGCCTAGTTAATCTGATTTGATGAATCTAATGGATGAATATCTTTGGCATGATTCTTAAAAAATAAAATAAAAAATAAAAAAAAATTGAGAAAGATAGAAAATAATGACCAGTTGAAGTTCGTAGCCTTTCCAACTCGAGCTATTAAGCCCTATGGAGTGTCTCTACACTTAGTACCCTAAAGCCATCTGGTTTGGGAGTTGTTGGCCTAACGCTTGCTATATGGGTTGGTTAGAAAGCTTAAAGGACTTAAACATTGCACGGTCATTCAAAAAAAATTATAATAAACATGGTTTGTTGGAGTTCGTAGCCTTTCCAACTTGAGCTATTAAGCCCTATAGAGTGTTTCTACACTTAGCACCCTAAAGCCATCTGGTTTGGGAGTTATTGGCCTAACGCTTGCTACATAGGTTGGTTAGAAAGCTTAACGGATTTCAGCACTGCACAACCATTCTATGTTTCATTTTTGAGCTTTAATAAATTGTCAGCAGGCAACAAAAGTTGTCTTGTAAATAAAATCATGCCTTAGGGACTTCATTTAAAGGGGAATTCAATGATTTGAAAACTTGTGCCTTGGAATTGGAAAAGAAAGTAAAAGCCGCATGTTGAGAATCCAATTCACTTTCACTGAAGTAGAGTTGATTTCCATTTAAGAGATGACAATTGAGTTATTTATATGGACGATGATGTTGATGCATGCATGTTGAAATGGTTTTTGTCAATTTTTGTATCAATGCTTCATATATGCATGGTAGTTTTCCCAATGACTCCATCTCCAGCTCTTTGTCTGTTTCAAGTTGTATTTGAGCTATGTATATATTTATTTTTGCCATGGTTGATATTTTTGTTTTAGCATTCCCATGTTTTTCATTCCATCAAGTTTTTCATTCTGGTTTTGCTAAGGGACTAGCAAAATGTAATTTTGGGGGTGTGATAAGCGCCGAATATTGCATATTGAAGCGCCCTAAATTGCATTAGTTAAGTCCATTATTTGATTTTATTATGCAGATTATCTTCATTTGTGCATTTTTGTTTATTTTCAGGTTCGTTGGCTTAAAAGAAGCAAGAATGATGTTTTTGTTGAAATTTTGAATGCAAAGTGCTCAATGCTGAAGCTTGGCAGCAGTGGAACCTGACTTTTGTCACCATTTTTGACCTATCAAACTCAAGAACTGGACTTTGATTATAACATAAAAGATTTAAAGCTCTGAATCAGCTTTCCGAATCTTCAAGCAGTTTGTCATTCAGAGTTCGGAGCAGAGAGTTATGATCTTCTTATTAGAGGTGCTTAGAACTGCCTGGCAGCAATGAGTTTCTGCCTTGATCTTCAATTTCGACCAACCAGACTTGAGAATTGGATCTCCACCAAAACATAAAGTTTTTATAGCTCTAAATCAGCTTTCCAAATCTTCAAACATTTTGTCATTCGGAGTTTGGAGTACAAAGTTTTAGCCATTTTACCAAAGTAGGTCCGAGCGAAGCAAAGCAAGCATGGAGCAATCTGCTCCATTTTTGAGTGCTTGAGGCCCTATTTCGAGCACTCAAAATTCAGGCAGAATGCAGCTCGGGACTCCTCATTTTCAGCCACTTGCTTCATTGGTTTCCTCAATTTGAATCTCCCTCTTTTATGAAGTGGTTGGGAATGTTTTTGGAGGAGAGAGAGGGCTTTGTTGGAGGAGAGAAGGCAACCAAAGGCCACATATATCCTATCCCTCATTTTTAGAAAAGGAGAGGAGAGAGAAGAGAGCAAAGAGGGTGGTGTTCTTGAGTGCTACAGTAGGAGCTCGAAAATGGAGATGGAGGCTTCTTCTTCTTCTTCATTCCTTGTAGTCATGGGTAACTAAACCACACCTAGGGAGGTGATGAAGCCTCCCCTTGTTATTCATGTTTTAGATTAGGCTATGTTGGGGATTATGATGTATACTTTGGCATTTTCATAGTTAGAGCATATCATCTCATGTAATGAACTCTAACACTTTTAAATGATTAATGCGAGTTTATTTTGCTTGTCTTAATGATCTTTGTATTAATTTTATTGCTTGCATTCTCATAGTGACAATGGGAATCAAACTATGATTTGTTTTCAAGGCATGTTGTTAGAAAAATGGATAGTCCATTGCTTAGGAATTTCCTTTGATGGGTTATGCTAGTTTCCTACCTCATGTGCTTTATCATTTGGTTATAAACTTGATAGTTCTTGCTTGAGTGAATATGTTGAGGGCTACACTTCAGTTTAGGTAGCTCAAATGTATGAATTTTTGAGGGATTATTCTTGTTTAATGATTTAATGAACTTTTCCAAGAGTGTATGGTAACATAGTGTTGCTATATATTCCATGACCATTTTATACATTGTACCTCCCCAATTTAGCCTTAGTCTAGCATGTACTTAGGGTGTAGTGTGGATTCATCTTCCTAGTATTTTCTACTTGTATCTCACTTCCTTTAATTTAATTGCAATTTATTGTTTTATGCATTTCAATTTCTTAGTTTAGTGACAAACACACAAACCTTTTATAAACCTCCCTCATCATTATAGAATGATTCTAGACATTTAGGCTGTATTAGACTAGCGCAGTCCCAGTGGTTCGACTTACCCGACCAATAGCCCTATTTTACAATGATTCGTGCTATTGCGAAGGTTGATGTTAATTGACCAACCGATCAGAGGGACAGATTAGATCAAAACGCTAATCCCTACCCATTCATACATACCGAATGGATTAACTAAAACAGTTAAATCCTACATGGTTTCATGTCCTGTCAACTGAAACAGTTAAACGACATATTGGATGGTTGTTTATATTTCTATGTTAGGATGGATAGGGATTTAATTAAAACAGTTAAATCCTAATTATATGTCGTGTCTGGACGAAGAACAGTTGGTCGACATAACTTTGTATTTGGATGGAATTTATATATATAATTATGGTACCGCAATATGAGCTTGAATCTCATAATCGATGGTTAGGAGCGTATATGCAGTAGGATGCATAGCTGGCTATGTTGGTTGAGGTATACCCTGTTAGGCTTAGGTAGTCATGCTCACTCAGGTGCGTTTTGCATGTTGCCTTCTATTCAGGTTGAGATCCTCATCATAGTCCAGTGAGAGTCCTATAGTGTGGATATATATATATTTTTATGGACTATATAGATATGGTTGAGACATCTAGGATGTATCTACGTATCGAGTCTCTGTTTGGATTGTAGTTAGAATAGAACTTGTTCATGGGCTTGACCTATTATTATTTTTCAGGTATCTGACAGTTCCAGTCTTAGAGCTTGTTCGTGCTGGGCAGAGACAGTCATTCATTCTTCCGACTGCGTAAGACTACTATTTATTATTTAGTTTTGGATTGCCTTGTTTAGTTTAGTTTTACTTCTGTTGGGTTTTGAATAGGGGTCCACCAGATGGATTCCCAGGTTGTATTAGAAATGGAGAAGTTGAATGTATCGGAAGAGTTTCTTATTTATAAAATTTATTATGAGGTTTTAGTTTCTAGATTATCATTTTAGTATTATTTTTAGCAATTTTATTTATTCATATTTATCTTAATTGTATTATGTGTTCGTTTATAGCTAATTGGTTTGATATCCTCGGGTAATCGGGCGTAGGGCTAGCCAACCTGTATCTAGAAATCTGGGGTATCACAATTCTTGGCTCCCGCATGGTCGTATTTGGCCTTCACACACAAAACACGATTCTCATGAGGTCTTCACGGCCTCTCGGAAGGTCATCAAATGGTTGTCTCCTTCGTGGGATCTACTAGTGGCTATCCATATTCGGAACCGTTATTTTTGGTATCACTTTTATCTCTGTGGTCATTGTTGCTGTCTTTATCATTATCTATGCTCATTTTTGTATATTTACATGCTTTCTGTCTTTAAATTTACTTATTAACGTAAAATGAGCACGCACTTGCACACGTGTGTCCTACGACCAGGGGATGACTTTCGTGGCTTCCCCGTGGTCGTATTTAATTTCACACATAAAAAGTGGTTCTCGTGAGGTTGTCACGGCCTCTCGGAAGCTAACCAAATGGTTGTTCCCTCGTGGGACTTCTCGATAGCTTTCCATATTTGGAACCACCACCAAAGGGCATTTTTACACTTTTTATCACACCAAGCATTTTTTGACTTTAAAACCGGCTTAAAATTAAAAATGGACATTGCTGACCATACATGGGTAATAGAAATTTTATTTATAAAATGTCATTTTTGTCGGTTCCTGACACTTTTTGAACCATTTTAAACTAAAGTGGTCACTTTGGTCGTTTTCGGCCTTTTATAAAAGCCCAGTTTTAATTAAGTGGTCATTTTTGCCATTTCCGGTACTAAAAACCTTTTTTGTGTTAAAATGGTCATTGATAAAACGTCTATAAAATCCTGCATGGCCGAGGAATGATTGCACCTGTCTAACAGATGATTGGGGAGGAAGATTGGCTATAAGATCCACCTTTGCTTTATCCACTTCAATTCCTCTCTTGGATATTATATGGTCAAGGACAATTCCTTCGTGTACCATGAAGTGACTTTTCTCTTAGCTCAAGATTAGATTCTTTTCTTTACATCGCTGAAGAACAAGTGCTAAATTTTCCAATCAGTTGTCGAATGTAGACCCAAACACCAAGAAATCATCCATGAAGACTTCCAGAAATTAGAGAAGATAGCCATCATGCATCTCTGAAAGGTGACTGGTACATTACAGAGTCCGAATGGCATACGGCAGTAGACAAACATACCATATGGACAACTAAAAGTTTTCTTCTCTTGTCTCTCTAACCTGTAGTAGTGCATTGGGGAAGTAGGTTACCTTCGGAATTTTTCACCACTGTAATCCCTGATTTCTTTGGAACCACTTGAATCGGGCTTACCCACTGGCTGTTTGAAATTGGGTAAATAATACATGCGTTAAGTAGTTTGACCACTTTCTTTTTCACCAGCTCTTTTATATTCGAATTTAACCGCCACTGTGCTTCTCATGAAGGTTTTGAGTTTTCTTCTAAGAAAATGTGATGCATATATACCGAGGGATCAATCCCTTTAAAATCAACCACACTCTTGCCAATAGCTTCTCGATGAGTGGCCAGTACCACTAGCAATTTCTCATCTTGTATATGGGATATCTTTGCTGAAATAATTAGCAGAAGAGTGTTTTTTGGCCCAAGATATGCATACTTCAGATGAGAGGGCAACGACTTCAGCTCTAGCTCTGGTGGAGACTTTAAAGATGGCATAGGGGGTTCACTTGACAATGGTGGGAGTGGCTTAATAAATATCTTTGATGGTGGAATTTTGTGCACACTGGCTACTGGTGCGATTCGAACTGAGTGATCAAAATGATGTAAGAAATGTAAGTGTGTGAAGTGGCCACCACAGTTAAAATTTATGAAAACCACTTAACACTATACTATGTAGTAAGAGTGAAAAGGGATCGTCCTAAGGGATTTGCAAGGTATTACGGAATCAAATTCGGGTTAGTAGGCCGAGTGATCAAATAGAGGTTTGGTTGGTTGAATTAAGCGACAATTCAAATAAAAACATGTAAATTAAAGCAATCTAGAGATTAAGGTGTAGAGAATGAGAGAGAAGTCTCAAGGCATAGAGTTCACCGCTAAGCTTCTCCTCACGAAACATTTAGCATTTGTCAATTTAGGGGGATTCCATGTTGTAAAACAAATGTGTATGCCATCAATTGAAATAATAAGCATGGATGACCAAATAAGTATACATTGTCTAACCAAGCTAATGAGTAGTGCAACCTATCAAATTAATCCATTAAACATTCAATAAACCCACAATTAATGCACACAAAAATCTAGAGAAATGTACTACTTGCACTCATAAGCATAGATCATCAAACAATAAGAATGAATTGTCTACTTATCTAAGAATTTAAAGTAACTACATTACAATTATACTAATGACTAGGAAATTAAACTAATTAAACTATGGAGGTTGCACAATCCATCAAGAAATAAGCATAATCCATCAAATAAACCACAAGAGTATTCAATTAAGCACCATGCCTTGACCATCACTAGATCTACAATTCCAACACACATAGACATGCATTAAACTCATAAAATCTAGTGTAAGCACATGATCATTCATTATAACATACATAGACATATGAATAGAAATAAAAGATCAATTGGAATAATTCATCCATACAAATCATGTAGAAACTCAAGATTTATATATAATCATAGGTCAAAACATTATTTATAACATAAATTCCCAAAAAGTATAAAACATTAAAGTTTAGGAGGCAAACATAGAGGCTATCTCTAGCCCCAATAGAAGGATCTAGCCACTCATGGTTGTTGTCATCCAACCCTCAAGAGCTTTCTTCAATGTAGGCACCATCTTCTTCCTCTTGCTTTGGTCTCCAAAAACCCTAATCTAGAGAGAGAAACTTATCTAAGAGCTATCTATTTTTTTAGCTAAAGTTGGGAACAAAAGTTGGAACTTTTTATAATTGATTCAATTATATTTAAATATAAGCCTCTTTGAGTAGGCAACAAGTCAAAAAATAGGCATTTCATTGATCTAATCCTGCAGCTACAAAAGTTGGTGGAGTTCGGGCATGCTAGGGAATAAAACAGCTCACTGTTAGCAGGATCTTCGATCGATCGGCTTTGATAGATCGAAACTTACTTCGATTGATCAAAGTTCACCTGGCATAAAAGTATCTTCTTGGCCTTATTCAGATTGCTAAGCTGGCACTGCGTTCACTTCGATCGATCGAAGATCTTGTTGATTGATAAATGCTCAAATGTTGCACATTTTAGCACCTAAGTTAGGGTATTTTAGTCCATTCATCTATCTTACTTTCCCGTTTTAGTTCTAATTTGTTTTTTTTTTTTTTGTCTATTCCAGGTTCATAAGGTTCAAACATGCTAAAAAGAGCCTATTAGCCCTGTAACGGCCCAAGCTTTTCAACCCGGTGCGTCAGTGATGACCCGAAGTTAACCTGATAACGGATTTGAAATGTGATCGATGGATCGATTACAATTATAAATGAAATCGTTTTACAATAGCACAAATCATTGTAAAATAGGGCTATTGGTCGGGTAAGTTGAACCACTGGGACTGCTAGTCTATGGCAACCTAAGTATCTAGAATCTTTTTAGAATGATGAGGGGGATTATAAAGGATTTGTTGGATTGTCACTAAAACTAAAATGTGAGGTTCATAAAATAAAGCTTGCGAGAATTAAAGCGAGATAAAATACGAGTAAAGATAACTAGGTAAGTGAATTTGCCTCCATCCCTCTACACATGCTAGATATAGAACTAATTTAGGGGATAAACAATATATAATGGTCAAGAATTGTATAGCGATACATAGTTGCCATATAATTAACGAGAAGTACATTAAGCCTTAAACAAGCATAATCCACCAAAGGTGAATGTGTTTAAACTACTTAAACTAGGATGTAACTTAAACACACTTACTTGGATGAAAGATTATCAAGTTCTTGACAAAAATGATGAAGCACATGAAGGTAGAGATTAAGCATACACCATCAAAGGATTTTCCTAAGCAATGATATATCAAAGTCACCTATCAACATGCCATTAAACCATTTCATAACCTTATTTCCATTGTCACCATGAAAACATAAGCAATATGATTAATGTAAGACGTTACCTAGAACAAGATAATCAACTTAGAAAAATCATTCATATAAATATCAACATCCATTACAACCAATGAAGTGCTCTTGGTCATGAAAAGACCATAGAAAATACATTGTAATCCCCAAAAATAGAACTATACTAGAACATGCTTACAAGGGGGAGGGGCTTCATCACCTCCCTAGAGGAAGAATTAGTTACCCATGGATGCCTTAGTAGAAGGAAGAAGCTTGCCTCCAACCTCCATTTTCGAGCTCCCTTTTTGTAGGCACAAGAACTCTATCCTTTTCTCTCTATTCTCTCTCCAAAAATCTTGCCAAAATGAGATATATTATATATGGTTCTCCCCTCTTCTTTTATAGACATATTGTTTACCAAACCTCCACCAAACAAGGCTCCAACCCCCAACCAAAGAACAACTTCAACCACTCATCAAAGATGGAAATCAGAATTGAGGGATTCAAGGTGCAAGTGGGCTGAAATGTTCCTTTGAGCACTTGAAGAAGAGGCTTCGAGCACTCAAAGATGGTCATGGACCATTCTGGTCGAATTTTGAGAGCTCGATGGTCCTTCTTCGAGCGCTCGAAGGTGCAACTTTCTGCATTCTTCAACTTGTTCTACGTTGAGCTACTTTGGTAAAAAGACCATAAGTCTTTGTTCCGAACTCAAAATGACAAAATGTTTGATGATTTGGAAAGCTAACTCAAAGATCTAGCTACTCCAATAGAATTCCATTTCTCAAGTTTGGTGGGTCAAAAATGAAGAGCAATGTCGAACTTCACTGCTGCCAGGCTATTCTGAGTACCTTTGGTAAAAAGGCCATAACTGTCTGCTCCAAACTCTAAATGAAGAACTGTTTGATGATTTAGAAAGATAATTCAAAAATCTAAGTACGCCATGTTTTAATGGAAGTCCAGTTCTCAAGATTTCTAGGTCAAAAATGACAATCAAAGTTGAACTCCACTGTTGCCAGGCTGTAAACTTCAACATTGCACACTTTGATATTCAAGAATTCATCAAAGCATCATTTTTATTCCTTTTTGGGAAACAAACCTGAAAATATATAAAAACATGCAAATGAAGATAATCTATATAAAATAATCAAATAATGGACTTAACTAATGCAACTAAGGGCGCTTGAATATGCAATATTCGGCGCTTATCACACCCCTAAACTTACATTTTGCTAGTCCCTTAGCAAAACCAAAATGAAATACATACATAGCTTAAATACAACTTGAAACAATCAAAGGACTAGAGACGGGGTCATTAAGCAGACTACCATGCATATATAAAGCATTGATACAAAATTTTGCTAAACACGTTTTAACATACATGCATCAGCATCCAAGTCTATATGAATAACTCAATTGTCATCTCTTGAATGGAAATCAACTCTAACTTTAGTGAAAGTGGATTGGATTCTCAACAT
Source organism: Cornus florida (assembly GCF_030987335.1). NCBI lineage: Eukaryota > Viridiplantae > Streptophyta > Magnoliopsida > Cornales > Cornaceae > Cornus > Cornus florida. Next base: position 75,636,967 of record NW_026775573.1, on the reverse strand, counting down.
GCGGCTTTTACTTTCTTTTCCAATTCCAAGACACAAGTCTTCAAATAATTGAATTCCCCTTTAAATGAAGTCACTAAGGCATGAATTTATTTACAAAACAACTTTTGTTGCTTGTTGACAATTTATTAGAACCCAAAAATAAAACAAAAAATGGTTGTGCAATGCTGAAGTCCTTTAAGCTTTCTAACCAACCCATGTAGCAAGCGTTAGGCCAACAACTCCCAAACCAGATGGCTTTAAGGTGTTAAGTGTAGAGACACTCCTTGGGCTTAATAGCTCGAATTGGCAAGGCTACGAACTCTAACGGACCATGTTAATTACTAATTTAATATTATTATTATTACTATTTGAATAACTGTGCAATGTCTAAGTCTATTAAGCTTTCTAACCAACCTATGTAACAAGCGTTAGGCCAACAACTCCCAAACCAGATGGCTTTAGGGTGTTAAGTGTAGAGACACTCCTAGGGCTTAATAACTTAAGTTGAAAATGCTACAAACTCAAACTGGTAATTTTTTTTTTTTTTTATTATTATTTTTTTAACTTAGAAAAAGCATACCAAAGGTATCCCATCCATTAGGTTCATCAATTCAGATCAGCTAGGTCAAGATCAGGGTCAATCAAGTTGCATGCTTTACAGTTAAGTTTCCGATGTGCATCTGTGCATTGTGAAGCATAAAAGAGTATAAAATCCAACGAGAATCTAATTGAAACATTTATACAGACTAAATTGCATCCAAATGGTCATTTCAAATTCACTTTTTTCTTTATTTTCAAAACTTAACAATTGCTTCTATGCACAGGGTATTAAACATATGCTTCACCTCTGACAAGTTTCAAATTACACTATCATTGCTTTACAAAAATGTACTACCAAAAATGCAATATTGCACCCTTAAACATGAATGACACATTGTCCTCAATGTGGGACAATAAGTAAATCAAAATAAGAGTAAAGAGGGTTAAAGAACAATAATACCAAGTGGAGTGCCGAAGGCAAAGGTTTCCATGTATGTGAATACACAAATGTTTCCCCCAAACTTGGACATGAAGACCTGTCAAAACATAACTAATATACACATGTAAAAGCATAGGTCTCTTAAGAAAAACCAAAACAGAGATAATAACACTAACATGAATTTTATTGAAAGATAAAAATCTATACAAAACACCAATATGCACACATTAGCCACAAGTTTAAAATGTATAACAAAATAATGCCAAAAGCGGTGCCATTTAGAGAGATGAAGTTGGTTCAAGAATTTTGTCGAGCAAGTGGTGTGCACTCTGCAAAAATTAGAGGCAAAGACAGTGAATGGTTCTTAAAAACCCAAAATTTTTTACCTGCAATTGACAATATACAAGTCCCAAACATATACTATATCTCTACACAATCAATCTCATCCTCCATTTATACCAAAAATGTGAAAGAGAAAGAGAAAGAAGAAACTTGCCCAAAAATGGAGAACCAAAGGCCCCTTGTGCTTGGTGGTAAGTGGTGGTGATGTGGATGAGAGAGTGATGGAGATGGGAGAAGGTTGGAGATGAAGAAGTGAGGAAGAGGAAGGGGTGGAGAAGTTAGGAGAGGGTGCATTCATGGGGAGTCGTGGGGATGAAGGGAGTGAATGAGGTAACCGAAACAAATGGGAAAGGGAAAGGCAGGTTTAAAAAGGTGGGGGTCAGTTCGAGCGCTCGAAGGAGGATCTTCGAGCGCTCGAAGATTGGGCAGAGGGCTTTGAGCCGTGGTATATAGGCTTCAAGTGCTTGAAGGTTCTTTTTCGAGTGCTCGAAGAGTGGGCAGTGAGCATTTTGCAACCTTCGAGCACTCGAAGGAAGGTTTCGAGCGCTCGAAAACCAGGCAGTATGCATTTAGGCACCTTCAAACACTCGAACTGCAAAGCAAAATTTCTCTAAGTCCTATAAGCACTTGGATTGCAATCTTTGCTACACGGTAATGGTAACAAGGTTAGAGAGTGTGCTAATGTAGGACTTAAATACTCGGATGGACTTGGAAAACCATGATCAACCAGTGCACTGAAAATAAGAGGTTATGCATAAGAGTACCATTCCGAAGGTTCGATGAAATTGCTAGATAGAGCTGAAAACTTCCGGGAATGAAGACAAGGGTTGAGAAGGTTTAAGAAAACCAGTATGAATATTTGGACACAATTTAAGATAGTTCAGATAAGGTTAAAGTTTTGGCTTTTCTTAACCATTTCACAGAAAATTTCAAGGCTCAGGCAATTGGAAATTAGGGAAGCATGGAAATAGAAAGAATTTCTTCCCTTGAGTGTTGGATTTTCATTCTTAGCCGAATGGGATCAGTACCAGGGTCCAAGAATTTATCAATTAGAACTTAAGATCTAATGGACCCGGGACACCTCGTAAAACCTTTGGAACGGGGTTCGGAGTTCATTTGCAAGAAGCGCTTTGTTTGAGGCTCGAATTTCCCGTGATTTTTGGATTTTTCGAGAAAATTGTCGGAATGACCTTGAAAAATTTTAAAAATGGTACTGAGACCTTAAAATGACTAAAAAAACCAAATGTGACTTTTGGAATGCAATTCGAGACAATTCTGGAAAAAGTCACATTTTGGTTATACTTAGCTAATTTCCAGAAAATTCATGGCCAAGGCAACTTAAAGGAGGGAAGCTTTGGAATTCAAAGAATTGCTTACCATGAGTGCTAAATTTAATGTCGATAGCTAGACGAATCTCAAAGTAGGGTTTACCCTACACCAAGTCTCTTTAGAAAGTTATACTTCCCTAAATAAGAAAGTTCTTTTAGAAGCAGAAGAAAAAGAGCTTGAAGAAAAAAAATGAAAAGGGGTAAAGGAAAGACCTCAACCCACTTTTCTTCCTCAATGAAGAACTTTGCATTATGGGGCTGATTTGGATTATGGGAAGATGGATCAAGTGAGGGCACACCTAGCAAAGGTTTTTGAAAGATCATATTTAGCATGGGAATGCCCAAAAAATTATCCTTCAAACTTTCAACATCTTCCTCACACTTATTCGGTGGTTCGGGCTCAACAGTTTGTGATAACTCAAGAGAGGGAATGGGAGGAGATGTAAGCTCCCAAGAAAGAGATACATTTGATGTTGCCCAATGAAGAGAGTGAATGGGGGAAGGAATATCAAGCAAAGAATTTACATCCCAAATAGAATTGTCAACATCAAAATCCTCACAATTGAAATGAGCCAAGCAAGTTTTTAGAGGATCCTCCATTGAAGGAGGTGTATCACGCGAAGGATTCTTTAGGGGCTGTTTTGGATTTTTAAAGGAGACAATCTCTTCATCATTATTTTCCTCATTTTGAACCACAAATTCTTCAATTTTTTGTGTTGCAACAATTTGAACTTCAACCACAATTTCTTCATTTTCACATGTGGTAACCATTTAATCATTATAATGATGAAAGTTACTAGGATTAATCTCATCATTCATAGAATTTTCTTTTGGATTGGCCACAAGTTCGATGGGAAATTCTTCTTCCTTTTCATAATTTAGAGCATTAACCATTTGTTGAATTTGGGCTATTTGGTCATTTAACTCAACTCTAGATTGGGAATGAGAATAGGTGGTAGATTGCTTGCTAACAGTGTCATCCAACATTTGTTTGTTAGAATCCAGCATTTGCATGCTAATAGACTCCATCATTTGTTTTTTGGCAGCAATAAACTCATCCAATTAAGATGGTGGAAAAAGAGAAGAGGGCTAGAAATAATGATCATTGGGTTGAAAATTGGCGTGAAAATATTGCCCATGAGATTGTGAGGCTGAATTTTCCATGTCATGCCATAAGAAGTTTTGATGATCTCCCCAACCCGAGTCATAACCATTGAAGTATGGATCATTACCCGGTTCAAAGAAATTTGCATTGGGTTGCTCTAGATAAAAATCTAAAAATTGTCCTGGTGGAGGACAATCTCTTGTATAATGTGTATGAATAGAGCAAAATGCACAAAACTTATGTGGTGTGTAAAATTGAGTTGAAGGAAAATTACCCTCCATTTAAAACTAATTTAACCTCTTGTTGAGATACACAAAAAAAATTTCACACATAACATATATACAACACAAAGAAGATACACAACAACCCTTCACCAAAAATCCACATGCAATGATCCCTCTCTCCTAAATTCAACTAGACAAAAAATAAATGGCCATGACAAGGACCGATGCTTGTAATTGATAATAAATAAGAAACTAGCCTCGACAAGGGCTTTACAACTTAACTATTGCTAAATTTAACACATGCACGATATTAACAACTTCGAAACTAGAAGGTCGAGAGACTTACCTGGAGTCCTCTAGACTTACAAATTTTGCAAGCATTCCCTCGGCGAGCATCAAGTCCCTAGAATCACACAAAGATGGTCAAAACCACACAAGAAATATTCACAAATCACAGTATTAACAATCAAACCAAAGTTAACCCTAGAACTTCGGTTGCTAAAGCGTTTGCAATCCCCGGCAACAGGGCCAAAAATTGATCGACGGATCGATTACAATTATAAATCAACCCGTTTTGCAATAGCACAAATCACTGTAAAATAGGGCTATTGGTCGGGTAAGTCGAACCACTGGGACTGCTAGTTTATGGCAACTTAAGTATCTAGGATCATCTTTTAGAATGATAAGGGGGTTTATAAAGGATTTGTTAGATTGTCACTAAAACTAAAATGTGAGGTTCATAAAATAAAGCTTGCGAGAATTAAAGCGAGATAAAATACGAGTAAAGACAACTAGGGAAGTGAATCTACCTCCATCACTCTACACATGCTAGATATAGAACTAATTTAGGGGATAAAAAATATATAATGGTCAAGAATTATATAGCGATACATAGTTGCCATATAATTAACGAGAAGTACATTAAGCCTTAAACAAGCATAATCCACCAAAGGTGAATGTGTTTAAACTACTTAAACTAGGATGCAACTTAAACACACTTACTTGGATGAAAGATTATCAAGTTCTTGACTAAAATGATGAAGAACATGAAGGTAGAGATTAAGCATACACCATCAAAGGATTTTCCTAAGCAATGATCTATCAAAGTCACCTATCAACATGCCATTAAACCATTTCATAACCTTATTTCCATTGTCACCATGAAAACATAAGCAATATGATTAATGTAAGACATTACCTAGAACAAGATAATCAACTTAGAAAAATCATTCATATAAATATCAACATCCACTGCAACCAATGAAGTGCTCTTGGTCATGAAAAGACCATAGAAAATGCATTGCAATCCCCAAAGTAGAACTATACTAGAACATGCTTACAAGAGGGATGGGCTTCATCACCTCCCTAGAGGAAGAATTAGTTACCCATGGATGCCTTTGAAGAAGGAAGAAGCTTGCCTCCAACCTCCATTTTCGAGCTCCCTCTTTGTAGCCACTAGAACTCTATCCTCTTCTCTCTATTCTCTCTCCAAAAATCTTGCCAAAATGAGATATATTATATATGGTTCTCCCCTCTTCTTTTATAGACATATTGTTTACCAAACCTCCACCAAACAAGGCTCCAACCCCCAACCAAAGAACAACTTCAACCACTCATCAAAGATGGAAATCAGAATTGAGGGATTCAAGGTGCAAGTGGGCTGAAATGTTCCTTCGAGAGCTCGAAGAAGAGGCTTCGAGCGCTCGAAGATGGTCGTGGACCATTCTGCTCGAATTTCGAGCGCTCGAAGGTGCAACTTTCTGCATTTTTCAACTTGTTCTACACTAAGCTACTTTGGTAAAAAGGCCGTAACTCTCTGCTCTAAACTCTAAATGATGAACCGTTTGATGATTTGGAAAGCCTACTCAAATATCTAAGTACACCATGTTTTAATGGAAGTCCAGTTCTATAGTTTGGTAGGCCAAAAATGAAGAGCAAAGTCGAACTTCACTGCTGCCAGGCTGTTCTGTGCACCTTTGGTAAAAAGGCATAACTCTCTACTCCAAACTCCAAATGAAGAACCGTTTGATGATTTGGAAAGCTAATTCAAAGTTCTAAGTATGCCATGTAGTAATGAAAGTCCATTTCTCTAGATTTCGGGGTCAAAAATGACAATCAAAGCTGAACTCCACTGCTGTTACGCTGTAAACTTCAGCATTGCACACTTTTATATTTAAGAACTCATCAAAACATCATTTTTATTTCTTTTTGGGAAACAAACCTAAAAATATATAAAAACATGCAAATGAAGATAATCTATATAAAATAATCAAATAATGGACTTAACTAATGCAACTAAGGGCGCTTGAATATACAATATTCGGTGCTTATCAAAATGCAGAAGCAAAAGATGAAACCATAGTCCTTTGGGATATAAATCATTTCTAAGACACCAATATGACATTCCATGAAGTCATGAGGTTAAAGAAAATGAAAGCACAAACGAGAGTCAAAACGGGCTAAATCCGTCAATTAAGGGCAAAAAGGTCAATTCTCTAATAAAAGGAGAAAATTGATTCTAAACAAGTCAAACAATATAAATACAACCTAATCTAATCATTTCACAACACTTCAAGAGGCTCTAAGAACTTTGGACAAGAATCCCACAAAATGCCCTTTTCCCGGTTTAAGCGAAAACTGACACTACTTCACTAAAACATGAATAACTCCCACTATGATTGGAATCTAAGAATGGAATAGGAATCATTGGAAATATGACTCAAAATCCTTTAGTTTAGGCTCAATAATCACCCCATTTGGATTAGAAATGAAGGAGTTATGATCCTTTGAAGTTGAAACTTAAGGGCTGAAATAAATCCAGGTAGGTGCACGAGGACTATTTCGGTCGACCAAAATAGAGTTTCGGTTGACTAAAACTCACAGACACTTTGCTGAAATCATGATTTTAAGGTAAGGTAGGTTCAGTTGACCAAATTGGGCCATCGGTCGATCGAAATAGGCAATCGGTCGACCTAAATGGTCCTAAACAGTGAAAAAGCCTAATGGAATTGATGATTTATTGTACAATGAAGCTTCCAAAAGCTATCAGTCGACCAAAACACCTCAAAAACCTGTTGTAAGACCTATTATATGCCTAATGTGTTAAGGTTTAACCCATGCTTCAAATCCCCTCATGAATTGGTTCAAAAATGAAGTTTAAAACTGATTTTTCAATGAGATTTAGGTATGTGAGCATGTCAACAACCTTGAAATGAATAAATGAATGTATTACAACAACCTATGGCCTTATACACGTTAATTATAAGGATTTCAAACGTCAAATCCCCAAAGTTGGTTAAAACACATTTTTGTTACAAAAGTTGGTACCAAATGAACACCAACAATAAGGTAAATATGCTTGGCCCTTGGCCTCATTACGTACATGCTTGTAATATCAAAAGTAAGTACTTAGGTATCATTACACATTAAGAAAGCTACATTAGCTTTTAAAATACCATACATCCAAGGTATACAAAATATGTTATCCAAAAATAAAGCATGCTAAACAAGTGCTTGTCCATATACAAAAATGCTTCGAATGACTCATGAGCCTCTAACGATGATGAGTATCCAAAAACATTGTCTCCTTACCTGTAAAACAACCCAAACCACTAGGGTGAGTAATCAAGTTACTCGTAGGAAGAAACATATGCGTATACCCAAAAGTTTCAATATCATTGCAAGATCAATATAGACGAATACAAGGGAGCATTCCTCTTAACGTCTATGTTCAAGGTGTTCTAAGGGATCATCTTAAAGTAATGCAATGATTCCATCATAACCCAATAATAATATCACTGTACTTAACAACATTAATTCACCAATAACCAAAAACCACAAGTCATAATTAAACATTGGTTGTCAACTTGGAAAAGAATGCGAAATCAATTAGTGGAATACTTGAACATCAAATCCCGGATAAAGCCAAGACCTAAATGGTTATTTCAGGCATTAACCCGCTAGGAACACCACCCTAGTGCACACTATAAATGGGGAGAACTCATACCTCCGGCACTCGAGCCAAACTCTAGCTATGTCACTTGTAAAAATGTCCTAAGATAATCCAAACTATAGCAAGTTCAAAACTCATACATAATTATTAAGGCATATACACCACCTTCCATGCACAAGTATTTTGAAACCACACAAACCATGTCTTAGGGCTTCCAAGTCTAGAATGGCATAATAAATGACAAGCACTCATCATGATATAATGTGCAAAACAATATCACCAACTTATCAATTTAAACCATGCCTCAACAAAATGCTTTATATACTAGATTACAACATTATAGTATTAAGCTTCTAAAATAATTACAATTACCAATAGTAATTTACTAGAATGTAGGATTAACATCACAATAGTATAGTAATTCAAATCAATAAGAGTTCTATACAACATTAATAATCCTACTCAAGATACATACATAATATACATGCTTAAATCAATAAATCCTAAGTCATTCATAAGGATTTCCTATAGTATGCAATACTACAATTTTAAAAGTATGTACACAATATATATTAAACCCCAAAGGATTACAAAATACTTAGAATATAAACATACTACCACCCCTACCTCAATAGAGAATTGAATCTCTATAATCCAAGCTACCAAGCTCAAAATGGAAAACAAGTTTAAGGTTAATGAAGAGGAGAGTGAGAGGAAAATTTTGTCTTCCAAGATTTTAAGTCTAGGATGAGTGGAAGGAGGCTAAAAGTGAAGTCAAAGCTCTAAGCCAAGCTTTTCCTTCAATGGTGGGTAGGTTAGGGTTCTTGAAAAACAAGGGAAAATGAAAAAGGATAAAGTGAAAATGGTGAGTGAGGGATCTAGTATTCCTCCACTCACTATGTGTTCTTACACTACCTCTCTCACACACACTAATGCAAGACTTAATTTGGTGCCTACACTTGCCACAAATCAATGGCTCCTTCCTAGGCTTAATCTTAAGCCTACACTTGTCAACCATCTAACCCATCAAGTGCTCCAATACTAGGCCAACAAGTGGGTGAATCTCCACCCTCCAAATGTCAAGAGATTATGCTCCCAAGTCACTCCACCCCAATGCCAACAAGTGGCTCCATAAGAATGTGACTCTTATCACATTTTTCAAAAATTACAAAAATGTCCTTTTTAAAAATATCTTACAAATTAAATTACAAAATGGTCCCTAAGACGAAAAATAATTACTTTCTATAATTACACTAAAACCCCAAAAATCACGAATAGTTACATTAAAGTATACATTCATGCCCTTTACGAAAAAGTAAGTTACTAAAATGTATTTTCTACAAAAGTGAAAGTACAAATATCATGGAAATCAAATATCATGAATGCATGCAAAATCGGAATCAAATCCGAGCACAAAAAGTGAGGTTATGCAAGGAAAAATGATAAACGGGAAAAAGACGAAATAGGAAAAAGACGAAAAAAAGAAAATCACCGAAAATGAAAAAGGAGGGAAAAAGGATCGGGTCATTACAAACTACCCTCCTTAAAAGGATTTCGTCCTCGAAATCAAGTCGTACCTGAAAGAGAGAACAAATTGGGATACCGAGAGCGAACCTCCTGTTCGAGCTCCCAGGTAGCCTCCTCAATGTTGTGATGTCTCTACAAGGCCTTAACCAATGGAATGGTCTTAGTACGTAAGACCTGCTCCCGTGAATCAAGAATATGAACTGTACCCTCCTCGTAGGTCATATCCTCATCAATAATAACATATGTCCACCATAAAAGATGTGATGGATCCGGCTCGTACTTCCTCAATATAGATACATGAAAGACGTCGTGAACCCTATCCAGGTCTGGCGGTAATGCCAAACAATAAGCAACTTCACCGACGTGCTCCAAAATCTAAAATGGTCCAATAAACCTAGGAGACAACTTGCCCGTCTGCCAAAATCTCAGAAGTCCCTTCCTTGGAGAAATCTTGAGAAAGATGTAGTCCCCTATCTCAAAAGACAAGGATTTTCTCCTCTTGTCAACGTAACTCTTCTCCCTACTCTAAGCTATAGCGAACCACTGTCGAATCAACTTAATCTTCTCTATAGTCTCAAAGACAATATTGGGACCCAAGGCGACTGTATCACCTACCTCGGTCCAACAAACTAGCGATCTGCATGGTCTGCCATACAATGCCTCAAAAGGTGCCATTCCAATACTGGTCTGGTAACTGTTATTGTAGGCAAACTCCACCAAAGGTAAGTAGTCTTCCCAACTACCCCCAAAATCCAAAATGCAAGCCCGTAGCATATCTTCCAATATCTTAAAGGTACGCTCCGACTAACCATCAGTCTGAGGATGGAATGCCCTGCTGAAATGAAGTCCCGTGTCAAAAGCCTCTTGAAAACTCTGCCAAAAGTGAGACGTGAACATAGGATCCCTATCCAAAATAATGGATACTAGAACCTCGTGAAGCTTGATAATCTGCCCCACGTACAGTCCACTTAGTCTCTCTGCGTCATCTGTCACTGCCATAGGCAAAAAGTGAGCCGTCTTAGTCAGTCTGTCAATAATGACCCAAACGGCATCATTCCCTACCTTGGATCTCGAAAGTCCCGTCACGAAATTTATATTGATGTGCTCCCACTTCCACTCTACCACTAGTAGTGGTTGCAACAAACCTGTCGGTCTATGATGCTCTGCCTTCACTTGTTGATAAATAAGGCATTTAGCCACGAATTGAGAAACATCCTGTTTCATGCCTTTCCACCAAAACTGTCTCTGCAAATTGTGATACATCTTCGTACCACCAGGATGAACTGCGAGTCGAGAATGGTGAAAATCCTGAAGAACAACGTCACAACAAGACAAAGGAACAACCATCTTCCCTCTATAAGGTCCAACCCTCTACATTTTTGCCGCCTAAAATTCGATCGTGGACGAACTTTATCTCCCCATCATCCTATTGTGCCTCAATAACTCTGCTAACAAGAGCCGGTTGATCCACAAGGCTAAACAAGATAGCTAATGAAACATCCTCATATAGCTGTAAACCAAGATCTGCAAACTTTTCTAGCATCTTCCATCTGTGAATGGAAATGCTAGCAAGAGTACCCCGTGACTTCCTACTCAATGCATCGACCACCACATTGGCCTTCCCCGGATGATACTGTAACTCAAAGTCGTAGTCCTCCATGAACTCAACCTATCTGCGCTGTCTCAAATTCAAATCCTTCTGAGAGAAGAGATATTCGAGACTCGTGTGATCGGAGAAAACCTCAAACTTCTCCCAGTACAAATAATGTCTCCACCCTTTCAAGGCAAAGATAACTGCTGCCAACTCCAAATCATGTGTTAGATAGTTTAACTCATAAGTCTTCAACTGTCGAGACCCATAAGCAACCACCCGCTCTGTCTGCATCAAGACGCAACCTAATCCTTCCCGCGAAGCATCCTAATAGACCATGTAACCCAAACCATATTCAGATATGATCAAAACTAGAGCTGATGTCAATTTGACCTTCAGCTCTTGAAAAGCAAAATCACAAGCCTCATTCCATATGAACTTGACTCCCTTGTGAGTAAGTCGAGTCATAGGTGCCGCCAGATGAGAGAAATCTCGTACAAATCTCCTGTAGTAGCTGGCTAGGCCAAGAAAGCTTTGAACCTCAAACACTATCTTCGGACGCTCCCAATCCATTACAAACTCAATATTTGATGGATCCACTACAACACCACTCCTTGACACGACGTGTCCAAGGAACTTCACTTTTGGTAGCCAAAATTCGCATTTCTCGAACTTGGCATACAACTGGTTATCCCTAAGGATCTGTAACACTATCCTCAAATGATACTCGTGCTTCTCTACAGAAGCTGAGTATACGAGAATGTCATCAATGAACACTACCACAAATCTATTAAGATAATCACTGAATACACGGTTCATCAAATCCATGAAAGCTGCTGGAGCATTGGTTAAACCAAATGGCATCACCAGAAACTCATAATGGCCATACCGTGTGCAGAAAGCAGTCTTGGATATATCCTCATCCTTAACCCTCAACTAATAGTAACCCGATCTCAAAATCAATCTTCGAAAAGCATATCGTTCCATTCAACTAATTAACCAAGTCATCAATCCTTGGCAAAGGATATCTATTCTTGATCGTAGTGTGATTTAACATGCGATAACCGATGCAAAGTCTCAAAGACCCATCCTTCTTCTTCGCAAAAAGAACCGGTGCTCCCCATGGTGAAGCACTAGGATGAATAAAGCCTTTAGCTTTCAAATCATCCAACTGACCTTTCAGCTCATCAAGTTCTGCCGGTGCCATACGGTATGGTGCCATAGAGATGGGCGCTATACCGGGAATGACATTAATGGCAAAAACAACTTCCCTTAAAGGAGGTAACTCTGTCAGTTCCTCTGGAAATACATCAACAAAATCCTCAATAACTATCGGAAGAACACAGCCCAAACTGCTATCCCCGTCAACTAGCAAACTAGCTAAGTAGGATCTGTAGCGACTCCAGTTACCAATGCTGAAAACCATCACCGGGTGGGAATCACTACGATCTCCCACAAAATGGAGACAATCTCCCTTGGGAGTGCAAATGGACACCCTCCCATGGAAGCAATCGATTGTAGCCCGAAAGAATGACAACTGATCGATTGTCAATTATACATCAACCTTTGCAATAACACAAATCATTGTAAAATAGGGCTATTGGTCGGGTAAGTCGAACCAATGGGACTGCTAGTTTATGGCAACCAAGGTGTCTAAAATCACTTTTAGAATTATGAAGGGTTATAGAGGTTTGTTGGATTGTCACTAAAATTAGGAATTTAATTTGCATAAAATGATAAATGACAAAGAGTTAAAGAGTTAAAGATAATGTAAAGGGGCTAGGGAAGTGAATCCACTACCAACCCTATACACATGCTAGATAAAGACTAAATTAGGAATAGACAATATATATAATGGTCATGAAATATATAGCAACACATGGTTGCCATATAATTGTCAAGAAGTTCATTAAATCACAAAGCAAGAATAATCCATCAAAGGTTCATATATTTGAACTACCTAAACTAGGGTGTAGCCTTAAACATACTAACTTAAGAAAGGATTATCAAGCCCCTAATCAAATGATGAAGCACATGAAGCTAGGGATCAAGCATAAACCATCAAAGGGAATACCTAAGCAATGGACTATCAAGGTTCTCTATCAACATGCCATTAAAACCATTCCACAACCCTATTTTCATTGTCACTCTGAAAATGCAAGCAATATGATTAATATAAGAAACCATCCAAGACAAGTTAATTAACTTAAAATAACCATTTACAAACATTGGAATCCATTACAACAAGTGAGGGGCTCTAGATCATAGAAAGACCAAAATTATACATTATTATCCCCAAAATAGAAGTTAAGCTAGAACATTCTTAAAAGGGAGGGCTTTATCACCTCCCTAGATAGGGATTTAGTTACCCATGGATGCAAGGAATGAAGGAGAAGAAGAGTCTCTACCCTCTATTTTCGCACCTTCAGTAAGCTAGAACTCCAACCTCTTCAACACACTACTTTTTTTCTCTAAAACTTGATCCAAAGTGAGATCCCCCAAAAATCCTAGCCTTAAGGGCTTTTTCTAGCCGAAAGGATCACATTTCCCTCTATTTTCATGCCCCTGCAACCCTAGGAGCATTCAAGACCACACAAAAAAGGGTCAAGAGGACAGCCTTGGAAGAAATAATGCAGCCATACCCACTTGTCTGCAAATCGGTGGCCGCCTGCGAGCGTAGGACGGGCGCCCGCGGCTGACTGAAAACTAATGATGGCTACTGGATGGTTTGGCGGGTGCCCGCGGGTTTGATGGCGGGGGCCTACGAGGACAAGAGCCTACTGTGGTAATCGGCGGGCACCCATGGAAGCATGCCTTCAATTCTTTTCACCCCCTTCTTGAATCACATAGGATTGGTCCATTGACGTGGTCTTCATTCTGAGTGATATGCCATAAAATTTATACACATGATGGCTAAAGAACTAGGCTCAAATAACAGTTCCCAGCACGTCTTGCTTTGGTTCTTCAAAGGATCGACAAAACTGCGTCTTTAACCATATTTGGGGAAAACGACCTGAAAGAAGATGGAAATAAACAAATAAAGCTAAACTATATGTTATAATCCACTAATGGACTTAACTAATGCAATTAAGGGCGCTTGAATATGCAATATTGGGCGCTTATCACACCCCTAAACTTACATTTTACTAGTCCCATAGCAAAACCAAAATATAAAACTTAATAAAATTGATAATGTATGAAATCCTGACAACATGCATCAATCATGAAGTGCGAAAATGTCAACAAAGCTCAATTATAACTTGGAACAACAGAAAATTGGAGACAGACTTATTCAGCAGACTACCTTGCATATATGAGGCCTTGATAAACAAAATGGCAAAACAAATTTTAACTTTTATGCATTTGGCTATCATAGTCTATATAAACACTGCCATCTCTTGAATAAACATGAACTCTAACTTCAGTGAAAGTGAACCGAATTCCCAATATGTAGCTTTTACCCTCTTTTTCAATCTCAGGAATGTAAGCCTTCAAATCATTGAATTTCCTTCTAAATCAGGTCTCTAAGGCATGACTTTATTCACAATACAACTTTTGTTGCTTGCTAAAAATTTATTATATAACTCAGAATGATACATACTATGGTCGTGCAATGCCGAAGTCCTTTAAGCTTTCTAACCAACCCTTGTAGCAAGTGTTAGGCCAACAACTCCCAAACCGGATGGCTTTAGGGTGTTAAGTGTAGAAACACTCATAGAGCTTAATAACTCGAATTGGCAAGGCTACGAACTCTAACTAACCATATTTATTTATTTTTATGTTTGTGAATGACCGTGCAATGCCTAAGTCCCATAAGCTTGCTAACCAACCCATGTAGCAAGTGTTAGGCCAACAACTCCCAAACCGGATGGTTTTAGGGTATTAAGTGTAGAAAAACTCCTAGGGCTTAATAACTCGAGTTGGAAAGGCTACGAACTCAAACTGGCTATTGTCATTGATTACATCTTCCTCTTCTTCTTTCTTTCTTTCTTTCTTTCTTTCTTATTATTTTATTTTTTTTTTTTTTTTTAAGAAACAATAATATTTATAAAAACATGCCAAAGATATCCATTCATTAGGGTCATCACCTCAAATCAGTTGAGTCATGATTAAGGTCAATTGGGTTGCATACCTCACAATTAGGTTCCTGGTGTGCATCTGTGCAATGTGAAGCATAGAAGAGTTTGAAATCCAACAAAAATCTAATTGAAATATTTATACAAACCGATGTGAATCAACATGGTCATATGCTTCCATCTCCAATAAGTTCCATGATTACACTATCATTGCTTCCAACAAAATGATTTTATTAACTTACATGCATCAAAATACGGTCATGCAAGCAAAAATGTTATGTTATCTAAAAAATGCAACAAATGCAATGCACCCCCAAACTTAAATGTCACATTGTCCTCAATGTGAGAAGACAAGGGATAAATAATGAAAAAGGAAGAGTGCAACAAGAACAATAGTACCAAGTTGAAGAGGAATTGAGTGGTAGTGCAAAAATAGGCCACTTCTTGAATTCCATGAGCATGCCCCCAAACTTGGTTTCAAAAACCTGTCAAAAGACATCTGTACACAGCAAGTATCATATGAATCCAAAATGAATGAAAATAACTGCAATTTATTCAACTAAAAACTATAATCCATGCAAAGTAGCAAAAGTGATGCAGTTTTAAGTTCAAAAATAAGACGGAAAGCAAGTGCCAAACGTGGCCCAAAAGAAGTCTAAAAAGTACTGTTGAAAAGTGAAAGAAAACTAGAAGCATAAAATCACTCCATCATCGAAGTGGAGGAGGAAGCACCGGCACTACCGAGGGTGAAGTCAATTAATGTCTGGAGCAAGCCTTGTAAAACCTGTTAACTCTTTTGAGTCGCCTTAACGGTGCTCTCTATGCTTTCGAGGCACATGTGAAACGTATCAAGGCAAGCACTGCGATTAAAATAACGAGCTTGAGTCATAATAGGCAGCGGCGGTGCAACAGGGGTAACCGGAGCAGTGGGGGCATTATGAACAGGGGAAGCAGGAGCCACAGGGGGAGTCGGCGCACCACAATCCAACTCATCCCCAATTAGGGCTTGACAGGACGTCTTGAGCTGAACCATGCTCGACTTCCAGACCCCAAGGTTGAAATCAACCACATCCTTATTTTTCTCGTCATGACGCGGGGGTCGGAACCCTGCATTTTCTAGCAGCCAGGTGACAAGATATGGAAATGGAAATGCCCAAGTGATGGCACTGCTCAACCTGACCAAAATTAATTCATTGTAAATCTTGAGGATTTGGTCCCAAACAAGTTATGGGATAGAAAACCAATGCTGCTTTTCAGCATTGTAGAGGGCTTTCAGAAAATCCCCCTTAAGGGCTTTCAGAAAATCCCCCTTATGCTCAAAATGTCCTGGTACGGGAAGGACATTCTTGGCTAAGACTGAATCTAGAAACCACAGCTGGCATGGTAAGAATGACTTATTACTACTTGTGGTTCGATTGCCGGTATATTAATTGTGGCAAATCTCCCCCACGATGTCCGACAATAATAGTTGAGGCCGGAGCTTCAACATAGAAGGGCAGGCCCGCATCATCTACCGGCGATGATAGTGGGCAAGCTAAAGCCTCGCCATCAATGGTGGTCTTGATGATGTGTGGCTCTACATAGGAATGGAACAAGTTGGTGTAGAATAGACGGACCACGCGCGGGTAGTAAGCATGAGTGCGTGGCTTGAAAAGAGAGGCGGGGCCACGTGCTCTCAATTTGCGGATGGACCACGCGGTCTCTTGATTTTGCTCAAAATCAATTTCAATGTTGAATTTTACCTCAGGACGATTGGCCATTCAGCCCAATTTGGAGTTGGGGGAACATTGAAAGCCCCTCAGATGAGCGAGCACGTTTCGAAGCAACCTTGGGTGCCATTGGAGTGAAGAAAATTGGTTCAGGACTTTTTACAAACACCTGGTGTGCACAAGAATTGGGAAGAGGGGCAAAATGATGTTAGAGATGTAAAAATCCCATAAATGAACCTAAAATTCGAATGCAATCATCATCCAACAATCACCAATCCTCCAAAAATAGATGCCCAACCTCCATGGATCGAAAATTTTAAAGAAAAAGAGAGAAGAGGGAACATACCCAATTTGGAGGAACAACTAAATGGGAAACTAAACATAAAAGTCATGCAGATGACAAGGAATGCAACTACCAAGTAAGCAAATCTACTCACATAGATAAAATCAAAGGTATATGCAGCATGTCTCTAAGAAATGCAAAAACATATTATTAAAGCATAGTGACAATATGGCATCTCTAAGTATGTAAATAAGGCATGCTAATGTCATACAACAAGAAAACAAATGTGGATAGACCTCCACCTACTCATGCATCGCAATAACATAAATCATACTACTAACATGGTAGTAAACAAAACTGTAGAAGATAAGGTGATGCAACAATGAACCCTATGGACATCGTGTCCTAGAGTGTCTAGGTAAAAGGAAAACAATTCCTAGCTATAATCTGACTCCAAAAACCAATATGACAACAACCTGTCTCCAAACAAACGTGATCCATCACCACAATGGTAAGACTCTAACAATTCATCTCTAAATCTAAAGGTGACACTAACAATGCAATGCTCTCACTAACCCAAAACATTGATCAATCGACTCGACCAGCGTCATCATGCAAGGAGATCTCAAAGTATACCATCAACAACCAAATCAATCTCAAGAATCGTCCCTAAAACAACCATCAAACACTGACCAAAAGGTCTACGTCTATCAGAACAAAAACCAACGTTGATCCCATTCGAACTACACTCATAGCTAGCTTGTACGGTAGCAGACAGTGCAGTGCCAGGCACCCGCCCACAAACGTACTTGCCCACGAAAATTGCAATCTTAGAGTAATCTTCCTAAACAACCAAGGATCCTAAGAGGTCCACAACTTTATCATGGCCCAAAACCAACAAATCCAGCACTACGGCTACGCCTAATGGCTCACCCCATGAGAGCCTAAATTAAAGGTGACCATCCACCTATCCAAAGCCAACGCTAGGTCAACAATGACCTAAACTACCATGAAACTAAACTGGAAATTGCTAACAACATCTAAGAAGAGTGCTTAAACAAAACCGAAACACACCAAACATTGTACTAAGTGCAAACTCACCAAACAACCCAACCTCGAGTCAAACATCTGTGACTAATCCCAAGTCCTATCAAATACGCAAAATAATATGCAGATACAAATCTAACATAGCATACATTATATGTCATGTTTCTTATACTAGAATAAAATCATGCTTTAACCAAACGATATACTACATATACCACCTAGGCGCATAAACATGTTATCAAACTAAAACATGTTATTATAAAGCATATAAATAAATAGAGCAAGGAAACACAACCATGATATGCACCCAAATCCGCCGTCTAAGGTATTCAAACCTAGGAGCTTTGATACCACTTGTGACGGCCCAAGTTTTGTAAACCCGGTGCGTCAGTGATGACCAAAAGATGACCCGATAACGGATCCGAAATGTGGAAGCGAAAGGTGAAACAACAGTCTCTAGTGATATAATGCATCTATAAGACACCAATGTGACCCTTAATGAGGTCACAGAACCCAAAGGAAAACAAATGCAGAAGTGTCGTTTCAAAAATGGACAGAAAGGAACCTAGGGGCAAAGTGGTCATTTTGAAAAAAATGGATTCAAGTGCTATCGAGCACACCATTGGGAAGGCAATGAAAAACTAATCGAGATGGACTCAAGAATCGCATGATTCGGAGTCCGGACGAAGGAGAAACGACAAAACAAAGAAAAACAAGCAATGAAGTTAAAAGGGTAAACTGGTAATTATTCAGAAATATTTGAGTGTAGCCAAGCACACCATTGGATATAAAATGAAAAATTAATCAATTTCAAAAAAAAAATTCACTTGATTTGGTGTCCGGATGAGGGAGAAAGGTCAAAAACAAAATCGACGTCGCGGCGGCCCGACGAAGGCCGTGACAGCTATAGTGCCGTCAACCCACTACTGCTGCAACTGAGAGTAAAAATGGGTATCAAAACGGACTTTTTTGGAAAAACTCAAAGAAGAAACCCCCCCTAAAATCAAGTTCTCTACCTGACTTGCAAAAGGAAACGAAAAAAATGAATCGTAAAATGTCCAAAATACCCTCAAGAAAATCGGGTCTAGAAGTTGAAATTTGTTTCAAGCTACTGCCCAAAGAAAGGAAATTGGGCTTTGGAAGGTTATTAAATTGCCAAAATTGAAAATGCAATCTTAAAATACATCCACAAGACCCTCGGAAGTTTCAGATCGGTCATCATAATTTTCAAAAAAACAAAGTCGATGAACAGTAGCAAGTACATTTGCACTAAAGTCGGCAAAAACATGGCAGCAATGATTTTTCGGAAAAAAATAGATTTTTGAGAGCCAAGATGGCATTTTCTGGAAAAACACAAAGAAGAAACCCCCCTCAAAATTGAGATTTCTACATGACATATGTGAAAAAATGCAAAAAATATGTTTTAAAATACCCAAAATGCCCCTGGAACAGAATAGGTTAAAACTCCTTAAAAATTCTACTTAGAGTCTTTGTTTCATCAATGATGGTGTTGTTTGCCAAAGTGAGCATACAAGCACATGTAATGTGATAAAATAGATGTGTTACAATGGCCTATGGCCTCATGGCATGTTATATGCAAAATAGAACCCATCAATGCATTAATCCACATATCTTCCATAAGCAACAATGAGGTTCAAAGTTAATATACATTTCACATAAGTGTTTTTGGCCCTTGGCCTCATTACAACCACATTCTAAGAGTGTCAAAAGGTGCACATAAGTGCACATTACATAACTTAGACAATAAGTACAAGTTTTATCAAAGTAAGCAAAAGTAGGACAATATATGCTAACATATGCGCATTCTATGTCATCAAAAATACTTCAAGAACTCTAGTAAGTCTAAGAATGTTGTGCATCCCACACTAAGGCTTCTTTACCTGCAAAACACCCATTAACCTAGGGGTGAGTAAACAAGTTTACTCGTAGGGAATGCATGGGTTTATCTTTGTACCAAGTTACAATGTAATACCATTTAATTCATGCTATCAAGTGACAATAGAACTTTCAACATAACACAATGAGATGTAATTTCACAAAGTTAACAACTTGGAATTTAAATGTGAAATCAAACCAAAGTGGATACTAGGACGTCACGCATGATTAAACCGACAATGGGGTTACCTTAGGGTTACTAGCCCATGGGTAACCTCCCTATGTGCGCACTAGACTTTATAGAGGGACAATCCCCAGTATTAGAACCAAGTCCTAGCCATAGCCAAACAACGACATCCCCAAGTTTCCAAAATCAACAAATTATGCAACAACGTATATATATCAACATGTATATACAAGATATCAACTATTTATCAAGCACAATCTAATTTTGGAAACTTATACAATACATGCTCAAAGTCTACAACTACTATAGCATGAAAGATGTCAAATACAAAGTGTGCAATTCCTTACACATAGCAACAATATATTCAATAAGGAAAAATATATTCTTATGAATATAAAAGTGACAACTATGTTATCCAGTGCTCAAAAGTAATCAAGTGAACATACACCAAATCCAATTCCATGATTTAAAAATAAAAACACTTCCAAAATGCAATTAAATCCATGGAGTAATCAAATAGAATTTAATTAAACATAATAGTTAAATTCTCTAAATTCCAAGTTAATCCCAAATAACCTCAATCTAATATATATTGAAGGACACGTCATAGTCATCACATATATAACATGAAATGACAATTTAAGTTATTAAAACACTTAAAACAAAATTAATCAAGCTGATTAACTAATTTCCTTTAGATTTTTAAACAATTCCAAATGCCCTCAATTTAATCTATGTTTGCCAAGGCCTATCCAAATATCACATTATATCATGATTTCATGCTTGCTATCACCATGTGAATTAAACTTTCACAAAAGATAAATATTAAATAAATTTTGCAATTCTTATCCAAATGCCCCAAATATAATATATGTTATAGTACATGTCATGGTTATTATATAAATCACCTCAAAACTTGATTTTAGTCATAGGAGCATATAAATAAAAATTAATTAAATTAATTCATTAATTGCTCTAGATTTTAAAACAACTCTAAATGACCTCAAATTAACATAAGTTATGAATCAAGCCATGGTCATGTTATTTATCAAGTCTAAAGTGAATTTCATACAAGTTAGCACTAGTCATTTATTTCTTATTTCAATACAAGACATGCATATAACTTAGATATCACTATAGGAACAAATAAAATCACTTGGAAGATAAATGATAACACCCCCTACCTCACAAGAGGATTGTTCCTCTTGAATCCAAGGGAAGCAAGCTTAAAAATGGAAAACCAAACAAGGGTTATGTTGAAGAAGAAGAGAGGAACAAAAAGTATTACAAGGTCAATGATCTAAGGTGAGTGGAAGGGCCTCAAAATTTAAAGTCAAAGCTTAAGGTTTTAAGCTTTCTTCAATGGAGTCTAGGGTTCTTATGTGTAAGATAATGTGAAAATGAAAAAGATGAAATGTGAGTGGAGGATTTAGAGGTTCTCCACTCACTAGGTGAACCTACACCATGGTCAACACACACACACAAAATGCAAGACTAATTATGAGCCCTACACTTGTCATCATCCTAAGGTTCCCTTCTAGAATTAATCCAAACCCTACACTTGTCAACCATCCAAGCCAACTAGTGGTCCAATCCTAGGTCAACAAGTGGATGAATCTCCACCCTCCATATGTCATGAGATTAAGCCTCCAAGTGGTTCCACCACAAAATCAACAAGTGGCACCATAGGAATGTGACACTTGTCACATTTTTCAGAAATTGCAAAAAGGTCCTTTTTGAAAATATCTTCCAAATTAATTTGCAAAATGGTCCCTAAGACGAAAAATAATTACTTTACTTAATTACCCCAAAACCCCTCAAGTTATGGATAAATACAAAAAGTCTTATTTTCATGGCTTTTACAAAGAAAGTAAGCATTTAATATGCATTTCTACAAAAGTAAAAATGTTGATGTCATGGAATTTAAATATCATGGATGTATGCAAAACTGGAATCAAATCCGAGCACAAAAAATGAGGTTATGCAAGTAAAAGTGAAAAACGAGAAGAGGACGAAATAAGGAAAAGACAACAAAATGAATAGTGTCAAAAATAAAAAAAATGTGGAAATGACTCGGTCCTCAAAGGAAGTTGTCAATTCAAAGGAAAGAGTCTCAGAAACCATTTCCGAGCACTCAAGATGACACTAAGAGGCGGGAAATCGAACCTGAAAAGGAAAAGATAAAGAAAAAAATTTATTTGTAAAATTTGAAGAAAGGGAAAGAAATGAAAATGACCGGGTCATTACAACCTTCCCACCTTAAAGGGATTTCGTCCTCGAAATTCAGCCCCAAGAAACTAAAGGTGAAACAAGGATAACTACTGAGTACATCTCCGAGTACCCCACACAACGTGCTACAAAAGCAATCCCAAAGCTGAAAGACAACGTACAAACTAATGTCATTCGCACCCACGTGCTTACGATAGGACAACCTCTGAAAACGAAATTGACCACACGGTCACACGATAAGTCAAAAGTCACACACAAAGAACCCAAGGTTGGACAAAGGAACGGAGGACAACAACCATAAGCATTCCTCCTGATGAACCATCATACCGATCCAAAAACAACCCCCAAAAGACCTCCAAGATAACCACGTATCAAATTAGAGTACAGAACAAAGACAATGTGGCAGTACGAATAACGACCATAACCCGCCCACACTTAATCGTCAATAAGGTAGCATGACGGTATTGGGTACTAATTCATGACCAGCCTCCCACTAGGTCTACCCATGAAACCTCTCGATACAATTGACATTAATGTCGGGAAAAGATCATCACCAAATGTACTACGGAAACCAGGCATCGTGTGAGAGTTAGGGTAGCTAATCCCAACACTCTGACAATAATGTCATAGGCACCGCTACGCTTAAGGTCTTAAATCCTCCATACAACAAAACCAACAACTCCAATGTCTCAAAACACTCCTATTAATAACATCAATCAAAAATCCAAAGGCTGCCAGATAAATCAACACCACCATGAATCAAAACGAACCTCAATACAAGACATTTCATCGAAAGTCCCACATATCTCCCTAAAACAGATCAACTACAAAACTACATCGAAATCAAACATCAGATCCACATCCCTATCATGGATAACTAAGTCCTCGAAAAATAAGTCCACCACGTGGCATACACATCGAAATTCTGACAACCATGGTCATAAAAAAGAGTCTCTCAAGACCGTGCTTGGCAATACCAGGCTTAATCAAAATTCCTCAATTTCATTCTATACCCAATCACTGGAATTACAATTCCTTAAAACGATGCCTAGCCATAACTAGGATGAGAAAACTTTACAAACAAGCCAAATCCAACTGCGATCCTTCAAAACCTCTCCTAAGGGTCAACCACATCCAGGTCTCCAAAATCGAAACAAGTCTCCAGAAGACATCCTCAAAAGAGCATCGAGCTCACCTCATGAATCAAAAAAATCCTCAATAATATGGACACAAGTCCTCGTAAAATGATCACACACAAATCAACTCACCCTGATCACCATAACTCCGTCAACAAACACGGTAAAAACTCCCCAAGGGAAGACACGAAAGAAAGAAAACCACTAGTCCTAAGAAGGATAACACCACGACTCCACCTTTGAAACAAAAGACAAAAAGGTCAAAGATTTCACCCCTTACCTGGAAGTAAGTTGACCAAAATTCACCAACCCCTCACCAAGGACTCAAGACAACCACGGTGATCCTTACGGACCATCCAACCCCAAAACTATGCACGAGGCGACGAAGAGAAGAGACAACCAAGAAAAAGAGGAGGAGCCCTATCCCCCCACGAGTGTTAACACAACGAACACGAAAATGGAGTGTTCTTCCCACCTTAGGGAAGCAGACAGCTCAAAACAAAACAAATGTGAAAACTTCTCCACAAGGAATCTCACAATGGAACCATTACAAAAACTCACATACGCACTAAGTGCGACCGAAGGAAATAAAAGGGGAAACTGAACATAAAAGTCATGTATATGACAAGGAATGCAACTACCAAGTAAGCAAATCTACTCACATAGATAAAATCAAAGGTACATGCAGCATGTCTCCAAGTAACGCCAAAGTATATTATTAAAGTATAGTAACAATATGGCATTTCTAAGCATATAAATAAGGCATGCTAATGTCATACAACAAGAAAACAAATGTGAATAGACCTCCACCTACTCATGCATCGCAATAACATAAATCATACTACTAACATGGTAGTAAATGAAACTGTAAAAGATAAGGTGATGCAACAATGAACCCTATGGACATCGTGTCCTAGAGTGTCTAGGTAAAAAGAAAACAAGTTCTAGCTATAATCTGACTCTAAAAACCAATAACAACAACCTGTCTCCAAGCAAACGTGATCCCTTACCATAATAGTAAGACTCTAACAATCCATCTCTAAATCTAAAGGTGACACTATGAGTGACACTAACAATGCAATGCTCTCACTAACCAAAAACATTGATCAATCGACTCGACCACAAAAGCGTCATCATACAAGGAGAACTCAAAGTAAATGGCAACTATAGCCATACCATCAACAACCAAATCAATCTTAAGAATCATCCCTAAAACAACCATTAAACACTGACCAAAAGGTCTATGTCTATCAGAACAAAAACCAACGCTGATCCCATCCGAACTACACTCGTAGCTAGCTAGTACGGTAGCAGACAGTGCCATGCACCCGCCCACAAACGTACTCGCCCACGAAAATTACAATATTAGAGGAATCTTCCTAAACAACTAAGGATCCTAAGAGGTCCACAACTTTATCATGGCCCAAAACCAACAAATTGAGTATTACGGCTACGCCTAATGGCTCACCCCACGAGAGCCTAAACAAAAGGTGACCATCCACCTATCTAAAGCCAACGCTAGGTCAACAACGACCTAAACTACCATGAAACCAAACTGACCATTGCTAACAACATCTAAGAAGAGTGCCTAAACAAAACCAAAACACACCAAACATTGTACTAAGTGCGAACTCACCAAATAACCCAACCTCGAGTCAAACATCCGTGACTAATCCCAAGTCCTATCAAATACGCAAAACAATATGTATATACAAATCTAACCTAGCATACATTAGATATCATGCTTCTTATACTAGAATAAAATCATGCTTTAACCAAACGACATACTACATATACCACCTAGGCACATAAACATGTTATCCAACCCAAACATGTTACCATAAAGCATATAAACAAATAGAGCAAGGCAACACAAGCATGATATGCACTCAAAACCCGTCGTCTAAGGTATTCAAACCTAGGAGCTCTGATACCACTTGTGACGGCCCAAGTTTTGTAAACTCGGTGCGTCAGTGATGACCAAAAGATGACCCGATAACGGATCCAAAATGTGGAACCGAAAGGTGAAACAATGGTCTCTAGAGATACAATGCATCTCTAACACACCAATGTGACCCTCAATGAGGTCACAGAACCCAAAGGAAAACAAATGCGGAAGTGTCGTTTCAAAAATGGACAAAATGGAACCTAGGGGCAAAGTGGTCATTTTGCAAAAACAATGGATTCAAGTGCTATCGAGCACACCACTGGGAAGACAATGAAAAAATAATCGAGATGGACTCAAGAATCGCATGATTCGGAGTCCGGACGAAGGAGAAATGACAAAACAAATAAAAACGAGCAATAAAGCTAAAAGGGTAAACTGGTAATTATCCAGAAATATTCGAGTGTAACTGAGCATACGGTTGGATAGAAAATGAAAAATTAATCAATTTAAAAAAAAAATTCACTTGATTTGGAGTCCGGATGAGGGAGAAGGTCAAAAACAAAATCGACTTTGCGGTGGCCCGACGAAGGCCGTGACAGCTATAGTGCCGTCAACCCTCTACTACTACAACTGAGAGTAAAAACGGGTATCTAAACGGACTTTTTTGGAAAAACTCAAAGAAGAAACCCCCCCTAAAATCAAGTTTTCTACCCGACAAGTAAATAGAAACCAAAAATATGCATTGAAAATGTCCAAAATACCTTTAAGAAAATCAGGTCTAGAAGTTAAAATTTGTTTTAAGCTACTGCCCAGAGAAAGGAAATTGGGCTTTGGAAGGTTTTTAAATTGCCTAAATTGAAAATGCAATCTTAAAATACACCCACAAGACCCCCGGAAGTTTCGGATCGGTCGTCACACTTTTCAAAAAAAAGTCAATGAATAGTAGCAAGTACATTTGCACTAAAGTCGGCAAAAACCTGGCAGCAATGATTTTTCGGAAAAAAATAGATTTTTGAGGGCCAAGATGGCATTTTCTGGAAAAACACAAAGAAGAAACCCTCCTCAAAATTGAGATTTCTACATGACAATGTGGAAAAATGAAAAAAATGCATTTTAAAATACCCGAAATGCCCCTGGAACAGAATAGGTTAAAACTCCCTAAAAATACTACTTAGAGTCTTTGTTTCATCAAGGATGGTGTTGTTTGCCAAAGTGAGCATGCAAGCACATGTAATGTGATAGAATAGATGTGTTGCAATGGCCTATGGCCTCATGGTATGTCATACGCAAAATAGAACCCTTCAATGCAGTAATCCACATATCTTCCATAGGCAACAATGAAGTTCAAAGTTAGCATACATTTCATATAAGTGTCTTTGGCCCTTGGCCTCATTACAACCACATTCTAAGAGTGTCAAAAGGTACACTTAAGTGCACATTACATAACTTAGACAATAAGTACAAGTTTTTTCAAAGTAAGCAAAAGTAGGACAATATATGCTAACATATGCACATTCTATGTCATCAAAAATACTTTAAGAACTCTAGTAAGTCTAAGAATGTTGTGCATCCCACACTAAGGCTTCTTTACCTGCGAAACACCCATTAACTTAGGGGTGAGTAAACAAGTTTACTCGTAGGGAATGCATGGGTTTATCTTTGTACCAAGTTATAGTCCAATACAATTTAATTCATGCTATCAAGTGACAATAGAACTTTCAACATAACACAATAAGATGTAATTTCACAAAGTTAACAACTTCGAATTTAAATGCAAAATCAAACCAAAGTGGATACTTGGACGTCACGCTGGATCAAACCGACAATGTGGTTACTTTAGGGTTACTAGCCCATGGGTAACCTCCCTATGTGCGCACTACACTATATAGAGGGACAATCCCCCGTACTAGAACCAAGTCCTAGCCGTACCCAAACAACGACATCCCCAAGTTTCCAAAATTAACAAATTGTGCAACAACGTATATATATCAACATGTATATACAAGATATCAACTATTTACCAAGCATAATCCAATTTTGGAAACTTATACAATACATGCTCAAAGTCTACAACTACTATGGCATGAAAGATGTCAAATACAAAGTGTGCAATTCCTTACACATAGCAACAATATATTCAATAAGGAAAAACATATTCTCATGAATATAAAAGTAACAACTATGTTATCCAATGCTCAAAAGTAATCAAGTGAACATATACCAAATCCAATTCCATGATTTAAATATAAAAACAACTTCCAAAATGCAATTAAATCCATGGAGTAATCAAATAGAATTTAATTAAACATAAATAGTTAAATTCTCTAAATTCCAAGTTAATCCCAAATAACCTTAATTTAATATATATTGAAGGACATGTCATGGTTATCGCATATATAACATCAAATGACAATTTAAGTGATTAAAACACTTAAAACAAAATTAATCCAGCTAATTAATTAATTTCCTTTAGATTTTTAAACAATTCCAAACACCCTCAATTTAATCTGTGTTAGAGAACATATCAAGGCCTATCCAAATATCACATTACATCGTGATTTCATACTTTCTATCACCATGTGAATTAAACTTTCAGAAAAGATAAATTTTAAATAAATTTTGTAATTCTTATCCAAATGCCCAAATTTAATATATGTTGTAGTACATGTCATGGTTATGATATAAATCACTTCAAAACTTGATTTAAGTCATAGGAGCATATAAATAAAAATTAATTAAATTAATTCATTAATCCTTCTAGATTTTAAAACAACTCTAAATGACCTCAAATTAACATAAGTTATGAATCAAGCCATGGTCATGTTATTTATCAAGTCTAAAGTGAATTTCATACAAGTTAACATTAGTCATTTATTTCTTATTTCAATACAAGACATGCATATAACTTAGATATCACTATAGGAACAAATAAAATCACTTGGAAGATAAAATGATAACACCCCCTACCTCACAAGAGGATTGTTCCTCTTGAATCCAAGGGAAGCAAGCTTAAAAATGGAAAACCAAACAAGGGTTTTGTAGGAGACGAGGAGAGGAACATAAAGTATTCCAAGGTCAATGATCTAAGGTGAGTGGAAGGGCCTCAAAATTTAAAGTCAAAGCTTAAGGTTTTAAGCTTTCTTCAATGGAGTCTAGGGTTCTTCTGTGTAGGATAATGTGAAAATGAAAAAGATGAAATGTTAGTGGAGGATTCAAAGGTCCTCCACTCACTAGGTGAACCTACACCGTGGTCAACATACACACAAAATGCAAGACTAATTGTGAGCCCTACACTTGTCATCATCTTAAGGTTCCCTTCTAGAATTAATCCTAACCCTACACTTGTCAACGATTGCTGTCGGTTTCCTTGATGGAGTCGCCACAACCAACAAAGCTTGAGAGTTGTGTGTGTTTAGGAGGTGGCCAAGTTTTACATTTATAAAAAGCCACTACTACGTTTCTCTATATAAAATATAGATAGGGCGAGTAGGGATCGTCCCAAGGGATTTGATGGTGTATCTAATTGTGAACTATGGTAATTAGGGTTAGTAGGTCGAGTGATCACACAATTGGTTGGTTGGTTGATTATACTAAATGAGCTAAACTATAATAAAGCAATGCAATAAGATAAAGAGTAAGTAAGAAGGAAGGGTCTTGGGGTGTAGAGATCACCACCAAACAATACTATTCCAAACCAGAATCAAGTGACTAATGGAGGGAAATGAATGTGTTGCAACAATGTTGTGTGTGTAAAAGACATTCAATTGGTAAGGGTGACTCAACAAGTGCAAATTGTCTCAATCAACATGTGTGAGGCCACAATACATCTATTGGTAGAGGAATATATTGTCTAAACATCATGTGAAGATAACAAAATAACAATTCAAGTCATTGAACCTTTCATTAAGCTCATAGTCCAAGCAATCCATAAGGATGACTTAGTTAAACATGCATTATCTAATCATCATGTGAGAGGTACAAAATATCTATTGGGAGAGGAATAAATTGTCTAAACACATGTGAAAGATACAACATATCATAACTAATCATTAATCCTTCATTAAGCTCAAAATTCCATTACACCACAATATTAGAGCATATGCTTCTTGCATTCAAAAGCATGGAACATAAAAGAACAAGCATGAATTGTTTCCCCAACTAACACTACACTACTTAGAAGAGAAACACAATCCATCAAGGAATAAGTATGAACCATCTAGAGACATAACAAGAGCATTACATTAAGAACTTCATATTTTGGTAATCTCAAGATTAAAGGCATTAATACACATAGACATGCAGCAATAACATTAAATCTAAAGGTGAGCATCTACTCTAGCATACATAGACATATAGATAGAGAAAATGATCAATTAGAAGCATTAATCCATAGAACTCAATGAATAATCAAGATCTTCATAAGTTAAAGAATCAAAATATGCATTACAACACAAATCCCTCAAAATTACACAAGATTAGGTAAAGAAAGCATGTTTGGGGCTAACTCTAGCCCCAAGAAGATGTCTAGCCGCTCATGGTAGTGATGATCCAACCCTCAAGGGCTAACTCCATGGCTGCTCCTTGTAGATGAAGATCTCCTCCAATGGTTGCTCTAGCTTCCTCCCTTCTTCCTCTCCAAGAATCGCCTCCAAGATGATTTTCAGTGTGTGACAAGAGACTCTAGGCTCCTCTCCAAAAAGTGTATCATATTCCTTATATAGGTAGGTCAAATACACCCTATGATAAGCTATGGTCGTGCAAGGCATATTCTCCAATGATTGGGTGAAGGACGGAATAAATGAGCTGGACTTTAACTTTTTCTCGCTGGAGGAAGTTCGATCGATCGAACCTTAACTTAGATCGATCGAAGATGGGTTCGATCGATCGAACTGCATGTTGGATCAATCGAAGTGGTCTGACTCCTCCGGATAAGGACAAGGCTGAGATATTTCGAAGATATTTATGGGGAAAAGGACAAAAGTGGTTGGTTGGCGTACAGCTGTGGATAAGATCAATCATTTGAATAGGACAAAATAGGGTTCGATCGATCGAAGGTGATGTTGGATCGATCGAACTTGGAATTTCAGCAAAGGCCAAGGTTGGATCTATCGAGAAGTACTGTGATCGATCATAGGTGTTCGATTGATCGAACTCTAAGTTAGATCGATCGAACTTTTCAGCTGCACAACTTTGATTCCTTTTTGCTCCTTGCTTTCTCCACTTTGCTCCCTCCTTTGGTTTATCTTAGGATTGCTTCAATTAAGCTCTTATTTGGCTGAGTTAGCTCAATTTTGGGATTAGTGCCTGAAAATATAAATAACACGTAATAAGTCTAAAACGGCAAAGTAAGATAGATAAAGGTACTAGAATGCTTAAGCTTAACGGGTTTAAATGCGCACTTTTCAGTGCTCATCACACCCCCAAACTTATATATTGCTAGTCCCTAGCAATGAACTAAGAAGTAAAAGAATGAAATGAACAACTAAACAAGTATAAACTGGAACGCAAGTAAAATGATAGCGCCACTTTCGTAGGGAACATGATTGCGTTTAGCATATGCAACAAGCCTTTTAAACCCCTAGGTTACCCCTAGTGGACGAGTAAAGTCTTGTAAGGGTTTCCAGAAATGGTACCCACAAACATTAAGCTCATTTTTTCAAAAGAGGCACCAATATTGCAAACAAGCATTGGGAGAAAACTACCTCAAGTATGCAATTTTTCAACCGTTTCTAAGCAATCTCCCAAAATTTCAATATCAAGCAAGCAAGCATGGTCCTCCACACATCAAGAAAATGATCATGAAAATCAAAACAAGTCTAGAATACATGTGAGAGGTCCGGCATCAAGTGTGTTGCTATCTTAGCTAACTAGAGAAGTAATCACATCCTTACCCTCAAACTAGCATACAAATCTAGTACTGATCATCAAGATAAGAGAGTGGACCTTTTATTAAAGCTTTATTGTTCTAGGTGCGCTTATTCTTTTCACTCTATATTTTTATTTTTTATTTTTTTTATTGAGGATCAAAGATGGAAGTATTGTGCAATGTGTTGATCTCTTAAGCTTTCTAGAAGATTCATATAGCGAGCTTTAGGTCAATGACTCCCAAACCAAATGGCTTTAGGGCATTAGGTGTTAAGACACCCCTACAGACTTACAAACTCAAATCAACTAGGCTACAAATCAAGACAACAACCATCTAATCATTTCCCACTTCTCACCTTTTGGGAGAAGTCCTCACTTTTATTGCTTTTTGCAACTTCTTTTTTTTTTTTTTTTTTTTTTTTTTTTCAATTATTAACCTAGAGTTTGGGCCCTCCACCTTTTAGCGCGAGAAGTTCACTGCTTAATGAGGCAAGAATCCCGGCTACTCAATGAAAAGGGGTTGTTATCCACCTTTATCAAGAATGAAAGCTTTCAATGCACTACTAGCCCAATTGGGATATAACCAATTCAATAATCAACAAAGCATGTACTACACAATTGAATGCTAGCGTGCTCCGGTGCTAGTGTAGAATCCTAGAATGAATCTCAAAACAATCACAAAATCAGGATGATGTGGACCACAAATGCAAGCAAGATACCAATCTTTTGAAAAATTTACTCCTAAATGGCATCCTCAAGGCATACAAGGAGTATTGGACTCTCAAGTCAAGCAATTTTTAAATTTTAAGCAATATAGTCCTCAAAAGATCAAAATCATAGCTAGAAATGGACCAAGTATAGAAATATCCCTCAAATACACAAGATATGCTCAAAATTTGAATTTTAAAGTAACACTGAAACATACACCAATACCCCCAAACTTAAACTGCACATTGTCCTCAATGTGTGAAGAGAACAAAGGAAAGAGTATACCAGTGCTTTAGACATGAATGATCGGGATAGAAGTATCTAAAGTGGGTGGCATGGCCCCCCCAAACTTGGGATAAACTGTGGTCCTGAAAAGTTTGCACTCGGATAAACTCATTAGATAACAAGATAGGATAATCAGTGCACAGTGGACATGCAAGTGTAAGATGGGATAAATAGAGAATAGAGAGAGAGGTGTAAGAGTGGTCCTGAAAAATTAGGCAGCACTCTCTCACTGAAGTCACTGTGGTGTACCTGATGGAGTCAAACATACGAATATGAGATACTAAGAGTCATCCATAATTAAAAAGCAATATATAGAGAATATAAAGTGCAGGTACATCAATAAAATAATAAAGCCGACAGACCGGCCGCAAAGTATAATACAGTAACAGTGACAGTATAATACAGATCCAGAATAAAAGAAATGAAAGCATAGAACAACTGGAAGTGGAGTCTCAGGAGGCCTGATCGTGAAGATCTGCAGTGGCTGGAGGTGCAGGTGCGGGTGCAGGTGCAGGGAGTCGGCTGGAAAGATCGGCAAAGCAAGCCATGACATCTGCCCTGAAAGAGGTGAACTCAGCTCGATGGGCAGTGATGTCGGCTCGCATGGCTGCTACGTCCTCCTCCAGTGTCTGCAAGCGTGCTCCGAATCCGGGAGTGGGAACTGGAGACTCAAGCAGAGATGCCTTTGAAGAAGACTCCCGAACTCGCTCCTAAGCAGTGGCTCGATCACTGGTATCATCGGCATCAGCATCATCTGCAGCATCAGCATACTCCTCCGCAGGTCGCTCCAGGTCAATGTCCATGCGATCGGTAGCCGGACTGACCGGTGCGTCGTCCGCTGCGATATCTGCTGCTGCTGGAGGTGCCGGCTGTGCCTGGGCTGCCTCCTCCTCCTCTAGGTCAGTTGCTGCCTCTACAGCTGGCTCTTGAAGACTCCAAATAAGAGCATTGTAGCTCTTATTCCAGTCGCTCCTCCTATAGAAGCTGGACCATGCAAGGGGCTCCTCATCTGGGGGCACTCTGTAACGCTGGTCAAGAAGGATCTGCGTGATGAGGTGTCCGAAGGGCAGGACCTTGGACCGCTTAGGGTCCTTCCTGGAAATGAAAGAATCATACAGTAACCTCATCACGCTCCAGATGAGGACTGGGATAGATACCCAGCGGCCCGTGTAAAAAGTGTAAAGAGCTGTCAAGTAGTCATGACGCCTCTGGATCTTGTGGCCCGCCATGTAAATGTTCTGGAAAAGAAATGTGTCAATGAACCAGAGGTCGTCAGGCAAGAAGGTCCTGGTGACGAATGTCTGACCACCGGCATGATGGCCTGTCAAGGAGACAGCCATGTTAGAAAATGAAGGCCTATGCAGCCTCGGGTATGTCTCTGCAAGCTCAGGTGGACACCGGTGTGGGCACCGGCAAGCACGGGCCAGAGTGTCAACTGTGATGACAATCTCGTGGCCGTCCAGTGTAGTGATCATCTCTGCGGTAGATCGTGGTGAGGGCCGGAGATGCTGAAAGAATAACCGCACCAATCGTGGGTATACAAGGCCGGTGACTGGGGCAAAGATGGCTGAGAGGCCCCGTTGCATGATATCCTGATAGCCAGACCGGGTCAGGATAAACTCGGAGAAGTACTCAGTATCGAAGTATGACTCCTGAGCCACGGTCATAGCTGCATATCTCGGCAGCAACTGGTCACGGCGCTGAGCCGGTAGAGGTGGCTGCGGTGATGGCATGGCGGCTGCATCTGCCTGATGCCGCATCTGCCTGATGCCGCACAGGAAAAGGTGATGGTGTGAAGGCTGGAGGAGCCTGGGATGTAGATGGCATGTGGTCAGCTCCCTCCTCAGCCTCGTGGGATGGGGACTGAGGGGGAGTAGCCTGTGCGGGCTCCACCTGAGCATGAGATGGCTCTGCAACCATCTCTATCCTGGGCCATAAATGTCTGCGGGGTCACTATGGCCCCAAAGATCTCCTAGCTGTACTCTTGTACCGCGGAGGCATGATCTGTAAAAAGACAAGAAAATTTCAATATAAGTCAGTGCCAGATATATAAGAATTTAAGTGCATAATAGAAACATATATGTCAAATAAGATAGACAAAATACGGATGACATGAATCTATGATGATGATGATATGTGAATCATGCTAAGCAATGTAGGTATGAAATGCATCTAATGTGGAATATCACAGGCATTGTGCATATAAAGATAGCATGAAGATGACACAAGATGAATGGAGTGTGTATGTATGATCTGTGAAAGTTCGATCGATCGAACTTTAAGTTCGATCGATCACATAAATTTTTGATCGATCGAAGTGAAAAATGTTCAAAAGTTGGATCGATCAAAGTGAATTGGATCAATCCAACACTTGGATCGATCAAAGCATGAAAGTGCACAAGATTGGATCGAGCGAAGATAGTGAAATGAAGTTTACTACTTCGATCGATCGAAGCACAAGTTCGATCGATCGAACTGTGCAAATGCCGAATTTGAAAAGTCATAGATCTGTGAGATCTAGAGCACGGGGCCCACAAAAACGTGTTTGTGGGCCCATCTACACACCAAACAGCCCATCCTCAACATCCAAACACTCCCCAAATGCCAAATCAAATAAAAAATCCCCAATTTGGTTCGGCCAAATGCATGTGTGAATATGTATACCATAATCATGAAATTGATGCTTCAAAATGGATGATTAATACACATACAACATAAATCAATATAGAAAATCATGAATCATGCATTGATTAAACTTTTAAATCAAGAAATGGCTCGCGATTTACCTCAACACCGAGAGGGATGAGATGAGAGAGAGGGTGCGAAGCCGTGGTGAAAATAAGGCTCTACCTTGCCGGAATTGGCTTGCCGGAGATGGGGAAGATGATTGGAATGGAGGTTGGCCGGATTGAGATGAGATTGAGAGAAGAGGGAGACTAGGGTTTGGTTTCCTTTCGAAGTTGGA
Source organism: Cornus florida (assembly GCF_030987335.1). Classification (NCBI taxonomy): domain Eukaryota; kingdom Viridiplantae; phylum Streptophyta; class Magnoliopsida; order Cornales; family Cornaceae; genus Cornus; species Cornus florida. The sequence continues at coordinate 75,601,666 of NW_026775573.1, read as the reverse complement.
TCGATCCAAAGTGATCGATCCAACTCGGTTATATTTTGAAAAACAAGATATGCAGAGTTCGATCGATCGAAGATGGAGTTCGATCGATCGAACTTAGGTCTCCACTCTTAACGGCATTTTTTTGAAATTTTTTTTTTTTTTTTTTTTTTTTTTTTAATGAGATGCAAATTTCGATCGATCGAAGAAAGATTTCGATCGATCGAAGAGGATAAAGAATGTACAAGTTTAAGGGTTCAAGAGTTGATATGTGCTGGAACCTTGGATCGATCGAACTTGGAATTCGATCGATCGAACATGAAAAATTTTGAAAAGTCCCGAGAGCATGCATTTTGGAATTTGGATGCAGGTCCAAAATTTTTCTAAGTGTTGGGACTCATGATCGATCGAACCACATGTTGGATCGATCAAAAGGTAGTTCGATCGATTGAAATGGTTTACGATTGATCGAACTTTTGAAAATTTGGAGATCCCGAGAGCATGCATTTTGGAATTTGGATGCAGGTCCAAAATTTTTCTAAGTGTTGGGTGCAAAATGAGAGCTGGATCGATCGAGTCCATAGTTGGATCAATTGAACCTAAGTTCGATCGATCGAACCATGACTTGGATCGATCGAAATTATGCCTAAATGCTCAAAATGACTTGAATGCTCATGCAACCCCTTACTCAGTTCCTTCCAATGTATATGAACCACAAAAATAGTATCTAGACTTCGCAAGAATCAAAATGCAAGATAGAAATGAGGGAGGAATAGGGTTTTGACATCCTACGAATTTTGGTGCTAGTCTTTAACGTCTTTAGCAAGACCTAGGGTTCTTTTAACCCAGATCAAAGATCTTGCAATGCATCCCCTCCTTTTTGGGATGAGAGATGTTTTAAGTTCCACCCAACAAATGGTTCTTGGAAGAACTTATTGGATTTAACTCAAAAGATGTTTTTAAATTCTTATCAAAATCTTCATCAATATGTTCATACACCTAGTCAATAAGATTTGCAGCCTCTAAATGTCTTTGAAAGACTTGATCCTCTATGTATGGTTTCAATCTTTGCCCATTCACCTTGAAGATGTTCCCCTTCTTCAAGTCTTGCATCTCTACTGCTCCATGCGGTGCAACCGAGATAATTTCATAGGGACCTTCCCACTTGGTTCTCAATTTGCCGGGAAAGAGTTTTAACCTAGAGTTGAAAAGCCAAGCTTTTTGACCGGGTTCTAAGGACTTCTTCACAATATGCTTATCATGGAAGGCTTTGGTTCTTTCTTTGTAGAGCTTGGCATTATCATAAGCATTGTGCCTTAGCTCTTCCAATTCACTCAATTGAAGTAGCTTATTCTCTCCGGCTTTGGCTAGGTCAAAATTGAGCTTTTTAACTGCCCAAAAGGCTTTGTGTTCTAGCTCAACTGGAAGATGGCAAGGCTTCCCATAAACAATTCTATAAGGGGACATGCCAATGGGAGTCTTATATGCCGTACGATAAGCCCACAAAGCATCATTTAGCTTTCTTGACCAATCTTTCCGGGTGGGGTTAACCGTTTTCTCAAGGATATGCTTAATTTCCCGGTTAGACACTTCAACTTGTCCACTTGTTTGAGGATGGTAGGGAGTGGCTACTTTGTGAGTGACGGAGTACTTAAGAAATAATTGCCTCAAGAAATGATTGCAAAAATGCTTTCCTCCATCACTTATCATAGCCCTTGGCATACCAAAACGAGCAAAGATATTGGATTTAATGAATTGAATGACCACGGAGTGATCATTCGTTTTGGTAGCACAAGCCTCAACCCACTTAGAAACATAATCAACGGCAAGAAGAATGTATTGATAACCATATGACATAGGAAATGGACCCATGAAATCAATGCCCCAAATATCAAAAATTTCAACAACCAATATATTGGTTAATGGCATCATATCTCTTTTAGACATTGTTCCCATCTTTTGACACCTCTCACACGACTTGCAAAAGTTGTAGGCATCTCTATGAATAGTGGGCCAAAAGAGCCCACTTTGAAGAACCTTTAGGGCGGTCTTCTTTGCACTAAAATGCCCACCACATGCAAGTGTGTGGCAAAACACTAGGACACTTGGGATTTCACTCTCCGGAATGCATTTTCTCACAATTTGATCGGGACAATAGCGGTATAAAACAGGGTCTTCCCAATAGTAATTCCGGATGTTGGCAAAGAAACCATTTTTGTCGTTCTTTGACCAAGAGGTTGGAAGCTTGCCTATTGCCAAATAATTCACAATATCAGCGAACCAAGGCATTATTCCATTTGAGACTTGAAAAAGTTGTTCATCCGGGAAGGAGTCATGAATTGGAGGACTAGGGAAAGGCTCTATTTGTAATCTGGAAAGATGATCAGCAACCACATTTTTGGTGCCCTTTTTGTCCTTGATTTCAAAATCGAATTCCTGGAGGAGTAAAATCCATCTAATCAATCTAGGTTTTGTTTCCCTCTTTGTTAAAAGATGTCTCAATGCAGCATGATCAGAGTAAACAACAACCTTAGATCCTAGCAAATAAGAGCGGAACTTATCAAGAGCATATATTATAGCAAGTAATTCCTTCTCGGTAGTGGAGTAATTCAATTGAGCTCCTGAGAAGGTTTTGCTTGCATAGTATATGGCACAAGGGAGCTTACCTACTCGTTGGCCCAAAACTGCCCCCATGGCATAGTCAGAAGCATCACACATAATTTCAAAGGGCAAAGACCAATTAGGAGGTTGCATGATAAGAGCAGATGACAATGAAGTGCGCAATTTATGAAAGGCGTCTAGGCATGCTTGATCGAAGATGAAAGGAGTATCCTTGGCAAGAAGATTGCACAAAGGTCTAGCGATTTTGCTAAAGTCCTTGATGAAGCGGCGATAGAAGCCGGCATGACCTAGAAAAGAGTGAACTTCCCTCACCGTTGAAGGTGGGGGTAGTTCAGAGATGAGTTCAACTTTTGCCTTATCTACCTCAATTCCTCTTCTAGATATGATGTGACCCAAAACAATTCCCTCTTGAACCATGAAATGGCTCTTTCCCAACTAAGAACAAGGTTTGTTTCACGGCATCTTTTAAGCACTAAGTCCAAATTTTTGAGGCAAGCATCAAAGGAAGACCCAAAAACAGAAAAATCATCCATGAAGACCTCAAGATACTCTTCCACCATATCCGAAAAGATAGACATCATACACCTTTGGAATGTAGCAGGAGCATTGCACAAACCAAAAGGCATCCGTCTATAAGCAAATGTGCCAAATGGACATGTAAAGGTGGTTTTCTCTTGGTCTAATGGGTCAAGGGCCACTTGGTTGTAACCGGAATATCCATCTAGAAAGCAATAGTATTGTTGCCCCGCCAATCTCTCTAAGATTTGATCAATGAAGGGTAAAGGGAAATGATCATTTCTAGTGGCGGCATTTAATTTTCGGTAATCAATGCACACACGCCATGAGTTGGTGGTGCGCTTAGAGATTTCCTCACCTTTAGCATTTTCAACCACGGCAATTCCCGACTTTTTGGGAACTACTTGTGTAGGACTCACCCATTTGCTATCGGAGATTGGGTAAATGATTCCGGCATCCAAAAGTTTTACTACTTCTTTCTTAACTACTTCTTTCATGTTAGGATTCAATCTCCTTTGGGCATCCCTAAAGGGTTTTGTATCCTCTTCCATAAGTATACGATGCATACAAATGGAAGGATCAATTCCCTTAAGGTCCGCTACACTCCACCCTATAGCTTCTTTGTTTTCTTTAAGTATATTAAGTAGAGCATTTTCTTGGTCCTCATCTAGGCTTGAAGAGATGATAACCGGAAGAGTGTCGCGAGGACCTAGAAATGCATACTTAAGATTAGAAGGCAAATTTTTTAGCTCAAGAGTTGGTGGAGATACCAAAGATGGAACCGGAGGAGTACTAGAAAGTGAAGGAAGAGGCTTAATTGGAGTTTTCCATGGTGGACAATTCAAACTTGCTACGGATTCCATTATATTGCTTACTTCATTGATTGAATTTTCATTATCAAACCCACAACTCTTATACATTTCAAGAAGACATGAGGCAAGAGGATCATCGGATAAAAGAGATGAGAGATCATCCTCAAGCGGTTGTTTCATGATCATTGTGGGAATTGATTCCTCAACAACCTCATCTAACACATCAATAACATAACACTCATCTTCATCTATGGGATGTCGACTTGCATTGAAAACATTGAGTTTGACCATCATGTTGCCAAAAGAAAGATCTATGATTCCGGACCTACAATTGATAGTGGCATTGGCGGTGGCAAGGAATGGTCTTCCCAAGATGATTGGGATTTGAGTAGTGGAATTAGCAACCGGTTCAGTGTCTAACACTACAAAATCTACCGGAAAGTAGAATTTATCTACTTTGACAAGGATGTCCTCAACCATACCCCTAGGTGTTTTGACGGATCTATCGGCCATTTGAAGCACCACCGAGGTTGGTTTTAACTCATTTAACCCCAATTGGACATACACAGAATAAGGAATCAGGTTAACACTTGAACCTAAGTCAAGAAGAGCTCTCCGGATCTCGTGATTTCTAATTACACATGAAATGGTTAGAGCACCGGGGTCTTTGCATTTGAGTGGAGTATTTTGTTGAAGAATGGAGCTCACTTGCTCCGTGATGAACACTTTCTTAGGACCTTGTCCTTTGTTCCTCCTCTTTTGTGTGCAAAGATCTTTCAAGAATTTGGCATAAGGCGGAATTTGCTTAATTGCATCTAAGAGGGGAAGATTTATGTTCACTTGCTTGAAAACGTCCATCATGTCAAGTATTTTCCCATCTTGTCTCTCTTGAGGTGAGGTTTCTCTCAAAGCATAAGGGAAAGGAGCTTTTGGCTCATGACATTTTGGCACTTGAGAAGATGATGAAGATTGAGTATTCCGATTTGGAACATTCTCATCCAAAGAGATAGGTATGGAATTGGAATTTTGATGAGTGACAACATTTGGTTGCACCGATTCACTATCCTTCTTTGGCAACTCAACCTTATTGTCAACTTGCTTACCACTTCTCAAAGTAGTGATTGCTTGTGTTTGAACTTGTGAGACATTCTCCGACGTAGAGTTTGCCTCCACACAAAATTGAGCTTTTGGGTTCCTCTCGGGTTGACTAGGTAACTTACCCACTTCCCTTGCATTCAATGCATTAGCTATGATCCCGATTTGGGACTCTAGCTGTGATATAGATTGAGAGTGTGAATGCAACAAATTTGTGTTCTTCTCTAGGCTATCCAAAGCCATTAAAACCTTATCTTCAAATGTAGAATCATTATGAAGTGCATGAGGAGAATGATGCTCCGTTTGGAATTCATACAATTGAGGATGTGAAGAATTATTCATTCTTTGATGATATGAAGGAGTGAACCCTTGAAAACTTTCATTTCTCTTGTGAGGTTGAATGTACTTGTTTTGAAAATTCTGAGCTTGAAAAGAATTTGGATGTTCATTCCACCTTGGAACATAAGCATTGGAATAGGGATGAGCAAATGTAGCATTGACTTGTTCATAGTGTTCATTATAAGCATGTCCATGGGGACAATCAAAAGTAGTGTGTAAAACACTTGAACATGTCATACAAGGCTCATTCATTTGAGAGGTATGATGATGAGGATAGGAATTGTTAGCCGGTTTTTGATTTAACAAGAATTGGTCAAACTTTTGAGAAAGAGTTTTAATCTCGGCTACAATTCCCATTGAACTTTCTATCTGACAAACTTGAGAATTTTTCTTCTTCTCTTTTCATTCATGGTCAATTTGAGAAGTATTAAATTTTTGTAAAGAGTTTTCGCTCATCTTCTCAAAGAGTTGCCAAATGTCATCCTCATGTTTCCCAAAATATGATCCTCCACATGATGTATCAACAATGTCTTTATGAATGTCGGATAGGCTCTCATAGAAGGATTGAACCACTTGCCATTTTGGAATGCCATGATGTGGGCATTTCCCTAGCAAGTCATTCAATCTTTCCCAAGCCTCATGTAATAATTCCCCTTCTTTTTGAGAAAAAGTTCTAATTGAAGTACGCATAGCATTGGTCAAGCTCATGGGATAAAACTTTTTTAAAAATTTATTTTGCATTTGCATCTAATAAGTTATAGAATTTGCTTCCAAAGTATTGAACCAATGCTTTGCCTTGCTTTTGAGTGTGAAAGGGAAAAGGAGTAGTCTAATCACTTCCTCCGGGACATTCATGTATCTAATGGTGGAGCATATTTCAAAGAATTCATTTAGATGCTTATAAGGCTCCTCATCATTTAGACCATAGAAAAGTGGACACAATTGAATAGTTTCGGGCTTGATTTCATATTGATTTGTCTCGAAATTAGGCAACATGACACAAGAAGGTGCATGGTATGCATGGAGATCATAATAGTCATGAAGTACCATTGGAGGCATTGGAGCTTGAGCTCCGAGACCGTATTGATCGGGAGGGAGGTTTTGCATGAAATGCGGGTCTAGGTGGCCAAGATTACCCTCTAGGTTTTCCATGTGAATGCCTAGAGTGAATGATCAAGTAAAGACTACAAATCACAACAAAGCAATCAAACAAACACTTCTCCTCCACAACAAGTCAAATATCATCAACTTCCTCCATGTACAATAATTCCCATACTCCCATGCTTTCAATGATATGCAATGCCACCACATGGGCCCCCGATTTAACTAAGGAGATTGAGTAAGAAGGTCTCACAATAGTCCTTTAGCACTTCAACTCAAAATTTAAAAGCTTAGCTTAGCAAAAAAAAATTTTTAGCAACTCTTCATTTTAAGCATTTTTCCTTTGCTTTGCTTTGCTCCTTAGCTTGGAATTACTTTGCTAGCTCCTTGCTCAATGCACCTTGTTAATGAAGAACAAACTTAATAAGTAATCAAAAACAGAAAAAAAAAAAAAAAGAAAGCAAAGACACGATCAAAAGAGTACTAATCCTAATTAAATTTCACAATTCGACGTTGCCAATTTAAAATCCCCGGCAACGGCGCGAAAAACTTGCTGTCGGTTTCCTTGATGGAGTCGCCACAACCAACAAAGCTTGAAAGTTGTGTGTGTTTAGGAGGTGGCCAAGTTTTACATTTATAAAAAGCTACTACTACCTTTCTCTATATAAAATTTAGATAGGGCGAGTAGGGATCGTCCCAAGGGATTTGATGGTGTATCGAATTGTGAACTATGGTAATTAGGGTTAGTAGGTCGGGTGATCACACAATTGGTTGGTTGGTTGATTATACTAAATGAGCTAAACTATAATAAAGCAATGCAATAAGATAAAGAGTAAGTAAGAAGGAAGGGTCTTGGGGTGTAGAGATCACCACCAAACAATACTATTCCAAACCAGAATCAAGTGACTAATGGAGGGAAATGAATGTGTTGTAACAATGTTGTGTGTGTAAAAGACATTCAATTGGTAAGGGTGACTCAACAAGTGCAAATTGTCTCAATTAACATGTATGAGGCCACAATACATCTATTGGTAGAGGAATATATTGTCTAAACATCATGTGAAGATAACAAAATAACAATTCAAGTCATTGAACCTTTCATTAAGCTCATAGTCCAAGCAATCCATAAGGATGACTTAGTTAAACATGCATTATCTAATCATCATGTGAGAGGTACAAAATATCTATTGGGAGAGGAATAAATTGTCTAAACACATGTGAAAGATACAACATATCATAACTAATCATTAATCCTTCATTAAGCTCAAAATTCCATTACACCACAATATTAGAGCATATGCTTCTTGCATTCAAAAGCATGGAACATCAAAGAACAAGCATGAATTGTTTCCCCAACTAACACTACACTACTTAGAAGAGAAACACAATCCATCAAGGAATAAGCATGAACCATCTAGAGACATAACAAGAGCATTACATTAAGAACTTCATATTTTGTCAATCTCAAGATTAAAGGCATTAATACACATAGACATGCATCAATAACATTAAATCTAGAGGTGAGCATCTACTCTAGCATACATAGACATATAGATAGAGAAAATGATCAATTAGAAGCATTAATCCATAGAACTCAATGAATAATCAAGATCTTCATAAGTTCAAGAATCAAAATATGCATTACAACACAAATCCCTCAAAATTACACAAGATTAGGTAAAGAAAGCATGTTTGGGGCTAACTCTAGCCCCAAGAAGATGTCTAGCCACTCATGGTAGTGATGATCCAACCCTCAAGGGCTAACTCCATGGCTGCTCCTTGTAGATGAAGATCTCCTCCAATGGTTGCTCTAGCTTCCTCCCTTCTTCCTCTCCAAGAATAGCCTCCAAGATGATTTTCAATGTGTGACAAGAGACTCTAGGCTCCTCTCCAAAAAGTGTATCATATTCCTTATATAGGTAGGTCAAATACACCCTATGATGAGCTGTGGTCGTGCAAGGCATATTCTCCAATAATTGGGTGAAGGACGGAATAAATGAGCTGGACTTTAACTTTTTCTCGTTGGAGGAAGTTCGATCGATCGAACCTTAACTTGGATCGATCGAAGATGGGTTCGATCGATCGAACTGCATCCTGGATCGATCGAAGTGGTCTGACTCCTCCGGATAAGGACAAGGCTGAGATATTTCGAAGATATTTATGGGGAAAAGGACAAAAGTGGTTGGTAGGCGTACAGCTGTGGATAAGATCAATCATTTGAATAGGACAAAATAGGGTTCGATCGATCGAAGGTGATGTTGGATCGATCGAACTTGGAATTTCAGCAAAGGCCAAGGTTGGATCTATCGAGAAGTACTGTGATCGATCATAGATGTTCGATCGATCGAACTCTAAGTTGGATCGATCGAACTTTTCAGCTGCACAACTTTGATTCCTTTTTGCTCCTTGCTTTCTCCACTTTGCTCCCTCCTTTGGTTTATCTCAGGATTGCTTCAATTAAGCTCTTATTTGGCTGAGTTAGCTCAATTTTGGGATTAGTGCCTGAAAATATAAATAACACGTAATAAGTCTAAAACGACAAAGTAAGATAGATAAAGGTACTAGAATGCTTAAGCTTAACGGGTTTAAATGCGCACTTTTCAGTGCTCATCAACGATCCAAGCCAACTAGTGGTCCAATCCTAGGTCAACAAGTGGATGAATCTCCACCCTCCAAGTGTCATGAGATTAAGCCTCCAAGTGGTTCCACCACAAAATCAACAAGTGGCACCATAGGAATGTGACACTTGTCACATTTTTTAGAAATTACGAAAAGGTCCTTTTTGAAAATATCTTCCAAATTAATTTACAAAATGTTCCCTAAGATGAAAAATAATTACTTTACGTAATTACCCAAAACCCCTCAAGTTATGGATAATTACAATAAGTCTTGTTTTCATGCCTTTTACAAAGAAAGTAAGCATTTAATATGTATTTCTACAAAAGTAAAAATGTAGATGTCATAGAAATTAAATATCATGGACGTATGCAAAACCGGAATCAAATCCGAGCACAAAAAAATATAGAAATGATTCGGTCCTCAAAGGAAGTTGCCAATCCGAAGGAAAGAGTCTCATAAACTATTTCCGAGGACTCGAGACGACACTAAGAGGCGGGAAATCGAACCCAAAATGGAAAAGACAACGAAAAAAATTTATCCGCAAAATTTTAAGAAAGGGAAAGAAATGAAAATGACCAGGTCATTACAACCTTCCCACCTTAAAGGGATTTCATCCTCGAAATTCAGCCCGAAAAAACTAAAAGTGAAACCAGGATAACTACTGAGTACATCTCCTTGTACCCCACACAACGTGCTACAAAAGCAATCCCAACGTTGAAAGATAACGTACAAACCAATGTCATTCGCACCCACGTGTTTACGACAGGACAACCTCTCAAAACGAAATTGACCACACGGTCACACGATAAGTCAAAAGTCACACACAAAGAACCTAAGGTTGGATAAAGGAACGGAAGACAACAACCATAAGCATTCCTCCAGATGAACCATCATACCGATCTAAAAACAACCACCTAAAGAACTCCAAGATAACCACGTATCAAATTAGGGTACAGAACAAAGACAATGTGGCAGTACGAAGAGCGACCATAACCCGCCCATACTTACTTGTCAGTAAGGTAACATGACGGTACTGGGTACTAATTCATGACTTGCCTCCCACTAGGTCTACCCATGAAACCTCTCGATACAATTGACATTAATGTCGGGAAAAGATCATCACCAAATGCACTACGGAAACCAGGCATCGTGTGAGAGTTGGGGTAGCTAATCCCAAAACTCTGACAACAATGTCATAGGCACCGCTACGCTTAAGGTCTTAAATCCTCAATACAACAAAACCAACAACTCCAACGTCTCAAAACACTCCTATTAACAACATCAATCAAAAATCCAAAGGCCGCCAGATAAATCAACACCACCATGAATCAAAACGAACCTCAATATAAGACATTTCATCGAAAGTCCCACATATCTCCCTGAAACAGATCAACTACAAAACTACACCGAAATCAAACATCAGCTCCACGTCCCTATCTTGGATAACTAAGTCCTTGAAAAACAAGTCCACCATGTGGCATACACATCAAAATTCTAACAACCATGGTCATAAAAAAAGAGTCTCTCAAAACCGGGCTTGGCAATACCAGGGTCAATCAAAATTCCTCAATTTCATTCCATACCCAATCACTAGAATTACAATTCCTCAAAATGATGCCTAGCCATAACTAGGACAAGAAAACTTCACAATCAAGCCAAATCCAACTGTGATCCTTCAAAACCTCTCCTAAGGGTCAACCACATCTAGGATTCCAAAATAGAAACAAGTCTCAAAAAGGCATCCTCAAAAGAGCATCGAGCTCATCTCACGAATCAAAAAAATCCTCAATAATATGGACACAAGTCCTTGTAAAATGATCTCACACAAATCAACTCACCCTGAGTACCTTAACTCCGTCAACAAACACGGTAAAAACTCCCCATGGAAGACACGAAAGAAAGAAAACCACTAGTCCTAAGAAGGACAACACCACGACTCCACCTTTGAAACAAAAGACAACAAGGTCAAATACTTCACCCCCTACTTGGAAGTAAGTCGACCAAAATCCACCAACCCCACACCAAGGACTCAAGACAACCACAGTGATCCTCACGGACCAACCAACCCCAAAACTATGCACGAGGAGACGAAGAGAAGAGACAACTAAGAAAAGGAGGAGGAACCCTATCCCCCCACGAGTGTTAACACAACGAACACGAAAATGGAGCGTTCTTCCCACCTTAGGGAAGCAGACAGCTCAAAACAAAACAAATGTGAAAACTCCTCCACAAGGAATCTCACAATGGAACCATTACAAAAACTCACATACGCACTAAGTGCGACTGGAGGAACCAAAAGGGGAAACTGAACATGAAAGTCATGCATATGACAAGGAATGCAACTTCCAAGTAAGCAAATCTACTCACATATATAAAATCAAAGGTACATGCAACATGTCTCCAAGTAACGCAAAAGCATATTATTAAAGCATAGTAACAATATGGCATCTCTAAGCATGTAAATAAGGCATGCTAATGTCATACAACAAGAAAACAAATGTGAATAGACCACTACCTACTCATGCATCGCAATAACATAAATCATACTACTAACATGGTAGTAAACGAAACTGTAGAAGATGAGGTGATGCAACAATGAACCCTATGGACATCGTGTCCTAGAGTGTCTAGGTAAAAGGAAAACAAGTCCTAGCTGTAATCTGACTCCAAAACCAATATGACAACAACATGTCTCCAAACAAATGTAATCCCTCACCGCAATGGTAAGACTCTAACAATCCATCTCTAAATCTAAAAGTGACGCTATGAGTGACACTAATGATGCAATGCTCTCAATAACCCAAAACATTGATCAATCGACTTGACCACAAAAGTGTCATCATGCAAGGAGAACTCAAAGTAAATGGCAACTATAGCCATACCATTAACAACCAAATCAATCTCAAGAATCGTCCCTAAAACAACCATTAAACATTGACCAAAAGGTCTACGTCTATCACCCGCCCACAAACGTACTCGCCCACGAAAATTGCAATCTTAGAGGAATCTTCCTAAACAACCAAGGATCTTAAGAGGTCCCCAACTTTATCATGGCCCAAAACCAACAAATCCAGCACTACGGCTACGCCTAATGGCTCACCCCACGAGATCCTAAACAAAAGGTGACCATCCACCTATCCAAAGCCAAAGCTAGGTCAACAACGACCTAAACTACCATGAAACCAAACTGACAATTGCTAACAACATCTAAGAAGAGTGCCTAAACAAAACCAAAACACACCAAACATTGTACTAAGTGCAAACTCACCAAACAACCCAACCTCGAGTCAAACGTTCGGGACTAATCCCAAGTCCTATCAAATACGTAAAACAATATGCATATACAAATATAACCTAGCATACATCATATGTCATGCTTCTTATAATAGAATAAAATCATGCTTTAACCAAACGATATACTACATTTACCACCTAGGCACATAAACATGTTATCAAACCAAAACATGTTATCATAAAGCATATAAACAAATAGATCAAGGCAACACAAGCATGATATGCACCCAAAACCCGTTGTCCAAGGTATTCAAACCTAGGAGCTCTGATACCACTTGTGACGGCCCAAGTTTTGTAAACCCGGTGCGTCAGTGATGACCAAAAGATGACCCGATAACGGGATCTGAAATGTGGAAGCGAAAGGTAAAACAACGGTCTCTAGAGATATAATGCGTCTCTAAGACACCAATGTGACCCTCAATGAGGTCACAGAACCCAAAGGAAAACAAATGTGGTAGTGTCGTTTCAAAAACGGACAAAAAGGAACCTAGAGGCAAAGTGGTCATTTTGCAAAAAAATGGATTCAAGTGCTATCGAACACACCACTAGAAAACAATGAAAAACTAATCAAGATGGACTCAAGAATTGCATGTTTCAGAGTCCGGACGAAGGAGAAACGACAAAACAAAGAAAAATGATCAATAAAGCTAAAAGTTTAAACTGGTAATTATCCAGAAATATTCGAGTGTAACTGAGCATGCAGTTGGATAGAAAATGAAAAATTAATCAATTTAAAAAAAAATATTCACTTGATTTGGAGTCCGGATGAGGGAGAAAGGTCAAAAACAAAATCGACGTCGCGGCGGCCCGACGAAGGCCGTGACAGCTACATTGCCGTCAACCCACTACTGCTGCAAATGAGAGTTAAAACGGGTATCTAAATGGACTTTTTTGGAAAAATTTAAAGAAGAAGCCCCCCCAAAAATCAAGTTTTCTACCCGACCGGTAGATGGAAACCAAAAAAATGCATTGTAAAATGCCCAAAATTTCGACAAGAAAATCAGGTCTAGAAGTTGAAATTTGTTTCAAGCTACTGCCCAAAGAAAGGAAATTGGGCTTGGAAGGTTTTTAAATTGCCTAAATTGAAAATGCAATCTTAAAATATACCCACAAGAGCCCCGGAAGTTTCGGATTGGTCATCACACTTTTCAAAAAAAAGTCAATGAATAGTAGCAAGTACATTTGCACTAAAGTCGACAAAAACCTGGCAGAAATGATTTTTTGAAAAAAAATAGATTTTTGAGGGCCAAGATGGCATTTTCTGGAAAAACACAAAGAAGAATCCCTCCTCAAAATTGAGATTTCTATATCATTTTAAAGGAAAAATGAAAAAAATGCATTTTAAAATACCCAAAATGCCCCTAGAACAGAATCGGGTAAAACTCTCAAAAAATGTTACTTAGAGTCTTTGTTTCATCAAGGATGGTGTTGCTTGCCAAAGTGAGTATGCAAGTACATGTAATGTGATAAAATAGATGTGTTGCAATGGCCTATGGCCTCATGGCATGTCATATGCAAAATAGAACCCTTTAATGCATTAATCTACATATCTTTCATAAGCAACAATGAAGTTCAAAGTTAGCATAAATTTTACATAAGTGTCTTTGGCCCTTAGCCTCATTACAACCACATTCTAAGAGAGTCAAAAGGTGCACTTAAGTGCACATTACATAACTTAGACAATAAGTACAAGTTTTATCAAAGTAAGCAAAAGTAGGACAATATATGCTAACATATGCACATTATATGTCATCAAAAATACTTCAAGAACTCTAGTAAGTCTAAGAATGTTGTGCTTCCCACACTAAAGCTTCTTTACCTGCAAAACACCCATTAACTTAGGGGTGAGTAAACAAGTTTACTCGTAGGGAATGAATGGGTTTATCTTTGTACCAAGTTACAATCCAATACAATTTAATTCATGCTATCAAGTGACAATAGAACTTTCCACATAACACAATGAGATGTAATTTCACAAAGTTAACAACTTGGAATTTAAACGCGAAATCAAACCAAAGTGGATACTTGGACATCACGCTGGATCAAACCAACAATGTGGTTACTTTAGGGTTACTAGCCCATGGGTAACCTCCCTATGTGCGCACTAGACTATATAGAGGGACAATCCCCCGTACTAGAACCAAGTCCTAGCCGTAGCCAAACAACGACATCCCCAAGTTTCCAAAATTAACAAATTATGCAACAACGTATATATATCAATATGTACATACAAGATATCAACTATTTACCAAGCACAATCCAATTTTAGAAACTTATACAATACATGCTCAAAGTCTACAACTACTATGGCATAAAAGATGTCAAATATAAAGTGTGCAATTCCTTACACATAGCAACAATATATTTAATAATGAAAAACATATTCTCATGAATATAAAAGTAACAACTATGTTATCCAATGCTCAAAAGTAATCAAGTGAACATACACCAAATCCAATTCCATGATTTAAATATAAAAACACTTCCAAAATGCAATTAAATCCATGGAGTAATCAAATAGAATTTAATTAAACATCAATAGTTAAATTCTCTAAATTCCAAGTTAATCCTAAATAAACTCAATTTAATATATATTGAAGGACATGTCATGGTCATCACATATATAACATCAAATGATAATTTAAGTGATTAAAACACTTAAAACAAAATTAATCAAGCTAAATAATTAATTTCCTCTACATTTTTCAACAATTCTAAGTGCCCTCAATTTAAACTATGTTAGAGAACATGCCAAGGCCTATCCAAATATCACATTACATCATGATTTCATGCTTGCTATCACCATGTGAATTAAACTTTCACAAAAGATAAATATTAAATAAATTTTACAATTCTTATCCAAATGCCCCAAATTTAATATATGTTGTAGTACATGTCATGGTTATTATATAAATCACTTTAAAACTTGATTTAAGTCATAGGAGCATATAAATAAAAATTATTTAAATTAATTCATTATTCCCTCTAGATTTTAAAACAACTCTAAATGACCTCAAATTAACATAAGTTTTGAATCAAGCCATGGTCATGTTATTTATCAAGTATAAAGTGAATTTCATACAAGTTAGCATTAGTCATTTCTTTTTTATTTCGATACAAGACATGCATATAACTTAGATATCACTATAGGGACAAATAAAATCACTTGGAAGATAAATGATAACACCCCCTACCTCACAAGAGGATTGTTCCTCTTGAATCCAAGGGAAGCAAGCTTAAAAATGGAAAACCAAACAAGCGTTTTGTAGAAGAAGAGGAGAGGAACAAAAGGTATTCTAAGGTCAATGATCTAAGGTGAGTGGAAGGGTCTCAAAATTTAAAGTCAAAGCTTAAGGTTTTAAGCTTTCTTCAATGAAGTCTTGGGTTCTTATGTGTAGGATAATGTGAAAATGAAAAAGATGAAATGTGAGTGGAGGATTTAGAGGTCCTCTACTCACTTGGTGAACCTACACCATGGTCAACACACACACACAAAATGCAAGACTAATTGTGAGCCCTACACTTTTCATCATCCTAAGGTTCCCTTCTAGATTTAATCCAAACCCTACACTTGTCAACCATCCAAGTCAACTAGTGGTCCAATCCTAGGTCAACAAGTGGATGAATCTCCACCCTCCATGTGTCATGAGATTAAGCCTCCAAGTGGTTCCACCACAAAATCAACAAGTGGCACCATAGGAATGTGACACTTGTCACATTTTTCAGAAATTGTAAAAAGGTCCTTTTTGAAAATATCTTCCAAATTAATTTGCAAAATGGTCCCTAAGACAAAAAAATAATTACTTTACTTAATTACCCGAAAACCCCTCAAGTTGTGGATAATTACAAAAAGTCTTGTTTTCATGGCTTTTACAAAGAAACTAAGCATTTAATATGCATTTCTACAAAAGTAAATTTGTAGATGTCATGGAATTTATATATGATGGACGTATGCAAAACTGGAATCAAATCCGAGCCCAAAAAATGAGGTTATGCAAGTAAAAGTGAAAAACGAGAAGAGGACGAAATAAGGAAAAGAAGAAAAAATGAATAGTGTCAAAAAGCAAAAAAATGTAGAAATGACTCGGTCCTTAAAGGAAGTTGTCAATCCAAAGGAAAGAGTCTCATAAACCATTTCCAAGCACTCAAGACGACACTAAGAGGCGGGAAATTGAACCCGAAAAGGAAAAGACAATGAAAAAAATTTATCCGCAAAATTTGAAGAAAATGAAAGAAATGAAAATGACTGGGTCATTACACTTTCGGGCTTCTCCATGCTGATATACTTATCGAAGAGCTTCCTCTTCACTCTCCAAATGAGCGCGGGGATAAATACCCAGTGGCCTGTATAAAATGCGTAGAGGGCTGTCAGATAGTCTCCTCACCGCTGAATCTTGTGCCCGGCCATATATTTGTTCTGAAAGAGAATGAAATCAAAGAACCATAGGTCATCTGGAAGAAAAGTGTGGGGGTGGAAGTCTCGTCATCGGCTTGGTGACCTGTTAAGAAAACTACCATGTCGGCATAAGAAGGCCTGAATAGCCTAGGATAAAGCTCCTGTAGCTCCGGAGGGCATCAGTGTGGACAATGGCATGATTTGGCTAGTGTGTCCATAGTAATTGTAATCTGATGGCCATCTATAGTAGTGGCCGGCTCTGTCGTGGTACGCGGGGACTGTCAAAGGTTCTGGAAGAACATCTGTACTAGCCGCAGGTAGACTGGCTCAGTAACTAGGGCAAGAATAACTACAAGGCCCCTTTGGATAATATCATTAATCGAGTCAGTACCAATCTAGAGAAGAAATCTGTGTCAAACACTAACTCGTGGTCCACTGTCATATGTGCATATTTAGGTGCGGGCCTGTCACGCTCTCGAGCTGGCTGAGTTGGCTGGTGTAGTGGAGATGGTAATGGTGAATGCTCAGCCTCAGCATGTGATGGAGATGGAGATGGTGTAAATGCAGGCTGAGCCTCATAAGTAGATGGAATATGATCATCCTCAACCTCATGGGCAGGTGACTGAATTGGAGTAGGCTCTAATGGCTCCTCCTGTATATGAGAGGGCTCTACTGGCTCCTCTGTCCTAGGTCTGACATGTCTCTGAGGCCCGTGTTGCCTCTTGGCAACAGTCTTGCACTTAGTCTTGGCCTGAAAAATAATTTAAAACTTGCAAGGGGAGTCAGTGCCAGAATAAAGAATTGAAAGCACAAAATGTGTCATGCATGTCAAATAAGATACACAAAACATATCGATGACATGAATCTATGCAAGTGATAGGATATGAAGCATGCTAAAGAATGTAAGTATGAAATACATCCAATGTGGAATATCATAGGCATTAGGCATGAATGAGATAGCATGGACGTAAGACATGATGAATGAAGTGTGTGTATGAGATCTATGAAGTTCGATCGATCACAAAAAAGATGTAAGATCGTTCTCAAAACTTTGGTCGATTTGAGAAACTAAAAAAAAAATGAGTTCAATCGGTCTCTCAAGATCGATCTGAGATAGAAGTTCGATCGATCGAACTATGCGAAGAAGAAAACTGAAAGTTCATAGATCTGTGACTTTGGAAGCACGGGGGCCACATGAACAAGGTCGTGGGCCCATCAACACGACAATTCCTCAATCCTAGTCACTTTATAAAGCCCATACTCCCACAAATCGAATCAAAACTCAAAATATATACAAATCTATATACACATATATATAACATGCTTCAAGCTCCATCAATGGAGGATATCATCAACAAAATATCATGGATCTATCATGTAAAGTACGAATACATAAAATAGAAGCTTAAATCACAAAGTGGATCTCGGATCTCACCTAAAATATAAGAGAAGTGAATGAGATGCGAAGGGGGTGATGGAATCCGAGAGAAGAGAGAAGTCAACGCCCACCGGATCTCGCCGGAGATTCGTCGGAGAAGATGATGAAGATGGGTGCACAGTGGTGACGAGAATGAGGGACAAGGGTCTAGAGGGTTGGATCGATCTAATGAATCGATCTTGGGACCCTCAAGGTCTATTTTTAAAAAGTTTTCCGGATCAGATCGATCGATCAAACTAAGATTTCAGATCGATCGAACTGTGATGATCTCTCTTCAAAGTATTTTTGGAATTTTTTAAATTTTTGAAAAATTAAAAACTAAAATTTAAAATTAAAAATTAAAATTGAAAAATAGAAAATATTTTTGGATTTTTGAAAAATAAGAGTAAAAATAAAATAAAATAAAAATATTTTGGATTTTTGAAATAAATAAAGTAAAATCCTTATTTTTTTTTACAATAAAATAAAATAAAATAAAATCTTTTTGGGATTTTTTGAAAAGATAATAAAATAAAAATATTTTTGGATTTCTTTTTTTTTTCTTTTGAAAATTAAAAAGTCAAATAAAGTCAAACAAAGGTCAAAATAGAGAATTGAAGAACTGAGATCGATCTGAATAAAATATTCGATCGATCAGACAGAGAGCAAAAATATGTAGGTTTTTGGTTCAAAAATTTGGTTAAGTGATGGAACTTGTAGATCGATCTAATGATGAATTTAGATAGATCGAAGAACTTCAGATCGATCTTGAAATATTTTCGATCGATGAGGCAGAGAGCTGAAATATGCAGGTTGATGCAGGCTCAAAATTTTTGGAATTGTTGGAGCACGAGATCGATTGAACTTTGAAGTTGGATCGATCTAAGGCCTTCTGATCCATCTAAGAATAAGTTCGAAGATGGGACAGAGAGGTGATTTGGATGCAGGTGGATGCAGGTCAAAATTTTTTCTAAGTGTTGGATGCAAATGGAAGTTCGATCGATCGAACTCTCGTTTGAGATCGATCGAACTTATGCAGAATGCTCAATCACAACATAAAAGTTCATGTAATCCTAATCACAGTTCCTAGCAATGTATATGAACCAAAAACAAGTATCTAGACTTTGCAAGAAATGAAATTAAAGATAGAAATAAGGGAGGAATAAGGTTTTAACACCCTACGAAATGTCATGCTAGTCTTTAACGTCTCTAGCAAGATATTGGGCTCTTTTAGCCCGAATCAAAGATCTTGTAACGCATCCCCTCCTTGTTGGGGTGATAGATGCTTTGAACTCCACCAAACAAATAGTTCTTTGAAGAACTTGTTGGATTAAGCTCAAAAGAAACTTTTGATCCCTTGTCAATGCAATCACAATCTTTGGGCTTCTATGCCCTTTCAAGGCAAGAATTCGAAACAAGACTTTGAGAATGCAAGGTTGAAGATGATCCCTTTAAAGTTTTGGTCTTACACAAAAGCTCACTTTCTTGACATTGAAGATCATAGCATTTATCTACAACATTAACTTTTCCTTCATATTTGTCAAATGAGTTGGGTGTGGGATTGAAGATATTCAACTTCACCTTCATGTGGCCAAATGAGATATTCATTATCCCCATCCTACAATTGATGTTGGCATTAGCGGTTTCCAAAAAAGGACAGCCAAGGATAACGGGAATTTAGCTTTTAGGATTGGGGACTGGTTCCGTGTCAATGACAACGAAATCAACGGGAAAGAAAATTTTGTCAATCTTAATCAAAACATCTTCAATTATACCCCTAGGCTTCATAATGGATCGGTCGGCAAGTTGTAAAACTACCAACGTCGGCAATATATTTCCTCATTTCTGACATTTCTTACATTTTCAGCCATTGTGTTAAATTCAGTTTCAAGTTCTCTTATGCTGGAAGATTCCCTAAGGTCTCGTCTAAGAGTTCTTTTAGTGAATTTATGTCAACTGGCGAGTCAAGTGTGGGTAAGGAAAGTGATCTATAGCCAAACATCAACAACTCACAACACAATCATTACAACAATTTATCATCATCAACTCCACATACGGTGTTCCCTTTCTCCTCAATTATCAAGACAAAAATTAAATGGCCACGACAAGGACCGATGCTTGTAATTGAAAATATACAATAAAATAGCCTCGACAAGGGCTTCACAACTTAACTAATATTAGATTTAACACATGCACGATATTAACAATTTCAAAACTGGAAGGTCAAGAAACTTACCTGGAGTCCCCTAGACTTACAAATTTGCTAGCGTTCCCTCAGTGAGCCCCGAGTTCCTAAAATCTCACACAACTTACAACAACAGAATTGTCAAAACCATACAAGATATATTCACAAATCACAATATTAACAATTAAACTAAAGTTAACCCTAGAACTTCGGTTGCTAAACTGTTTGCAGCCCCCGGCAACGGCACCAAAAATTGATCGGTTGATAGTTTGATCTATAATAAATCAACCTTCGCAATAGCACGAATCATTGTAAAATAGGGCTATTGGTCGGGTAAGTCGAACCACTGGGACTGCGCTAATCTATGGCAACCTAAATGTCTAGAGTCTTTTTAGAATGATACGGGGTGTTCATAGAGGATTTGTTGGTTGTCACTTAAGCTATGAAATTAAGATGCATAAAATAAAAGCTTGCAAGAATTTAAAGGAGATGAAATACAAGTAAAGAGGACTAGGGAAGTGAATCCGCCTCCATCCCAATACACATACTAGATTAGAGCTAAATTGGGGGAAAACAATATATGATGGTCAAGAAATATATAGCAACACATAGTTGCCATATAATCAACAAGATGTACATTAAATCTCAAGCAAGCATGATCCATCAAAGGTGAACATGTTTAGACTACCTAACTAAAGTATAGCTTAACCACATTTACTTGAATGAAAGATTATCAAGCCCTATATAAAATGATAAAGCACTTGAAGGTAAGAAATAAGCACAAACCATCAAAGGCATCACCTAAGCAATGATCTATCAAAGTACTTATCAACATGCCATTAAACCATTTCATAACCTTGTCTCCATTCTCACTATGAAAACTCAAGCAATATGATTAATATAAGACGTCATCTAAAATAAGATAATCAACTTAAAGAAATCATCCATACAAATATCAGCATTCATTACAACAAATGAAGTGCTCTTGGTTATGAAAAGACCATAAAATATACATTGTAATCCCCAAAATAGAGCTATACTAGATCATGCTTACAAGGGAGGGGCTTCATCACCTCCCTAGAGGAAGAATTAGTTACCCATGGAAGCCCTAGAAGAAGGAGAAAGCTTGGATTTCCCCTCCATTTTCGAGCTCCCTTTCCTTAGCTACCATAATTCTATCTTTTCCTCCTCCCTTTCCTCCTCTAAAAATCTTGCAAAGTGAGATATGATATATCTATTATATGTGGTTCCCCTCACCTTGTAGACATCTTGTCCGCCAAACCCTGCCAAACAAGGCCCTTTTTTTCTTTTTCTTTTTTACCAAAAGACATCTCTAACCAATTCATAAAGATGGAAATCAGAATTGAGGGAATCAAGGTGCAAGTGGGCTGAAATGATGGTTCCTGGAGAGCATTCTGCCCAATTTTTGAGCACTCGAATTTTCGAGGGCTCGAAGTAAGCCCTACGAGCACTCGAAATTTCATCAGCTTGCACTCTTCCACTTGATCTACTTTGCACTACTTTGGTAAAAGAACGATAACTTTCTGCTCCGAACTCCAAATGATGAACCGTTTGATGATTTGGGAAGCTAATTCAATGCTATAAATACATCATGTTTTAATGGAAGTCCAGTTCTCGAATTTGTTAGGTCAAAAATGGTGAGCAAAGTCAAACTCCACTGCTGCCAAAACTTCAGCATTGAGCACATTGTTATTCAAAGATTCAAAAAAACATCATTTTTGCTCCTTTTTGGCCAATGAACTTGAAAATATATAAAAACATGCAAATGAAGATAATCTACATAAAAAAAATTAAATAGTGGACTTAACTAATGCAACTAAGGGCGCTTGAATATGCAATATTCAGCGCTTATCACCGACTCTTCATCTTCATCATTCCAATGGAAAACCTTCATGACAATCTTGGTTGTCTAGACCCAAATTTCATTGAACATCCCCCTTTTGACCAATTTCCTCCCAGAATCCAAGCTCCAAATCCTCTGATGGTCCTTTATGATAATTACACTCCCATTGGGTACCATGCACCGACTTGCATCATGCTTCCTAATTTTTGGGCCGATCACTATGAATTTAAACCTGAGACCATTCAATTGTGTCCATTTTTCTATGGGTCAGACAATAAGGAACCATACAAACACTTCGGTGAGTTTCTTGAGGTGTGGTCCACCATGAGATACACGGATGTCCCGGAAGAAGTCCTTAAGTTAATTCTCTTCCCTTTCACTCTTAAAAACAAGGCCAAATATTGGTTTAATAATGGAGAGGGAGAGTTAATTCTTGGGCACAAAAGTAAAATGAATTTCTGAAAAAGTATTACACCGTGAGTTTAACCAATTCAATGAGAACCGCTATTAGAGAATTTTCTAATGGAGAGGAAGAACTTTTACATAAAGCTTGGGAGAGATTCAACGAGTTGCTAAGAAATTTCCAAATCATGACATTCTAAAATGGCAAGTAGTTCAATATTCCTATGAGAGCTTATCCGATGCCCATGTTGTGTCTGTTTTTACTTCAATAATAAATAACCACTCACAATAGCACGAATCTTTGTAGGATAGTACTATAGAGAGGGTGTCGATCCTACAGGGAGATGAGTGTATTTTGTTTTTCTTTTAACTAATCTTTATTGGTTTACAGGTAACTGGTTGAATTGATTGATTAGTTGTCACGATTATAAACTAAAATTAAACTAAAGTGATCAAAGAGAAAGAGGTCTTAGGGCTTTGACTTCACCATAACCTTCCTACTGTGGTTAACTATTTCAACTCTGGGGATTTAACAAATTATATTTCAAATGAATTGAACTTAATAACATTTGTTCAACTTAATTTTTAAAGAAAGATGTTTTATAAATTTCAGTTAACCAAAACCTATATGCGGTTAGCATGGACTATCCACCTACCTATTCTAACTACTTTAACTAATTTTGTAAACAATCTATCTTTCCTAAGCATAGACTATGAAAACATTCATTTATAAAAAACACTTGAACACCATCACATGACCACCATTCCTATGTTCGATAGGGCTCCGCCAGATACCGTCCAATAAGAATGGGTTAAGAATAGAACACGAACAGTTATATCTAAGACAAGATAATAACAATTCAAAAACTATTTAAAACATTAAAATCCAATTAAGTTGTCTCAATTACTCATAGTCATGTAAATAAAAACATAATATATATTAAAAATATCCCAAAGTTAAAATAATCAAACCATAGTACTAGATTAGGCTACATTAGTGCCCTAAGAGAGGAATTAGCTACTCATGCCGATGCCGAGTATCATCTGTGTTGTAGTCATCTTTATCATCACGGACGACACTTCTCTTTTCAGGATCTTCACCTTCTAAGGTTATGGAAACCCTAAAAGCCGCCACCACAGTATCAGCTTTCTAAATAATGCGAGAAAAAATAACTTCTTCTATCAAGGCCTGTGCCTTCTTTTATAGAAGAAAATAAAGGTTAGGTGGGCTTTCAAGTTTTCTGCCCATCTGGAATGAAATACGACTTAGAAAAGAATAATCATGTAACTCTAAATTTGATCTGTCATGGAAGGCTTGAGCTTAAGAAGTAGAGCTCGAGCTTTGGGGCTCAGGCTCGCGCTTCAGTAATAAGGCTCGAGCTTCAATGATTTATTGCTTGAGCTTCAAAAGATGGTGCTCGATCTCCAATTTCATACTTCGTCAAATTTCTTTAACTATTTTTCGAAGTGTCTCTTCCTTCCACACTTACAATATTTTGGGATTCTCTTCATTTAATATTACGCGATCCAAGCGTCATAGGGCTCGAGCTTTAGGTCCCAAGCTCGAGCTTTAGGTACTCAAGGCTCAAGCTTTAAATGATGGTGCTCGATCCTTGAGGTCTGGCATGAGGCCCTAGGAGCTTGATTTTTCCTTTAAAATCAACTCTTCAAATTTCGATGTCTTATGTTCCAGCTTGAGGACCAATGATGAGTGCTGAAAAGTGCACAATTAAACCCCTTAAGCTTAGGTATTCTAGGACCTTTATCTATCTTACTTTCCCATTTTAGACTAATTTCATGTTATTGCCCTTTTTAGGTACTTATCCCAAAAATTAGTTAATTCAACCAAATAAGAGCTTAAAAGAAGCAATCCCAAGCTGAATGGAAGAAATGAGCAAAGTGGAAGCAAAATGAAGCAAAGTGTGGAAGTCAGCATGTTCGATCGATCTCAACATTCCTTCAATCGATCAGAGGAACATCGATCTGGACACTTCAAGATGGATCCAAGCAATTGGCCTTATCCAAAAGATCTCAGCATGTTTGATTGATCCAACCATTCTTCGATTGATAAAAAAAATTCAATCTTATCCACACCTACCACCCCACCTACCACTCTTGTCTCTTACCCAAAATATCTCAGAGATTTGTCTTTACTCAAAAAGGTGCCACCAAGGATGATCGATCTCTACAGCAGTCGATGGATCTCACCAATGTTTGATCGATCTCAATATAGTTCGATCAATCAAACCCTCTTAAGTGCGAATTAAATCAAATTCTAACTCATCAAAAGTTGTCTCATGGTGCAATCATTGCAAGGACCCTAGTGTATGAATCCATACCATTGGGTGTGACACTTGAGCCTCCTATATAAGGATTTTGAGCCATTTTTACATAGAGCTTGGAAGATCTTCAATACATATATACTTACAAACATTCTTAGAGAGGAAGAAAAGGAGAGGAAGAGAGGCTAGAGACACATTCTTGGGAGTTCTTCTATTCTTCTATGGTTTTCATCAAGAATGAGGTCATTCCTACCATGAAGATAGCCCTTGAGGGTTGGATGACTACTTCAATGAGTGGCTAAACATCTTCTTGGGGCTAGAGTTAGCCCTAAACATGCCTTCTAGATTCTAATGCTTTGTATTTTGAGGGGATTTATGTTGTAATCTTGTCTTCACACTTATTTTGTATATGAATCTTGTTTATTCAATGATTTGTGTGGTTTAATACTTCCAATTGATCATTTTATTCTATCAATATGTCTATGCTTGCTAAAATAGATATTCATGTGTTTATCTCTAGTTTTTGTGTTATTGATGCATGTCAATGTATGTTGATGCTATGGATCTAGAGATTATCAAGGCACAATGCTTAATAGAATACTATTGTGGTTTGTTTGATGCTTCATACTCATGTATTGATGGATTGTACCTCTCATTTAGTTTATTTAGTTTAATTTTCATGCCCTTAGCTTAGTTGTAGGGTAGTTGCCTTAGTTGTTAGATGGGAGGACAATCCATACTTGTTGTTTGATGTTCCATGCTTATGAGTGCAAGTAGTATTATTCTATAACCATGTGATGTTTTTGGATTGTGAGCTTAAAGGAAGAATTAATGGGTTAGTTTGATGTATTTTACTATTCACTAGGTTGCTTAAACAATATATGCTTAATTGGTCATCTATACTTGTTGAAACAATCAATCACACACTCTCAAATTGCAACACATGTTTCCCCTCATTAATTATACATTGAATGTCTAGAATGGTGATGTTTAGTGGTGACCTCTAGACCCCAAGACCTCACTCTCTTATTTTCTCTAAATTTCAATTGCTTATTTTACATTAAACTTGTTTAGTTTAGTTTGTAATCTAATCAACCAAACACACCAATTTTGATCACTCGACCTACTAACCCTATACGTTGTTTCCATTACAAGCACGCCTATAATCCCTTGGGACGATCCCTACTCACCCTAGCTATATTTTTAGTTAGAGGTAGTAGTGGCTTTTATAAATTTAAAACTTAGCCGCATTGCACACTGACACTCTTTTGCACATTTTTAGATGTTGATGCGATGATAATACCAAGTTTTTGGCACTGTAGCCGGGGATTTAAATTGGCAACGCCATGTTTTAGAAACAAATGGGAATTAGTACTCTTTTGATCGTTTCTTTACTTTATTTATTTATTTATTTATTTATTTATTTTGTTACTTATTGTGTTTGTTCTTGATTGGCTAGGTTCATTGAGCTAAAGAGTCAAGCAAAGGGAATTAAAGAGCAAAGAAAGCTAGGAAACCAAGTGAAGCTAAGCAAAAGCATAAAAAGGAGCTAAAATCTAAAAATTTGCAAAGCATAGCAAGGCTTGAAACTTGAAAGTTTAATTGAAGTTGCTTAAGGACCCTTTGTGAGATCTTTCTAACTCAATCTCTAGTTAAATCGTCGGCCCGCGTGGTGGTAAGTTTCTCATTTCATAGATAGATCATGAGCCCGCGTGGAGGCAATTTACTTTTACTTTGCATATTGTTCAAATGTGGGAGTATGGGATCAATGTATGTGGAGAATTTTTGTTGATTGATTTGTTGTGGGGGCGAAGTGATTGTTATTTGCTTGTTATTTGTTTTGCTAGTGCATGCATGGTCGTAGGTCATTAAATCCTACTCTTGTCCCTCCTAATTTACATCTTGAATCAGTTGTTCGTAATCCTAGGGGAAGAGGTAGTTCTCACCACTCCAGGTTACCAATGGAGGAATTGAATGACGACTATGTAGAGGACCTTGGTCACATAGACCAACAAGGCATCCTCCACCCTAATGTGCATCATGAAAATATTCAAGTACTATTAGGCATGCCTAGACCATTCATTCCACCACAACAATAAGGCCAAATTCCATTGGGAATGCCTCGGCCAATTTTTGCTCCACAACCTCCCATTATACAAGGCAATCAAGGTGTCCGAGTGGCACCACCGGTTGTGAATCTTCCCATTACTTTAAGAGACCATTATGTGCCTAATGAATACAATGCACCTACTTGCATTCAATTGTCCCTATTTAGAGCACATCACTATGAGATTAAACCACAAACCATTCAAATGCTTCCTAACTATCATGGACTTCCAAGTGAAGAACCTTATAAGCATTTAGATGAGTTTCTTAAAGTGTGTTCCACCGTAAAATACATGGACATGGTAGAAGAAGTGTTAAGGCTCAAACTTTTTCCTTTTACCCTTAAGGACAAGGCAAAATATTGGTTCAACAATCTTAGACCTTTTTCGATAACTTCTTGGGCAAAAATACAAGAGTTCTTGAAGAAGTACTATCTGGTTTCAAAGACCAATACTATGAGAACTTCCATTCGTGAATTTTCTCAAGGGGATGGGGAAATGTTTCGTGAGGCATGGGAAAGGTTTAATGACTTGCTTAGGAAGTGCCCGTATCATTACATACCTAAGTGGCAACTAGTTCAATATTTCTTTAAAAGTTTACCGGATAGTCACAAGGGTATGGTTGATGCATCTATGGGTGGGTCTTACCTTGATAAGCATGAGGATGATGTGTGGCAATTGTATGAAAGTAGGAGTGAGAATTCAATGCATAGATCTTTGTCCTCTAAAAATGGTAGAAATCTAGGTGGAAGGAAGAATGTTGGCTTATATCAAGTTGACAATTCCAATAACATAGCCGCCGAGATAAAATCCTTATCTCAAAAGTTTGATCAATTTTTTATTAACCAAACTTCGGTGAATCAAATGTCTTCCTCCCCTAACCATTCTCATCGTGCATTTAATGAATCTTGCATGACTTGTTCAAGTGTTTGCATTCTACTTCTAATTGTCCCCATGGACATGTGCTAAGTGAAAACCATGAGCAAGTAAATTCTACATTTGTCAACCAAGGGAATAATCCTTATGGCACTCATTACAATTCAAATTGGAGGAACCATCCAAACTTCTATTGGAAAAGCCAAGGGGAAGGCTCAAACCCTCCCTAAGGTGGTTTTCAAAACAAGTATGTTCCACCTCCAATGCAAAGCCAAGGTTCCCAAGGTTTTAGATCTTCTTTTCAATCATCACATGAAAATCAATTCTCTAATTCTCATTTTCCTAACCATTCATTGTATTCCCAAGGAAATTCTAGTAGTCCCGCTTTTGAGGAGAAAGTGTTGACCGCACTAGGTACTCTAGAGGCAAGCACTCAATTGCTTCATTCACATTCCCAATCCATTGCTAAGCTAGAAACCCAAGTCAGGCAAATATCTAGTACTTTCAATGCTAGAGAGAAAGGGAAGACGCCTTTGAGTGCACCACCAAAGCAACAATGTGTTGTGGAGACTCATTCCTCATCGGAAGGTCACACAATCGAACATGTCAATGCGGTGACAACCTTGAGAAGTCAGAGAATTGTGGACAACCAAGTGAGTATGTCCAATTAAAATCTCTAGGTTTTGAAACTCATCCAAATGATCTCAAACTAATGTATGTTATACACCATATCAAGACTTGATTTAAGAGCATGATATAAGTACATTCCATGCAAGTTACGGCCATGAGTATTAAACTTTAACATTAGAAAAAAAAAAATAATAAATGAAAGGTTTCAAAACCTAATCAAATATTCTCGATTTAATATATGTGAGAGTATATGTCATGCATATCAATAAAATCTAGTCGGAATTCCAATGAAGTGAATAGTACACATGGAATAAATTAATTAATCAAATTAATTAAATATTCTCTAGATTTCAAAACACCTCTGATTACTCTCAATTGCACCTATGGTGAGGAACATGCTAGGGCCTAATATAATATGCTAACACATATTGATTTCAAGCTAGTTAAGGACACATGAATTAAATATTTATTCAAGATAAATATTAATTAAAATCTTCGTTACTTGTCCAAATGCTCTAGATTTAATATATGTCAATGATCTTGTCAAGGGGTAATTTAATATCATGTTACATGCTTAAACAAAGCTATAACCCACCGGGAAAATCAAATCTTATAATAGAAAATAAATAATTAAAAATTCTAGATTTGATATCCAAGCATGTAAACAAATAGTATAAACATCCATAGCATGTAATATGACAAGAATATAAACTATAACACCCCCTACCTCGATTTGAGATGAAAATCTCAAAAGGCTACTGAAAAAAAGGTGCTCCGAATCCGACGATACCGTGGGGTTTTGTCGGGGACAACACGATGAACAAGATTCCCAGGGAAGCCCCATGAAAATTACAACTTGACCTCAAACCCAAACTTGAATAATGGTCAGAAGCGGGTTCTAATAAGGGTGAAAGGTAGAACACGTCGAGGCCTACGATAAACGTTAAGGCCGACGACTTTTCGCCAAGGAAAAGTGGTTCAAAGGAGGAGACAGAAGGTGGCAGCTACGGCTGCCATGGAATCTGGCCAAGAGAGGAGAGGAAGATGATGAAATCTGACTTTTTGACTTAAGACCCCCTATTTATAGAAAATCTCAAAAAGTGCGACGAAAGGGTCTGGCCGGGTCTGAAAAAGTGGAATTCATGCAGACGCACTCAGATGGCAAAACTCCATGAACAAAAAAGATTCAAAATGAGAAAACATGAATAACTGAAGAAACATCATCAAAAATTGAGTCCCGTGCAGAGATATATACCCCAAACAAGTTCGGCAGCAACCGAGGTCAAAAACTCTAAAACTGGAGAAAAATAACCAGAAGGAAATTCTAAGAGTACACGACTCGACATAATGTGAAAATGAATCCCATATGAGGATCCAGGCTTTAAACAAGGTATTTTGCAATAACTTTCGTTAATTACACAATGGCCCCTCTAAAAAAGGTTAACTGCACTAATGACCCAAAATGAAAATATCTTCCAAAAATATTTTCTTAAAAACCCCTAAAATAAAATATCTTCAAAAGTGAATTATGAAAAACACCCAAGAAAAGAAAAAGATTCTGAAAAATTGTGCATCCATGCCCCTATGGACACCGGGAGCAACCAGAGTACTCTTTTGCAAAAGTAAGGATACATATTTCGTAGAAACCACTCAAGATGAAGGCACGTGAAGTCAAAAACCAATTCCAAGCATGAAAAGTGAGGTTGTGCCAAAAACTGACAAATGGAGAAAATACAGAATAGGGAAAAGGACGAAATAGGAAAAAGGATAAAAAGTGAAAATGTGGAAATGACTCGGTCCTCAAAGGAAGCTGTCGATCCATACAAAAGAGTCTCGGAAACCAATTCGAAGCACTCAGGATGACACTAAGTGACAAGAAATAGAGCTCAAAAAGGAAAATTAAATGAAAAAACTTTATCCGTAAAATTTTAGAAAAAAAGGAAAGGAAGGAAAATGACCGGGTCAGTAGAAAGAGAGTGAACCGGTACAACCAAAAGTTGACACCCATCCTGTTTCACATCATATTCCTCCTTCATTGCATATGCATGACCCCTTTGTTGAAAAAGTAATGGAAAATGATTTGAACAATGTTTTGAAAGATGATTTGAAAAATTCTTATGATAGTTTGAAAAATTCTTGTGTTGAAGATACGTCAAAGAAAAATTTTGAAAAAGCCTTTGAGCTTAAAGCTCTATTTCTGGATGCCTTGAAAGGATCCATTTCTCTTGACAAACAAAACACCAAGACTAATGAAATCATTGATGTGTTTAGGCAAGTGAAGATCAATCTTCCGCTTTTGGATACAATTAAATAAATTCCAGCTTATGCCAAATTTTTGAAAGGTCTTTGCACCCAAAAGAGGAAGAACAAAAGTCAAGCACCAAGGAAGGTGGTCTTAACCGAGCAAGTGAGCTCCATTTTACAACAAAACACTTTCCCAAAGTTTAAGGACCTCGGTTCACCTACTACTTCTTGCATCATTGATGACCATGTCATTAATCGGGCTCTTCTAGACTTAGGAGCAAGTGTCAACCTTCTTCCATATTCAGTATATGTCAAGTTGGGCTTAGGAGACTTGAAACCGACGTCGGTGGTTTTACAACTTCCCGACCGATCCATCAAAAAGCCCCGGGGTATCATTGAGGATGTTTTGATTAAGATTGATAAGTTCTTCTTCCCTGTTGATTTCGTTGTCATAGACATGGAACCGGTTCCGAATCCCAAGTGGCAAATTCCCATCATCCTTGGCGGTCCCTTCTTGGCAACCGCAAATGCCAACATCAATTGTAGGATGGGGATAATGAAAATCTCATTTGGCCACATGAATGTGAAGTTGAATATTTTTAATCCAACCCCAAATTCGGTAGACAAGCATGAAAAAGTGTGTGCTGTAGAAAGGTGTCTTGAAAAAAACTTGATAAACATGAGTCCTTGCTTAAAAGTGGAAGTTCTAAGAGTTCATCTTCAAACAAGAATTTAAGGAAAGTTGTTGTGAAACCAAGTGTTCCAAGGGCATGGAAGCCCAAGAGTTGTATAGACCAAGGACTATTAATGTCTTTTGAATTAAATCCAACGAGTTCTCTACAGAACTATTTGTTGGGTGGGATTCAAAAATCCATTCACCCCGTCAAGGAGGGGATGCATAACAAGATATTTGATCCGGGCTAAAAGAGCCCAACGTCTTGCTAGAGACGTTAAAGATTAACAATGCTTCGTAGGGTTTACAACCCTATTCCTCCCCCATTTCTATTTTTACCTTTCATTTCTTGTGCCGTCTAGGTATATTCTGGGTTTATACACATGGCTAGGAACTATGATTGAGAATGCATGCGCTTCCATTCTGAAAATAGGCATTTTGCACTTGTTCGAACGATCTCAAAAGAGGTTCGATTGATCGAACATCATCTCTATATCCAATCATCTCTCAGTCCCATTGATCGAGAATTTCCTGCGTATTTTAGCTCTCTATGTATTAAGCAAACTTCAGTTCAAATCGATCTGAGTGTTCCAAGATCGATTGAAACTTTCCTCATATCGATCTTTATTCTATACTTACAAAAAATTTTGAAACCCATGAAAAAGGCTTCTCTGTGTATCGATTGAACTTGTCTGTAGGTTTTCACCTGTTCGATCGATTGACGTATCTTCCAGATCGATCTTGGATTGATCGATCTGTGTTCCTTTGTTGACTTTGACTTTGTCTACATTCTGATTTTTAATATTTTTTTTTATTTTCAAAAACCTCAAAAAGATTTTATTTATTTATTTTATTTTAATCTTTACTTTTACTTTCATTTTAAAATTTTCAAAATCCAAAAAATAAATAAATAATAATAATAATAATAATTTCTTTATTTTTATTTACAAATATTTTTAAAAATTCCAAAAAGATTTTGATTTTATTTGATTTTGATTTTGATTTTATTTTTCCAAAAATTCAAAAATATTTTGAATTTTTAATTGTTAATTTTAAATTTTTAAATATTCAAAATTTTGAAAAAAATATATGTTTTACAAAGTTAGATCGATCTTAGTTCTTTTCAGATCGATTTATGTTCGATCGATTTGAGATTTTTCATAATCGATCGAACATATCGGGATCAGTTTTTAAAAATAGAAACCCTAGGGTCATTTGATCAATTTTCACATCGATCTCAACCCTCATTGCCTCCCACTGCTGCAACCCATCTTCCCAACCTCCGGCGAGTTTCCCGAGCTTCAAAATCTCATCTCCACCCCTTGATCTCATCTCATCTCCTTTATCTCCACTTCTCTCCCGATTTAGTGAGTTCTAAGATTTAATTCCATTTTTGAGTTTCAATCTTTATGTTTTCGTGTTTTCCATGCCAGATCTAAGCTTCCAAGATAGATTTGTTACCATTTTTTATCTTTGAAGCATGTGTATATATATGTATATATATGTGTATAGATATTTTTGCATATTTTTTATTTTGATTCAATTTTGGGGGTCACGTGCCAAGATAATTGACCATTCTTATGTTGTTGAGGTGTAGGGGGACCCACAAGCTTACTTGGGTACTCCCTGTGTCATCCACGTCATAGATCTGTGACTTTTCAAATTTCTCACTACAGTTCGATCGATCGAAGTTTTCTCAGATCGATCAGAGAAAGATCAATTGAACTTAGTCCTGATCGATCTGAGAAAGATCGATCTCATATTATCCTGATCGATCAAACTTCAAAGATTTTCATATGTGCACTTCACACACCATCCATAGTGTTCCATGTTATTTTATTGATGCCCAATGCCTGTGTTTTCCACATTGGATGCACACCATACTTACACTGTTTAGTATGCTTCACTTAGTCACTTTTTACTTGGCTGCGTCATCATTTGCATAGATTTATGTCCATTATTCTGAGTTGTCTATCTTATTTGACATACATGTTTCTATATACTATGCTTCAATTCTCTATTATCTGTTACTGACTTATTTTGCAAGTGTTTCTTTTCTGTTTTATAGGCCATGGCATGGGTTAAGACAGTCGCCCATCGACAGTATCCGAGGAGCATACGATAGCGTGTAGAGGAGCCAGTAGAGCCTTCTCATGCCCAAGATCCAGAGCAGGCTGAGCAATTACAGGAGTATGAGGAGCTAGCTCCGGCTCAGTCTGACCGTTCTACCTCTACCGCTTCTACATCTTTATCCCATTCTGATGAGGATAAACATATACCTTCCCCTTCTCCACCACCGGCATAACCTGGCTAGGTCCGAGACCGACCTGTTTGGAAGTTCAGATACCTTTCTGTGTCCCATGAGTTAGTCTTTGATATAGCTTTCTTCTCCCGGTCAGTCTTGACCCGGGTAGCTTTCGATGACATTGACCGGTGCGACATTCTAGCCATTCTGGCACCAGTTACTTATCCAATTTTCCCGCGGCTTGTTCGGATGTTCTTCCAGAATCTCCGGCCGGCCCCGGGTAATCTGTTAGAGCTGCAGACTACAATCGATGGCTATCCCATCCGTATTACGGTTGATACTTTGGCCACTTCTTCTCGGTGCCCCTATGTCTGCCCTCCTGGTCTTGATTATCCTATTCTGATGAGGCCTTCTAATATAGATATGGTCGTTGCCCTCACTGGCCATTATGCAGCTGGCGAGACTTTTGCCACCCGGACTTATCTGCCTGATGACCTATGGTTTTTCAATTCGGTCTTATATTGAAATGTATTTATGGCGGGGCATAAGATCCAGAGGCGTTCTGATTTTCTGGCAACCCTTTATGCATTCTACACCAGGTACTGGTTCTCCATTCCGGCACTCTACTAGAGTGTCATAATGAAGCTTTATATAGATTATATCAGCAAGGCAAAGCCCAAACGGGCTAAGTATCTCCCCTTTGTTCATCTCATTACTCAGATCCTTCGGGACCAACGCTATCCTTTCCATCCACAGGAGCGTTCTGAGTCAGGGGCTTGCCACTACGGCAAAAAGACTAGAATAAGAGCTACAATGCTCTTATCAAGAGCCTGGAGGAGGATGGTATCCTAGCAGTAGAGGAGGTTGCAGAGGCTGAGGAGACGGAAATAGCAGCAGCAACAGCAGATGATCTAGCAGACGCACCGGCAGCTGCAGTACATATGGAGATAGACCTGGAGCAGCAACCTCTAGCAGAGGAGCTACCACATCACTCTCTAGTTAGGTCGCCACTTCATTCCCAGGAACAGACTCAGGATGTACCACAGTTTCATGATCCAGTTATTCCTGAGGCTCCAGTTCTGACACCCAGCTTAGGAGAATGTGTCTAGGCATTGGAAGATGCAGCAGTCTCTTTTTTAGCAGACATTTCTACTCTCCATACAGATGTCTTAGCTGCGCTGCGTGACATATCCAGAGATATCCGGGGATCACGCCCCGCTCGCCCTACCTCCTCTGCCTGATCTTTTTATCTCTCTTTTATCTGATATATATCTGTGATATTTGACTATTCTTTCTGATACTGATATGATATTTTTGCGGCCAGTCTATCGGCCCAGACACTGTAATGTACCATATACTATTTATTATTTTTCTTTCTATACATGTTATCTTTTGGATGTCATATCTTTATATTGATATATTTGTCTGTGATTGACTCCATTATCAGGTGCATCCCAGTGATTTCAATAAGAGAGTGCTGCACAAAATTTTTCAGGACCCTCATTTTTCCTCTCTCCTTAGTTCATTTCTTATCCCATTTACGCTTGTATGTCCACTGTGCATTGTTATTATCCCTTTTGTTATCTGATGAGTTTTATCCAAGTGCCATATTTAGGACCGCAGTTAATTCCAAGTTTGGGGGGGTTATACCACCCACTTTGGATATTTGCGTCCCAGCCATTCTTTGCCTTAGTTGTACTGGTATACTCTTTCCTTTTGTTCTCTTTGCACATCGAGGACACCGTGCCATTTAAGTTTGGGGGTAATGTGTGTCAATTATAGTGTTTACTTTCAATTCAAAAATTTTAAGCATGACTTGTGTATTTGAGGGATTTTTTATGATTGCTCCATAACTACCTGTGATTTTGATCTTTTGAGGACTATATTGCTTAAAATTTAAAAATTGCTTGACTTGAGAGTTCAATACTCCTTATATGCCTTGTGGATGCCATTTAAGAGTGAATTTTTTGAAAGATTGATATCTTACTTGCATTTGTGGTCCACATCATGTTGATTTTGTGATTGTTTTAAGATTCATTCTAGAATTCTACATTAGCACAAGCACACACTAGCATTCATTTGTGGGGTATATACTTTGTTTATTATTGAATTGGTTATATCCCAATTGGGCTAGTAGTGCATTGAAAGCTTTCATTTAGATAAAGGTGGATAACAAACCCTTTTCATTGAGTAGCCGGGATTCTAGCCTCATCAAACACTGAATTTCTAGCGTGAAAGGTGAAGGGCCCAAACTCTAAGTTAATAATTGAATGCTAAACAACAACAAAAAAAAAAAAAAAAAAAAAAAAAGAGTTGAGGAGTGTGAAATGGTTATATGGAGGTTGTTTTGATTTGTAACCTAGTTGATTTGAACTTGTAAGTCCTTAGTGGTGTTTAAAAACCTAGTGCCCTAAATCCGTCTAGTTTGGAAGTTATTGACCTAACGCTCAACCTCATGGATTGCTAGAAAACTTAATAGATCAACACATTGCACAATGCTTCCATCTTTGATCCTTAGGTATAGAAAAAAAAAAATTGAGTGAAAAGAATAAGTGCACCTAGAAGAATAAAGCTTTAATAAAAGGTCCACTCTTTGTCTTGATAATCTGTACTAGATTTGTGTGCTAGTTTAAGGGTAAGGATGTGATTATTTCTTTAGTTGGCTTAGATAGTAACATATTTAATGCCGGTCCACTCAAAAAGGATTCTAGAGTTGTTTTGATTTGCATGATCATTTTCTTGATGTGAGGAGGACCATGCTTACTTGATGTTGAAATTTTGGGAGATTGCTTGGAAATGGTTGAAAAATTGCATACTTGAGTTAGTTTTCTCTCGATGCTTGTTTGCAATATTTGTGCTCTTTTGTGAAAATGAGCTTAATGTTTGTGGGTATCATTTTTGAAAACCCTCACAAGACTTCACTCATCCACTTGGGGTAACCTAGGGGTTTAAAAGGCTTGTTGCATATGCTAAATGCAATCGTGTTCCGTACGAAAGTGGTATTATCTATTTATTTTTTCTCAGTTCATAGTTGTATAGTCATTCATTTCATTCCTTTACTTCTTAGTTCATTGTTAGGGACTAGCAATATTTAAGTTTGGGGGTATGATGAGTGCTGAAAAGTGTGCAATTAAACCCCTTAAGCTTATGTATTCTAGGACCTTTATCTATCTTACTTTTCTGTTTTAGACTAATTTCATGTTGTTGCCTTTTTAGGTACTTATCCCAAAAATAAGTTAATTTAGCCAAATAAGAGCTTAAAAGAAGCAATCCCAAGTTGAATGGAAGAAAGGAGCAAAGTGGAAGCAAAATGAAGTAAAGTGTGGAAATCAGCATGTTCGATCGAAGTCAACATTCCTTCGATCGATCAGAACAACATCGATCTGGACACTTCAAGATGGATCCAAGCAATTGGCCTTATCCAAAAGATCTCAGCATGTTCGATTGTTCCAACCATTCTTCGATCGAACGAAAATATTTGATCTTATCCACACCTACCACCCTACCTACCACTCTTGTCTCTTTCCCAAAATATCCCAAAATATCTCAGAGATTTGTCTTCATTCAAAAAGGCACCACCAAGGATGATCGATCTCTGCAGTAATCGATGGATCTCACCAATGCTCGATCGATCTCAACATAGTTCCATCAATCAAACCCTCCCAAGTGCGAATTAAATCAAATTCCAGCTTATTAAAAGTTGTCTCATGGTGTAATCATTGCAAGGACCCTAGTGCACAAATCCAGACCATTAGGTATGACACTTGAGCCTCCTATATAAGGATTTTGAGCCATTTTTACATAGAGCTTAGAAGATCTTCAATACACATATACTTACAAACATTCTTAGAGAGGAAGAAAAGGAAAGGAAGAGAGGCTAGAGACACATTCTTGGGAGTTCTTCTATTCTTCTAGGGTTTCCATCAAGAAAGAGGTCATTCCAACCATGGAGATAGCCCTTGAGGGTCTGATAACTACTTCAATGAGTGGCTAAACATATTCTTGGGGCTAGAGTTAGCCCTAAGCATGCCTTCTAGACTATAATGCTTTGTATTTTGAGGGGATTTGTGTTGTAATTTTGTCTTGACACTTATTTTGTATATGAATCTTGTTTATTCATTGATTTGTGTGGTTTAATACTTCCAATTGATCATTTCATTCTATCTATATGTCAATGTATGCTAGAATAGATGTTCATGTGTTTATCTCTAGTTTTGTGTTATTGATGCATGTCTATGTGTGTTGATGCTATGGATCTAGAGATTGTCAAGGTATAGTGCTTAATAGAATACTATTGTGGTTTCTTTGATGGTTCATACTCATGTCTTAATGGATTGTGCCTCTTCCTAAGTTTATTTAGTTTAATTTCTATGCCATTAGCTTAGTTGTTAGATGGGAGGACAATCCATGCTTGTTGTTTGATGTTCTATGCTTATGAATGCAAGTAGTATTATTTTCTAACCATGTGATGTGTTTGGATTGTGAGCTTAAAGGAATGATTAATGTCTTAGTTTGATGTGTTATGCTATTCACTAGGTTGCTTAGACAATATATGCTTAATTGGTTATCTATGCTTGTTGAAACAATCAATCACACACTCTCAAATTGTAACCTATACATTGAATGTCTAGAATGGTGATGTTTAGTGGTGACCTCTAGACCCCAAGACCTCACTCTCTTGTTTTGCCTAAATTTCATTTAAATTGTTTATTTTACATTGAACTTATTTAGTTTAGTTTGTAGTCTAATTAACCAAACACACCACCTTTTGATCACTCGAGCTACTAACCCTATACATTGTTTCCATTGCAAGCATGCTTATAATCCCTTGGGATGATCCCTACTTACCCTAGCTATATTTTTAGTTAGAGGTAATAGTGGCTTTTATAAATTTAAAACTTAGCCACATTGCACACTCACACTCTTTTACACGTTTTTAGATGTTGGTGCGATAACAACAAATTATTTTTGGAATTCTGTTCAACTACCAAGTTGAATACTGTTACCAATGATTCATTCAGAATGCAAATTTTCCAATTCTTTCTCAAGGAAAAAGTAAGAACTTTGTTGCAGTCCCTTCTAACAAATTCCATATCTACATGGGACATGTTGCAACAGGAGTTCTTGAAGAAGTACTACACTATGGGTAAAACCACGCAAATGAGAAGAGAAATCATGGCATTTTCCTAAATCCAGGGAGAACAGCTCTATAATGCATAGGAGAGATATAAAGATCTTCTGAGGAAGTGTCCACACCATGATATTACTCAATGGCACTTAATACAGATCTTCTATGATAGTCTTATTGATTCTTATAGAAATATGGTCGATGTTTCTAGCAATAGAGCTTTTCCTTGAAAGAGTTCAGCTGATGCTTGGGAATTGTTTGAGGCCCTAAGTGAAAACTCAGTACAACACGCTCCTTCCTCTAGGTCTAGGTCTTCACTTGGAATGCATAAGGTTGAAAAACTTTATGAGGTAGATAAATCTAGTGAGTTAGCCACTCAAATAGAAGCCTTGAACCGTAGGTTCGATCAAATTTTATCATTTTGCTTTACTCCTGTTGCTAATCCACAAACTGCCTTACCCAAGGAAGTTTGTTCCATCTGTATTAATCTAAATCATTTTGTTGATGCTTGCCCTATGCTGGGACAATCATCTGAGATCCCACAGGAGCAAGTGAATGATGCATTCTCCATACCAGCCTATAATCCATATTCTTCTACATACAATCTTGGTTAGAGAGATCATCTCAATCTGTCATGGCATAATCCAAATCAAGGAAACACTGCATCCCAATCTCAGGGGCAGTATCAAAATTCAACCAATCCTGTAATGACCTGGTCATTTCCTTCCTTTCCTTTTTCCTCAAATTTTATAGATAAATTTTTTCTGTTGTCCTTTCTATTCTGAGTTCAGTTTCTTGTTGCTAAGTGTCGTCTCGAGTGCTCTGGAATGATTTTCAAGACTCTTTTCCTTGGATTAATAACTTCCTTTGAGGACCACGTCATTTCCACATTTTTTGTTTTTCGAATACTATTCATTTTTCGTCCTTTTCCCTATTTTGTCTTTTCCCTATTTGTCACTTTGTTGGCATAACCTCACTCTTTGTATTCGGAGTTGGTTGTTGACTTCACGTATCTTCATTCTAAGTGGTTTTCACGAAACACGTATCTTTACTTTTGTAGTAATGTACTCTAGTTGCTCTCGGTGTCCATAGGGGCATGGATGTATACTTTTTCATAATCTTTTTCTTTTCTTATGATGTTTTTCCTAAATATCTTTTGAAGATATGTTATTTCAGGGGTTTTTAAGAAAATATTTTTGGAAGATATTTTCATTCTAGACCATTATTGCAGTTTTCACTTTTTGGAGTGGTCATTGTGCAATTAATGAAAGTTATTGCTAAATGTCTTATTTTGAGCCTGGATCCTCGTACGGGATTCATTTTTACTTTTCGTTGAGTTGCATGCTCTTAGAATTCCCAACTGGTTGTTTTCCCCTAGTTTCAGGGTTTTTGGACCCCGTTGCCGCCGAACTTGTTTGGGGCATATATCCCTACTCGGGGCTCAGTTTTCAATGATGTTTCTTCTGTTCTTCATATTTTCTCATTTTGGTTCTTTTTTGTTCATAGAGTTTTGCTGTTTGAGCGCATCTGCTCAAATTTCACTTTTCCGGACCCGCGCGGGCCCTTACGGGGCACTTTTAGGGTTTTCCTATAAAAGGGGGGTGAGACATTTCAATTTTTACCTTCTTCCCTCTTTATGCACGACCAGCAACTCCTATGGCAGCCCAAGGGGGACTAGCGCCCTTCTTTTTTCAATTAAACCTTCTTCCCTTTGTTAAAAAGTCATAGTACCTTTGCGTTTTGTGTTTGTCTTGACTACGCGCATCTTTCCCCCTTATTAGAACCCATTTCTGACCATTTTGTGAGTTCGGGTTTGAAGTCAAGTTGTGATTTTCATGGAGCTTCCTTGAGATTCTTGTTCACCATGTTGTCCCCGACAAAACCCCAAAGTATCGTCGGATTCAGAGCACTTTTCTTTCGGTGGGGATTTGAGATTTTCATCTCAAATTGAGGTAGGGGATGTTATAGGTTTATATTTTTGTTGTTTTGCATGCTATTGATGCTTATACAACTTGTATGCATGCTTTTGTTCATAATCTAGAATTTAATTTAATTAATTTCTATGTTTAAGATTTAATTCACATGATGATATTCAACTTAGAATTAAATTGTGGCATGCTAGTAAATTAAGCTTTGGTATGTTTATTAACAAACGTTAAAATTGGAATATTTGATAAAGTATTGCAACTTTTATTTAATAATTTTCTTTGGTGAAAGTTTAATTCTCATGGCCGTACCTTACATGGAAATAACTTGTGATATGCTTTTAAATTAGGTTTTGGCATATTCTTTAACATACTTAAATTTGAGAGCATTTAGATGAGTATGAAAATCTAGAGATTTTAATTAAAAGGATTAATTAAAATCTATTTAATGGTTCTATTGGCTTAATTAAGTTTTTAACTTGATATTTGTGATAAGCATGACTTGTACACTAGCATATATTAATTTGCGACCATTTGGTGTTGTTTTAGAAGTTAGAGATTTAATTATCATGATTTAATTAAATTCTACCTTATTGTTCCATGGCCTAATTAAGTTTTTGAATGGATATATGAAATGACCATGCTATGTTATTTAACATGTGTTAATTAAGGATCATTTGATTGAGATTTGAAACATAGAGAAATTAATTGGTTTATTTGATTAATTTCCGTTTCTATTGCATTATTGATTTAATCATGAGTTTGACATTGGTAATATGTTTGAAGCATGATTTTAGACTTGTATTGGATTCTTGAGTTTATGTTTTCAATATTGAATTATATTGTTATAGCGTGTAACGAATTGCACACTGAAGATTCGACATGTGATGTTATTATAACGCGTAACAAATCGCGCTCTGAAGATTCGATATTTGTCATCCTATAGTAGTTGTAGATTTAGAGCATGAGCTGTGTGGTTATAACCTAGTTGTGCATAGAATGTTGTTTCGTGCTTTATATATATTTCGTATATAAGTTGTTAACTTATTTATTTTGGAGTAACTTGGGACATTTTTATAGAGACATGGCTAGAGTTTGGCTCTAGTGCGGGAGGTATGAGTTCTCCCCATTTATAGTGCGCACTTAGGGTGGTATTCCCAGTAGGTTAATGCCCAGAATAACCATAGGTTTTGGCTTTATCTAGGATTTGATGTCCAAGTCTTCAACTACTTGATTTCGCATTCAATTCCAAGTTCGCAACCAATGTTTAATTGTGACTTGTGGTTTTGATTATTGGTGATTTATTGTTATGTACATTTAGGCATTATGATTTCTAATGAATCATTGCAGGTTTTGATGCTGTTAAGTACATTCAGGCATTACGATTTCAACTGAATCATTGCAGGTTTTTGATGTTGTTAAGAACATCCATGCTCTATTGTTCAGATGTAACTTAGGAATGATCCTATAGATTCATTTGGAACATATACGTTAGGTGTCATAACCCACTTTAGTTATTTTCGTGTTTTAGATTTCAAGTTGATGACATTGAGAATCTATATCTTGTTGCTTGGTATAACAGGTTTTTATATTGATGACATCGCATAGATGATGTGATTTATGCAAGAAATGATCTAGGGTAGCTTAGGATGCTCCCTGAGTCTCATTTTGACATAGACGTTAGGTGGCGTGAGCCCCTTTGACATGTTTCACCTTAAGGTGATAATATTGTAAAATGCTAGGTTGATGCATGCTCATTTCCTACGAGTAGCTTTATGTTACTCACCCATATAGTGGGGACATTTTTCAGGTACAGGAATCAAGATTCTTGTTATACTTGGACGATTTGTGGACTTGAAGTTTCCATTTTGTAA
Organism: Cornus florida; assembly: GCF_030987335.1. Taxonomy (NCBI): domain Eukaryota; kingdom Viridiplantae; phylum Streptophyta; class Magnoliopsida; order Cornales; family Cornaceae; genus Cornus; species Cornus florida. The sequence goes on along the minus strand of NW_026775573.1, from coordinate 75,559,046 downwards.
AGGTTGGCTTCAAAAGCCATTTGTAGCCTTATTTGTCAAATGTGTATATTTGATTCTAAATTTGTAATGTGTGCCTAAGCACACTTTTTGAGTCTCATTTTATGTATATGATGTGAAGCTAAGGACAAACCATATTTGAAATTCATGTATATTTATAAATGTTGAAAATTGCCTTAATGGGAATATTATGAAAACTTTGCGTTTTAATATGTCATTTATGCACCAAAATGTGAATTGGGTATGAAATTCATTATCGAGAATTCATTTAATATGTATGAGGTGTGGCCAAGGGCTAATCACCATTTTGTTTTCAATTTTGCATTTTAGTTTCATACTTTGCATTTTGAGCTAAAATAGTAAAATCCGAGCCTTTAAGGGTCCATTTCCAAATTGGGTGATGCAATGTGTGCACGAGTACATTCATTAGGACATATTTAATATGCATGAAGTGTGGCCAATGTCCAAACGGACTTTTGATTTCATTTAGGTTTGATTCTTACATTTTTTGCCTTTGAATGGCATTTCTCATACATTGAGGTTTGAGAGGTCAAATTTTGTATCGGTGGTATTTTTAAGCTGTAAACCATTGTAGCGCATCCTAATAGGTAAGTTATGTTTGCGTGCGTAATCGTTTTAAAGCAAAACCTCATCCTTGGTGATTTGAGCCTCCTATGGACTCATTTTACATTTTTATTGCATAATCTGATTTTAGGGCATTTTGGGGTTTTTTTTCAAAAAATAAATTCCTGTCTTCATATGGTCACTTAGAAAACATGATTTTAAGGGGGGGGGGGGGGGGGTTTCTTCTTCATGTTTTTCCAGAAAATGTCATCTCGGACCCGAAAACCCCGCGTCAAATCTGATTTCCTATGCGCATCTGCACTATTTGAAAAAGTTTGTTGTAAGAGCATTTTGGGGATTTCACTTCAAAAATAAAAAAAAAAATTTGACATAGTCAACTTGGAAAAAATATTTTGAGGGGGTTTATTCTTTTTGTTTTTCCAAAAAACGTCGTTTAGTGCCTCAAAATGGCACACAAATTTCAGCATTTTGCCTAGGTTACTATTCACAGCCGCGGCGACATCAAAACTTTGTTTTGACTTTTCTCTTCCATCCGGACTCCGAATCAAGTGATTCTTGAGTCTAACTTGATTAATTTTTTGCTGTCTTCCCAGTGGTGTGATCGGTAGCATCCGATTTTATATTTTTCAAAAATAACCATTTTGCCCTTGGGACTATTTTTGTCCAGTTTTCTTGTAATTCGCTTCTGCTACTTTCATTCGAGTTCCGTGACTTCATGGGAAGTCATGGATGTGTCTCAGGAATAATATACATTCTAGGGACGTCATTTCCATATAAAATGACCATTTTGCCCCTGGGGCTTATTTGTCATATTTCCGATCTTTTACTTCCGCGTTAGTTCTCATTGAGTTCCACGACCTAATGGAAGGTGTGTTGTGCCTTGGGAGACTGTTGTCTTGTTTCTTGCTTTCGTATTCTGGATTCGTTATTAGATCTACGTTCGGTTCGTCACAGGACGCGCTGGCTTAAAAACCAGGGCCGTCTCATGTGGTATGAGAGCTCCTAGGTTTGAATACCTTGGATGACGGGTTTTGGGTGCATATTACATTTTTGTTGCTATGTTATACGTGTGTATATGCTAATTGTTAGCATGTTTCGGTATTATAACATGTTTATGTGTTTCTTGATAACACATTTGGTATTATGACATGTCTCTATGCTTATATGCTTATGTGTTTAAAAGCATCCTTTTTTTTTTTTAACATGTATGCTTATTTGCTTAAGTGTTTAATTATTTAAACTACTTTCTTTAATTGCTTTAGCATAACTGTATGTTGCATACATTGATGTGCTACTTATTTGATGCATTCATAGTGTGAGTTGCATTCAATCATAATAACTTGTATTATTATTGATCCTATTTCCTTTCCACACATATAGCATCACAGTCTTGACATGTGGAGAGTCTTCTTATTAGGGCTCATGTGAATGTAGAGTTGTAGTCTCCGTCTGGCAAGATAAAGTATAGGCCACGGAAGCACCGTTTCGTCTCATTTTCTTTTGTCTTTTCGTGATGTAGTTATGGTGGTGTAAGAGGTATCGGTGTCATCTCTTAGGACTTCATAGTGGTCTTGACGTCATTGATGTCATGCAGGTCTTCGTTTCTAGCGTCATGGGACGATGAGTTAGGACTGACTCGAATCCTTTCTTAGGGAGTTGGGAAGTTGCCTTGTGAACCTCAAGGCGAGGTTCTTCTGCCTTGCCTTCTTAAGACAATGGCTTCGGAATTTGGATGGGTGTGTTCACCTAGAATCTTTTTTTTTTTTTTTTCCTAGTTGGGACTCACACACACTGCCTCTACTGAGGTTCGAATGCCTGAGCTCCCTTTGGAAAGTATGAACCTTGTACCACTTGGCCACATGCCTAGAATCTTTCTTGTGTTGCCTTGGTTAGCTCTTATAAGCTACGGTTGGGATGTGAATGGTTCCGTGTAATTAATTGCACTAGCACAATTAATTACTCTCCCTGGTCCATGGAGACTTAGGGCATTACATTAGGGTTCTGGTAGAATCTTGTAGAGTTCCTATAGAGCTCGTTGGGATCTTGGTTTGGGGGATGGTTCTTTTCCTCGTAATGAGAGATTGGACTCATCCAGGTTTTGTGTTGCATTTTTATGTGCTATCTTTTAAGAGGCATTCCATTCATTTATGTTGATTTAATGAACTTGCCATTTGTATGATCACTTTTACACATTTATGAGCTGCATTGTTTTTGGGCATACCTTAGAAACATGTTTAGGATTCATGACTATGTGGTAGTTTGTGTGCGGATGTATATGATATGTTGCTTATACTATATTTGCTTACCATGTTTGTGCCATTGGTGGTGTATAGCGCGTTGCTATTTGTTTAACCTCTATGTGATAGGTGGTTTATTTGGTTTACCATATGTGTATTGTGCTTAGTACTATGATATTATTTGATTTGTGTCATTTAAATTTTGCACCCATATACTATGTGAGCATTTGGTTTATACTGTTTCATCTTTCCTACACTTATGTTGGGGTTTTGTGACATTGGATGTTAGGATTGTCATGAGCGAGCTACGTAGTAGACTTGTGTTTTGAGGTTTTAGTTGCCCATGATAGGGATTTAGACCCAATGTTTTGTCTTCTGTATGTAGCCTTACGGTAAGTCTACTTCAAGTCTGTGCTTAGGGTTTTGGTTTTGTGGGTCCAATCCATTGGCATGAGGGCACAGACTCTTCAGGCTATGAATTCGGGACTGGTGTTGTTGGTGTTGCATTTTCAAATGTGGGGGTCATTAAGTATGCTAGCGTTATGGATTTAAGGCCTTAAGGGTAATGGTGCCAGTGACATTGTTGTTAGAGTTTTGGGATTAGCTACCCCAACTCTCGCGGATGCCTGGTTCTCATAGTGATTTTGGTAATGATCATTTTTGACATTGATGTCAATTGTATCAAAAAGTTTCTTTCTAAGTTGATCTGTTAAGGGAATATTATGAATTAGTGCCTTATACTGTCATGCTACCTTATTGACGAGTAAAAGTGGATGGGTTCTGGTCATTGTTCGTACTGCCATATCATTCTTAGCCATCTATCATGATTTGACTTGCCGTTGTCTTGGGGATTCTCTCGGTGATTGACTTTGAGTTGATATGCTGATTCGTTTGGGAAGTGTTACTCAGTTCTTGATTTTTGTGCCCCTTCAGATGACCTTCAGGCTTTTGGAGTTGTCCTTTAGCACCTTATGGTTTATCCTTTGGTTTGATCTTGCTTTGATCTTGTTCACTTCTCTTTTGTCTGTTCCTGATTTTAGGAATGAAATCACTTTAAAAAGGGTAGGTTATAATGACCTGGTCATTTCCTTCCTTTCCTTTTTCCTCAAATTTTACGGATAAATTTTTTCGTTGTCTTTTCTATTTTGAGTTCAGTTTCTCGTCACTTAGAGTCGTCTCGAGTGCTCTGGAATGATTTCCGAGACTCTTTTCCATAGATTGACAACTTCAATTGAGGACCACGTCATTTTCACATTTTTTGTTTTTCGGACACTATTCACTTTTCATCATTTTTCCTATTTTGTCTTTTCCCCATTTGTCACTCTGTTGGCATAAACTCACTCTTTGTGTTTGGAGTTGGTTTTTGACTTCACGTATTTTCATTCTAAGTGGTTTCCACAAAATACGTATCTTTACTTTTGCAGTAAAGTACTCTTGTTGCTCCCGGTGTCCAAAGGGGCATGGATGCATACTTTTTCTTTTCTTAGGGTGTTTTTCGTAAATTTCTTTTGAAGATATTTTATTTCAGGAGTTTTTAGGAAAATATTTTTGGAAGATATTTTCATTTTAGGCCATTAGTGCAGTTTTCACTTTTTGGAGGGGCCATTGTGCAATTAATTAAAGTTACTGCTAAATGCCTTATTTTTAGCCTGGATCCTCGTACGGGATTCATTTTCACTTTTCGTCGAGTCGCATACTCTTAGAATTCCCTTCTGGTTGTTTTCCCCCAGTTTCAGGGTTTCTGGCCTCGGTTGCCGCTGAACTTGTTCGGGGCATATCTCCTTACTCGGGGCTCAGTTTTGAATGTCGTTTCTTCCGTTATTCATATTTTCTCATTTTGGTTCTTTTTTGTTCACAGAATTTTTCCGTTTGAGCGTATCTGCTCAAATTTCACTTTTACGGACCTAGTGGGGCCCTTCCGGGCACTTTTAGGGTTTTCCTATAAAAGGGGGGTGAGACATTCTAATTTTTATCTTCTCCCCTCTTCATGCACGACCAACAACTCCCATGGCAGCCCAAGGGGGACTACCACCCTTCTTTTTTCAATTAAACCTTCTTCCCTTTGTTAAAAAGTCATAGTGCCTTTGCGTTTTGTATTTGTCTTGACTACGCGCATCTTTTATCCTTATTAGAACCGATTTCTGACCATTTTGTGAGTTCGGATTTGAAGTCAAGCTGTGATTTTCATGGAGCTTCCTTGGGATTCTTGTTCACCGTGTTGTCCCCGACAAAACCCCAAAGTATCGTCGGATTCGGAGCACTTTTCTTTCGGTGGGGATTTGAGATTTTCATCTCAAATTGAGGTAGGGGATGTTATAGGTTTATATTTTTGTTATTTTGCATGCTATTGATGCTTATACAACTTGTATGCATGCTTTTGTTCATAATCTAGAATTTAATTTAATTAATTTCTATGTTTAAGATTGAATTCACATGATGATATTCAACTTAGAATTAAATTGTGGCATGCTAGTAAATTAGGCTTTGGTATGTTTGTTAACATATGTTAAAATTGGAATATTTGATAAAGTATTGCAACTTTTATTTAATAATTTTCTTTGGTAAAAGTTTAATTCTCATGGCCGTACCTTGCATGGAAATAACTTGTGATATGCTTTTAAATTAAATCTCGACATGTTCTTCAACATACTTTAATTTGAGAGCATTTGGATGAGTATGAAAATCTAGAGATTTTAATTAAAAGGATTAATTAAAATCTATTTAATGGTTCCATTGGCTTAATTGAGTTTTTAACTTGATATTTGTGATGAACATGACTTCTACACTAGCATATATTAATTTGGGACCATTTGGTGTTGTTTTAGAAGTTAGAGATTTAATTATCATGATTCAATTAAAGTCTACCTTATTGTTCCATGGCCTAATTAAGTTTTTGAATGGATATATGAAATGGCCATGCTATGTTGTTTAACATGTGTTAATTAGGGACCATTTGATTGAGATTTGAAACCTAGAGAAATTAATTGGTTTATTTGATTAATTTCTGTTTCTATTGCATTATTGATTTAATCATGACTTTGACATTGGTAGTATGTTTAAAGCATGATTTTAGACTTGTATTGGATTCTTCAGTTTTTGTTTTAATATTGAATTATATTGTTATAGCGTGTAACAAATCGCACACTGAAGATTCAACATGTGATGTTATTATAACGCGTGACGAATCGCGCTCTGAAGATTCGATATTTGTCATCCTATAGTAGTTGTGGATTTAGAGCATGAGTTATGTGGTTACAACCTACTTGTGTATAGAATGTAGTTTCGTGCTTTATATATATTTCGTATATAAGTTGTTAACTTATTTGTTTTGGAGTAACTTGGGACATTGTTATAGAGACATGGATAGAGTTTGGCTCTAGTGCGGAACGTATGAGTTCTCCCCATTTATAGTGTACACTTAGGGTTGTATTCCCAGCTGGTTAATGCTCGAAATAACCATAGGTCTTGGCTTTATCCAGGATTTATGTAATGACCCAGCCTTTTTCCTCCTTTTCCAATTTTGGCGATTTTCTTTTTTCGTCTTTTTCCCGTTTCTTTTGTTTTTCCATGCATAGCCTCATTTTTTATGCTCGGATTTGATTCCGGTTTTGCATATGTCTATGATATTTAAATTTCATGACATCTACATTTTTACTTTTGTAGAAATGCATATTAAATACTTACTTTCTTTGTAAAAGCCATGGAAACAAGACTTTTTGTAATTATCCATAACTTGAGGGGTTTTTGGGTAATTAAGTAAAGTAATTATTTTTCGTCTTAGGGACCATTTTTCAATTTAATTTGAAAGATATTTTCAAAAAGGACTTGTTTGCAATTTTTAAAAAGTGTGACAAGTGTCACACTCTCATTGGTCCACTTGTTGACATTTGTGTGGAAACACTTTGATGCCTTGGATGATGACATGTGGAGGGTGGAGATTCACCCACTTGTTGGCCTAAGATTGGTACACTTGTTGGCATGGATGGTTGACAAATGTAGGTTCAGTATTAAGTCTTAGAAGTTTACATAGGATAGTGACAAGTGTAGGCTTAAGATTAAGCCTAGGAATGAACCATAGATTCATGACAAGTGTAGGTTCACCATTTAGTCTTGCATTGTGTGTGTGAGAGAGGTAGTGTAAGACCACATAGTGAGTGGAGGATTTCTAGCCCTTCCACTCACCATTTTACACTTTATAATTTTCATTTTCACTTGTCTTCAAGAACCATAACCTAGCCACCATTGAAGAAAAGCTTGGTTAATAGCTTTCTTCTTCATTTTGGCCTCCTTCCACTCACCTTAGATATAAAACCTTGGAAGACAAAAGCTTCCTCTCGCTCCCCTCTTCATTAACCCTAAACTTGTTTTCCATTTTGAGCTTGGTTGCTTGGATTATAGAGATTCAATTCTCTATTGAGGTAGGGGGTGTTATCATTTATCTTCCAAGTGATTTTTTTTGTTCCTATAGTGATATCTAAGTTATATGTTTGTCTTGTATTAAAATGAGAAATAAATGATTAATTGTGACTTGTATGTAATTCACTTTAGACTTGATAAATAACATGACCATGGCTTGATACATAACTTATGTTAATTTGAGGTCATTTAGAGTTGTTTTAAAATCTAGAGGGATTAATGAATTAATTTAATGAATTTTTATTTATATGCTCCCATGACTTAAATCAAGTTTTGAAGTGATTTATATAATAACCATGACATGTACTACAACATATATTAAATTGAGCATGTTTGGATGAGAAGTGAAATCTAGGGAATTTAGTTGTTTTAAATAATTGTTTAAATTATGATTTTAAACTTATATCATACTTGTGAGGCTATGTTCTTGTTGTTGAATGATATTGTTGTAATTAATGGCAAATTGCATAATGATCATTCAATATTCTTCATGTCATTTTACTTGAGAACTTAGGGCATGTATTGTGTTTCCAAAATTGATTTGTGCATGTTGATGGCTTTACATTGTATATATATATGTTATGTTGATACATATATGTAATGTGCACAAAATGTTGATTTTGAAAACTTGGGGATATCATTGTTATGACTATGGCTAGGGCATGGTTCTAGTACGGGGGAAAGTCCTTCTTACAAGTCTAGTGCGCACATAGGGAGGTTACCCATAGGCTAGTAACCCTAAAGTAACCACATTGTCGGTTTGACCGGTGTGACGTCCAAGTATCCACTTTGGTATGATTTTGCATTTAAATTCCAAGTTGTTAACTTTGTAAAATTACATCTCATTGTGTTATGTTGAAAGTTCTATTGTCACTTGATAGCATAAATTAAATGGTATTGGATTGTAACTTGGTACAAAGATAAGCCCATGCATTCCCTACGAGTAAACTTGTTTACTCACCCCTAAGTTAATGGGTGTTTTGCAGGTAAAGAAGCCTTAGTGTGGGATGCACAGCATTCTTAGACTCACTAGAGGTCTTGAAGTATTTTTGATGACAAAGAATATGCATATGTTAGCATATCTTGTCCTACTTTTGCTTACTTTGATAAAACTTGTACTTATTGTCTAAGTTATGTAATATGCACTTAAGTGCACCTTTTGACACTCTTAGAATGTGGTTGTAATGAGGCCAAGGGCCAAAGACACTTATGTAAAATGTATGCTAACTTTGAACTTCATTGTTGCCTATGGAAGATATGTGGATTAATGCATTCAAGGGTTCTACTTTGCATATGACATGCCATGAGGCCATAGGCCATTGCAGCACATCTATTTTATCACATTACATATGCTTGCATGCTCACTTTAGAAAACAACACCATCCTTGATGAAACAAAGACTCTAAGTAGCATTTTTAGGGAGTTTTATCCTATTCTATTCTAGGGGCATTTCGGGTATTTTAAAATGCATTTTTTTCATTTTTCCTCACGATCCACATAGAAAACTCAATTTTGAGGGGGGTTTCTTCTTTGTGTTTTTCTAGAAAATTCCATTTTGGCCCTCAAAAATCTATTTTTTTCCAAAAAATCATTGCTGCCAGGTTTTTGCCGACTTTAGTGCAAATATACTTGTACTATTCATCGACTTTTTTTGAAAAGCGTGACGACTGATCCAAAACTTCTGGGGGTCTTGTGCGTGTATTTTAAGATTGCATTTTTAATTTAGGCAATTTAAAAACCTTCCGAAGCCCTATTTCCTTTCTTTGGGCAGTAGCTTGGATCGATTTTTGACCTCTAGACCTGATTTTCTTTAGGGTATTTTGGACATTTTACAATGCATTTTTTTGGTTTCCGTTTGAAAGTCAGGTAGAAAACTTGATTTTAGGGGGGGTTTCTTCTTTGAGTTTTTCCAGAAATATCCGTTTCGATACCCGTTTTTACTCTCAGTTGCAGCAGTAGTGGGTTGACGGCACTGTAGCTGTCATGGCCTTCGTCAGGTCGCCGCGACGTCGATTTTGTTTTTGACCTTTTTCCCTCATCCGGACTCCAAATCAAGTGAGTTTTTTTTTTTTTTTTTTTTTTAAATTGATTAATTTTTCATTGTCTATCCAACGGTGTGCTTGGTTGCACCCAGATATTTTTTAATAATTACCAGTTTTCCCTTTTAGCTTTATTGCTCGTTTTTCTTTGTTTTGTCGTTTCTCCTTCGTCCGGAATCCGGATAATGAAATTCTTGAGTCCATCATCACTAGTTTTTCATTGTCTTCCTAGTGGTGTGCTCGATAGCACTTGAATCCATTTTTTTGTAAAATGACTATTTTGCCCCTAGGTTCCTTTTTGTTCGTTTTTGGAACGACACTTCCGCATTTGTTTTCCTTTGGGTTCCATGACCTCATTGAGGGTGACATTGGTGTCTTAGAGACGTATTATATCTCTAGAGACCGTTGTTTCACCTTTCGCTTCTGCATTTCGGATCTGTTATCGGGTCATCTTTTGGTCATCACTAACGCACCGGGTTTACAAAACTTGGGCCATCACAATTTGATGTCCAAGTCTTCCACTACTTGATTTCGCATGAAATTCCAAGTTGGCAACCAATGTTTAATTGTGACTTGTGATTTTTGTTATTGGTGATTTAATGTTATTAAGTATATTTAGGCATTATGATTTCTGATGAATCATTGTTGGTTTTGATGTTGTTAAGTATAGTCAGGCATTATGATTTCTAATGAATCATTGCAGGTTTTTTTTATGTTATTAAGAACATCTATGCTATATTGTTCAAATGTAACTTAGGAATGATCCTATAGATTCATTTGAAACATAGACGTTAGGTGGCATGACCCACTTTAGTTATTTTCGTGTTTTAGATTTCAAGTTGATGACTTTGAGAATCTATATCTTGTTGCTTGGTATAACATGTTTGCGTGGATGATGTGATTTATGCTAGAAATGATTTAGGGTAGTTTAGGATGCTCCCTGAGTCTCATCTTGACATAGACGTTAGGTGGCATGAGCTCTTTTGACATGTTTCACCTTAAGGTGATAATATTGTAAAATGATAGGTCGATGCATGCTTATTTCCTAATAGTAGCTTTATGTTACTCGCCCACGTAGTGGGGACATTTTTCAGGTACAGGAATCAAGATTCTCGTTATGCTTGGATGATTTGTGGACTTGAAAGTTACATTTTGTAAAGGTTGGCTTGAAAAGCCATTTGTTGCCTTATTTGTCAAATATGTATATTTGATTTTCAATTTGTAATATATGCCTAAGTACACTTTTTATTCTCATTTTATATATATGATGTGAGGCCATCGGCCAAACCATATTTGAAATTCATGTATATTTCATAAATGTTGAAAATTGCCTTAATGGGAATATTATGAAAACTATGCGTTTTAATATGTTATTTAAGTACCGGAGTGTGCATTGGGTATAAAATTCATTATCTAGCATTCATTTAATGTGTATGAGGTGTGGCCAAGGGCCAATCACCATTTTGTTTTCATTTTTGCATTTTAGTTTCATACTTTGCATTTTGAGCTAAAATAGTAAAATCCGAGCCTTTAAGGGTTCATTTCCAAATCGGGTGATGCAAAGTGTGCACGAGCACAATGCTTAGGACCTATTTAATATGCATGAAGTGTGACCAATGGCCAAACGGACTTTTGACTGCATTTAGGTTTGATTCTTACATTTTTTGCCTTTGAATGGCATTTTTCATGCATTGAGGTTTGAGAGGTCAAATTTCGCATCGGTAGTATTTTTAAGTCATAGAACATTGTAGCACATCCTAATAGGTAATTTACATTTGGGTGCATGATTGTTTTCAAGAAAAACCTCATCCTTGGTGATTTGAGCCTCCTATGGACTCATTTTACATTATTATTGCATAATCTGATCTTAGGGCATTTTGGGGTTTTTCTTCAAGAAATAAATTCCGGTCTTCATCTGGTGACTTAGGAAACATGATTTTAGGGGGTTTTCTTCTTCGTGTTTTTCTAGAAAATGCCATCTCAAATCCGAAAACCCCGTGTCAAATCTTATTTCCTATGCGCATCTGCACTATTTGAAAAAGTCTGTTCTAAGGGCATTTTGATGATTTCACGTCAAAATAAAAAATTTTATTTTGATACAGTAAGCTTGGAAAAATTATTTTGAGGGAGGTTTCTTCTTCGCATTTTTTCAGAAAACGTCGTTTAGTGCCTCAAAACGGCACACGTATTTCAGCATTTTGCCTACGTTACTATTTACGGTCGCGGCGACGTCAAAACTTTGTTTTTACTTTTCTCTTCCATCCGGACTCCAAATCAAGTGATTCTTTAGTCTAACTTGATTAATTTTTTGCTGTCTTCCCAGTGGTGTGTTCAGTAGTACTTGATTTTATATTTTTCAGAAATGACCATTTTGCCTTTGGGGCTATTTTTGTCCGGTTTTCTTGTAATTCGTTTCTGCTACTTTCTTTTGAGTTCCGTGACTTCACGGGAAGTCATGGATATGTCTCAGAAATAATATACATTATAGGGACGTCATTTCTATATAAAATGACTATTTTACCCTTAGGGGCTTATTTGTCATATTTCTGATCTTTTACTTCCGCGTCAGTTCTCATTGAGTTCCACGACCTCATGGAAGGTCATGAGAGTTTATTAGAAGTGTGTTGCACCTTGGGAGACTGTTGTCTTGTTTCTTGCTTCCGCATTCTGGATTCATTATCGGATCTACATTCAGTTCATCACAGGACGCGTTGGCTTAAAAACCCAGGCCGTCACAAATCCCATGCCATAAAATAATACTTTCAACCAATATAGTATTTATTGTCCACCTCAGTTTAGAAATCAACCCACTCAAGCTCCTAATCTTCCACTTCCTCCTAGAACTTCTATGTTTGAGGAACAAGTACTCAATGCTCTTGTTAATCTGAAAGCCAATACCTAACTTTGTAATTCTCATTCTCAAGCTATAGCAAAGCAAGAGGCACAAATTGGGCAAATAGCGAGTACTCTATCTCGAAGAGAGGATGGAAAGCTGCCTAATCAGCCAATAGCTAACCCGAAAGGACAGACTTACATGATTGATGAAACCAATTCCTCAGGTATTCATCATGAGCAAGTTCAGGCTATCACTACATTGAGGAGTGGTCGAGTGGTTGATAACCAAGTTGAAAAAGGATAAAAGGAAAAAGAAAGGCTTAGGATTCCCATAATTCCTATCATTCAAAATCCACATCCCAATGATGTTTTCTCAAGTGCTATTCCACAATCTATAATAGGAGTTGAAGGTGGAGTCACTTCTTCATTTGCTCCTAACCCTGAGACAGCTTATGAGCCAAAAATACCTTATCCTAAATATCTCAAGGAACCCTCCCACTTTGGTAAACAAGGGCAGAAAATTTAAGATATGATGGAGGTCTTTAAACAGGTCAAAATCAATCTTCCTCTGCTCGATACTATAAAGTAAATTCTAGCCTATTCTAAATTTTTAAAGGACTTGTGCACTCTCAAGAGAAAATCCAAAAGCCAAGTTCCTAAGAAAATTTGTCTCACCGAGCATGTCAGTGCTATTCTAAAGTACAACACTCCTCTAAAGGTTAAAGATCCAAGAGCTCCTAAAATTTCTTGTATCCGTAGAATCTATATGGTAGAGCGAGCACTCCTTGACCATGGAGCAAGTGTTAATCTTATTCCTTACTTGGTGTATGAGAAATTAGGTTTGGGAGAGTTAAAACCTACGTCGATTGTTCTACAGCTTGCTGACCTTCTATCAGACAACCACAGGGTATTGTTGAAGATGTACTCATAAAAGTGGACAAGTTCTATTTTTTGGTCAATTTTCTAATTCTTAATACAGAACCAGTCCACGATTCCAAAAAGTTTATTCCAGTCATTCTTGGGCGACCTTTTCTAGCCACAGCGAATACTTGCATTAATTGTAGGACTAGAGCCATGGATTTATCTTTTGGGAATATGAAAGTCAAGCTAAACATCTTCAATGCTATTCATCATCCCTATGATGATAGTGAATGTTTCTTCCTTGATGTTATTGATGAGTTGGTTGAGGAATCACTCCTAACTATTTTATCCAAGGATCTGTTAGAAGCTTGTCTAAACCACTTTAACTATGAAGATTTTGATATCGACGCTTCGATAGTTGAAGTGAATTCTTTGCTTAATTCCACTCCTATCATAGATTTTCCTCCATTAAAATCTAAGTTAGAGCCTCTTCCACCACTTTCTTGTACTCTGCCTATTCCTTCTTTAGAGTCTCCACCTAAGCTTGAGCTTAAGCCACTATCGGAAAAGCACAAGTATGCTTTCTTGGGTTTAAATGACACCCTCCCAATGATCATTGCTTCCAATCTTACAAGTTCCCAAGAAAGTAGTCTCTTAAAAATTCTTAAGCAAAATAAAGAGGCTATTGGGTGGAGTGTGGCCGATTTGAAAGGAATTAGCCCCACAATTTGCATGCATCAGATTCATTTGGAGGAAGATTCCTAAACATCTTGGGAACTCCAACGAAGATTGAATCCTAATATAAAAGAGATAGCATTGAAAGAAGTTATGAAGTTACTAGATGCGGGAATAATCTACTCCATCTCAGTTAGCAAGTGGGTGAGTTCTACTCAGGTAGTACCTAAAAAGACAGGTATTATAGTAGTTGAGAATTTCGAGGGAGAATTGGTTCCACAGCGCACCACCATTGGATAGCGTGTGTGTATTGATTACCAGAAACTTAACTTCGCTACTAGAAAAGATCATTTTCCACTTCTATTCATTGATCAGATTCTAGAGCGATTAGCTGGCCAGAGCTTATTACTTTTTAGACGGATATTCCGGCTATAATCAAGTGGCCATTGATCCTAAGGATCAAGAGAAAACTACTTTCACTTGTCCATTTGGTATGTTTGCATATAGACAGATGCCTTTTGGATTATGTAATGCGCCAGCAACATTCCAAAGGTGTATGATGTCTATTTTTTTAGACATGGTTAAAAAGTTTCTTGAAATCTTTATGGATGACTTTTCTATTTTCGGGTCCACATTCGAAAAATGTCCCTGAAATCTTTCCCTAGTGCTTCAGCATTGTAAGGAAACCAATCTTATTCTTAGTTGGGAGAAGAGCCATTTTATGGTTCAAGAGGGTATTGTTTTAGGACATATCATTTTAGAGAGATGTATTGAAGTTGCTAGAGCTAAAGTAGATTTAATCTCCAAATTGCCTCCTCCTACTTCCATAAGGGGAGTGCGATCATTTCTTAGGCACGTTGGATTTTATTGACACTTCATTAAAGACTTTAGTAAAATTTCCCGTCCTTTGTGTAATCTACTTGCAAAGTGATGAGCACTGAAAAGTGCGCATTTAAACCTTTTAAGCTTGAGTATTCTAGGACGTTATTCTATTTTATTTTCTCGTTTTATTTTAATTTTGTGTTATTTCCCTTTTCAGGTCAATAAAGTTAAAATGGGCTAAAAATGATTTCTTAAGGCCTTTTTGGAGTCAAACTAAGTCTTGGTGAGAATCTGGAGCAAAAAGGAGGCTGATACTGAAAACTGCCAAGTGAGATCGATCGTAGAAAAGTGAGATCGATCGAACCCAGATCGATCGAAGAAAAGTGAGATCAATCGAATTGTTCGCGAAAGTTATTAAAAAGCAGATCTAAAGCTCATTTCAAACCAACTTGGGCTGTGCTTGAAAGGGGAGATTCTAGGGCCGAGTTCTTGACAAGCCCCTTCCTATGCGTTTAGAAAACGAGATTTTTTAATACGAGAGATCGCTTCGCAAGGTCAAAATAGGATTGTGGTTTAGGAAGCCTTTAAAAGTCAAATTTACATTTATAAAACCACTACTACAACTAAAGAAGTATAGTGAGTAGGGATCGTCCACAGAGATTATACGTGTTGGAATTTAATTTCGACTCTAATGTATCAATTGATTGTAAAGAGAGAGATTAGTTGATTAAACTAAGATGCAAGAAAATTAAAATGCAATTAAAATAAACTAAGTTGAGTTAGGGATTTAAGAGATAAGAAGTGAGGTCTTGGGGTGCATTGGAATCGCCACCAAGCTTGTTCACCAAACCATACACTTTCAACTAATTTGGGGAAAACATTCTTATAAACAAAATGCGACTACCAATTGCAATATTAAACATGAACCATCAAATTACATGTATGAATTGTCTACCTAACCAACAAATAAACTAAGTGTAGCACAACCCATCAATTCTAAGCATGACCCATCAAACTAGTCACAATTGTAGTACACATCAATCTAGAGAATCATGGAATTTGCAATAATAAGTCATGGAAAATCAAATCAAGTAAAGATTATCTACCTACCTACAAACATGAATTAAATTATAGAACAACCCATCAAACATAAGTATAATCCATGAAATTAATTGACAAACCCATCTAATAAAAATCATGTCTAGCCATTACTAGAATCTCAATCAACCACACATAGACATGCAATTAATATAGAAAAACTAGTGTAGAGATCAATTCCCAAATAATCACACATAAGACAACATGTAATCATATAGAGAATCAATAAACAAAATTAATCTATATGAATCATGTGAGACATAATTCCCAATTTAATCACACAAAGACATGTAAATAAACTAGAGAATTATTAGGAAGAATTAAACCATATAAATCATAGAAATATACCAAGATTCATTAAATTCATAAGGCTAGAACACTAATCACAAGATATTATTCCCCAAAAAGTATGAAAAAAATAGAGGTTTAGATTACAAACTTAGGGCTCATCCAAGCCTCAATGAGAAGTCTAGCCAATCATGGAGGAGGTAGATGTGATCTTGGAACCCTCAAGGGCAATCCCCAAACATGGCTCCATCTTCTTCCTCTTCTTCTTTGATGAATTCTAGAGAGAGAGAGTGTGTAGATCTTGAGATGTGTTCTTGGAGCCTCCACTCTTCTTTTCTCTTCTAACCCTAATCTCTAACTTTTCAGGAGAGAGAATATAAAATTATAATGTAAAAATAAAATGATAAAGCTCCCTTACAAAATGGTTCGATTCCCTTTAAATACAAGGTCCTTTTCTTAGTCACTAAGTCAGAAATATAGCCCAAAAATATCTAATCCCGCAACTATGTGGTAGGTAGAAATCGGCGCACTCCGGAGTTAGATAGTTCACTACCAGCACATTTTCGATCGATCAGACTTTTCTTTGATCGATCAAAGTTTGTTCGATCGATCCAACTTTTGATCGATCTGGGTTCGATCGATTCAACTCTAATCGATCTCACTTTTCTGCGATTTATCTCACTTGGTAGTTTTTAGCATCAGCCTAATTTTTACTCCAAATCAGCCTCCTTTTCCTCCAGATTGTCTCCAAGACTTAGTTTGACTCCAAAAAGGCCTTAAGAAACCATTTTTAGCACGTTTTAACATTATTGACCTAAAAAAAGAAAATAAAACAAAATTAGTCTAAAACGGGAAAATAAGATAGATAAAGGTCCTAGAATACTCGAGCTTAAGTGGTTTAAAAGCGCACTTTTCAGTACTCATCAGTTCTCACATTTTTGGGCTCTCAAAGCCTTGTATATAAGAGGGATTAAACCATTTTGTAGGGAGATTCATATTTTTACATTGTAATTTCTATATTTTCATTGGTTTCTCTCTCTAGAAAGTTAAAGATTAGGGTTAGAGGAAAAAAGGGAAGTGGAGGCACATCTCAAGAATACATCTCTAGATCAATATACTCTCTTTCTAAAGCTTCAAAGAAGAAGAAGAAGAAGAAGAGGAAGAAGAAGATGGAGCCATGTTTGGAGCTTACCCTTGAGGGTTCCAAGATCACACTCACCTCCTCCATGATTGGCTAGATCTACACTTAGGGCTTGGATGAGCCCTAAGTCTTGTGTAATCTAAACCCTTGTATTTCTATTTTTGGGGATTTATATATATATTATTATGATTAGTGCTTAGCCTTGTGATTGTTGATTTAATTCTTCCTAGTAATTCTTTATTTTAATTACATGTTGTCTTATGCGTGATTATTTGGGAATTGATCTCTACACTAGATTCTCTATGTTGGTTGCATGTCTGTGTGTGATTAATTAAGGATTTAGTGATGGCTAAATATTGGTTTTCATTGAATGGGTTTGTCAATTAATTTGACGATTATTTTTATACTTGATGGATTGTTCTATAATTTAATTCATGTTTGTAGGTAGGTATACAATTTATGCTTGATTTGATACTCCACACTTATTATTGCAAATTCCATGATTCTCTAGATTGATGTGTGCTCTCATTAGACCCATTTGTTAACTAATTGGTGGATTATGCCTTTGTCTTGGTGGGTTATTCTACACTTAGTTTACTTGTTGGTTAGGTAGACAATTCACTCTTGCATTAGATAGTTCACACTTTTACATGCCAATTGTGTTTATGATTGTGGCCACATCTAGATTGCTATAATATATTCCCCATTAATGGAAAACAAGTGGTTAATTACATGAGCTTAGTAGTGATTCCAACACCCTAAGACCTCTCTTCATATCTCTTAAATCCCTATCTCTCACTAGTTTACTTTAATTGCATTTTAATTTAATTGTTTTCTAGAGTAATCAACCAACCAATCCTCCTTTGCAATCTTTTGATACGCTAGAGTTGAAATTAAATTTTAACACGTATAATCTTTATGGACGATCCTTACTCACTATACTTCATTAGTTGTAGTAGTGATTTTTATAAATGTAAATTTGACTAGAAAAGCTTCCGAAACCACATTCATATTTTGATCTTACGAAAGGAATTCTCGCATTAAAAAGTCTCGTTTTCTAAACATATCGGAAGGGGATCATCAAATTTTGGCGCCGTTGTCGGGGATTAATGGTTTTGTTAGAATTAAATAGACAATAGTATTCATTTGAATGCTTCTATTTTTATTTTATTTTCCATTGTATATTCATTTCTCATTCTGGATATTATTTGTCAATTAGGTACTTGACTACAAGGAATGCAATCTTTTGAACTTGGAGCAATTGTTGGAGCTTAAAGCTAAAATTAAAATTTGAAGTTGCATAAGGACCTTTGTGAGTAATTCTTGGAACTCTTGTATTTTTATTGTACACTTCTTTGCATGCTTGTGATAGCCCTTGTTGAGGCTCATTATATTGCTTAAATCTTTGTCCAAGCATCGGCCCTTGTGGAGGCCATTATTTGTAGCATTTGGATTTTGAATGTGGATGGAGCTATTGTTTGATTCAAGTTTGGGGGAAAATTACTTCCCTCACCTTATGTCCCTCCACCATATTTTGATCCTTATGAGGTTGAGTCCAATTCATTTCAATATGCATCATCTTATTATGGACTTAACTATTCTCATTATCCTCCTTATGACGATTGCCCTCCCCCACCATTTTATGGAGAACCACCTCCATCACCTTATTCACCCGAGTTTCAAGAAAAAGTGTTAGCTCTATTTGATGTGCATATTTCACAAGCTCCACTTATTAATTCTCATTCTCAAATGTTAGCCAAGTTAGAAGCTCAAGTTGAGCAAATTGTAAGTACTCTTTCTCGTCAAGAGGAGGAGGAAGGGGCAAATGAAAAATGGGCAAGAACTTCAATTTATATAGATGAGGATGATGAGAGTGAAGAGGAGGATGGGACAAGTGAGTTAATGCCTAGCACTCTATCTTGTATAGAGCAGGAAGTGGCAAATGAGTTAGTGGCTAATCTAATAGAGCACAACATGATTAATGAGGACTTTCCTTATTTTGATCATGATTTTATCCCGGCTATTGCTACTTTAGAGAGTAAGGAAATGTTGATCACTATAGAGGTAGGAGAGGAGGAGGAGGAGCTTGTTAAAGAGAGACTTCCTTCTATTATCTCCAAAGACCCTACTAGGACATGCCTTTTTGAAATATCTAAAAATTGTGGTTTTAACCTTGAAAGCTCCAAAAATGAAATGAACTCTCTAATGGACTCCTTAGCTAACTTGGAAAGTGAGGAGATGGTGATTTTTTAGGAAGAGAAAAATGATGAAGAGAAGGTGCTTCTTGATATTCCAAATAAGTCTTTGAAAGACATTGCCTCACCAATTATCAAAGTGAATGATCATTTTAATGTGTTTCAAGAACACAACAATGAGGCAAAGTCAAAAATGATTGATTTTGTTTTCAAGACCATGGATGAAAGGAACAAAATTATCTCTTTTATTTCTATTCAAGTCATTCTTTTAGAGGATGATTTCATTGTTGTAATTGAGGCATTAAATGAGAAAAGGGAAAAGAGGGTCAATAAAGATGTTTCATATCTGGTTTTTGATTCTTTTGATTAGTGAGTTGACCCAACGTCTTGCTAGAGACGTTAAACACTAGTTTTCATAGGGTTTTCTAACCCTATTCCTCCTTTATTTCTTTTTATTTTTTGTTCTTGTGTACATTCTTCCATCCATTTTTCAATCTCTATTTTTGTTGCCATCATTAGGGCTTAACGTATGATTTTCTGCACTTTTATCTCAAAAAATGGCATTTGGTGCCAGTTCGATTGATCACAAGTGTCCCTTCGATCGATCAAACCTCTTTGTAGTCAATTCTCTGCAGAAATCAGTTCTCTGTGTATCGTGCGAACTTTCTTCCAGATCGATCCAATTATTTCTCGATCGATCCAGTTATCCCTTCGATCGATCTCAGTTCTATACTTAGAAAATATTTGAATTTGAGCATATTTCAGATCTTTGTGTATCGTTCGAAGTTGTCTGCAGGTTTTCACATCCTGGATCGATCGAGTTTCAATCGATCATCCTTAGATCGATCACAGCTTTGCCGCTTTGACTTTTTGACTTTTTCCAATTTATTTTATTTTATTTTATTTTTTATTTTATCTTTCATTTTCTTTTACTTTTGTCATTTTATTTTATTTTATTTAGTTACTTTTCGCTTTTGAAAAAAAAATAAAAAATAAAAAAATAAATAAAAAAATAAATTATTTCTTTACATTATTTATTTCCTTGCATTTTTATTTACTTGACTTTCTATTTTTGTTTGTGTACATATTTGTTATGTCTGAAAAAAATAGAAAAAAATAAAAATAAAAATTTCAAAGTAGTATTCCGTCTTACTAGAGACATTAAACTTAGCACCCACATAACACATTGTGTCTTTTATCTCTTGTATCATACATGTTCATGTTCATTCTTATTTCCTTATTTTTTCTTGCATTTTGTTTCATTGTACATACTTTCATAAAAAAAAAAATTAAAAAAAAAAAATTGCATTCCTTATTTCATTGCATTTTCATTTATTGTATTTTTATTTCTTTGCATTTTATTGTGTGTGTGTACATACTTGTTATGTCATAAAAAATAAAAAATTAAAAATTAAAATTTTTTTATTTTTCATTATTTTGTTTTTGCATCATTTCTTAGTTTCGTTTTTCATTTTTGAATTGTACATATTCTTTCATTGCATTTTACCTTCGTTATTTTTCTTTTTGTATTTCACTCATGCATCATATTATTTGTTTTTATTGCATTTGTCTATACATGCTTTCATAAAATGAAAAATACAAAAAATTATTTCACCATTGTGCCTTTATGTATAGTCATGCATAGTTTCATGCTTTAGCTAGGGTTTGGTCTCGTATCTCTCTTGCGTCTTGTGTTATATTTCGTTAGAATGCATGATTTGATTATTCTTTTCCCATTTGATATTTGATGTGAGTTTGCTAGTGTGGTTATTTAAATAGGCTGTTGATTCTAAGTTTGGGGGAGACCCTTTTCATATTGGACCATTGCTGGGCTTCATGCTTTCACCACCATGGTATACTTTTTTCATCTTTTCTATTGTTCTCATTGCACATTGAGGATAATGTGTAGTTTAAGTTTGGGGGTAAGGTGACTTTGTTGCATTCTACTTAAATTTGAGACTTAATTGCATTATTGAGATTTGGGATCCATGTTACGATGATTTTGATCTTTTGAGGACTATATTGCTTAAAATTTAAAAATTGTTTGACTTGAGAGTCCAATACTCCTTGTATGCCTTGTGGATACCATTTAGGATTAAATTTTTCTAAAGATTGATATCTTGTTCGCATTTGTGGTCCACATCGTTTTTGATTTTATAATTGTTTTGAGATTCACTCTAGGATTCTACACTAGCATAGGTGCACACTAGCATTCATTTGTGGGGTACATGCTTTGTTAATTATTGATTTGGTTATATCCCAATTGAGCTAGTAGTGCATTAAAAGCTTTCATTCTTGATAAAGGTGGATAACAATCCTTTTTATTAAGTAGCCAGGATTCTTGCCCCATCAAGCACTGAATTTCTAGCTCCGAAAGGTGGAGGGCCTAAACTCTAGGTTAAAAATTCAACTTGAAAAAAACAAAAAAATAAATAAAATGTTGCAAAAATAAATAAAAAAGTGAGGAATTTTACCAAAAGGTGAGAAGTGGGAAATGATTAGATAGAGGTTATATTGATTTTGTAGCCTAGTTGATTTGAGCTTGTAAGTTCTTAGGGGTGTTTTAACACCTAATGCCCTAAAGCCGTCCAGTTTGGGAGTAATTGACCTAGCACTTGACCTCATGGATCGCTAGAAAGCTTAATAGATCAACACATTGTACTATGCTTCTATCTTTGATCTTGAGGGAAAAAAAAAAAAAAAAAATTCGAGTGAAAAGAATAAGCGCACCTAGATCAATAAAGCTTTAATAAATGGTCCACTCTTTGTCTTGATGATCGATATTAGATTTGAGTGCTAGTTTGAGGGTATGGATGTGATCATTTCTTTAGTTGGCTTAGATATCAACATATTTGATGCCGGTTCACTCGAAAAGGATTCTAGAGTTGTTTTGATTTGCATGATCATTTTCTTGATATGTGGAGGACCATATTTGTTTTGCTTGATGTTGAGATTTTGGGAGATTGCTTGAAAAGGGTTAAAAAATTGCATACTTGGGGTAGTTTTCTCCTAATGCTTGTTTGCAATATCGATACCTCTTTTGTGATAATGAGCTTTAATGTTTATGGGTATCATTTCTGGAAACCCTCACGAGACTTCACTCGTCCACTAAGGGTAACCTAGAGGTTTAAAAGGCTTGTTGCATGTGCTAAATGCAATCGTGTTCCCTATGAAAGTGGCGTTATCCATTTATTGCTTTCTAGTTCATAGTTGTTTAGTTGTTCATTTCATTCGGGACTAGCAATATTTAAGTTTGGGGGTGTGATGAACGATGAAAAATGCGTATTTAAAACCCTTAAGCTTGAGTATTCTAGGACCTTATTCTATCATATTTTCCCGTTTTATTCTAATTTTATATTATTTCCCTTTTCAAGTCAATAAAGTTAAAATGGGCTAAAAATGGTTTCTTAAGGCCTTTTTGGAGTCAAACTAAGTCTTGGTGAGAATCTGGAGCAAAAAGGATGTTGATCTGGAGCAAAAAGGAGGCTGATGCTGAAAATTGCCAAGTGAGATCTATCGCATAAAAGTGAGATCGATCACAGAAAAGTGAGATCGATCGAACCTAGATCGATCGAAGAAAAGTGAGACCGATCAAATCCAGATTGATCGAAAAAAAGTGAGATCGATTGAACTGTTCGCTATAGTTATTAAAACACAGATCTAAAGCTTATTTCGACCTAACTCGGGCTGTGTTTGAAAAAGGAGATTCTAAGGCCGAGTTCTCACATTTTTGGGCTCTCGAAGCCTTATATATAAGAGGGATTGAACCATTCTTGTAGGGAGATTCATATTTTTACATTGTAATTTCTATATTTTTATTAGTTTATCTCTCTAGAAAGTTAGAGATTAAGGTTAGAGGAAAAGAGGGAAGTGGAGGCACATTTCAAGAATACATCTCTAGATCCACATACTCTCTTTCTAAAGCTTCAAAGAAGAAAAAGAAAAAGAAGAAGAGGAAGAAGAAGATGGAGCCATGTTTCGAGCTTGCCCTTGAGGATTCCAAGATCACACCCACCTCCTCCATGATTGGCTAGATCTACACTTAGGGCTTGCATGAGCCCTAAGTCTTGTGTAATCTAAACCCTTGTATTTATATTTTTGGGGATTTATATATATATTGTTGTGATTATTGCTTAGCCTTGTGATTGTTGATTTAATTCTTCCTAGTGATACTTTATTTTAATTACATGTTGTCTTGTGTGTGATTATTTGGGAATTAATCTCTACACTAGATTTTCTATGTTGGTTGCATGTCTATGTGTGATTGATTAAGGATTTAGTGATAGCTAAGCATGGGTTTTCATTGAATGGGTTTGTCAATTAATTTGATGAATTATACTTATACTTGATGGATTATTCTACAATTTAATTCATGTTTGTAGGTAGGTAGACAATTTATGCTTGATTTGATACTCCACACTTATTATTGCAAATTCCATGATTCTTTAGATTGAGGTGTGCTCTCATTAGACCCATTTGTTAACTAATTGGTGGATTATGCCTTTGTCTTGCTGGGTTTTTATACACTTTGTTTACTTGTTGGTTAGGTAAACAATTCACTCTTGTATTAGATAGTTCACACTTTTACATGCAAATTGTGTTTATGATTGTGGCCACATCTAGATTGCAAAAATGTATTCCCCATTAATGGAAAACAAGTGGTTAATTAGATGAGCTTAGTGGTGATTCCAACACCCTAAAACCTCTCTTCATATCTCTGAAATCCCTATCTCTCACTAGTTTACTTTAATTGCATTTTAATTTAATTATTTTCTAGAGTAATCAAACCAACCAACCCTCATTTGCAATCTTTTGATACGTTAGAGTTGAAGTTAAATTCCAGCACGTATAATCTCTGTGGACGATCCCTACTCACTATACTTCATTAGTTGTAGTAATGGTTTTTATAAATGTAAATTTGACTAGAAAACTTCCGAAATCACATTCATATTTTGACCTTGCAGAGCGACCTCTCGCATTAAAAGGTCTCATTTTCTAAACATATAGGAATGGGCTCATCACAAAGGATGCTCCTTTTGTCTTTGATAAATCATGTTTTAAAGCTTTCCATAAGCTGCACTCTCTTCTTTCTTCAGCTCCTATCATGAAACCTCCAGACTGGGCTCTTCTGTTTGAAATTATGTATGACGCATCTGATTATGCTATGGGTGCTGTCCTGGGATAACGAGTGGATAAGCTTCCTCATGTTATCTACTATGTGAGCAAAACTCTGTCAGATGCATAATTGAATTATACCACCACTGAAAAAGAGTTGCTTGCAGTTGTCTTTACTTTGGATAAATTCAGATCATATTTTTTAGGTTCCAAAGTCGTAATCTAGTCTGATCATTCTGCTTTGAGACATCTTCTTTCTAAAAAGGAAACTAAACCCTGTTTGATTCGATGGATCCTCTTGCTTCGAGAGTTTGATTATGAGATCCAGGATAAGAAAGGGTTATTAAATGTTATAGCTGACCATCTTTATAGAATTCGTGTTAAGGATACCTCAACTTTACTTCCAGTCTGTGATTCCTTCCCGGATGAACAACTGTTTGAGGTTTCTCCGTCGGATTTGCCTTGGTTTGCTGATATTGTAAATTATCTCGCAATAGGAAAAATTCCTTTGTCTTAGTGAAAGCAGGAAAATGATCGATTCTTTTCTCAAATTAAGATATATTATTGGGAAGATCCTCAGCTATTCAAATATTGTGCTGATTAAATAATTCATAGATGTGTTCCTGAGAGTGAGTTTCATAGTATTCTGACCTTCTGTCACAGTTTGCATGTGGAGGACATTTCAGTGCAAAGAAAACTGTAGCTAAAATTCTTTAGTGCGGTTTCTTTTGGCCTTCACTCTTTCGGGATGCATACTTATTCTGTAGGTCATGCCTTAGATGTCAGCAGCTATGATTAATTTCCAGAAGGAATATGATGCCCTTAACTCCAATCTTAATTATTGAGGTTTTTGATGTTTAGGGTATTGATTTCATGCGTCCTTTTATTCTGTCCAATAAAAATGAATACATTCTTGTGGCTGTAGACTACGTGTCTAAATGGGTTGAAGCAATAGCTACCAAAACTGCCGATCACACAGTTGTGGTTGAGTTCATTCAAACAAACATCTTTAGTCGGTTTCGTGTGCCACGAGCTACAATTAGTGATGGAGGTGCTCATTTATGTAATAGGTATTTCCGTACCTTAATGCAAAGGTACTCCATTACTTATAAAGTTGCTTCTGCCTATCATTCACAAACAAGTGGCCAAGTAGAAATATCTAATTGTGAAATTAAGAGAATTATTAAGAAAACGGTCAAGCCAGATCATAAAGATTGGTCTTTTAGATTAAACGATGCTTTGGGGGCATACCGAATAATATATAAGACTCTAATTAGTATGTTAGCTGACCGACTTGTCTATGGTAAAGGGTGTCATCTTCCTATAGAGTTAGAACACAGAGTTTTTTGGGCCATAAAAAAAGCTCAATTTTGATATGACATCTGTTGGTTCTAACAGGAAGCTTCAATTAACTAAGCTTGAAGAACTGCGTAATGATGCTTATGAGATTGCTAAGGTTTATAAATCAAAGACTAAGGCATTTCACGACGAGCATATCTTACGTAAGGCTTTTGAGCCTGGGAAGAAGGTTTGGTTGTTAATACACGACTAAATTTTTTTCTTGGAAAGTTAAAGTCACGTTAGAAAGGTCTGTACATGGTTATTTTTGTTACCCCTTACAGTACAATATAGATACAAGATTGTAAGACTGGATAACTGTCCAAGGTCAATGGATAGAGACTAAAACCCTATATAGAGGGTAGTGTGCAGAGAGGCACAGTGGAGGCAGTAGAACGTCATGATCCCATTTACATGGACTAGAGAGGTCGGGTTTATGTTAAGCTATCGACGTTAAACTTAGCATGATGTCGAGCTATCGACGTTAAACTTAGCACTTGTATGTTGTATAGTAGATTTTTTTTGTTTTGTTATTTTTGTGTGTTTTTATTTTTCTAGGTTTTTGTAATTTTTAGGTTTATGTTATTTATAGTTTAGTTGATTTTAGGTTAAAATTGAAAAAGAATAAAAATTGAGAAATAATAAAAAATCCAAAAATTTGTAACAATGCTCGAGCCTGACAATTGAGGCTCGAGCATCCATATCTAAAGCTTGAGCCTTTCATCATCGTTAGATCTAGGGTTTTCAGCAGCCAGGCTCGAGCATCCAAATTGAGGCTCGAGCCTCTGTACTTTATATTAAAAGAAACCCTCGAGCCACAGACACAAACCCTCGTACCTTTGCTTCTTTAGCCTCCATATAGTCCCTAATCTCTCTAATCTCTCCATATTCATCATCATTCAAGGTTTCAAATCAACATCAAAGAGGTACGAATTTCCTTCTTTTCTAGTGGTTTTATATAGATATATATGTATATATGTATATATATATGTATATATATATGTATATATGGTCTATATATACATTGATTTCATCTTTAATTGATGTCGAACCTGTTAGAAATTTTCCTTATGAATTTATAGACCCCAATCTAATTCATATAATTATCCAAAACTTACAGAAATTCCAAATCTCAATGGATTTGAAGAAAACGGGTGATGGTGATTTAGGGGTGTTTGAGGACAAATTTTATTGAAGTTTTTGGGTTCTTGAGCAATTGAGGAGAAGCTTGGGGGTCGTTTGGGTGATTTGGGATCAATTTTGGGAGGATATTAGAGGAGTTAGGCTTTGGTTGGAAACCAGGAAGCTCGAGCCTTTAGATTGAGGCTCGAACATTTGCTTGCAGCAGGCTCGAGCATTAGGATCTCAAGCTCGAGCCTTAGCCATTCCGAAGCTTGAGCATCAGTATCCCAGGCTCAAGCCTTAGGGCATCAGTTGGGACTTTTACTTGGATATCATTATTAGATTGCAGCAATGCCATGACAGCCGCGATAGCCACGAAAACGAGTTATTAGGACGCCGGCAATGGCGTTAGACGATGCCTGGCGATACAGCAAGATCTGCTTCAAGATAGATTTTGCTATAGAGGATTTTCAGAGGCACTATGATACTTTTTGGGTGATGGAGGCCCTGTAGGCTAGCCAGCATTATGGGTTCTTAAGGTATCCGGCTCAGATTGCCTACCCCAGGCTGGTGAGAGCTTTTTACTGCTCCTTGTAGTTTCATGCAGGAGACAAAGACGAGGACGAGGAGTACTACTTCACAGCCACTGTCGAGGGAATGCAGCTGATAGTGAGTTGTGGCACTATTGCTAAGGCTATGGACTACCATCACAGGTGCCCAGCCGCTCTACGGGTCAGATTTCCAGATATTCCCCCTGGCACGACCTGGGAGGAGATGGTCCGTGCTTTGGGCCAAGGGCAACATTCCACCACCATGGAGATGATCCGGAAGTCACAACTTTCACGACATTTCTGGTTCTTAGATATGGTCCTTGTGGCCAATGCTCGACCTCTTGGACATAAGACAGGGCGATGCTCTGAGATGGTGGATGCAACCTACGCATTCCATACCGGCTCCTGGGTGTTGATTCCCTAGTTAGTTTTGGTACAGCTCCATTGGCTATACGACGAGATGGGAGAGGCTCGACGCCCTCTTATTCATTATATTCACTTTCCTAGGCTAGTCACATGCTTGATGGAGATGGCAGGGGTTCCGATACCCCAGAACGAGGCTACTGTCACCGTCTTCACCTAGTTTTATTTCATACAGTGGAACAACATCTTTGGGCATATGCCTAAGTCGAGGAAGGTAGAGTGGGGTGTTGACGATGAGATTTGAGAGGATTGATGGTGCAGAGACGCCGAGGCGCGGGGTGTGTGATATCCCTCAGATCCGACACACAGGTTGATCAGGCCCAGGCCCGAACCCGAGGGAATATCAAACAATTAATATTTAAAACAAACACGGAATACAAAATGAATTAAGAAATAAATAAATACTTTAATCCGGTAATCCAAAACCTTCAGTAGTTTAAACAACTCAGGAATCCATCTCTAGTGGACCCCTAATAAAAATCCAAACTAAAATGAAACTACTCAAAGAACATCCAGAGTAAACCATGAAGAGAAGTCCTACATCATCGGAAGAGTGAGTAGTAATCTCTGCTCAGCACGGTCAGGTCTAAGTCTGGAACTGAGGAGTACCTAAAAAATAGAAGTGGGTCAGGCTCACGAACAACTTCTATCCTATTACAATCCAAGCAAAGACTCGATGTGCATATACATTCTAACCAACTCAACAATAGCTATATAATCCGTATATATATATATATATATATATATATATATATATATATATATCCACACTATGGGACTCTCACTGGACTATAATGAGGGTCTCAACCTGAGTAGAAGGCAACATGCAAAACGCACCTGAGTGGGCATGACTACCTAAGCCTAACAGGCTATACCTCAACTAACATAGCCAGCTACGCATCCTACTAAATATACGCTCCCTAACCGTCGATTCTAAGACTCAAGCTCATGTCACGGTACCATAAAAATATATTTAAAGTCCTATCCTATCCATCCACAAGAAATCTAGTTAGTCATTTGATAAGCGCCGAATATTGCATATTCAAGCGCCCTTAACTGTAGTAGTTAAATCCATTATTTGATTATTCTGTATAAATTATCTTTATTTGCATGTTTTTATTTAATTTCAGGTTCATTGGCCAAAAAGGAGCAAAGAATGGTGTTTTATTCAATCTTTAAATAGCAATGTGCTCAAGGCTAAGTTCTGACAGCAGCGGAATCTGACTTTGCTCGCCATTTTTGACCGATCAAACTTGAGAACTGGACTTCTATTTAAACATGACATATTTAAATATTCGATTTAACTTTCAAAATCTTCAAACGGTTCGTCATTTGGAGTTCGGAGTAGGAAGTTATGGCTGTTCTACCAAAGTTGTGCAGAGCAGGTCAAGAGGAAGGAGCTCACTAGACTAACTTCGAGCGCTCGAAGTGCTTAGTTCGAGCACTTGAAGTGCTAGTTCAAGAGCTCAAAGTGCTTAGTTCGAGCGCTCGAACTCTGGGCAGATTCCTCATCAAGAACCACCACTTCAGCCCACTTGCACCTTGTCTCTCTCATCTCTGATTTCCATCTTTATGGGTTGGTTGGAGATGTCTTGTGGAGAGTTGTGCCTTGTTTAGTGGAGAGAGATGTCTACAAAGGTGGGGGGAACCACAAAAATGAAAGGATATCTCATCTTTACAAGATTGGTGGAGGAAGAAAGAGGAGGAAAAAGATAGAGTTCTTAAAGCCAAGGAAAGGGAGCTCGAAAATGGAGGTTCCAACCAAGCTTCTTCCTTCTTCTAAGGCTTCCATGGGTAACTAAACCTCCTTCTAGGGAGGTGATAAAGCCCCTCCCTTGTAAGCACGTCTTAGTATAGTTCTATTTTGGGGATTGCAATGTATAATCTTTGGTCTTTTCATGGTCTAGAGCATCTTGCCTTTTGTAATGGATCTTCATGTGTGTAAATGATTAATTTTGAGTCAATTATCTATCTTTGATGGTTTATTCTTTTAATCATATTGCTTGCACTCTCATGGTGACAATGGTAGTGAGATCATGAAATGGTTTAATGGCATGTTGATAAGGACTTTGATAGATCATTGCTTAGGTGAAACCTTTGATGATTTATGCTTATTTCTTGCCTTCATGTGCTTCATCATTTTATCTAGGGCTTGATAGTTTTTCATTCAAGTAAATGTGGTTAAGCTACACCTTAGTTAGGTAGTCTAAACATGTTAACCTTTGATAGATTATGCTTGCTTCAGATTTAATGAATTTCTTGAGGATATTATAGCAACCAAGTGTGCTATGTATCATGATCATATATATATATTGTTTTCCCCCAATTTAGCTCTAATCTAGCATGTGTATAGGGATGGAGACGGATTCACTTCCCTAGTCCTCTTTACTTGTATTTCATCTCCCTTCAACTCTTGCAAACTTTTAATTTATGCACCTTAATTTCATAGCTTAAGTGACAACCAACAAATCCTCTATGAACACCCCATATCCTTCTAAAAAGACTCTAGACACTTAGGTTGTCATAGATTAGCGCAGTCCCAGTGGTTCGACTTACCCGACCAATAGCCCTATTTTACAATGATTCGTGCTATTGCGAAGGTTGATTTATAATTGTAATCGACTCAACCGATCAATTTTTGGCGCCGTTGCCGGGGAATGCAAACGGTTTAGCAACCGAAGTTTTAGGGTTAATTTTAGTGTGATTGTTAATATTGTGTTTTGTGGATATTTCTTGTGTAGTTTTGACAATTCTGTTGTTGTAAGTTGTGTGAGATTCTAGGAACTTGGGGCTCACTAAGGGAACGCTAGCAAATTTGTAAGTCTAGGGAACTCCAGGTAAGTTTCTTGAACTTCTAGTTTCGAATTTGTAATATATTGTGCATGTGTTAACCTTAGTAATAATTTAGTTTTAAAGCCCTGGTTGAGGCTCTTATCTTGTTTAAAATTTTGTGTACAAGCATCGGTCCTTGTCGTGGCCATTGAAATTCTGTCTTGATAATTGAGGAGAATGGGAACATCGTATGTGGAGTTGGGAATGATGAATAGTAGCATTGATAGCATTATATATTGTTGATGTTTGGCCGTAGATCGCTCTCCCTACCAACTCTTGACTCGCCAGTTGACATAAATTCACTTGAAAGAACGCTTAGACGAAACCTTAGGGAATCTTCTAGCGTAAGAGAGCTTGAAACTGAATTTAACACAATGGCTGAAAATGTAGGAGATGTTAGAAATGAGGGAATTAGGGCCAAAATTCCAAATTAAGAGCCAATGACTCTCAGGGACCATTTCATCCCTACTACATATGCTTCACCTTCATGCATAGTGATGCCAAACATTGATGTGGCTCAATATGAGATTAAATCAAGTACCATTCAAATGCTTCCATCTTTCCATGGCCTTGATAATGAAGATCCGTATAAGCATCTTGATGAATTCCTTGAAATCTGTTCGACCATCTGGTTGAGAGGTTTTCCTGAGAATGCACTCCATCTGCATCTTTTCCCATTTTCTTTAAAAGATAGAGCAAAGTATTGGTTAAACTCACTCACTCCAAATTCTATCACGTCTTGGGCTCAATTATTGCAAGAATTCCTTAAGAAGTATTATCCGGTGAGTAAAACCAACCAAATGAGGCGTTCCATTCTTAGCTTTTCTTAAACGGGTGGAGAACAACTCTACGAGACTTGGGAAAGGCTATAAGACCTTCTTAGAAAATGTCCGCATCATTTGATTCCAAAATGGCAATTAGTGCAAGCTTTCTATACTGGCCTAACCGAACCCCATAGATTCATGGTTGACTCTTCTTCTGGCAGGATGTTCATGTCCAAGAATGCAGATGAGGCTTGGACCCTACTAGAGAATTTAAGCGAAAATTCACTTCAATATATTTCTCATAGGGCTCCGACCTCAACCAATGCAAAGAACACCAACCCGTGTCAACTAAAATCAATAAGGGAGGAATCATCCCAAGTGGATGCCATAGCTCATAACTTCTATCAATTGATGGCACCACATCTCTCTCCTTTATTATCTCAAAATTCGGCAAGTTCGGTATGCTCATCATGTACTAGTCCATTTCATCTCACGGAAGATTGCCCCACACAAGAGCAATAGTCCAATCCAAATGAAGAGCAAGCTAATTCCATATTCTCAAGATCCGGGAATAATCCCTATTCCAATACCTACAATCCGGGATGGCGAGATCACCCTAATTTTTCGTGGCGACAACAAGCCCCACAAAATTCCCAATTCCAAAATCAAGGGCATCAAAATCAGCCCCCTCCTCAATTTCAAAATAGGCAATTTCCAGCCTCCTCAAGCTACCATCCTCCGTATAATCCAAATGTCTCTAATCAACCTCCGGTCTACCCAACTGATGAAATTGTGGCTGCAAACAAGCAAATGATGGAGTCATTAAACAAGCAAATCATGGACTCCAACAAGCAACTCTTACCATCTTTGCAACCTACTCTTCAAATGGTTTACTCTCATACTCAATCCATAGCTAAGCTCGAAAATCAAGTGGGCCGAGTTATGAGCATGTTCAAGCGATTACCACCCTTAAGAGTGGTAGAGTGGTTGACAACAAGGTTGATGGAGACAAAAATGGAAAAGAAGATCCTTTGAGAAATCCAAATTCGAGCTCTTCCAAGCAAATTCTAAGCTCTTCTTGTCCAAATACCATTCACGAAAATCCCACACATGTTAACCCAAATGTGGAAACTTCTTATGAGCCAAAAGCTCCATTTCCACAACGTCTTCAAGATTCAACACACATTGGGAACAAGAATTGTAAAATCCAAGACATGTGGGAAGTTTTCAAGCAAGTGAAGATCAACTTGCCCCTCTTGGATGCTATCAAGCAAATTCCTCCCTATGTGAAATTTCTCAAAGACTTGTGTACTCAAAAGCGCACTTCTAAAAGTCATTTGCCAAAGAAAGTGAGGTTGACTAAAAATGTTAGTGCTATCATTCAGCACAGCACTCCTCCAAAGTATAAGGATCCGGGTGCCCCCACAATCTCTTGTGTCATTGGTGACAACAAAATCGAGAGGGCCCTCTTTCACTTAGGAGCTAGTGTGAATTTAATTCCATACTCAGTTTACTTACAGCTTGGCCTGGGAGATTTAAAGCCGACTTCCATGGTTTTGCAACTTGCCGATAGATCGGTCAAGCATCCACGAGGCATTCTTGAGGATGTTATCATCCAAGTGGACAAATTCTACTTCCCGGTAGACTTTGTGGTTCTTGACACGGAACCGGTCCACGATCCAAAAAAACATATTCCAGTGATCCTTGGTAGGCCATTCTTAGCTACGGCTAATGCATCAATTAATTGCCGAACCGGGGTGATGGACATTACTTTTGGAAACATGCAAGTCAAACTTCATATCTTTCATGCAACTCAACATCCTTCCAATGAGGATGATTGTTTTCTTGTTGATGTCATTGATGAAGTGGTTGAAGAATCTCTCCCTTTCGTTCTAAGCAAGGACCCCCTGGAGACTTGTATGTCTCATTTTGACTTCTTAAACTTTGATATTGACCAATCCATCCAAGAAGTTAATTCTCTGCCTGATGTCGACGCTATCATGGATTTTCCCCCTTGGAAAATTCCAAGAGAGCCGCTTCCTCAGCTTTCCACTACTCCTCCGGTTCCGTCTTTGAAATCTCCACCACTACTTGAGCTTAAGCCGCTCCCGGCCTATCTCAAGTATGTATTCCTTGGTTCAAATCAAACTCTCCCGGTCTTCATTGCATCTGATCTTCTAAAAGACCAAGAAACCAACCTTTTAGCGGTGCTACAAGAGCACAAAGAAGCTATTGGTTGGGCAGTGGCTGACTTGTAGGGAATTGACCCCTCCATCTGTATGCACCGCATTCATATGGAAGATGAAGCAAAGCCTACTAGAGAGGTTTAGCGCCGGTTAAATCCTAACATGAAGGAAGTGGTAATGAAGGAAGTAATAAAATTGTTAGATGTAGGAATCATCTACCCCATCTCTAACAGCAAGTGGGTAAGCCCTACACAAGTTGTTCCCAAGAAATCCGGTCTCACCGTTGTTGAAAATTCAGCGGGTGAGCTTATGCCACAACGGACCACCACCGGGTGGCGTGTGTGTATTGATTACCGAAAGCTCAACTCGTCAACTAGGAAAGATCATTTTCCATTACCATTTATTGATCAAATCCTAGAAAGGTTAGCCGGCCAAAGTTACTATTGTTTTCTCGACAGTTATTCCGGCTATAACCAAGTGGCAATCGCCCCTCAAGATCAAGAGAAAACAACATTCACGTGTCCCTTTGGAACTTTTGCATATTGACGCATGCCTTTTGGGCTATGCAATGCTCCTGCAACGTTTCAAAGATGTATGATGTCCATATTTTCCGATATGGTTGAAAAATTCTTGGAAGTTTTCATGGACGATTTTTCTGTCTTTGGCTCCTCCTTTGATTCTTGTCTCAACAACTTATCTCTTGTACTCCAAAGATGTAAGGAGACAAATCTAATTCTAAGCTGGGAGAAAAGTCATTTCGTGGTCCAAGAAGGCATTGTTCTAGGTCATGTCATCTCTGAACGGGGAATCGAGGTAGACAAAGCAAAGGTTGAGTTAATTTCTAATCTTCCTCCTCCGAATTCCGTCCGTCAAATCCGTTCTTTTCTTGGCCATGCGGGTTTTTATCACCGCTTCATCAAAGACTTTAGCAAAGTCTCACGGCCCTTGTGCAATCTCTTAGCCAGGGATGTTCCATTCGATTTTGATGAAGCTTGTCTGGAAGCTTTCATTAAACTTTGCACTCTCCTCTCATCTGCCCCAATAATGAAACCGCCTAATTGGTCTCTTCCTTTTAAGATCATGTGTGATGCATCCGACTATGCATTAGGTGCGGTTTTGGGCCAACGTATGGACAAGCTCCCATACGTCATTTATTACGCTAGTCGAACTCTTTCTGATGCTCAATTAAATTACACAACTACTGAAAAAGAGTTACTAGCTGTAGTTTATGCCTTGGACAAATTCCGCTCCTATCTTCTAGGTTCCAAGGTCATAGTCTTCTCGGATCATGCCGCCCTTCGACATTTGCTATCAAAAAAAGAGACCAAACCCCGTTTAATTCGATGGATACTCTTACTTCAAGAGTTTGACATTGAAATTCGGGATAAAAAAGGGGCAGACAATGTTGTCGCCGATCATCTCTCTCGCTTACTCTTTGAAAAATCGTCCGATTTCGCTGTTGTCCGTGATTCTTTTCCGGATGAGCAACTCTTCCAAATTTCCCATGCAAATCTTCCATGGTTTGCGGATATTGTTAACTACCTTGCGGTAGGTAAAATTCTAACTCATTGGTCCAAACAAGAGAAGGACCGGTTCTTTTCCCAAGCATTTCTTTTGGGAAGATCCGGAGCTATTCAAATACTGCCCGGACCAAATCATCCGGCGATGTATTCCCAAAGTTGAGAGTACAAGCATTCTCAATTTATCTCATACTCTTGCTTGTGGAGGCCATTTCAGTGCCAAAAAGACCGCTCACAAAGTTCTTCAAAGAGGATTCTATTGGCCCTCCTTGTTCCGAGATGCATACAATTTCTGTAAATCATGTAAAAGATGCCAAAGGCTCGGATCTATGTCCCAAAGAGACATGATGCCCCTCAACTCCATATTAATAATTGAAATTTTTGATGTATGGGGAATCGACTTCATGGGACCATTTCCATCTTCTTATGGCTACGAGTACATCCTTGTAGCGGTGGATTATGTTTCCAAATGGGTGGAAGCTGCGGCCACCAGAACCAGTGATCATAAAGTTGTGATCAAGTTCATTCAATCTAATATCTTTAGTCGTTTTGGTACGCCCCGAGCAATCATCAGTGATGGCGGATCACATTTCAGAAATCGTTATCTTAAATCCGTCCTTTCTAAGTATTCCGTCATCCATAAGGTTGCTACACCTTACCATCCTCAAACGAGTGGTCAAGTAGAGGTGTCTAACCAGCAGATAAAGCATATTTTGGAAAAAACGGTTCGACCAGACCGCAAAGATTGGTCACTAAGACTAGACGATGCACTTTGGGCTTACCGAACGGCTTATAAGACACCTATTGGCATGTCGCCATATCGACTTATCTTTGGCAAAGCATGTCATCTTCCAGTTGAATTAGAGCACCGTGCTTTTTGGGCCATAAAAAGGCTAAATTTTGATCTCAAACAGGTCGGCTTTAATCGTGCTTTGCAACTGAATGAACTTGAGGAAATCTGAAATGATGCATACGAAAATGCCAAAATCTATAAGGCAAAGACTAAAGCTTTTCATGACAAGCACATTGTTAGCAAGTCTTTCGCCCAGGACAAAAGGTTTGGCTTTTCAATTCCCGCTTGAAACTCTTTCTCGATAAACTCCGTCCAAGATGGGATGGTCCATACATCGTCACTACTGTCTTTCCTCATGGAGCAATCGAACTCCAAGATCCGGCAAGAGGATCGCTCTTTAAAGTTAATGGCCAACGGCTTAAGCCTTGCATTGACGGCATAGTCCCAACCCGAAAAATTGAGGAAGTCCTCTTGACAGACCCAATTTACGAGGATTGATGCCTGTTCTAGCTTCGTCTAGCTATCGACTTTAAATTTAGCACAGCAAGAGAAGCACTTCTTTCTATTTCCAGGCTTCTCTACATTTTCATTGCCTGGGCTTTAAAATTTTCTGGGAGATTGCTATGGAAAGCCAAAAATTTAACCTTATCTGGAATTATCTTAAATTGTGTCCAACAATTCAAATTGATTCTCTTAGGCCTTCTACAACCCTTGTTTTCATACTTGGAAATTTTCAGCTCCATCCGGCAATTTTATTGGATTGTTGGAATGCTTCACCTGTGTTTGCCCTCTATTTTTTTTAATGCATTATTGGAAAATTTTCTCCAAATTCCATTTATGCATTGAAGAGATGTTGGCTAATTGGCAATTTCAGTCATTTCAACCAAGCTTTGCTCACTGGTCAAATTTCGGGCACTCAAAGTCCAAGCTTCGAGCACTTGAAACTTTCATTTTTCAGTTAAGAGCCTATTGTCTCAAGTTTGAGCACTCGAAGTGCACCCTTCGAGCGCTCGAAAGTCCCTCGAAGTTCACTGCCTCAACTTCGAGCGCTCGAAGTGCACATTTCGAGCCCTCGAACCTCACTGCCTCAAGTTCGAGTGCTCGAAGGCCTAACTTCGAGCGCTCCAACCCCTCCTTTCCCAGTTTTTAAATTTGATCTCTCTCTCTCGCATCTTTTCAACTCCTCAACCCACGACCTCCTCCCTCCATTTCCACCTTTTCTCTCTCCTATTACTTCTCTCCTACCTCCCCCACTCCCTCCATTTCCACCCTTTCTCTCTCCTATAACCTCAACCTTTCCACCTTCCTCTCTTCCTCCATTAACTCCTACCCCCCCCCCCCCCCTCACTCCCTCCATCACCCACAACCTCAACCTTTCCACTTTCCTCTCTTCCTCCATTAACTCCTACCCATATCCCAGTCCTCTCCTTCTTCTTCATCCATCCCTTTATATATGACCATCACCCCCACTATTCCTCCTCATTCCACCCGTGCCTTTCTCCACTCTTCTTCCAAGGTATGTCTCTTCCCTCTTTCTCTTCAATCTTTGTGTTTTTCTTTTATTACATTTGAGGAGTATGGGTATCAAATCTTTGGAGTTTAATTGTGCTTGTTGCTATGTTCTATCATAGAGAGCATTGTGTCTGAAATTTTTTTGGATTTCTTCATAGATTCCTCTCATTCTCACCTCTTTTCTTTCTTTATGCATACCAGGTGCTCGCTGAAATTCCCCAACCAAGTTCGCCTCTCCACATGTCTCGTGTCGGCCCTTCCCGTCGTCCTAGACCCTCTGAGGATGTTCCCATCATTCCTTATGAACAGCCCCGAGCCCCTTGGCTCGACAAAGAGCTCAATTATGAGCTTCTCTTCCCGCTCACGGGTGTCTTTGACACTCTTCCCACCACTTCATGGGCTGTAGCGGAGCTAGATAACCGGCGTCTTCAGCACATTTGCCAACCCATTTCCAAGGTCACCTACCCCCGTGTGGTGCGGCTCTTCTTCTAGAATTTTAATTGCCCCGAAGATCTGCCGGTCACTCTCACCACATCCATTGACGGCATCCCTTTTTCCTTCACTCTTGCGGACATGGTGGCAGTCTCTGGCTGTCCTCTGGAGTGCCCCGATGACATTGTCAATCGTGAGAATCTCCCTTTATATGAGGAACCGGACACTTTAACTGTGGAGCAGGTTATCGCTGCCATTTGCAACGTGGATGACCCTCATCGCCCTCGGAGCTTTACCCTCAAATCCACCCTTCCGGAGCGAGTTTGGTTCCTTGACTCCATTCTCAAGCATAATATTTACCCTTTGGCACACAGCACCGAGCGCCGAGGCCTGAAGTTGCAAGCCTTGTATGCCATGGACCAAGGCAAATGGTTCTCTGTCCCAGAACTCATTTGGGACACATTTATGCAGTTTTGGGACGATTGTATCAACGCACGGCAGCAGCGTCTTAAAAATTAGCCTTTGCCATTACTATTATTTGTTATCTAGCTCTTGAAGTACAAGGGCTTCATGGTTCCTCCTCATGAACCAAGGGGCAAAAAGATTCAAACTTTTACTCTCCGCCGATAGACCAATGTTCTAAGCCATTCTCGGAACCCTCGGCTAGCTGCTCCTCCTTTGCCCCACTCTCCATCTCCTCCTTTTTCTGAGGATGACCCCATGGCAGAGGATGCTGAAAGGGACGAGCCTCCTGTTGATCTTCCGCCCAACCAAGCCTTCTTCCGGGCTAGTCTTGCCCGTCTTCATGAGCGGATGGATCGTTTTGAGATTTCTTTAGCCGACTACACTCGGACTGTGCGGGAGGACTACTTCCGTGCCGAAGAAGACCGTCGCCTTGCTGCCGACGACCGCCGTGTTGTGGCGGAGGACAGTCGCATGGCACAGAAGGACCGGCATGAGACTCAATCCCTCCTTAATGCCATCCTTGCCCGTTTTCCCCCGGCCCCGTAGATAGCTGCCACTGTTGGACTTTTTCATTTTGTTTCGTAATTGTGTATGTTTCCTTTTTGTTTTTCTTTTACTTTTCAACTTTAGGATTGTGCTATGCACAAGTTGCTCTGGTTCAACATGATTAACTCTCAATTCCTTTTGTAATCATATTTTTATGAATAAAAATCCTTTAGCATTTCTGTTATCTTCTTTTTCGACATTTTCCGTCCATATTTTACTGTTTGTTACTATTTTTCTCGTTGTTCTGCTCTTTCTTCATGTCCCATTGCAGGTGGCACATTTCAAGTTTGGGGGACGCATTTTGCGCTTTTATATAGCTGGAAACCTTTGCCTTCGTCGCTTCACTAGGTATTTTTGTTCCTTTTATCCCCTTTGCCCTTTATTTTTTTTCCATCTTTGTCTCCCACATTGAGGACAATGTGTCCTTCCAGTTTGGGGGTGCAACTTGCATTGTTGGTTCTATATTTTTGCTAAGCAATGACAGTATAATTTGGAATTGGGTGGAGATAAAGCATATGTTTAATACCGTGGATATATAAACAATTATGAATTTTTGAAAATAAAAAAAAAAATGTGATTTTAAAATGATCATGTGGATTCAAATTAGTCTGTATAAATGTCTCAATTAGATTCTCCTTGGATTTTCCACTCTTTTATGCTTCACAATGCACAGATGCACATTGGAAACTTAACCGTGAGGCATGTAACTTGATTAACCGTGATCTTGACCTAGTCAATCTGAATTGATGAACCTAATAGATGGATACCTTTGGTGTGAAAAAAAAAAATATATATATATATATATATATAAAATTTTGACCAGTTTGAGTTTGTAGCCTTTCCAACTTGAGTTATTAAGCCCTAGGAGTGCCTCTACACTCAGCACCCTAAATCCATCTGGTTTGGGAGTTGTTGGCCTAACGCTTGCTACATGGGTTGGTCAGAAAGCTTAAAAGACTTAGACATTGCACGGTCATTCAAAAATATTTTTATTAAACATGGTTCGTTGGAGTTCGTAGACTTGCCAATTCGAGCTATTAAGCCCTAGGAGTGTCTCTACACTTAGCACCCTAAAGCCATCTGGTTTGGGAGTTGTTGGCCTAACGTTTGCTATACGGGTTGGTTAGAAAGCTTAAAGTATTTCAGCATTGCACAACCATTTTATGTATCATTTTTGAGTTAAAATAAACTGTCTACAAGCAACAAAGTTGTTTGTAATTTAATTCATGCCTTAGGGACTTCATTTAAAATGGAATTCAATGATTTGAAGACTTGTGTCTTAAAACCGGAAAAAGAAAGTAAAAGCCGCATGTTGTGAATCCAATCCACTTTCACTGAAGCTAGAGTTGATTTCCAGTCAAGAGATGACAATTGAGTTATTTATATAGACTAGGATGTTGATGCGTATTTATTGAAATGTGTTTAACCATTTTTTTTGTATCAATGCTTCATGTATGCATGGTAGTCTCCTCAATGACCCCGTCTCCAGTCCTGTGTCTGTTTCGAGTTATATTCGAGCTATGTATATATTTCATTTTGCCATAGTTGATTTTGTGGTGGCATTTCCATGGTTGTCATTTCATTGAGTTTTTCATTTTAGTTTTGCTAAGGGACTTGCAAAATGTAAGTTTGGGGGTGTGATAAGCGCCGAATATTGCATATTCAAGCGCCCTTAACTGCAGTAGTTAAATCCATTATTTGATTATTCTGTATAAATTATCTTTATTTGCACGTTTTCATTTATTTTCAGGTTCATTGGCCAAAAAGGAGCAAAGAATGGTGTTTTATTCAATTTTTGAATAGCAATGTGCACAAGGCTAAGTTATGGTAGTAGCAGAATCTGACTTTACTCGCCATTTTTAATCGATCAAACTCGAGAACTGGACTTCCATTTAAACATGCCATATTTAAAGCTTCGATTTAACTTTCAAAATCTTCAAACGGTTCGTCATTTGGAGTTTGGAGTAGGAAGTTATGGCTGTTCTACCAAAGTTGTGCAAAGCAGGTCAAGAGGAAGGAGCTCACTGGACTAACTTCAAGCGCTCGAAGTGCTTAGTTCGAGCACTCGAAGTGCTAGTTCGAGCGCTCGAAGTGCTTAGTTCGAGCGCTCGAACTCTGGGCAGATTCCTCTTCGAGAACCATCACTTCAGCCCACTTGCACCTTGTCTCTCTCATCTTTGATTTCCATCTTTATGGGTTGGTTGGAGATGTCGTGTGGAGAGTTGTGCCTTGTTTGGTAGAGAGAGATGTCTACAAAGGAGGGGGGAACCACAAAAATAAAAGGATATCTCATCTTTACAAGATTGGTGAAGGGAGAAAGAGGAGGAAAAAGATAGAGTTCTTGAAGCCAAGGAAAGGGAGGTCGAAAATGGAGGTTCCAACCAAGCTTCTTCCTTCTTCTAAGGCTTCCATGGGTAACTAAACCTCCTTCTAGGGAGGTGATGAAGCCCGTCCCTTGTAAGCATGTCTTAGTATAGTTCTATTTTGGGGATTGCAATGTATAATCTTTGGTCTTTTCATGGTCTAGAGCATCTTGCCTTTTGTAATGGATCTTCATGTGTGTAAATGATTAATGTTGAGTCAATTATCTATCTTTGATGGTTTATTCTTTTAATCATGTTGCTTGCACTCTCATGGTGACAATGGTAGTGAGATCATGAAATGGTTTAATGGCATGTTGATAAGGACTTTGATAGATCATTGCTTAGGTGAAACCTTTGATGATTTATGCTTATTTCTTGCCGTCATGTGCTTCATCATTTTATCTAGGGCTTGATAGTTTTTCATTCAAGTAAATGTGGTTAAGCTACACCTTAGTTAGGTAGTCTAAACATGTTAACCTTTGATGGATTATGCTTACTTCAGATTTAATGAATTTCTTGAGGATATTATAGCAACCAAGTGTGCTATGTATCATGATCATATATATATATTGTTTTCCCCCAATTTAGCTCTAATCTAGCATGTGTATAGGGATGGAGGCGGATTCACTTCCCTAGTCCTCTTTACTTGTATTTCATCTCCCTTCAACTCTTGCAAACTTTTAATTTATGCACCTTAATTTCAGAGCTTAAGTGATAACCAACAAATCCTCTATGAACACCCCATATCCTTCTAAAAAGACTCTAGACACTTAGGTTTCCATAGCTTAGCACAGTCCCAGTGGTTCGACTTACCTGACCAATAGCCCTATTTTACAATGATTCATGCTATTGCAAAGGTTGATTTATAATTGTAATCAACTCAACCGATCATCATTCAGCTTGTGCAGCTTCTTTGACTTAACATAGATAACAAGCAATCCAGTTAGTCATTTAGTTTGTGCAGCTTCTTTGACTTAAGGCTAAATAGGATTTATTTTATAATCCATTCCCTTATTCCGTGTAGGTAGGGCTTAGTATTTTGAACTAATCCAAACTTAGACATGCCACCGTCCCATACCGGTGCATGTAATCCAACATCCAGCAGTTGATAAAACAAGTAATAAATGTAGTTATCAACTATTTCATTTATCTAATAATTGATCATACATATATATAAACATCAATTTAACTCCGAGTCAAGTACCCTAAATCATATTAAACAAGAAAAGCAATATCCAACATACATACACAAGTATTCGATATATATATATAGTACTCATAAATCAAGTGTACAAGCACAAGTATACTAAGATAAACGAAATATACATAAGACAAGTATATACGGCACAAGTATACTAAATGAAATTTAAACTCACGGAGTTAGTATACAAGTTCAAGTATGCTAGATAGGATTCAAATACCCAAAGTAAGCATTAATTCTCAAACTACATGTAATTCATGATTAACAACTTGAAATTAAATGCGAAATCAAATAGTGGA
The DNA here is from genome assembly GCF_030987335.1 of Cornus florida. Lineage (NCBI taxonomy): Eukaryota > Viridiplantae > Streptophyta > Magnoliopsida > Cornales > Cornaceae > Cornus > Cornus florida. Next base: position 75,516,395 of record NW_026775573.1, on the reverse strand, counting down.
AAGACTAGGACATGCGGCCGCTAGACCAAGCAAGTATTTTCGGGTAATTACGACCCACAAGGTACCACCTAGTGCGCATTTATGACTTAGAGGACACTTGCCCATGTACTAGAGCCAAACCCTAGCCATCACATAAATTATGTCCTCACAAGCTTTCCACAATCAATAAGTTCAAAACTTATAAAAAATCAAATGCAAGTTACCACATTCAATGCACAAGTAAGGTTGAATTCATACAAACCATGTCCTAGAATTCAAGTTTATATAGCATATGACATGTCATGTCCTCTATATGCAATTTATACCTAAAGTAAGAATATTTCACAACAATTGAACCAAATTACCATTCTAAGCCACAAGTACTAAATAAGCTACAATTTAGTAACTAGCTTTCAAGGTAAAAAATTGTAATATTTTAACAAACTATATACCTACACAAGATATATTTAATCAAGTCATGCAAGACAATAATATCCTATATCAAGCTAAGTCCAATTCATTGATTTAAACATAGAAACAATTTCAAAGACATAGTTAAATCCATAGAATAAGTAGATAAAATTTAATTAACTAAAATAATTAAATTCTTTAGATTTCAAATCAATCCCAAATAATCTCAAATTAATATATGTTAAGGGACATAGCACAATCTTCACATATATTATACCCAAAATCAATTTAAGTGACTATAACACCTAAAAGAAAATTAATTAAGCTAATTAATTAATTTTCTCTAGATTTTTAAACAACTCCAAATATCCTTAATTTAACATATGTTAAAGAACTCACCAGGGCCTACTTTAATATCACAATACAAGTTGATTTCATGCTTCTTTCAACTATGTCAATTAATCTTTCACAAAAGATAAATATTAAATAAAATTTGCAATTCTTATTCAAATGCTCCCAATTTAATATATGTTAATAAACATATCAAGGCCTACTTTACTAGCATACCACAATTTAATTCCAAGTTATATACAACCATATGAATTAAATCTTAAATATAGAAATTAATTAAATTAAATTCTAAAACTTGAACAATGGCATGCTCACAAGTTGTATATGCTTATATAACAACCAATACCATATAAATATAAACCTAAGACATCCCCTACCTCAATTTGAGATGAAAATCTCAATTCTCACTTAAAGAAAAGTGCTCCGAATTCGACGATACTTCGAGGTTTTGTCGGCGACAACACAATGAACAAGAATCCCAAGGAAGCCCCATCAAAATCACAACTTGACTTCAAACCCGAACTCAAAATTTGGCCAAAAAAAGGGTTCTAATAAGGGGAAAGGTAGAGCACGACGAGGCCTATGATAAATGTTAAGGCCGAAAACTTTCTACCAAGGAAATCAAGTGGAGGAGAAGACGAAAAGGTGGTAGCCCAAGGAGCTCCCATGGCTGCTGGCCAAAGAGGGAGGAAGATGATGGAAAAAGTGACTTTTCACTTTAAGACATTCTATTTATAGGAAAACCCTAAAAGTGCCCCGAAAGGGCCCCGCCGGGTCCGAAAAAGTGAAATTTGAGCAAACGCTCTCAAACAGCAAAACTATGTGAACAAAAAGGAACCGAGATGAGAAAATAAGAACAACGGAAGAAACGGTATCAAAAACTGAGTCCGTGCAGGAAGATATGCCCCGAACGAGATCAGAGGCAACTAGGGCTAGAAACCTTGAAACTGGGGGAAAATGACCAGAAGGCAATTCTAAGAGTACACGACTCGACAAAAAGTGAAAATGAATCCCGTACAAGGATCCAGGCACAAAACGAAGCATTTTTGCAATAACTTTCATTAATTGCAAATGGCTTCTTCAAAAAGTGAAAACTACACTAATGACCTAGAATGAAAGTATCTTCCAAAAATATTTTCTTAAAAACCCCTAAAATAAAAAGGTATTTACGAAAAACACCCCAAGAAACAAAAATATTTCTGAAGAACTTTGCATCCATGCCCTTATGGACACCGGGAGCAACCAGAGTACTTTCCTACAAAAGTAAAGGTACCTGTTTCGTGGAAACCACTTAGAATGAAGACACATGAAATCAAAAACCAACTCCAAATACAAAAAGTGAGATTATGCCAACAAAGTGACAAACGGGGAAAAGACAAAATAGGGAAAAGGACGAAAAGTGAATAGTGTCAAAAAAAGAAAAATGTGGAAATGACTCGGTCCTTAAAGGAAGTTGTCAATCCAAAGGAAAGAGTCTCAGAAACCATTTTCGAGCACTCGAGATGACACTAAGTGACAAGAAACCGAACTCAGAAAAGAAATTTCAACGAAAAAAATTCATCCATAAAATTCTGAGGAAAAGGGAAAGGAAGGACATTACCAGATCATTACAGAATACATGTATATTCGAGCCCCTAAATACATATATGTTAAGGCCTAAAGTGATATTTTTATCCATAGTTAGACTAATTTATGTTTAATGTGTGTTTGTAGGTACTTTCCCAGAGAAATGGTTAAAACCGAGACTTTATGATGATATCGAAGCTTACAAAGTCGTTATCAGTCATTCAGAGCAAGCTGAGAGCTTAAATGGTGAAGTTTGAAGATATTCAAGCCTTAGAGCTCGAGCCCAAGTGTTGAGGCTCGAGCATCACAACAAAGAAAGAAGAAAAGTCAACAAGGCTCAAAAGCTCGAGCCTCGTACCTTGAAGCTCGAGCCTTACCATATAGTGCTCGAGCCTTAACCAAGGGTGCTCGAGCCTTAACCCTCAAGCTCGAGTATGAGGCATCAAAAATTAAAGAGTTGATTTATTTATAAGGCTATGCTCCCAGGTCGTGACTCACCTCCAGGATCGAGCACTATCTGTTAAGGATCGAGTACTAACAACTGAAGCTCGAGCCTAGTGTCCAAAATGCTCGAGCCTTATACCAAGTGTTCGAGCCCAAGAAGCATGGATCTAGCAATGTTAAAAGAATCCAGTTCCAGAAATATTCTAAGTGTCGAAGAAGAAGACGCTTCAGAAAATAGTTAAAAAAAATTGGCTAAGTGTCATAAGTGAAGATCGAGCACCATTCATTGAAGCTCGAGCATCCATTCAGAGAGGCTCGAGCCTTGTTTCTAAAGCTCGAGCCTACACCTTAAAGCTCGAGCCATGTGTTCCTGAAGCTTGAGCCTTCTATGACATGTGACATCTAAAGTACGGGATTGCTCTCTTAATTAGTCGTATCTCATCCCAGTTGGGCTAGAAGACCTAAAAGCCCACCAAATATTATTTTCTTCTATAAAAGAAGGTGTAAGCCTTGATAGAAGGGGTCCGAAATTTCAATCTCTTTGTCGGTGTATTCAGAAGGCTGAAGGTGTGGTGGCTTTTAGGGTTTTTATAACCTTAAAAGTGAAGATCCTGAGAAGAGAAGTGCTGTCCGTGACAAAGGAGATGAATGCAACACATATGATATCCAACCTTGTCATAAGTAGCTAATTCCTCTCTTAGGGCATTGATGTAACCCAACCTAAATACTATGGTTTGATTGTTTTAACTTTGGGATTAATTTTAATATATGTATTTTTCTTGATTGTATGACTATGAGCACTTGAGACAACTCAAGTGGTTTTCGTGTTTTAGTAGATTATGAACTGTTACTACCTTGTCTTAGATGTAATATTCTGTTTTCTATTCTCAACCTACTGTGTTCTACGGTATCTGGCGGAGCCCTGCCGGACACAAGAATAGAGCCATATAATGGTGTTCCAACATATTTTGCAAAAGAATGTTTTCATAGTCTATGCTTAGGAAAGGTGGATTGTTTGCAACATAGCTAAAATAGTTAAAGTAGTTAGAGTAGGTAGGCGGATAATTTATGCTAACTGCAGATAGGTTATAGTTAGCTAATTTTGTAAAACATCTTTCTTTAAACCCCGAATTGAACGAATGTTATTGAGTTCAATTCCTTTGAAAAATATCATTATTAAATTCCCAAAGTTAGCATAATTAACTGTAGTATGATGGCTGTCAAAGCCCTAAGATTCTTCTCTCTCTGATCATTAAATTTATTTACTTTGCTTTTATTTAATTTTTAATTCAAGTTTGTTATACCGTGACAACCAACAAACTTTCCAACCAAGTTACCTATAAACCATAGAACAAAGTTAAAGACTAAATGTAAATCTCTTCTCCTTGTGGGTTCGACATCTCTTTTTATAGCACTATTCTGCAAGGAATCGTTCTATTGCGAGTAAAATTGTCACAACAGATCTCGTAACCACTATTTTGCAAGGAATCGTTCTATTGCGAGTAAAATTATCACAACAAATCTCGTAACCGGTTACAAGAACTTGGGCAGAATGTGGTAGCCTCTGTTTTTGCCTCCTAACCAGTTAGATGGTGTTGGGTTGACTATTTTGACCTTTTTACCCATTTTTCTTGTGTTAGCCATATCTTCTTCATCCGGACTCCGAATCAAGTGATTCTTGAGTCCACGTTTATTAATTTTTCGTTGTCTTTCCAATGGTGTGCTTGATAGCACCCACTTTCATTTTAGAAATGACCTTTTTGCCCCTAGGTTCATTCTTGTCTGTTTTTGAAACGTCGCTTCCGTATTTATTTTCTTTGGGTTCCATGACCTCATTGAGGGTCAAATTGGTGTCTTAGAGACGTGTTGTATCTCTAGAGACCATTGTTTTATCTTTTGCTTCCGCATTCTGGATTCGCTATCGAATCTACATTTGGTTCATCACAGGACGCACTGGCCTAAAAACCAAGACCGTCACACACAAGTATCCGTATCCCCCTTTAAAACATAACATGACTCGAAGGTAGCCCTCATTATAACATGACATGACTCACTGGCAACAACATGATAAGACGCACATATGACAATGTGACACGATTCCTAGATAACTATACAACATGACTCGCAGACAACCATGCAACACGACTCACAGACAATCATGCAACACAACTCATAGGTGTCCCCCGTTACAACACAATATGACTCACAGGTGTCCCCCATTACAATATGACATGACTCACAGGTGTCCCCCATTACAACACAACACGACTCATAGGTATTCCCCGTTAAAATGTGACACGACTCACAGGTATCTCCATTACAAAACTCACAGGTATCCCCTGGTACACAGTCATAGGCAACCCCCCATTATATCACAGTCACAGGTCGCCCCCATTATATCATAATCAATTACAGTAATATCTCATTTCCTCTGTGGACAATCCCTCTTCATGTGGCCCTGCTGACTACACTGAAAGTAAACTCCAGAGTTAGGTCTGTCAAGAGGACACTCCGCCATGCAGTGTCCTGGCTATCTACAATGGTAACACACCAAACTCGTCCTAAAGGACCCTAAAGAAGCACCAATAATAGGAGTAGCACCAGCCATTTGCTGCTCTTGAGAAAACAATAAAGCACCTCTGTGCCTCTTCCTGCCCTGGCTCCAGGAAGAAGTACCCACACTCGTACCTCGTTCCTGAGAACCCATAATACCACTCCTTACTTGCCAATCCTTGGTTTTTGCCTCTGCCATCAGTGCTCTCGTAATCGCTTCCGAATAATTCTTTAATCCCAAAAATGTCACCCCTAACCTAATAAAACGGTTTAGACTTTATACAAACTGCCATGTCTTCTCTTCTTCATTCCCTAACACATCTGTAGCGAAACGTGAAAAAGAAGTGAACTTATTCTCATACTCTGTCACTGACATATCACCTTGTTCAAGCCCGTCAAAATGCATCCTCAATTCTCGTCTCTTAGTCTACAGAAAATACTTATCAAATGAAAAGACTCTTGAATGCATCCCAACTCATACTGTCAATATCGTGTGTGCTAGTCATGGTCTTCCACCATACTGTCACGCCGCTAACAAACTTATACGTGGCTAAGGTGATCTTTAACCGATTATCGAGTACGGCTATTACCCTGAAATGCTTTTTAACTTCATCAAGCCAGTCGTCTGCGACTAACAGGTCTGGACCTCCCTCAAAGGTTACTTTCATGAGTTTATTAAATTGAAAAAGGTACTGAAGATTCCACTCCATCCCCGTCTCCTGTGGATGAATAGTCGGTTGTGGTACCACTTGAGGAGCTGTGGTACTCGCTAAATTCTGAAAGGATGAGGCTACATCCCTTGCTAATAAGACATCGTCCACTGGTAGATATGGATTATCATCCACCTCTCTATCTTGGCCATGTCCCATTAAAACCCTATCTGGTTGGGATGGCCCTTCACCTGCTCGCTCCCCAACTTCATTCGAATCCATCATTTCGCGTAGTCTTTAAACGTGGGTTCTACAAAGATAACCAAATGATTAAAACAAGGATTCATAAAGTAGCTCAATCCATGAGCTACGGTGCTGACGCTATTCGTTCGATAAGAATTAAAACATTTATAAACATAAGAATGATTTAGCCCATCACATACATAGGTCAGAACCCTCCATAACCCAACACACAGCACTGCTACTAACACTCAAACTCGTCAACAACGAAACAAATAAGTTAGGCCTACATTCATTCCCTAGTGAATGAACGACCACATACAGACCTAAACATGCAACTACGTCCTAAAACAGAATCATATTTATCATGCTCAAACAAACGTTATCACATTATTTAGTACATACTCTCATATACAGTAAACACTTAACAATTAGGCATGCTTTAAACAAATTTTAATCATTTTACTAATCACATAAATAATTTTATGTAAGCATTTAGCAAACAAGCATGCTTTCACATTCACTAAACAATAAACTTAATAACAATGATCACGTTATCATTTAACATGCTTTATTTTATTTACTAGTTAATGAATTAAGAAATCAAATCACATGTAAGCACATAATGATAAATCATTCTTTCAATTTAAACAAGTAATAACCACATAAACATGCAACATCGTCAACCTCAATTCTAACTCTTCTAGGTCAACCTTACCTGTCGTCCTTAGCTTTTCGAACCTAAAGCTCTGATACCAAATTTGTAGCGACCTAAAATAAAAATAAAAATAAAAATAAAAATTTTGGCATGACCTCTATAGAAAAAGTCCTAGTACGACATGCTGAAATACATATAAAAGGCAATGGCCTCAAAACTAATCTATCATATCCCAACACACAATGCAATAATGTACAACATCCCCAAATTCAACATATACATACAAAATGTCCCGTTCCTCCATCTCCTCCAAACAAGAAATCACTTTAATTACATTAACTTACAGTCCATGAAATATATTTATTTACACAAATTTTACTATTACAACACTATACAAGTTACACCAATTTTTTTTATTATTATTTTATTTTATAAATGGTACATAATCATGTTTCTATACATAATCATGTTCTAATCCAGTCTTAATTTGCGATGGGTTGTCGCCTGCCCCTTCTTTCCCCAAACCTAAAAAATGTTAAATAATGGGGTGAGCTAAAAGCTTAGTTGGAGATGCCTAATGCACACCTCTTGAGACCCCATGAATCTATATAATGAATAGAAATACAAGAATTGGGATCATACCATGCCAGGGAGAAAATAACCACAATATCAATATCAACAACCCAAGTCAAGAACGAACATGCCGTGAAATAGAATGCAATGTCACTCCCCATTTCCACAACCATTTCCCAAAGTTATTATTTATTTATTTATTATTATTTTTTCTTTCGAAGGCCAAATTCTCCTTTTATTTTTTTATATTTATTTTTTCACCTATTTCTTTTAAACCACAATACTCATTTCTTTCCCAATGAAGAGCATAAATGCTTCATGTTTTACAATGTTATGCCAATAAAGAGTTTCATTCTTGTAAATTCAAACATTCACAATCTGCACACTTTATAGGAAATATTTCAAATGCCACATCATGCTTCTAAGTCACAATTTTCAACTTATATAACACAATTGGCATGAAATATAAACATTTTAGCATGCTTCCTCACACAATATAACTAATACATATAATCACATATACTTCACATAAAACAATTTAGTTACTTTAAGGAAATCAACACAAATAATTAAATAAAGCATGCCAGGCAGCAATTATACAAAAATAACTCACAAAAATCCAAGAAATTGTGAATCAAACACCCCTACCTCAAGAAGGATGAAAACCCCCAAAATCGGTCCAAAAATTCAAAATCCCTAGAGTGCACCAAATGATGAATTGTTTACACCCACGCGTAGATCTCGTCGTGCTCTCCGATTTGTCGTGAAAGGCACCCAAAAATTCCAAGGGATGAAAAAGAAATCCAAGATTGAAATTTTGCAAAAAAGAAAACGAAAAATATAAGGGAAAGAGAGAGATAGAGCCTACAGGAGAGAGAGTGAGAGAATCTAATGGTGGATAATAGCCTTTAGGCCATTAAAATGAATTAAAAGTGGGTCCCACTCACTTTTTTAAAAAAAAATCTTTTTATCTTTTAATTTACCACCACACACACGCACACACACACACATATATATATACAATCTACATCATAGCCATATAAAACACATTAAATAAAATGAATGGTATGCAAATGGACCCATCCAAAACCCCTGTACGCGACAATTCCAGAAGTGGACCCCACCCGGGACCGTCCGGCTCGAAAAACGAAAAAATACCAAAATGGCAACCGATGAATTTTCAAGAGTCCTAAACTCAGGGAAATATCCTAACCAACTCTTGGACACACCCGGCACACCCTACGGTATTCGACACGCGAAATGAGAAAAGACAAAAATACCCTCAGAAAATTAAAAAATTTCCAAAAAAATAGAAAATGATGAAAAACAAAAATATTACATGGATATAATGGATAATTGTATGCCCTGGTACATTGTGGTACTCATGCCCACTATATATGCATTTTGCATGTTGCCTAATATTTAGGTTGAGACCACCCTGTAGTCCAATGAGAGTCCTTTAGTGTGTATTTATATATGTATGCACTATGTAGTTATTTTTGAGTTGACTATGATGTATTCGTGTATCGAGACTCTGTTTGGGATGTAGTATAGTATAACTTGTTTGTGGGCCTGACCCACTATTATTTTTCAAGTGTTCGTCACTTCCAGACTTAGAGATTGTTCGTGCTAAGCAGAGACAGTGTATTTCACTCATTTGATTTTACGCATGATTCTTCTTTATGTTTTAGTCTTTGGATTTGGTTTTATTTCAGTTATTTTTTAGTTGAGATTTTATTAAAGGTCCACATTATGGATTCCTGAGTTGTAATCAAGATAGTTACTAGTATTAGAGGATTTGGATTATTTAATGGAGGATTTTTTTATTGGATTATTTATTAGATAATTTATTTTTTAGTTTTCTTTTTAGTTTTATTATTTATTCTTATTTCCTTTTGTATTTTACGCTTGTTAGTACCTTAATTGTTTGATATCCCTCGGTTTTGGGCTTGGACTTGATCAACCCATTGCTTTAGAATTGAGGGGTATCACAGTTGGTATCAGAGCACTCCAGGTTCAAGTGTCTCTAGGGATTTATCGTTTATCGACTTCCACGTAGCGTATTCTTTTATTTAGAGCTTATGTATAGGATTCATTATATTCCTTTATGGTCCATTTAATCATATTGATGTCTTTCTTTCTATATTAACAGAACGGTTAATGCTGGAAGAAGATGAGAGAGGCAACAAAGGAAGACATCGGATAAACGTCAGAATCGTTTGCAACGTCGACAAGCTACAGAGAGACAATAGGAACCTTTGCTCCAAGCGGAGAAGGATAAGCAGTTACATATCAATCAGGAAAACGTGCAATAGACTTAGGAGTCTCAAGATCAGGGCCACACTCAGGGTAAGGATCCAGAGTATCCTCCACAGATAGCTGATATCATTGCTCAAATTATAGCAGTAGGAGTAACAGTTGCACTTCAGAATAAGCCACAGGTTTAGCAGGCACCTGTACCAACACTAGGTGTTCAGACTAATCCTTGGTAGAAGGATATAAGTTCTTTCACAAAGAGGAGCCTACCTAAGTTCTCCGGCTCCACCGATATGAAAATAACTCATTAGTGGAAGAAGGACATCGAGCGTCATCTTTGCATGGTTGAGTGCACGGAGGTTTAGAAGCAAATGCTTGCTACCTTCAAGCTTACCAGGGATGCACTCTAGTGGTGGGAGTCAGTTACCATCGCAGCTGATAGGACTTTATTGACTTGTGATTAGTTCAGTGCTCGCTTTGATGAGAAGTACTTTCCATATGTAATCAAAACAGCTATGAAAAAGGAGTTCCTTGGCCTATAGCATAAGGACATGACTGTAGAAGAGTATGAGCAGTAGTTTATACACTTATCTCTATTTGCTCTAGATGAGGTGGATACCGAGGAAAAGAAGTACACTAGCTTTGTTGATGGGCTGATCTGGCCTATTAAGCAAGTTATTACAGGTAGTCAAGCCTACACTACTTATGGTCTGGTAGTGGACACCTCCTTATAACTTTATGAGCTAAAGATGGATTACAGATAGACTAGGGTGAGAAGCGGGGTGACAAAGACTCTATTATTCATCTAGCTGAGAAAGGGAATGGCAATGGGCACCGACAGAATGATAAGGGTAGATTCTTGGGATAGCAGCCTTAGAAGAAGCACAAGGGTGGTTCAAATGCTTAGAGAGATGGGGTACCTATTCAGAGACAGTAGAATGGGTGACTACAGGCAAGACAGGGTCAACCATAGGCTAACTAGCAGAGGAGGCAGTTTGGTACCTTCAGAGGGAGTTGTTATACTTCTAGGCAGTGTCTTAAGGCACGATAGGGACAGTAGGTGCAGTAGGGACAGAGGGCACCAATACCTTTACCTGCTCCACAGATTCCACGTATTATTTATTTATTCCTAAATGAATGAGTATATTATAAATAAACAATATAATACAATGATTCAAGTAAGGGTATACCCTCACCAAAACAGATAAAAGTCCTAAAGAAGGACAATTCACACAAAACTAGCAATCCAAGAAAATTACAGAATGTCTTGAAGGTTAACCCCTAACACATCAAACACTTGCCAAAGAATACATTTAGCTAGATTCTTAGCTTTTCTAATATTGTTGTCATGTAATCTATTATTCCTTTCCCACCCTAAAATTTTAGTGTAGCTGTGAGGCCAACTTTGGCCACCTTTTTAACATCCTTTCTTTAAAAATTTTGATTAATTGACCCACCATTTCTGGCAACACAACAACCTTTTGCAAATTTCATGCACATACCTATGATAAAAAAAACTCCATACCTCCCTTATATACTCACAGAAACAGACCAGATGATCCACTAATTCGACATCTTTATAGCATAAATAACACCTTGATGCTAGAGTAATATCCCTCTTTTGTAACAACTCCTGTGTAACGATTGCGTTATGCAAAACCAGAACTGCATGAACAAACCATCTTGGCCTTCCACCACTCCAGCACAAACCAGCCCAAAGCACATATTGAGTTTCAACTCTGGCTACTTCCCACGTAACTCTAAATCCAAAAAAAATTTGTTTTCCACTATAACTTATCCTCTCATCCTAAAATCAACTGATTTCTAAATAACTGTAGCATTTCTAGAGTTGTATTACTTAATTTCTCTTCATCCCACTGCCCATCGGTAATAAAATTACTCAAACTAACTTTCTTATCTTTACTCAAAGGCCTCAGCATCCTATGATTATAAATATCACTCAGAAATTGCCCTTCACACCATGGATCCATGCAAACTTTAGTATTCCGCCCATTACCTATCTTGTATCTGCAATTAAACTTAATAACATCTCTGACAACAATAATATGTCTCCACACTACTGATGAAGATCCTCTTAAAACCACATTCCAGTACGAAGCCCCCATCAAATAATAATTCCTGAATCATGCAACCCAAATCCTGTCCTTAAATAAAAGGCATTCCTAACCTTACCAGCACTGTTGCCACCACATGGACAAGCACTACAGTAGTCGTATTATAATAGGGTGTATAATTACATGTTGATAAGCATTGAAAAGTACGTATTTAAACCCCTTAAGCTTGAATGTTCAAGGAACTTATTCTATCTTATTTTCCCGTTTTAGTCTAATTTCATGTTATTTCGCTTTTCAGGCACCTATCCCCAAAATAAGTCGATTAGGCTGAATTAGAGTATTAAAAGAAACAATCTTAAGCTTAATGGAAGAAAGGAGCAAAGTGGAAGTAAAGTGGTGGAAGAAGCCTTCTTCGATCGATCGAACCAAGCTCCGATCGATCACACTATGATCGTTCTAACCATGCCATGATAGATTGAGCCTTTTGTCCTTATCTTCAAGAAAATTTCCATTTCGATCGATCCAACCTTTCCTTCGATCGATCGAACCCTTTTGATCTTATCCTTACCTACCACTTTTGTCCTTTTTCCAAAACTATCCCAAAAATATCTCAGCCTTGTCATTATCCAAAAAGTGCGCTGCCATGGTTCGATCGATCCGAGTAACCATGTGATCGATCGAACTGCCTCAAGTTACGTAAAAAATAGAGTTCTAGCCAAATTAAAGGTGTACACGTGGTGCAATCATTTGGAGGTCCTAGTGCACGAGGTCTAACCATTGGGTGTGACATTTGAGCTACCTATATAAGGATTTTGGTTATTTTGAGTAAAGAGGTTGATTAGGTTTTGAAAAGAGGCTAGAGATTAGAAAGAGAAACACACATTTTTGGAAAGTTCTTCCACTCATCTAGGGTTTCTACCAAGAACACAAGAGGAGGAAGATGATTTCTACCATGGAGATAGCCCTTGAGGGTTAGATGACAACATCAATGAGTGGTTAGACCATTTTCTTTGGGCTAGAGATAGCCCTAAGCATGCCTTATAGACTTTGATGTTTTGTAATTAATGGGGATTTGTATTGTAATTCTTGTCTTGACATCTTATATATATATATATAAATCTTGTTTCTACAATGATTTATATTGTTTTAATGCTTCCAATTGATCATTTAATTCTATCCATATGTATATGTATGATAAAATGAATGTTCATGTGTTTACTTCTAGATTTTGTGACATTGATGCATGTTTATGTGTGTTGATATTATAAATCTAGTGATGGTTAAGGCATGGTGCATAAAAAGATTACTCTTGTGGTTTATTTAATGGTTTATACTTGTTTCTTGATGGATTGTGACAACTCTTTAGTTTAATTAGTTTAATTTTCAAGTCACTAGCTTAGTTGTAGTGTAATTGACTTACTTTCTTAGATAGGTGGACAATCCATTCTTACTGTTTGATGCTCCATGCTTATAAATGCAAGTGGTATATTTCTCTAATTTAATGAGTGTGCATTAATTATGGACTTAGTGAAGGATTAATGGCTTAATTTGATATGTTTTGCTATTCACTAGATTGACTAGATAATGTATGCTTACTTGGCCATCCATGCTTGATAATTCAATTAATGGCACACAATTTCATTTACAACACACAATTCCCCTTAATCCATCAAGTATTGAATGTCTTGGAAGGTTATGCTTAGTGGTGAACTCTATGACCCCGAGACTTCTCTCTCATATTCTTTACTCCTCATTTGTTTTAGTTATTTTACATTGCATTTATTTAGGTTAAATTATAGTCTAATTCAACCAACAAACTATCTTTTGATCATTCGACCTACAAATCCAACATTTATTGCAAACAAAAATATGCTTCCTTTCCCTTAGGACGATCCCTACTTGCTCTAGCTACATTAATAGTTAGTAGTGGTAGTGGTATTCTATAAATTCAAATTTGGCCATACTTCACAATTCATACACAACTTTTTTTGCTTTGGTATCCACGACGCTACCAAGTTTTGGCGCCGTTGCCAGGGATTGGCAACGTTGTATTTTGGGAATCAATTAGGAATTAGTACTCTTTTGATCCTATCTTTATTTTATTTCATTTTGGTTACTTATTGTGTCTGTTCTTGATTGACTAGGTGTATTGAGCAAGGGAAGTGAAGCAAAAGGATTCTAAAGCAATGGAGCAAGCTAAGCTAAGCAAGGCAAAAACATAAAAATATAAAAATTTTGCAAAGTAAAGCAAGGCAAAGAAAAATTGAAAAATAATTTGAAGCTGCTTAAGGACCCTTTGTGAGCTTTTCTAACTCTCTCTCTAGTTCAATCGTCGGCCCGCGTGGTAGCAAGTTTTTATTTCTTAGATAAATCATGAGCCCGCATGCAGGCAATTTACTTTTCTTGCATATTGTTGAAAGCATGGGAGTATGGGATCAATGCATGTGGAGGTTTGTTGACTGACTTGTTATGAAGGAAAACTGCTTGTTTTTGTTTTTTTTTTTTTTTTTTTTTTTTTTTTTTTTTTTTTTTTTGATGTGTTGCTTGAATTTTGTGCATTCTTAGCCCACCCTTTATCGTAACCGCATCAATGGAAAATCTAGAGGGTCATCTAGGTTATCTAGACCTGAATTTCATGGAACATCCTCCTCAAGATCCAATTCCTCCAATGATCCTTCGTGATCATTACAATTTCTATGAGTAGCATGCACCAACTTGTATCATGCTCCCTAACTTTGGGGCCGATCAATATAAAATTAAGCTCGAGACTATTCAAATGTGTCCATTTTTCTATGGCTTAAATAATGAAGAACCATATAAACATCTTGATGAATTTCTTAAGATATGCTCCACCGTGAAATACATGAATGTCCCGGAGGAAGTTCTTAGGTTACTCCTCTTCCCCTTTACTCTTAAAAATAAGGCAAAACATTGGTTTAACAATTTGGGGGTAAATTCAATAACTTCTTAGATACAAATGCAAAATAAATTTCTGAAAAAATTTTACCCCGCAAGTTTGACCAATTCAATGAGAACCACCAGAAAATTTTCTAATGGGGAAGGAGAACTTTTGCACGAGGCTTGGGAAAAATTGAACGACTTGCTAAGGAAATGTCCACACTGTGACATTCCAAAATGGCAAGTCATTCAATATTTCTATGAAAGCCTATCCGCCACTCACAAAGATATAGTTGATACATCATGTGGAGGTTCATATTTTAGAAAGCATGAAGATGATGTTTGGCACCTTTTTGAAAAAATGAGTGAAAATTAATTGCATAAATATCATACTTTTTAGGTGAGTCATAATTCTAATGAAAAAGAAATAATTTTGAAAGTGTATTAAATTGGAAGTCCAATGGAAATTGTAGCTAAGGTCAAAACTCTCATTAAAAGACTTGATCAATTGCTATTAAGTCAAAAATCAGTTACTCAATCATCTCCTTTTCATCATCTCCATCATTTTCGTAAGCCTTGCATGACATGTTCTAGTGTTTTACATTCTACTTTCAATTGTCCCCATGGACACGTGTTTAATGAACACTTTGAACAAGTTAATGCTACATTTGCTCACCCTCATTCAAATGTTTATGTTCCGGTGTGGAATGAAAATTCAAGTCCTTTTCAAGCTAAAAATTTTCAAAGTCAATATGTTCCTCCTCATAAAAGAAATGAAGGTTCTCAAGGATTTGTTTCATCTTCTTCTTATCATCAAAGAATGAACCACTATTCTCATCCTCAAGTTTATGATTCTCAAATTTGATCTCATCATCCTTATACACTTTCTAGTAATTCCACATTTGAAGATAAGGTTTTAGTGGCTTTGGGTAGTTTGGAAATGAATACTAAATTGCTACATTCTCATTTTCAATCGATATCGAAGCTTGAATCCCAAATTGGGATGATAGCTAATGCATTGAATGCAAGAGAAATTGGTAAACTACCTAGCCAACCCGAAAGGAACCCAAAAGCCCATTACTTTATGGAAGCAAACCTTACATCGGGGTGCCCTTCCCAAGAGCAAGTTCAAGCAATTACTACTTTGAGAAGTGGTAGGCAAGTTAACAATAGGGTTGAAAAATCAAGTGAATATAATGAACCGGTGTAACCCAAAGTTAGCACCTATCCCGTTTCCAATCCTAATCCTACTTCATTGGATAAAAGTGGTCCTAATAAGAATTCTCAATCTTCTTCTTCACCTCCTCAAGTTGCTAAATCCTATGAGCCAAAAGCTCCATTTCCATATGCTTTGAGAAAGACTTCGCCCTTTGGGAGGCAAGAAGGAAAAATCCATGACATGATGGAGGTGTTTAAATAAGTTAACATAAATCTTCTTCTCTTGGATGAAATTAGGCAAATTCTACCTTATGTAAAAATTTTGAAAGATCTTTGCACAAAAAAGAGAAAGAACAAGGGACAAGACCCTAAAAAAGAGTTCCTCACGGAGCAAGTGAGTTCCATCATTCAACATAACACTCCACCTAAGTTTAAAGATCCTGGTGCTTCAACCATCTTGTGTGTGATTGGAAACCATGAAGTTCGTAGAGCTCTTCTTGACTTAGGAGCGAGTGTTAATTTGATTCCTTACTCCATGTATGTCTAGCTAGGTTTGAATGATTTGAAACCAACCTCAGTGGTGCTTGAATTAGCCAATAGATCCATCAAAACACCTCGCATCCTCATCAAAGTTAACCAGTTTTATTTCCCGGTTGATTTTGTGGTTGTTGATACCAAACTGGTTGCCAACCCTACCAATCACATCCCAATCATCTTAGGAAGGCCATTTCTTGCCACCGCAAATGTAACCATCAATTATAGATCCGGGGTTATAGACCTTTCTTTTGCTTAAATAATGGTTAAGCTTAATGTTTTCAATGCAAGTTGACATCGCATAGATGAAGACGAGTGTTATCTCATAGATATCTTAGATGAGGTTGTTGAGGAGTCCATTCCTTTCATGGTTCAAGAAGGTATTATTTTAGGTCATGTCATCTCAAAAAGCGGTATCGAGGTTAATAAAACAAATGTTGAGCTCATTTCTGAATTGCCTCCACCTTCTACAGTGAGAGAAATGCGCTCCTTTCCAGGTCATACCAGCTTTTACTGCCACTTCATCAAAGACTTCAGCAAAATTGTTAAACCCTTGTGCAACATTCTTGCCAAGGAGACTCCATTCATCTTTAATCAAGCATGTCTTGATGCTTTTCATACACTTCGTGGTTTATTGTCATCTTGCCCCTATTATGTAACCTCCCAATTGGTTATTATCGTTCGAAATCACGTGTGATGCCTCTGATTATGCCATGGGAGCAGTTTTGGGACAAAGAATAGGAAAATTTTCATACGCCATATACTATGCAAGCAAGACTTTCTCGGGAGCTCAATTGAATTACTCCACTACCGAGAAAGAATTACTTGCTATAGTGTATGCTCTTCATAAATTTCGGTCCTATCTCTTAGGGTCTAAAGTCACTGTCTATTCTGATCATATTACTTTGAAGCATCTTTTGACCAAGAAAGAAACAAAACCTCATTTGATAAGATGTATTCTGCTTCTTCAAGAATTTGATTTCGAGATTAAGGATAAGAAAGGCATTAAAAATGTGGTTGCCGATCATCTTTCAAGGTTAATGGTAGAATCTTCCCTAAGCCCACTAATTCGTGATTCTTTTCTGGATGAACAACTCTTCTAAATTTCTAATGGACAAATGCCTTGTTTTGCCGACATTGTGAACTTTTTTGCAATTGGCAAGCATCCAACTAATTGGTCAAGGCAAGAAAAGAAACGTTTCTTTGCCAACATCCAAAATTACTATTGGGAAGATCCTGTCTTGTTTCGATATTATCTGGATCAGATAGTGAGAAGATGCATTCCGAAGAGTGAAATTCCAAGTGTCCTTGTGTTTTGCAATACCCTTGCATGTAGTGGACATTTTAGTGTAAAGAAGACCGCCTTGAAGGTTCTTTAAAGTGGGCTATTTTGGCCCACCATCCATAGAGATGACTACAATTTTTGCAAGGAGTGTGAGAGATGTCAAAAGATAGGATTGATGTCAAGAAGAGACATGATGCCCATGACAAATATTCTTATTGTTGAGATCTTTGATATTTAGGGCATTGATTTTATGGATCCTTTTCCTATATCTTATGGCTTTTAATACATTTTACTTGCCATTGATTATGTTTCTTTCTAAGTGGGTGGAGGGTTATGGTACATGATGAGCGCTGAAAAGTGCACATTTAAACCCCTTAAGCTCGAGTATTTTAGGACCTTTATCTATCTTACTTTCCCGTTTTAGACTAATTTCATGCTATGTGCTTATCCCCAAAATAAGTCAATTTAGTCAAATTAAAGCATAAAAGAATCAATGTCAAGGTAAATGGAAGAATAGAGCAAAGTGGAAGCAAAGTGGTGGAAATCAGCAAACTTCGATCGATCAAGAATACTTTCGATCGATCTCACATTGATCGATCTCACCTCACCAAGATGGATCAGACCCTTTGTCCTTATCCTCAAAGAATCATCATTTTTGATCGATCCAACTTTCTTCAGATCAATTAAACTTCCTTGATCTTATCCCCACCTACCACTTTTGTCTTTTTCCCAAAATGTCCCAAAAAATCTCAAATTTGTCTTATTCCAAAAAGGCACCACCAAGGATTGATCGATCTGGCCTAAATTGGATGGATCTGGCCACAGTTTGATCGATCTCGTATGAACTTGATCAATCGAACCTCCTCGAGTCCAAATTAAAATAGAGTCTAGCTCATTAAAAGATAGCTTGTGGTGCAATCATTAAAGGGACCCTAGTGCATGAGCCCTGACCATTGGGTGTCACACTTGAGCTATCTATAAAAGGATTTTGAGCTATTTTTACATCATATCTTCATATATATTCATATCTTGAGAGAACATAACTTAGAATCATATATCTTGGAGAGGAGGCTAGAGCTTAAAAAGATATACACCATTTTGGGAGTTTTTCCATTCTTCTAGGGTTTCCATTAAGAAGAAGAACATTTCTACCATGGAGATGGCCTTTGGGGGTTGGAAGACTACATCAATGAGTGGCTAAACATCTTCTTGGGGCTAGAGTTAGCCCTAAGCATGCCTTCTAGACTTTAATGCTTTGTATTTTGAGGGAATTTGTGTTGTGATGTTGTGTTGACACTTTATTTATATATAAATCTTGTTCTTACAATGATTTGTGTTCATTAATAATTCTAATTGATCATTTCATTCTATCCATATGTCTATGTATGCTAGAGTAGATGTTCATGTGTTTATCTCTTGGTTTTGTGATATTGATGCATGTCTATGTGTATTGATGCTATGAATCTAGAGATTGTCAAGGCATAGTGCTTAAATAGTATACTCTTGTGGTTTGTTTGATGGTTCATACTCATTTCTTGATAGATTGTGCCTCTACCTTAGTTTAATTAGTCTAATTTTCATGTCCTTAGCTTAGAAGTAGTATAGTTGCTTACTTTCTTAGATGTGAGGACAATCCATGCGTGTTATTTGACGTTCCATACTTATGAATGCAAGTAGTAAAATTCTCTAACTTGTTAGTACGTTGATTAAGAGCTTAAATGAAGGAATAATGGCTTAGTTTGATATATTGTGCTATTCACTAGGCTGTTTAGACAATGTATACTTAATTGGTCAATCCATGCTTGTTGATTCAATCAATCACACCTTATTGTATTGCAACACATGTTTCCCCTCATTTATTACACATTAAATGTCTATAATGGTGATATTTAGTGGTAACCTCTAGATCCCAAGACCTATCTCTCTTGTTCTTTACCCTTTTATTTATTTCAATAGTTTTATATTGAATTCATTTACATTGTAGTTTAATTAACCAAACAAACAATCTTTTGATCATTTTACCTATTAATCTGACCTTGTTTCTATATTAACATTGCCCCCAATCCCTTGGGATAATCCCTACTGACCCTAGTGATGAGCGCTGAAAAGTGCGTATTTAAACCCCTTAAGCTTAGGCATTCTAGTACCTTTATCTATCTTACTTTACCATTTTAGATTGATTTCGTATTATTTCCATTTTGAGGCACTTATCCCGAAAATAAGCTAACTCAGCCAAATAAGAGCTTAATTGAAGCAATTTTGGGATTAAATAAAGAAAGGAGCAAAGTGGAGAAAGAAGAAAGCAAATGAAGCCAAAGGTGGGAAGCAGCAAAGTTCGATCGATCCAAGTTCAAGGTTCGATCGATCGAACAATAATCAATCTCAGCACTTCAAGATAGATCTAAGCCTTGGCCCAAAAGCATGAATTCCAAAAGTTCGATCGATCCAACACCACCCTTCGATCGATCGAACACTTTTGTCCTTATTCAAATGATTGATCCTATCCACAGCTGTGCCACCCACTAACCACTTTTTTCCTTTTCCCATAAATATCTCCCAAAATATCTCAGATTTGTCTTTTCCCAAAAAGTTCAACCAGTTAGATCGATCTAACCTAAGTTCGATGGATCTCAGCCAGTTCGATTGATCCAAGTCCAAGGTTCGATCGATCGAACTTCCTCCAGTGCGAAAAAGTTTAATTTCTAGCTTGTGCAATCCGTCCTCTATCCAATCATTAGAGAATATTCTTTACATGACCCCAGCTCATTTTGTGTGCCACTTGACCTACCTATAAAAGGAATATGATGCACTATTTGGAGCATAGACTATTCTAGGGTTTAATCTCTTGGAGGGGAAGTTTTGAGGAAGAGGAGACTAGAGACACCATTGGAGTTCTTCATCAATAAGGAGCAGATTTCAACCATGGAGTTAGCCCTTGAGGGTTGGAGCAACATCACCATGAGTGGCTAGACATCCTTTTGGGGCTAGAGTTAGCCCCAAGCACTCTTTTTATATCTTTATCTTGTGTATTATTGAGGGATTAGTGTTGTAATTGATGTTTTGACACTTTGATATATATAGATCTTGTTTATTCAATGATTTATGTGGTTAAATGCTCCCAATTGATCATTTCATTCTATCCATATGTCTATGTATGCTAGAGTAGATGTTCATGTGCTTGTCTCTAGATTTTGTGTTATTGATGCATGTCTACGTGTATTGATGCTATAGATTTGGAGATTGTCAAAACATAGTGCTTAAAGGAATGCTCATGTGATTCTCTTAATGGTTCATGCACATTTCTTGATGGATTGTGCCTCTCCCCTAGTTTATTTTCATGCTAGTAGTGTAGATGTAGTGTAGTGTTAAATGGGAGGACAATCTATGCTTGTTGTTTGATGATCCAAGCTTTTGAATGCAAGTAGCATATGTCTCTAACCATGTGTTGTATTTGGATTGTGAGCTTAATGAAAGGATTAATGACTTGTTTTGATCTATTGTGCCTTTCACATGTTGTTCAGACAATATATGCTTCATTGCTTAGATATATTGTGGCTTTCACATGATGTTTAGACAATACATGCTTACTAGTCATCCTTGCTTGTTGAAATAACCCGACACACACACACTAATATTGCAACACACCATTTATCCTCATTAATCACTTGACAATGGTATAGAAATGCATTGCTTGGTGGTGATCTCTAAACCTCAAGATCTCTCTCTCTCTATTACTTACTCTTAATTGCATTCTTTGTTATCACTTAGTTTAATTTAGTTGCTCTCTAATAAACCAACCAACCAATTGTTTGATCACTCGACCTACTAGACCTAATAATAATTCCACGACCTTGTTCGATTCTCACAATCCCTTGGGACGATCCCTACTCGCCCTAGCTATATTTATAGTGAAAGGTAATAGTGGTTTCTATAAATGTAAAACTCTTAGCCCTCACCTTAAAATTTACACTCTTAAGCTTATGGTAAGATGACGACCACCTAGCTATATTAGTAGTTAAAGGTAGTAGTGGCTATTTATAAATTTAAACTTGGCCACACTTTCATTGCAACTTTGGTTAGTCAATATAACTAGAACCACACCAAGTTTTGGCGCCGTGGCCGGGGATTGAATTGGCGACGCCGTGTTTTGGAAACAATTAGGAATTAGTACTCTTTTAATCGTGTCTTTATTTACTTTATTTTTAGTTACTTATTGTGTTTGTGCTTATTTGGCTAGGTGAATTGAGCATGGAAGTCAAACAAAGGAGATGTAATGACCTGGTCATTTTCCTTCCTTTCCCTTTTCTCAGATTTTCACGGATATTTTTTTTCTGTTGTTCTTTTCCTTTTTGAGTTCAGTTTTTTATCACTTAGTGTTGTCTCAAGTGCTCTGGAATGATTTTTGAGGCTCTTTTCTTTAGATTGACAACTTCCTTTAAGGACCGAGTCATTTCCACATTTTTCGTTTTTCGATACTATTCACTTTTCGTCATTTTCCCTTTTTCGTCTTTTCCCCGTTTGTCACTTTTTGGCATAACCACACTTCTTGTGTTCAAATTTGATTTTTAACTTCACGTATCTTCATTCTAAGTGGTTTCCACGAAATACGTATCTTTATTTTTGCAGAAAGGTACTCTGGTTACTCCCAATGTCTGTAAGGGCATGGATGCACAGTTTTTCAGAATCTTTTTCTTTTCTTGGGGTGTTTTTCATAAATATCTTTTGAAGATATTTTATTTCAGGGGTTTTTAAGAAAATATTTTTAGAAGATATTTTCATTATGGGTCATTAGTGCAGTTTTCACTTTTTGGAGGGGCCATTGTGCAATTAGTGAAAGTTATTGCAAAAATACC
The DNA here is from genome assembly GCF_030987335.1 of Cornus florida. NCBI lineage: Eukaryota > Viridiplantae > Streptophyta > Magnoliopsida > Cornales > Cornaceae > Cornus > Cornus florida. The sequence goes on along the minus strand of NW_026775573.1, from coordinate 75,493,911 downwards.
TTGTCTGGAGCCTGGATTCTCATACGGGATTCTTTTTCCTCTTAGAATTCCATTCTAGTGTTTTTCTCCAGTTTCAAAGTTTCTGACCCCGGTTGCCGCCGAACTTGTTCGGGCCATATCTCTCTGCTCGGGACTCGGTTTTCGACGCCGTTTCTTCCATTCTTCATGTTTTCTCATTTTGAATTTTTTTGTTCATCGAGTTTTCTATTTTGCCTTCACATTTTGGATCCATTATCAGATCATCCTTTCGGTTCATCACTGATGCACTGGCCTAAAAACTAGGGCCGTCACAGGTGGTATCAAAGCTCCTAGGTTTGAATACCTTAGACGATGCTTTTTGGGTGCATGTCATGCTTTTGTTGATGTACTTTGATATTTTCGCATGCCTTTGATGACATGTTTCGGCGTTATATCATGTTTATGTGTTTTTTGATAACACGTTTGGTATTACGACATGTCTCTATACTTATATGCTTATATGTTTAAAAACATCTTTTTTTTGACCTGTACGCTTATTTGCTTAAGTGCTTAATTGTTTAAACAGCTTTCTTTGATTACTTTAGCATGATTGTATGTTGCATACCCTGTCTTGCTTTGTGTTTGGTACATTTATAATGTAAGTTGCATTCGATCATAATAACTCATGCTATTATTAATCTCGTTTCCTTTCCACGCATGTAGCGTCACAATCTTAACTCACAGAGAGTCTTCTTGTTAGGGCTCAGGTGAGCGTAGGGTTGTAGTATCCGTTTGGCGACATGAAACGTAGGCCACGGAGGCACCGTTTCGTCTCATTCTCTTTTGTATATTCATGGTGTAGTCATGGTAGTGTTAGAGGTGCCAGTGTCATCTCTTAGGACTTCGTGCTGGTCTTGATGTCATTGATGTCATTGGGGTCTTTGTTTCTAGCGTCATGGGACGATGAGTCAGGACTAACTCGAATCCTTCCTTGGAGAGTTGGGAGTTTTTTTTTGTGAGCCTTAGGGCGATATTCTCGTGTCTTGCCTTCTTAGGGTGATGGTTTCGGGATTTGGATAGGTGTGTTAATCTAGGATCCTTCTTATGTTGCCTTGGACAGCTCTTGCGAGCTACGGTTGGGAGGTGAGTGGTTTCATGTAATTAATTGTGTTGGTACAATTAATTACTTTCCCTTGTCATTGGAGACTTGGGGCGTTGTGTTAGGGTTCTGGTAGAATCCTGTAGAGTTCATATAGAGCTCATTAGCATCTTGGTTTGGGGGATGGTTCCTTTCCTCGTAATGAGAGATTGGACTCATCCAGGTTTTGTGTTACATTTTTGCTTGCTGTCTTTTGAGAGGCATTCCATTCATTTCTTTTAATTTTATGAACTTGCCATTTGTATGATCTCTTTTACATGTTTATGAGCCCCATTCTTTTCAGGCATGCCTTAGAAACATGTTTAGGATGTATGACTATGTAGTCATTGTATGAGGATGTAGATGATACATTTGCTTATACTATACCTGTTACCATGATAGTGCCGTAGGTGGTGTATAGCTTGTCGCTATTTGTTTAACCTCTATGTGATGGGTAGGTTATTTGATTTACCTTATATGTACTATGCTTAGTACTATGATATTATTTGATTATATCATTTAACCTTGCGAGCATGTGCTATGTGAGTATTTGGTTTATACTGTTTTGTCTTTCCTGCACTTATGTTGGGGTTTTGTGACCTTGGTTGTCAGGATTGTCATGAGTGAACTACATAGTAGACTCGCATTTTGAGGTTTTTAGTTACCCATGATAGGGATTTTGACCTAATGTTTTGTCTTCTGTATGTAGCCTTGCGGTAGGTCTACTTCAGATCTGTGCTTAGGGTTTCAATTTTGTGGGTCCAATCTATTGGCTTAAAGGTACAGACTTGTCAGGCTGTGGATTCGAGACTGGTGCTTTTGTTATTGCATTTTCAAATGTGGGGGTCGTTAGTTACGCCAACATTAGGGATTCAAGGCCTTAAGCGTAACGATGCCAGTGACATTATTGTTAGAGTTTTGGGATTAGCTACCCCAACTCTCGTGGATGCCTGGTTCCCGTAGTGCTTTTGGTAATGATTATTTTCGACATTTATGTCATTTGTATCGAAAAGTTTCCTTCTAAGTTGATCTGTTGAGGGCATGTTATGAACTAGTGCCTTATACTGTCTTGCTACCTTACTAATGAGTAAGTGTGGGTGCGTTCTGGTCATTGTTCTTACTGCCATATCATTCTTAGCCATTTGTCATGATTTGACTTGTCCTTGTCATGGGGATTCTCTTGGTGATTGACTTTGATTTGATGTGCCGATTCGTTTGGGGAGTGTCACTCAATTCTTAGTTTTTGTATTCTTTTAGACGATCTTCAAGCTTTTGGAGTTGTCCTTTAGCACCTTATGGGTTGTCCCTTGGTTTGATCTTACTTTGATCTTGTTTGGTTCTCTTTTGTCTGCTCCTAATTTTAAGGACAAAATCCCTTTAAGTAGGGTAGGTTGTAATGACTCGGTCATTTTCTTTCCTTTCCCTTTTCTCAGATTTTCACGGATATTTTTTTTCCATTGTTCTTTTCCTTTTTGAGTTCAGTTTTTCATCACTTAGTGTTGTCTCGAGTGCTTTGGAATGATTTCCGAGGCTCTTTTCTTTGGATTGATAACTTCCTTAAAGGACCGAGTCATTTCCACATTTTTCGTTTTTCGACACTATTCACTTTTTATCATTTTTTTTATTTCGTCTTTTTCTCTATTTTGTCTTTTCCCCTTTTGTCACTTTTTGGCATAACCACACTTCTTTTATCGGTGTTGGTTTTTGACTTCACGTATCTTCATTCTAAGTGGTTTCCATGAAATACGTATCTTTACTTTTGTAGAAAAGTACTCTAGTTGCTCCCGGTGTCCGTAGGGGCGTGGATGCACAGTTTTTCAGAATCTTTTTCTTTTCTTGGGTGTTTTTCATAAATATCTTTTGAAGATATTTTATTTCAGGGGTTTTTAAGAAAATATTTTCAGAAGATATTTTCATTATAAGTCATTAGTGCAGTTTTCACTTTTTGGAGGGGCCATTGTGCAATTAGCGAAAGTTATTGCAAAACTACCTCGTCTGGAGCCTTGATCCTCGTACAGGATTCATTTTCACATTTCGTCGAATCGTGTACTCTTAGAATTCCATTCTGGTCGTTTTTCTCCAGTTTTTGAGTTTCTGACCCCGATTGCCGCTGAACTTGTTCGGGACATATCTCTCTGTTCGGGACTCTATTTTTTACGCTATTTCTTCCGTTGTTCATGTTTTCTCATTTTGAATCTTTTTTGTTCATAGAGTTTTGCCGTTTTAGCGCGTCTGCTCAAATTCCACCTTTTCGGACCCAACGGGGCCCTTTCGGGGCTTTTAGGGTTTTCCTATGAATAGGGGGTTATAAAATTATAAAGCTATCTTCTCCCCTCTTCATTCATGACCAGTAGCATCCATGGCAGCCCAAGGGGGGCTGCCACCCTTCACCTTTCATTTAAACCTCCTTCCCTTTGTTAGAAAGTCATAGTGCTTTTGCGTTTTGTGTTTGTCTTGACTACATGCTTCTTTCCTCCTTATTAGAACCCATTTTTAGCCAAATTTTGAGTTTGGGTTTAAGGTCAAGTTAGGATTTTGGTAGGTCGTCTTTGGAGTTTAATGTTCACAGCGTTGTCACCGACAAAACCCCAAAGTATCGTCAGATTTGGAGCCGTTCCATTTTGGTGACTTTTGAGATTTTCATCTCAAATTGAGGTAGGAGATGTTTTAGGATTTTATATGTGTTGTATTGGGTGTTTTGCATGATTGTACAACTTAATTGCATGCCTTGTATTAAATCTGAAAAGTTAGTAATATTTATTTCTTTGTATAAGATTTAAAATTCAAAGGTGTATATAACTTAGAATTAGATTGTGGCATGATGATAAATTAGGCTTTAATATATTTGTTAACATATATTTAATTGGGATTATTTGAATAAGATTTGCACATTTTATTTAATATTTTCCTTTTGTGAAAGATTAATTCCCATGGCCGTACGTTGCATGAAATTAACTTGTGATATGCTTTTAAATTATGCCTTGGCATGTTATTTAACGTACTTTAATTTGAGAGCATTTGGATGAGTATAAAAATCTAGAGATTTTAATTAAAAAGGCTTAATTAAAATCTATTTAATGGTTCCGTTGGCCTAATTAAGTTTTTAACTTGATATTTGTGATGACTAGGGCTTGTATACTAGCATTTGTTAATTTGGGACCATTTGATGTTGTTTTAGAATTTAGGGATTTAATTATCATGTTTTAATTAAATTCTATCCTATTGATCCAATGACCTAAGTAAGCTTTTGATATGATTCATGTAATGAATAAGTTATGTTGTTTAACATGTGTTAATTATGGTTCATTTGATTGAGAAATGGAACTTAGAGAAATTAATTAGGTTATATAATTAATTTCCATTTCTATTGCATTATTGATTAAATCATGTGTTTAACATTGATATTATGTTTGAAGCATGATTTTAGACTTGTAATAGACTTATGCGATTATGTTTCAATATTGAATTATATTGTTATAACGTGTAACGAATCGCACACTGAAGATTCGACATGTGATGTTATTGTAGCGCGTAATGAATCGCGCTCTGAAGATTCGACATTGTCATCCTATAGTAGTTGTGGATTTAGGGCATGTATTGTGTGGTTTCAACCTACTTGTGCATGGAATGTAGTTTCGTGTTGATATATATATTTCGTATATAATTTGTTAACTTATTTATTTTGGTGTCTTAGGACATTGTTATTGTGATATGGCTAGAGTTTGGCTCTAGTGCAGGAGGTATGAGTTCTCCCCATTGAGATAGTGCACACTAGGGTGGTCTTCCCAGCGGGTTAATGCCCGGAATAACCATTTTGTGCTTGGTTTAGTCTAAAACGTGATATCCAAGTCTTCCACTATTTGTTTTCGTATTCAATTCCAAGTTGACAACCAATGTTTAATTGTGACTTGTGGTTTTGGTTATTGGCGATTTAATGTTGTTAAGTACATTTACACATTATGGTTTTGAATGAATCATAGTATGCTTTTAATGTTGTTAAGTACATTCATGTTTTTATGATTTTTGATGAATCAATGTAAACCTTGATGTTGTTAAGCACATTATGTTGTATTATTCAAATGTAGCTTAGGAATGATCCTATAAATTCATTTGGAACGTAGACGTTAGGTGGTATGACCCACTTTTGTCATCTATGTGTTTTAGATTTCAAGTTGATAGCTTTGAGAATCTATATATTGTTGCTTTGTATAGCATGCTCCTATGTTACTTGAATTGCATGAATGATGTGATTTATGCTAGAAATGGTTTAAGGTAGCTTAGGATATTCCCTGAGTCTCATTTTGACATAGAAGTTAGGTGGCATGAGCCCTTTTAACATGTTTCACCTTAAGGTGATAAAATTGTAAAATGTAGGTCAATGCATGCTCATTTCCTACGAGTAGCTTTATGTTGCTGACCCCAAAGTTACTGGGGTATATTTCAGGTACAGGAATCAAGGTTGCGATTTTCATTATGCTTGGGCGATTAGTGGGCTTGAAGGTTCCATTTTGTGAAGGTTGGCTTGAAATTCCATTTTGTAGCCTTATTTGTCAAATGTGTATAATTAATTCTAAACTTGTAATATGTGCCTAAGCACACTTTTTGATTCTCATTTTATGTATATGATATAAGGCAAAGGGCCAAATTTCATTTGAAGTCCATGTTTATTCATAATGGTTGTATTTTGCCTTAAATGAGAATATGTGAAAAAGCATGCGTTTTAGTATGTTATTTTGCACCGAAGTGTGCTTTATATATGAAATTCATTATCTTGCATTCATTTAATATGTATGAGGTGTGGCCAAGGGCCAAACACCATTTAGTTTTCATTTTTGCATTTTAGTTCACATATTGCATTTTTGGGCTTAAATAGTAGAAACCAAGCCTTTAAGAATTCATTTTCAAATCGGGTGGTGTAAAGTGTGTTCCGGTACCTCCATTAGTCTCATTTATCTTGTATGAAGTATGGCCAAGGTCCAAACAGTCATTTGAAACAATTTCCTACTTTTGGTTTCTATATTTTCTATTTCAAATTCATTTTTGCCTTTTTGGCTGTCGGGGGGTCGATTTTGAATCGGCCATTTCTGGGAGCCACGGACCATTCCCGCACGCTCAAAATCATCATTCACGTTTGCGTGCATGATCGTTTTCTAGAAAAACCCTTTCCTTTGTGATTTGAGCCTCCTATGGACTCATTTTAAAATTTTCTTGCATAATCTGATTTTAGGGCATTCTGGGGTTTTCCTTCGGAAAATAAATTTCAGTCTTCACATGGTCACTTAGAAAATGTGATTTTAGGGAGGGGTTTCTACTTCGTGTTTTCCCAGAAAATGTCATCTTGGTACCGGAAATCCCTCGTGAAGTTTCAGCTTCTAGTTTACATTTTAGCAGCTTTTTGCTCCTCTTGACCAGTTCTGATCTAGGGGTATTTTGGGGATTTTTCAGTGAGTTTTTTTCGTTTCCTTCCATGTGGTCGAGTAGAAAACTCGATTTTTTTTTTTTTTTTTGGGGGGGGGGGGGGGGGGTTTCTTCTTCGTGCTTTTCCAGAAAAATTCGTTTAGGCCTCTGTTTCAAGCCACAGTTCTGGAAACTCCCATTCTTTTTTCTTGCTGTCAACATGTGTATGCCATTGGGCGCCGGCATAGGCACCGATGGGCTCGCACATGGGCATTGGGCGTGCCATGGCCTTCGTGGGGCCGCAGCAACGTCTCAACTTCAAACTCCCGTTTCTCCCTCGTCCGGACTCCAAATCGAGTGAACTTTTTTTTGAACTTGACTAATTTTTGGCTGTCTTTCCAACAGTGTGCTCGGTTGCACCCGGATCTTCCTGGATAATTACCAGTTTACCCTTTTGCCTTAAGTGCTCATTTTTCTTCGTCATGCCGTTTCTCCTTCGTCCGGACTCCGAATCATGCGATTCTTGAGTCCATCTTGATTAGTTTTTTTTTGTCCTTCCAGCGGTGTGCTTGGTGGCACCCGAATCTACAGTTTTTAGAAATGACTATTTTACCCCTGGGGGCTTATTTGTCATATTTTTAACCTTTTGCTTCCGCATCAATTCTCATTGTGTTCCACGACCTCATGGAAGGTTACTTTGACTTCTTAGAGTCTTATTTTTCATTTTCGCTTTCGCATATCGGATTCGTTATCGGATCATCCTTTCGGTTTATCAGTAACGCACTGGCCTAAAAATCAGGGCCGTTACAGGAGAATTGAAAAGCAAGGAGCTAAGCTAAGCATAAAAAGGGCTAAAATCTTAAAATTGCAAAGCTAAGCGGAAACATTGAAAAATGAATTGAACTTGCTTAAGGACCCTTTGTGAGATCTTTCTAACTCAATCTCTAGTTAAATCATCGGCCCGCGTGGTCGCAAGTTCTTTAATTCTTAGATAAATCGTGAGCCCGCGTGGAAGCAATTTACCTTTTCTTTGCATATTGTTCAAGCATGGGAGTATGGGATCATTGTATGTGGAGATTTGTTGATTGATTTGTTGTGGGGGTGAAGTGATTGCTATTTACTTGTTATTTGTTTTGCTAGTGCATGTATAATCATAGGTCATTAAATCCTACTCTTGTCCCTTCTAATTTGCATCTTGAATTTGTTGTTCGTAATCCTAGGGGAAGAGGTTGTTCTCATCACTCCATTTCATTAATGGACGAGTAACATAACGACCATGTGGAGGACCTTCGTCACATAGACCAACAAGGCATCCTCTACCCTAATATGCATTAGGACAACATCTAAGTACCGTTAGGCATGCCTAGACCATTCATCCCACCACAACAATAAGGCCAAATTCCATTGGAAATATCTCGGCCAATTTTTGCTCCATAACCGCTCATGGTTCAAGTTAATCACGGTGTTCGTTTAGCACCACCGGTTGGGAATCCTCCCATCGCTTTGTGTGATCATTATGTTCCAAACGAATACAATGCACCGATACGCATTCAATTGCCCCCATTTAGAGCACATCACTATGAGATTAAACCGCAAACCATTCAAATGCTTCCTAACTATCATGGACTTCCAAGTGAAGAACCGCACAAGCATTTGAATGAGTTTCTTGAAGTGTGTTCCACCGTGAAATACACGGATATGCTAGAAGAAGTGTTAAGACTCAAAATTTTTCCTTTTACCCTTAAGGACAAAGCAAAATATTGGTAAAACAATCTTAGGCCCTTTTCAATAAATTTTTAGGCAGAAATGCCACAAGAGTTCTTGAAGTAGTACTACCCATTATCAAAGACCAATGATATGAGAACTTCCATTCGTGAATTTTCTCAAGGGGAAGGGGAACTATTTCATGAAGCATAGGAAAGATTTAATGATTTGCTTAGGAAATGTCCACATCATGACATTCCTAAATGGCAATTAGTCCAATACTTCTTCGAAAGTTTGCCAGATAATCAAAACGGAATGGTAGATGCATCTATGGGTGGTTTTTACGTGGATAAACATGAGAATGATGTTTGGCAATTGTATGAAAGTATGAGTGAAAATTCAATGCATAGATTTTTGTCCTCTAAAAATGGTAGAATTCTAGGTGGAAGGAAAAATGTCAGCTTATATCAAGTTGAGAATTCAAATGACATAGCCGCCAAGGTAAAATCTTTAACTCAAAGGTTTGATCAATTTTTTGTCAACTATAATTCGATAAATCAAATATCTTCGTCCCCTAATCATATTCATCATCATGCATCAAATGAATCTTGTATGACTTGTTTTAGTGTTTTACATACTACTTCCAATTGCCCCCATAGACATGTGCAAAGTGAGCATCATGAACAAGTTAATGCTGCATTTGTCAACCAAGGGAATAATCCCTATGGCTCACACTACAATGCCGGATGGAGGAACCATCCAAACTTCTCTTAGAAAAGCTAAGGGGAAGGCTCAAACCCTTCCTAAGGTGGTTTTCAAGGGAAGTATGTTCCGCCTCCAATGCAAAGCCAAGGTTCCCAAGGTTATAGATCTTCGTTTCAATCATCACATGGAAACCAATTTTCTAACTCTCATTTTCCTAATCAATCATCTTATTCCCAAGGAAATTCTAAGAGTCTTGCTTTTAAGGAAAAAGTGTTGACCGCTTTGGGCACTCTAGAGGCAAACACTCAATTGTTTCATTCCCATTCTTAATCCATTGCTAAGCTAGAAACCCAAGTTGGGCAAAAAGCTAGTACCTTGAATGCTAGAGAGAAAGGGAAGACGCCTCTAAATGCCCTACCAAAGCAAAAATTTGTTGTAGAAACCAATGAAGGTCACACAATTGAACATGTCAATGCGGTGACGACCTTGAGAAGTGAGAGAATTGTAGATAATCAAATTGGTGTTTCCAATGAAGAGAATGAACCGGTGCAACTAAAAGTTAACGTCCATCCCATTTCATATTCTATTCCTCCTTCATTGGATGTGCATGATCATCTTTGTGAGAAAGTGATGAAAAATGATTTGAAAAGTGATTTGAAGAATGACTTGAAAACTTCTTTTGTTGAAAGTGATCCAAAGAAAGATTTTAAAAAAGACTTTGAGCCAAGATCTCCATTTCCGGACGCCTTGAAAAGGTCCATTTCCATTGATAAGCAAAAGGCCAAGGTGAATGAATTCATTGAAGTGTTTAGGCAAGTGAAGATCAATCTTCCACTTTTGGATGTAACTAAGCAAATTCTGACTTATGCCAAGTTTTTAAAAGATCTTTGCACCCAAAAGAGGAAGAACATGAGCTAAGTACCAAAAAAAGTGGTCTTAACCGAGCAACTGAGCTCTGTCTTGCAACACAACACTCTCCTAAAGTTTAAGGACCCCGATTCACCTACTACTTCTTGTATCATTGGTGACCATGTCATTAATCGGGCTCTTCTTAACTTAGGAGCAAGTGTAAATCTTCTTCCATACTCAGTATATGTTAAATTGGGCTTAGGAGACTTAAAATCGACGTCGGTAGTTTTGCAACTTGCCGACCGATCCATCAAAAAGCCCCGGGGTATCATTGAGAATGTTTTTATTAAGATTGATAAGTTCTTCTTCCTCATTGATTTTGTTGTCATTGACATGGAACCGGTCCCAAATCCTAAGAGCTGATTTTGTTATCATTGACACAGCATCGATCCTGAATCCCAAGAGCCAAATTTCTATTATCCTTGGCCATCTATTCTTGGCAACCGCGAATGACAACATAAATTGTAGGACGGGGATAATGAAAATATCATTTAGGTATATGAAAGTGAAGTTGAACATTTTTAATCCAACCCCGAATTCAATGGATAAGCATGAAGAAGTGTGTGTTGTGGAGAAATGTGTTGAAAATGAACTTGATAAAGTTGAGTCTTTGCTTGATGTTGAAGATTCCCATGGTTTGCTTACCAAAAAGAGCTCAAAGAAAGATATGTGCAAAGCTAGTGTTGAAAGGGCGTGGAAGCCCAAAAATTGCATAGACCAAGGACAATCAATCTCCTTTGATTCAAACTTTACAAGTTCCTTATGGAACAATTTGTTGGGTAGGATTCAAAGTGTCATTTACCCCGTCAAGGAGGGGATGCATAATAAGATTTTTGATCTGGGCTAAAAAAGCCCAATGCCTTGCTAGAGACATTAAACACTAGTGTTTCGTAGGGTTTACAACCCTATTCCTCCCTCATTTCTATTTTACCTTTCATTTCTTATGTTGTCTAAATATGTTCTGGGTTTATACACATTGATAAGGACTTTAGTTGGTTATGCATGCACTTTCACTTCAAATTAAGTATTTTTTGCATGTTCAATCGATCTCGAAAGAGGTTCGATTGATCGAACTGTCATCCTTGCATCCAATCATCTCTTTGTCCCGTCGAACGTAATTTTCCTACATATTTCAGCTCTCTGTGTATCGTACGAACTTCACTTCTGATCGATCTAAGTGTTCCAAGATCAATCAAGATTTTTCTCAGATCGATCTTCAGTCCATACTTAGAAAAAATTTTGGAACCCAAGAAAAAGGCCTCTCTGTGCATCGATCGAACTTGTCTGCAGGTTTTCACCTGTTGGATCGATCAAACTTTTATCGATCTATATTCGATCGATCTCAATGCCTCCTGTTGACTTTGACTTCTTTTTGAATTTTTAATTTAATTATTTTCAAAAAAAAAAAAAAAAAACAACCCAAAATCAGAAAACCAAAAATATTTTATTTTATTTTCTTTATTCCATTTTATTTTCAAAAATCCAAAAAAGAATTTTATTTTATTTTATTTTTACTTTCATTTTATGTTATTTTATTTTTATTCTTACTTTCATTTCAATTTATTTTTATTTCCGAAAATCCAAAAATATTTTTAATTTGTTTCATTTTCAAATATTCAAAAATATTTTCAATAAAAAATAATAATAATAATAATAATAAAATATAAAATAAAATATAACTACTTGTCGTTTTGCGAGGTTAGATTGATCTGAGTCCCTTTCAAATCGATCTTTGTTCGATCGATCTGATTTCTTAGTGATCGATCGAACTCGTCGGTAACATTTTTTAAAATAGAACCCAAGGGTCATTTGGATCTATTCCAAAGATCAATCCAAGATCCTAGCTCTCTCTCGTCACTGTTCATCATCTGTCTCACCTCCGGCGACCCTCCCAAGCCTTCGAACTACATCTCTCGCCCCCAATTTCACTTCTCTCTCTCGGTTTCCACTTCTCTTGTTTCATTTTGGTAAGTTTTGAGTTTTTTTTTTTTTTTTTTTTGAGCTTCACTCTATATGTTCTAGATGATGCCATGTTTAGAACTAGGATTACCATGTTCCATTGTTACCAATTTTGATCTTTGAAGCATGTGTATATATATATGTATATATCTATGTATATATTTTCCCCGATTTCAATTTTGGGGGTCACGTGCCTAATTAAGTGACCAATCTTGATGTGTTGAAGTGTAGAGGGACCCACAAGCTTGCTTGGGTGCCCCCGTGTTATCTACGTCATAGATCTATGACTTTTCGTATTTTTGCAGAGTTCGATCGATCACGTTTTTCTCTGATCGATCAGAGAAAGATCGATCCCACTCAAATCCTGATCGATCCGACTTGGATCGATCTCATCTTTTTCCTGTTCAATCGAACATCACAGATTTGCATATCCACTTCAAATGCCATCTTTTGTGTTCCATTCTATCTTATTTTTGCCCAATGCCTATGGTTTCCACATTGGGTGCATTTTATTCTGTCATATTTAGCATGTTTCACTTATTCATTGTGTATACCTTACTGCATTTCAACTTGCATAAATTAATGTTGATTATTCTGAGTTATCTATCTTACCTGACAAACATAAATCTATTTGTGTGCTTTCAATTCTAAATTTCATATATTATTCCTATACTGACTCCATTTGCAAGTTTTCTCTTCTTTTGCAGACCATGGCCCGAGTCAAGACTCTGGCTAACCGACAGTATGTATACCAAGTTCGACAGTGTGTGAAGGAGCTAGAGGAGCCCACAGAGCCTTCCCATGCTCAGGACCCAGTTCCAGACCAGGCTACAGCTCAGTCCTCATCAGCCGATACCAGATTATAGTTTTCTGCTTCCGCATCATCTTCTTCTGATGAGGCTAAGCATGTACCACCTCCTTCACCACCACCAACACTGTTAGGCCAGATCTGAGACAGACCTAGTAGGAGATATACATGCCTTTAGGTGGCACATGAGTAGGTATTCGACATTGCCTTCTTTTCCCGGTCGATTCTGACCCGGGCGGCATTCGATGATATTGACCGGTGGGGCATATTAGCTATTTTTGCTCTAGTCACTTATCCAGTTTACCCGAGGCTCGTCCAGTTCTTCTTCTAGAACCTCTGGCCAGCCCCGAGTAACCTATCGGAGCTGCGGACTACTATAGATGGCCATCTCATCCGTATCACTGTTGAGTCATTAGCCACTTCTTCTCAATGCCCGCATATCTGCCCTCTCGGCCTTCATTATCTTATTCTCAAGTGGCCCTCTAATGCAAATATGGTTGTTGCCCTGACTGGTCACTGCAGTGATGGCGAGACATTCGCCACGAGGACTTATCTGCTCGACGATCTTTGGTTCTTCGATTTGGTCTTATACCAAAACATATTTATGGCGAGCCATAAGATCGAGCGGCGCTCAAATTTTCTGGCTACCCTCTACGCCTTCTATACAAGGCATTGGTTCTTTGCTCCTACACTTATTTGGAGTGTCAGCCACTTTTCTCCCCTTTAGACATTTTATTACACAGATCCTTCGGGACCAGCATTATCCATTTCACCCGAAGGAGCATACTAAGTCAGGGGCTTGCCACTATGGAAAGAAGGATTGGAACAAGAGCTATAATGCTCTTATCAGGAGCTTAGAGCAGGAGGCCATTTTCGCAGCTGAGGAGGATGCGGAGTTGGAGGAGGCAGAGGCAGCGCAGGCAGCAGTAACAGAGCATAATCCAGCAGACCCACTGGCGGTTGTGGATGTACATCTGGATATCGATTTAGAGCGAGAGCTTCCAAAGGAGTCACCACATCACTCTCTGGCAGGGTCGCCATTGCACTCTCAGGAGCAGGCTTAGGATGTACCTCAGTTTCACGAACCAGTTATCCCTGAAGCTCCAATTCTGACACCTAGCCTAGGAAAGCGTATACAGACTTTGGAGGACGCGGTTGTCTCTCTTTGGTAGGATGTGGCCTCCCTCAGCACTGATGTGACTACTCTCTGCTTAATCATTTTGGCTGCGTTACAGGATTTATCTAGAGATATCTGGGGACCACGGCCCAATCGCCCGACCTCCTCTTCCTGATCTCTATCTCTTTACTCTCATCATTTTATATATCTGTGATACATTACTGTTATTTTGATACTGTAATTTTTGCAGCCAGTCTGTTGGCCCTGATACTGTGATGTACTGTAGATTATTTTTCTCTACATGCTATGTCTGGATGTCATATTCTTATATTGATACATCTATCTATTCTTGACTCCATTATTAGGTGCATTCCAGTAACTTCAGTGAGAGAGTGCTGCCCTAAATTTTTCAGGACCATCCTTTTTCCTCTCTCCTTATTCCATTTATTATCCCATTTACACTTGCATATCCACTGTGCACTGTTATTATCCCCTTTGTTATCTGATCAGCTTTTATCCCAATGCCATTTTTTCAGGACCACAGTCAATCCCAAGTTTGGGGGGGGGGGGGGGGGGGGGTTGTACCACCCACTTCGGATATTTGTCTCCTGGCCATTCTTTGCCTTAGCTGCACTGGTATACTCTTCCATTTATTCTTTTTGCACATTAAGGACACTGTGCCATTTAAGTTTGAGGGTAATGGGTGTTAATTGCAGTGTTTGCTTTCAATTCAAAATTTTGAGCATGACTTGTGTATTTGAGGGATTTTCTATGATTGGTCCATAACTAGCTGTGATTTTGATCTTTTGAGGACTATATTGCTTAGAATTTAAAAATTGCTTGACTTGAGAATCTAATACTCCTTGTATGCCTTGTGGATGTCATTTAGGAGTACATTTTTCAAAAGATTGATATCTTGCTTGCACTTGTGGTCCACATCAACCTGATTTTGTGATTGTTTTGAGATTCACTCTAAGATTCTACACTAGCACAGGCATACACTAGAATTCATTTGTGGGGTGCATGCTTTGTTGATTATTGAATTGGTTATATCCCAATTGGGCTAGTAGTGCATTGAAAGCTTTCATTCTTAATAAAAGGTGGATAACAAACCCTTTTTATTGAGTAGCTGGGATTCTAGCCTCATCAAGCACTGAATTTCTCGCGCCGAAAGGTGGAGGGCCCAAACTCTCGGTTAATAATTGTTCTTACAAAAAAAAATTTAAATAAATAAATAAAATAAAATAAAAAGAAAATAAAAGAAAGAAAAAGTTGCAAAAGTAATAAAAGTGAGGACTTCTCCCAAAAGGTGAGAAGTGGGAAATGATTAGATGGAGATTGTTTTGATTTATAGTCTAGTTGATTTGAGCTTATAAGTCCTTAGGGGTGTTTGAACACCTAATGCCCTAAAGCCATCTGGTTTGGGAGTTATTGACCTAATGCTCGACCTCGTGGATTGCTAGAAAGCTTAATAGATCAACATATTGCACTATGCTTCCATCTTTGATCCTTAGGATTAGGGAAAAAAAATGAAAAAAAAAAAAGAGTGAAAATAATAAGCGCACCTAGATCAATAAAGCTTTAATAAAAGGTTCACCCTTTGTCTTGATGATCGGTAGTAGATTTGTATGCTAGCTTGAGGGTAAGGATGTGATCATTTCTTTAGTTGGCTAAGATAGCAACATATTTGATGTTGGTCCACTCAAAAAGGATTCTAGTGTTGTTTCGATTTGTATGATCATTTTCTTGATGTGTGGAGGACCATACTTGTTTGCTTGATGTTGAAATTTTGGGAGATTGCTTGGAAATGGTTGAAAAATTGCATACTTGAGGTAGTTTTCTCCCAATACTTGTTTGCAATATTGGTGCCTTTTTTGTGAGAATGAGCTTAATGTTTGTGGGTATCATTTCTGGAAACCCTCACGGGACTTCACTCGTCCACTAGGGGTAACCTAGGGGTTTAAAAGGCTTGTTGCATGTGCTAAATGTAATCGTGTTCCCTACGAAAGGGGCATTATCCATTTATTGCTTTCTAGTTCGTACTTGATTAGTTGTTGATTTCATTTCATTACTTTGTAGTTCATTGCTAGGGACCAGCAATATTTAAGTTTGGGGGTGTGATGAGCGCTGAAAAGTGCACATTTAAACCCTTTAAGCTCGAGTATTCTAGGACCTTTACCTATCTTACTTTCCTATTTTAGACTAATTTCATGTTACTGCCCTTTTCAGGTGCTTATTCCCAAAATAAGTCAATTCAGCCAAATTAAAGCATAAAAGAAGCAATCTCAAGCTGAATGGAAGAATGGAGCAAAGTGAAGCAAAGTGGTGGAAATCAGTAAACTTCAATTGATCAAGAATACTTTTGATGGATCTCACATTGATCAATCTCGCCTTACCAAGATGGATCAGACCCTTTGTCCTTATCCTTAAAGAATTTCCATCTTCGATCGATCCAACTTTCTTCAGATCAATTGAACTTCTTTTATCTTATCCCCACCTACCACTTTTGTCTTTTTCCCAAAATATCCCAAAAATATCTCAGATTTGTCTTATTCCAAAAAGGCGCCACTAAGGATTGATCGATCTGGCCTAAATTCGATGGATCTGGCCACAGTTCAATCGATCTCATATGAACTCGATCGATCGAACCTCCTCAAGTCTGAATTAAAACAGAGTCCAGCTCATTAAAAGATGACTCATGGTGAAATCATTAAAGGGACCCTAGTGCATAAGACCTAACCATTGGGTGTCACACTTGAGCTACCTATAAAAGGATTTTGAGCCATTTTTACATCATATCTTCATATATCATCATATCTTGAGAGAACATAACTTAAAATCACATATCTTGGAGAGGAGGCTCGAGCTTAGAGAGACATGCACTATTTTGGGAGTTCTTCCATTCTTCTAGGGTTTCCATCAAGAAGAAGAGCATTTCTACCATGGAGATGGCCCTTAAGGGTTGGAAGACTACATCAATGAGTGGTTAAACATCTTCTTGGGGCTAGAGTTAGCCCTAAGCATGCCTTCTAGACCTTAATGCTTTGTATTTTGAGGGGATTTGTGTTGTAATGTTGTCTTAACACTTGATTTGTATATGAATCTTGTTCTTACAATGATTTGTGTTCATTAATACTTCTAATTGATCATTTTATTTTATCCATATGTCTATGTATGCTAGAGTAATGGTTCATGTGTTTATCTCTTGGTTTTGTGATATTGATGCATGTCTATGTGTATTAATGCTATGAATCTATAGATTGTTAAGGCATAGTGCTTAAATAGTATAGTCTTGTGGTTTGTTTGGTGGTTCATACTCATTTCTTAATAGATTGTGCCTCTACCTTAGTTTAATTAGTTTAATTTTCATGTCCTTAGCTCAGAAGTAGTGTAATTGCTTTACTTTCTTAGATGTGATGACAATCCATACTTGTTTAATGTTCTATACTTATGAATGCAAGTAATATAATTCTCTAACTTGTTAATGTGTTGATTGAGAGCTTAAAGGAATGAATAATGGCTTAGTTTGATATATTGTGCTATTCACTAGGTTGTTTAGACAATATATACTTAATTAGTCAATCCATGCTTGTTGATTCAATCAATCACACCTCATTGTATTGCAACACATGTTTCCCCTCATTTATTACACATTGAATATCTAGAATGGTGATATTTAGTGGTGACCTCTAGATCCCAAGACTGCTCTCTCTTGTTCTCTACCCTTTTATTTATTTCAATTGCTTTATATTGAATTCATTTACATTGTTCTTTAATTAACCGAACAAACAATCTTTTGATCATTTGACCTACTAATCCGATCTTGTTTCCATATTAACATTGCCCCCAATCTCTTGGGACGATCCCTACTCACCCTAGCTATATTAGAAGTTGGAGGTAGTAATGGCTCTTTATAAATTTAAACTTGGCCACATTTTCATTGAAACTTTGGTTGGTCGATACGACTAGAACCACACCACTACCAAAATGAATAACCACTTTGTGGTTGTTTAATTTATTAAATCCAACATTTGCACTCATTTGGGTATGCCAAGAACCATGATTAGTGATAGTGGAAAGCATTTTTGAAATCAATTCTTGAAGCAATTATTTCTCAAGTACTCCGTTACTTATAAAGTCGCCACCCCTTACCATCCTAAAATAAGTGGGCAAATGGAAGTGTCAAACCGGGAAATTAAATATATTCTTGAGAAAACAGTAAACACAACCCGGAAAGATTGGCCACACAAGTTGATGATATTGGCATGTCTCCTTATAGACTTGTATATGGAAAGCCTTGACATCTTCCGGTTGAGCTAAAACACAATGCTATGTGGGCAGTTAAAAAGCTTAATCTTGACTTTGACAGAGCCAAAGAGAATCGTTTACTTTAATTGAATGAGTTGGAAGAGTTAAGACACAATGCTTATGATAATGCCAAACTTTACAAATAAAGAACTAAAGCTTTTCATGATAAACAAATTATGAAGAAATCTTTTGAACTCGGCCAAAAAGCATGGCTCTTCAACTCTAGGCTTAAGCTCTTTCCCAAGAAGTTGCGTACCAAATGGGAAGGCCCTTATTGGATCATTTCTGTTGTGTCTCATGGGACGGTTGAGATAAAAAGCTTAAAAGATGGCAACACATTCAAAGTGAATGGCAAAGGTTAAAGCCCTACATTGAAGGTCAAGTTTTTCAAAGACATATGGAAGCCGCTCTCTTGGTGGATCCTATCTATGAAGAGATTTAGTGATGCACTCGGCGTCAACTAGGAATATTACATTGTTTTTCCTAGAGTCTCATTCATTCTTTTTGTAAACTTTCTTGGATTAGTTATGTTCTTGCTTGTTTAATCGATCGCAAGGTTATCACGATCGATCAAACTTCTCTGCGGGTAGAGAATTATGTCTCTGTTCCATTGTTCAAAGATTCACTGCATATTTCAGGTCTCTGTGTATCGTTTGAACTTCCTATCCGATCAATCAGAGCCTCCTCAATCGATCCAATTATCCCTTCAATCGATCTCAGTTCTATACTTAGAAAATTTTTGAATCTTTGAAAAAATCATCTCTCTGTCTATCGTTCAAATGTGTCTATAGGTTTTCAGGTCTTGGATCGATCGAGGTCCGATTGATCATACTCCGATCGATCGTAGTTTTGAAAAGAAAAAAAAAAAGAATTTCAAAGTGGCATTTTGTCTTGCTAGAGATGTTAAACTTAGCAATCATTGTGCATATTTCTTGCATTCTTATTTCTTTACATGTTTTGACCAAAATAAATAAATAAATAAATAATACAAAAATTGATTTCACTATTGTGCCCCTTTGTGTAATCATACATACTTTATGATTTATCTTGGGCTTGATCTCATCTTATGTTATATTGCCTTCGAATGCATGATTTGATTATTCCTATCCCATTTCATATTTGATGTGAGTTTACTACTGTGGATTATTCAAGTAGGTTGTTGATTCCAAGTTTAGGGGTGCACAATTTCCCAATGGATTATTACCGGGCTTCATAGTCTTTTCCACCACGGTAGAATCTTTCCATCTTTTCTATTATTCTCATTGCACATTGAGGACAATGAGTGGTTTAAGTTTGGGGTAAGGTGACTTTGTTGCATTTTTTATAAGGTCTTGATCTTTAAATGCATGATAGAGATTTGAGATCGATGTTTGCTATGATTTTGATCTTTTGAAGACTATATTACTTAGAATTTAAAATGCTTAACTTAAGAATCCAATACTCCTTGTATGCTTTGTGGATGCTATTTAGGAGTAAATTTTTTGAAAGATTGATGTCTTGTTTGCATTTGTGGTCCACATCATCCTAATTTTGTGAATGTTTTTGAGATTTACTTTGGGATTCTACACTAGTACATGCACACACTAGCATTCATTTGTGGGGTACATGCTTTGTTGATTATTGATATGGTTATATCCCAATTAAGCTAGTAGTGCATTGAAAGATTTCATTTTTGATAAAGGTGGATAACAAACCCTTTCACTAAGTAGCCGGGATTCTAGCCTCATCAACCACTGAATTTCTCAAGCCGAAAGGTAGAGGACCCAAACTCTAGGTTAATAACTTAACAAAAATAAAATAAAAATAAAAAATATATTGTTGTAAAAGCAAATAAAAAAGTGAGGACTTCTCCCAAAAGGTGAGAAGTGAGAAATGATTAGATGGAGATTGTTTTGATTTGTAGCCTAGTTGATTTGAGCTTGTAAGTTCTTAAGGGTGTTTAAACACCTAATGCTTAAACACCTAATGCCCTAAAGCCATCCGATTTGGGAGTCGTTGACCTAACGCTCGACCTTATGGATCGCAAGAAAGCTTAATAGATCAACACATTGCATTATGCTTCTATCTTTGATCCTTAGCATTAGAAAAAAAAAAAATTTAGTGACAAGAATAAGTGCACCTAGTTGAATAAAGCTTTAATAAAAGGTCCATTCTTTGTCGTGATGATCGGTACTAGATATGTGTGCTAACTTGAGGCCGGATGTGATCATTTCTTTAGTTGGCTTAGATAGCAACATATTTAATGCTGGTTCACTTAAAAAGGATTCTAGAGTTGTTTAGATTTGTATGATCATTGTCTTGATGTGTGAAGGACCATATTGCTTGCTCAATGTTGATATTTTGGGAGATTGCTTGGAAATGGTTCAAAAATTGCAAACTTGAGTTAGTTTTCTCCCAATGCTTATTTAGAATATTGGTGCCTCTTTAGTGAGAATGAGCTTAATGTTTGTGGGTATCATTTCTGGAAACCCTCATGAGACTTCACTCGTCCACTAAGGGTAACCTAGGGGTTTAAAACGCTTGTTTCATGTACTAAATGCAATTGTGTTCCCTACCGAAGTGGTGTTATGCATTTATTGTTTTCTAGTTCATAATTGTATAGTTGTTCATTTCTTTATTTCCTTTGTAGTTCATTGCTATGGACTAGCAATATTTAAGTTTGAGAGTGTGATAAGTACTGAAAAGTGCGTATTTAAACCCCTTAAGCTTGAATATTCTAGGACCTTATTCTATCTTATTTTCCCGTTTTAGTCTAATTTCATGTTATTTCCCTTTTCAGGCACTTATCCCCAAAATAAGTCAATTCAGCTAAATTAGAGCATTAAAAGATATAATCTCAAGCTTAGCGGAAGAAATGAGCAAAGTGGAAGCAAAGTGGTGGAAGAAGCCTTCTTCGATCGATCGAACCAAGCTCCGATCGATCACACTATGATTGTTCCAACCATGCCATGATGGATTGAGTCTTTTGTCCTTATCTTCAAGAAAATTTCCCTTTCAATCGATCCAACATTTCCTTCGATCGATTGAACCCTTTTGATCTTATCCTCACCCACCACTTTTGTCCTTTTCCCAAAAATATCTCAGCCTTTTATTATCCAAAAAGTGTGCCGCCATGGTTTGATCGATCTGAGCAATCTTGTGCTCGATCAAACTACCTCAAGTTGCGTGAAAAACAGAGCTCCAGCCAAATTAAAGGTATGCTCATGGTGCATTTATTTGGAGGTCCTAGTGCACGAGGTCTGACCATTAGGTGTGACATTTGAGCTACCTATATAAGGATTTTGGCTATTTTCAGTAAAGAGGTTGATTAGGTTTTGAAAAGAGGCTAGAGATTTAAAAGAAAAACACACATTTTGGGAAATTTCTTCCACTCATCTACGGTTTCTACCAAGAACACAAGGGAGGAAGATGATTTCTACCATGGAGATAGCCCTTGAGGGTTGGATGACAATATCAATGAGTGGCTAAACCATTCTCTTAGGGCTAGAGATAGCCCTAAGCATGCCTCCTAAACTTTGATGTTTTGTAATTAATGGGGATTTGTGTTGTAATTCTTGTCTTGACATCTTATATATATATATAAATCTTGTTTTTACAATGATTTGTGTTATTTTAATGCTTCCAATAGATCATTTAATTTTATCCATATGTCTATGTATGCTATAATGAATGTTCATGTGTTTACTTCTAGATTTCGTGACATTAATGCATGTCTATGTGTGTTGATATTATGAATCTAGTGATGGTCAAGGCATGGTGCTTAAATAGATTACTCTTGTGGTTTATTTGATGGTTCACACTTGTTTCTTGATAGATTGTGCCACCTCCTGAGTTTAATTAGTTTAACTTTCATGTCACTAGCTTAGTTGTAGTGTAATTGCCTTACTTTCTTAGATAATTGGACAATCCATTCTTGTTATTTGATGTTCCATGCTTATAAATGCAAGTAGTATATTTTTCTAATTTAATGAGTGTGCATTAATTGTGGACTTAGGGAAGGATTAATGGCTTAATTTGATATGCTGTGCTATTCACTAGATTGACTAGACAATGTATGCTTACTTGGCCATTCATACTTGATAATTCAATTAATAGCACACACTTTCATTTACAACACACAATTCCCCTTAATCCATCAAGTATTGAATGTCTAGGAAAGTTATGCTTAGTGGTGAACTCTATGACCCCAATACTCCTCTCTCATATTCTCTACACCTCATTTGTTTTAATTATTTTACATTGCATTTATTTAGTTTAAATTGTATTCTAATTCAACCAACAAACCATCTTTTGATCATTCGACCTACTAATCCAACATTGATTCCAAGCAAAAATACGCTTTCTTTCCCATGGGATGATCCCTACTTACTCTAGCTACATTAATAGTTAGTAGTGGTAGTGGCATTCTATAGATTTAAACTTGGCCATACTT
The DNA here is from genome assembly GCF_030987335.1 of Cornus florida. Classification (NCBI taxonomy): domain Eukaryota; kingdom Viridiplantae; phylum Streptophyta; class Magnoliopsida; order Cornales; family Cornaceae; genus Cornus; species Cornus florida. The sequence goes on along the minus strand of NW_026775573.1, from coordinate 75,471,476 downwards.
CACATTTCACACACCACTTTTGTGCTTTGGTATCCACGATGCTATCATATGCCATAGGATGTTTAGGCACCTCAGGCTATTGAGGGTATGTTTTCTTTTCTTTTTTTTTTTTTCATAATTGGTGATGTATAAATAAAAAGAAATATTTACAAATGCACAGAAGGCATACCCTTAGAAAAAATAAATAATTAGAAGATTGAAGTTGAAGACAAAATTAGAAAATAAGACCAAATCAAAATAATCCCTGGATAAACAATAAGGCAGCATCAGCAGCCCAAAATCAAGCCAAAATGTCAGCCAAACCAGCATCTTGAACCTGTAGAACCTCCATAAGCATAGTACGAGCCACCACTTCAGGAGCACTGGCGATCCCATCATGTAATCTAATATTTCGTTCCTTCCAAACAGCCCATAAAGAAGCAGGAAACAAACTTTTAAGTGATCTAGAGTGAATATATTGATGATGACGCCATTCCCAAATCTGATTAACTGTATTTAAAACCAAAAATTGATCCATCTCCCATCTTAAGACACCTCCTAACCACCTCCAAAAAGCTGTAGTGAAGGAACATGAGACAAACAGATGTGCAATTGTGTCACATCACGTAGACACAAGGAACATCAAGGGGCTAATTGAATCTTCCTTCTCTATAAATTAACCATACTAGGAAGCTTGTTATGCAACACACACACTGCTATAGTAGACCATCGAGGACGAGCCTTACCCCAGCAAATTTTGTACCACTGCACAGTACCAAAAGCAAATCTGCAAATATCCCAAGAAGCCTTAAAAGAAAATTTACCTCCATCCCATAAAATTTTGTCATCCTGAGTTATATGCACGGATTGTAAGAACTGTCTAAATGAAGAAATATATCATTCGACAACAACCGAAAGTCCCAATCCCCATTAACTATCAAAGCATGAACTTTACTGTGCAAATCCAAAGATAGTCTACGAGCCATCCTATGGCCAAATTTCTGAGTAAGAGTTTGACCAAGACACCAAGGATCAAAAAATAACTGAACCAAATTCCCAGTCCCAATCTAATAATAAATATTAGCTCTCATAAAATCTCTAATGTCCACCGTAGATTTCCAAATGACAGAATCTGTCACTCTAGAAATCACATTCCAATATGAAGAGTTAGGAACGTATTTCTTCTTAAACCAAAAGATCCATAACATGTCCTTGCTTAACAAGAAGTCCCACACCAGCACACTTCTGGACACCATTTGAACATCCCCCAATTTCCTAAGACCAAAACCACCCTCCTGTTTAGGCCATGAAACCATGTCCTATGACAACAAGTGAATTTTCTTAGAATGCTCTGAACTACCCTATAAAAAATCCCTGCATAACTTCTGGATCTAGTTAACAATACAAATAGGCACCACAAATATACTACACCAATATAGGAAAATAGGATTCACAACTGATTTCAGAAGTTCAAGTTTGCCAGCTACGGACAACAACTTAGTACTCCAACTATGAATCTTATTAGTTATTTTATCCACCAATTCCCTATAATTAGATTTCTTCAGACCTACAGCACACAAAGGTAACCCCAAATATTTAATAGGGAATTGCTCCACTTTACATTGTAAGATGTTCAATAACACTTGTTTCCTCCTCACTGCCCTAGAAAACAACACACTACTCTTTTGGGGGTTGATTTGTAACCCAGAGAGATCCCCAAACTTGGAGAAAATAGAAGACAAAGCCTGGGCATTTTGAATAAAAGCCTCACACACCACCAAAAGATCATCAGCAAAAAATATGTGGCAGATAGAAGACTGCGGCTTCCTAACAGAATAAGCAGCTGTGATTTGACTATTAATAACAGCATCACAAAGAGATTTTGATAGATACTCAGTGACTAATGTGAACAGCAGAGGAGATAAAGGGTAACCTTACCTAAGACCTCTTTCAGGTTGCAGAGATCAAAGCAATCCATTTAGCAGAAAATCCATAATTTTGAAGTGCCGTGAATAAAAATTCCCAAGAAACAGAATCATATGCCTTCCTAATATCAACTTTCAGAGCCATAGTGGTATGCCTAGGATGAGAAAAATCCCTAACTAATTCATGAGACATAATTAAAGCATCTTGGATCTTCCTACCTTGTACAAAGGCACATTGTTCTGCTCCAACCAGTTATCCTAATTGGCATGCTACTGAACCTGAAAAAATCTTGCACTGTAGCAACGACTTCCTTATCCACAATAGCCCAGAAAGTTTGAAAAAATCGAGCTGGGAAACCATCAGGACCTGGGGTTTTATGTGGATTAAACTGCATAACTACAGATTTAATTTCATCATAAGTGATAGGAGCCTCCAGCACATTAATCTCAACTAGACCAATAGTCTTCCTTGGCAACTGATTAACTAATCCATTACAAGGCTTCTTGGAAAATAGTTGTTGATAGTAATCAACAAACCATCCTCTAATCACTGCCATATCAGTAGATTTATGACCCCCAACACCTTCCACCGATGTTATAGCATTAAAGTTCCTGTGTTGTTTCAATTTATGATAAAAATAACTTGAACATCTATCACTCTTCTTAAGCCACAGCACTCTAGATTTTTGAGCCAGCATAATTTCTTCATCTACAACTGCTGTTTGGTACTTCTCTCTCGCTGAAAACTCACGGTTAAAATTAACTTTAAAATGAGCAGAAAGCAACATTAATTGGATAACCTCTAACTCTTGTTTAGTAGTTAAAAGCCTCTCCCCTACATCCCTAGAAACATTCTTATTCCAATCCTTAATGCATTGTTTGACATTCCTCAACTTGTTAAGAAGATTATGAGAAGGAGAACCAAGAATATCCAAAGACCATGCCTTCTCCAGAATTGAATGAACATAGCTTTCAATACATCAAACCTTAAGCATCTTAAAAGGCTTAGGACCATATAGTCTTGTTTAGTTTGATGGTGTGTGTCAATCACCCAACGCTTGAATTGTGATAAATGTGGCCAAGTTTAAATTTGTAAAATTTCACTACCATTACTAACTACTAACGTAGCAAGAGTGAGTAAGGATCGTCCCAAGGGGAAAGCAGGGTATTATAGAACTAATGTTGGATTAGTAGGTCAAATGATCAAATAGGGTTTGGTTTGGTTAATTAAACTAATGGTTTAATTACAACAATGTAAACTAAATGACAATCTAGAAATTAGGGAAAAGAATATGAGAGAAAGGTCTTGGGGCTTAGAGTTCACCACTACGCTTCATGTCACCAAACACTAGCAATTATAAATTAATGGGGAAATTCATGTTGTAAATTGTGTGTATGTGTGTCATCAATTGAAAACAAAACATGGATGGCAAATAAGTATAGATTGTCTAATCAATCAAGTGAGTAGCACAATCTATCAAATGAGATAATTAACCATTCAATTAAATCACAATTAATGCACACACAAAAATCTAGAGAAATTTGCTTCTTGTGCTCATAAGTATAGAACATCAAACAACAAGAATGGATTGCCCACCTATCTAAGAAATTAAAGCAATTACACTGCAACTATGCTAATGACATGAAAATTAAACTAATTAAGCTAAGGAGGTGGCACAATCCATTAAGAAATAAGTATGAACTATCAAATAAACCACAAGAGTAATCAATTAAGCACCATGCCTTGACCATTACTAGATTTATAATATCAACACATATAGACATGCATCAATTTCATAAAATCTTGAGATAAGCACATGAACACTAATTCTAACATATATAGACATATAGATAGAATTAAATAATCAATTGAAAACATTAATCCATGCAAATCATGTAAAAATTACAAGATCTATATTTATTCATGGTTAAAACATCATTTACAACTAAAATCCCCAAAAATATATAAAAGACTAGGTTTTGGAAGCAAGTCTAGGGGCAATCTCTAGCCCTAAAAGAAGGATTTAGCCACTCATTGTAGTGGCCATGGAACCCTCAAGGGTTAGCTTCAAGGTTGGCATCATCTTCTTCCTCCTTACTTTCTTCATAGGTTCTTAGTTCTAAAGAGAGAAACTATTTCTATATTTGGTAATATATCCACTAAAGGAACTTTTTACAAATTAGTTTATATCCTCTCCTACCTTTATAGTGGTCAACATCTCCTCACTCTCTAAAGTATTAAAGGTCGTGATAAAATCATAATAAAAAAAAGGAAAGTCCTCATTAATCTTATTGTGCTCTATTGGATTAGCCACTAAGTCACTTGCCACTTCCTCCTCTATACAAGATAGAGTGTTAGGCATTAGCTCACTTGTCTTATCCTCCTCATTCTCCTCAACCTCATCTATATAAATTGAAATTCTTGCTATTTTTTTCATTTGCCTCTTCCTCCTCCTCTTGACGAGAATGAATACTTGCAATTTGCTCAACTTGAGCTTCAAGCTTGGGCTAAGATATGAGAATGAGAATTAATAAGTTGAGCTTGTGAAATATGCATATCAAGTAAAGCTAACACTTTTTCTTGAAATTCAGGTGAGTAACTAGAAGATGGGGGAGTTGGTTCTTCATAAAATGGTGGGGGAGGGTAATAGTCATAAAGAGGATCATGAAAGTGATTAAGTCCATAATTAAATGCTAATGCATGTGGTGCTTTGGACTCAATCTCATAAGGATCAAAATATAGTGGCGGGACATAAGCTGAGGGGAAATAATTTTCCCCCAAACTTGGATAAAACATTAGCTCCATCCACATTCGAAATCCAAGTGCAACAAAATATTGGCCTCCACACGGGCCGATGATATTGCAATAAAAACAAAGCCTCCACACGGGCCAATGCTTGGACAAAAATAAAACAATTAATTAGCCTTAACAAGGGATATCTCAAGCATACAAATAAGTGAAACAATTAAGTTACAAAATTTTCAAGAAATGCTCACAAAGGTCCTTAAGCAACTTCAAATTCCAATGCTAGCTTTAAGCTCCAATGAATGCTTTAAGATCCAATGTTTACCTTCCTTGTAGTCAAGTACCTAATTGGCAAATAATATCAAGAATGAGAAAATAATATACAAAAGAAAATAAAATAAAAATAAAAGTAATCAGATGAACACTATTGTCTAGTCTAATTTCAACAAAACCGTTAATCCCCGGCAATGACGCCAAAATTATGATGCAACCCGAGCGTGTGCACAAAATAAAGCACAACACTTTGAGTTTAGAAATTAGTGTCAAGTGGGCATCATACTTTAAATTTATAAACCGCTTAACACCTATATTATGTAGTATGAGTGAGAAGGGATTGTCCCAAAAGATTATAGTTGGAATTTAATTTCGACTCTAATGTACCAAATGATTACAAATGAAGGTTGGTTGTTTGATTACACTAAGATACAATTAATTAAAATGCAATCAAATAAAACTAAAACTGAGTTATGGATTTAAAAGATGAGAAGTGAGGTCTTGAGGAGCATTGGAATCGTTACCAAGCTCGTTCACCAAACCACACACTTTCAACTAATTTGGGGAAAACCTTCTTATGAACAAAACGTGACTACTAATTGTAATATTGAGCATGGACCATCAAATTCAGGTATGAATTGTCTACCTAACCAATAATTAAACTAAGTGTAGAATAACCCATCAATCCTAAGCGTGACCCATCAAATTAGTAACAATTATAGCACACATCAATCTAGAGAATCATAGAATTTACAATAATAAGCCATAAAATATCAAATCAGGTACATATTATCTACTTAACTACAAGCATGAATTAAATTGTAGAACAACCCATCAAGTATAAGCATAACCCATCAAATTAATTGACAAACTCATTTAATGAAAACCATACATAGCCATCACTAAATCCTTAATTCATCACACATAGACATGCAACAAACATAGAGAAAATAGTGTAGTGATCAATTGCCCAATAATCACACAAGAAATCGAAGGATCATTAAAATCACAGGGCTAAAACACTAATCACAAGATAAATTCCCAAAAAAATTAAAAAGAAAGGTCTAGATTTACAAACTTAGGACTCATCCAAGCCCCAAGGAGAAGTCTAGCCAATCATGGAGGAGGTGGGTGTGATCTTGGAACCCTCAAGGGCAATCCCCAAATATGGTTCCATCTTCTTCCTTTTCTTCTTTATTGAATTCTAGAAAGAGGGTGTGTAGATCTTGAGATGTATTCTTAGTGCCTCCACTCTTCTCATTTCTTCTAACCCTAATCTCTAACTTTTCTAGAGAGAGAAAGTAACTATCACAATGTAAAAATATTATAATTGAAAACCCTTTACAATTGGTTCAATTCCCCTTTTATACAAGCTTCTTGGAGTAGTGAACAAGTCAGAAAATAAGCCTTTAAAATATCTAATCCCGCAGCCATATGGTAGGTGGAGTTCAGGCGCGCTCGGGAATTAAACAGCTCACTGCCAGCAAGGGCTTTGAGATAACTTCGATCAATCGAAGATGACGTGGCAAGAAAATATTTTCTGTTGACCTTATCCTTTGTTGAGTTGGCATGCTGACGTGGCTTCGATGGATCGAGAACCTTCGATTGATCGTGGCTGAGTCTTCGATCAATCGAGATTACTCCAATGCACTTTTTCTGAATTTTCTTCTTGACTCCAAAAATAAGCTAATAGGCTCTTTTTAGCCGCAACATTTGAGCACTTATCGGAAAAGAACAATGATTTCTCATTAAAACTAAGGGAGGGCTTTTCTTCTCCTCCAATAAGCTGCATGAGAGTAATTTTTTTCTTTCTTTTCTCTCTTAAAATTTACAATGTGAAAAGGAGACCTTCTAGCTTATGGGGAAATTAAGGAATGTCAGGTTTGTTTTTGTTTTTGTTTTTTTTTTTTTTAACCTCATGAGGGAGGAGCTATGATCTTTTCATTTTTGACCTATTGCGCAAGGCTGTTTTAGGTAAATGGCCTGGTCAAGCGACACCAGATTCACAATAGAATAACTTAGTGATATTTTCATATAGTTTTCTTGAAAACTACCAATTTCTCTAATATATACGTTGATTAGGGACAGGGGCGGAGTCAAGATTTCAAGTCAAAGGCATAGTGTTAAGAAAAAATAAAAATTATTTAAAGAAGTAGAAGAAAAAAGAAAAGAAAAGAAAAATGACAAAATTTAGAAAGGACAAAATAGGGTTAAATTTAAGATGGAAAATTTAACCTTTTTTTTAAGGAATTTAAAGAGTAAAGGGAAAAGAATGAAAGCATCAAGAGATAATTTTACAAACTAATAATTTTAGGGAGACATTATATATAAAAAATTATATATATATATATATGTATATAGAAAATAAAAAAATTATCATATATAATATAGTGGGCACTCCGACGCACACTGGCTCCACCCCTAAGTAGCAGGGATACAATGTGTAAGTACACCTAAGGTATTGTAAGAGGCGGAGCCAATTAAGGCCTGGGGCGGCACGTGCCCCCTGACCTAGCCACATCCAATAAAATACATATAGTTACTTTGTAACTTTTTTTTTTTTTTTTTCTAATTGAAGAAAATTTTATAAACATAAAACAATAGAATACAAAAAAGAACGTGAGTTAAAATCTCACTGAAACACACTCCTAAGAGTGAAGAGAAGAGAATAGCAGGCCTGTAACAACCCTAAAAACTCCTATCTATCCTAGCAAATTTTGAAGGCTTACCTTGCAATATTAAGACATCCCAAACAATACATTTCAATAAACTGGAAGGAATTCTAGCACTATCATTGTGCCATCTTCCATTCCTTTCATTCCATAAATAATATATAGTTGCTGTACAAACAAACTTCAAAACCTTATTTCTACATGAGTTAGCAGCAAACTGGTGCCCCAAATCAATAGCAAAAGCTTCAATACTAGTGAGTTTCTTAACCTTATTTCACATGTTTGTCTCTTGTGTTTACTCTTGGGAATTTGTGATTTTTTTTTAGTATAAATGAAAAATTATATATCGTGACCCCTAAATTTTTAATTTCTAAAACTATTATAATTTTTTCTTTCTTTTGTTCTTTAAATTCCTTAAATTTCTTTAAAAAAAAAAGTCAAATTTCCCTTTTTGAATCGTACTCTAATTTTTTTCTTTCAAATATATCTTATTCTTCTTTCCTTTTTACTCGTTAAAATTCTTCTTTTTGCCTCTTATATCAATGCTAATTGAATATTTAATATATATATATTTTAAACTGTGCCCCCTTTGAATTAAAATTCTGACTCCGCCCTGGTATTGTATATTTTCGCAATACTCTTTTTGAATATGATTATTCTATATATATATATATATATATATATATATTACGTATTTATCTTGACTGTGAGAAAAATTAAGAGGGAATAAATAGAAGCAATAAGAATAGTACTTACACACAGGAAGTATGTGAGTGTTTTTTTGCAGTGTCATGTGAAAAGGTGAAGGTGGCACAAAGTCTGGATCACTAGGTAGTAGTTGTCTTGGTAGTAGTACTACTAGGAAAATGAAATGGATCCCAGGCAGCCAACCAACGACAATGGCACAATATTCATGTTTGGCTACCCATTTTGTCCTCAAGTCCGAATCTTCTCTGCACTTTCCCAAGAGTCCTGTCGAGAGAAAATAACGCTAAAAACAGATTACTACTGTATAGTTGAAGACTAAATTCGTATATAGTTTTCAATCATTCATCTCCTTTTTAATTGACATTGTTGCCAATGTGACCCGTGATCTTTACGGATTTTCTGGCCTATGCTTTTGTTAATGGTCAGGGACGTCCCTCCCCATTCCCTGAAATTATGAAAAAAATCCACCTTTGCCCCCTACCCAATTTCATGGATCGTGGCGGTCGGGCTTATTCTATCATATCAATACAATTTTTAACAACATATTTAATTATCAATATTATGGATTTCAAAAATATCATACCACATTCCATCAATCAAATCATTTTTGAATTAATGATAAAATCAAATCCGTAGTGGAGGTTATTGTAATTTAGCTTGAAAATTTTTATAAAGTTACAATTTCAAAAGTAGGGATGTCGATCTAAAACAAAAGGCTGAATGAAGAGAAATTATGGGGAAGGGGACGTAGTTAATCGATGAGATAGATGTGCCTTGAAAATGAAATGTGTGAAACATTTTAACAAAGATGTAAATTCTGATTGAAGAATCTCTTTTTACTTGTTGTCGAACAATTAAGAAATTTTTAAAAGAATTATCGAGTCCTATTTTTGGCAATAACATGCGTGGTTGTGTTTCTTGCAGTTAGATCATATCGACTTATTTAAAAAACAAATATTTGAATATCAATATTATGGATATGATAAGTATCATATCACATTCCCACCAAATCACTTTTTGGATTAATGAAAAAAATGGAATCAGTAGTGTTTGGCCTGAAAAAAGCGGGTGCCGGTTCCGATGGAACCGGATGGGCGTGCCAGGAACTGCGGTACTGTAATGACCCGGACTTTTTCCTCCTTTTTCATTTTTGGTGATTTTCTTTTTTCGCCTTTTTCTTATTTTGTCTTTTACTCGTTTATCGTTTTTCCTTACTTAACCTCACTTCGGGTGTTCGGATTTGATTCCGGTTTTCATGCATTTATGATACTTGATTTCCATGACATTGGTATTTTCACTTTTCTTGAAAAGCATGCTAGTTACTTTTATTTTTCATAGAGGGCATGAATGCTTACTTTAGTGTAATTATTCATAACTTTTGGGATTTTAGTGTAATTATGCAAAATTATTATTTTTCGTTTAAGGGATCTTTTTGCAATTTATTTTAGAAGATTTTTTTAAAAAGGACCATTTTGCAATTTTTGGAAAGTGTGACAAGTGTCACAGTCTCATGGAGCCATTTGTTGGCATTTAGGTGAAGAGACTTGGCACCATGAACTTTTGACATTTGGTGGGTAGAGATTCATCCATGTGTTGGTCTTAGATTGGTGCACATGTAACCATTGATTGTTGACAAGTGTAAGCTTAGAATTAAGTCTTAGAAGAGGCATTGGATTGTTGACAAGTGTAAGCTTAGGATTAAGTCTTGGAAGAGGCATTGGATTAGTGACAAGTGTAAGGCTATGATGTAGTCTTGCATTGTGTGTGTGTGAGAGGTAGTGCAAGAGCACATAGTGAGTAGAGGATCTCTAGCCCTTCCACTCACCATTTTTATACTTTACTTCTTCATTTTATTATCTCACATGAACCCTAACAAATCCACCATTGGAGGAAAGCTTAGTCCATAGCTTACCCCTTCAATTTGGCTCACTTCCATACACCTTAGACTAAAAACCTTGGGAGAGAAAAGTTTCCTCTAATTCTCCTCTTCAAGAACCCAAAACCTGTTTTCCATTTTGTGCTTGGTAGCTTGGATTATAGAGATACAATTCTCTATTGAGGTAGGGGTGGTAGTATGTTTATTTTCTAAATGTTTTGAAATCCTTTGGGGTTTAATATATATTGTATACATGCTTTTAGAATTGTAGTAATCATACTATAGGAAATCCTTATGATTGACTTAGGATTTCATTGATCAAGCATGTATGTTGTGTATATATCTTGAGTAGGATTGTTGAAGTTGTATAGAATTCTTAATGATATAAGTTATTATGCTATTGTGATGGTAATCCTACATTCTATTAGATTACTATTGATAATTATGATTGTTTTAGAAGCTATTTGCTAAAATACAAACGTTTAGTATATATGGCTTATTGTTGAGGCATGCTTAAATTGATAAGTTAATGATATTGTTATGTGCATTATCATGTTAAGAACTTGTCATTTGGCATGCCATTCTAGACTTGGAACCCTAAGACATGGTTTGTATGGTTTCAAAGTACTTGTGCATGGAAGGTGGTTTATATGCCTTATTTTTTATACATAAGTTTTGAACTTGATATATATTTTGGATTCTCTTGGGACATAGTTACTAGTAACATGGCTAGAGTTTGGCTCTAGTGTGGGAGGTATGAGTTCTCCCCAATTGAGATAGTGCGCACTTAGGGTGGTCTTCCCTACGGGTTAATGCCCGGAATAACCGTTGAGGTCTCGGCAGAATTCCGAGCTTAGGTGTCCAAGGATTCCATTATTTTTTTTTGATTTCGCATTCATTTCCAAGTTGACAATCAATGCTATTTGTAACTTGTAAATTTTGTTATATGCGGTTTGATGTTATTAAGTACATCCTTTTGATATTGTGTTGTAATAGAATCATTGCATTAAGTTTAAGATGATCCCTTAGAACACCTTAAACATAGACGTTAAGTGGAATGCTCCCTTGTATTCATCTATATTGATCTTGCAATGATATTGAAACTTTAGGGTATACGCATATGCTTCTCCTACGAGTAACTTAATTACTCACCCTAGTGGTTTGGGTTGTTTTTCAATTAAAGAGACCATGTTCTTAGATGCTCATCATCCTTAGAAGATTTTGAGTTATTTGAAGCATTTTTGTATATTGACATGCACTTGTTTAGCATGCCTTCCTTTTGGATGTTAAATTTTGTATACCACGGATGTATGGTATTGTAGAAGCTAAGATGGCTTCCTTGATGTGTAATGTATATCTAAGAACACTTGAAGATGTCTATTTTGTATGCATAACATGAGGCCAAGTGCCATGTACATTTATATCACATGTATGCTAGTTTAATCCCATAGTTGTCTTATGAAATGATGAGAATTCGAGGTTTGACAGGTTGTGTTTTATATATGACATGTTATGTGACCATGCGTTATTGGAATACGTGTATTTACTCATTTTACATATGTGTGCATGCTCATTTTGGCACACAACACCATTCTTGATGAAATGAACACTTACAGTAGCATTCATTTGCACATTTTTGCTAAATGAGACCTTAAGGGAATTTTTGGTATTTCACTTGAAAAATAAATGTTGGTCTTAATATGGTTGACAAGAAAACATGATTTTAAGGGGGGTTACTTCACAACTTTTTTCCAAAAAAGACCTAGAAAGTCCTCAAAATGACATTTCAAGGTTGCATTTCAAGTGCAACTATAGGAGTTCGAGCGCTCTAAAGGGGAGTTCGAGCGCTCAAAGTTTGGGCAGAAAGTTTTGGCCTCGAATATTTACTATTGGAGTGGTTGAAGTCCTAGTTCGAACGCTTGAAGTACTGTTCATAGGTGTGTGTTTGTGTGTCTTGGTTCAGCATTATACCTCCGACTTCAAATTGTCATATCTTCCTCATTTTAACCCCGAATTGGTCCGTTCTTGAGTCTAAACTGACCGCATCAAAATAAGATTTCCAATGGTATAAATTAGAGTTTGAGATTCCTTTGGTAGCTCAAGATATTCAAATTTTAGTGGAGGGGTGTCAGTTTTTGGTTCGAACCGGGACAGGGTTTTTCTTCCTTCGACTTCAAGACTTGATATCTTTGCCATCTGGACTCCGAATTAAGTGATTCTTGAGTTTAAATTCATTAATTTTTCATTGTATTTCCAACGGTGTGCTTGGTAGTACTCACTTTTATGATGGAAATGATCATTTTACCCTTGGGTTCCTTTTGTCCATTTTTGAAATCTTGTTTCCACATTTGTTTTCTTTGGGTTCTGTGATCTCATTGAGGGTGTCTTTGGTGTCCTAGAGACATGTTGTGTCCCTAGGGATGTTGTTTCATCTTTTGCTTCCGTAATTTGGATCCGTTATCGGGTCATCTTTCGGTTCATCACTGACGCACAGGGTTGAAAAACCTTGGGCCGTCACAAGTGGTATTAGAGCCCCTAGGTTTGAACACCTTAGGACAATGGGTTTTAAGTGCATATCATGCTTTTGTTGATGTACTTTGATGCATTCACATGCTTTTGATAACATGTTTTGACTTTATAACATGTTTAGATGTTTCGTGATAACATGCTTAGTAGTATGACATGTCTTTATGCTTATATCCCTATGTGGTTAAGAGCACCTTTGTCTGACATGTATGCTTATCTGCTTAAGTGCTTAACTATTTTTAGAGCTTTCTTTGATTGCTTTAGCATGACAGTATGTTGCATACCTAGTCTTGTTTCTTGCTTCATTGCATTCATAGTATGAGTTGCATTTAGTCATAATAACTTGTGTTATTGTTGGCTTCCTTTCTTTTATACGTTTAGCATCATGGTTATCATGCGTAGAGAGTCTTCGCGTCAGGGCACTGAGGAGCAGGTGGCTGACACCGAGTTCACACGGGGTCTGGGAAGGCCCAGGATTCCAGTTCGTGGCGCGGATGCTGATCTGTCGCGGGCACTGACTTACGAGGAGCGAGTGGCTCAGGGTATCACTCAGGGAATTGCTGAATCCCTACAGGAGATGATACTTAAACAGGTGGCAGGGATACAGATTCCAGCACCGGCACCGGCACCGATAGTCAATGAGGCACTAGAGTACTTTATACGACTTCAGAGGGTCAAGATTGATCCATTTGCGGGGAGTTCAGATCCGCTAGTCTCAGAAGCATGGTTGGACCTTATGGTTCGCAAGTTAGATAGTATAGCGGTACCCATGGACAGGTTGAGGATTTCCTTGACTGCTTCTTTGTTCATGGGGGATGCAGATATCTGGTGGAGGTCTATGACCAATATCCACAATGTCGAGTTGATGACTTAGGATGAGTTTAGGGGCTTGTTCTTCGAGCGTTTCTTTCCTAGGGCTATGAGACGGGAGATGAGAATACAGTTTGTAGGTCTTTATCAGGGCACTATGAGTGTCATTGAGTATAAGACATGATTTACTTCTCTCTCTCGTTATGCCGAGGATATGGTAGCAACAGACGAGGCCAGGGCAATGAAGTTTTAGGATAGGCTACATCTTGACATTAGGCCATGGGTCTCCATTCTTGATTTGAGGACCTACAGAGGTGTGGTTCAGAGGGCTATGCTAGTTGAAGCAGAGGAACGGGATCAGTTACGGATCAGGGGTTCACATAAGTAGCCTCGCGGAGATAATCCATCATCTTCCGGGAGTCAGTGGAAGAAGGCTAAGGCAGGGAACAATACCCACTCAAAGGGGGCATCACAGCAGAATCGTTTTGCACCCACAGTTCCTGTATCTTCGGGATAAACCCAGGGAGTGGTTTGTTACCATTGTCAGCAGCCGGGGCACATTAAGCCTCGTTACCCACAGCTTCGGGCACAGGCCGGTCAGACTTCAGTTTCTACAAAAATAGGGCAGGGAGCTTGCTTCTATTGCAAGCGGCCAGGTCATCTCAGGAAGGATTGTCCAAAGTTGTTGAATAAGTCACGCAGTGGCACAGATTCACAGACGGTACCAGCACAGTCTGGTTTCAGAGTTCCTCAGGCACCACAGCCAGTAGCGCCAGTTGGGACTTATCCAGCCAGAGGTTCTACACCTACTGCTTCTATATATCAGTCAGGCTATCAGGGAAAATCACAACAAGGCTCAGGGACTCAGGGACAAGCCTACGCGCTTCCACAGGCGGATTGTGACGGCCCAAGTTTTTCAACCCGGTGCGTCAGTGATGAACCGAAAGATGACCCGATAACGGATCCAAAATGTGGAAGCAAAAGACAAAACAATGGTATCTAGAGATACAACATGACTCTAAGACACCATTATGACCCTCAACGAGGTCACGGAACCCAAAGGAATCAAATGGGGAAGCAACGTTTCAAAAACGAACAAGAATGAACCTAGGGAAAAAGTTGTCATTTCTAGCTTAAAAGTGGATGCCACTGAGCACACCATTGGAAAGACAACGAAAAATCAATGAACTTAGACTCAAAAATCGCTTGATTTGGAGTCCGGATGAAGAAGATATGGCTAACAGAAGAAGAAGGGGCAAAACGGTCCAAAAGTGCAAACCCTAGATCATCTAACCGGTTAGGAGACCTTCCTAACCGGTTAGGAGGCCAAAAATCACGACAATTACATTGCCCACACTCATCTAACTGGTTACGAAACCCCTCGTAACTGTTTAGATGTGAAGGGGCAGTAAGGGTGCGACCCAAAAACCAGGCAGCAGGGGTTTTTCTGGGAAAAATGAAAATTTGAGAACCAAGAAAACATTTTCTGGAAAAACTCAAAGAAGTGACCCCCCTCAAAATCGAGTTTTGTACATGAGTCTCAAAGAAAATTGAAAAATACGCAATGTGAAATGCCCAAAATGCCCTCCCAAGAAAACTGGTCCAGAGGGTCCAAAAAGCTGCTAAATTTAAAATCTGAGAGCTAAACTTCCGATGCCAAGATGGCATTTTTTGGAAAAACATGAAAAAGAAACCCCCATTGAAATCATATTTTCTAATCAACCATGTGAAGAACTGAATTTATTTCTCAAAGGAAATTCCCAAAATACCCTTAGGTCAGAAAATGCAACAAAAGTGTAAAATGAGTCCGTAGGAGGCTTATTTCACCAAAGAAGAAGCTTTGCCCGGAAACGACCGCGCACGCAGACGTAACTTACCTAGTAAGATGTGCTACAATGGTCCATGGCCCAAAAAAATGGCCGAAGCAAAATATGACCCCCCAACGGCAAAAATGCCAAAAACGAAGTTTGGAAAGAAAACTTGGAATTTAAAATCATGAGATAGTTTGAAAATGCCGTTTGGCCCTTGGCCACACTTCATACATGGTGAATGAATGCTAATGGAAGAATCAAAATGGAATTCCCACACCCAATGCAAACACGGTGAAGCAAAAACTCAATATTTTACAATACTTTCATAATATTCCATGAAGTCAAAATTTACATAAGATACAATTTACATGTCATTGGCCCCCGGCCTCATCTCATACATGTCAAATACATTGTAAAGAGTGTAGTCATGTACACATTACATATATGGAATCAAATGTACACATGTTGACATATAAGACTACAATTGGCATTCCAAGCCAACCTTCACCAAAAATGGAAGTCTCCAAGTCCACAAACTATCCAAGCATAATGAAGACCTCAACTTTGATTTTTATACCTGAAATATGCCCCAGTATCGTAGGGGTGAGTAACATAAAGCTACTCGTAGGAAATGAGCATGCATCGACCTACGTTTTACAAGTTTTCATGATTTAATCGTTGTGGTTCATTCCACCTAACGTCTGTCAAATGTGAGACTCAAGGAGCGTCCCAACTACCTTAGATCATTTCTAGCATCAATCACCTCATTTATGCAATTTTAGCAACATAGGTTCATCCTTACACAAAGCAACAATATAGGAGCATGCTTAAACAAAGCAACAACATAGGAGCATGCTTATAAAAGCAACAACATATAGATTCTCAAGGTTATCAACTTGAAGTCTAAAATGCAACATCAACTAAATATAACAATTTAGCATAATTAGAATATCTAATACCACACATCAAGATATAGATGCTCTAGGTTATCAACTAGAAATCTAAAAGTGTGAAATCAGCTAAATATAACAATTTAGTATGGATGTACTTAACAACATCAAAATCGCCAATAGCCAAAACCATAAGTTAACACGGTAAGCATGATTGTCAACTTGGAATTAAATGCAAAAACAAACAGCGGAAGACTTGGACATCACGCTTGGAATTCTGCCGAGACCTCAATGGTTATTCCGGGCACTAACCCATAGGGAAGACCACCCTAAGTGCGCACTATCTCAAGGACTAAGAGGACTCACGTCCCTGTACTAGAGCCAAACCCTAGCCATCTCAACTCAACGATGTTCCAAGATTCCAAAATAAGGCAAATAAGTTCATAACTTATACATATTACTACTACATAGTAACAAGTTAGCAATATAACTCTCAATTGTGCATAATAAGCATTTCATATCCATAATGCTACGAAATCACAAGCCAACAATATATTCATATTAGAAACGTACTCTCACGAATATAAACTTAACAACAATGCTCTTCAATGCATATAACACAATCTAATGAATACATCACAAGTCTAAATCCATGCTCTTAAAAAAGAAACAACTTCTAAAACATGATTAGATCCATGCATAAACACGATAGAATTTAATTACATCAAAATAATTAAACTCTCTAGATTTCAAATCATTTCCAATTGGCCCCAATTTAATATATGTTAATAGACATATCATGGTCATTACATATATTCACACACAAGCTTAATTAGGCCCATAAAACCACCAAAATAGATTTTAATTAATTCCCTTAATTAAAGTCTCTAGATTTCCAAACTCAACCAAATGTTCTCAAATTAAAGTATGTTAACAAACATGCCAAAACTTAATTTAGAAGCATAACACAACTCAACTCTATGAAAGGTATGGCCATGAACTTATATCATTCGCAAAAGATAAATATTAATTAAAAAGAGCATTTCTCATTTAATTAATCCTAAATTAATATATGTTCACCAACATATTAAAACAAGAGTTTCTACCATTCCATAATTCAAAACCAAGTTTCTCATCATCATGAAAATTAAATCTTATACAAAGAATTAAATATTTTAAATTTCCTGGATTTGATACAAGGCATGCATATAGGTTGTATAAACATGGAAAACACACAATACAACACATATAAAATCCTAAAACATTCCCTACCTCCATTTGAGATGAAATCTCAAATCCCCACCAAAATAAATCGGCTCCGAATCCGACGAAACTCCTAGGTTTTGTCCGGGACAACACCACGAACATGAATCCTAAGGAAGCCCCATCAAAAACACAACTTGACTTCAAACCCAAACTTAAGAAATAGGCAAAACGAGATTCCAATCGGTTGGAATCGAAGGCCTCGC
Source organism: Cornus florida (assembly GCF_030987335.1). Classification (NCBI taxonomy): domain Eukaryota; kingdom Viridiplantae; phylum Streptophyta; class Magnoliopsida; order Cornales; family Cornaceae; genus Cornus; species Cornus florida. Next base: position 75,453,791 of record NW_026775573.1, on the reverse strand, counting down.
CGAGGGGAGCAATAAACACAAAGGCATCACCAGTTTTTAATGAAGGGAAGAAGTCCAAAAGAGGAGAGAGAAGATGGCAGCCATGGATGGAGGTTGGACCGGCCATGAGAGAGGAGAGAGAGAGAAAAATCTGATTTTTCTTTCTAAGACCTACTATTTATAGAAAAACTCAAAAAGTGCCTCGAACGGGTCCCGCCGGGTCCGGAAAAGTGGAATTCATGCAGACGCGCTCAAATGGCAAAACTCTTTGAATGAAAAAGATTCCAAATGAGAAAATATGAATAACGGATGAAACGGCGTCAAAAACTGAGTCTTGGGCAAAGAGTTATGCCCAAAACAAGTTTGGCACAAACCGGAGCCAGAAACCCTAAAACTGGAAAACATCGTCCAGGAGGAAATTCTAAGAGTCCACGACTCGACGAAATGCAAAAATGAATCTCATACGAGGATCCAAGCTCAAAACAAGGCATTGAGCAATAACTTTAATTAATTGCATAATGACCCCTCCAAAAAGTGAAAACTGCGAAACTACCCCAGAATGAAAATATCTTCCAAAAGATATTTTCTTAGATACCCCTGAAATAGAATATCTTCAAAAGATATTTATGAAAAACACCCCAAGAAAAGAAAAAGTTTCCAAAGAACTTTGCATTTACGCCCTTATGGGCACCGGGAGCAACCAGAATACTTTCTCACGAAAGTAAAGATACGTATCTCATAGAAATCACTGAGAATGAAGATACGTGAAGTCAGAAACCAACTCCAAACACAAGAAGTGTGGTTATCCAAAGAGAGTGTCAAACGAGGAAAAGACGAAATAGGGAAAAAGACGGAATAGGGAAAAGGACGAAAAAAATAAATAGTGTCGAAAAACGAAAAAAGTGGGAATGACTCGGTCCTCAAAGGAAGTTGTCAATCCACAGAAAAAGAGTCTCGGAAATCACCCCAGAGCACTCGAGACGACACTAATCGATAAGAACCCAAACTCAGAAGGGAAAAGACAACTAAAAAAATTTATCCGAAAAATTCGGGTCATTACAACCTTCCCACCTTAAAGGGATTTCGTCCTCGAAATCCAGCCCAACGAAACAGAAAGCGAAACTAGGATAACTACAGAGTACATCTCGCTACACCAGCGACCTCAAAGCTGAAAGGAACCCACAAACCACTGTCAATTGCACCCGCGTGCTCATGATAAGACAATCCCTCAAGGGAAAAGTGACCACATGGCCACACAACAAGTCTGAACTCACACAGAGAACCCAAGGTTAGACAAAAGAATGGAAAACAACAACCGTAAGCGTCCCTCCTGACAAACCATCATAAGGAACCAAAAACAACCATCAAAAGAACTCCAGGATAACCACATATCAAATCAGGGTACAGAACAAACATAACGTGGCAGTACGAATAGTGACCAAAACTCGCCCACGACGTACTCAAATGTGTGATAGCAACGACAGTACCTGGTGCCCTCCCACATTTACCCGTCAGTAAGGCAGCATCGACGGCAACTAGTACTCGTCCACAACACACTACTTTGTACGGTAGCATAATAGTATAAGGCACTAATTCATAACCTGCCCCCTACTAGGTCTACCCATGAAACCTCTCGATACAAATGACATCAATGTCAAAAATGATCATTGCCAAAAGCACTACGGAGACCAACATTTTGTGAGAGTTGAGCTTTGGTCCAAAGATGTCTGGCCAGACCATCCTGGCCAATCCCAAAACTCTGACAACAATGCTATAAGTACCGCTATGCTTAAGGCCACAAATCCTCAATACAGCAAAACCAACATCTCCAATGTCTCAAAATACCCCTATGAACAACATTAATCAGGAATCCAAAACCTGACAAGCAAATCAACGCTTACAGGAATCAAAACGAACCTCACAATAAGACATTTCATCGAAAGTCCTTCATATCTCCCTGAAATAGATCAACTACAAGACTATACCGTAATCAAACATCAGATCCTCGTCCCTATCATGGATGACTAAATCCTCAAAATACAAATCCACCAAGTGGCACATTCATCAAAATGCCAACAACCAAGTTCACAAGATGAATCTCTTAAAACCCTGCTTGGCAATACCAAGCTAAATTAAAATTCTTCAATTTCTATTGATCCATAAACAACCACTGGAACTACGATTCCTCAAAACTACGCCTAGCCATAACTAGGACGAGAAAACTCCACAAACAGTCATATAGAATAGCGATCCTTCAAAACCCCTCCTAAGAGTCAACAACATTAAGATTTCCAAAACTGAAACAAGTCTCCAAAAGACGTTCTCAAAAGAGCATCAAGCTCACCTCTTGAATCAAACGAATCCTTAATGGTATGGACACAAGTCCCCACAAAATGATCTCACACCAATCAACTCACTCTGAGCACCACAACTCCGTCAACAACCACTGCAAAAACTCCCCAAGGAAAGACACGAAAGAAAGGGAGCTAGCAGTCCTAAAATGGACAACACCTCGACTCTGTCTCTGAAACGAAAGACAACATGGTCAAAGACTTCACCACCTACAAGGAATTAAGCTGACCAAAATCCAACAAATCCTCACCAAGGACTCAAGACAACAATGATGATCCTCATGGACCAACCAACCCCAAAACTGTGCACAATGCAATGAAGAGAAGAGACTAACTCTTTGTAAAGTCCCTAACACGAACCAACACAAAACCCTTGTAGAAACCCGCATACACACTACGTGCGACCGAGGGAAAACAAAAGGGAATACCAAACCTGAAAGTCATGCATATGACAAGGAATGCAACTACCAGAAAGAAAATCTACTCGCATAGGTAAAAACCAAAGATACATGCGGCACGTCTCTACGTAAGCACAAAAATCATGTCAGTAAAATACAGTAACAACATGGTATCTCTAAGCATATAAAGAAGGCATGCTAATGCCACACAACAAGAAGGCAAATGTGGATATACCTCCACCTACTCATGTATCAGAATATCATAAATCACACTACTAACATGGTAGTAAACAAAACTGCATAAGACAACATGATGCAACAATGAACCCTATGGACATCGTGTCCTAGAGTGTCTAAGAACTAGTCATAAACTATCTCCAAAACCAATGTGACAACAACCTGTCTCTAAACAAACGTAAGCCCTTACCACAATGGTAAGACTCTAACAATCCATCTCCGAATCTAGAGGTGACATTACAAGTGACACTAACAGTGCAGTGCCCTCACTATCTGTAACCTCAATCAATCGACTTGATCCTAAAAGTGTCATCACGCAAGAACTACTCAAGGAAAATGGCAACTACAGCCATACTAACACCAATCAAATCGATCACTACGACTGATCTCCAAAATAACCATCATCATCATCGATCAAAAGGACAACGCCTATCAAGACAAAACCAACATTGATTCCATCCGAACTGCGCTTTTAGCTAGCCAGTACGGTAGCATAACAGTGCCATGCACCCGCCCACAAACGTACCCACCTACAAAAATTGTAATCCCAGAGGAATCATCCTGATCAACTAAGTATCCTAAGAGGTCCATAACCTCATAATGGCCCAAAGCTAACAAATCCACCACAACGGTGATGCCAAATGACTCATCTCACAAGATTCTAAACAAAAGGTGACCATCCACCTACCTCAAAACCAATGCTAGGTTGACAACAACCTACATCACCACGAGACTGTGACTACAATCACCATCAACCTCAACTCGTGCCTCAATGACCAAACCCGTGTCATGCCAAATATGCAACACAGTTTTGCATATGCAATTCTAATCTAGCATACATCATATGTCATGCTCTTTACATTAGAATAAAATAATGTTAAACAAACGGCATACAACATGTAGCACGTAAGCCCATAAACATGTTATCATAAAGCATATAAACAGATAGAGTATGGCAACAAATGCATGATATGCACCCAAAACCCATCATCCTAAGGTTTTCAAACCAAGGAGCTCTAATACCCCTTGTGACGACCCAAGTTTTCAACCCGGTGCGTCAGTGATGAACCAAAAGATGACCCGATAACGGATCTGAAATGCAAAAGCAAAGGACAAAACAACGGTCTCTAGAGATACAACATGGCTCTAAGACACCATTATGACCCTCAACGAGGTTACGGAACCCAAAGGTGTCAAATGGGGAAGCAACGTTTCAAAAATGAACAAGAATCAATCTAAGGGTAAAATTGTCATTTCTAGCTTAAAAGTGGGTGCCACTGAGCATACCATTGGAAAAACAACGAAAAATCAATGAACTTAGACTCAAAAATTGCTTGATTTGGAGTCCGGATGAAGAAGATATTGCTAACGGAAGAAGAAGGGGCAAAACGGTCCAAAAGTGCAAACCCTAGATCATCTAACTGGTTAGGAGACCTTCCTAACCGGTTAGGTGGACACAAACCACGAGAATTACACTGCCCACACTCATCTAACCGGATACGAAACCCCTCGTAACCGTTTAGATGTGAAGGGGCAGTAAGGGTGCGACCCAAAAACCTGGTAGTAGCGGTTTTTCGGGGAAAAATGGAAATTTGAGGGCCAATGTGACATTTTCTGGAAAAACTCAAAAGAGAAACCCCCCTCAAAATCGAGTTTTCTGCATCATTATCTAGGAAAATTGAAAAATACGCAATGTGAAATGCCCAAAATGCTCTCCCAAGAAAACTGGTCCAGAGGGTCCAAAAAGCAGCTAAATTTAAAAACTGAGAGCTGAACTTCGGATGCAATTTTCGATGCCAAGAAGGCATTTTATGGAAAAACATGAAAAAGAAACCCCCCTTAAAATCATATTTTCTAATCAACCATGTGAAGAACGGAATTTATTTCCCAAAAAAAATTTCCAAAATACCCTTAGGTCAGAAAATGCAACAAAAATGTAAAATGAGTCCGTAGGAGGCTCATTTCACCAAAGAAGAAGCTTTGCCTAGAAACAACCTGCATGCAAACGTAACCTACCTAGTAAGATGTGATACAATGGTCCATGGCCCAAAAATATGGCCGATGCAAAATATGACCCCGAAACGGCCAAAATGCCAAAAACAAAGTTTGGAACGAAAACTTGGAATTTAAAATCATGAGATGGTTTCAAAATGCCATTTGGCCCTTGGCCACACTTCATACATGGTGAATGAATGCTCATGGAAGAATCAAAATGGAATTCCCACACCCAATGCAAACATGGTAAAGCAAAAACTCAATATTTTACAATACTTTTGTAATAGTCCATGAAGTCAAAATTTATATAGGATACAATTTATATGTCATTGGCCTCTGGCCTCATCTCATACATGTCAAATACATTGTAAAGAGTGTACCCATGTACACATTACATATACGGAATCAAATGTACACATGTTGACATATAAGACTACAATTGGCATTCCAAGCCAACCTTCACCAAAAATGGAAGTCTCGAAGTCCACAAACCATCCAAGCATAATGAAGACCTCAACTTTGATTTTTCTACCTGAAATATGCCCCAGTATCGTAGGGTGAGTAACATAAAGCTACTCGTAGGAAATGAGCATGCATCGACCTACGTTTTACAAGTTTGCATGATTTAATCATTGTGGTTCATTCCACCTATCGTCTATGTCAAAGGTGAGACTCAAGGAGCATCCTAGCTACCTAAGATCATTTCTAGCATCAATCACCTCATTCATACAATTTTAGCAACATAGGTTCATGCTTACACAATGTAACAACATAGGAGCATGCTGACATAAAGCAACAACATAGGAGCATGCTTACACAAGCAACAACATATAGATTCTCAAGGTTATCAACTTGAAGTCTAAAATGCAACATCAACTAAATATAACAATTTAGCATAATTAGAATATCTAATACCACACATCAAGACATAGATTCTCTAGGTTATCAACTAGAAATCTAAAAGTGTGAAATCAACTAAATATAACAATTTAGTATAGATGTACTTAACAACATCAAAATTGCCAATAGCCAAAAACACAAGTTAACAAGGTAAGCATGATTGTCAACTTGGAATTGAATGTGAAGACAAACAGTGGAAAACTTGGACATCACGCTCGGAATTCTACCAAGACCTCAATGGTTATTCCGGCCACTAACCCACGGGGAAGACCACCCTGGGTGCGCACTATTTCAATGACTTAGAGGATTCACGTCCCCATACTAGAGCCAAACCCTAGCCATCTCAACTCAACAATGTTCCAAGATTCCAAAATAAGCCAAATAAGTTCATAACTTATATATATTACTACTACATAGTAACAAGTTAGCAATATAACTCTCAATTGTGCATAATAAGCATTTCATATCCATAATACTACGAAATCATAAGCCAACAATATATTCATATTAGAAACGTACTCTCATGAATATAAACTTAACAACAATGATCTTCAATGCATATAATATAATCAAGTGAATACATCACAAGTCTAAATCCATGCTCTTAAAATAGAAACAACTTCTAAAACATGATTAGATCCATGGATAAACAAGATAGAATTTAATTATATCAAAATAATTAAACTCTCTAGATTTCAAATCATTTCCAATTGGCCCCAATTTAATATATGTTAATAGACATATCACGGTCATTACATATATTCACACACAAGCTTAATTAGGCCTATGAAACCACCAAAATAGATTTTAATTAATTCCCTTAATTACAGTCTCCAGATTTCCAATCTCAACCAAATGCTCTCAAATTAAAGTATGTTAACAAACATGCCAAAACTTAATTTAGAAGCATAACACAACTCAATTCCATGAAAGGTATGGCCAGGAACTTAAATCTTTCACAAAAGATAAATATTAATTAAAAAGAGCAATTCTTATTAATTAATCCTAAATTAATATATGTTCACCAACATATTAAAACAAGAGTTTCTACAATGCCATAATTCAAAACCAAGTTTCTCATCATCATGAAAATTAAATCTTATACAAAGAATTAAATATTTCAAATTTCCTGGATTTGATACAAGGCATGCATATAGGTTTTATAAACATGGAAAACACACAATATAACACATATAAAATCCTAAAACATTCCCTACCTCCATTTGAGATGAAATCTTAAATCCCTACCAAAATAAATCGGCTCTGAATCCGACGAAACACCTATATTTTGTCGGGGACAACACCACGAACATGAATCCTAAGGAAGCCCCATCTAAAACATAACTTGACTTCAAACCCAAACTCAAGAAATGGCCAAAATGAGATTCCAATCGGTTGGAATCGAAGGCCTCGCCGAGGGAAGCAATAAACACAAAGGCATCACCACTTTTTAAGGAAGGGAAGAAGTGCAAAAGGGGAGAGAGAAGATGGCAGCCATGGATAGAGGTTGGACTGGCCATGAGAGAGGTGGGAAAGAGAAAAATCTATTTTTCTTTCTAAGACCTCCTATTTATGGAAAAACTCAAAAAGTGCCCTGAGCGGGCCCCGCCGGGTCCAGAAAAGTGGAATTCATGTAGACGAGCTCAAATGGCAAAACTCCATGAACGAAAAAGATTCCAAATGAGAAAATATGAAAAACGAAAGAAACGGCGTCAAAAACTGAATCCCGAGTAGACAGTTCTGTCCAAAACAAGTTTGGCGCAAACTAGGGCCAAAAACCCTAAAACAGGAAAACATCATCCAGGAGGAAATTCTAAGAGTCCACGACTTGACGAAATGTGAAAATGAATCCCGTACTAGGATCCAGGCTCAAAACAAGGCATTGAGCAATAACTTTCATTAATTGCGCAATGACCCCTCAAAAAAGTGAAAACTGCGAAACTGCCCCAAAATGAAAATATCTTCTTAGAGACCCCAGAAATAGAATATCCTCGAAAGATATTTATGAAAAATACCCCAAGAAAAGAAAAAGTTTCCAAAGAACTTTGCATTTACGCCCCTATGGGTACCGGGAGCAACCAGAATACTTTCTCATGAAAGTTAAGATACGTATCTCATAGAAATCAGTGAGAATGAAGATACGTGAAGTCAGAAACCAACTCCGAACACAAGAAATGCGGTTACGCAAATAGAGTGTCAAACGAGGAAAAGACGAAATAGGAAAAAAGACGGAATAGGGAAAAGGATGAAAAAAATGAATAGTGTCGAAAAACGAAAAATGTGGGAATGACTTGGTCCTCAAAGGAAGTTATCAATCCACAGAAAAGTGTCTCGGAAATCACTCCAGAGCACTCGAGATGACATTAATCGACAAGAACCCAAACTCAGAAGGGAAAAGACAACGAAAAAAATTTATCCGAAAAATCTGGGTCATTACAACCTTCCCACCTTAAAGGGATTTCGTCCCCGAAATCCAGCCCAACGAAATAGAAAGCGAAACCAGGATAACTACAGAGTACATCTCCGAGTACGCGCTACACCAGCGACCTCGAAGCTGAAAGGAACACACAAACCACTGTCAATTGCACCCGTGTGCTCATGACAAGACAACCCCCCAAGGGAAAAGTGACCACATGGCCACACGACAAGTCTGAACTCACACAGAGAACCCAAGGTCAGACAAAAGAATGGAAAACAATAACCGTAAGCGTCCCTCCTGACAAACCATCATAAGGAACCAAAAACAACTATTAAAAGAACTCCAAGATAACCACATATCAAATTAGGGTACAGAACAAACACAACGTGGCAGTACGAATAGTGACCAAAACCCGCCCACGACGTACTCAAATGTGTGGTAGCAACGACAGTACCTAGTGCCCGCCCACATTTACTCGTCAGCAAGGTAGCATCGACGGCAACTAGTACTCGCCCACAACACACAACTTTGTACGGTAGCATGACAGTATAAGGCCCTAATTCATAACCTGCCCCCCACTAGGTCTACCCATGAAACCTCTCGATACAAATGACATCAGTGTCAAAAATGATAATTGCCAAAAGCACTACGGAGACCAACATTTTGTGAGAGTTGAGCTATGGTCCAAAGATGTCTGGCCAGACCATCTTGGACAATCCTAAAACTCTGACAACAATGCTATAAGTACTGCTATGCTTAAGGCCACAAATCCTCAATACAGCAAAACCAACATCTCCAATGTCTTAAAATACCCCTATTAACAACATTAATCAGGAATCCAAAACCTGACAAGCAAATCAACGCTTACAGAAATCAAAACGAACCTCACAATAAGACATTTCATCGAAAGTCCTTCATATCTCCCTGAAACAGATCAACTACAAGACTACACTGTAATCAAACATCAGATCCTCGTCCCTATTATGGATGACTAAATCCTCATAATACAAATCCACCAAGTGGCACATACATCAAAATGCCAACAACCAAGGTCACAAGATGAATCTCTCAAAACCCTGTTTGGCAACACCTGGCTAAATCAAAAGAGCAAAGAGCTCACCTCTCAAATCAAGTGAATCCTCATTGGTATGGACACAAGTCCCTATAAAATGATCTCACACCAATCAACTCACTCTGAGCACCACAACTCCGTCAACAACCACAGCAAAAACTCCCCAAGGAAGGACACGAAAGAAAGGGAGCTAGCAGTCCTAAAAAGGACAACACCTCGACTGTCTCTGAAACAAACGATAACAAGGTCAAAGACTTCACCCCCTACATGGAATGAAGCTGACCAAAATCCAACAAATCCTCACCAAGGACTCAAGACAACAACGATGATCCTCATGGACCAACCAACCCCAAAACTGAGCACAATGCAACGAAGAGAAGAGACTCACTCTTTGTGAAGTCCCTAACATGAACCAGCACAAAACCCTTGTGGAAACCCGCATACACACTACGTGCGACCGAGGGAAAACAAAAGGGAATACCAAACCTGAAAGTCATGCATATGACAAGGAATGCAACTACCAGAAAGAAAATTTACTCACATAGGTAAAAACCAAAGATACATGCGGCACGTCTCCACGTAACACAAAAATCATGTCAGTAAAATACAGTAACAACATGGCATCTCTAAGAATATAAAGAAGGCATGCTAATGCCACACAATAAGAAGGCAAATGTTGATATACCTCTACCTACTCATTATCAGAATATCATAAATCATACTACTAACATGGTTGTAAAAAAAACTGCATAAGATAACATGATGTAACAATGAACCCTATGGACATCGTGTCCTAGAGTGTCTAAGAAAAGGAAGGACAATTCTTGGTTATAAACTGTCTACAAAACCAATGCGGCAACAACCTGTCTCCAAACAAACGTGACCCCTTACCACAATGGTAAGACTCTAACAATCCATCTCCGAATCTAGAGATGACACTATAAGTGACACTAACAGTGCAGTGCTCTCACTATCCGTAACCTCAATCAATCGACTTGATCCCAAAAGCGTCATCACGTAAGAACTCCTCAAGGAAAATGGCAACTACAACCATACTAACACCAATCAAATCGATCACTATGACTGATCTCCGAAACAACCATCATCATCATCGATCGAAAGGACAACGCCTATCAAAACAAAACCAACATTGATTCCATCCGAACTGCGCTTGTAACAGTGCTATGCACCCGCCCACAAACGTACCCGCCCACGAAGATTATAATCCCAGAGGAATCATCCCGATCAACCAAAGATCCTAAGAGGTCCATAACCTCATAATGGCCCAAAACCAACAAATCCACCACTACGGTAACGCCAAATGGCTCATCTCACAAGAGTTTAAACAAAAGGTGACCATCCACCTACCTCAAAACCAATGCTAGGTCGATAACAACCTACATCACTACGAGACTGTTACTACAATCACCATCAACCTCAACTCGTGCCTCAATGACCATACCCGTGTCATGCCAAATATTCAACACAGTTATGCATATGCAATTCTAATCTAGCATACGTCATATGTCATGCTCTTTACATTAGAATAAAATAATGTTAAACAAACGGCATACAACATGTAGCACGTAAGCCCATAAACATGTTATCATAAAGCATATAAACAGATAGAGCATGGCAACAAAAGCATAATATGCAACCAAAACCTGTCGTCCTAAGGTTTTCAAACCAAGGAGCTCTGATACCACTTGTGACGGCCTAAGTTTTTCAACCCAGTGCATCAGTGATGAACCAAAAGATGACCTGATAACGAATCCGAAATGCAAAAGCAAAAGACAAAACAATGGTCTCTAGAGATATAACGTGGCTCTAAGACACCATTATGACCCTCAACGGGGTCACGGAAACCAAAGGAATCAAATGCGGAAGCAACGTTTCAAAAATGAACAAGAATTAACCTAGGGGCAAAATTATCATTTCTAGCTTAAAAGTGGGTGCCACCGAGCACACCATTGGAAAGACAACAAAAAATCAATGAACTTAGACTCAAAAATCGCTTGAGTTGGAGTCCCGATGAAGAAGATATGGCTAACGGAAAAAGAAGGGGCAAAACGGTCCAAAAGTTCAAACCCTAGATCATCTAACCGGTTAGGAGACCTTCCTAACCGGTTAGGAGGCCAAAAATCACGAGAATTATACTACCCACACTCATCTAACCGGTTACGAAACCCCTCGTAACCGTTTAGATGTGAAGGTGCAGTAAGGGTGCGACCCAAAAACCTGGTAGCAGGGGTTTTTCCGGGAAAAATGGAAATTTGAGGGCCAAGGTGACATTTTCTGGAAAAACTCAAAGAAGAAACCCCACTCAAAATCGAGTTTTCTACATGCTTGTCTAGGAAAATAAAAAAATACACAATGTGAGATTCCCAAAATGCTCTCCCAAGAAAACTGGTCCAGAGGGTCCAAAAAGCTGCTAAATTTAAAAACTGAGAACTGAACTTCGGATGCGATTTCCGATGCCAAGATGGCATTTTATGGAAAAACATGAAAAATAAACCCCCCTTAAAATCACATTTTCTAATCAACCATGTGAAGAATGGAATTTATTTCCCAAAGTAAATTCCCAAAATACCCTTAGGTCAGAAAATGCAACAAAAGTGTAAAATGAGTCCGTAGGAGGGTCATTTCACCAAAGAAGAAACTTAGCCCAGAAACGACCATGCACGCAAACGTAACATACCTAGTAAGATGTGTTACAATGGTGCATGGCCCAAAAATATGGCCGATGCAAAATATGACCCCCCCAATGGCCAAAATGCCAAAAAAGAAGTTTGGAACGAAAACTTTGAATTTAAAATCATGAGATGGTTTCAAAATGCCGTTTGGCCCTTGGCCACACTTCATACATGGTGAATGAATGCTAATGAAAGAATCAAAATGGAATTCCCACACCCAATGGAAACATTGTGAAGCAAAAACTCAATATTTTATAATACTTTTATAATATTCCATGAAGTCAAAATTTACATAGGATACAATTTACATGTCATTGGCCTCTGGTCTCATCTCATACATGTCAAATACATTGTAAAGAGTGTACTCATGTACACATTACATATATGGAATCAAATGTACACATGTTGACATATAACACTACAATTGGCATTCCAAGCCAACCTTCACCAAAAATGGAAGTCTCCAAGTCCACAAACCATACAAGCATAATGAAGACCTCAACTTTGATTTTTGTACCTGAAATATGCCCCAGTATCATAGGGGTGAGTAACATAAAGCTACTCGTAGGAAATGAGCATACATCGACCTACGTTTTACAAGTTTGCATGATTTAGTCATTGTGGTTCTTTCCACCTAACGTCTATGTCAAAGTTGAGACTCAAGGAGCACCCTAGCTACCTAAGATCATTTCTAGCATCAATCACCTCATTCATACAATTTTAGCAACATAGGTTCATGCTTACACAATGTAACAACATAGGAGCATGCTGACACAAAGCAACAACATAGGAGCATGCTTACACAAGCAACAACATATAGATTCTCAAGGTTATCAACTTGAAGTCTAAAATGCAACATCAACTAAGTATAACAATTTAGCATAATTAGAATATCTAATACCACACATTAAGACATAGATTCTCTAGGTTATCAACTAGAAATCTAAAAGTGTGAAATCAACTAAATATAATAATTTAGTATGGATGTACTTAACAACATCAAAATCGCCAATAGCCAAAACCACAAGTTAACAAGGTAAGCATGATTGTCAACTTGGAATTCAATGCGAAAACAAACAGTGGAAGACTTGGACATCACGCATCGAATTCTGCCGAGACCTCAATGGTTATTCCGACCACTAGCCCATGGTGAAGACCACCCTGGGTGCGCACTATCTCAATGACTTAGAGGATTCACGTCCCCGTACTAGAGCCAAATCCTAGCCATCTTAACTCAACGATGTTCTAAGATTCCAAAATAAGCCAAATAAGTTCATAACTTGTACATATTACTACTACATAGTAACAAGTTAGCAATATAACTCTCAATTGTGTATAATAAGCATTTCATATCCACAATGCTACGAAATCACAAGCCAACAATATATTCATATTAGAAACGTACTCTCAAGAATATAAACTTAACAACAATACTCTTCAATACGTATAACACAATCTAGTGAATACATCACAAGTCTAAATCCATGCTCTTAAAATAGAAACAACTTCTAAAACATGATTAGATCCATGGATAAACAAGATAGAATTTAATTACATCAAAATAATTAAACTCTCTAGATTTCAAATCATTTCCAATTGACCCCAATTTAATATATGTTAATAGACATATCATGGTCATTACATATATTCACACACAAGCTTAATTAGGCCCATGAAACCACCAAAATAGATTTTAATTGATTCCCTTAATTAAAGTCTCTAGATTTCCAAACTCAACCAAATGTACTCAAATTAAAGTATGTTAACAAACATGCAAAAACTTAATTTAGAAGCATAACACAACTCAATTCCATGAAAGGTATGTCTATGAACTTAAATCTTTCACAAAAGATAAATATTAATTAAAAAGAGCAATTCTTATTTAATTAATCCTAAATTAATATATGTTAACCAACATATTAAAACAAGAGGTTCTACCATGCTACAATTCAAAACCAAGTTTCTCATCATCATGAAAATTAAATCTTATATAGAGAATTAAATATTTTAAATTTCCTGGATTTGATACAAGCCATGCATATAGGTTGTATAAACATGGAAAACACACTGTATAACACATATAAAATCCTAAAACATTCCCTACCTCCATTTGAGATGAAATCTCAAATCCCCACCAAAATAAATCGGCTCCGAATCCGACGAAACACCTAGGTTTTGTCAGGGACAACACCACGAACATGAATCCTAAGGAAGCCCCATCAAAAACACAACTTGACTTCAAACCCGAACTCAAGAAATGGCCAAAACGAGATTCCAATCGGTTGGAATCGAAGGCCTCGTCGAGGGGAGCAATAAACACAAAAGCATCACCACTTTTTAATGAAGGGAAGAAGTCCAAAAGAGGATAGAGAAGATGGCAGCCATGGATGGAGGTTGGACCGGCCATGAGAGAGGAGAGAGAGAAAAAAATCTGATTTTTCTTTCTAACACCTCCTATTTATAGAAAAACTCAAAAAGTGTCCCGAACGGGACCCGCCAGGTCCGGAAATGTACAATTCATGCAGATGCGCTCAAATGCAAAACTCCATGAACAAAAAAGATTCCAAATGAGAAAATATGAACAACAGAAGAAACGGCATAAAAAACCGAGTCCCGAGTAGAGAGTTATGCCCAAAACAAGTTTGGTGCAAACCGGGGCCAGAAACCCTGAAACTTGAAAACATCGTCCAAGAGGAAATTCTAAGAGTCCACGACTCGACGAAATGTGAAAATGAATCCCGTACGAGGATCCAGGCTCAAAACAAGGCATTGAGCAATAACTTTCATTAATTGCACAATGACCTCTTAAAAAAGTGAAAACTGCGAAACTGCCCCAGAATGAAAATATCTTCCAAAAGATATTTTCTTAGATACCCTTGAAATAAAATATCTTCAAAACATATTTATGAAAAACACCCCAAGAAAAGAAAAAGTTTCCAAAGAACTTTGCATTTACGCCCCTATGGGCACTGGGTGCAACCAGAATACTTTCTCACGAAAGTAAAGAAACGTATCTCATAGAAATCACTGAGAATGAAGATACGTGAAGTCAGAAACCAACTCCGAACACAAGAAGTGCTGTTACGCAAACAGAGTGTCAAACAAGGAAATGACAAAATAGGGAAAAAGACGGAATAGGGAAAAGGATGAAAAAAATGTATAGTGTCGAAAAACGAAAAATGTGGGAATGACTCGGTCCTCAAAGGAAGTTATCAATCCACAGAAAAGAGTCTCGGAAATTACTCCAGAGCATTCGAGACGACACTAATTGACAAAAACCCAAGCTTAGAAGGGAAAAGACAATGAAAAAAATTTATCCGAAAAATCCGGGTCATTACAGCCTTCCCACCTTAAAGGGATTTCATTCCCGAAATCCAGCCCAACGAAACAGAAAGCGAAACTAGGATAACTACAGAGTACATCTCCGAGTATCCCTCACAACGCGCTACACCAACGACCTCGAAGCTGAAAGGAACATACAAACCATTGTCAATTGCACCCATGTGCGCATGATAAGACAACCCCTCAAGGGAAAAGTGACCACATGGCCACACAATAAGTCAGAACTCACACAGAGAACCCAAGGTCAGACAAAAGAACGGGAAACAACAACTGTAAGCGTCCCTCCTGACAAACCATCATAAGGAACCAAAAACAACCATCAAAAGAACTCCAAGATAACCATATATCAAATCAGGGTACAGAACAAACACAAGGTGGCAATACGAATAGTGACCAAAACCCGCCCACGACGTACTCAAATGTGTGGTAGTAATGACAGTACCTAGTGCCCGCCCACATTTACTCGTTTGTAAGGTAGCATCGACGGCAACTAGTACTCGGCCATAACACACAACGTTGTACGGTAGCGTGACAGTATAAGGCACTAATTCATAACCTGCCCCTCACTAGGTCTACCCATGAAACCTCTCGATACAAATGACATCAATGTAAAAAATGATCATTGCCAAAAGCACTACGGAGACCAACATTTTGTGAGAGTTGAGATATGGTCCAAAGATGTCTGGCCAGACCATCCTGGCCAATCCCAAAACTCTAACAACAATGCTATAAGTACCGCTATGCTTAAGGCCACAAATCCTCAATACAACGAAACCAACATCTCTAATATCTCAAAATACCCCTATTAACAACATTAATCAGGAATCCAAAACCTGCAAGCAAATCAACGCTTACAGAAATCAAAACGAACCTCACAATAAGACATTTCATCAAAAGTCCTTCATATCTCCCAGAAAAAGATCAACTACAAGACTACACCGTAATCAAACATCAGATCGTCATCCCTATCATGGATAACTAAATCCTCAAAATACAAATCCTCTAAGTGGCACATACATCAAAATGCCAACAACCAAGGTCACAAGATGAATCTCTTGAAACCCTACTTGGCAACACCAAGCTAAATTAAAATTCTTTAATTTCTATCGATCCATAAACAACAACTGGAACTATAGTTCCTCAAAACTACGCCTAGCCCTAACTAGGACGAGAAAACTCCACAAACAGTCATATCGAACAGCGATCCTTCAAAACCCCTCCTAAGAGTTAACAACATTAAGATTTCCAAAACTAAAACAAGTCTCCAAAAGATGTTCTCAAAAGGGCATAGAGCTCACCTCTCGAATGAAATCAATCCTCAATGGTATGGACACAAGTCCCCATAAAATGATCTCACACCAATCAACTCACTTTGAGCACCACAACTCCATCAACAACCATAGGAAAAACTCCCCAAGGAAAGACACGAAAGAAAGGGAGCTACCAGTCCTAAAAAGGACAACACCTCGACTCTGTCTCTGAAACGGAAGACAACAAGGTCAAAGACTTCACCCCCTACATGGAAGTAAGCCGACCAAAATCCAACAAATCCTCACCAAGGACTTAAGACAACAACAATGATCCTCATGGACCAACCAACCCCAAAACTGTGCACAATACAACGAAAAAAAGAGACTCACTCTTTGTCAAGTCCGTAACACGAACCAACACAAAACCCTTGTAGAAACCCGCATACACACTACGTGCGACTGAGGGAAAACAAAAGGGAATACCAAACCTAAAAGTCATGCATATGACAAGGAATACAATTACCAGAAAGAAAATCTACTCGTATAGGTAAAAACCAAAGATACAGGCGGCCCGTCTCCACGTAAGTACAAAAATCATGTCAGTAAAATACAGTAGCAACATGGCATCTCTAAGTATATAAAGAAGGCATGCTAATGCCACACAACAAGAAGGAAAATGTGGATATACCTCCACCAACTCATGCATCAAAATATCATAAATCATACTACTAACATGGTAGTAAACAAAACTGCATCGGACAACATGACGCAACAATGAACCCTATGGACATCGTGTCCTAGAGTGTCTAAGAAAAGGAAGGACAATTCCTAGTCATAAACTAATGCGACAACAACTTGTCTCCAAACAAATGTGAGCCCTTACAACAATGGTAAGACTCTAACAATCCATCTCCGAATCTAGAGGTGACACTACAAGTGACACTAACAGTGCAGTGCTCTCACTATCTGTAACCTTAATCAATCGACTTGATCCTAAAAGCGTCATCACGCAAGAACTCCTCAAGGAAAATGGCAACTACAGCCGTACTAATACCAATCAAGTCGATCACTACGACGGATCTCCAAAACAACCATCATCATCATCGATCGAAAGGACAACGCCTATCAAAACAAAACCAACATTGATTCCATCCGATCTGCGCTTGTAGCTAGCCAGTACGGTAGCATAACAGTGCCATGCACCAGCCCACAAACGTACCTGCCCACGAAAATTGCAATCCCAGAGGAATCATCCTGATCAACCAAGGATCCTAAGAGGTCCAAAACGTCATAATGGCCCAAAACCAACAAATCCACCACAACGGTAACGCCAAAAAACTCATCTCACAAGAGTCTAAACAAAAGGTGACCATCCACTTACCTCAAAACTAATGCTAGGTCGACAACAACCTACATCAGCACGAGACTGTGACTACAATCACCATCAACCTCAACTCGTGCCTCAATGACCAAACCCGTGTCATGCCAAATATGCAACACAGTTATGCATATGCAATTCTAATCTAGCATATATCATATGTCATGCTCTTTACATTAGAATAAAACAATATTAAACAAACGGCATATAACATGTAGCACGTAAGCCCATAAACATGTTATAATAAAGCATATAAATAGATAGAGCATGGCAACAAATGCATGATATACACCCAAAACCCGTCGTCTTAAGGTTTTCAAACCAAGGAGCTCTGATACTACTTGTGACGGCCCAAGTTTTTCAACCCGGTGCGACAGTGATGAACCAAAAGATGACCCGATAACGGATTCAAAATGCAGAAGTAAAAGGGAAAACAACGGTCTCTAGAGATACGACATGGCTCTAAGATACCATTATGACCCTCAACGAGGTCACGAAACCCAAAGGAATCAAATGGGGAAGCAACGTTTCAAAAACGAACAAGAATGAACCTAGGGGCAAAATTTTCATTTATAGATTAAAAGTGGGTGACACCGAGCACACCATTGGAAAGACAATGAAAAATCAATGAACTTAGACTCAAAAACCGCTTGATTTGGAGTCCGGATGAAGAAGATATAGCTAATGGAAGAAGAAGGGGCAAAACGGTCCAAAAGTGCAAACCGTAGATCATCTAACTAGTTAGGAGGCCAAAAATCACGAGAATTACACTGCCCACACTCATCTAACCGGTTACGAAACCCCTCGTAACCATTTAGATGTGAAGGGGCAGGAAGGGTGCGACCCAAAAACCTGGCAGCAGGGGTTTTTCCGAAAAAAATAGAAATTTGAGGGCTAAGATGACATTTTCTAGAAAAACTCAAAGAAGAAACCCCCCTCAAAATTGAGTTTTCTACATTAAAATTAAGGAAAATAAAAAAATATGTAATGTGAAATGCCCAAAATGCCCTCCCAAGAAAACTGATCCAGAGGGTCCAAAAAGCTGCTAAATTTAAAAACTGAGAGCTGAACTTCGGATGCGATTTCTGATGCCAAGATGGCAGTTTATGGAAAAACATGAAAAAGGAACCCCCCTTAAAATCATATTTTCTAATCAACCATGTGAAGAACGAAATTTATTTCTCAAAGGAAATTCCCAAAATACCCTTAGGTCAGAAAATGCAACAAAAGTGTAAAATGAGTCCATAGGAGGCTCATTTCACCAAAGAAGAAACTTTACCCAGAAACGACCTTGTACGCAAACGTAACTTACTTAGTAAGATGTGCTACAATGGTCCATGGCACAAAAATATGGCTGATGCAAAATATGACCCCCAAACAGCCAAAATGCCAAAAACGAAGTTTGGAACGAAAACTTGGAATTTAAAATCATGAGACGGTTTCAAAATGCCATTTGGCCTTGGCCACACTTCATACATGGTGAATGAATGCTAATGGAAGAATCAAAATGGAATTCCCATACCCAATGCAAACATGGTGAAGAAAAAACTCAATATTTTACAATACTTTCATAATATTCCATGAAGTCAAAATTTACATAGGATACAATTTACATGTCATTGGCCTCTGGCCTCATCTCATACATGTCAAATACATTGTAAAGAGTGTACTCATGTACACATTACATATATGGAATCAAATGTACACATGTTGACATATAAGACTATAATTGGCATTCCAAGCCAACCTTCACCAAAAATGGAAGTCTCCAAGTCCACAAACCATCCAAGCATAATGAAGAACTCAACTTTGATTTTTGTACCTGAAATATGCCCCAGTATCGTAAGGGTGGTAACATAAAGCTACTAGTAGGAAATGAGCATGCATCGACCTACGTTTTACAAGTTTGCATAATTTAATCATTGTGGTTCATTCTACCTAATGTCTATGTCAAAGGTGAGACTCAAGGAGCATCCTAGCTACCTAAGATCATTTCTAGCATCAATCACCTCATTCATGTAATTTTAGCAACATAGATTCATGCTTACACAAAGCAACAACATAGGAGCATGCTTACACAAAGCAACAACATAGGAGCATGCTTACATAAGCAATAACATAAAGATTATCAAGGTTATCAACTTGAACTCTAAAATGTAACATCAACTAAATATAACAATTTAGCATAATTAGAATATCTAATACCACACATCAAGACATAGATTCTCTAGGTTATCCACTAGAAATCTAAAAGTGTGAAATCAACTAAATATAACAATTTAGTATAGATGTACTTAACAACATCAAAATTGCCAATAGCCAAAACCACAAGTTAACAAGGTAAGCATAATTGTCAACTTGGAATTGAATGCAAAAACAATCAGCGGAAGACTTGGACATCACGCTCGGAATTCTGCCGAGACCTCAATGGTTTTTCCGGGCACTAACCCGCAGGGAAGACCACCCTAAGTGCGCACTATCTAAATGACTTAGAGGACTCACGTCCCCGTACTAGAAACCAAACCCTAGCGATCTCAACTCAACGATGTTCCAAAATTCCAAAATAAGCCAAATAAGTTCATAACTTATACATATTACTACTACATAGTAACAAGTTAGCAACATAACTCTCAATTGTGCATAATAAGCATTTCATATCCACAATGCAACGAAATCACAAGCCAACAATATATTCATATTAGAAACGTACTCTCATGAATATAAACTTAACAACAATGCTCTTCAATGCATATAACACAATCTAGTGAATACATCACAAGTCTAAATCCATGCTCTTAAAATAAAAACGACTTCTAAAACATGATCAGATCTATGGATAAACAAGATAGAATTTAATTACATCAAAATAATTAAACTCTCTAGATTTCAAATCATTTCCAATTGGCCCCAATTTAATATATGTTAATAGACATATCATGGTCATTACATATATTCACACACAAGCTTAATTAGGCCCATGAAACCACCAAAATAGATTTTAATTAATTCCCTTAATTAAAGTCTCTAGATTTCCAAACTCAACCAAATACTCTCAAATTAAAGTATGTTAACAAACATGCCAAAACTTAATCTAGAAGCATAACACAACTCAATTCCATGCAAGGTATGGCCATGAACTTAAATCTTTCACAAAAGATAAATATTAATTAAAAATAGCAATTCTTATTTAATTAATCCCAAATTAATATATGTTAACCAACATATTAAAACAAGAGTTTCTACCATGCCACAATTCAAAACGAAGTTTCTCTTCATCATGAAAATTAAATCTTATACAAAGAATTAAATATTTCAAATTTCCTAAATTTGATACAAGGCATGCATATAGGTTGTATAAACATGGAAAACCCACAATACAACACATATAAAATCCTAAAACATTTCCTACCTCCATTTGAGATGAAATCTCAAATCCCCACCAAAATAAATCGGCTCCAAATCCGACGAAACTCCTAGGTTTTGTCGGGGACAACACCACGAACATGCATCCTAAGGAAGCCCCATCAAAAACACAACTTGATTTCAAACCCGAACTCAAGAAATGGCCAAAACGAGATTGCAATCGGTTGGAATCAAAGGCCTCGCCGAGGGGAGCAATAAGCACAAAGGCATCAGCACTTTTTAATGAAGGGAAGAAGTCCAAAAGAGGAGAGAGAATATGGCAGCCATGGATGGAGCTTGGACTGGCCATGAGAGAGGAGAGAGAGAGAGAAAAATCTGATTTTTCTTTCTAAGACCTCCTATTTATAGAAAAACTCAAAAAGTGCCCCGAATGGGCCCCACCAGGTCCGAAAAAGTGGAATTCATGCAGACGGACTCAAATGGCAAAACTCCATGAACAAAAAAGATTCCAAATGAGAAATTATAAAGAACGGAAGAAACGGCGTCAAAAATCGAGTCCCGAGCAGAGAGCTATGCCCAAAACAAGTTTGGCGCAAACCGAGGCCAAAAACCCTAAAATGGAAAACATCGTCCAGGAAGAATTTCTATGAGTTCACGACTCGACGAAATCTGAAAATGAATCCCGTGCGAGAATCCAGGCTAAAAACAAGGCAATGAACAATAACTTTCATTAATTACACAATGACCTCTCCAAAAAGTGAAAACTGCGAAACTGCCCCAGAATGAAAATATCTTCCAAAAGATATTTTCTTAGATTCCCGTGAAATAAAATATCTTGAAAAGATATTTATGAAAAACACCCCAAGAAAAGAAATAGTTTCCAAAGAACTTTGCATTTACGCCCCTATGGGCACCGGGAGCAACCAAAATACTTTCTCACGAAAGTAAAGATACGTATCTCATATAAATCACTGAGAATGAAGATGCGTGAAGTCAGAAACCAACTCTGAACACAAGAAGCATGGTTACGAAAACAGAGTGTCAAACGAGGAAAAGACGAAATAGGAAAAAAGACGGAAAAGGGAAAAGGACGAAAAAAATGAATAGTGTCGAAAAACGAAAATTGTGGGAATGACTCGGTCCTCAAAGGAAATTGTCAATCCACAGAAAAGAGTCTCAGAAATCACTCCAGAGCACTCGAGACGACACTAATCGACAAGAACCCAAACTCAGAACGGAAAAGGCAACGAAAAAAATTTATCTGAAAAATCCGGGTCATTACACGGACGCCTCCGCAGGCACCTTTTCAGTTCCA
Source organism: Cornus florida (assembly GCF_030987335.1). NCBI lineage: Eukaryota > Viridiplantae > Streptophyta > Magnoliopsida > Cornales > Cornaceae > Cornus > Cornus florida. Next base: position 75,431,099 of record NW_026775573.1, on the reverse strand, counting down.
ATTGGCCCCAATTTAATATATGTTAATAGACATATCATGGTCATTACATATATTCACACACAAGCTTAATTAGGCCCATGAAACCACCAAAATAGATTTTAATTAATTCTCTTAATTAAAGTCTCTAGATTTCAAAACTCAACCAAATGCTCTCAAATTAAAGTATGTTAACAAACATGTCAAAACTTAATTTAGAAGCATAACACAACTCAATTCCATGCAAGGTATGGCCATGAACTTAAATCTTTCACAACAGATAAATATTAATTAAAAAGAGCAATTCTTATTTAATTAATATATGTTAACCAACATATCAAAACAAGAGTTTCTACCATGCCACAATTCAAAACCAAGTTTCTCATCATCATGAAAATTAAATCTTATACAAAGAATTAAATATTTCAAATTTCCTAGATTTGATACATGGCATGCATATAGGTTGTATGAACATGGAAAACACACAATACAACACATATAAAATCCTAAAACATTCCCTACCTCCATTTGTGATGAAATCTCAAATCCCCACCAAAATAAATCGGCTCCGAATCCGATGAAACTCCTAGGTTTTGTTGGGGATAGCGCCATCAAAAACACAACTTGACTTCAATCCCCAAGTCACGCAGACGTGCCCCGAACGGGCCCCGCCGGGTCCGAAAAAGTGGAATTCATGCAGACGTGCTCAAATGGCAAAACTCTGTGAATGAAAAAGATTCCAAAATGAGAAAATATGAACAACGGAAGAAATGGCGTCAAAAACTGAGTCCCGAGTGGAGAGTTATGCCCAAAACAAGTTTGGAGCAAATTGGGGCTAGAAACCCTAAAACTGGAAAACATCGTCCAGGAGGAAATTCTAAGAGTCCATGACTCGATGAAATGTGAAAATGAATCCCGTACGAGGATCCAGGCTGAAAACAAGGCATTGAGCAATAATTTTCATAAATTGCACAATGACCCTTCCAAAAAGTGAAAACTGCGAAACTGCCCCAGAATGAAAATATCTTCCAAAAGATATTTTCTTAGATACCCCTGAAATAAAATATCTTTAAAAGATATTTATGAAAAACACCCCAAGAAAAGAAAAAGTTTCCAAAGAACTTTGCATTTACGCCCCTATGGGCACCGGGAGCAACCAGAATACTTTCTTACAAAAGTAAAGATACGTATCTCGTAGAAATCACTGAGAATGAAGATACGTGAAGTCAACAACCAACTCTGAACCCAAGAAGTGTGGTTACGCAAACAGAGTGTCAAACGAGGAAAAGACGAAATAGGGAAAAAGACGGAATAGGGAAAAAGACGAAAAAAATGAATAGTGTCGAAAAACGAAAATTGTGGGAATGACTCAGTCCTCAAAGGAAGATGTCAATCCATAGAAAAGAGTCTCGAAAATCACTCCAGAGCACTCGAGACGACACCAATCGACAAGAACCCAAATTCAGAAGGGAAAAGACAACGAAAAAAATTTATCCGAAAAATCCGGGTCATTACACGGATGCCTCCATAGGCACCTCTTCAGTTCGAGGTATCTTTCCAGTTTTTAGTTCTTGGGCACGAGTTCTTGTTGATATGGGTGCATCGCATTCTTTCGTTTCTGCATCATTTGCACATTCATTGGGTCTGGAAGTCACACTTCAGGACAGTTTTCTCTGTGTTGACACACCAGTAGGGGGTCTAATGTCTTTGGATCGTGTTTGTCGAGGTTGTGCTATTGAGATAGCTGGATGAACTTTAGAGTTTGATTTTGTTGTTCTCGACATGACGGGTTTTGACGTCATTCTTGGGATGGATTGGTTGTCATTCTTCTGGGCTACGATCGATTGCTTCTGCAAGAGGGTGTCTGTTTGCACTCCCAAGGGAGATTGTTTCCATTTTAATGGAGATCGGAGCGATTCCCACCCGGCAATGGTTTTCAGCATTGGTGACTGGAGTCGCCACAGATCCTACTTGGCTAGTTTGCTAGTTGACGAGGATAGCAGTTTAGGCCATGTTCTTCCGGCAGTTGTTGAGAAGTTTGTTGATGTTTTTCCAGAGGAACTGATAGAGTTACCTCCTTTAAGGGAAATAGTTTTTGCCATTGATGTCATTCCCGGCATGGCACCCATCTCTATGGCACTGTACCATATGGCACTGGCAGAACTTGATGAACTGAAGGGTCAGTTGGATGATTTGAAAGCTAAGGGCTTTATTCGTCTTAGTGCTTCACCATGGGGAGCACCGGTTCTTTTTGTGAAGAAGAAGGATGGGTCTTTGAGACTTTACATTGATTATCGCAAGTTGAATCAAGCCACGATCAAGAACATGTATCCTTTGCCTAAGATCGATGACTTGTTTGATCAGTTGAAGGGAGCGACATGCTTTTCGAAGATTGATTTGAGGTTGGGCTACTATCAGTTAAGGGTTAAGGATGAGGATATATCCAAGACTGCTTTTCGTATACGGTATGACCATTATGAGTTTCTGGTGATGCCATTTGGTTTGACCAATGCTCCAGTAGCTTTCACGAACTTGATGAACCGTGTATTCAGTGACTATCTTGATAAGTTTATGGTGGTGTTCATTGATGACATTCTTGTGTACTCAGCTTCAAGGGAAGAGTATGAGTATCACTTGAGAGCAGTTTTGCATATCCTTAGGGATAACCAATTGTATGCCAAGTTTGAGAAATGCGAATTTTGGCTACCGGAGGTGAAGTTTCTTGGACACGTCGTGTCAGGGGGCAGTGTTGTAGTGGATCCATCAAAGATTGAGTCTGTAATGGATTAGGAGCAGCTGAAGACAGTGTTTGAGATTCGGAGCTTTCTTGGCCTAGCCGGCTATTACAGGAGATTTGTTCAGGATTTCTCTCGTCTAGCGGCACTAATGACTCGACTTACTCGTAAGGGAGTCAAGTTCATATGGAATGAGGCTTATGATTTTGCTTTTCCGGAGTTGAAGGTCAGGTTGACATCAGCTCCAGTTTTGATCATACCTGAACGTGGTTCAGGTTATGTGATCTATTGTGATGCTTCACGGGAAGGTTTGGGTTGTGTTCTGATGCAGACTGAATGGGTGGTGGCTTATGGGTCTCGACAGTTGAAGACTCACGAGTTAAACTATCCGACACATGATTTGGAGTTGGTAGCAGTTACCTTTGCCCTTAAGGGGTGGAGACACTATTTGTATGGGGAAAAGTTTAAAGTTTTCTCTGATCACAAGAGTCTCAAATGTCTCTTCTCTCAGAAGGATTTGAATTTGAGATAGTGTAGATGGGTTGAGTTCATGGAGGACTATGATTTTGTGTTGCAGTATCATCCAGGGAAAGCCAATGTGGTGGCCGATGCATTGAGTAGGAAGTCACGGGGTACTCTTACTAGCATTTCCATTAATAGATGGAAGATACTAGAAGAGCTTGCAGATCTTAGTTTGCAGTTGTATGAGGATGTTTCAACGGCTATTTTATTTAGCCTTATGGCTCAACCAGATCTTGTTAGTAGAGTTATTGAGGCACAACAAGAGGATGGGGAGATGAAGTCCATCCACGATCAGATTTCAGGCGGCGGGAATGTAGAGGGTTGGACCTTGCATTCAGACAGTGGTCTCAGGTACAGAGGGAGGATGTTTATCCCTTTGTCTTGTCGTGACGATGTTCTTCGAGATTTTCACCATTCTCGACTCGCAGTTCATCCAGGTGGTATGAAGATGTATCACAATTTACGGAGATAGTTTTGGTGGAAGGGTATGAAATGGGATGTTTCTCAGTTCATGGCTAAATGCCTTACTTGTCAGCAAGTGAAGGCAGAGCATCAGAGACCGGCAGGTTTGTTGCAACCACTACTAGTGGCAGAGTGGAAGTGGGAGCACATCACTATGGATTTCATGATGGGACTTCCGAGATCCAAGGCAGGGAATGATGCCGTTTGGGTTATTGTTGATAGATTGACTAAGACGGCTCACTTTTTGCCTATCGCAGTGACAGACGATGCAGAGAGACTTAATGGACTATATGTGGGGCAAATTGTCAGGCTTCACGGGGTTCCAGTATCTATTGTTTCGGATAGAGATCCCAGGTTCACGTCTCACTTTTGGCAGAGTTTTCAGGAGGCTCTTGACACGGGGCTTCACTTTAGCACGGCATTCCATCCTCAGATTGATGGTCAGTCGGAGCGCACCATTCAGATATTGGAGGATATGCTACGGGCTTGCATTTTGGATTTTGGGGGTAGTTGGGAAGACTACTTACCCTTGGTTGAGTTTGTCTACAACAACAGTTACCAGACCAGTATTGGAATGGCACCTTTTAAGGCGTTGTATGGTAGACCTTGCAGATCTCCAGTTTGTTGGACCGAGATAGGTGATACAGTCGCCTTGGGTCCCGACATTGTCATTGAGACTATAGTGAAGATCAAGTTGATTCGGCAATGGTTGGCTACAGCTCAGAGCAGGCAGAAGAGTTATGCTGATAAGAGGAGGAAATCCTTGTCTTTTGAGGTAGGGGACCACGTCTTTCCCAAGATTTCTCTACGGAAGGAACTTCTGAGATTTCGACAGATGGGCAAGTTGTCTCCTAGGTTCATAGGACCATTTCAGATTTTGGAGCACGTTGGTGAAGTTGCTTATCGTTTGGCATTGCTGCCAGACTTGGATAGAGTTCATGACGTCTTTCATGTATCTATGTTGAGGAAGTATGAGCCGGATCTATCGCATGTTTTACGGTGGACAGATGTTGTTGTTGATGAGGACGTGACCTACGAGGAGGGTCCAGTTCAGATTCTTGATTCATGGGAGCAGGTTTTGCGGATAAAGACCATCCCATTGGTTAAAGTTTTGTGGAGACATCACGGTGTTGAGGAGGCTACCTGGGAGCTCGAGCAGGAGGTTCGCTCTCGGTACCCCCATTTGTTATCTCTTTCAGGTACGGCCCGATTTCGGGGACGAAATCCTTTTAAGGAGGGTAGGTTGTAATGACCCAGACTTTTTCCTCCTTTTTCATTTTTGGTGATTTTCTTTTTTTGCCTTTTTCTTATTTTGTCTTTTACTCGTTTATCATTTTTCCTTGCTTAACCTCACTTCGGGTGTTCGGATTTGATTCCGGTTTTGCATGCATTCGTAATACTTGATTTCCATGACATTAGTATTTTCACTTTTGTTGAAAAGCATGCTAGTTACTTTTATTTTTCATAAAGGGCATGAATGCTTACTTTAGTGTAATTATTCATAACTTTTGGGATTTTAGTGTAATTATGCAAAATTATTATTTTTCGTTTGAGGGACCTTTTTACAATTTATTTTAGAAGATTTTTTTAAAAAGGTCAATTTTGTAATTTTTGGAAAGTGTGACAAGTGTCACACTCTCATGGAGGCATTTGTTGGCATTTAGGTGAAGAGACTTGGCACCATGACCTCTTGACATTTGGTTGGTAGAGATTCATCCATGTGTTGGCCTTAGATTGGTGCACATGTAACCATTGATTGTTGACAAGTGTACGCTTAGGATTAAGTCTTGGAAGAGGCATTGGATTGTTAACAAGTGTAAGCTTAGGATTAAGTCTTGGAAGAGGCATTGGATTAGTGACAAGTGTAAGGCCATGATGTAGTCTTGCATTGTGTGTGTGTGAGAGGTAGTGCAAGAGCACATAGTGAGTGGAGGATCTCTAGCCCTTCCACTCACCATTTTTACACTTTACTTCTTCATTTCATTATCTCACATGAACCCTAACAAATCCACCATTGGAGGAAAGCTTAGTTCATAGCTTACCCCTTTAATTTGTCTCACTTTCATACACCTTAGACTAAAAACCTTGGGAGAGAAAAGTTTCCTCTCATTCTCCTCTTCAAGAACCCTAAACTTGTTTTCCATTTTATGCTTGGTAGCTTGGATTATAAAGATACAATTCTCTATTGAGGTAGGGGTGGTAGTATGTTTATTTTCTAAGTGTTTTGAAATCCTTTGGGGTTTAATATATATTGTATACATACTTTTAGAATTGTAGTATTGCATACTATAGGAAATCCTTATAATTGACTTAGGATTTTATTGATCAAGCATGTATGTTGTGTATATATCTTGAGTAGGATTGTTGAAGTTGTATAAAATTCTTAATGATTTGAGTTACTATGTTATTGTGATGGTAATCCTACATTCTATTAGATTACTATTGATAGCTATTTGCTAAAATGCAAAACATTTAGTATATATGGCTTATTGTTGAGGCATGCTTAAATTGATAAGTTAATGATATTGTTATGTGCATTATATCATGTTAAGAACTTGTCATTTGGCATGCCATTCTAGACTTGGAACCCTAAGACATGGTTTGTATGGTTTCAAAGTACTTGTGCATGGAAGGTGGTTTATATGCCTTGTTTTCTATATATAAGTTTTGAACTTGATATATATTTTGGATTCTCTTGGGAGATGGTTACTAGTAACATGGCTAGAGTTTGACTCTAGTGTGGGAGGTATGAGTTCTCCCCAATTGAGATAGTGCACACTTAGGGTGGTCTTCCCTGCAGGTTAATGCCCGGAATAACCGTTGAGGTCTCGGCAGAATTCTGAGCTTAGGTGTCCAAGGATTCCATTATTTTGTTTTGATTTCACATTCATTTCCAAGTTGACAATCAATGCTATTTGTAAATTGTAAATTTTGTTATATGCGGTTTGATGTTGTTAAGTACATCCTTTTGATATTGTGTTGTAATAGAATCATTGCATTAAGTTTAAGATGATCCCTTAGAACACCTTGAATATATACGTTAAGTGGAATGCTCCCTTGTATTCGTCTATATTGATCTTGCAATGATATTGAAACTTTAGGGTATATGCATATGCTTCTCCTACGAGTAACTTGATTACTCACCCTAGTGGTTTGGGTCGTTTTTCAGGTAAAGAGACCATGTTCTTGGATGCTCATCATCCTTAGAAGATTTTGAGTTATTTGAAGCATTTTTGTATATTGACATGCACTTGTTTAGCATGCCTTCCTTTTGGATGTTAAATTTTGTAAAGCATGGATGTATGGTATTGTAGAAGCTAAGATGGCTTCCTTGATGTATAATGTATATCTAAGAACACTTGAAGATGTCTATTTTGTATGCATAACATGAGGCCAAGTGCCATGTACATTTATATCACATGTATGCTAGTTTAATCCCATAGTTGTCTTATGAAATGATGAGAATTCGAGGTTTGACAGGTTGTGTTTTGTATATGACATGTTATGTGATAATGGGCTATTAGAACACGTGTATTTACTCATTTTACATATGTGTGCATGCTCACTTTGGCACACAACACCATTCTTGATGAAATGAACACTTAGAGTAGCATTCATTTGCACATTTTTGCTAAATGAGACCTCAAGGGCATTTTTGGTGTTTCACTTGAAAAATAAATGTTGTTCTTGACATGGTTGACCAGAAAACATGATTTTAAGGGGGGTTACTTCACAACTTTTTTCCAAAAAAGACCTAAAAAGTCCTCAAAATGGCATTTGAAGGTTGCATTTCAGGTGCAGCTACAGGAGTGCGTGCGCTCTAAAGGGGAGTTCGAGCGCTCGAAGTTTGGGCAAAAAGTTTTGGCCTCAGGCATGTACTGTTCGAGCGCTCAAAGTCCTAGTTCAAGTGCTCAAAGTACTGTTCATAGGTGTATGTTTGTGTGTCTTGGTTCAGCACTGTACCTCCGACTTCAAATTGTCATATCTTCCTCGTTTTAACTCCGAATTGGTCCGTTCTTGATTCTAAACTGACTGCATCAAAATAAGCTTTCTAATGGTACCAATTAGAGTTCCATATTCCTTTGGTAGCTCAAGATATTCAAATTTAAGTGGAGGGGTGTCAGTTTTTGGTTCGAACCGGGATAGGGTTTTTCTTCCTTCGACTTCAAGACTTGATATCTTTGCCGTCCGGACTCCTAATCAAGTGATTCTTGAGTCTCAATTCATTAATTTTTTGTTGTCTTGTCAACAGTATGCTTGATAGTACTCACTTTTATGATGAAAATGACCATTTTACCCTTGGGTTCCTTTTTGTCTATTTTTGAAATCTTGTTTCCGCATTTGTTTTCTTTGGGTTCTGTGATCTCATTGAGGGTTTCTTTGGTGTCCTAGAGACATGTTGTGTCCCTAGGGATGTCATTTCATCTTTTGCTTCTACAATTTGGATCCGTTATCGGGTCATCTTTCTGTTCATCACTGACGCACAAGGTCGAAAAACCTTGGGCCGTCACAGGTACTTCCAAAGAGAGATCCAAACAATATTCCAGAAGGAAGACTGCGGGACCAGGTGATTGTGTTGAGGTCTGGAATGAACACCTCAAGGTTCCTTTTGCCTTTGATAAAGGACTTCAGGATTGTTAATTGGCTAAGAAGGACTGAGAAAGTAATTGGAAAGACTGTAAAATTATCTAATAAAAAGTAAAGTGCATGACTGAAACTAATCATATTGAAAGTGCATTGCAATGAGAATAAAGATTGTATTGCAATGCATTTTTGGCTTTAACCCCCTATTACGTTATACATAATGTCCTATTTATAGAATGAAAATATAATAGTTAACAATAGCAGTTCCAATTGCCACCAAAAGCTGACAAGTGTCCCAAAACATGCAATCGTGCCATTCTTGATCTTTCTAGAACCTCCACGTCCCAAGCATGCAAACGTACAGACGTGCTTCTAGAGCTCCAACGTTCCAAACATGCAATCGTGTGATTTTTCTAGAACTTCCACGTCCCAAACATGCAAACGTGCAGGCGTGCTTATAGAACTTTCATGTTCCAAACATAGAAATGTGTCTGGAAATTGTGTCCTTTGATGCCGTTAAAGTTCCCACATTCCAAACATGCTATCAATAATGTAATCGAGCCTTTGATGCTTTCAATAGATCACATGATTTCCCTTATCTGAATCAATGGCCATTACTCCTGATAGTGGTGGTAGTGGCCCACGTCACAAAATTCTTCCATTGTATTATGGCCTTTTAAAGAAACTAACGCCTATATTTTTAGGCACTAGAATTCCACGTATTAAAATTCATTGCGTTCCTTTGACCAAGTCGTCTTGCTCCTACGTGGCTTCTCCTATAGTAGACTTCCATATTAATTCATCTATCAAATAAATAGATATCCATGCACCACATGTCCGATTTTAATTGGAGAAATTGAATAAAAACAATCATCAACCACTCCAAATTGAAATTCCCTGAATTTAGCCTTGACCCAAACTCTTGTCACAAATCGGCTTGGCAAAGAATATTCCTTCCACGTATGTATTTTCCATTGGAGGAAAATAAGGGTGTAAACATTGCCACCCCTAAATTCTTTGCCTTTGATTGCACAAAAAAGGCATAGAATTTAAATAGATCACTTACTTCTTTTGGCTTCTGATATTGACAGACGAATTGCCAATTTCTTGGACCTACCAAATCTTTCTTTTAAAAGAAATTGATTCCTTTTATTTTAGAGAAAACAAACTGAGTCATCCCTTAGGAAATCAACCATTTTGAGCCAGCATACTATCCCTATCATTAAATGGACCCACCAAATCCATTTTTGAAAAGAGACTAACCCCTTGTAAATTGGAAAGGCAACCTATCTGTTGTCCAACTTGAACCAATTTCTAGGCATCATAAATGAGAGGACCTACCAAATCTTTCTTCATTAACGAAATGAATGATTGCTAGATCTTGAAAAGGCAAGTTAGCCGCCTCTTGTACCTATCCAATTAAAGACTCCATAACTATTTACTTTCTTCAGCCGTTTAGATCTCCTCGGGATGGTTCAACTTTAAATTTCTTGAACAACCCTTATATCTCTCTTACGTATCCATCCCAACTATAAATACATATCTAGTTGCCTTTCATATTCAGAACAAACTCTTTTCCTTCAACTTCAAATTGAGCGAACAAACCCTATATATTTTCGTGATGGCTCCAAAACAAAAACGGCTAACCAGGTCCACTATGAGCTTAACTGTGCCTGCTCTCTCTTCTAATCAAACCAAAACACACAGCCATAGCCACCTAGTCCAAAAAATCCTTAAGTTAGTGCCTAAATCAGAAATTACCTTTGATTTTTTCTATCATGTCGGTCCTTTGAATGGACTAGGGCTAGCTCTGTTGAATGAATTTCCTCTATCTCTATCTGAGTTTTACCCTGTAGTAGAGGATGATCTTCCATTTAATTGGGAATATCCATTGATCCTGGTCAAAGGAAAAAAGGTGAAGCACACCCTATCTCTTAAGAGCTGGCTAAGATGCCGTCCATTATGGAAATCATGGGTTAATCGTCTCTCCAGTGATGACAAAATCGCCTCCACTTGGAAAAGGCAAGGTATTTTCGATGCCATACAACTGAGCAAGGTATCAATGATTCAGGATAAGAACCTATTTTTTCCTGCTACCCTTTTCTGGTCTAACGTGACCAACTCTTTACATCTCCGGGATGGAATGATGTCTGTCACCATGAGGGACATTTGCTGTATAACTGGTTTGAAGCCTCATGGAGATGACATCAGTGCCTTGCTACATACATGATCTTTCAGTTTTCCCTTCTCTGATGATGGAAACAAAAAATTATATTCTTCTCCTGTCCCTTTCATAGAATTCCACAACAATAAGATTGGGCCTGTTGCACTGAAAGAGCTTACTGCATTCCTGATTTTTTGGCTCTTTGGACACCTATTCTGTGTTCCCTCTAGACAAATCACCAAGGATTTCATCCAGATTGCTGTTGCTCTTGCCAAAGGTGCGGACTTGGCCCTTGTTCCTTTGGTTCTTTCTCACTTGTACCGAGGTATGAATGATCTCTTAGAGTTTAATTTCACTCGCTTTGGTAGTCCATTCTAGATTTTCCAAGTGTGGCTAAAAATATATTTCCCAAGCTTGACCACTCCCATTTCTGTTCAACCTGAAAAACCTTTGCTAACTTATAGCTTTGTTGAAAGCCGGCCCACCCCTTTCTCTTTTATAGAAATATTTTGTTTCTTTTATGACCACAATGACTTCAAACCAAACTTATCTTTAGATCCCTTTTCCACTTATGGACTGATGCCTTCTTGGCTTGTACCCTCCCCCGGAGTTTTAACCAAAAAGTGTTCTGACGATTGGAAGAAAATTTGGGCAAGTTTTTTAATCTACCGTGATTTACACTATGGAACCTCTACTCCTACTTCAAAGAATAGTCATTGTGGGGTTGAGTATTACAATCCGTCTCAGTTGGCTAGACAATTTAGCTTAACACAACTCATTCCTTTGCGCCCCCTTTGAATTGACCAATAAACTCTTTAATACAAGAGTCAGGTTTACCAAGAATGAGAAATTCTAGGCAGTGGATGAAAAGTATGCCTTGAAGAAAAACTCTTTTTAATTTGAAGGTTTTAATAGTTGCCCAGAAGTAACCCAAGAGTTCATTGATTGGTGGACTGCTTATGTTAACTCAACCAGAAAATTGGCTTATGTGGAAGTTTGTAATAGGCTTTTGAACTTCTTTAAGCCTATCACACCGAGCCGTGAAGAAACATTCTCTGATGGTAAGCTTTCATACTTTAAATTTTCCTAAACTAGTCACATATAATCTGTTAATAAAAATCTTTATTCTTTTGACAGACAATGATGATGATGATGCCGATGGAAAGGACAAGATTCCTACCGGTAAGAAAGGAAAAGTTGAATTGACTGCAGAAGTTGAAGGTATTGAAGGAGGTGGGGATAGTAATCCAAAAGGCTCTGGGGTTGACAAGCCTCTAGGAAGTGACAAAGATGTGGCCCTTATGAAAGTTAAGAAAGAGAAATTTCAAGAAGATGAGCTCTATAAAGCAAAAGGGAAAAAGAAAGTTGCTTCTTCTTCTCACGTATTATAAATACTCTTCTAGTTGGTATAACCTCCTTTTTAATCCCTTTCTTAATAACTTCTACTAGACTTTTCCATTTGATAGGCTTTAGCCATTACTAAGAAGAAGTACATACCTCATATCACTTTATCGAGTGAGGATGACTCCTCTATCGCCTCTGAAAAGAGTACCTCAAAAAAGATTTCTTCAGTAAAAACTTCTACCAAGTCAATGAAACATGCAAGTCCACTTAACCGAGATCGTCCCTTTAAAAGTAAGAGGAAGCTCCTTGTGGACTCTGAACCGGATGAAGAGTCTAACTTCTTTCAACTAACTCCAGAAACAAAGAAAACTAGGAAAGAAATCCACTTGGCGAGTTAGTCATTACTGCCCTTTCTTTAACTTGCACTTGACTAACCATTATTCCTTCCTCAGGGAGCTTCCACAGGCCAGAATTTGTTAAACATTGCTTTAGAAAGTGTTCCATTAGAAGAGCAAGACTTGGATCTCCAAAAGTCCATTGCTACAAGTTTAATTCTGCCAATTAGTTTAAATAACACTATCATGCCTGCTTCTATTGATCCCATTGTGATTATCCGTCCTTTGAAAGTTTCAACTGGACCTACTCCTTCCCTTCCAGCGGTAAACCCTTTCCTCTTAAATTTCAATAACATTTATTCGATTAAAGCTAAACTGTTTTCTTTTTTATGACGTAGACAACTCATTCAATGTCCACCTTTACCTCCTTCATGGTAAAGAGAAGGGCACTCCCAACTTTGGATGACTTGTATAAAGTGGCTAAGGCCTCGAAATCCTCAAGCACTTCCACTTCTAGTGCTAGTATTCATGTTGCTCCTTGTCCAACTGGAGAGACCTTAAGAGTTGCCAAAGATCAGTTGTTCCAATACCTTGAGAAGAATGTTGAAGATATTCCATCATTTCAACAAAACTAGATCATTGTCTTGTCTACATTGAAGAAAAATCCAGACCTTTCTCCAGAAATTAAACTCTCTTTAGGCCAATTACAACACCAGCTACCTTTCATGGCGGCAAATATCAATTCTTTGGTAACGGCCACTGGTGAACTCAATCAGAAAATTCAATTGAAAGATAAGGCTTCTAAAGATCTCAATAACAGCCTCTTTCCTTATCCAGAGATCAAAAACCAAGTTTGACCAAGTGGCTGATAAAAAAGAAAGTTTTACTGTTAAGATGGAAAAAATTCAAAAGTAATTGGAGAGACTTGAGACTGAAGAAGCTGAATTGGAACAGATTGCTCAAGCAATCTTTGCTGAATCAAGCAAGTATAGGAAAAGCTGGGAGGACCTTGCCGAAGAAATTCCTCTTCTAGAAGAAGTGAAAAAAAAAAGCTGTGGAAGAGGTAGATCAATCCAAGCTTCTCTGGGAAAGCTTCAAAGGCAAGTTTGCCTCTTTATGATGATGTGGTTCATTGTTGGCTTTTATGTCCCTTCTTGGACACTTTCTTCTGATGTAATAATCATAGGTGTTTTAGGTCTAAACACCTTTCTTTTGATTGGCATGTGATGGAACTTTCTCATATATTAAAATGCCATTTTCAGTTTCATCCTATTTCTTCGTGTTTTTAAACCACACTTTATTTAACCAAAACAGAATGTATAAGAAAAAAAAGTTAAGATTAAAAATATAACTTAAGAACCATAAGGTGGTTCTAAATGCAAACATGAAATAACTAAAATCAATGAAACGGCCATTGGTAAATTTCAAGCATTTCCATAGGAAAATCTTATTTCCCTTCCAAATGCCAATTTCCTTTTGGAAGGCCTGACCAACCATTCATTCGGCTGGTCTTAGTATCCTTTTCTCCCAAGCTTCAAAGATTAAGGGGTGATACAGTTTCAAGTATACCCCATTGATGGGAGATGAATGAGGCTCACCATCTATATCCATCAACTGATAAGCTCCTTTTCCTAGACTCCTTTCAACCAAGAAAGGTCTTTCCCATTTTGGAGTCCACTTGCCAAACTCTTTATCTCTAGTCCCGAGTGATAATTTGACTTTCCAAACCATGTCTCCTTCTAGGAAAGACTTGGCTTTTACCTTTTTGTTGTAAGCTCGCATCACCTTCTTCTTCTGTGCAATAACATGGTCTAAAGCACTTAACCAAATTTCATCAAAGTCTTCTAACTCTGCTAGCATGGCTTGAGTATATTCAGCTGGAGTTAGCTCATTTTGGAAAGCTACTCTTGTGACTTCACTGTCATTTCCATTGGAAGTACTGCATCGTGTCCATATGTTAACATATAAGGAGTAACTCCAGTACTTGTTCTTTTTAAACTCCTGCATGCCCATAGTGCTTCTGACAAAAGATTATGACACTGCTATGGATACTTCACAATCATTTTCTCAATTATGCGAATGATGACCTTGTTAAACGCCTCAACTTGTCCATTTGCCTAAGCAAAGTATGGAGTAGAGTTCGTGAACTGGATATTATTTATGTCGAATAGATCTTGCACCATACTTCTTAGAAAGGAAAGACTTCTATCTGTGGTGATGGTTTCTGGAATTCCAAACCGGTGAATGATATGCTTTTCAGTGAAATCCATCACTGTTGATTGTACACAAGATTTCAAAGGAATGGCTTCCACCCATTTTGTGAAATAGTCTGTGGCCACTACTATATGAGTATGGTCATTAGCAGAAGGAGGTGTGATTTTCCCAATGAAATCTAACGCCCAACCTCTAAACGGCCAAATCTTCACCACAAGCTGCATGTCGATGGCTGGTACTCTCTGAATAAGACCATACTTTTGACAAGCTTGACAACTTTTGGCAAAGTCATTATAATCTTTTAAAATGCCTCTCCAATGATATCCATACCTTCTTAGAAGCCATCTCATCTTTGTTCGAGCTTGATGGGCTCCACATAGCCCGTTATGAACCTCCCACATGGCTTAAATTGATTCGAGTTTGTCCAAACACCTGAGGATAATACCATCTTCTTTGCTTTTCTTGTACAATTCTCCATCCATTAGAGTGTAGTGAGGAGCTACAAGCTAAATTTTCTTATTCACATCTGCACTTGATTCATCAGGAACTTAATGATGGGAATTCTCCAATCATCTGGATCTGCCTCCTCCAAGTCAACCTAGCTAACTTCTAAATGTTCATTCCTCATTTCTACAAATGGAAGTGATCTTCTTTTTATTGATATTATGGTTTCTTCTACTCCAGGTGGAACTATTATACTGGATGATACCTGAGCCAGTTCGTCTGCCTCTTTATTCAGGTGTCTTGGCCAATGCTGTAACTGATAATCATCAAATTGATCTAGTAATTGTAAGGCCAAGAAATGGAAAGGCCTCAGATGATGCCTAAGGCATCTGTATTCATCAGCCAATTGGTTGATCACGGGGTTGGAATCTCCAATGATAAGTACACTTATGGCTTTCATTTCTAGTAGAATTTCCAAACTAATTATGAGTGACTCATACTCAGCCTGGTTATTAGTACATAAATAATCCAAAAAGAAAAAAAATGATGTCTTCCTTTTCCTTGGAGAAATTATAACAATTCCAGCTCCTCCTCCATCGATAATACATGAACCATCAAAGAGTAATGTCCATAAAGAATGTTTGAGGTAGAGACTATCCACCTCGGCACACATTTCTGTTGTTATTTCAGTGGAAGGATGATCAGCCAGAAATTCTGCTAGTGAACGTCCCTTGACTACTTTCTATGGAATGTACTTAAACTAAACTCCATCAATGCCAATGACTATTTTCTAATCCTTCCGGTAATCAAAGGCCTCGATAACATGTACTTAATCAAATCAGTTTGAGAAACAATGTAAACAACAACTAGAACCATGTATATTCTTAATTTCATCGCAGAACAATACAAAGCAAGACATAACTTTTCCATTGGAGTGTACCTACATTCCACTAGAGTGAGTACTTGACTAAGAAAGTAAACAGCATGTTCCTTTCCCCACTCATTATTTTGCGCTAGTAGAGTCCCAATGGACTCCTCAGTGGCCGATAAGTATAACCTTAAAGGCTGTTTCTTTATTGGTGGCATCATTATAGGTGGATTTACCAGGTATCTTTTAAGTTCTTCAAAAGCTTCTTGATGTTGGCTTATCCACTGGAAATCTTCTATTTCTTTCAGCTTTAGAACAGATGAAAAACATGGGTTTTTCCAGCATGGTTAGAAATGAATCTACGAAGAAAGCCTATCTGTCGTAGAAACCTCTGAAGTTCTTTCTTACTCTGAGGAGTTTATGCTTCCATAATAGCCTTAGCTTTGTTTTTATCAATCTCTATTCCTCTCTGGTGAACTAGAAAGCCTAAGAAATTTCCAGCTGAAACTCCAAAAGCGCATTTCAATGGATTCATCTTCAACTTGTGCATCCTCATCCTTCTGAAGGCCATTTCTAAGTTGATCAAGTGTTGAGGCTATTCTAATGACTTGATGACTACGTCCTCAATATAAACCTCCATAAACCTACCAATCATATCATGGAAAATCACATTCATCGCCCTTTGGTAGGTAGCTCCTGCATTCTTAAGGCCGAACGACATAACCACCCACTCAAATGTCCCAATAGAGCCTGGACATCTGACTGCCATTTTTAAAATATCTTCTTCAATATAGATCTGATTGTAACCAGAATGGCCATCCATGAATGATAGACTTCCATTCTTTGCCGCTGCATCCACCAATTGGTCTGCTACAGGCATTGGATATTCATCCTTTGGAGTTGCAAAGTTAATATTTTGAAAATCTATGCATACTCTTAGCTTGCCACTCTTCTTGATGACTGACACTATATTTGAAAGCCATTCCACATACCTGGTAGTTTTGATGAAGCCTGCCTTCAAAAGCCTTTCAATTTCTTCTTTGACTTTCAGAATAACTTCCTATGACATCCTTCTAGGAGGTTGTTTGAAAGGCCGGTACCCTTCCTTAATTGGTAGTTTATGCTTAACCAATTTTTTAGAAAGACTAGGCAACTCATCATATGTCCAAGCAAAGCAATCCTTAAATTCTTTCAAAAGAGAAATCAATTCTTCTTAAAAATTAGGTTCCAACAGCCCACTTATATAGGTTGGCCAAGGATCTTCCCCTATCCCCAAATTAATTTCTAACAGTGGATCTTGAACCTCAGCCTTTAAATCATCAAGCTTTGCTGGAGCAGATTTCAAATCTCCTAGTTGAATTGCATCTAGTTTACCTTCTGGATCTTCTATGGTTTCTACCAAGTTACTGGAAAGTACCTTGGCACATCTTCTACTTTGTTCCAGCCATAATTCGGCTAGATATGCTTTAACCTTGCCAAGCAACAATTCACAGCCTGGCTTCTTGCCCTCCCTTTCTTATAAACCTCTTCCATTGAAACTATTCAAAGTGTAAGGTGTTAGACGTCGGCCTATGAGAGGATTGCTGGCCTTGACATCTCCTGGAATAACTCCTTAGCTTCTTCTTCTATAAGAGTTTTCCACATTGTTGCTGACTTGGGTCGGCCCTTATTATCTTTTCCAATGAACCTTACTGGCACGAACTCTCCATTATAAAGATCAGCATTTGCATGATACACTCTAGTAATGAATGGTTTCTTATCCGCCTCTACAATCTTAACTTCATCACCATCCAAAAAATTAGCATTTGATGCAACGTGGATGGAATGAAAAAATTGGGATGTATCCATTTGCGGCCTAATAATAAATTATAGGCCGCTGTGGATTCCATAATAAAGAATGTTGTCATGGTTGTAACATCTCCAACAGTCAATTCCAATGGAAGAATCCCCTATGTTTCCACTGAACCTCCAGTAAAACCGCTGATAGCCATATAACTAAGAATTACATCCTTTACTGTCTTACGCAATTTCCTCATGCCATTAATGGGAACAATATTCAGGACTGAACCATTGTCTACCAAGACTGTTGAAAGTGAACGACCCTCAATTAATACCTTTATGTAAAGTGGCTTCAACTGTTGAGTCATTCCAACAGGGGGTTTCTCCATCACCACTTTCTTTGGAGTTGGAAGTACATCATCTTGAATTTCAATTTCAAAAGGCTCTTGGAAAGCCACGGCTTCTTCTTCTAGAAATTCCTCTGTAATTTCTTCTATGTGTATGCCGTCAATCCTTTTCTCTGGAACTAAATCTAATTCAGCAACTTCTGTTTCCTCTGGACTTGACTCATCATCAGCAACATCACCTATCATTGAAGATGGCTGATTTGGTTTAGATTCGAAAACCAATGGAAGGATAATAACCATATTACATGACATTTCCTCTAGAAAGCTCCCAAAACAGATTTTCTTTAAACTAGATGAGTTTTCAGAACTCTCCAATTCTTTTATTGGGATTTCTTCTTGTGTCTTATCCTCATCCACAAAGGACTGTTCTACCTCAGAAGCAAAGTCTTCTAAACAGTCTGGGACTCTATCTCTTCCCCTTGCCAATTTCTCGGTTAGGTCTGTAGGTTTTCTTACTTCATTTGTTGCTTTCCAACCATGATCCTCCTCCCACAGCTTTCTTCCCTCGGCTCTTTTCCTTTGGAAATGGCGCTTCTGTGTTCGCGTGTAAGTTGCATCCTTGTATTTAGGAAACTTAGGATGGTCCACCCTTTTCCACCTTTTTGAGTGATGAATTGGGGGCTTGACCATCCTTGGATTGAGAGTCTTAGTTTCTTTCTTTACCCAGACCTCTAAAGCAACTCTGGGCTTTCCGCGAGAAGCATTAACGAACTCCTCATTTTCCCTGGTAGGCCTTTCCACCCTTCCTTCATGAAATTCGAATACTCTTCTTCTTGGTGGAAGAATACTTATTTTCTCATAAACCCTTGCTTCCAGGCTTCTTGGCCGAAACCTAGACTTTTTTGCATATTCTGGCCTTTTCTGATTGAAAGGCCTTCTATCAACACGCCGTTCTTTAGTTGGAATGGTTACAATAACTGATTCTACCGGCTATCGGATAGTTAGTCTGTCATGAACCTTTCTTTTCTGGCCACGCTCCTCATATGTCTGCTACTCCTTGTTTTTGCCCACCGATTTATGGAACTTGCATTGAGGGCAACACCCTTGCTAGATGAGGGCAACTTGAGCTTCTTGGAGCTGCCTTTCCAGTTGTACCATAGTTTTTTCCAATGTAATTGACTCTGGCTCGGCAACTGCTTTCCCTTTAGCCTTCCCTTCATCTAAGTCCACCTTCTTTCTAGGATGGTCAGCAGCGATACTAATTACATTGGTACTGACCACTGTTGGAAAAGGATTCCCATCTACTCCCATTGCTTCACTTTTCTCTGGAAACTTCATCTTCCCTTCCTCGATTGCTTTCTGCACAATATTACAAAAAATAACACAATTATTAGTTGAATGTCTCCAAGAAGTGTGATACTTACAATATTCTTTTCCAAGTAAATCGTTAGGAGTTGGGAGTTTATGCCCAGGAGTTAGGATTAGCTGTTTATCAGCCATCCATAAGTTGAATATTTGCTCAGCCTTGGTAATGTCAAAGGAATATCCTTTGGTCGAATCAGGTATCCCTTTCTTATTTGAAGTGGAAGCGGCTTGGGCACTAGTAGTAGCTATAGATTTTGACTTTACAAGTGCCTCACATATATATGGCTTTTTGATGTTTAATTCTGCCATATAAACCTCAAAATCACTATCAAGGTTAGTGGCAAAGACTTCATAATTTGGGTGGCGATAATAAGTTCCCTTTGAGGAAGCTTTCCTATCCTTTTCCTCATGAAGTAACCTTTCATACTTGGCAACTCTACTCGCCAAGTCAAAGAGATCGCGGCCTTCAAATTTCTTGCGCAATTCAAGGTCTAAACCATTGGCAGCCATTTTGACATACTCGATTTCAGGAAAATCTACATGGCACTTATGCTTTGCCTTTCTAAATCTAGACAAGAAAGCTTATACGGACTCTCCTGGCAATTGGTTAAGCCTGGAAAGATCGGCCATGGAAACTTCTGGCTCAGTTCGGTAGAAATGTGTATGGAACATTTCTTCAAACTGATGCCAACTATTAATGGAATTTGTAGGCAAGTTTGTGTACCATCTGAAGGCATACCTAGTTAAAGTATTAGGAAACAACCAGACTTTCAACCATTGATTGCCTCCTGCCTTACCACATTGAACCGTAAATCGGCTTATGTGTTCCACGGTGGATTGGTTGCCTTCGCCACTGAAAGTGGCAAATTCAGGAATTCCTAGGATATTCAATATTATCTACGAACTTAGGGTATGGTTTCCTATAAATAGGTCTCCCACCCCTTCTAGTCAAACCAAATTCTTGTTGAAAAAATTCAGCAAGTTGGCATCTGTCCATTCCCTACAACTGAACTGGTGGTTGGTAATTCTCTGGCTATCCTTATGGTTGGTTGGCTACGGGCTGCCCCCCAAACATCACTGGAGGTGTTTTGGGTCTGGGTTGTTCCTCCCATGACCATTATTGCCTCCTTGATCAGGAGGCTCCCTTGGTATGTTTTGCCCCTCACCTACTACAGGAAAAACCTGAGGTGGTCTTTGAGGAATGGTAGGAGGTGGCTGAACATACTACTGGCCAACATTCGGTGGAAAATACGATTGATTTCCCAATTGACCCATCTAAGCTTCACCCAGAGAGGACCCAAATTGATGTAAATTATTAGAAAAAACTTCAAGACATACCTGTTGAGGTAAAGTCACAGGAGCTAAATTCTGAACTTGCTGGGTCACTGGAATGGTCGTCATTTGTGCAGGTGGAATTTGCGTTGTCTGTGCCTATGACAAAGAATGCACAGGTTGGTGAGAAAGACTTCCTTCAAGAAAAGTACTTGGCCTGTTCACTCGAACAGCCGATTACTGAGAATCTTCCAAATTGCTTGGCCTGTTGGCCATGCTTTGAGAAATGCCAGTTATGCCTTGGGAAATAGCAGCCAAGACTTGAGGAACATTGGCCATGTTTTTAGAAAGACCGGCTATGCATTGAGTCAGATTGGCCATGCTTTGAGGAAGACCAACATGAGACCTTTCAATCATAGCTTCTAGTTTACTGGTCATTCTATCTTGTGCTCGAATGATCTTGTCGTGATTACGGCTAATTAATCGTGTCATATCCATAGTTGGACTGCTTATCATTGCTTCGGCAAACTTTGCAATCATCTTTTCTCCTTCTTCAGGAATGGCCCGCGAACTTTCATTGGGAAGTTCAATAGCCTGTTCTTCTTCAACTTCGGCAGGATCTTGAATAGATTTGCCTTGTGTTTTTCCTCCCGCCATAGAAACACTCCATTCAGAATGTCCTGTAGGGCGTGCCACTATGTTTGGCCTGAAAAAAGCTGGTGCCTGTTCCGATGGAACCGGATGGGCGTGCCAGGAACAGTGGAAGTTCCAAAGAGAGATCCAAACAATATTCCCGAAGGAAGACTACAGAACCAGGCAATTGTGTTGAGGTCTGGAATGAACACCTCAGGGTTCTTTTTGCCTTTGATAAAGGACTTCGGGATTGTTAACTGGCTAGGAAGAACTAAGAAAGTAATTGGAAAGACTGTAAAATTATCTAATGAAAAGTGAAGTGTAGGACTGAGACTAATCATATTGAAAGTGCATTGCAATGAGAATAAAGATTATATTGAAATGCATTTTTGGCATTGATCCCCTGTTACGTTATACATAATGTCCTATTTATAGAATGAAAATATAACAGTTAACAATAATAGTTCCGATGCCACCAAAAGCTGACAAGTGTCCCAAAACATGCAATCGTGCCATTCTTAATCTTTCTAGAACCTCCACGTCCCAAACATGGAAATGTGCAGACGTGCTTCTAGAGCTCCAATGTTCCAAACATGCAATCATGTGATTTTTCTGGAACTTCAGCGTCCCAAACATGTAAACGTGCAGACGTGTCTTTCACGTTCCAAAGATGGAAATGTGTCTAGAAGTCGTGTCCGTTGATGACGTTAAAGTTCCCACGTTCCAAACATGCTATCAATCATGTAATCATGCCTTTGATGCCGTCAATAGATCACATGGTTTCCTTTGTCTAAATCAATGGCCATTACTCCTGATAGGGGTGGTAGTGGCCCACGTCACAAAATTCTTCCGTTGTATCATGGCCTCTTAAAGAAACTAACTCCCATATTTTTAGGCACTAGAATTCCACCTATTAAAATTCATTGCGTTCCTTTGACCAAGTCGTCTTGCTCCTACGTGGCTTCTCCTATGATAGACTTCTATATTAATTCGTCTATCAAATAAATCGCTATCCATGCCCCACGTGTCTGATTTTAATTGGATAAATTGAATAAAAACAATCATCAACCACTTCAAATTGAAATTCCCTAAATTTAGCCTTGACCCAAACTCTTGTCACAAATTGGCTTGGCAAAGAATATTCCTTCCACGTGTTTATTTTCCATTGGAGGAAAATAAGGGTGTAAACAAGTACTTGAGGTTATTGTAATTTACATCCAAGATTTTCATAAAGTTTAAATTTCAAAAGTAGGAATGTCTAAAAAAAAATTGACGAATGAAGAGAAATAATTTAAAAGATGACTAAGAGGGTCGAAGTAGTGAATCGATGAGATAGAAAGATAATTGTGTTTTGAAAATGAAAGGTGTGAAACTTATTAAAGAAGATATGAAAGTGAAAAGTAATATAGTTTCCAAAGGCAACATTTAATTTGGGACAGAGGGAGTAATAATTTATTCAACATATTTAGCCTGGTTTGAAAATGTGAAAGCTTGATAAGCCTAATTAAAGGTCAAATGCCCAAAATGACGTAGTAGTTCATTATAATCTCTCTTAAAATTGAATGAATTGAGATCGTAAAAGGTGTACTATAGGCTATAGCATGTATTTTGCTAAACAAAGTGATGGCTCCAAGAGTATAATGACAAAATATAATTCAAGTATTCGATCCAATATATATATATATATATATGCCTGTTCTGATTTTTACAATTTAATAGTTTCAATTAGTTTAATTTTTCTAGTTGAGCTTAAATTTTCATTTTTTTTTTAGTTTTTTCTTATATAAGGAATGACTAGATATCTAACCTAATTCAGAATTTCAATAAGGCTGTGTTTGGTAGGTATGGAATTAGAGTTTTGAAATTGAAATTGGAAAAAAGCAACTAAGAAAATTAAACCCAAATTTTTTTCAATTTCAAGACTCCAAATCCATACGGCCACTCAGCCTAAGAATTTTCACAAGTTTTCCTCTTACATAGCAAACACAATGATATATTACATATTTTTAATAACATGAATATTAAGTCGTAATTCAAACGCATTTAGGCATAAACAACTGATAGCCTGAACCCAAAGGCCCACAAGCTTGGGATTTTTGATTTCGGGCCTTTGACTGGACTCGTTGACCTGTGCCATAATTTGATGAAAACTTTTTACATGATGGTTCATGTTTATATAGTTTTAATCGATTACAAATCCATAGGCAAATGAAAAATTAACGTAACTATGTATGACCATAACGTGTAATAATTTTTTTAATTCAAGAAATAATAAATTAAATGGATTAAAGTTTTCGATCATACTAGCTTTTGGATAACAAATGTGAAAAGAGAGATGAAATTATTATTATTATTAATTTTTTTTTTTTTTTTTTTTTTTTTTTTGTGTTTTAAAAAATCAAGAAAAGGAAGAGATAAATGTCCACAATCCTTGTTCTCTAGTTCGTGGAAGCCTGTAAAAGCGTTAGTTCTTTACTTGAGCTTGAGAATCTAAAAAGACATATAAGAAGAACCATCCTCTCTATTGTCGGTCACACCTCTCATTTCATATTTAACCCCCTCATGGGTCATGGCTCTTGATCCAAGAATTGTTACCCATAAATTGGTGATTCTCTGTTCTATTGCTGCATGCATATGCAGTTTTGGAAGTTCAACCAAAAGTGGTTAGTACGGTGAATTAATGAGTTTAGAAGTACCAAATGGGCAATAAACTAAGCTGGTATAAGTCATCCTCTCCAAAGTGGATGTTCCACCATCATAGAGGTATGAATGTGGCTTTGATTAACCTTTTATAAAGTAAACCATACACATTAGAAATAATGTTAAACTTTTTTGTTCCCTAATCCTAACAAAATAAGACACTCACCATTTTGTTCTTATAGAGTGTTCAAATTCCTAACTTTCATTAAGAAATATTTGTTTGGCTGTAAATTTTTTAGGCCTGCTAGAGTGTTTTGACTCAAGTTGAAAGTAATCAAACTTATCATTTCGATCGAAAAACAATTGGTCCTTGTAGAAATTAAGACAATTGTTTGGAAAGCAAGGATGAGGTAGGAAACTATATCTTTCTCAAAATTTCTCCACAAAAAGGGTTGAAGAGATTTTGATAGAGTGGCAAGTTGTCTCCTAGGTTCATTGGGCGATTTGAGATTTTGGATTGCGTTAGTGAGGTTGCTTATTGTTTGGCATTACCGCCACATCTAGATAGGGTTCACGACATTTTCTATGTTTCTATGTTGAGGAAGTATAAACCGGATTCATCACATGCTTTGAGATGGACAAATGTTGTGGCTGATGAGGATGTGACCTATGAGGAGGGTCCAATGTAGATTCTTGACACTAGAGAGCAGATATTGCGGACCGAGACCATTCCATTTGTCAATGTTTTGTGGAGACATCATAGAGTCGAGGAGGCTACTTAGGAGCTCGAGTAGGAGGTTCACTCTTGGTACCCGGGTTTGTTAGCGATTTCAGGTACGACTTGATTTTG
Source organism: Cornus florida (assembly GCF_030987335.1). Classification (NCBI taxonomy): domain Eukaryota; kingdom Viridiplantae; phylum Streptophyta; class Magnoliopsida; order Cornales; family Cornaceae; genus Cornus; species Cornus florida. The sequence continues at coordinate 75,406,565 of NW_026775573.1, read as the reverse complement.
GGGATGAAATCCTTTTAAGGAGGGGAGGTTGTGATGACCCTGTTATCTTTTTTTCCGGCATTTTATTGGTATTATTATTATTATTAATTATTATAATTATTTAAAATATAATAATAATAATCATTATTATTTATTTATTTTTAATTATTATTATTATTATTTATTTTATTTTATTATTTAATTTTTATTTCTTTTCTTGTTACCTTAAGGTTTTGGACGACCCAAGGTAAGGTTGGGTGTCCGGGATTGATTTCCGGCACTACGTGCATTTAATTTAGTTTAAATTATTGTTAATGCATAGTTAATTGTGTAGCAAAACATTCTTATTACATTATGTTCTCATGGGGGGTATATGTGCATTATTTCTTCGGGGACATTTTCATTTCTAGGGTCACTTGCGCGTTTATCTTTTGGAGATATTTTGGTTTATGGACTTTGGTGCAATTATTTTTGGGAAATATTTTGTAAAGGGACTTTTGTGCAAATTAGAGAAGTTGTGCAAATGTCAGTATTTGATTGGACCATGTGTTAGTTTCTAAGTGGGACATTTGGTGTAGTGAGATGAGGACAAGTGGAGGGCTTAGATGGTTATGTGTGTGTGAAAAGTAGTGCTAGCCATGTTAAGTGATATATATCTCCTTTTCCATGCGCCCTTTTGTTGTAACTTCATCTTTTTCCTCTCACTTTCTCTCTCCTCCATTGTTGTCAAACCTTAGAGCTTAGTTCTACCTGCCTTCCACTCACCTTTTTGGCTTCACCATAGAAGGAAGAAAGCTTCCTTGCACTATGAACTATAAGGCTTTTCTTCCGGATTTCATCTTTGCTCATTTTTCCTTTAGATTCTAGAAAGACTTTCTCTAGTGAGGTGGGGGGTGTAGTATGCTAGTAATTGACGTGTGTTTTTATTTATCAATAATAAAATAACACTCGCAATAGAACGAATCCTTGTAAGATAGGGCTATGTTGAGGGTGTCGAACCTCAACGACTATGGTGGTTCATCGAGTTTTCTAACTAATTTTGCAGTATAACTCGTCTTCCCTAAGCATAGATTTTGAAAGAGTTCATTCAAGAAAAATGTTTGAATACCATTAAATGATCTCCATTCTTATGTCCGACTGGGCTCCGCCAGATATCGTCCAATACGACTGGGTTAAGAATAATTTATGAGCAGTTATATTTAAGATAAGGTAATAACTATTCAGAAACTATTAATTCATTAAAACACCAATTGAGTTGGCTTAATTGCTTAAAATCGTGCAATCAAAACATATAAACTATTAAAATTCCCAAAGTATAAACAATCAAACCATAATAATCAGATCGGGTTACATCAATGCCCTAAGAGAGGAATTAGCTACCTATGATGACGCAAGATATCATCTGTGTTGTTGTGGTCTTCATCGCCATGGATCGCCAAAACTCCTTTAGATCTTCTTCTTTAAAACCCTAAAAGCCGCCGTGAGAGAGATATATGAGACAATGGATGGATGAGAGATGGATCCTCTTCTGTGACCTTTTCCTCTTCTTTTATAGTGGAAAACAAGTCTTAATCTCCTTTCGATTGGATTTACAACTTTTGGTAACAATTGGGCCTATAAGAAAATAAAAAAATATGATTTTCGGCCATTCCCGTACATATTTACGACTTCCAGGACGTCCAGGCTCGAGCCTTAGAGTCTTAGGCTCGAGCATTGAGGTTCAGGCTTGAGCATTTGGGTTCAGGCTCGAGCATCACCTGCCAACAACTTTGTCCGACTTTGTAATGCGATTTTGACCCATTTACATTACGAATTTGGAGATGGCTATTACAGACAAAAACATCAAACTTCGAGTCTTCTTTCTAGATTCTCTAAGTTTACTCAATTTGGAGTTCTGAGTCAAAAGTTACTGTTAAAATACTGAAGTTGGTTTAGAGTTTTCAGCCATGCTCGAGCCCGAAGTGTTGGTGCTCGATCCTCTCTCGATGGTGCTCGATCCCAAGGTGTTAGGCTCAAGCTTTGGGGCTGTAGGCTTGAGCTTTAGGTGTTAGTGCTCTATCCCTAAGGTCTGGTACGAGGTCTGGGAGCTTGGATCAATTCCGACGCATCAAGTGCTCGAGCTTAAGGGTCAAGGCTCGAGCATCCTATGGTCAGGCTCGAGCATCCTTTATTCAGGCTCAAATCTCAAGGTGCATGGCTCGAGCTTCAAAACTTAAACTCTTCCAAAATTCACCATTTTGACTCTCAGCTTGCTCTGAATGACTGGCAACAATGCGGTAAACTTCATTATCATTCTTTTCATCATAAAAGCCCGATTTTAACTACTTATTTAGGAAAACACCTACAAACACGAAATACATAGAAATCAGTCTAACAATGGATAGAAGTATCACTTTAGGTCTTAACATACGTATATTTAGGGGATTGAATATGCAATATTCAGCGCTCATCACTCCGCTAAACTTACATATTGCTAGTCCCTTAGCAATGCAGAACTAAAAAGCCGCTTTCGTGGGAATTATAGTTGCATTTAGCTTATGCAACAAGCCTTTAAACCACTAGGTTACCCCTAGTGGACGAGTTGTAGTCTCGTGACGGTTTTTAGTGAAGATATCCACAAACTTCTCAAATCCGTGCCTTAATTGCACGGTAAGCTTATTCAAACCTGTTTTCATATCACAACGTCTCAACAATGCGTCAATCAGTCAACTCCAACAAGTATAACAAGTTATATTAATTAGGAAAAATTTTAAACCTTCAATCTCAATTTAGTAACCATGGTCCCCACATGTCAGTTTAATCATTTATTCAACAATCACAATCCTCAAAATCCTTTTTATAGTGAACTCACAATTTTAAACATGCGGCTTACTATCCATACTTATATTCATTCCATGGTATCCGTCAATTTACAGGCAAACTTTTCAAATTCCAATTCCCAAGGTATTTTTTTTTTTCTTTTCAGGTATGCATTTTTCAAAAATGATACTCTGCAATGCTCAGGTCTATTAAGTTTTCTAAGTCACCCATGTAACGAACTTTCGGCTAATGACTCCTAAACCAGACGGTTTTAGGGCATTAAGTGACAAAGCACTCCTCTTGACCGAATTGTTCAAGTAATCTAGGCAACCTAAACCCCTTATGTAACAAGTTTTCACCCAATGACTCCCAAACCATATGTTTTTACGGCATTAGGTGTTGAAGCACCCCTAAGGACTTAATTGCTCAAGCAATCTAGGTACAGACCTGAACTTGACCCTTTTCTACTTCTTTTTTTTCACTTTTCTCTCTTTTTTTTTTCTTTTTTTTTTTTTTTTTTTTTTTTTTTTTGATATCTTGGTTATCAAAATCATCAAATTCACTTGCAAATCTCAGTTTAACACAAAACAAAACAAGACTTCCAGTTTATATCCCATAGAATTCATGCAAGTGTGAATATGTGCAAAGTGAAGTATTTCAGAGATTTCAATTATCAAACAATAATTATCCTGACAAAGTCGACCACAGACCACCAACTAATTTCAAAAAATTTCAAAAATTCCTTTTCAATATAAATTTGGCATACAAGCCATCTTTAACCAACATCAGGCTGAATAGAGACATCACATCAATCAACAGACTCAGAATCATACCTAAGTAGTTAAATTGCATCCTCTTGTGCACAATATATCAACAACAAAATTTTAAAAGGCATTGCCTTACCCCCAAACTTAAAATGCATAGTGTCTTTAATGTGTGAAAACAGATGTAGAGTTAAAACAATATTACCAGAATACGCAGAACCAACAAAGGTTATGAATTAGAGCACAGAGAATGAAATCGTCACCTCACCCCCAAACTTAATCCTTTATACCTGACAAAATAATCACACTCCACAACACATATCAGAGTATTAAGTATATGGAGGAAAACAGATATATATCATTATGCACAGGTCAATAAAATATATATATATATATATATATATATATATATACATATTTAAACAAAACTAACCTAAACTAACCTAATCTAAAAATAAAAGAAAAATATACAAATAAACTAACCTAATTTTTATTTTAATTTGTTTATCAAAACGAACATAAACTAACCTAATTTAAAAATAAAAAAAAAATAAACAAAAAACTAAAAACCTAGAAAAACTGAAAAGAATAAAAATAAACTGTGGTACAAACATACAAATGTTAAGTTTAACGTCGATAGCTCGACAGCATGCCACTCCTTAGCCTGTATCCAACAACTCAACTACCTCCCTCATCCCTAAATTAGTCCTATGGGTGATTATGAAATTCGAAATAGGAAGAACCACTGTGGTTCCATCAAGACCCATGAAAGAACACTCAAGTTTATCCGGTGGTGGCTCAGGCTCAAGTTTATGAGAAGACTCACAAGAAGGACAAGGAATATTTGAAATCAAAAGAGGAGGATCTTCTGTTAGAAAGATGGTGACTGAATCCTTATCAATAACATCAATAAAGAAGCATTCATCTTTCTCTGAGGAATATGGAGTGGCATTGAAGATGTTTAATTTGAGCTTCATGTTCCCAAAAGAAATATCCATAACCTCAGTCCTACAGTTAACGTTGGCATTTGCTGTAGCTAAGAATGGATGACCAAGGATTATAGGAGTACATCGATTGGGATCATAGACAGGTTCTGTATCTAGGACAAGAAAGTCAACCGAAAAATATAACTTATCCATTTTAATGAGAACATCTTCAATGATCCCACATGGTTGCTTCATAGATCAATCAGCAAGTTGCAATACCATTGTTGTGGATTTAAGCTTTCCCAAGCCTAATTGCTCAAACACTGAGTAAGGAAGAAGATTAACACTTGCTCCAATATCAAGAAGTGCTCTGTCTATCACATTATTTCCAATGATACAAGATATGGTAGGAGCACCAAGATCTTTAAACTTAGGAGGAGTGATATGCTGAATGATTGCACTGACTTGCTCAGTGAGATAGATTTTCTTAAAGACTTAGCTTTTTGATTTTCTCTTTTGGGTGCACAAGTCTTTTAGAAATTTAGCATAGGCAGGGATTTGATTGATAGTATTAAGGAGATGAATATTGACTTTTACCTTTTTGAAGACATCCATCATGTCTTGTATTTTATCTTATTGCTTACCAACGTAAGAGAGTCCCTTGAGACATTTAGGAAAAGGCGCTCTTAGCTCATAAGCTGTCTCAAGGTTAGGAGTAGATGAAGAAGTGACTTCACCTTCAACTGCTTTGGAGCTTGATGGAATAGGATGTGAGGGAACATCTGTAGGATGTGGATTTGGAAGAATGGGGTTGATAGGAATCCTACGCCTCTCTTTTTCTACCTCTTTTTCCTCAACTTTATTATCAATAATCTTTCCACTCCTCAAAGTAGTGATGGCATTAACTTGCTTATGATGAGTACTTAAAGGATTAGTCTCATCAATCATGTAAGTTTGCCTGACTTGATTTGCAATTGGCTGACTTGGTAACTTTTCTTCCTCTCTTTAAGTTAATACTTTAACTATTTATTCAACTTGAATCTCTATCTTGGCTATAGATTAGGAATGGGAATGTACCAATTGAGTGGTGGACTTAAAATCATTAATTACAGCCAAAACCTTCTCTTTAAATTCAGATGAGTACCTAGGAGGAGGAAGATCAGGATTAGCTTGGTTCCTAAATTGATAATGACAGTAGATGGAAGATTGATTGAAAGAATTATTTAGCAAAGGATTATATGAATTGTGGTACTGTCCCTGAGATTTGGGAACAGTATTGCCTTAACTTTGATTCTACCATGATATATTGGAATGATCTCTCCAGTCAAGGTTATATGTATTGGAATTTGGATTATAACCCGAACTGAGGAATGCAGCATTGGTTTGCACTTGTGGATTTTCAAAAGAGTGACCCAAGAAAGGATAACTATTAGCATAATTAGATGGATTAGCATAGACAGAACACACCTCCTTTGGCAAAGAGGAGTGCTGAGAAGAACTAAGATTACTGATAGCTGATAAAACTTAGTCAAACTTTCGATTCAACATTTCCATTTGAGTGGCTATCTCTCTAGTTTTTTCTGCTTCATATAAACTTTCAACTTTATGGATACCAAGAGTGGACCTAGACGTAGAGAAAGAAGTATGTTGAACAGAAGTTTCACTTAGGGCCTCAAACAGTTCCCAAGCGTCATCTGGGCTCTTATACAGGAAACCACCATTACTGGAAGCATCTACCATGTTTTTATATGGATCATGTAATCCATCATAGAAGATTTGCACCAAATGCCATTTAGGAATATCATGGTGTGGACACTTTCTCAGAAGATCATTGTATCTCTCCCAAGTATCATGAACTTGTTTACTCGAGATTTGAGAGAACACCATGATCTCTCTTCTCATTTTTGTGGTTTTACCCACAGTGTAGTATTTTTTTAAGAACTCTTGTTGCAACTTATCCCATGTGCTTATAGAATTATGAGGTAGGGAGTGCAACCAAGTTCTAACTTTTTCCTTGAGAGAAAATTTGAAGAGTCTCATCCTAAAAGCATCATCAGAAAGAGTGGACAACCTGGTAGTTGAACACAATTCTAGAAATTCATCTATGTGCTTATAGGGATCTTCAGTAGCAAACCCATGGAAAGTTGGAAGCATTTAGATCATACTTGGCTTGATCTTAAAGTGGGTTGCATCAGATTATGGAAATTGAAAGCAACAAGGGGATGTATGAGGTGGGAATGAAGTGATCCCTCAAATGTGGTTGTGGTGGAAGAATAGGATTAGCCATGTTTGATTTAGAGAATTCTCCTAACAATTTAAGCTAATTTCAATGGTAAAAAGTAAAAGGAAAATTTTCAAGTAAAGAAATAAATTAAAAAGAACTCACAAAGGTCCTGAAATCGTAGCTTCTTTTCCTTAAGCTTCGTCGCCCTTTCTCCATAATTGTTGTACTTGAAAAGTAAAAGAAATAAGGTGAGATATCAAAAAGTCCTAAAACTATAAATTAAAATAAAACTAATCTCAAACTCAATAAAACCGTGACACAGTCCTCGGTAATGGCACCAAAAATTGATGTGTGTTTTTATTTATCAATAATAAAATATCACTGGCAATAGAATGAATCCTTGTAGGATAGGGCTATGTTGAGGGTGTCAAACCTCAAAGACTATGGTGGTTCATCAAGTCTTCAATTAATTACTATTTTAATTTAAAAGGAAGATTTATTGTGTGTTATGATTCAAAAAACATAAACAGAAAATAAACAAAATAAAGGAATTGAGATCAAGAGAAGAAATATTTAGGGATTGACTTCACCGCGATCCTCCCACTATGGTCAATTGTTCAGCCTTGGAATTTCAGTAATTATGTATTGTATGGAATTAAACTCAATAACATTCGTTTAATTCAGATTTAAAGAAAGATGTTCCATGAATTTAGCTAACTATAACCTATCTTCGGTTGGCATAAATTATATACCTACCTACTTCTAACTATTACAGTATAACTCGTCTTCCCTAAGCATAGATTATGAAAGAGTTCATTCAAGCAAAATGTTTGAATACCATTACATGATCTCCATTCTTATGTCCGATAGGGCTCCGCCAGATATTGTCCAATAAGAATGGGTTGAGAATAATTTATGAGCATTTATATTTAAGACAAGGTAATAACTATTCAGAAACTATTAATTCATTAAAACATCAATTGAGTTGGTTCAATTGCTCAAAAGCATGTAATCAAAATATATAAACTATTAAATTCCCAAAGTATAAACAATCAAACCATATTAATCGGATCAGGTTACATCAATGCCTTAAGAGAGGAATTAGCTAGTCATGATCTGTGTTATTGGGGTCTTCATCGCCATGGACCGCCAAAACTCCTTTAGATCTTCTTCTTCAAAACCTTAAAAGCCGCCGTGAGAGAAATATATGAGACAATGGATGGATGAGAGATGGATCCTCTTCTGTGACCTTTTTCTCTTCTTTTATAGTGGAGAACAAGTCCCAATCCCCTTTGGATTGGATTTACAGCTTTTGGTAACTATTAGGCCCATGAGGAAAAAAAGAAATATGATTTTCGGTCATTCCTACATGTATTTATGACTTCCAGGATGTCCAGACTCGAGCCTTAGAGTCCTAGGCTCGAGCATTGTGGTACAGGCTCAAGCATCACCTGCAAGCAACTTTGTCCAACTTTGTAACGCGATTTTGTCCTATTTAGAGTGCGAATTTGGAGATTGCTATAAGAGACACAAACATCAGACTTTGAGTCTTCTTTCCATACCCTCTGAGTTTGCTTAATTTGGAGTTCCAAGTCAAAAGTTAAGGCCAAACTACTGAAGCTAGTTTAGAGTTTTCGGCCATGCTCGTGCCCGAAGTGTTGGTGCTCGATCCTCTCTCCCTAGTGCTCGATCCCAAGGTGTTGGGCTAAAGCTTTGGGGCTGTAGGCTCGAGCTTTAGGTGTTAGTGCTTGATTCCTAAGGTCTGGGAGCTTGGATCAATTACGATGCATCAAGTGCTCGAGCTTAAGGGTCAAGGCTCGAGCACCTTATGGTCAGGCTCGAGCATCCTATAGTTAGGCTCGAGCATCCTTTATTCAGGCTCGAGCCTCAAGGTGAAAGGCTCAAGCTTCAGAACTTAAAATCTTCCAAAATTCACCATTTTGACTATCGGCTTGCTCTGAATGACTGACAACAACACGGTAAACTTCGTTATCATTCTTTTCATCATAAAAGCCTGATTTTAACTTATTCTTTAGGAAAACACCTACGAACACGAAATACATAGAAATCAGTCTAACAATGGATAGAAGTATCACTTTAGGTCTTAACATATATATATTTAGGGGCTCGAATATGCAATATTCAGCGCTTATCAATAACATTTGAAATTCCTTGTGTTTTGGAGTTTACCTTATGTTGTATGCATGTTGTGTGAGTTGTAGTTGGAATCATGAGATTTTATCCTTCTTAACTTAAGTCCTTATATAAATTCAAGCATGTACATTTATTGTGTTGTAAGTTGTTATTCAATTGGTAGAAGATTGTATTATTATTAATTTCATTAAAATATAATTGTTGTATCCTTATTTTCTTCTTTCCATTATAAATTGCTAAAGGCTTGCATAGTGATTGTATGATTGTGTAGTTAAGTATTTGAGACTTGTAGTGCTAGCATGAATTAATTGTTTAAGTTGATTCTTAATGTTAGCATATACGTATATATGATGTTGATATCACGCCATATTTAGTCTTGAGGACTTAGGACAAGGAATATATGATTTTCACATCTTATGTGTGCATAGAAGGTGAAACTTGTGCATTATATACATATAATTATATTATGGACATTATTGTTGATTTTGGGAAACACTTGGGGCATTGTTACTTTGATAGCTAGAGTTTAGCTCTAGTGAGGGAGGTATGAGTTCTCCTCAATTATAGTAGTCACTTGGGTAGTTTTCAGCAGGTTAGTATCCTGAAATAATTGATTTTGTCTTAATTGTGTTACATGACAAGGTCGCTTGCATATGCCAAAATGAGAGAATGTGAGAGTGGTTCAAGTAGAGCCTTTTTGGTCAAATATAAATTTGTAAAAATCACTACCACTACTACTACTAACGTAGCAAGAGTGAGTAGGAATTGTCCCAAAGGATTTGCAAGGTACAACGGAATTGAATTTGGGTTAGTAGGTCGAATGATCAATGAGAGTTTTGGTTGGTTAAATTAAGCTAATGATTCAATTAAAAGAATGCAATGTTAAAATAAATAAATAAATAAATCTAGAGATTACGGTGTAGAGAATGAGAGAGAAGTCTTGGGGCATAGAGTTTACCACTAAGCTTTACCTCATTAAATATTTAGCATTTGCCAATATAGGGAGATTCCATGTTGTAAAATAAGTGTGTGTGCCATTAATTGAAATACTAATCATGGATGACAAAATAAGCATAAATTGTTTAATCAAGTTAGTGAGTAGTACAATCTATCAAATGAAGCCATTAATCATTCCATAAACCCACAATTGATTCACACAAAAATCTAGAGAAATGTACTACTTCAACTCATAAGCATAGACCATCAAACAACAAGAATGGATTGTCTACCTATCTAGGAATTTCAAGCAACTACACCACAATTATACTAATGACAAAGAAATTAAACTAATTAAGCTAAAGAGGTAGCACAATCCATCAAGAAATAAACATAATCCATTAAACAAACCACAAGAGTAATCAATTAAACACCATGCCTTAACCATCACTAGATTTATAATTCCAACATACATAGACATTCATTAAACTCATAAAATCAAGTGTAGGCATATGATTATTCATTCTAACATACATAAACATATGAATAGAAATAAAATATCAATTGGAAGAATTAATCCATACAAATCACATAAAAACACAAGATCTATATAATCATAGGTCAAAACATTAATTACAACTAAAATTCCTAAAAATTACGAAGTACTAAATTTTAGGAGGCAAGCCTAGGGGCTATCTCTAGCCCCAAGAGAAGGATCTAGCCACTCATGGTTGTTGTCATCCAACCCTCAAGAGCTTCCTTCAATGTAGGCACCATCTTCTTCCTTTTGCTTTGGTCTCCAAAAACCCTAATCTAGAGAGAGAAAACTATACTAATTGAATACAAAATGTGTCACAAAAGTTAGAACAAAACTTGGAACAAAAAGTTAAACCCTAACAAAATGGTCCAATTTCATTTAAATGCAAGCCTCTTTGAGTAGGCAACAAGTTAGAAAATAGGCCTTTGATTGGTGTAATCTCGCAGCTACAAAAGTTATTGGAGTTCGGGCGCGCTCAGGAATAAAACTGCTCACTGCTAGTAGTAGCTTCGATCGATCGAAGATGACGTGGCACAAAATATCTTGACACCCAAAAACCTTATCCATTGAGCTAACACTGCCTTCACTTTGATCGATCGTATATCTTTTGGATCGATTGGGAACTCCTTCGATCGATCGAAGGTTGTCCAGTGCAGTTTTTCTGACATTTTCTAGATTTTCTTTTTGACTCCAAGAAGGAGCTAATAGCTCTTTTTAGCTTGTTTGAACCTTCTTAAACTGAAATAGACAAAAACCCAAATTAGAACTAAAACGGGAAAGTAAGATGAATAGACTAAAATACCTTAACTTAGGTACTAAAATGTGCAATATTTGAGCACTTATCACACCCCCAAACTTACATATTGCTAGTCCTTAGCAATGAACTACAAAGAAAAGGAAGAAATAAACAACTATACAACTATAATTAGAAAGCAATAAAAGGATAACGCCACTTTCGTAAGCAATTTATTTTAAAATTAAATTCACACTCTTGGCCCTCACCTTAAAATTATTTCTTAGCTTAAGAGTGTGAATTTTAAGGCGAGCGTTAGACCAATGACTCCCAAATCGGACGACTTTAGGGCATTAGGGGTAGTGACACCCCTAAGGACTTATAAGCTCAAATCAACTAGGTTATAAATCAAAACAATCTCCATCTAATCATTTCCCACTCCTCACCTTTGGTAAGAAGTCCATACCTTTATTTTTTTTAGCCTAGAGTTTGGGGCCCCCACCTTTCGGCATGATAAATTCAATGCTTGATGAGGCTAGAATCCCGGCTACTTAGTGAAATGGTTTGTTACCCACTTTTCTCAAGAATGAAAGCTTTTAAAGCATTACTAGCTCAATTGGGATATAACCACATTAATAATCAACAAAGCATGTACCCCACAAATGAGTGTTAGTGTGCGCCTGTGTTAGTGTAGAACTCTAGAGTGAATCTCAAAATAGTAAACAAGATCAAGATGATGCGGACCAAAAATACAAACATGATATCAATCTTTTAAAAAATTTACTCCTAAATGGCATCTACAAGGTATACAAGAAGTATTAAACTTTCAAATCAAGCAATTTTTTAATTCTAAGTATCAGGGTCCTCAAAAGATCAAAATCATAGTTACGTTCTCAAATCATACCACATGCATGGAAAATAAGTGTGACATGCCAAAATATGCTAACATACCCCCAAACTTAATTTGTGTATTATCCGTAATGTACAAAGACGGCAACAGATAGCGGAAAGAGTATACCAAATGGGTGTAGCAAATAGGGCTCGGCACCGGAAGCTTAGCATTGGCAGGCGCACCCCCAAACTTAAATTCCAAAACCTGTCTGAAAATGGTCACACTAGCAATAGTAAAAGCATATGCATCGATAATATAAATGAGAGATTGAATAGAGAACTGGGCATAAATCCATGGCATATAACAATATCAGGGTCATAATATCCAAAATCAATATAAAAAATATCAAAAATTCCAAAAATTCATGTATGAAAATAAATCCAAAACTAATATCCAAAACCATGTGTATCTAATGCATCGTAAACTAATATCCAAAATCAATGCAAAGCATCAAAACAGTGCAAATATCACCAGAAATATCATTGCATCAAAATGTATCAGAGCATGAAATAACTAACAGAGAAAGACGGAATGGTGGAATTATGGAGCAGTATCCGGCTCAAGCATATCTACAATAACCTGGAGCATGTCTGACATCTCCTGGCTATATCGAGTGAGAGATCGCTGAATGTCTGTCTGCAAATTTGAGATGTCTTTCCTCGCATCCATTACAGATCGCACCAGGTCGTTATGACGCCTCGCCAAGTCATCGTGTCGCCGTGTCATGTTAGCTTTAAAAGAAGTAAAATCTGACTACAGTTGAGTCAAGTCAGCTCTGTGGCTGGAATCTAAACTGGCATGATGTAATACCCCTAATTTTTAAAAGGATATAAATGGGATTTAATTATTTATTTTATTGTATTTTATTTAATTATGTGGCTATGTGCTTATATGGCTATGTGTTTATATGTTATATGCCTAATTGATTTTAAATTGTTTGATTTATATTGTGTGTTTTAATTGTGTGCATTTGTGCGATGTGATCTATGTGACTTAGCTGTGTACTTGTTTGTAATTATGTGTTAGTTAAATGATTAATTATTTTAATTTTAATTTTAAAAGAAACAGATTTGGATAGTAATAATGGACCAACCAAATGGGTTGCATGGACTACTTGGATAATATGTTAGATGGGTATGGATATTTACCCATGGATGGTTGTGCATATATATATATGGGTATATATGTATAAAAGGATATTATTATTTTATAGCTACAATAATATTACATAGTTAGTATTATATATATAATTATAAGTTATATTATATATATATATATATATATATATATATATCCCTATATCACGCTAGTTGTATATTACTACTATAATAATTGGTATTATTTTCCTTCTTTATTTTATTTTCTTTTTGTAGCAGACTTGGAATGAAATTTGGATTACGGTTTTATTCCTATGACTTATATATATACATAAGTATAATTTTGTAGGAGGCTTCAAAATTATATTACGTTATTTTATTATAGAGAAAGAAAGTTACAGAGAGGTTAAAGAGAGAGAGAAACCGAGAGTTTGAGAGAGGAAGAAGGAAGGCTTTGAAGTCTCGGCCAAAGGAAGAAGAAGGCAGAGGGCTATTGTGGGTGATGAACTGGAACATCAGGGTGGAGGATGACGGCATCCAAGGTCGCTGGCGTCGAGGAATTGGCCGGAGAAGAAAGGAGATGGGTTTTTAATTCAAAACCCTTAAAGGAAAGTTCTTTGTTCTACTCCTCTTCTTTGATCTGGGGTTCAATGCATGTCTAGGACTGCTTTAGGATAGGTATAGAAGATTAATGAATCTATATGCATGCTTTAATCGGATTAAAATGAAAACTAATTATGTGTTTATTTTGTGTTCTTATTGTTATTTGATTTATCAAATTAATGCGTAATTCTTTGTTTTAATTGTTGGGATTGTGTATCATTGTATTATATAACATTGATAATCATATTAGACTTAGATACAACAATCTAGGACCCGAACAATGGAGTTATAGGTCTAAAACAGCCGTCGCAAGGAAGAAGACGACATGTTTTGGTCAACCGATGTAGGTGTTTCGGCCGACCGATGGAGTGTATCAGTCGACCGATATAGGTGTTTCAGTCGACCAAATTAGGGAATCGATCGACTGAAATTCCCTGTTAAAGCAGTGTATTTTGTTGTCTGTTTTTGGCTTGTTATAACACTGTAAGGGGCATTTTGGGTTAAGTGGTTATTGGTATTTGGATAATTGGCATTATTTCATATTGTTAAAATAAACGTACATTATATTAATTTTGGTGATACATATTTTATCCTAAAATTGTTATAACCATTAGGATAATAACGTGTAACGTGCTATGTGGTTAATTAATATAACACACTTGAACACTAGTTAGTGGACCAATAAGATAATAGCATGAATATCAATATAACGTGTAACGTGTTATGTGGTCAATTAATATAACCACTTTGGATACTAGTTGGTAGTTGGTTGGTTTTATCACTTTAGTGGAGAATAAGGATAATGTTTAAATTGGTCATAAAGTGGTATTTATTTTAATACACGTAATTGGATTAATAAATGATTTTATTAATTATTAAATTGTAAATCATTTTTGGGATAACGTTATATGTATTTAATTAAATTCATACTATTAATTATGATTTAATTATATGAACAAATGTCCTTGTGATCTATAAAAATGGTCTATGGCTGTGGTATTTAATCTATCACTGAAATAATATTGTGGATGAGATTAAATGTTTATATGGGACGTGATCATTGAGGTAGTTAATAAGCTACGCTCATTGATATTATACTAATTAAATATGGTTGGATTAAATTGTTTTAATCAATTGTTTAGATTTAAATTAATTTAGTCAAAATGTGGAAGTGTACAATTTAATTGAGTTGCATGCTAATTTCTTATGACGTAAATTAAATGCATGCTACTTAGAATTGTTACAATTTGCTCAATTAAATGCAAAGGAACATCTGTATGATTTATATCATGCTATATATGGATTTATTTGATGTGATATTATAACTGTAGCATCATTTATGGATTGTATACATTATATGCACCAGTATGGGATAGTGGCATATTAAGGACGGATTAATTAAAAACATTAAGTTCTACCTATTCATGTATAAGGGAATGGATTAACTAAAATGTTAAGTCCTACTTATATTCATGTCAAGTCAATTAAGTCAGTTGGATGACATATTGAATTTATTTTATGTTTAGATATGACAAATTATGTATATATAGTTATATGCCATGATATGAGCTTAAGTCTTAGGATCATGGTTAGGGTGCGTATATTGCTTAGGGAATTGTAGCTAGATATAGTGTAGTTGTGTACCTTGGTAGGTCTAGGTACTCATGCCCACTATATGTGTGTTTTGCATGTTGCCTACTATTCAGGTTGAGACAGCCCTATAGTCTAGTGAGGTTTCTCTAGTGTGTATCTATATATATACAGACTACTTAGCTTTGCATGAGTTGACTTGGATGTATTCGTTCCTTAGGTATCTATTAGATGTAATAAAAAGAACTTGTTTATAGGCTTGACCCACTATTTATTTTTCAGGTATATGTAGATTTTGATCATGCAGAGTAGAAACCAGTCATCATCATTCTTCCGGTTCTTCTACATAGGATATTACTTTATGTTTTAGTATTTAGATGTAAATAGTTATTACTGTTGATTTAGTTTGGATTTTTCTAGGGGTCCACACATTATGGATTCCTAAGTTGTATTTTGGAGGATTGGATGTATCAGAAAATTTATCATTTAATGAAAACGTACTATGAGGATTTTTAAATATTGGATTATCATTTTAGTTTTCTTTTCAGCATTATATTTATTCTTATTTATCCTTTTGTATTATGTGTTCATTTATTGCCAATTTGTTTGGATATCTCCGGGTATTCCTGCGTGGGCTTGGCCAACCCGCATTCAGAAATCTGGGGGTATCACACATAATGGGAACGAGTGTCGGCCTGGGGCATTAGCTCTGAGGGAGGAACATATGAGGAGCTTGGTTGCTAAGATGGATAGGGAGGAAGAGGTGGACTCGACTGAGAAGTGGATGTGGAAGTAGTAGTACGTTGCCTCTATTTGGGTTTGGAGGAGGAAAGTGATCCAAGAGATCCTTCATCTGCCTGCTCCTCTCCTCTGTGCTGTGCTCGAAGCCTTTTCTGCTCTTTATTTTTCGACTCTTCAGACAAGCATTGTAAGTCTTCGTCCATTGCTTGGTATCATACACCCTTTTCTCTTTCTGCTCAATAGTCTCTACAATCTCTGCTGGATCAAATGAATAGCACTGGTCGAATAATATCTATGTGATTAGATGACAAAATGGTAAAGGCCATGTATTAACTTTGGAATTATTCTTGAATATCAGATTATCCCAGTACTTATGTATAATCTCCTAGATGAGAGCAAGAATTGATATGCAGCAGCCCTGACTCAAACTGTATAGAGTCTTTAGAATCCCCTCCTGCCTCTGTGTACCGTGGCATGAAGGAAGGGTACTAAAATGCAACACATAATCCATGAACTAACGGGGATTAATATCAACCCGCTCTGTATAAATGTTACCTAAATAGGCTGTATGTGAGGAGAGCGAAGCAGCAATAGTCATCTAAGGAGGGTGGTTTATAATGATTGGGTAAAGTGGCTGCTCCTGGTAGAAGATGGCGACATCGACAAGCTGAAGCGATAGCAGTAATAGATATATCAATGTCCTGACCATCTATAGTAGTGTGTATGAGATGGCGATCATCCTCATCATTCAGAGGAGCTGGAAAAAAAGAGCAACCAACTGGGGGTATATTGTGGTGTCTGCCGAAGTCACAATAGCATCTATGCCCCTGCAGGTGAGCTCAGCAAAAGACTACTAGAACTCCAATTTCCTGTCAAAAAAGTAAAGATAAGGCACTGCCTTGACAATGGGGCCCTGTGCATCGATAGAAGATAGACCTGAAGATATAAAAATAGATGCAGTAACCTCAGCCTCAGATGAAGAAGATTCCTCCTCTAGAGATAAAGGAGGCTGTGTAGCTTTGGCTACTCTCTTTCGGGCAAGAATCTTTTGTCTACGTTGCATCTACAAAAGTAACAAATATAAATCAATGCACTTGTATAGAATGAGGTAAGCATCTAATAAGAAAACACAAAGAATACTATTCAAACCTTTGTTTCAACATTTCGGAACTCAACATGCTTCACAACACAAGAATAGATCATGGCACAATAAACAATCTCAGATATGCAAAACAATGTAATGGTAACACAGAGAGCAGAAAAGTCACTTTTGAAAGAATTTAAGCAAAAATGAGATCAAAATGATAAGTATAGGATGTGATGTGCATAAAGTATGCAACTTGCATTCACAAACCTAAAACTCAAGAAGATTTTGCAATTTCATGGCAAATAGACCCTAGGACGACATCGTATCAATTCCTAAACAAGAATGTCTACAAATTCAATATTTAAGACCAATGGAGCGAGCAAGATGGCATGGAGAAAATAATCATGGCAACTGTCTACCTAGAACTCAGGAAACATATATATCATGACATAAAGACTAAGTGAAATGCATGGTTGCAAAACACTTCAATCCTAGGCATATTATAATACACAAGTTCAAAAATGAATCCTGGACATGGTATGCAACTATGTGGCATGTTTAAGAATGATGCACAAATATCAAAGTCAAACTCCAATCACAGAAATATCCCATACTCCATTTTCAAGAAAATCATCAACCTATGATCACTAATGGCTCGTGACCCCCTCTTAAATATAAGAAGTAAAGATATAACCAGCAAATTGAACGCTTATGACTTTAGACCCCCTTTAAAATTTAAATGAAGCAAAGAATGGTAGAGAATGAGAATAACAAGAAACTTAACCTTTTCTGGATAAAAATCATGATCGGCAAAGAACCTCGGTCTCAAGCCCTTACTAGCTTTTCAAAAATGGGTCACAAATATATATACAATCAAGCAAATGGCATTTTAAGAACAACTTTTCATATTCAGGACAACATACCCCCAAACTTATTCCAAATGACATTGTAAAATTCAAATTAAGCTCACAGGTGGTTACAAAGGCCAAAAAACAACAATGATACCCTTGACATGCATTTTGAACTCAAAATAGTCACTTTCCCCCAAAACTTATTTAAAGATCAATATATCATGATATTGTAACAAAGATTTATTCAAACATGCTTGAAAATCAAAAAATGTGTTAAGGTGTGTGCAAAATGTGACCACGTATATACAAACAAGGCATCTTACATTTTTTTTTGCACAAAGCACACATTTATTCCAAATGAAATCATATTTAGTCATTTTCATGCTTATTATGCAACATTAGAACATTTGGCTTCAAAAAGTTGGGTTCAAAAGGCAATACAACACATCTTTCTAGAAAAATTCAAGTTCAAGACAACTTAGCTCAAAAGATATCAAACATGGGCCCTAGCATGTCAAGAATTAAGAATTGAACACAAACAAGATCAATGGCACTTAGAACATGCATTTGGATGGAAAAGAGAGCAAATGGAACAAGTTTCAACTCATTTAAGGGCAATGTGGCCAACTTTGGAAAATTTCAATACTTTTGGGTCAAATTTGGAATTTTTAAGAAGTTTGGGGTCTAAAATATTCACATGCATTGTAGATGAGTATCATAACAAGAATCATACAATGAATATTCAAAAAATGAAGGAATTAAGAAACTCAACTTCATATTTCAAAAACAAAGTTCAAAAATCCATTCTCAAGTTTTGAAACCCAACAATTCTTCACAAATGAGATTTCAAACTTTTTAAGAGCTATTTCTCAACATATGCACCTCAACCATGAGCATTTATCAATTTAAGTTCAAAAACTTGCAGAAAGTTCCATTTAAATTCACATTTATGCATTTAGACTTGACTTCTCAATTTCAAGACTTAAAATCACAAGTTTCAACCACAAGTCATAACTTTCATGCATTTCAACAATCTTAGAACAAATATCCACACATTTTCATACTTTGAACAATAATTGAAATAGAATGGGAGCATGATCACAACTTTTCAATTTAAATATTCACATCAAACAAGTTTTCAATAAATCTTCCAAGTTCAAAACAATTTTATTTCCAATTCACACTTGCAACTTCCATTTCCAAATTGCGTTTTTAACAACTCATGCTTCACAAAGAAACTTCAACAATAAGTCACAATTTCACTTTCCATTTTATAATTTAAATTCAAAGATAACAATCCCATTTTTTTCTAATAAAATTCTATTTAAAATTGGAAACTACAGCACAAGGTTCATGTTTCGCAAAAATTCGGCATTAGTTCCTCTCAAAATATATATATGCAACAAAATATTTTTCAACAAAGGTAAACATAGCATGCATATATATATATATATATATATATATATATATATATATATATACACAATAAAAAACATTTATACATCAACCATTTAAAATCCAACACTCCATTCAACACAATAAAGGGACATAACCCACAACCAAAATCCAAATCATAGCCCCATCCTCCTTTCAATAACAATATGCCCAAACTCCACAATAACATCACAAACTTCGTACATTCAATTTTACTCAATCCTCCATTAAACAATATCACAGTGCATAAATAAATTCCAAAGTTCTTTTCAATCTAATGTGACCAGAGCGTGTGCACAAAATAATGCACAACACTTTGAGTTTAGAAATAGTGTTAAGTGGGCATCATACTTTATAATTTATAAAATCGCTTAACATCTATACTATGTAGTATGAAGTGAGAAGGGATCATCCCAAGGGATTTGTAAGGTACTACGGAATCAAATTTGCATTAGTGGGTCGAATGATCAAAGAGAGGTTTGGTTGGTTGAATTAAGCTAGTGGTTCAATTAAAAGCATGCAAATTAAAGCAATCTTGAAATTAAGGTGTAGAGAATGGGAGAGAAGTCTTGGGGCATAGAGTTTACCTCTAAGCATTTAACAATTGCCAATTTAGGGGGATTCTATGTTGTAAATCAAGTGTGTGCCACTAATTGAAATACTAAGCATGGATGGCAAAATAAGCATACATTAGCCAATCAATTTAATTAGTAGCACAACCTATCAAATTAATTCATTAACCATTAAATAAACCCACAATTAATACACACACAAAATTATAGAGAAATATACTACTTGCACTCATAAGCATGGATCATCAAACAACAAGAATGGATTGTCTACCTATCTAGGAATTTAAAGCAACTACACTACACTTATAGTAATGATAAAGAAATTAAACTAATTAAACTAATGAGATAGCACAATCCATTAAGAAATAAACATAATCCATCAAACATGATAAGCGCTAAAAAGTTCGCATTTAAACCTCTTAATCTTGAATGTTCTAGGACTTTTATCTATCTTATTTTACTATTTTAGTCTAATTTTGTATTATTCCCCTTTTCAGGCACTTATCTCCAAAACATGTTAAATCAGTTGAATTAGAGCATTGGAGGAAGCAATCTAAAGTCTAGTTGAAGAAATGAACAAAGTGGAAGCAAAATTGTGAAAATGTCTTCTATAATCGATCGAACCAAGCTATGATCGATTGCACTGCGATTGTTCCAACCATCCCATGATGGATCGAACCCTTTGTCCTTATCCTCAAGAAAATTTCCTATTCGATCGATCCAACCTTTCCTTCGATCGATTGAACCTTTTGATCTTACCCTCACCTACAACTTTTATCCTTTTTCCCATAAATATCTCAGCCTTGTCCTTATCCAAATAAATGCGCCGCCTTACTTCGATCGATCATAACAACCATGTGATCAATCGAACTGTCTCAAATTGCGTGCAAATCAGATTTCAAGTTGAATTGAAGCTGTGCTCGTGGTGTAATCATTTAGAGGTCCTAGTGCACGAGGTCTAACCATTGGGTGTGACATTTAAGCTACCTATATAAGGAATTTGGCAATTTTTAGCATAGAAATTGGTTAGTTTAAAGTTTTGGCTAAAGAAGATGGAAAACATTACATTTTGGGGAAGTTCTTCATTCTTCTAGGGTACCAATAACACCAAGGAGAAAGATGAATTCAACCATGGAGAAAGCCCTTAAGGGTTGGATGACACCAACCATGAGTGGCTAGACTATTCTCTTCGGGCTAGAGATAGCCTTAAGTATGCTTCCTAGACTTTGATGATTGTAATTAATGGGGATTTGTGTTATAACTATTGTTTTGACCTCTTTATTATATAAATCTTGTTTCTACATGATTTGTGTAGTTTAATACTTCCAATTGATCTTTTAATTCTATTCATAAGTCTATATATGTTGGAATGAATGGTCATGTGCTTTACACTTGATTCTTTACATTTGATGCATGTCTATGTGTGTTAAATTGATGAGTCTAGTGTTGGTCAAGGCATGGTGTTTAATGGATTATTCTTGTGGTTTATTTGATGGTTCATATTTATTTCTTGATGGATTGTGCCACCTCCTTAGTTTAATTAGCTTAATTTTTATGTCATTAGCATCGTTGTAGTTTAATTGCCTTAATTTCTTAGATAGGTGGACATTCCATTCTTATTGTTTGATAATCCATACTTATGAGTAGAAGTAGTATATTTCTCTAGATTGTTGATTGTGTGTTGAGTGTGGGCTTATAGAAGGATTAATGGCTTAATTTGATATGTTGTGCTATTCACTTGATTGTTTAGACAATGTATGCTTACTTGGCTATCCAAGTTTATCAATTCAATCAATTGCACACACTTTACTTAAAACACATAATCCCCCTAATTTATTAAATGTTGAATGTCTAGGCAAGTAATGCTTAGTTGTGAACTCTATGTCCTAAGAACGCTCTCTCATTTTCTACATCTCACTTATTTTACTTGATTTACATTGCACTACTTTAGTTTTCATTTTAGTTTAATTAAACCAAAAAAACCATTTTTGATTATTCGACCTACTAATCCAACATTAATTCTGGAATACCTTCTCTTTCCCTTGGGACGATCCCTACTCACTTTTGCTACTTTAGTAGTTAGTAGTGGTAGTGACATTTTACAAATTTAAGCTTGGCCACATCTTTTATTACACTTTGAGTGTTTGGTTGACGACCCGCACCAAGTTTTGGCACCATTGTCGGGGATTGAGCAACGTCGTATTCGGAATTAATTAGGAATTGGTACTCTTTTGATCTTGTCTTTTCGTTATTTTATTTTGGTTAATTTTTGTGTTTGTTCTTGATTAACTAGGTACTTGGAGCCAAGGAAGCAAAGTAAAGGAACTTCAATGCAAAGAAGCAAGCTAAGCGAAGCAAAAAATAAAAAACAAAAATAAAAAAATTGCAAAACAAAGCAAGACAAAAAGCTAAAAATAATTTTAAGTTACTTAAGGACCTTTTGTGAGCTTTCCTAACTCTCTTTACTTAGTTAAATCACCGGCCCGCGTGGAGACAACTTTTATTTGTTTAGTTAAATCATCGGCCTGCGTGGAGGCAATTTATTTCTCGCATTTTTTGAAAGCATGAGAGTATAGGATCAATGTATGTGGAAGAGTGCTTATTTTTGTTGGTGTATTGCTTGAATTTTATGCGGTCTTTTCCCACCTTTCATCCTCGCCACTCTAATAGAAAATCTAAAAGGTAATCTTGGTTATCTAGACCCGAATTTCATGGAACATCCTCCTTTCGACAAATTTTATCCCGGAGTTTAAGCTCTAATTCTTCCAACAATCCTTCGTGATCATTACAATTTCCATGACTACCATGCACCGAATTGTATCATGCTCCCTAATTTTATGGCTGATCAATATGAAATTAAGCCTGAGACTATTCAAATGTGTCCACTTTTCTATGGCTTAGATGATGAGGAACCATGTAAACATCTTGATGAATTTCTTGAAATATGTTCTATCGTGAGATACATAAATGTTCTAGAAGAAATCCTTAGGTTTCTTATCTTCCCTTTCACTCTAAAAAATAAGGCAAAACATTGGTTCAATAATTTGGGGGCAAATTCAATAACATCTTGGATACCAATGAAAAATGAATTTTTGAAAAGATTTTACACCGTGAGCTTGACTAATTCAATGAGAACTACCATTAGAAAATTTTCTAATGGGGAGGGAGAGCTTTTGCGTGAGGCTGGGGGAAGACTGAATGACTTGCTACAGAAATATCCACATCATGACATTCCAAAATGGCAAGTTGTTCAATATTTCTATGAAAGCCTATTCGACACTCATAAAGACATAGTTGATACTTCATGTAGGGGTTCATACTTTGGGAAACATGAAAATGATGTTTGGCACCTTTTTGAAAAAATGAGTGAAAATTCTTTGCATAAATTTCAAACTTCTCGGGTGTCATCATTCTATTGGAAAAAGGAAAATTTTGAAGGTGTGTCAAGTTGAAAATCCAATGGAGATTGTAGTTGAGGTCAAAACTCTCACTAAAAGACTTGATCAATTTCTATTTAGTCAAAAACCAGCTACCCAATCATCTCCTTTTCATCATCCTCATCATTCTTGCGAGCCTTACATGATATGTTCAAGTGTGTTGCATATTACTTCCAATTGTCCCCATGGACATGCGCTTAATGAACACTTTGAATAAGTCCATGCCACATTTGCTCACCCTCATTCAAATGTTTATGTTCCGGTGTGGAGTGAAAATTCAAGTCCTTTTCAAGCTAAAAATTTTCAAAGTCGGTATGTTCCTCCTCATAAAAGACATGAAGGTTCTCATGGATTTGTTTCTTCTTATCATCAAAGAATGAACCACTATTCTCATCCTCAAGTTTATAATTCTTAAAATTACTTTCATCATCCTCAATCACTTTCTAGTAATTCCACATTTGAAGATAAGATTTTGGTGGGTTTGGATAGTTTGGAAATGAACACTAAAGTGTTACATTCTCATTCTTAATCGATATAGAAGCTTGAATCCCAAATCGGGATGATAGCTAATTCCTTAAATGAAAGAGAGATTGGTAAACTACCTAGCCAACCCGTAAAGAACCCAAAAGCCCATCGAGATGCCCTTCCCAAGAGTAAGTGTAAGCATTTACCACTTTGAGAAGTGGTAGGGAAATTGATAATAGGGTTGAAAAACCAAGTGAAGATAGTGAAACGGTGCAACCTAAAGTTAGCACCCGTCCCGTTTCCAATCCTATTCCTACTTCCTTGGATGAAAGTGGTCCTAATGAGAATTTTTAATCTTCTTCCTCATCTCCTCAAGTTGCAAAATCCTATGAACCAAAAGCTCCATTTCCGTATGCTTTGAGAGAGACTTCGCCTTTTGGGAGGCAAGAGGGAAAAATTCATGATATGATGGGGGTGCTTAAACAAGTTAATATAAATCTTCCTCTTTCAGATACAATTAGGAAAATCTGCCTTATGCTAAATTCTTAAAAGACCTTTGCACACAAAAGAGGAAGAACAAGGGATAAAGCCTTAAAAAAGTGTTTCTCTTGGAACAAGTGAGTTCCATCATTCAACATAACATTTCACCTAAGTTCAAAGATCCTGGTGCTCCGATAATCTCATCTGTAATTGGAAACCATGAAGTTCATGGAGCTCTTATTGACTTAGGAGCGAGTGTCAATTTGATTCCCTACTCCGTGTATGTCCAACTAGGTTTGAATGATTTGAAGCCAACCTCGGTGGTGCTTCAATTAGCCAGTAGATCCATCAAAACACCCAGAGGCGTAGTTGAGGACATACTCATCAAGGTTGACAAGTTTTATTTTCCGGTTGATTTTGTGGTTCTTGATACTGAACCGGTTGCCAACCCTACCAACCACATCCCACTCATCTTAGGAAGACAATTGTAATACCCCTAATTTAACAAGGATAATTCTGGAATTTATTTAATTATTGAAATTGTGTTTTATTGATTTAGTTGTGAATTTGTTGATTTCATTGTGAATTATTTAAATGACTTGTTTTTGTTTGATTTGTTTATTTAATTGGGTTTTAATTATTGGATGTAATTGTTTTCTTTAGATAGAATTAATTATTTTTCTTGAAATTGAATTAATTGTTAAATGATTTAATTTAGTATAAATGGATTTTCTGTAAATAGAGTTTTATGTTAGTAGGATTAATTAGGGGTTTTGGTGTTAGACGTCACGTATGTAGCTGACATAATTAAGCATTAATTAGGTTTCATATGGGCCGACTAAGGATTTAGTGTAGGGTTTAAATTAAACTAGGGTTTTGTGTAAACTTATAAACCTATAAATATATTTGTATAAGGCTTTTAAGGGTTTAGAACCCTAACCACATTGTGGAGACAAAAGAAACAGAGAGAAGGAAAACCAAAGGGGCGCCGGGAAAACTTAGAAGAAAGACGCTGAGATTTCTAAATCGAGACTCACAGGCAAGTTTTATAACTAGCTCTACCTCTTTAACCTGTGTTCTTTGCATCACTAACACAATCTCAGGATGAAATAAGGATTAAAACAAATCTGGTTCGCATGCTTGTATTGTTTAATAAACATATGTTTATGAACTGTTAAATTGTTCGTTTTACAGTGTTATTTGTTTTACTGTTTTATTTTACTTAATTAATGATTTTAATGATGTCAATTGATGGATTAAGAATTTTAATAGTTCTAAAACATAGTGGGAAATATTAAAATTAATCTGGGTCGTAGGGCTAGATACCTGAAACAGTATGTGTTCTTGTATGAATTTTAATCCAGTTAGAAGCTGTTTTGTGTAATTCTTGTTCCATATGATTTGGTTAATAAGTTATGAATTTAATTAACTTTGGAACTCCCTAAGACTTACTTTTAATCAGTAATAAACTTAGTTAGAGGAATACAGATGCTGGACACTGTCGGAACTGGAGAAGAAGACGCGCAGGGGAAGGAGGAATAAAGCAGGCTCCATTAAAAGATTGAGCGGGCTCAATCTAAGGATGGAGCCGGCTTTTTAGGAAGTTAGAGGTGGCTCCATCATGATGGAGCCAGCTCTATCATAGAATGGAGGCGGCTCCACTTTGTGTGGAGCCGGCTCCTTTAACAGGTTTCAGTTTTTCGCCTTTTCAGTGATGGTTTTGGTTACGGGTTTCAGAATTTGGTGTTTTCAAATGCTATTAGGAGCTATGCAGGGATGTTTCAGTAGCATCTAAGTCCTATTATAAATTCTAAAGGTGTGATGATGTATAATAAATTTCAAAGAAATCGGTAGATTTAAACCGTTATAGTTTCAGGTGAACTTGTGGACTGTTCTTGGAGGCAGAGGATTTTAAGTGCATAACCCTATGTGTTGCACTTTATCTGGCAATGGTAATATTGTTAAATCATGTTTCTGTAATTTAAGTTAAGTTTATTAGATTACAGAATGATTATATATATTTATAAGTGACATGGGTGAAATTCTGTAGATGATTCAAGTTGATTAATTTAAAATTAGCAATTGAATTAGGAGTTTGATATGTAAATCATATATCAGTGGTATGGGATTAAGCCTATTAACTAATATAAATTCAGTTAATACTTAATATGAAACCAGTTGATGTTACCAAGAATTTATTTATGTCAACTTGTGGAATGTTGTGGAGTAATTACAAGTAAACATGTATATACTATTGTTATTATTATTATGCTTATTGTGAGTTACAGGATGGTTATATTTCTTCTCTGCATTTAAAAATTTGTCAGAGAATCAGGTACTGGATGTATGGAACAAGCATGCTAATTAAACATTCTTGTTATGTTTATGATTGGATATGTTGATATTGATATGTTATGCTATCATATATATATTATCAATACTGGATGGATGGTTTGTATGCACCGGTATGGGACGGTGTCATACTAGAGGGATTAGCTCAAAAATGCGAAGTCCTACCTACTCTGGATTAAGGGACGGATTAACTACAAAAAGTTAAGTCATACCTATATTTTGTGTCAGATCAATATATAATTGAGTGGCACTTTGGTTTGGAATGGAATTTAAATATATTTTTATGGTGCCACGATATGAGCCTGAGTCTCAGAGTCGTTGGTTAGGGAGCGTATATGCATTGGGATGCATAGCTGGCTATGATGGTTGGATGTGTACCCTGCTAGGACTAAGTAGTCATGCCCACCTTTGGGTGCGTTTTCACATGGTGCCTACTAGTCAGGTTGAGACGGGCATGTAGTCCAGTGAGAGTCCTGTAGTGTGATTATATATATATATATCTACGGACTATTAGCTATTGTTGGATTGGTTAGGATGTACATGCGTATCGGGTCTCTACTTGGGTAGTATTAGTATAGAACTTGCATGTGGGCCTAACCCACTCATCATCTTTCAGGTATCGGACATTTCCAGTCTAGAGCTTGTTTGTATTGAGTAGGGACGATCTTCCATTCTACCGACGACGTAGGACTTCTTTCCAGATATTAGATTTGGATTTTAGTATTTAGTTCTACTTTCATTCAGTTTGGGATTTTTATTAGGGGTCCACTAGAGATGGATTTCTGAGTTGTTAAACTTATGGAGTTTTGGATTATGGGATTTTAAGTATTTAATTATAAAGGATTTTATTTCTAGTTCCTTTCAACTTTTATTTATTTATTCTTATTTCATTTGAGTAATCTGTGTTTGTTATAACATATTAATTGTTTGATATCCCTTGGGTTTGGGCCTGGGCCTGATCAACCCGTGTCTCGGATTCAAGGGGTATCACAACAATTCCTTGCCACAACAAATGCAACTATCAATTGTAGATTCGGGGTTATAGACCTTTCTTTTGGTAACATGATGGTTAAGCTTAATGTCTTCAATACAAGTCGACATCTTATCGATGAACACGAGTGCTGTCTTATAGATGTCTTGGATGAAGTTATTGAGGAGACCATTCTTTCCATAATTTTGAAAAAACCAACCGAGGATAATCTTTCATCTCTTCTCTCCGATGATCCTCTTACATCTTGCCTCCTTGAAATGTATGAGAATTGTGGGTTTAACAATGAAGGATCAATAAGTGAAGTAAGCAATCTATGGCAAGCTTGGATTTTCCACCTTGGAATACTCCAAAAGAACCCCTTCCTCCACTCTCTAGCACTCCACCAGTTCCATCTTTAATCTCCCCATCTACTCTTGAGCTTAAAACCCCTCCCTTCCAATCTTAAGTATGCCTTTTTAGGCCCAAAAGAGACTCTCCCGGTCATCATTTCTTTAAGTCTTGAAGAGGACTAAGAAAATGATCTTTTAAATGTGCTTAAAGAAAATAAGGAAGCTATTGGATAGAGTATGGCTGACCTAAAAGGAATTGACCCTTCTATTTGCATGCATCACATTCTTATGGAAGAGGATGTGAAATCTTTTAAAGATGCCCAAAGGAGATTGAATCCAAACATGAAAGAGGTGGTAAAGAAGGAAGTTGTTAAGCTTTTAGATGTAGGTATCATTTATCCAATCTCTGATAGCAAATGGGTGAGTCCAACCCAAGTAGTTCTTAAGAAGTCAAGGATTATGGTGGTTGAAAATTCAAAAGGTGAATCAATTTATTAACGTATCGCCAATTCATGGTTTGTATGCACTGACTACCAAAAGTTAAATGCCGCCACTAGAAAAGATCACTTTTTTTTGCCATTCATTGATCAAATTCTAGAAAGATTGGCCAGGCAACAATATTTCTATTTTCTTGATGGATATTCGGGTTACAATCAAGTAGCGCTTGCCCCTTAGACCAAGAGAAAACCACATTTACTTGTCCTTTTGGCACATTTGCCTATAGATGGATGCCATTTGGTTTATGCAATGCTCCAGCCACATTCCAAAGCTATATGATGTCGATTTTCACGGACATGGTGGAAGAGTATCTGGAAGTATTTATGGATGATTTTTCAGTCTTTGTGTCTTCATTTGATGCATGCCTAAAAAATTTATCTTTGGTGCTTCAAAGATGTCGTTAAACAAACCTTGTTCTTAGTTGGGAAAAGAGCCATTTCATGGTTCAAGAGGGGATTGTTTTGGGGCATGTCATCTCAAAAAGGGGTATCGAGGTTGATAAAGCAAAAGTTAAGCTCATTTCTGAATTGCCTTCACCTTCTAAGGTGAGAGAGATTTGCTCCTTCCTAGGTCATGTCGGCTTCTATGGTAGCTTTATCAAAGACTTTAGGAAAATTGCTAAACACTTGTGCAATCTTCTTACCAAGGAGACTCCATTTGTCTTTGATCAAGCATACCTTGATGCTTTTCATACACTTCATGGTTTATTATCATCTACTCATATTATGCAACCTCCTAATTGGTCATTTCCATTTGAAATCATGTGTGATGCATCTGACTATACAATGGGAGCAGTTTTGGGACAAAAGGTAGGAAAATTTCCATGTGCCATATACTATGCAAGCCAGACTTTCTCGAAAGCTCAATTGAATTACTTCACTACCGAGAAAGAATTACATGTTGGAGTGTATGCTCTTGATAAATTTTGGTCCTATCTCTTAGGGTCATAAGTCATTGTATATTCTAATTATGCTGCCTTGAGGCATCTTTTAACCAAGAAAGAAATAAAACCTCATTTGATAAGATAGATGTTGCTCCTTCAAGAATTGGATTTTGAAATCAAGGATAAGAAAGACACCGAAAATGTAGTTGCCGACCATCTTTCAAGGTTAATGGTAGAATCTTCCCTAAGCCCACCAATTCATGATTCATTTCTAGATGAACAAATCTTCCAAATTTCCAATGGAAAAATGTCTTGGTTTGCCGACATTGTGAACTATATTTCAATTGGCAAACTTCCTACCAATTGGTCAAGGCAAGATAAGAACAGCTTTTTTGCTAACATCCGGAAGTACTATTAGGAAGATCCCATTTTTTTTGGGTATTGTCCGGATCAAATTATGAGAAGATGCATTTCGGAGAGTAAGGTTCCAAGTGTCTTTGTGTTTTGCCATACCATTGCATGTGGTGGACATTTTAGTGCAAAGAAGACCGCCTTGAAGGTTCTTTAAAATGGGTTATTTTGGCCCACCATCCATGGAGATTCCTACAATTTTTGCAAGGAGTGTGAACGATGTCAAAAAATGGGATCGATGTCAAGGAGAGATATAATGCCCTTGACAAATATTCTTGTTGTGGAAATTTTTGATATATGGGGCATTGATTTCAGGGGTTGTTTTCCCATGTCCTATGACTTTCAATACATTTTACTTACCATTGAGTATGTTTCTAAGTAGGTGGAGGCTTGTGCTACCAAAACAAATGACCATTCTGAGGTTGTTCAATTCATTAAATTGAATATTTTCACTCATTTTGGTATGCGAAGAGCAATGATTAGTGATGGAGGAAAGCATTTTGGCAATCAATTCTTGAAGCAATTATTTCTAAAGTACTCCATCACTCACAAAGTCGCCACCCCTTATCATCCTCAAACAAGTGGGCAAATAAAAGTTTCAAATCAGGAAAATAAACAAATTCTTGAGAAAACGGTGAACACAACCCGGAAAGATTGGTCACGAAAATTGAATAATGCTTTGTGGGCTTACCGGACGATATATAAGACTCCCATTGGCATGTCTCCTTATAGACTTGTATATGGAAAGCCTTGCCACCTTCTAGTTAAGCTTGAACACAAAGCGATGTGGGCAGTTAAAAAGCTCAATCTTGACCTTGATAAAGTCGGAGAGAATCGTCTCCTTTAATTGAATGAATTGGAAGAGTTGAGACATAATGCTTATGATAATGCCAAACTTTACAAAAAAAGGACTAAAGCATTTCATGATGCCCATTTTCTGAAGAAATCCTTCGAACCCAGACAAAAAGCTTGGCTCTTTAATTCTAGACTTAAACTCTTTCCTGGAAAGTTGCGTACCAAATAGGAAGCCCCATATGAAATCATTTTTGTTGCATCTCATGGGTAGTTGAGATAAAGAGTTTAAAAAATGGCAACACATTCAAAATGAATGGGCAATGATTGAAGCCCTACATTAACGGGTAAGTTTTCCAAAGGCACATTGAAGCTGCCCTTTTGGTGGATCCTATCTATGATGAAGAGTGATCACGAATCTGGTTTCAACTAAAGATGTTAAATATGGTTTTCTTAGAGCCCTACTCACTCTTTTTGCTGTCATCACTAAAAACTTAAATGGATTTTCTATGCGTTCATCTTATGAAGCAGCACTTCATCTTTGTTCGATCGATCACAAAGCTCTTTCGATCAATCGAACCTCTCTGCAAACACTTCTCTGCATATTTTCATGTCTCTGTCCCATCATTTAGGATTTTCTTCAGGTTTTCAACCCTCTGTCTATCATTCGAACTTCCTGTTCGATTATTCATAGAACCCTTCGATCGATCCAGATGTCCCTCATGATCAATTGAGATTCCATACTTAGAAAAAATTTGAAGCTCTACATATTTCAAGTCTCTGTCCATCATTTGAGTTTTTCAGCAGGTTTTCAGTCCTTTATCCATTGTTCGAACCTTTGGATCGATCAAAGGTTTGATCGTTCATGGTAGGATCGATTGGAAGTTTGTCTTAAAAAAAAAAAAAAAATTATTTCAAAGTGGCATTCCGTCTACCTAGAGACGTCAAACTTAGCAATCATTATGCGTATCTCTTGCATTTTTCTTCCTTTTTATGCTTTCAATAAAATAAAATAAAAAATTCCAAATTGTGCCCTTTTGTGTAATCAAGCACATTTTGTGATTTATCTTGGGCTTATCTCATATCTCTCTTCCATCTTGTGCTATATTGCATTAGAATGCTAGATTTACTTTCTTGTCCCATTTTATATTTGATGTGAGTTTGTTCGTATGGTTATTCATAGTAGGTTGTTGATTCCATGTTTAGGGGTGCATACTTTCCCAATGGATCACTTCCAGACTTCATATCTTTGCCACCACAGTATATTCTTTCCATCATTTCCATTGTTCTCATTGCACATTGAGGTTAATGTACAGTTTAAGTTTGGGGTAATGTATATTCTTTGAATAATTCAAGATTTTGAGCATGACTTGTGTATTTGAGGGATTTTCTATAATTGGTCCATGACTAGCTATGATTTTGATCTTTTGAGGACTATATTGCTTAAAATTTAAAATTTGCTTGACTTGAGAGTCCAATACTCCTTGTATGCCATGTGGATGCTATTGAGGAGTCAATTTTTTAAAAGATTGATATCTTGCTTGCATTTGTGGTCCACATCATCTTGATTTTGTGATTGTTTTGAGATTCACTCTAGGATTTTACAGTAGCATAGGTGCACACTAACATTCAGTTGTTGGGTACATGTTTTGTTGATTATTGATTTGGTTATATCCCTATTGAGCTAGTAGTGCATTAAAAGATTTCATTCTTGACAAAGGTGGATAACAAACCCTTTCCACTAAGTAGCCGGGATTCTGGCCTCATCAAGTACTGAATTTCTTGCGCCGAAAGGTGGAGGTCCAAACTCTAGGTTAATAATTTGTAAAAAAAAAAAAAAAAAAAAAAAAAAAAAAAGGGTAAAAGTAAGTTAAAAAGTGAGGACTTCTCCCAAAAGGTGGGAAGTGAGAAATGATTAGATGCAGGTTGTTTTGATTTGTTGCCTAGTTTATTTGAGCTTATAAGTCCTTAGGGGTGTTTAAAAACCTAGAACCCTAAAGCCGTCCGGTTTAGGAGTCAATGACCTAATGCTTTGATCGTTAGAAAGCTTAATATATCACTACATTGCACCGTGCTTTCATCTTTGATCCTTAAGGCTAGTAAAAAAAAATGAAAATAAAAATCGAGTGGAAAGAATAAGTGCACCTAAATGAATAAAGCTGTAATAAAAGGTTAATTATTTGTCTTGATGATCGGTACTAGATTTGTGTTCTAGCTTGAGACCGGATGTAACGACCCGGATTTTCACAGATATATATATATATATTTTTCCGTTGTCTTTCCTTTCTGAGTTCAGTTCCTCTTCGCTTAGTGTCGTCTTCAGTGCTCTGGAGTGATTTCCAAGACTCTTTTATGTGGATTGACAACTTCCTTTAAGGACTGAGTCGTTTCCGTATTTTTCATTTTTCGACACTATTCACTTTTCGTCATTTTTCCTATTTCGTCCTTTTCCCTATTTTGTCTTTTTCCTGTTTGACATTTTGTTGGCGTAACCACACTTCTTATGTTCGGAGTTGGTTTTTGACTTCATTTATCTCCATCTTGAGTGGTTTCCACAAAATACATATCTTTACTTTTGCAACAAAGTACTCTGGTTGCTCCCGGTGTCCATAGGGGCATGGATGCAAAGTTCTTTGAAATTATTTTTTTTCTTGGGGTGTTTTTCATAAATATCTTTTAAAGATATTTTATTTCAGGGGTTTTTGAGAAAATATTTTTGGAAGATATTTTCATTCTAGGCCATAAGTGCAGTTTTCACTTTTTGGAGGGGCCATTGTGTAATTAATGAAAGTTATTGCAAAATGTCTTGTTTTGAGCCTGGATCCTCGTACGGGATTCATTTTCACATTTCATCGAGTTGTGTACTCTTAGAATTTCCTCCTGGTCGATGTTTTCCAGTTTCAAGGTTTCTGGCCCCAGTTTGCGCCAAACTTGTTTTAGGCATAACTTTCTGCTCGGGACTCGGTTTTTGACTCCGTTTATTCCATTGTCTATATTTTATCATTTTGAATCTTTTTTGTTCATAAAGTTTTTCCATTTGAGGGTGTCTGCTCCAATTTTACTTTTTCAGACCCAGCGGGGCCCTAACGGGGCACTTTTTGAGATTTCTATAAAAGGGGGGGTGAGATATTTCATTTTTCATCTTCTCCCCTCTTCATGCATGACCTGGAGCTCCCATGGCAGCCCAAGGGGTGCTGCCATCTTCTCCCTCCTCTTTTGGTTCACTTTTCCTTGATGGAAAGTCTTCGGCCTTAACGTTTTTTGTTCCCCTCGCCGTGCCCTACCTTTCCCCCTTATTAGAATTCAGTTTTGACCATTTATTGAGTTTGGTTTTGAGGTCAAGTTATGATTTTGATGGGGCTTTCATGGGGTTATGTTCACGGCGTTGTCCCCGACAAAACCTAGTAGTTTCGTCAGATTCAGAGCCGTTCCATTTTGATGGCTGTTGAGATTTTCATCTCAAATTGATGTTGGGGATGTTCTAGGCTTTTGTGTGTGTTGTATTGAGTGTATAGCATGATTATACAACTTAATTGCATGCCTTGTATCAATTCTAGAAAATTAGTATTAATTATTTCTTTGTATGAAATTTAATTCACAAGGATGTGTATAACTTAGAATGGAATTGTGGCATGCTAGAAAATCATGTTTTAATATGTTTGTTAACATATATTAAATTGGGATTAATTGAATAAGAATTGCATATTTTATTTAAGATTTATCTTTTGTGGAAGATTAAATCCCATAGCCGTACCTAGCATAAAATTGACTTGTGATATGCTTTTAAATTATGTCTTGGTATGTTGTTTAACATACTTTAATTTGAGAGCATTTGGACAAGTATGAAAATCTAGAGATTTTAATTAAAATGATTAATTAAAATCTAATTAAGGGTTCCATTGGCCTAATTAAGTGTTTAACTTGATATTTGTGATAACTATGACTTATGTTCTAGAATATGTTAATTTGGAACCATTTAATGTTGTTTTAGAAGTTAGGGATTTGATTATCATGATTTAATTAAATTCCACTTTATTGTTCTTATGGCCTAATCGAGTTTTGATGTGGTGTATGTAATGACTATGTTATATTGTTTATCATGTATTAATTGGAGGCCATTTGATTGAGATTTGAAACCTAGGGAATTTAATTAGTTTATGGATTAAATTTTGTTTCTATTGCATTATTGATTAACTCATGTATTTGATATTGATAGTATGTTTAAAGCATGACTTTTGACTTATAATGGATTTATGAGTTATGTTTCAATATTGGATTATATTGTTATAGCGCGTAATGAATCGCGCTCTGAAGATTCGACATGTGATGTTATTATAGTGCATAACGAATCGCGCTCTGAAGATTCGACATTGTCATCCTATAGTAGTTGTGGATTTAGAGCATGTGTTGTGTGGATACAATATACTTGTGCATGGAAGGTGACTTAGTGCATTATATAAATTACGTATAAGTTGTGAACTTATTTGATTATTTTGGAGTCTTGGGACATTGTTACTGTGATATGGCTAAAGTTCGGCTTTAGTGCGGGAGGTATGAGTTCTCCCCAATTGAGATAGTGCGCACTAGGGTGGTCTTCCCAGCGGGTTAATGCCCAGAATAACCAATTTGTTCTTGGTTTATTCCGAGACTTGATGTCCAAGTCTTCCACTATTTGTTTTTGCATTCAATTCCAAGTTATCAATCATGTTTATATTGTGACTGTGGTTTTGGCTATTGGCGATTTGATGTTGTTAAGTACATCCATACTAAATTGCTATATTTAGTTGATTTAGCATTTAGATTTTAAGTTCATAACTTTGAGAATCAATATCTAGTTGCTTTGTGTAAATATGTTTCTAACTAGTTGCTTTGTGTAAGCATGTTATATCTTATTGCTATGTGCAGTATGCTCTTGTGTTGTTGAAATTGCATAAAGGATGTGTTTTATGTTAGAAATGATCTTAGGTAGCTAGGATGCTCCCTGAGTCTCACCTTTGATATAGACGTTGGGTGGAATGAACCACAATGATTAAATCATGTATACTTGTAAAATGTAGGTCGATGCATGCTCATTTCGTACGAGTAGCTTTATGTTACTCACCCCTACGATACTGGGGCATATTTCAGGTACAGGATACAAGATTAGAGATTGCAATTGTTTGGGTGATTTGCTGAGTTGAGCTTCTTTAAAAGCATTCTTGTTCACATGCAAGTGTTAGCATGTTCATGATTTGTCTATGAAATGTAATTTTTCTAACTTGGAGGTTTGACATGTCAAATGTTGTAAATGTATTGTAATGAGGCCATAGGCCATTGTAGCACATCTATTTTATCATATTACATACACTTGCACGCTCACTTTGGCAAACAATACCTTTATTGATAAAACAAAAACTCTAAGTAGCATTTTTAGGGAGTTTTACCCTATTCTGTTCCAGGGACATTTCGGGTATTTAACAATGCATTGTTTTTATTTTTCCTTGTGAGTCACATAGGAAACTTGATTTTGAGGGAGGTTTCTTTTTTGTGTTTTTCCAGAAAACATCATTGTGGCCCTCAAAAATCCATATTTTTCTAGAAAATCCTTGCTGCCAGGTTTTGCAAATTTTTAGTACAAATGTAGTTGGTACTATTCATCGACTTTTTTTTGAAAATCGTCACGATCGATTCAAAACTTCTGGAGGTCTTTAGGGTGTATTTTAAGATTGCATTTTCAATTTAGGCAATTTAAAAACCCCCCGAAGCCCTATTTGCAAAACTTGGGCAATAGCTCGGATTAGTTTTTTTCCTCTTGACCTGATTTTCTTGGGGGCATTCTGGGCATTTTACAATACATTTTTTTTTTGTTTCCATCCACACTTAGGGTAGGAAACTTGATTTTAGGGGGGGTTTTTTCTTTGAGTTTTTCCAAAAAAGTCCGTTTAGGTGCCCGTTTTTACTCTCAGTTGCCGCAGTGGTGGGTTGTTCTCGTCGGTCCACCACGACATCATTTTTGTTTTTGACCTTTCTCCCCCGTCCGGACTCCAAATTGAGTAAACTTTTTTTTGATCTTGACTAATTTGTCATTGTATTTCCAGCGGTATACTCGATAGCACCTGAATCCACTTTTTACAAAATGACCATTTTGCCCCTAGGTTCTTTTTGTCTGTTTTTGAAACGACACTTCTGCATTTGTTTCCTTTGGGTTCCGTGACCTCATTGAGGGTCACATTGGTGTCTTAGAGATGCATTGTATCTCTAGAGACCGTTGTTTCACCTTTCATTTCCGCATTTCGGATCCATTATCGGGTCATCTTTTGGTCATCACTAACGCACAGGGTTTAAAAAACTTGGGCCGTCACAAGTGGTATCAGAGCTCCTAGGTTCGAAAACCTTAGGACGATGGGTTTTGGGCCCATATCATGCTTTTGTTGCCATGATCTACGTGTTTATATACTTTATGATAACATGTTTTGGTTGATAACATGTTTATGTGCTTACATGCTACATATTGTATGCCGTTCGTTTAGCATTGTTTTATTCTAATGTAAAGAGCACGACATGTAACGTATACTAGATTAGAATTGTATATGCATAATTGTGTTCCATATTTGGCATGACATGGGATCAGTCATTGAGGCACGAGTTGAGGTTGATGGTGATTATAGTCACAGTTTCGTGGTAGTATAAGTTGTTGTCGACCTAGTATTGGTTTTAAGGTAGGTGGATAGTCACCTTTTGTTTAGGCTTTCATGAGATGAGTTGTTTGGCGTTACCATAGTGCTGGATTTGTCGGTTTGGGGCCATTATGAGGTTATGGACCTCTTCGGATCCTTGATTGTTCAGTATGATTCCTCTGGAACTTGCATTTTTTGTGGGCGGGTACGTTATGGGCGGGTGCATGGCACTGTTATACTACCATACTAGCATGCTACATGTGTAGTTCGGATGGAATCAGTGTCGATTTTGTTTTGATAGGCGTTGTCCTTTTGATCGATGATGATGGTGCTTCTTTTGGGGATCAGTCGTGGTGATTGATTTGGTTGTTGTTGGCATGGCTGTAGTTGCCATTTTCTTTGGAGTTCTCCTTAAGTGATGACGCTTTTGGGATCAAGTCGATTGATTGATGTTTCGGGTAGAGAAAGCATTGTATTGTTAGCGTCACTTGTAGTGTCACCTCTAGATTTGGAGTTAGATTGTTAGAGTCTTACCATTGTGGTAAGGGCTCACATTTGTTTTGAGACAGGTTAATGTCGTATTAGTTTTTGGAGACAGTTTATGGCTAGGACTGGTCCTTCCTTTTGCTTAGACACTCTAGGACACGATGTCCATAGGGTTCATTGTTGCATCATTTTGTCTTTTGCAGTTTCGTTTACTCCCATGTTAGTAGTATGATTTATGATGTTATGATGTATAAATAAATGGAGGTGTATCCACATTTGCATGCCTTCCTTATATGCTTAGAAATGCCATACTGTTATTACGCTTTAATGACATGCTTTTGTGCTTACGTGGAGACGTGTTGCATGTACCTTTGATTTTTATCTATGTGAGTAGATTTCTTTTTGGTAGTTGCATTCCTTGTCATATGCATGACTTCCAGGTTTGGGTTCCCTTTTGTTTCTCCTCAGTCGCACATAGTGTGTATGTGGGTTTCCGTAAGAGTTTCGCTGTGAGATTCCTTGTAGAGGAGTTGTCACATCTGTTTTGTCTTGAGCTGTCCATTTCCCTAAGGTGGGAAGGATGCTCCATTTTTGTGGTTGTCATATCGACACTTGTGGGAGGATAGGGTTTCTTCTTTCTTCTTGGTTCGAGTAAAGGACTTTACAAGGAGTGAGTCTCTTCTTTTCGTTGTGTTGTGCACAGTTCTTGGTTGGTTGGTCCGTGAGGATCACCATTGTTGTTTTGAGTCCTTGGTGAGGATTTGATAGATTTTGGTCGACTTACTTCCATGTAGGGGGTGAAGTCTTTGACCCTATTATCTTTCATTTCAAAGATGGGGTTGTGGTGTTGTCCTTTTTAGGACTGGTGGTACCCTTTCTTTCGTGTCTTCCTTGGGGAGTTTTTACTATGGTTGTTTGATGGAATTGTGCTGCTCGGAGTGAGTTGATTGGTGTGAGATCATTTTATGGGGACTTGTGTCCATATCATTGAGGATTTATTTGATTGTGAGTTAAGCTCGATGCTCTTTTGATAATGTCTTTTAGTGACTTGTTTCCGTTTTGGAGGTCTGGATGTGGTTAACTTTTAAGAGGAGTTTTAGAGGATCGCTGTTGGATATGGCTTGTTGTGGAGTTTCTCATCCTAGTTATAACTAGGCATGGTTTTGAGGAATCGGAGTTCCAGTGGTTGTTTATGGATCGATAGAAATTGAGGAATTTTGATTTAGCTTGGTGATGCCAAACACGGTTTTGAGAGATTCATTTTGTGACCTTGGTTGTTGGCATTTTGATGTGAGTGCCACTTAGTGGACTTGTATTTTGAGGATTTAGTTATCCGTGATAAGGTTGTGGATTTGATGTTCGATTATGGTGATTGGTCATGTAGTTGATTTGTTTCAGGGAGAAATGTAGGACTTTCGATGAAATGTCTTGTGGTGAGTTTCGTTTTAATTTTTGGAGGTCTTGATTTGCTTGTTAGGTTTTGGATTCCTGATTAATGTTTTTAATAAGGGTATTTTGAGACATTGGAGATGTCAGTTTTGTTGTATTGAGGATTTAAGGCCTTAAGCATAACGATACCTATAGCATTGTTGTCAGAGTTTTGGGATTGGCTAGGATGGTCTGGTCAAACATCTTTGGACCATATCTCAACTCTCACAAAATGTTGGTCTCCGTAATGCTTTTGGTAATGATCATTTTTGACATTGATGTCATTTGTATCGAGAGATTTCTTGGGTAGACCTAGTGGGGGGTAGGTTATGAATTAGTGCCTTATACTACCATGCTACCGTACAACCGTACAAAGTTGTGTGTTGTGGGCGAGTACTAGTTGCCGTCGATGCTACCTTACTGACGAGTAAGTGTGGGCGGGCACTAGGCACTTTCATTGCTACCACACATTTAAGTACGTCGTGGGCGGGTTCTAGTCGCTATTCGTACTGCCACATCGTCTTGTTCGGTACCCTGATATGATACGTGGTTATCTTGGAGATCTTTTGGTGGTCGTTTTTGGATCGGTATGATGGTTCATCTAGAGGGATGTTTACGGTTATTGTCTTTTGTTCCTTTGTCTCACCTTGGGTTCTGTGTGTAAGTTCCGACTTGTTGGGTGGCCATTTAGTCACTTTCCTTTTGAGAGGTTGTCCTGTCATTAGCACGTGGTGCGAATGACATTGTTCT
Organism: Cornus florida; assembly: GCF_030987335.1. NCBI lineage: Eukaryota > Viridiplantae > Streptophyta > Magnoliopsida > Cornales > Cornaceae > Cornus > Cornus florida. The sequence continues at coordinate 75,366,687 of NW_026775573.1, read as the reverse complement.
GTGCGTTATCTTTCAACTTTGGGATTGCTTTTGTATCGCGTTGTGTGGGATACTCGAAGATGTACTCCGTAGTTATCCTGGTTACGCCTTTTTGTTTTGGTTGGGGCTGGATTACAGGGACGAAATCCCTTTAAGATGGGAAGGTTGTAATGACCCGGATTTTCACGGATATATATATATATATTTTTTTCGGTTATCTTTCCTTCTTGAGTTCAGTTCCTCTTCGCTTAGTGTTGTCTCGAGTGCTCTGGAGTGATTTCCAAGACTCTTTTCTGTGGATTGACAACTTCCTTTGAGGACCGAGTCGTTTCCGCATTTTTCGTTTTTCGACACTATTCACTTTTCGTCATTTTTCCTATTTCGTCCTTTTCCCTATTTTGTCTTTTCCCCGTTTGACACTTTATTGGCGTAACCACACTTCTTGTGTTTGGAGTTGGTTTTTGACTTCATGTATCTCCATCTTGAGTGGTTTCCACGAAATACTTATCTTTACTTTTACAACAAAGTACTCTGGTTGCTCCCGGTGTCCATAGGGGCAAGGATGCAAAGTTCTTTGAAATTATTTTCTTTTCTTGGGGTGTTTTTCGTAAATATCTTTTGAAGTTATTTTATTTCAGAGGTTTTTAAGAAAATATTTTTGGAAGATATTTTCATTCTGGGCCATGAGTGCAGCTTTCACTTTTTGGAGGGCCCATTGTGCAATTAATGAAAGTTATTGCAAAATGTCTTATTTTAAGCCTGGATCCTCATATGGGATTCATTTTCACATTTCATCGAGTTATGTACTCTTGGAATTTCCTCCTGGTCAATGTTTTCCAGTTTCAGGGTTTCTGGCCCCGTTCTGCGCCAAACTTATTTTGGGCATAACTTTCTGATCGGGACTCAATTTTTGACGCCGTTTCTTCCGTTGTTCATATTTTATCATTTTGAATCTTTTTCATTCACAACATTTTTCTATTTGAGTGTGTTTGCTCAACTTTTACTTTTTCAGACCCAGCGGGGCCCGTTCGGGGCACTTTTTGAGATTTCTATAAAAGGGGGGGTGAGATATTTCATTTTTCATCTTCTCCCCTCTTCATGCACGACCTGGAGCTCCCATGGCAGCCCAAGGGGTGATGCCATCTTCTCTCTCCTCTTTTGGTTCACTTTTCCTTGATAGAAAGTCTTCGGCCTTAACGTTTGTTGTTCCCCTCGCCGTGCTCAACATTTCCACCTTATTAGAATTTAGTTTTGACCATTTCTTGAGTTTGGTTTGGAGATCAAGTAATGATTTTGATGGGGCTTTCATGGGGGTTGTGTTCACGGCATTGTCCCCGACAAAACCTAGTAGTTTCGCCGGATTCGGAGCCGTTCCATTTTGATGGCTTTTGAGATTTTCATCTCAAATTGAGGTAGGGGATGTTCTAGGCTTTTGTGTGTGTTGTATTGAGTGTTTAGCATGATTATACAACTTAATTGCATGCCTTGTATCGATTCTAGAAAATTAGTATTAATTATTTCTTTGTATGAAATTTAATTCACAAGGATGTGTATAACTTAGAATGGAATTGTGGCATGCTAGAAAATCATGTTTGAATATGTTTGTTAACATATATTAAATTGGGATTAATTGAATAAGAATTGCATATTTTATTTAAGATTTATCTTTTGTGAAAGATTAAATCCCATGGCCGTACCTAGCATAAAATTGAATTATGATATGCTTTTAAATTATGTCTTGGCATTTGTTTAACATACTTTAATTTGAGAGCATTTGGACAAGTATGAAAATCTAGAAATTTTTAATTAAAATGATTAATTAAAATCTAATTAAGGGTTCCATTGGCCTAATTAAGTGTTTAACTTGATATTTGTGAAAACTATGACTTATGTTCTAGCATATGTGAATTTGGAACCATTTGATGTTGTTTTAGAAGTTAGGGATTTGATTATCATGATTTAATTAAATTCCACTTTATTATTCTTATGGCCTAATCGAGTTTTGATGTGGTGTATGTAATGACCATGCTATATTGCTTATCATGTATTAATTGGAGGCCATTTGAGTGAGATTTGAAACCTAGGGAATTTAATTAGTTTATTGATTAAATTCCGTTTCGGTTGTACTATTGATTAACTCATGCATTTGACATTGATAGTATGTTTAAAGCATGACTTTTGACTTATAATGGATTTATGAGTTATGTTTCAATATTGGATTATATTGTTATAGCGCGTAACGAATCGTTCTCTGAAGATTCGACATGTGACGTTATTATAGCGCGTAATGAATCGCGCTCTGAAGATTCGACATTGTCATCCTATAGTAGTTGTGGATTTAGAGCATATGTTGTGTGGATACAATCTACTTGTGCATGGAAGGTAACTTAGTGCATTATATAAATTATGTATAAGTTATGAAATTATTTGATTATTTTGGAGACTTGGGACATTGTTACTATGATATGGCTAAAGTTCGGCTTTAGTGCGGGAGGTATGAGTTCTCCCCAATTGAGATAGTGCGCACTAGGGTGGTCTTCCCAGCAAGTTAATGCCCGGAATAACCAATTTGTTCTTCGTTTAGTCCGAGACGTGATGTCCAAGTCTTCGACTATTTGTTTTCGTATTCAATTCCAAGTTATTAATCATATTTATATTGTGACTATGGTTTTAGCTATTGGCGATTTGATATTGATAAGTACATCCATACTAAATTGCTATATTTAGTTGATTTAGCATTTACATTTCAGGTTGATAACTTTGAAAATCTATATCTAGTTGTTTTGTGTAAGCATGTTTCTAACTAGTTGCTTTGTGTAAGCATGTTATATCTTGTTGCTATGTGTAGCATTCTCTTGTGTTGTTGAAATTGCATAAATGATGTGTTTCATGCTAGAAATGATTTTAGGTAGCTAGGATGCTCCCTGAGTCTCACCTTTGACATAGACATTAGGTGGAATGAACCGCAATGTTTAAATCATGTACACTTGTAAAATATAGGTCGATGCATAGTCATTTCCTACGAGTGGTTTTATGTTACTCACCCCTACGATACTGGGGCATATTTCAGGTACAGGATATAAGATTGGAGATTGCAATTGCTTGGGTGATTTGCTGAGTTGAGCTTCTTTAGAAGCATTCTTGTTCACATGCAAGTGTTAGCATGTTCCTGATTTGTCTATGAAATGTAATTTTTCTAACTTGGACGTTTGACATGTCAAATGTTGTAAATGTATTGTAATGAGGCCATAGGCCATTGTAGCACATCTATTTTATCATATTACATACACTTGCATGCTCACTTTGGCAAACAATACCTTCATTGATGAAACAAAAACTCGAAGTAACATTTTTAGGGAGTTTTACCCTATTCTGTTCCAGGGGCATTTTGGGTATTTAATAATGTATTTTTTTTTATTTATTTTTCCTTAAGAGTCACATAGGAAACTTGATTTTGAAGGGGGTTTCTTTTTTGTGTTTTTCTAGAAAACATCATTTTGGCCCTCAAAATCCATATTTTTCTAGAAAATCCTTTCTGCCAGGTTTTGCAAATTTTTAGTACAAATGTAGTTGGTACTATTCATTGACTTTTTTTTTAAAATCGTCACGATCGATTCGAAACTTCTGGAGGTCTTGTGGGTGTATTTTAAGATTGTATTTTTAATTTAGGGAATTTAAAAACTTCCCGAAGCCCTATTTCGAAAACTTGGGCAGTAGCTCGGATTAGTTTTTTTCCTCTTGACCTAATTTTCTTGGGGGCATTCTGGGCATTTTACAATGCATTTTTTTTGTTTTTGTTCATGTGCGGGGTAGGAAACTTGATTTTAGGTGGGGCTTCTTCTTTGAGTTTTTCCAAAAAAGTCCGTTTAGATACCCATTTTTACTCTCACTTGCAGCAGTGATGGGTTGTCCTCGTCGGGCTGCCACGACATTATTTTTGTTTTTGACCTTTCTCCCCCGTCTGGACTCCAAATTGAGTGAACTTTTTTTTGAACTTCTATAATTTGTCATATTCTTTCCAGAGGTGTGCTCGATAGCACCTGAATCAACTTTTTGCAAAATAACCATTTTGCCCCTAGGTTCGTTTTGTCCGTTTTTGAAACGACACTTCTGCATTTGTTTCCTTTAGGTTTCGTGACGTCATTGAGGGTCACATTGGTGTTTTAGAGACACATTGTATTTCTAGAGACCGTTGTTTCACCTTTCATTTCTGCATTTCAGATCCGTTATCGGGTTATCTTTTGGTCATCACTGATGCATCGGGTTTACAAAACTTGGGCCGTCACACCGGATGTGATCATTTCTTTAGTTGGCTTAGATAACAAGATATTTGATGCTGGTTCACTTAAAAAGGATTCTAGAGTTGTTTTGATTTGCATGATCTTTGTCTTTATGTGTGGAGGATCATACTTATTTGCTTGATGTTGAAATTTAGGAGAATTGCTTAGAGATGGTTAAAAAATTGCATACTTGAGGTAGTTTTCTAACAATGCTTGTTTGGAATGCTGCCACTTTAGTGAGAAAGAGCTTAATGTTTGTGGGTATCATTTCTAGAAACCCTCATGAGACTTCACTTGTCCATTAGGGGTAACCTTGGGGTTTAAAAGGCTTGTTGCATATGCTAAAGGCAATCGTGTTCCCTATGAAAGTGGCATTTTCCATTTATTGCTTTCTAGTTTATAGTTGTTTAGTTGTTCATTTCATGTCTTTACTTCAAGTCCATTGCTAGGGACTAGCAATATTTAAGTTTGCGGGTGTGATAAGGACTGAAAAGTGCGCATTTATACCTCCTTAATCTTGAATGTTCTATGTAATACCCCTAATTTTGAAAGGTTATTCCTAGTATTTAACTGGTATTTAATTTATTATTTAATTACATTTTATTTGATTATGTGTCATTTTATTGGATTATTTGTTTCATTTAAATTATATTGTGGTGATTATTGAATTAGTTGTATAATTTGACTTTATTATATTATTTGTGTAATTTATCTTATTTAAATTAAATTAATTACTTAATAATATGTAACTTGTATTAATTAACTGCTTTAATTACTTTAATTATTTAATTGCTTCATTTAGTTAATTCTCTGTTTATTTAATTTCTTTATCGTCACTTAGGGTTGTAGGATATAACATGGCCGACTTCTAGTTGGAATTAGGTTAGGGTTTAAGGTCTAAGCCTATAAATATGCATATTACGGTGGTTTAGGGTTTTGAAAACAAAAGCAAAAAAAAAAAACAAAACGTGAGTTTGTTCTATAAAGCAGAGAGGTAGTGAGATATAGAGGGAAAACAGAGAGAGAACCGGAGTGTGAACTTGGGTGATTCACAAAACAGAATCAAGGAGGGAAGTTTGGTGTGGGCTACTGAACTGTAATAGGAGCAGCAAAAGCTGTTTAACACAACCAACATGGCTGGAGAAGATAGAGGCAACAGTTAGAGATTTTTTATTCAAAGTCTCAAAGGTAAGTCTCTGTTCTACTCTTTCCCTTAAATTTGTGTTATGTGCATGCCTAGCTAGACTCTAGGGGTTTAATGAATGCTAAAATTGAGTAAATATGCATGCTTAGTTGGACTAAAATAGAGGGTGTATGACTTTGTGTTCATATTCTTGTTTTGAATGATTCTGAAAATTCTTGATGCACAATTAATGTTTAAGTTTAATCTTTGCATGCTAAAACATCTAAAATAATTTAGTATGGACGTAGGAGTCTTAAGTTGAAGCTTAGAGGCTTTAACTATAGAGTTTTAGGGTTATAGAGGCTGAACAGACGAAGAAGATGACTTCAACAACAACTCAGCCAACTGAGTTGGCAACTCAGCCAACTGAGTTGGGAACTCAGTACGCTAAGTTGGCAACTCAGCCAGCTAAGTTGGACCACGACCTAAATTTTGGTTTTAATTGCCCCGAATTATTTCTAAACCTATTTTAATTAATATAAATGGGTTTAATGGACTTAAGAAGATCCCATAATGCATCTTATATCTATATATGCTAAGAAGGTGGATGGTTTAGAAATTAAATAACTTATATGTTGTTTAGATCGGATGGAAGGGTAAATTTAATTGTTTTGACAATTAAAATTAATGTTTAAATGGATTAAATAATGTTCACGAAACGTTATGTTTGTTTATCTGAGATGTATGTTAGTGACTAGGAGGGTAAGTTAGCTGCATGCTATTGAAACTGTGGTATTGGTTAAATAAATGCAATACTTATCTGTATGACGTGTATCATATTATCTGTGGATTAAATTGATGTATTATTTTTATATTGCATCATTTATTGGACTGGATGGTTTAATTTTATATCAAAGTATTTCTGGTTTAATTGATGTGTTATTATTTTGTTGCATCAATTGTTGGATTGAATGGATTAATGCACCAGTATGAGACTGTGGCATTCTAGGGATGGATTAACCAAAGAAGTTAAATCCTACCTAATCTGGATTTAGGTATGGATTAACCATAAGGGTTAAATCCATCTCTTACTCGTGTCACGTCAATAAAATAATTGAATGACCTACTTTTGTTTCTAGATGGATTATTATACAGGTATCAAGCCACTATACCAGATGGATGACATTTTTTATTAGTAGGATACGGACTTTATATATTTATATTATGGTGCCATGGTATGAGCTTGAGGCTCAGGATCATGGTTAGGGTGCGTATATCGCATAGGATGGATAGCTGGACAGTAGTTGTTGTTCCCTGGTAGGTCTAGGCACTCATGACCACGTAATGTGCGATTTGCATGGTATTTCTACTCAGGCTGAGGCAGACCTATTGGACTAGTGAGCGTCCTATAGATTTTAATATATACATATATGGACTACTCTAGATATAGTTGAGTCTATCTAGGATGTATTTGCGTATCGGATTCCTGTTTGGATCATAGTAGAATAGGACTTGCATATGGGCCTGACCCACTATTTTATTTTTCAAGTACTCGTCAGTTCCAGGGTTAGAGCTTAGTCGTGCAGAGCAGATACAGATTTCTATTCCACCGATTACGTAGGACTGCTTACTTATCAGCTTTGGATCTTAATTCGGTTATTTTATTTTACAGTTGGGATTTTTACTAGGAGTCCACTAGATGGATTCCCGAGTTGTTAATTAATTGGAGGTTTCAGATTAGTGGATTTTAAGATTTATTATTTAAGGATTTTATTTAGTTTTCTTCCAGCTATTAATTATTTCTTTTTCAGTTTTGTAATCTGTGTTCGTTTTAAATATTAATTATTTGATATTCCCTCAGGTTTGGGCCTAGACCTGATCAACCCGTGTCTCAGATCCGAGGGGTATCACAGTTGGTATCAGAGCACTCCAGGTTCAAGTGTCTCTAGGATTCTATCGTATAAGCCTTCTACGTAGCGTTCTCTATTATTTAGAGCTTAAGTTTAGGATTCATTGAATTCCTTTACAGCTCGATTAGAAGGTACTAATGTCAAGTATATTCTGTAATTTCAGAATGTTTGGCACTAAGAAAGGATATGGTCCGCGATGAAAGCAAATAATGACCTAAGGAAGAAGAAGGTTACTCCGACGATTCCCCTGTGAAGGCCGACCAAGAAGGCAAAATTGGAGACTAAGAAACTAGTTCCAATAGGAGTTGCTTCGGAGTATAAAGCAAGGAACATTTCGGGTGTGCGAGATTAGCCACCATACTGTGGACCTAACACAACTTTAGTCGTGCTCGAAACTAAGCCAAGTGAAGAGGAAGACCCCAAAGAAGATCCGGATGGAGGAGATACTGGAGCATCCAAGATGGAGAGTACCGATATTCAAGGATGAATGCTCTTTTAATAGTATTATGATTTTCATTACAAGTTGGAGTGGAAGTATTATTTAAAGAATAGTACTGTTTTAAATTACATACACTAGTAGTATATAATGAATAAATGACAATTGTTCTTTTGGAGGTTTATGATTTAAAGGAGTTCATAATAAAATAAACTAATTATTTTAGCTATGTCTTTTATGTTTATGATAGTATTGTTGTGATATATACATGAATGGTTTTATTAAACTGTATTGGAATGTGTATGTTGCGATAATGAAGGAATGTCACAGTTGAGTGATTTGTATTTGAGCAAGCAAACAAAGCTTTGCTTACAGGTTAGTTGTGTTGAGATGGGACGATTACCAACGGGTTATAAAAGCAACTTGTGGGAATTAATTTGGTAAGATAGATTGTAGATGAGGCCATTTGGTACTTTCCAGCGTAGTTGCTATACTTGTGGAGAGGTAGTTGCTATACCTGTAGAGAGTATGGTCATACTTCTAGGTAGTAACCTAGAGCAAGTCAGGGACAAGGATAGGGACAGGGACAACATGTGCAGCAGGGGCAGAGGGCGCCAGTGCATTTACCAGTTCCACAGGTTCCACGGATTCAGGGACAGACATATCCAGCTTTACCATCACCGCCGCAGCCTTAGGGACAGGCACCGCAGCAGTTACATTATGGCAGGGTGTATAACCCCATGCCACAGGATATGCAGGCACCTCAGGCTGTTGAGGGTAAGTTTCCTATTCATGGTTTACATGGACATGTTTTGTTTGATACGGGTGCTACACACTCATTTGTAGCTAGATCTTCTGTTGTTTTATCGGGGATGACGACTCGGGTATGCAGTAGACCTCATGGTATTTCTACACCGTTAGGCAATACAGCTATTTTTCATGAGAGTGATGGGCCTATGACACTAGATATTGGTAGACTCAGATTTCTAGCCAATCTTTTGGTCCTGGACATGCAAACTTATGATGTGATACTTGGGATGGATTGGTTATTGCATTATCATGCCCAAGTTGATTATTATGATAGGTCAATTGTATTCACCATACCTAGTCAGGACATGTACGTCGTTGCTATGCCGCGTTCTAGCGGGGTCACTAGCACCTATTTGTTTCATATGGAGGAGGAAACAGAGGAGGGGACTACTGTATCATTGGATAACGTACCTGGATATATTTCAGGAGATTCTAGGGTTGCCACCTAGTCAAGAGATTGACTTTGTAATTGACTTAGCTCTAGGCACTACGCCTATTGCTAGGGCACCATATAGGATGGCACCGATGGAGATGCGAGAGCTGAGGGATCAAATTCAGCAGTTACTCAGCCAAGGTTTTATTCGTAGGAGTACTTCACCCTAGGGAGCATCGGTTTTATTTGTGAAGAAGAAGGATGGTTCACTTCGGCTATGTATAGATTACTGATAAGCGCCGAATATTATATATTCAAGCGCCATAAATTGCATTAGTAAAGTCCGTTGTATGTTAATTTATGTAGATTATCTTCATTTCTATGTTTTTATGCATTTTCAGGTTCATTGGCCAAAATGGAACAAGAATAAGGCCTTGTGGAATCTTGAGCAACAAAAGGTGCCAATGCTGAATTCTGGCAGCAGTAGAACCTGGACTTTGCTCGCCATTTTGACCTTCCAAACTCGAGAACTGGACTTCCCTCATAACATGAAAGATTTAGAGCTCTGAATCAGCTTTCCAAATCTTCAAACGGTTTGTCATTCGGAGCTCGGAGCAGAGATTTATGGCCTTGTTACCAGAGGTGCGCAGAACTGCCTGGCAGCAATGAAATTCTGCCTTGATCTTCATTTTCGACCAACCATCCTTGAGAATTGGATCTCCACCAAAACATGAAATATTTAGATCTCTGAATTGGCTTTCTAAATCTTCAAACGGTTCATCATTCGGAGTTCGGAGCGCAAAGTTATGGCTGTTTAACCGAAGTAGGTCTGGGCGGAGCAAGGCAAGAATGGAGCATTCTGCTCCAATTTCGAGTGCTCGAGCCCTTATTTCGAGTGCTCGAACTTAGGGCAGAATTGCATCCGGAAATGGCCCATTTTCAGCCACTTGCATCTTGGGTTCCTCAATTCTAATTTCCCTCTTTAATGGTTGGTTGGAGATGTTGGTTGGTGGGGGTTTCTAGAGCCTTATCTCTAGAAGATAAGAGAGGGAAGCCACACAATATGATTAAGCTTCATTTTGCAAGATTAGAGGAGAGAGAAGAGAGCAAGGAGGGTGTGTTCTTGAAGCCAAAGGAAGGGAGCTCGAAAATGGCTTATTCTTCCAAGCTTCCTTCTTCCATTTTTGTATCCATGGATAACTAAACCTCCATCTAGGGAGGTGATGAAGCTCTCTCTTGTAAGCATGCTTTAATTTCATCTAATTTGGGGAATGATTCATGTACATGGTAGTTTCATGATTTAGAGCACTTACACTTGTTGTAATGGATTTCAATGCCTATAAATGATCATGTTGAGTTCTTATCTTGTCTTAGATTTTATCCTCTCATGATTATATAACTTGCATCTTCATAGTGAGAATGGAAATGAAATTGTGAAATGGGTTTAAAGGCATGTTGTATGAGAAATTTGTTAATCCATAGCTTAAGACTTCCTTTTGATGGATTAATCTTGTATCTTGACTTCATGTGCTATTACCATAGTGATTAAGGGGTTTGATGGTCCCTAGCTTAGTGAGCATGTTATGGCTACACCCTAATCTAGGTAGTTCTAGCATGTGGCTCTTTGAGGGATTATACTTAAATCTTGATCCTATGATTTTCTTGAGGATAATGTAGCAATCTAGTATTACTACATATCATTGCCATGTAGTGAAATTGTTTCCCAAGTTAATAGAAATTTAGTATGTTTATAGGATTGGTGGTGAATTCACTTCCCTAGACCTCCTTTTCTAGACTTCTTCTTCTTAAATTCCTTGCATTTATTTCTTTAAGCACATTTCAATTCTAGTGACTAAGTGACAAACCAACAAAACTCTATATACCCCCTCATCATTCTAAAAGTAATCTAGACTCTTAGGTTGCCATAGACTAGCGCAGTCCCAGTGGTTCGACTTACCCGACCAATAGCCCTATTTTACAATGATTCGTGCTATTGCGAAGGTTGATGTTAATTGACCAACCGATCAATTTTTGGCGCCGTTGCCGGGGACTTGCATACGGTTTAGCAACCAAAGTCTAGGGTTAATTTTAGTTTGATTGTTAATATTGTGTCTTGTGAATATTCCTTGTGTGTTTTGACCATCTTTGTGTTTTAAGTGTTGTAAGATTCTAGGGACCCGAAGCTCGCCGTGGGAATGCTAGCAAATTGTAAGTCTAGAGGACCCCAGGTAAGTCTCGTGACTTCTAGTTTCGAGTTGTGAATATTGTGCATGTGTTAAATTTAGTTTTAGTTTCGTTGTGAAGCCTTTGTTGAGGCTCTTATCCTGTTTAAATTTTGTGTTCAAGCATCGGTCCTTGTCGTGGCCATTTATTTCCTATCTTGTTGATAATTGAGGAGAAAGGGATCATTGTATGTGGAGTTGATGATAAAGAATTGTTGTGTTGATTGCTTTGTGTGTTGTTGAATTACTCCTAGATGGAGGATAGTTATCTTCCAACTCAATTCTACACACCACATGCGTTTTGTGCTTTTTGCTCTAGTAATACACATCATACAAGAGATTGTCTTCCAACGAGACAATTCTCGGACTTCTATTTAGAGCAACCAAATGCAAATTTCTCTGAACCGGGTAGTGATCCATACTTCAATGGTTATAACTCGGGTTGGGGAGACCAACAAAACTTCTTGTGGCATGACATAGGAAATTCAACCCCACAATCTCATATGCAACCTTTTCAACCCAATGATCATCCTTTCCCGCCCTCTTCTCCTTTTCCACCGTCTCCATTGGATGAGCTAATTGTTGCTAACAAACAAATGATGGAGTCTATGCACACGCAAATGATGGACTCCAACAATCAACTATTGGCTTCCCTTGCTAGCATGCAATCCACAGTAGAGTCTATCAATCAAGTGGTACCATATCACCAGTCCCAAGTTAGTGCAATGATAGATGACCAAATATCTCAAATTCAATAAAGGATTAATGCTAAAAATCATGAAGAGGAGGAAACATTTTCATTTGAATTTATGGCCAATCCAAAAGAAAATTCTATGAATGATGAGATTACTCCTAGTAACTTTCATCATGAGAATGATCAAGTGGTCATCACATATGAAAATGATGAAATAGTGGTTGAAGATCAAATTGTTGCCACTCATAAAATGGAAGAATTTGTGGTTAAAAATGAGGAAAAAGATGATGAGATTGCATCCTTTAAAACTCTAGAACAACCCCTAAATAATCCTTTGCTTGATGCACCTCCTTCAATGGAGGATCCTCTAAAAGCTTGTTTGGCTCATTTCAATGGTGAGGATTTTAATGTTGATAATTCCATTTCAGAGGTGAATTCTTTGCTTAATATTCATCCACCTATTCATTCTCTTCCTTGGTCAACATCAAATGTATCTCTTTCTTGGGAGCTTGCATCTCATCTCATTCCTTCTCCTGAGTTATCTCAAGCTGTTGAGCCCGAACCACCGGATAAGTGTGGGGAGGATGTTGAAAGTTTGAAGGACAATTCTCCGGGCATTCCCGTGCTAAATATGATTTTTCAAAAACCTTTGCTAGGTGTGCCCTCACTTGATCCACCTTTCCCTTATCCAAATCAGCCCCTAAATAATCCAAAGTTCTTCATTGAAGATAAAGAGTGGATTGAGGTCTTTCCATTACCTCTTTCCAACTTTTGTCTTCAAGCTCTTTTCTTTCCGCTTCCAAAAGAACTTTCTTACTTAGGGAAGCTTGAATCTCTAGAGAGACATGGTATAGGGTAAGGAGGACTAACTTGATCTCGGTGTGTCTAGCTATCGAGATTTTTGAGGATTAGTGCCTGCTCTAACTTCGTCTAGCTATCGACATTAAATTTAGCAAAGCAAGGGAATAAATTCTTTCGATGTTCCAAGCTTCCCTACCTTCTCAAATTGCTCGTGCCTTGAAATTTTCTGGGAAATGGTTTCGAAAAGCCAAAAATTTGATTTTTCTGAAATGGTCTTCAGTTGTGTTCCGCAATTTTAGACCGGCTTCTTAGACCTTCTCAGCTCTAATTTTCATTCCCGGAAATTTCCATCGCTTTCGAGCAAGTTCATAGGATCTTTGGCATGCAACTCATGTGCACAACCTCTCATTTTCAACGCATTGTTGGATCATGGTTCCCCAAAATTTTCCATGCATTGGAGATGAAATGCAAAGTTTGACAATTTTTCATCTAGGCATTAGAAATGTTGAGCAATTTGACAATTTTTCCAAAAATTTTCCATCCATGCATTGGATTGGAATTATCTTACAAAGCTTCAACAATTTTTCCCTACATTAAAATTGGAATGATGTTGCGATGCAAAAGTTCAAAAATTTCTTCTATGCATGGGAATGCCATGCAAAGCTTCAAAATTTTTCTATGCATAGCTTGAATTTAGGTTGCCACATGCAAAGTTTAAAACTTTCCCCATGCATTACATGGAATGACATGCAAAAATTTTCAAAATTTTTTTCCATGCATGGGAAGGTTGCATTCATAGAAAAATGTTGCCACATTTTCAAAATGCATACCTTAATGGGAATGAAGTTGCCACTTTCTAATGCCATGCGAGGTTTACAATTTCCATCTCAATGTTGCAGTCCAGTTTAATGATTCCATAGCATGCATTCATGCAATGCATAAGAATACTGCTAGCACACCATGCATGAAAATGCATCCAATGCATGCACTAGTGCCCATTGTCAACCCACAATGAAGATGTCCAGTTGAGTGCTCGAAACCAAACATCCTGAGGCTACTGCTGTGATTTCGAGCAATCTACCTTCCCTGTCGAGTGCTCGCTTCTGCCGAGCTTGCTTGCAGCCCTCACCCGAGCCCTCTCACTTCTCTCTTGAGTGCTCGAGCTTGTTTGAAGCTCACACCCGAACTCACTGCCAAGACTTCGAGCACTCGAAGTCCCATTTCGAGTGCTCGAAGTGTGAACCAACTTCTCTTCCTCCCTCACCCGAGCCCTCATCTCTCACAACTCACCTCACCAAACCATCACCCTTACCACCTCTCGGCATCAACCACCTTCCTCTATCCATCATTCTTCATCTCTCTATCTTGAAACAAAACCAACCCACCAAAGCCTCACTCCCTCACCTCAACCAACCTGCTGCAACACCCCAAGCAACCCCTCTCGGCATCTCTCTTCCTCATCCACTCTTTAACTCTCGGCTACCACCAAACCCAATCTCACTTCTATCTCTTCAAACCATGCAACCCATTCCCAGCTCCGGCCAACTTCCCTTCATCAACCAACCCACACCATTCCCTCAACCTCATGCCTGCCCAAAACCATCTCTTTCTCTCGGCACTTTCATGCAACTTGCATGCACCTCGAACAATAACTCCAACCACCATGCAACCCAACCTCCATCAACCATGTTCCTACGTCCTCCATGCATAACCACCACATCCCCTTCACCCTCGGCATCCACATGCATAACCATGCACCAACCAACCTCACAACCCACTCCATGCCAACCCCAAGCCACCCCACAACCTACAATTTCATGCACAAAGCTCCCCTCACCTCTCTGCCATATTTTCGAGCACTCGAAGCCAAGCTTCGAGTGCTCGCAATTGCTTAAGTTCTCACACAACAAACACCCGAGCCACTGCCCCATTTTAGAGCACTCGAAGACACACTTCGAGTGCTCGAACCAAGCCACCTCTCTTTTAAACACAACCTCAACCAACCAACTCCCTCTCACTCGGCTCAACCTCTCCACAACTCATCAACCTCACCTCACAACCCTCTCCCAAATCCACTACACCTCTCTCGGCCACCATGCACACCATCCTCCAAACTCAACCTCTTGGAACCCTTAAAATCCAACCCAACTATCCAAACCCACCACCTCATGCATGCCTCCATAACCAAACCACCCCACAAGGAAATGCATGCATGCATGCACCTCTCCATACATGCTTATCCATTTCCTTCCACTCCCCATGCATGCTTACCCACCCATCTATCAATCTCTCATCCACATCTTCCATTAACCACAAATAATGGGCCTTGTGTTCTCCATTGTTGGGTAAGTGTCTACCCTCTTTTTCTTTTAATTTTTGATCCATGGAGGATGGGATTGCTTGTGTGAAGGATTTGTGATTGTTTGGGAGTTGTGTATTGCATTTGCAGGGCCAAATTTTTGGATTTTCTCATCTCTAATCAACCTTTGGCCCTCTTCCTTTTTGTCTTGCACACCACGTGTTTGACGAATTGCCTAAGCCAACTTTATCTCTCTAAATGCACGGCTTTTGGCATTATTTTGTTTTCCATTTTACACTTATGACTCATGTGTGCCAATTTGTATTTTGTATGGATTTTTACCTTGCAATCACATTCAGGTTAGTATTTTTCTTTCTGTTTTGATTTTTCTTAAGAGACCTATGCTTTCACCTGTGTACATTAGTTTTGTTTTGATAGGTCTTCATGTCCAAGTTTGGGGGACGCCGTTGCGCACTCCCATGGCTGAACATCTACGTCGTCGTCACTCCACTTGGTATTATTGTTCTTTTACCCTCTTTGCGCTTATTTTGATTTACTTGTCTTCTCACATTGAGGACAATGTGACATTCAAGTTTGGGGGTGCATTTCTGTATTTTTGGTTTTACATTTTTGCTAAGCAATGATAATGGAATTTGAAACCTGTTGGAGATGAAAGCATATGTTTAAAACTTTGTGTATAGAAGCAGCTGATATTTTTGAAAATAAAGAAATTTTGAGTTGAAATGATCATGTAGATTCAAATTAGTCTGTATAAATGTCTCAATTAAATTCTCGCTGGATTTGACACTCTTTTAAGCTTCACAATGCACAGATGCACATTGGAAACTTAACTGTGAGGCATGCAACTTGATCGACCTTGACCTTGGCCTAGTTAATTTGATTTGATGAACCTGATAGATGAATATCTTTGGCATGATGTAAGTTGTCTAAAAAAAATAAAAAAAAAATAAAAAAAAATAAAAAAAAAAACTGAAAGGGAAAGAAAATAATGACCAGTTGACGTTCGTAGCCTTTCCAACTCAAGCTATTAAGCCCTAGGAGTGTCTCTACACTTAACACCCTAAAGCCATCTGGTTTGGGAGTTGTTGGCCTAACGCTTGCTACAAGGGTTGGTTAGAAAGCTTAAAGGACTTAAACATTGCACGGTCATTCAAAAAGATTGTAATAAGCATGGTTCGCTAGAGTTCGTAGCCTTTCCAACTTGAGCTATTAAGCCCTTTGGAGTGTCTCTACACTTAACACCCTAAAGCCATTTGGTTTGGGAGTTGTTGGCCTAACGCTTGCTACATAGGTTGGTTAGAAAGCTTAAGGGACTTTAGCATTGCACAACCATTCTATGTTTCGCTTATAAGTTGCAATAAATTGTCAATAAGCAACAAAAGTTGTCTTGTAAATAAAATCATGCCTTAGGGACCTCATTTAAAGGGGAATTTAATGATTTGAAAACTTGTGCTTTGGAATTGGAAAAGAAAGTAAAAGCCGCATGTTGAGAATCCAATTCACTTTCACTGAAGCTAGAGTTGATTTCCATTCAAGAGATGATAATTGAGTTATTTATATAGACTTTGATGTTGATGCATGTATGTGGAAATGTATTTAGCCAATTTTTGTATCAATGCTTCATATATGCAAGGTAGTTTTCCCAATGACCCCATCTCCAGTTTTTGTCTGTTTCAAGTTGTATTTGAGCTATGTATCTATCTCATTTTACCATGGATGATATTTTTGTAGTAGCATGCCCATGGTTGTCTTTTCATTGAAGTATTCATTGTAGTTTTGCTAAGGGACTAGCAAAATGTAAGTTTGGGGGTGTGATAAGCGCCGAATATTATATATTCAAGCGCCCTAAATTGCATTAGTAAAGTCCGTTGTATGTTAATTTATGTAGATTATCTTCATTTCTTTGTTTTTATGCATTTTCAGGTTCATTGGCCAAAATGGAACAAGAATAAGGCCTTGTGGAATCTTGAGCAACAAAAGGTGCCAATGCTGAATTCTGGCAGCAGTAGAACCTGGACTTTGCTCGCCATTTTGACCTTCCAAACTCGAGAACTGGACTTCCCTCATAACATGAAAGATTTAGAGCTCTGAATCAGCTTTCCAAATCTTCAAATGGTTTGTCATTCGGAGCTCGGAGCAGAGAGTTATGGCCTTGTTACCAGAGGTGCGCAGAACTGCCTGGCAGCAATGAAATTCTGCCTTGATCTTCATTTTCGACCAACCATCCTTGAGAATTGGATCTCCACCAAAACATGAAATATTTAGAGCTCTGAATTAGCTTTCTAAATCTTCAAACGGTTTATCATTCGGAGTTCGGACCGCAAAGTTATGGCTGTTTAACCGAAGTAGGTCTGGGCGGAGCAAGGCAAGAATGGAGCATTCTGCTCCAATTTCGAGTGCTCGAGCCCTTATTTCGAGTGCTCGAACTTAGGGCAGAATTGCATCCGGAAATGGCCCATTTTCAGCCACTTGCATCTTGGGTTCCTCAATTCTAATTTCCCTCTTTAATGGTTGGTTGGAGATGTTGGTTGGTGGGGGTTTCTAGAGCCTTATCTCTAGAAGATAAGAGAGGGAAGCCACACAATATGATTAAGCTTCATTTTGCAAGATTAGAGGAGAGAGAAGAGAGCAAGGAGGGTGTGTTCTTGAAGCCAAAGGAAGGGAGCTCGAAAATGGCTTATTCTTCCAAGCTTCCTTCTTCCATTTTTGTATCCATGGATAACTAAACCTCCATCTAGGGAGGTGATGAAGCTCTCTCTTGTAAGCATGCTTTAATTTCATCTAATTTGGGGAATGATTCATGTACATGGTAGTTTCATGATTTAGAGCACTTACACTTGTTGTAATGGATTTCAATGCCTATAAATGATCATGTTGAGTTCTTATCTTGTCTTAGATTTTATCCTCTCATGATTATATAACTTGCATCTTCATAGTGAGAATGGAAATGAAATTGTGAAATGGGTTTAAAGGCATGTTGTATGAGAAATTTGTTAATCCATAGCTTAAGACTTCCTTTTGATGGATTAATCTTGTATCTTGACTTCATGTGCTATTACCATAGTGATTAAGGGGTTTGATGGTCCCTAGCTTAGTGAGCATGTTATGGCTACACCCTAATCTAGGTAGTTCTAGCATGTGGCTCTTTGAGAGATTATACTTAAATCTTGATCCTATGATTTTCTTGAGGATAATGTAGCAATCTAGTATTACTACATATCATTGCCATGTAGTGAAATTGTTTCCCAAGTTAATAGAAATTTAGTATGTTTATAGGATTGGTGGTGAATTCACTTCCCTAGACCTCCTTTTCTAGACTTCTTCTTCTTAAATTCCTTGCATTTATTTCTTTAAGCACATTTCAATTCTAGTGACTAAGTGACAAACCAACAAAACTCTATATACCCCCTCATCATTCTAAAAGTAATCTAGACTCTTAGGTTGCCATAGACTAGCGCAGTCCCAGTGGTTCGACTTACCCGACCAATAGCCCTATTTTACAATGATTCGTGCTATTGCGAAGGTTGATGTTAATTGACCAACCGATCAATTACAGGAAGTTGAACAAGGTTACTATTCATAACAAGTATCCGTTACCCAGGATTGATGATGTTTTTTATCAGTTAAAGGGACCTACGTACTTCTCTAAGATTGATCTGCGGTCTGGATATCATTAACTTCGGGTTAGGGAGCAGGATGTTCCGAGGACAACATTTCTCACTAGATATGGATTTTGTAAGTTTCGTATGATGCCGTTTGGGTTGACTAATGCACCAGCGGTCTTCATGGATTTGATGAACAGGGTCTTCTGGGCTTACTTGGATCAGTTTGTCATTGTCTTTATAGATAAAATTTTGATTTACTCGAGGTCAGAGGACGATCATGCTAGACATATTCGGATAGTCTTGCAGACACTTTATGAGCACCAGTTGTATGCTAAGTTCGAGAAATGTGAATTTTGGTAGTGGGAGGTGAAATTTCTAGGTCACGTGGTGTCAGAAAGGGGAATAGCAGTGGATTCGCCAAGGTTTCAGTAGTGGTTGAGTGGGGACAGCCTACTTCACCTACTGAGATTCGGAGTTTCCTCGGTTTAGCAGGGTATTACAGGAGGTTTATCTAGGGGTTCTCCAAGATAGCGGGGCCACTCACTCATTTGACTAAGAAGGGTGTACGTTTCATGTGGGATGAACACTGTCAAAAAGCTTTTGATAAGCTAAAGACTGATTTAACTTCTGCACCAGTTTTATCTACCCTATAGAGCAGGATCGAGTATCTTGTTTACACAGATGCTTCTTTGCTGGGTCTTGGAGGTGTTTTGATGCAGGAGGAGCGACTAATTTAGTATAGATCTCAGAAGCTTAAGCCGCATGAGCTTAATTATCTAACACATGATTTGGAGTTAGCAGTAGTGGTTTTTGCCTTACGTATATGGAGGCATTATTTGTTGGGTGAGTCCTTCAGATTATTTAGTGATCACAAGAGTCTGTAGTATTTGTTCACTCAGCGGGAGCTAAATATGAGACAGTGCAGGTGGTTAGAGCTTGTGAAAGACTATCATTTTTCTATACAGTACCATCCAGAAAAAGCGAATGTGGTGGCGGATGCACTCAGTCGCTGACCTGTTGGTAGTCTTTCCGCTCTATTCACTACTGAGTGGAATACGTTAAAGAAGGTGGATGAATTGTTAGATGCTTTCATGGCTTGCATGGTAGTTACACCTTCTATCATTCACAAAGTTTTGAAGGCGTAACTCACGGATCAACAGTGCATTGACAAAGTTGCTGAGATAGCTTCCGGTGAGGTTCCATTTTATTATGTTGGGACTGATGGAGGTTTGCGATACGAGGGATGGTTAGTGGTACCTTCTGCTGATGAGTTGAGGAAGAATGTGATGACTGAGACTCACCACTCTGAGTTTTCTGTTCATCCAGAAGGAGACAAGATGTATCTGGATATGAAGCAGCAGTTTTGGTGGGCAGGTTTAAAGGACATTGCTCTTTTTGTTTCGCAATGTAATACCTGTCAGATGGTTAAAATTGATCACCAGAGGCCGCTAGGAGCTCTACATCCACTGCCGATACCGGAGTGGAAATGGGAGAGCATTTCAATAGATTTTGTGGAGCGATTGCCTAATTCTTTCAAGGATCACAATTCCATTTAGGTCATAGTGGATAGATTGACGAAATCAGGTCATTTCTTGCCTATTCGCTCTAACTTCACTTCGGAGCAGTTGGCGAGACTTTACATTTCAGAGATTATGAAGTTGTATGGCATTCAATTATCTATTGTATCGGACAGAGATTCAAGCTTTGTGTCAGGATTCTCAAAGGGTTTTCAGCAAGCTTTGGGTACAACGTTGCATCTTAGGACTGCTTATCATCCTCAGACTGATGGACAGACTGAGAGGGTTAATCAGATCATAGAGGATATGCTTCGGTCGTGTGTTCTTGATTTCAAGGGCCACTGGGAGGATTATTTGCCACTTGTGGAGTTTGCGTATAATAATAGGTTCCAGAAGACTATTGGGATGGCACCATTTGAGGCATTGTATGGCCGACCGTGTCGATCGCCTGGTTGTTGGCCGGAGGTTGGCGAGTGATGAGCGCTGAAAAGTGCGTATTTAAACCCCTTAAGCTTAGGTATTCTAGAACCTTTATCTAGCTTATTTTACCGTTTTGTATTGATTTCGTGTTATTTCCATTTTCAGGTACATATCCCCAAAACAAGCTAACTCAGCCAATAAGAGCATAATTGAAGTAATCCTAGGATAAATCAAATAAAGGAGCAAAGTAGAGCAAAGGGAAGCAAAATGTGGAATTTCAGTAACTTCGATCGATCTCAAGAAAAGTTTGATCCAACTTTCATCGATCTCAGCACTTCAAGATAAATCTGAGCTATATTTATCCCTATTCAAAGATCTTAAAAGTTCGATCAATCCAACTTTTTTCTCTGATTGATCGACCATTCTTGTCCTTATCCAAATGATTGATCTTATCCAGTTGTACTACCCTACCAACCACTTTTGTCTTTTTCCCAAAAATATCTTCAAAATATCTCAGATTTGTTTTTATCCAAAAAGGCGCTGCCAATGAGGATTGATCTAGCCTAAGTTCGATAGATCTCAGCCATATTCGATCGATCCAAGTCCAAGGTTTGATGGATCGAACTTCCTCTAGTGCGAAAAAGTTAAATTTCCAGCTTACAAAAAGTTATTCTTTATCCAATCGTTGGGGAATATTTGTTGTACGACCCCAGCTCATTTTTGATGTCATTTGACCTACCTATATAAGGATAAGAATTACTTTTTACATCATATCTTATCATACCTTATAGAACTCTTACGGAGGAAGCAAAGAAGAGGAGGAGGCTAGAGACATCATTGGAGACTCTTCATCAACCAAGGAGTAGATTTATTCCATGGAGCTTGCCCTTGAGGGTTGGAGAACATTATCTATGAGTGGCTAGACATCCTCTTGGGGCTAGAGTTAGCCCTAAACATGCTTTCTACTTCTCGATTTATGTATTTTTTAGGAGATTTGTATTGTGATTCATGTCTTGACACTTTTATATATATATATATATATATATATATATATATCTTGTTTATTCAATGATTTATGTGGTTTAATGCTTCCAATTGATCATTTCATTCTATCCATATGTCTATGTATGCTAGAATAGATGTTCATGTGTTTGTCTCTATTTCTTGTGTTATTGATGTATGTCTACGTGTATTGATGCTATAGATCTAGAGATTGTCAAGACATAGTGCTTAATGTCATGTTCTTGTGGTTTATTTGATGGTTCATACTCATTTCTTGATGGATTGTACCTCTCCCTTAGTTTAATTAGCTTAATTTCATGTCATTAGCTTAGTTGTAGTGTAGTTGTTAAATGGGAGGACAATCCATGCTTGTTGTTTTTGTTCCATACTTATGAAAAGCAAGTAACATGTATCTCTAACCTTGTGATGTGTTTGGATTGTGAGCTTAAAGAAAGGATTAATGGCTGAATTTGATATGTTGTGCTCTCCACCATGTTGTTTAGACAGTATATGCTTAATTTGTCGTCCATGCTTATTGAAACAACCACACACGCATACTTTGTTGTAATACATGTTTTTCCCCTCATTAATCATCATTAAAGGTGTAGAAAAGTTATGCTTAGTGGTGATCTCTAAATCCCAAGATCTGTCTCTCTTTTATTCCCTCTATTGCATTATTGCTTACTTTAATTTAATTTGCATCTAGTTTAATTCAACCAACCAACCACTATTTTGATCACTCGACCTACTAACCCTAATTTTGATTCCTCAACCTAGTACGACACTCAATTCCTTGGGACGATCCCTTCTCACTCATACTACATAGTATAGGTGTTAAGCGGTTTATAAATTTAAATTATGGTGCCCACTTAACACTAATTTCCAAACTCAAAGTTTTGTGCAACCGCTCGCTCGGGTTGCACCATAGTTTTGGGTGTTGTTGTTGGTGATTGATTGATTGGCAACATTGTATTTGCGAAATCAATTAGGAATTAGTACTCTTTTGATCATGTCTTTACTTTGTTTTCAATTTTTGTTACCTATTGTGTTTGTTCTTGATTGACAAAGAGCATTGGGCTAAGAAAGTGAGCAAAGGACTATTCCAAGCAAAAGATCTAACCAAGCAAAAGAAAAATGCTAAAGATCTAAAAATTGCTAAGCTAAGCTATAAATTTGGAGTTGAAGTGCTAAAGGACCTTTGTGAGCTTTTCCTTATTCATCCCTTAGTTAAATCATCGGCTCATGTGGAGGCTTGTATTTCAATTCTTAGAAAAATCGTAGCTCGCGTGGAGGCAATTTTCTTTTCTTCATATTGTTTAAGCATGGGAGTATGAGAACATTGTATGTGGAGGAAGTTTGTTGATTATTGACTTGTTGTGAAGGTGAAATGTTTGTGTTATTGCTTGTTGTGTTGCGTTGTGCATGCATGGTCGTAGATCATTGAGACCCACTCTTTTCCCTTTAAATTTTCAACTTGAATCCATTGTTCGAAACCCTAAGGGAAGAGGTAGTTCTAGTCAATCCATTTCATCAATTGAAAGACACAATGAGGACCATATGGAGGACCTTGGTCACATAGACCAACAAGGTATCCTCCACCCCAATATGCATCATGATAACATGCAAGTTCCATTAGGTATGCCAAGGCTATATGTTCATCCACCACAACAACAAGGCCAAGTTCCATTGGGAATGCCAAGGCCAATCTATGCTCCACCACCTCCCATCATTCAAGGCAACCAAGGTGCCCATGTTGTACCTCCAATTGCTAATCTTCCCCTTGTTTTAAGAGATCACTATGCGCCTAATGAATATAATGCACCCACATGTATTCAATTGCCATCATTTAGAGCACACCACTATGAAATCAAGCCATAAACCATTCAAATGCTTCCTAATTAGCATGCCATTCCAAGTGAAGAACCTTACAAGCATTTGGATGAGTTTCTTAAAGTATGTTCCACCGTAAAATACACGGACATGCCGGAAGAGGTCTTAAGGCTTAAACTTTTTCGATTCACCCTTAAAGACATGGCAAAATATTGGTTTAACAATCTTAGGCCTTTTTCAATAACTTCTTGGGCGGAAATGCAACAAAAGTTCTTGAAGAAGTACTATCCGGTTTCTAAGACCAATGCTATGAGAACCTCAATTCGAGAATTTTCACATGGGGATGGAGAAACATTTCATGAGGCATAGGAACACTTTAATGAATTACTTAGGAAGTGTCCACATCATGACATGCCCAAATGGCAATTAGTTCAATATTTCTTTGAGAGCTTATCGGACAATTACAAAGGCATGGTTGATGCTTCCATGGGTGGCTTTTACATTGATAGGCATGAGGATGACTTGTGGCGTCTTTATGAGAGCATGAGTGAAAATTCTTTGCATCGTACTTTATCTTTGAAGAATGGTAGAAATTGTAGTGGTAGGAAGAGTGTTGGCTTACATCAAGTCGACCACTCCAATGAAATTGCCGCCGAAATGAAATCATTATCTCAAAGGTTTGATCAACTTTTGATCAACCAAAACTAGGTGAATCAAGTATCTTCCTTCCCTAACCATTCTCATCATACATTTAATGAGACATGTATGACTTGTTCAAGTGTTTTACAATCTACTTCCAATTGTCCCCATGGACATGTGCAAAGTGAGCATCATGAACAAGCAAATGCTGTTTTTACTAATCAGGGGAACAATCCTTTTCGAAATCATTACAATCCTAGTTGGAGGAATCACCCGAATTTCTCTTGGAAAAACCAAGGGGAGGGCTCAAACCCTTCCCAAGGTGGTTTCTAAGGAAAATACATTCCACCTCCACTACAAGGCCAAGGTTCCCAAGGTTTTAAATCATCATATCAATCACAAGGAAACTAATTTTCAAATTCTTATTTTCCCAATCAACAATCATATTCCCATGGAAATATTAGAAGTCCCGCTTTTGAAGAGAAAGTTTTGACCGCTTTAGGCACTCTAGAGGCAAATACACAATTACTTCATTCTTACTCTCAATCCATTGCAAAGCTAGAAACCCAAGTAGGGCAAATAGCTAGCACTTTAAATGTAAGAGAGAAGGGAAAAATGCCTTTGAATGCCCCCATAAAAGCAACAATATGTTGTGGAGAGTCATTCCTCATCGGAAGGTCACACAATAAAGCATGTTAATGTGGTGATTACCTTGAGAAGTGGAAAGATTGTGGACAACCAAGTGGGTATGTCCAATGAAGGGAGTGACCCGGTGCAACCACAAGTTGACACCCGTCCCGTTTCATATCATATTCCTCATTCATTGCATGTGCATGACCATATAAATGAGAAAGTAATGAAAAGTGATTTGAAAAGTGATTTTGAAAAGAAAGATGTGCAAAATGATTAAAAAACTTCTTGTGTTGAAGTGACTTTAAAGAAAAATTCTAAAAAAGTTTTTGAGCCAAAAGCTCCATTTCCGGATGCCTTAAAATGATCTATTTCAAATGACAAGCAAAAGGCCAAAGTCAATGAAATCATGGATGTATTTAGGCAAGTGAAAGTTAATCTTTCACTTTTGGATGTAATCAAGCAAATTCTGGCTTATGCCAAATTCTTGAAGGACTTGTGCACCCAAAAGAGGAAGAACAAAAGCCAAGCACCTAGGAAAGTGGTCTTAACCGAGAAAGTAAGCTCAATTTTGCAGCATAACACTCTTCCAAAGTTTAAGGACCCCGATTCACCTACTACTTCATGCATCATTGGTGATCATATCATTAATTGGGCTCTTCTTGACCTATGAGCAAGTGTTAATCTTCTTCTATACTCAGTTTATGTCAAATTAGGCTTAGGAGACTTAAAACCAACGTCGGTAGTTTTACAACTTGCAGACCGATCAATCAAAAAGCCTAGGGGTATCATCGAGGACGTATTAATTAAAATTGATAAATTCTTCTTTCCCGTTGATTTTGTTGTCATTGACATAGAACTGGTTCCAAATCCTAAGAGCCAAATTCCAGTTATCCTTGGCCGTCCTTTCTTGGCAACCGTGAATGCCAACATCAATTGTCGGACGGGGATAATGAAGATCTCATTTGGCCACATGAAGGTAAAGTTGAATATTTTTAATCCAACCCCCAATTCATTTAACAAGCATGAAGAGATTAATGTTGTAGAAAAATGTCATGACCTTAAAAGTGAAGGAATTGAGTTTTTGTGTGAGACCAAAGTTTCAAAAAGTCCATCTTCAACCTTGAAACCAAAGAAAGTTGTTTCAAAATCTTGTTTTAAAATGGCGTGGAAGCCCAAAGATTGTTTTGACCAAGGACCGAAAACGTCTTTTGAGTTTAATCCAATAAGTTCCTTAAAGAACCATTTGTTGGGTGGAGTTCAAAGCACTTATCACCCGTTGAGGAGGGGATGCACTACAAGATGTTTGATCTAGGCTAAAAGAGCCCAACATCTTGCTAGAGATGGTAAAGACTAGCAAGACGTTTCGTAGGGTGTCAAAACCCTATTCCTCCCTTAATTCTATCTTTAATTTCAGTTCTTGCAAAGTCTAGATACTTGTTTTTAGTTCATATGCATTGCTAGGAACTTTGATTAGGATTGCATGCACTTTTATGTTGAAATTGAGCATTTTGCATAAGTTCGATCGATCTCCAAGGAAGATTCGATCGATCGAACTTCGACCTACATCCAAATCACCTCTCTGTCCCATCGTTCGAACTTGTTCTCAGATCAATCGTAAGTTCTTAGATCAATCTAAACTTCAAGTTTGATCGATCTTGAGTTCCAACACTTAGAAAAATTTCTGAACCCAAAAACCTACATATTTTAGCTCTTTATCAAATCGATCGAACATTTTGTTCAGATCAATCTCCGTTCTTCATCTCACTATCTTTGACTTTGTTTTGACTTTTTAATTTTAAAATTCCAAAAATATATATATTTTTATTATTATTATTTATTTTATTTTCCAAAAATCCCAAAAAGATTTTATTTTAATTCTTCAAAAATTCAAAAATTTTTATTTTCAATTTTTAATTTTTAGTTTTATATTTTTAATTTAAATTTAAATTTTTTTTAAAAAAAATGATTTCAAAAAATTCAAAAAAATTTTCAAAGAGAGATCATTTCAGTTCGATCGATCTGAGGTCTTAGTTCGATCGATTGAACTGGTTTGGGGAAGTTTTTTAAAATAGAACTGAGGATTTGTAGATCAATTCCAAAGATCGATCTAACCCTTTCAAACCTTATCCCTCTCATCGCCGCTGCACCCAATCTTCTCCATCTCCAGCGAGACCTTCGGCGAGCTTTATCTTATCCCGAATTACTCTCTCTCCTCTTGGATCTTGGATCTTGTCACTTCTTCGCACCTCATCTGTTTTCTCTCATTTTTGGTAAGATTCGAGACTTCATTTGTGATTTCAAGCTTCAATATGACGTAGCCATGTTTTAAATGTTAGATCCAAGCTATTTTAATGTTGAAAATCTCCATTGATGAAGTTTAAAGCTTTTTGTTTATATATGTATATATGTGTATATATATTTTGTTAGATTTCTAATTTTTTATTTGATTTTGGAAGTATGGACCTCATTAGGTGATTATGATTGATGATTTGTGTGCTGATGGGCCCACGACTATGTTCGTGAAGGCCCCGTGCCATCCACGTCACAGATCTGTGACTGTCCACGTTTTTCGCAGAGTTCGATCGATCGAACATATGTCTCAAATCGATCGAGTGAGATCGATCGAACTTAGATACTTAATTTCTCAGATCGATCATGTGAGATCAATCTCATAATTTTTGTGATCGATCGAACTTCACAGATTTCATTTACACATTCCATGCATCTTGTCTTGTGTCCATGCTATCTTATTCATGCCCAATGCTTGTGATTTTCCATATTGGATGCATTTTACACTTATACTTCTTAGCTTGTTCATATCCTGTCACTTCCATAGATTCATGTCATTTATCTATTTTGTCTATCTTACTTGACATGCATGATTCTATTTTGTGCTTTAAATTCTTTATTCTGGCACTGACTTCCCTTACAAGTTTTCAATTATTTTTTAGGCCACGGCTAGAGTGAAGACTGTAGCCCACGGACACTATCACTGCTGAGGCAGGCAGACTTTGGATGACGAGGCTAGTCCATCTCATACCCAGGACCCCATACAAGAGGACCCAATTAAGCCCACACAGTCTCCTCAGTCTGACAGCAGATTACACTCTGATGCTGGCGCATCTCCTTCACACGGTAACGCTGAGGCTGAGCACATACCATCTCCACCACCACAGCTAGCTCAGCTAGCCCAGGAGTTAGACCAGCCATTACGTAGATATTCACACCTTCCAGTGGCGCACGAGTCAGTCTTCGATACAGACTTCTTTTCCAGGTCGGTACTTACTCGATCCACTTATGATGATATACTACAGAGGGGCCTTGCAGCCATTCTTGCCCCTGTCACATACCCGGTGTACCCGAGACTAGTACGGATGTTCTTCCAGAATCTCCGGCCTGCCCCGCGTAACATGGCGGAGCTGAGGACCTCCATTGATGGCCACCTGATTTCTATTACTGTGGACACATTATCCAGATCCTACCATTGTCCACATGATTGCCCTCTAGAGCTACATGAGACATATTCTAGGCTATACCGGCCTTCATATGCAGATATGGCCATTTTCCATACAGGACATTATACCGATGGCGAGACCTTTGCCACTCGCACCTATTTGCCAAATGACTTGTGGTTCTTTGACTCAGTCTTATTCCGCAACGTCTTCATTGCAAGCCATAAGATTCAGCGGAGAGGCGACTACTTAACAGCTCTATACGCTTTCTATACAAGGCATTGGCTGTCTATCCCTGTGCTCATCTGGAGCGTGATGAGGAAGCTCTATGATGATCACATTAGCAAGGAATGACCCAAAAGGGCTAAGTCTCTCCCATTTGGCCACCTCATCACCCAGATCTTACTAGACCAGTGCTATCCTTTTCATCCACGGGAGCACCCTGAGTGAGGATCCTGTCACTTCCAGAAGAAGGACTGGGATAAAAGCTACAATGCCATTATCAAAAGATTACAGGATGACGCAGTAGAGGCGGCAGAGGAGCTAGAGGTTGAGGAGGCAACAACAGCAGCAGACTTGGCAGTAGACGACATACCAGTCGATCCCGCTGCTGTATATATAGATATTGATTTGGAGCAGCTTGCCGAGGACGTAGAGCAGCACTCTCCAGTTGGGTCACCCATTCACGATGCGGAGCAGGCTTAGGATCATCATTCTCCCGATCCAGCCACACCTGAGGCTCTAGTACAGACACCCGGCTTTAGAGAGTGACTCCAGGCTTTGGAGGATGTTGTCATATTTATCCTGGCCGACACGGTCTCTGTCTGAGAGGATGCTATGTCCATTAGAGCTAATATTACTACCCTCTGTACAGATGTCATGACTGTATTCAGGGATCTATCCAGAGACATCCGCGGAACGCAACCTGCCCGTCCTACCTCTTCTTCCTGATCTCTCTATCCCTTTCCTCCTGTTATTTTATATATCTGTGATCTCATCATGTTTTTGATACTGTTATACTATTTTTGCAGCCGTGTCTGTCGGCTTTGCTACTAGATGCACTATACTTTATTTTATATATGGTTTTGATTTCTATATGCTTTCTATATGGATGTCTTATTTTCATATTCTTATAGCTGTCTGTTTGACTCCATCAGGTGCATCTCAGTGACTTCAATAAGAGAGAGTACTGTCTAAAATTTTTAGGACCACCCTTATACCTCTCTTTAATTTTCAGTTGCTATCCCATTTACACTTTCATGTCCACTGTGCACTGTTATTATCCCTTTTGCTATCTTATAAGTTTATCCAAGTGCCAAATTTCAGGACCACAGTTAATCCCAAGTTTGGGGGGGCCATGCCACCCACTTTGGATACTTTAGTCCCAGCCATTCTTTGCCTTCATTGCACTGGTATACTCTTTGCTTTTGTTCTCTTTGTACATTGAGGACACTGTGCCATTTAAGTTTAGGGGTAATGGTGCTTTGCAGTGTTTGTTTTTAAATTCAAAATTTTGAGCATGTCTTGTGTATTTGAGAGATTTTCTATGATTGGCCCATGACTAGTTATGATTTTGATCTTTTGAGGACTATATTGCTTAAAACTTAAAAATTGCTTGACTTGAGAGTTCAATACTCCTTGTATACCTTGTGAATGCCATTTAGGAGTAAATTTTTCAAAAGATTAATATCTTGCTTACACTTGTGGTCCGCATCATCTTGATTTTGTGATTGTTTTGAGATTCACTCTACTATTCTACACTAGCACAGACGCACACTAGCATTCATTTATGGGGTACATGCTTTGTTGATTATTGAATTAGTTATATCCTAATTGGGCTAGTAGTGGATTGAAAGCTTTCGTTCTTGATAAAGGTGGATAACAACCCCTTTTCACTAAGTAGCCGGGATTCTAGCCTCATCAAACACTGAACTTCTCGCGCCGAAAAGAAAAGAGAAAAAGAAAAAGTTGCAAAAGTAATAAAAAGTAAGGACTTCTCCCAAAAGGTAAGAAGTAGGAAATAATTAGATGGGGGTTTTTTGATTTGTAGCCTAGTCAATTTGAGCTTGTAAGTCCATAGGGGTGTTTGAACGCCTAATGCCCTATTGTCGTCTGGTTTGGGAGTCATTGACCTAACGCTCGACCTCATGGATCGCTAGAAAGCTTAATAGATCAACACATTGCACTATGCTTCCATCTTTGATCTTAAAAATAAATAAATAAATAAAAAATAAAAAATTGAGTGAAAAAAATAAGCGCACCTAGAACAATAAAGCTTTAATAAAAGGTCCACTTTTTGTCTTGATGATCGGTACTAGATTTGTGTGCTAGTTTAAGGGTAAGGATGTGATTAATTCTTTAGTTGGCTAACAACACATTTGATACCGGTCTACTCAAAAAGGAATCTAGAGTTGTTTTAATTTGCATGATCATTTTCTTGATGTGTGGAGGACCATACTTGCTTACTTGATGTTGAGATTTTGGCAGATTGCTTAGAAATGTTTGGAAAATTGCATACTTGAGGTAGTTTTCTCCCGATGCTTGTTTGCAATATTGGTGCCTCTTTTGTGGTAATGAGCTTAATGTTTGTGGGTATCATTTCTGGAAACCCTCACGAGACTTCACTAGTCCACTAGGGGCAACCTAGGGGTTTAAAAGGTTTGTTGCATATGCTAAGTGTAATCATGTTCCCTACAAAAGGGGCATTATCCATTTATTGCTTTCTAGTTCATAGTTATATAGTTGTTCATTTCATTCATTTACTTTCTAATTCATTGCTAGGTACTAGCAATATTTAAGTTTGGGGCTGTGATGAGCGCTGAAAAGTGCATATTTAAACCCGTTAAGTTTATGTATTTTAGGACCTTTATCTATCTTATTTTACCATTTTGTATTGATTTCGTGTTATTTCCATTTTCTGGTACTTATCCCCAAAACAAGCTAACTCAGCCAAATAAGAGCATAATTGAAGCAATTCTGGGTGAATCAAAGAAAGGAGCAAAGTAGAGCAAAAGAAAGCAAAATGTGGAATTTCAGCAACTTCGATCGATCTTAAGAAAAGTTCAATCGATCCAACTTTCATCGATCTCAGCACTTTAAGATGGATTTGAGCCATATTTATCCCAGTTCAAAGATCTCAAAAGTTTAATCGATCTAACTTCTTTCTCTGATCGATCGAACTTCTTTCTCTGATCGATCAAACATTCTTGTCCTTATTCAAATGATTGATCTTATCCAGTTGTACCACCCTACCAACCACTTTTGTCCTTTTCCCAAAAATATCTTCAAAATGTCTTAGATTTGTTTTTATCCAAAAAGGCGCCGCCATTGAGGATCAATCTAGCCTAAGTTCGATAGATCTCAGCCATGTTTAATCGATCCAAGTCCAAGGTTTGATCGATCGAACTTCCTCCAGTACGAAAAAGTTAAATATCCAGCTCAAAAAAAGTTATCCTTTATCCAATCATTGGGGAATATTTGCTGTACGACCCCAGCTCATTTTGGGTGTCATTTGACCTACCTATATAAGGATAAGGATTACTTTTTACATCATATCATATCATACCTTGTAGAACTCTTAGGGAGGAAGCAAAGAAGAGGAGGAGGCTAAAGACATCATTGGAGACTCTTCATCAACTAAGGAACATATTTCTTCCATGGAGCTTGCCCTTGAGGGTTGGAGAACATCATCCATAAGTGGCTAGAAATCCTCTTAGGGCTAGAGTTAGCCCTAAGTATGCTTTCTACTTCTTGATTTATGTATTTTTTAGGGGATTTGTATTGTGATTCATGTCTTGGCACTTGTATATATATAGATCTTGTTTATTCAATAATTTATGTGGTTTAATGCTTCCAATTGATCATTTCATTCTATCCATATGTCTATGTATGCTAGAATAGATGTCCATGTGTTTGTCTCTATTTCTTATATTATTGATGCACGTCTATATGTATTGACGCTATAGATCTAGAGATTGTCAAGACAAAGTGCTTAATGTCATGTTCGTGTGGTTTATTTGATGGTTCATACTCATTTCTTGATGGATTATGTCTCTCCCTAAGTTTAATTAGCTTAATTTCGTGTCATTAGCTTAGTTGTAGTGTAGTTGTTAAATGGGAGGACAATCCATGCTTGTTGTTGATGTTCTATACTTATGAAAAGCAAGTAACATGTATTTCTAACCTTGTGATGTGTTTAGATTGTGACCTTAAAGAAAGGATTAATGGCTTAATTTGATATGTTGTGCTATCCACCATGTTGTTTAGACAATATATGCTTAATTTGTCATCCATGCTTGTTGAAACAACCACACACGCACACTTTGTTGCAATACATGTTTTTCCCCTTTTTAATCATTCATTAAAGGTATAGAAAAGTTATACTTAGTGGCGATCTTTAAACCCCAAGATCTCTCTCTCTTTTATTCTCTCTATTGCATTATTGCTTACTTTAATTTAATTTGCATCTAGTTTAATTCAACCAACCAACCACTATTTTGATCACTCAACCTACTAACCCTAATTTTGATTCCTCAACCTAGTACAACACTCAATTCCTTGGGACGATCCCTTCTCACTCATACTACATAGTATAGGTGCTAAGCGGTTTATAAATTTAAATTATGGTGCCCACTTGACACTAATTTCCAAACTCAAAGTTTTATGCGTTTTTTTGTGCACCGCCCGAGAAGACACCAGCGAGAGCAGATTCTTAGGTCCTGAGTTCATTAAGGATACTTCTGAGAATATAGCTCTTATTCGGGATCGCATGTGCACTGCCTAGAGTAGGCAGAAGAGTTATGCGTACCGTCGCACACGTGCTTTGGAGTTTCAGGTTGGGGATCAGGTTTTACTCAAAGTGTCTCTTATGAAAGGGGTAATGCGCTTTGGAAAGAAAGGAAAGTTAGCACTGCGGTTTGTCAGTCCATTCATGATTACAGATCAAGTGGGTGCTGTAGCTTATCGGTTGGCACTTCTGAATAATTTGGATTACGTACACAACGTGTTTCATGTTTCCATGTTGCAGAAATTTCTATGAGATAAGGATCGGTATCAGCATATCGATGTTGGGGAGATTGAGTTGCAGCCAGATGCAACTTATTTGGAGCCACCATGTCATATTGTCGACCGATGGGATCAAATGCTTCGTAACAAGGTTATTCCATTAGTTCGTGTTCAGTGGAGTCATCACAATGAGGCTGAGTCCTTTTGGGAACGGGAGGATGTCATTCGCTCGCAGTTTCCTGAAATATTGGAAGAAAGTAAGAGCGAATTCCGAGGACGGAATTCCTTTTGTTAGGTGGGAAGAATGTAATACCCCTAATTTTGAAAGGTTATTCTTGGTATTTAACTGGTATTTAATTTATTATTTAATTGCATTTTTTTTTTATTATGTGTCATTTTATTGGATTATTTGTTTCATTTAAATTATATTGTGGTGATTATTGAATTAGTTGCATAATTTGACTTTATTATATTATTTGTGTAATTTGTCTTATTTAAATGAAATTAATTGCTTAATAATATGTAACTTGTATTAATTAACTGTTTTAATTACTTTAATTATTTAATTGTTTCATTTAGTTAATTCTCCATTTATTTAATTTCTTTATCGTCACTTAGGGTTGTAGGATATAACGTGGCCGACTTCTAGTTGGAATTGGGTTAGGGTTTAAGGTCTAAGCTTATAAATATGCATATTACGGTGGTTTAGGGTTTTGAAAACAATAAGCAAAAAAAAAAACAAAACGTGAGTTTGTTCTATAAAGCAGAGAGGTAGTGAGATATAGAGGGAAAACAGAGAGAGAACCGGAGTGTGAACTTAGGTGATTCACAAAATAGAATCAAGGAGGGAAGTTTGGTGTGGGCTACTGGACTGTTTAACATAACCAACGTAGCCGGAGAAGATGGAGGCAACAGTTATAGATTTTTTATGCAAAGTCTCAAAGGCAAGTCTTTATTATACTTTTTCCCTTAAATCTATGTTCTGTGCATGCCTAGCTAGACTCCAGGGGTTTAATGAATGCTAAAATTGAGTAATTATGCATGCTTAGTTGGACTAAAACAAAAGGCGTATGACTTTGTTTTCATGTTAAAACATCTAAAATAGTTTAGTATGGATGTATAGGACTTAAGTTGAAGCTTAGAAGCTTTGACTATGGAGTTTTAGGGTTTATAAAGGCTGAACAGACGAAGAAGACGACTTCAGCAACAACTCAGCCAATTAAGTTGGCAACTCATGTAACTGTGTCACCTATGATGACCCAAAATAGGTCCAAGATGCGGAAGTAGAGAAGAAAAATGGCCTCAAGAGACGTATGTTATCCCTAATACATCAAGATGACTCTCCGTTGACCCACGGAACTCAAATAAGCCAAGCAAATGAAGCAAAAATGCCTAACTCGAAATGAAATGAACCAAGGGTAAAGTGGTCATTTCAAACTAAAATGGGTGCTGTCATGCACACCATTGGAAAGGCAACGAAAAATAAATAAAGTTAGCCTCAAGAATCGCCTGAATTCTGAGTCCGAATGGAAAAGATATAAATGAAAACAAAATGACTTTCTCTATTCAAAGATTACTACGACCCTATCTCACTAGAACTAGAATAACTCCCACTATAGGTGGAGTTTTGATGAATGGTTAGCACCATTGGAAAGCTGACTTCGACCTCTTGAACTTAGAATCAAGAATGACCAAATTTGGATCTGAAATAAAAGAGTTATGACCTTCTGAAGTCAATGCAACAAAGTTGACCAAGGAAAAACTGAAATTGGAAGTTCTAGGGAAGATCGGTGGACCAAAATACAACCATCAGCTGACCGAAACTCAACCATCGGTCAGCCAAACCACAACCATCAGCCGGCCGAAACAACATTTTTCAAGAAAAGCTTACTGGAATGGTCTCGAAAGAAACGCCAGCCGAATGATAGATCCTCATTAGCCGACCGACACATCTGCTGCAGCTATAAAAGGCTGCTGCCATGTGTGAAAATGGTGATTGGGCCAATCCTAAGGTTCTACATCCTTTCTACGTGATCCGAACATGTTTCAAAACATTTTCTAGGCCCATTCAAACATCTAAAACAAGCCAAAGTGAGGAGAAACTCAAAATGACACTCTATAGATGAAATTTTCATGAAAATTCATAAAATCGCCCAAAAATAGGTCAAAAGTTGAAACTCAAGGGTTTTGTGAAATGTGGACATGCACGCACGCATAAAAAGACATTTAAGACACATCCCAATGGTCCGCGACCTCAAAATGTCAAGAATGCAAAATATGACCTCTCAACGGCCAAAAATGCTTAAAAACACTATAAATGTAACCAAATGCAAAACCTAGAATGAAAAGGTGCTTGTCCCTTGGCCACACCTCAAACATGATCATAGAAACCCTATGAGACAAAAAGAATGGAATTCCCACACCCGATGCGAAAGTTATAAAGCAATGATTCAAGATTTTTCACTATTTTCATATTAAACCTTAAAAACGAAAGTGTATAGAATACATGATACATGTCATTGGCCTCCGGCCTCATTTCATACATGTTGAATACAATGAAAATAGTGTATTTATGTACACATTACATAAATGGAATCAAAGAAAACATGTTTGATACATAAGGCTACAAAAATGGCATTTCATGCTAACACTTGCATGAAATGGAAACTTGAAGCTATAAGTCATCCAGGAACAACAAGCATTACGAACCAAGTCTTCATACCTAAAACAGCCCCCCAGTAACTTTGGGGTCAGTAAACAAGTTTACTCGTAGAGAATGAGCATGCATCGACTCGATTTCTTTCAGATTTTTAGACTTACATGATATAGTTCAAAAGGGTTATGCCACCTAACGTTTACGTCAAGATGAGACCCAGGGAGCATCCTAAGCTACCATAGAGTAAAAGCAGCAAGAATCATGATATATCTACATATATGAAGCAAGTCAAGATTGGGATAATCCTAAGAACCCGACAAGAAGGATGCTTGAGTACAAATCAACATGAATTGTATTTTTAATACAATTAAACAAGGTTTGGAATAATCCGTACAACATGACAAAAAAGTACTAGAATACAAGTATCACATTATTAATGGAATTGAATAAGGGTTGGAACATACCAATTAACACGACAAGAAGTATACTCGAATAAAAGTTAACACGAATTACATTATCGATGCAATTAACATGATTGGAGCATTCCAATTAATGCGATAGAAGCAATACACGAAATCAAGAGCAAGGCATAATATCTATGCAATTAAACAAGAATGGAACATTCCATAAAACATGAAAAGAGTTATACATGAATCAAGAATAAGGCATAATATCTATGCAAGTAAACAAGATTGGAGCATTTCACATACACGACAAGTTTAAATCTTCAAGGAATAGGAACTCGAAATTTAAAGAGTGAAATCAACCAATGTGGAAACTCAGATATTGCCCGGATTAATACTAACCCATGGGTACCTTTCCCCTAGTGCGCACTATAGTTGTAGAGGGACATTCCCCCATACTAGAACCAAATCCTAGCCATGTCAATTCTTGATTGATATCCCAAGTCCTAAAATCAACAAGTTGTGTAAATTAAGATAGTATCAACATACAAGTAAATGCATTAGCCACATTTCATGCACAACCAAGATTTTGGAACACACAAGTCATGCCCTAAGTTCTCAACTACAATGGCATGTGAAATGTCAAGAATTCAAAGTATGTATCTATATAGATCAAAACCAAGATGTATAGCACAAGTATAAGATATATGATTCAATTACTTATTAAACAACATATGAGTAATTTAAATCATTCCAAGACAATCATACTAGTTCATCAATTACCTTAATAAGATTAACATAGAAGGGATACAAGTCCATGTAATACAAGTCAAATTCATGAGTTTAATAAGGATTCAAGATCAAGGTACGATTAACTCGATGGAAGCATGAATGAAAATTTAATCAACTTAA
The DNA here is from genome assembly GCF_030987335.1 of Cornus florida. Classification (NCBI taxonomy): domain Eukaryota; kingdom Viridiplantae; phylum Streptophyta; class Magnoliopsida; order Cornales; family Cornaceae; genus Cornus; species Cornus florida. The sequence goes on along the minus strand of NW_026775573.1, from coordinate 75,329,665 downwards.
GGGATTAAATTGTCAAAGTTACGAGGCAAGTCCAATTGTTCTATGAACAAGTTATATCAAGGATTATGTCAAAGACAAGTTCAATATCAAGTTAGAAACTTAATCATGCTTTTAGAACCATTGAATGGATTTTAATTAATTCCTTTAATTAAAATATTTAGATTTTGAAACTCATCCAATTAATCTCAAATTAATGTATGTTATTAAACATGTCAATACTTGATTTAAGAACACGATACAAGTACATTTCATGCAAGGTACGACCATGAGTATTAAACTCTAATACTAGAAAAATAATAAATGAAAGGTTTCAAAACCTAATCAAATATTCTAGATTAAATATATGTGAAATCATATCGCATGCATATCAATAAAATGAAGCCGAAAATCTAATGGAGTGAATAGTACACTCGGAATAAATTAATTAAATATTACTAGATTTCAAAACACTTCTGATTTCTCTCAAATTCACCTATGTTGGAGAGCATGCGATGGCCTAATATAATATGCTAACACGTATTGATTTCAAGCTAGTTAAGGCCACATGAATTAATATTTTATTCAAGTTAAATATTAAATAAAATCTTCGTTACTCGTCCAAATGATCTAGATTTAATATATGTCAATGATGATGCCACGGGGTCATTTAATATCATGCTACATGTTTAAACAAAGCTATGAGCAACCGGAAAAATTAAATCTTACACAAAGAAATAATTAATTAAAAATTCTAGATTTGATATCCAAGCATCTAAACAAGTAATATAAGCATCCATAGTATGTAATATGACAAGAAAATAAGTTATAACACCCCTACCTCAATTTGAGATAAAAATCTCAAAAGCCCACCGAAATAAAAGTGCTCCGAATCCGACGATACCGAAGGGTTTTGTCGGGGACAGCACGATGAACAAGAATCCCCAAGAAGCCCCGTGAAAATCATAACTTGACTTCAAACCCGAACTCAAAATTTGGTCAAAAATGGGTTCTAATAAGAGTGAAAGGTAGAGCACGACGAGACGAACAACAAACGTTAAGGCCGAAGACTTTTCACTTAGGAAATCAAGTGGAGGAGAAGAAGAAAAGGTGGCAGCCCCATGGGCATCCATGGCTGCCGGCCAAGAGAGGAAGAAGACAAAGAAAATCTGATTTTTCTACTTTAAGTCCTCTATTTATAGAAAATCTCAAAAAATGCCCCGGAAGGGCCCCGCCGGGTCCGGAAAAATGGATTTTGAGTAGAAGTGCTCAAACGGTGAAAATCTGTGAATGAAAAAGATTCCAAATGAGAAAATATGAACAACAGAAGAAACGGCGTAAAAAACTGAGTCCCGAGCAGCAAGATATGCCCCGAACAAGTTCGGCGGCAACTGGGGTCAGAAACTCTGAAACTGGAGAAAAACGATCAGAATGGAATTTTAAGAGTTCACGACTCGATGAAATATGAAAATGAACCCGTACGAGGATCCAGGCTCCAGACGAGATATTTTTGCAATAACTTTCGTTAATTACACAATGGCCCCTCCAAAAAGGGTTAACTACACTAATGACCCAGAATGAAAATATCTTCCAAAAATATTTTCATAGATACCCTTGAATAAAATATCTTCAAAATATATTTATGAAAAACACCCCAAGAAAAGAAAATAATTTCAAAGAACTATGCATCCATGCCCCTATGGACACCGGGAGCAACCAGAGTACTTTATCGCAAAATAAAATATACGCATTTCGTGGAAACCACTAAGGATGAAGGTACGTGAAGTCAAAAACCAATTCCGAGCATGAAAAGCGAGGTTGTACGAAAAACTAACAAATAGAGAAAAGACAGAATACGGAAAATGACGAAATAAGAAAAATGACAAAAAGTGAATAGTGTCTTAAAAGTGAAAATGTGAAAATGACTCGGTCCTCAAAGGAAGTTGTCAATCCAAACAAAAGAGTCACATAAACCATTTTTGAGCACTCAAGACGACACTATGAGACGAGAAACTGAACTCAGAAAGGAAAATTAAACAGAAAAAATTCATCCGTAAAATTTCAGGAAAAAGGAAGGAAGGAAAATGACCGGGTCATTACAACTCAGCCAACTAAGTTAGGAACTCAGCCTGCTGAGTTAGCAACTCAGCCAGCTAAGTTAGACCGCGACATAGATTTTGGTTTTAATTGCCCCGAAGTATTTCTAAACCTATTTTAATTAATCTAAATGGGTTTAATGGACTTAGGAAGATCCCAGAATGCATCTTATATCTATATATGCTAAAAAGGTGGATGGTTTGGAAATCAAATAACTTATATGTTGTTTAGATTGGATCGAAGGGTAAATTTAATTGCTCTGACCATTGAAATTAATGTTTAAACAGATTAAACAATGTTCATGAAACATTATATTTGTTTATCTGAGATGTATGTTAGTGACTTGGAGGGTAAGTTAGCTACATGCTATTTAAACTGTGGTATTGCTTAAATAAATGCAATACTTATCTGTATGACGTGTATCATATTATCTGTGGATTAAATTAATGTATTATTTTTATATTGCATCATTTATTGGACTGGATGGTTTAATTATATATCATAGTATTTTTGGTTTAATTGATGTGTTATTATTTTGTTGCATCAATTGTTGGACTGGATAGATTAATGTAGCGGTATGGGACTGTGGCATTCTAGGGATGGATTAACCAAATAAGTTAAATCCTATATAATCTGGATTGAGGTATGGATTAACCATAAGGGTTAAATCCATCTCCTAATTGTGTCATGTCAATAAGATAATTAAATGACCTACTTTGGTTTCTGGATGGATTGTTATATAAGTATCAAGCCCCTATACCAGATGGATGACATTTGTATTAGGAGGACACGGACTTTACATATTTATGTTATGGTGCCGTGGTATGAGCTTGAGTCTCAGGATCATGGTTAGGGTGCGTATATCGCCTAGGATGGATAGCTGGACAATAGTTACTGTTCCCTGGTAAGTCTAGGTACTTATGATCACGTAATGTGCGATTTGCATGGTATCTCTACTCAGGCTGAGATAGACTTATTGGACTAGTAAGTGTCCTATAGTGTTTAATATATACATATATGGACTACTCTAGATATTGTTGAGTCTATCTCGGATGTATCTGCATATCGAATTCCTGTTTAGATCGTAGTAGAATAGGACTTGCATGTGGGCCTGACCCACTCTTTTATTTTTCAGGTGCTCGTCAGTTCCAAGGTTAGAGCTTGATCGTGCAGAGCAGATACAAACTTCTATTCCACCGACTACATAGGACTGCTTACTTATCAGCTTTGGATCTTAATTCAGTTATTTTATTTTACAGTTGGGATTTTTACTAGGGGTCCTCTAGATGGATTCTCGAGTAGTTAATTAATTGGAGGTTTCAGATTAGTGGATTTTAAGATTTATTATTTAAGGATTTTATTTAGTTTTCTTCCAGCTATTAATTATTTCTTATTCAGTTTTGTAATCTATGTTCATTTTAAATATTAAATGTTTGATATTCCCTCGGGTTTGGGCCTGGGCCTGATCAACCCATGTCTCGAATCTGAGGGGTATCACATTCGACGACCTTTATTTATCTTATTTTCTCATTTTATTCGAATTTCATGTTATTCCCCTTTTCAGTTATTTATCTCCAAAACATGTTAAATCAGCTGAATTAGAGCATTGGAGGATGCAATCTAAATTCTAGTTGAAGAAAGGAGCAAAGTGGAAGCAAAATGGTGAAAATGTCTTCTATGATAGATCAAACTGAGCTATGATCGAGCGCATTGTGATCATTCCAACCATGCCATGATAGATCGAACCCCTAGCCCTTATCCTCAGAAAAATTTCCTATTGGATCGATCCAATATTTCCTTCGATCAATCGAACCTTCTGATCTTATCCTCACCTATCACTTTTGTCCTTTTCCCATAAATATCTCAACATTGTCCTTATCTAAATAAATGTGCTGCCTTACTTTAATCGATCACTGCAACCATGTGATCGATCGAACTGCCTGAAATTGTGTACAAATAAGATTTCAAGCTAAATTGAAGGTGTGCTCGTGGTGCAATCATTTGGAAGTCCTAGTGCACGAGGTTTGACCATTGGGTGTGATATTTGAGCTACCTATATAAGGAATTTGGCTACTTTTAGCATAGAGGTTGGTTAATTTAGAGTTTAGGCTAGAGAAGAGAGAAAACATTACATTTTGGGGAAAGTTCTTCATTCTTCTAGGGTTTCTACCAAGAACACCAAGGATGAAGATGAATTCAACCATGGAGAAAGCCTTTGAGGGTTGGATGACACCAACCATGAGTGGTTAGACTATTCTCTTGGGGCTAGACTTTGATGATTATAATTAATGGGGATTTATGTTGTAACTATTGTTTTGACCTCTTTATTATATAAATCTTGTTTCTACATGATTTGTGTAGTTTAATACTTTAAATTGATCTTTTAATTCTATTCATATATCTATGTATGTTGAAATGAATGGTCATGTGCTTTACACTTGATTCTTTACATTTGATGCATGTCTATGTGTGTTAAATTGATGAGTCTAGTGTTGGTCAAGGCATGGTACTTAATAGATTACTCTTGTAGTTTATTTGACGGTTCATACTTATTTCTTGATGGACTGTGCCACCTCCTTAGTTTAATTAGTTTATTTTTCATGCCATTAGCATAGTTGTAGTTTAATTGCCTTAATTTCCTAGATGGGTGGACATTTCATTCTTGTTGTTTGATAATCCATGCTTATGTGTATAAGTAGTATGTTTCTCTAAATTGTTGAGTGTGCATTGATTGTGGGCTTATGGATGAATTAATGGCTTAATTTGATATGTTGTGCTATTCACTTGATTGTTTAGACAATGTATACTTACTTGGCTATCCAAGTTTATCAATCCAATCAATTACACACACTTTGTTTACAACACATAATCCCCCTAATTTATCAAATGTTGAATGTCTAGGCAAACAATGCTTAGTAGTGAACTCTATATCCTAAGAACCCTCTCTTATTCTCTACATCTCACTTATCTTACTTGCTTTACATTGCACTACTTTAGTTTTCATTATAGTTTAATTAAACAAACAAAACTATTTTTAATCATTCAACCTACTAATCCAACATTAATTCCGAAATACTTTCTCTTTCCCTTGGGACAATCCCTACTCACTTTTGCTACTTTAGTAGTTAGTAGTGTTAGTGGCATTTAACAAATTTAAGCTTGACCACATCTTTTATTGCACTTTGAGTGTTTGGTTAACGACCATCACCAAAACAAACCACAAGAGTAACCAATTAAACACCATGCCTTGACCATCACTAGATTTATAATTCTAACACACATAGACATGCATTAAACTGATAAAATCTAGTATAAGCTGACGAGCCCCTTTCGATGTGTTTGGAAAACGGACTTTGTAATGCGAGAGGTTGCTTCGCATGGTCAAAATATGAATGTGGCTTAGGCAGCCTTTCTAGCTAGTCAAATTTACATTTATAAAAACCACTACTACAACTAATTAAGCATAGCAAGTAGGGATCATCTACAGGGATTATACGTATTGGAATTTAATTTCGACTCTAATGTATCAATTGATTGCAAAAGAGAGAGAGTTGGGTTGGTTGATTACTCTAGAAAAAATTTAATTAAAATGCAAGTAAAATAAAACTAAGTTGAGATAGGGATTTAAGAGATGAGACGTGAGGTCTTGGGGTGCATTGAAATCGCTACCAACCTTGTTCACTAAACCACACACTTTCAACTAATTTGGGGAAAACCTTCTGGTGAACAAAATGCAACTACCAATTGTAATATTAAGCATGTACCATCAAATTCAATAATGAATTATCTACCTAACTAATAAATAAACTAAGTGTAGAATAACTCATTAATTCTAATCATGACCCATCAAACTAGTCACAAATGTAGCACACATCATGTGACGACCTTGGATTTTTCAACCTAGTGTGTCCGGTGATGAACCATAGTTTGACCCGATAATGGATCCGAAATGCGGAAGCGAAAATAGAAAATAAGACTCTAAGAAGTCCGTGGAACTTAATGAGAACTGATGCGGAAGTAAAGATCGAAAATATTACAAATAAGCCCCTAGGGGCAAAATAGTCATTTCTGAAAACTATGGACTCGGATGCTACCAAGCACACTGCTGGAAGGATAACAAAAAACTAATCAAATTAGACCCAAGAATCACTTGATTCGGAATCCAGATGTAGAAGATATGAAACTCTAAAGTTTTATAAAAATCACATTTTTAGGCTTGAAATCAATGAAGCAAGGGTAATTTGCAAGGGGTAAAATAGCTTTTTTAGACAAAACTGGATGCAACTGAGCATAAAGGAATTTCGTCCCCGAAATCAAGTCATTCCTAAAATCGCGAACAAACTTGGATATCGAGAGCGGTCTTCTTGCTCGAGCTCCCAAATAGTCTCCTTGACTCTGTTACGTCTCTATAGAACCTTAACCAATTGGATGGTCTTTTTCTGTAAGAGCTGCTCTTTAAAGTTAAAAATCTTGATTGGACTGTGATGGCCATGGTTTTTCAAACTAGTGAGTCCTGTGATGACCCGAAGTTTGACCCAAAAATTGATCCCGAATGTGGAAGCAAAAATAGAAACCATGTCTTTAGAGATGCAATGCATCTCTAAGATGCCGAAGAGACCTTTCATGAGGCTAGAAAACTCAACGAGAACGAACGCGGAAGTAAAAGTTCAAACATAGACATAGTATGCCCCCAAGGGAAAAATAGTCTTTCCACATGGAAAACCAAGTCTCGAGAGATGTACATTATCCCCTAGACACAATCATGGCTTCCCATGAAGCTATGGAACCCAAAAAGAAAAAAAGTGGAAGTGACGTTTAAAAAATGGGCAAGTTTAGCACTAGGGGAAAAATGGCAATTTCTAGAAAGATTTGGGTGCTACCAAGCACACCATTGGATAGATGACGAAAAATTAACAAAATTAGACTCAAAAATCACTTGATTCGGAGTCCGGACGAAGAAGAACGAACAAAAACAAAACCGGAGTCGATGCAGCCAAAAGGGGCACCCAAGGGCACCCCATGCGCGCGTGTGCGACTGATACGTGCGCGTGGCTGCTGATAGTAGCAAACCACAATGCACCAGAAAATTCGAAACAATATGCTATTTCAGGACACTAAACGACTTATTTTGGAAAAATACAAAGAAGAAACCCCCCTTAAAATCATGTTTTCTAGCTGACCACGTCAAAATAAAATTTTAATTTTGATGGGAAATCCCCAAAATGACCTTATGCTCAGTATTGACAAAAAACCTAAAAATGGAAGTTTGCTTCAAGTGTTCAAATGGCAGAATATGAAGTTGTGTGCTAAAATGATTGTGCATGCAAATGTAATAAGTATAAAATACAACCTATCAAACCTAAAATTTGCTTAAAATGACTTTTAAAAGTAAATCATGAAACCAAAATACATAGATGCATTCAAAAGACCGTTTGACCTTTGGCCACACTTCATGCAAATTAAATAAGTCCTAATGAGTGTATTCGTGCACACTTTGCACCATCCGAATTAAAAATGACAACTTAAAACTTTATATTTCTTCATTTTTCAACAATTATACATGAAACCAAAAGTACTTAAACAAAGCAACTTAAAAGTAAATGGCCCTTGGCCTTATCTCATACATATCAAATAAGCCTCAAAGAGTGTATCTAAGTACACTTTATAGGTTTCAAAGTAAAAACGGGATATTGAACCTAACTAAGTATTACAACTTTAAAAGTAAAACTTAAACATGCTAACACTTGCATGTGAGCAAAAATACATTAAAAGTACTTCAAATTAACAAGGCAACCTAGGAATATTGTACATCCCGAAACTATGTCTTCTTTCTTGAAACAAATTGCATTTAGTGGGATGAGTAACTTACATCACTCATATGGAATGAACAGGCATAAACCTAAAGTTTTACAAGTTTTTCAAATTGATGTGAATTAATCCTGGTGGTTCATTCCATCTAACATCTATGTCAAACGTGAGACTCAAGGACCATCCTAAGTTACTTTAAAGCATTTCTAGAATAAACTACAATATTTATGCAAGTAAACAACATAGGAGGATAATATATAATGCAACAAGATATAGATTAATAGGGGGAGCATTCTTTCAAATGCAGCTCCACATTGACAATGAACACATCAAAGTTTTGTCATCATCAAAAAGGGGGAGATTGTTGGCCTAAAGATTCTATCTAAAGGTCAACCTTATGTTTTGATGATTACAAACCATTAATGATGTTTAAGTACTAATATTTCATTGAGTGATATACAGTTGATCAATATTCAATCCTCAATGTTGACCTAGACGATCCATTCCAAGCATTCCAAATACTGGATTCAAGGAAGCCTCAAGGCGCAAAAAATTGAAGAAAAACTCGGACTTCAAAGATTATTCAGGCTCTTCAGCAAATCTTCATCAAGCCTAAATGATCATGGTTAAGAAATAAGGAAAAAGGGTAGATAGGATGGTGAGAGCTTAAGGTTTAATGTCAAAGTTCAGTTGAATATATTTTGAAGCTCAAAATTACAATTCATACATATTATTCTCATTTCATTTTTCAAAGAACATAAAATTAGGTCATTAGGTTTTTGAACACATTCATACATGAGACTCACATCATACTGGAATTCATTTTAAGTCTCCTACTGAAATTAGAGAAGGCTCAGGAAAACAAGAGAAGGCTTAGGAAAATTAGAGCAGGCTCTATTTCAAGTAGAGAAGGCTCCACAAAATTAGAGAGGGCTCTATTTCAAATAGAGAAAGCTCCACAAAATTAAAGAAGGCTCTATTTCAAATAGAGAAGGCTCCACAAAAATAGAGACGGCTCTCAACATTCCTGCAAGCTATTTTTCAACGAAAAATAAAGTTTCCATCCAAAGAGCAGGCTCCCAAAATAAGGAGCAGGCTCTCAGAGGCTGGGAGCCGTCTCCATGCAATGGAGAGCCGGCTCTCAAGGCTAGGGAGTCGCCTCTTCTTGTTTACAAGAGCTGGCTCCTTCTAGGGTTTTGATCTACAACGAAAACTTTTTCATTTATCGTTTCTCAACCACCTGCAACAGCTATATTGACCATTATTTATCTATAAATATAGAGGTTGGTCTGCATCATAAAATACACCATTACAGAGAGCATTCTATCATTCTTGAAAAGCATTAAAGAAGCATTCATTGAGCTTTCATTTCCTCTCTTCCATTTCATTCCACTACAGTAATTCTGAGCTTCATATATATTCATCTTTACTATAGTCGTGAGCAGAACTGTGTACTTCTATCTTTGAGAGATTTATTATACAATTCATTTCTATTCCGAGTTATTGTAAAAGGGTTGGTGTGACCCAAAAGAAAGCCTATGAGAATGATGTTCTCTTAGCAAGGAAGAGAAGCAAGGTCTTGCTTCAATTGAAGGTTTCCTCTCCACCATTAAGAATAAGCTCTAGTGAATTTGGGAAGTCTCAAGGGGGACCTTGAGCCGAGGAGTAAGAGTTTTCGAACCTCGCTAAATCTCCAAGTCATAGTTTGCAATCTCTCATCTCTATCTCTCTTATACTTGTGCCATATACTGCTTGAATATTTCAATTTCTCTGTGCTTAGCAGTTTGTTAGATTTAATATTTTATAAATTGCAAAAATTGGCCATTGACTCTATTCACCCCCCCTCTAGAGTCAATTAGTGACTAACAATAGGTTTTCGAACCTAGGAACCTTGATACCACCTGTGACAGCCTTGGTTTTTAGGCCAATGCGTCCTGTGATAAACCGAACGTAGATCCGATAATGAATCCAGAATGGGAAAGCAAAAAAAATAAAACCCAAGTCTCTAGACATATAATACGTCTCTAAGAAACCAAGTGACCTTCCAAGAGGCCACGAAACTCAATGTGAACTAACACATAAGAAAAGATCAAAAATAGACCAAGTATACCTCGAAGGAAAAAATAGTCTTTTTACACGAAATGAAAGTCTAGAGAGATGCATGCCATCCTTAAGAATGAAAGTAGCTTCCTAAGGAGTCCCAAGACTCAAAGGAAGCAAGAAGGGAACAAGGTTTTCAAAAACCTACAAGAAATGGACTATGAGTAAAATGTTCATTTTACCCCAGAATGGGTGCTACTGTGCACACCATTAGAAAGATATCAAAAAATTAATCAAGATGGACTCAAGAATCGCATGATTCGGAGTCTGGACGAAGGAGAGACAGTAAGACGAAGAAAACGAGCACTTAAGGCTAAAAGGGGTAAACTGGTAATTATCTATAAATATCTCGGTGTAACCAAGCACACCGTTGGATAGACGATGAAAAAATAGTCAAGTTAAAAAAAAATTCACTCAATTTGGAGTCCGGATGACAAAGTTATGATCAAATGAAGGAAACGGTCAAAAGATGCAACTCAGGACCATCTAATCGATTAGATAATCCATCTAATTGATTAGATGCCAAAACAAAATGCTAGAAATCCCACGGAAGACCATCTAATTGATTAGATGGCTCATCTAATTGATTAGATGAGGCTGACAACAAGCAAATTTTTTCTACCAGAAAACTAAATTTAAAATGGGGTTTTCGTGTCTGAGACGACGTTTCCCTCTCCCCCCCCCCCCCCCCCCCAACCCAAAAATCATGTTTTCTACATGGCCATGTCAAGAGAAGTTTTTATTTTTCAAGTGAGATACCCAAAATACCCTTAAACTGGATTATGCAATAAAAATACAAAACGAGTCCATAGGAAGCTCAAATCACCAATGATGAGGTTTTTCTTGAAAACGGTCATGTACGCAAATGTAACATACCTATTAGGACATGCTACATTGGTCCATGGCTTAAAATACCACCGACGCAAAATCTAACCCCCCAATGGCCAAAAAGGCAAAAATGCACATGAAATGGTAAATTTGAAAACCAATATTGACAAATGATTTCAAATTACCGTTTGGCCCTTGGCCACACTTCAAACATGATTAATGAGACCCTATGAAAGAATCAAAATGGAATTCCCACACCCGATGCAAACATAGTGATGCAATAACTTGACATTTTCAACATTTCCATAATATTCCATGAAGTCAAAAATTACATAGGATGCAAAATACATGTCATTGGCCTCCGGCCTCATCTCATGCATATCAAATACATTGTAAAAGGTGTACTTATGTACACATTACATATATGGAATTAAATATACATATTTTGACATATAAGGCTACAAGTGGCATTTCAAGCCAACCTTTACAAGAATTAAAACCTTCAAGTCTACAATCATCCAAGCAAATGATGAACATCACGAACCAAGCCTTCGTACCTGAACAAAACTCCCAGTAACTTCGGGGTGAGTAAACAAGTTTACTCGTAGGGAGTGAGCATACATCGACTCGATTTCTTACAGATTTTTACGTTAACATGAAACAATTCAAAAGGGTCATGCCACCTAACGTCTATGTCAAAGGTTAGACTCAGGGAGCATCCTAAGCTACCTTAGAACATTTCTAGCATAAATCACATCATGTATGCAATTCTAAACGACATAAGAAGCATGTTAAACAAGGCAACAAGGTAAAAATTCTCAAAGTCCTCAACTTGAAATCTAAAACATGAAAACAACTTAAGTGGATCATGCCACCTAATGTCTATATTCCAAATGAATCTATATGATCATTCTAAAGCTACACTTGAATATTTAAAACACAATTCACCATATCAATGCAATTTAACCAACATTGTAACTTCCAATACAACACATAAAGCATAAATTCTCAAAGTTAATATCTTGAAACTTAAAATGGGAAATCAAATAAGGAACAACAAGTTATAACATCATCTAGTTATCAACTTGGAATTGAAATGCGAAATCAAACAAGGTGAATACTCAAACGTCACGTCGGATCAGACCGACAACGTGGTTACTTTACTAGCCCACGGGTAACCGCCCTATGTGCGCACTACACTATAGAGGGACATTCCCCCGTACTAGAACCATGTCCTAGCCGTAGTCAAACAACGATATCCCCAAGTTTCCACAATCAACAAGTTGTGTGGTGCTTGGCGTCGCATTCCACCAAAAGTTTGCAAAGAGATGAACTAAGAGTGTGATTGTGCAATGTGGCCAAGTTTTAAATTTATAAAAGCTACTACTACCTCTAACTAAAAATATAGCTAGGGTGAGTAGGGATCGTCCCAAGGGATTGGTGGGTCGTATTACTATGGAAACAAGATTAGGGTTAGTAGGTCAAGTGATCAAAATGTGCTTGGTTTGGTTTATTAAACTACAATTAAGACTAAACAAGCTCAATATAAAACAAGTAATTAAAGGATAGAGAAAACAAGAGAGAAAGGTCTTGGGACTTTAGAGGTCACCACTAAGCATCACCTTTCTATACACTCAATTCATAATTAATGAGGGGGAAAACATATGTTGCAACAATAGTGAGTGTGTGTGGTTGTTTCAACAAGCATGGATGACCAATTAAGTATATATTGTCTAATCAACACAATGAATAGCACAATATATCAAACTAAGCCATTAATCCTTCCTTTAAGCTCACAATCCGAACACATCACATGATTAGAGAAATATACTACTTGAATTCATAAGTATGGAACATCAAATAACAAGCATGGATTGTCCTCCCATTTAATAACTCAGGTAACTACATAACATCTAAGCTAATGATATGAAAATTAAACTAATTAAACTAAGGGAGAGCTATAATCCATAAAGAAATGAGTATGAATCATCAAATAAACCACAAGAGCATTCTATTAAGCACTATGTCTTGACAATCCCTATATCTATAGCACCAACACGCATAGACATGCATCAACAACACAAGGGCTAGAGATCAACACATGAACATCTATTCTAGCATACATAAACATATGGATAGAATGAAATGATCAATTGGAAGAATTAAACCACACAAATCATTGAATAAATAAGATCTATGTATATAAAAATGTCAAAACATGTACTACAACACAAATCCCCTAAAAAATACATAATCAAGGTAAATAAGGCATGCTTAAGGCTAACTCTAGTTCCAAGAGGATGTCTAGCCACTCATGGATGGTGTACTCCAACCCTCAAGGGCAATCTCCATGGTAGAAATTGCTCTTCTTCTTGAGATAGATGGAAGACTTCCCAAGAATGTTTCTTTAACCTCCTCTTCTCTTTTCTTCCTCTCTAAGAATGATATCAAATGTTGTATCTAAAAAAACCTCTGTATAAAAGTGGCTTATAATCCTTATATAGGTAGCTCAAATGTCACACCCAATGGTCTAGGCTCGTACACAAGGGCTCCTCTAATGATTGCACCATGAGATATCTTTTAATGAGCTGGAAATTGATTTTATTCGCACTTGAGAGGGTTTGATCGATCGAACCTATGCTGAGATCGATCGAACTTGGCTGAGATCGATCCAACTTTGGCTGGATTGATCCTCCTATGGTGGCGCCTTTTTGGATAAAGACAAATTTGAGATATTTTGGGAAAGAGACAAAAGTGGTGGGTAGGGTGGTACAACAGGATAAGATGGAATCTTTTCGATCGATCTGATAAATGTTTTCAACTGAACATTGTGGGATCTTTGGATAAAGACAAAAGAGCTTGGATCCATCTTGGAGTGCAGAGATCGATCTATGTCAGATCGATCGAAGAAATTCAGTGATCGATCGAACTTTGCTAAACTTCCACCACTTGCTTCATTTTGCTTCCACTTTGCTCCTTTCTTTCATTCATCTTAAGATTGCTTCATTATGCTCTTATTTGGCTGAATTAGCTTATTTTGGGGATCAGTGCCTAAAAACGGAAGTAACATGAAATCAATCCAAAGCGGGAAAATAAGATAGATAAAGGTCCTAGAATACCTAAGCTTAACGGGTTTAAATGCACACTTTTCAATGCTCATCACACCCCCAAACTTAAATATTGCTAGTCCCCAGTAATGAACTAGAAAGTAAAGGAATGAAATTAACAACTATACAACTATGAACTAGAAAGCAATAAATGGATAACGCCACTTTCATAGGGAGCACGATTGCATTTAGCATATGCAACAAGCCTTTTAAACCCCTAGGTTACACCTAGTGGACGAGTGAAGTCTCGTGAGGGTTTTCAGAAATGATACCCACAAACATTAAGCTCATTCTCACAAAAGAGGCACCAATATTGCACACAAGCATCGGGAGAAAACTACCTCAAGTATTCAATTTTTCAACCATTTCCAAGCAATCTCCCAAAATTTCAACATCAAGCAAGTAAGTATAGTCCTCCACCTATCAAGAAAATGATCATGCAAATTAAAACAACTTTAGAATTCTTTTTGAGTGGACCGGCATCAAGTATGTTGTTATCTAAGCCAACTAAAGAAATGATCACATCCTTACCCTCAAACTAGCACACAAATCTAGTACCAATCATCAAGACAAAGAGTGAACCTTTTATTAAAACTTTAATGTTCTAGGTGCGCATATTTTTTTCACTCGATTTATTTTTTTTTTAATTTTTTATCCTAAGGATCAAAGATGGAAGCATAGTGCAATGTGTTGATCTATTAAGCTTTCTAGTGATCCATAAGGTCGAGCGTTAGGTCAACGACTCCCAAACCAGACGGCTTTAGGGCATTAAGTGTTCAAACACCCCTAAGGACTTATAAGCTCAAATCAATTAAGCTATAAATCAAAACAACCTTCATCTAATAATTTTTCACTTCTCACCTTTTGGGAGAAATCCTCACTTTTTTATTGCTTTTGCAACTTTTTGTTTTTTTTTTTTTATTTATTTATTTATTTTTTTTTTAAAATTATTAACCTAGAGTTTGGGCCCTCCACCTTTCAGCACGAGAAATTCAGTGCTTGATGAGGCTAGAATCCCAGTTACTTAGTGAAAAGGGGTTGTTATCCACTTTTATAAAAAATGAAAGCTTTCAATGCACTACTAGCCCAATTGGGATATAACCAATTCAATAGTCAACAAAGCATGTATCACACAAATGAATGCTAGTGTACGCTTGTGCTAGTGTTGAATCTTAGAGTGAATCTCAAAACAATCAGAAAATCAGGATGATGTGGACCACAAGTGCAAGCAAGATATCAATCTTTCGAAAAATTTACTCCTAAATGGCATCCACAAGGCATATAAGGAGTATTGGACTCTTAAGTCGAGCAAATTTTAAATTCTAAGCAATATAGTCCTCAAAAAATCAAAATCATAGCTAACATGGATCTCCAATTCTCAATCATGCATTTAAAACTCAACTTTAAGTAGAATGCAACAAAGGCACCTTACCCCTAAACTTAAACCGCACATTGTCCTCAATGTGCAATGAAAACAATAGAAAAGAGAAAAAGAGTATACCGTGGTGGTGAAGACATGAAGCCCGGTCATGATCCAAGTCGAAAGACGTCTCCCTCAAATTTGGAATCAACAGCCTACTCAAATAACCACACTAGCAAACTTACATCAAATATCAAATAGGATAAGAATAATCAAATCATGCATTTGAAGGCAATGTAACACAGGATGAGAGAGATATGAGGTATGCGATCAGACCCTAATTAAAGCATAAAGCATGGACAACTACGCATAAGGGTACAATGTTGAAAAGGGTTTTTTTTTTTTTTTTTTTAATGGAATAAACAAGTTTGTATAAAAGTATGTACAATGAAATAAAATGCAGGAAAATAAAGAATTAAAAATATAAAAGTATGACAAAAACATAAGAGACACAATGGGTCATGAAGGTGCTAAGTTTAACATCTCTAGCTATACGGAATGCTGCATTAAAGAGGTTTTTTTTTTTTTTCTGAATTTTTTAATTTTAAAATTCAAAATTCAAAACAAAGTCAAAGTAAAAGTCAACAGTGAACAAAGAGCATAGATCAATCAATCCAAGATCGATCTCATAGAGGCTCAGATCGATCGAACATGTAAAAACCTACATATATGTTCGAACGATGCAACAGATAATTTGCTTTCATAGGGTTCAAAATTTTTCTAAGTGTTGGAATTGAAGATCGATACAAGAGGAAGTTAGATCGATCTTGGAACTTAAGATCGATCAGAACTGAAGTTCACACGATGGAACAGAGAGCTGAAATATGCAGTTTTTCTTTGCACAATCAAACAGAGAGGTGATTGGTGTAGAGATGGTGTTTGATCGATCGAACTTACACTAAGATCGATCGAAAAGGCAACGATTCTTGCATTTTGCATCATAACACTAAATATCTTTATAAATAGGGTCTACTAGATGTGCAGCTTCCATATGTCTTCGAAAGACTTGTCCCTCTATGTAGGGTTTCAATCTCTGCCCATTAACCTTGAAAATGTTTCCCTTTTTCAAACTTTAAATTTCTACCGCCCCATGAGGCGCAACAGAGATGATCTCGTATGGGCCTTCCCATTTAGTTCTCAATTTTCTCGGAAAGAGTTTTAATCTAGAGTTGAAGAGCCATACTTTTTAACTGGGTTCAAAAGATTTCTTCACAATGTGCTTATTATGAAAAGCTTTAGTTATTTCTTTGTAGAGTTTGACATTATCATAAGTATTGCATCTCAACTCTTCCAACTTATTAAATTAGAGTAACCGGTTCTCTCTGGCTTTATCAAGGTTAAGATTGAGCTTTTTAATTGCCCACAAGGCTTTATGTTCTAGCTCAACCAGAAGATTACAAGGCTTTCCATATACAAGTCTATAAGGAGACATGCCATTGGGAGTCTTATATGCCGTCCGATAAGCCCACAAAGCATCATTCAATGTCCATGACCAATCTTTACCGGTAGTGTTAACCGTTTTCTCAATAATATGCTTAATCTCCAGGTTAGACACTTTTACTTGCCCATTTGTTTGAGGGTGGTAAGGAGTGGCTACTTTATGAGTAACGAAATACTTAAGAAATAAAGGCCTTAAGAATTGATTACCAAAATGCTTTCTGCCATCACTTATCATAGCCCTTGGCATACCAAAATGAGCAAAGATATTAGATTTAACGATTTGAATAACCACGGAGTGGTCATTTGTTTTGGTAGCACAAGCTTCCACCCACTTGGAAACATAATCGACGGCAAGTAGAATATATTGAAAATCATAGGACATAGGAAATGGACCCATAAAATCAATGCCCCATATGTCAAAGATCTCTACAACAAGAATATTTGTCAAAGGCATCATGTATATTCTCGACATTAAGCCCATCTTTTGACATCTTTCACACGATTTGCAAAAATTATAAGCATCTCTATAGATGGTGGGCCAAAAGAGCCCACTTTGAAGAACCTTCAAGGCAGTATTCTTTGCATTAAAATACCCACTACATGCAAGAGTATGACAAAACACAAGAACACTTGGAATTTCACTCTCCGGAATGCATCTTCTCATAATTTGATCTGGACAATATCGGTACAAGACAGGGCCTTCCCAATAGTAATTCTGGATGTTGGAAACGAAACAGTTCTTTTTGTTCTTTGACCAAGTAGTTAGAAGCTTGCTAATTGCCAAATAGTTTACAATGTCGGCAAACCAAGGCATTTATCCATTAGAAACTTGGAAAAGTTGTTCATCCAGAAATGAATCATGAATTGGTGGACTACGGGAAGGTTCTATCAATAACCTTAAGAGATGATTGGTAACCATATTTTCGGTGCCCTTCTAGTCTTTGATTTCAAAATTGA
The DNA here is from genome assembly GCF_030987335.1 of Cornus florida. Taxonomy (NCBI): domain Eukaryota; kingdom Viridiplantae; phylum Streptophyta; class Magnoliopsida; order Cornales; family Cornaceae; genus Cornus; species Cornus florida. The sequence goes on along the minus strand of NW_026775573.1, from coordinate 75,311,932 downwards.
ATTCCTGAAGAAGCAAAATTCATCTAATTAATTGAGGTTTTGTTTCTTTCTTTGTTAAAAGGTGCCTTAAAGCAGCATGGTCAGAATAAACAACAACCTTAGACCCTAAGAGATAGGACAAAAATTTAGCAAGAGCGTACACTATGGCAAGTAATTCTTTCTTAGTAGTGGAGTAATTCAATTGAGCTCCCGAGAAAGTTTTACTTGCATAATATATGCACAAGGTAGTTTTCCAACTCTTTACCCCAAAACTACTACCATGGCATAATCAGAAGCATCACACATGATTTCAAATGGAAATGACCAATTGGGAGGTTGCATGATGGGGGTGGATGACAGTAAATCACGTAATTTATTGAAAACATCTAGGCATGCTTGATCAAAGACAAAGGGAGTTTCCTTGGTGAAAAGATTGCACAAGGGTCTAGCAATTTTACTAAAGTCCTTGATGAAATGGTGATAGAAGTCGGCATGCCCTAGAAAGGAGCGAACTTCTCTTATCGTTGAAGGTGGAAGCAATTCAGCAATAAGCTCAACTTTCGCATTATCCACCTCAATTCCCCTCCTTGAGATGACGTGACCCAAAATAATACCTTCTTGAACCATGAAATGACTATTTTCCCAACTAAGAACAAGGTTTGTTTCACGACATCTTTTAAGCACTAAATTCAAAATTTTGAGGCATGCATCAAATGAAGACCCGAAGATAGAAAAATCATCTATGAAGACCTTTAGATACTCTTCCATCATGTCGGAGAAAATTGACATCATACACCTTTGGAATATGGTAAGGGCATTGCACGGCCCGAAAGGCATCCGTCTATAAGCAAACGTGCCAAAAGGACAAGTAAATGTGGTTTTCTCTTGGTCTAAGGGGTCAAAGGCTACTTGATTGTAACCCAAATAGCCATCAAGAAAGCAATAATATTGTTGCCCGACCAATCTCTCTAGAATTTGATCAATGAATGGCAAAGGGAAGTGATCTTTTCTAGTGGCGGCATTTAATTTGCGGTAATCAATGCATACATGCCATGAATTGGCAGAACGTTTGGAGATTTCCTCACCTTTTACATTTTTAACCACCGTAATCCTTGATTTTTTGGGAACTACTTGAGTTAGACTCACCTATTTGCTATCAGAAATTGGGTAAATGGTTTCAGCATCTCAAAGTTTGAGAACTTCTTTCTTGATCCTCTTCCATAAGTATGCGATGCATGCAAATAGAAGGATCAATTCCTTTTAGATCTGCCACACTCCATCCTATGGCTTCCTTATTTTCTTTAATTATATTTAAAAGAGCATTCTCTTGGTCTTTTTCAAGACTTGAAGAAATGATGACCGGAAAAGTCTTTTTTGAGCCTAAAAAGGCATACTTAAGATTAGAAGGTAGAGTTTGAAGCTCAAGAGTTAGTGGAGAGACTAAAGATGGGACCAGTGAAGTGCTAGAGAGTGGAGGGAGAGGTTCTATTAGAGTTTTCCAAGGTGAAAAATCCAAGCTTGCAACCGATTCCATGAGATTGCTTACTTCATTCATCAATTTTTCATCATCAAACCCACAATTACCATACATTTCAAGAAGGCAAGATGCAAGAGGATCCTCGGAGAGAAGAGATGAGAGATTTTCCTTGGTTGGTTGTTTCATTACCATGGTGGGAATAGATTCATCAATAACCTCATCCAACACGTCTATAAGACAATACTCGTCTTCATCTATGGGATGTCAGCTTGCATTGAAAACATTAAGCTTGACCATCATATTTCAAAAAGAAAGGTCTATAACCCCGAATCTACAATTAATGGTTATATTTGCGGTAGCAAGAAATGGCCTTCCCAAGATGATCGGGATGTGATTAGTAGGGTTGGCAACCGGTTCAGTTTCAAGAACTACAAAATCAACTGGGAAGTAGAACTTATCAACTTTGATGAGTATATCCTCAACCATGCCCCTAGGTGTTTTAACGGATCTATCGGCCAATTGAAGCACCACCAAGGTTGGCTTCAACTCATTCAAACCTAGTTGGACATACACGGAGTAAGGAATCAAATTAACACTCACTCTTAAGTTAAGAAGAGCTCTACGAACTTCATGGTTTCTAATCACATATGAAATAGTCAGAGCACTGGGATCTTTGAACTTAGGTGGAGTGTTATGTTGAATGATGAAGCTCTATTGCTCCATGAGAAACACTTTTTTAGGGCCTTGTCCCTTGCTTTATCTCTTTTGTGTGCAAAGATCTTTCAAAAATTTTGCATAAGGTGGAATTTCCCTAATTGCATCAAAAAGAGGAAGATTTATGTTGACTTGCTTAAACACCTCCATTATGTCATGAATTTTTCCTTCTTGCCTGCCAAAAGGTGAGGTTTCTTTTAAAGCATATAGAAATAGAGCTTTTAGCTCATAAGGTCTTGTAACTTGAGGGAATGATGAAGAGGGTTAGAAATTTTGATTAGGAACATTTTCATCCAAGGAAGTAAGAATAGGATTGGGAATGGGACAGGTGACAACTTTTGGTTGCACCAGTTCACTATCTTTCTTTCGTTGTTCAACCCTATTGTCAACTTATTTACCACTTCTCAAAGTGGTGATGGCTTGCACTTATGCTTGGGAAAAACTCCCCGAGGTAGAGTTTGCTTCCACACAATATTGGGCTTTTGGATTCCTCTCAGGTTGGCTAAGTAATTTACCAATTTCTCTTGCATTCAGTGCATTAGATATGGTCCCAATTTTGGATCCAAGCTTTAATATTGATTGAGAATGAGAATACAACAAATTGGTGTTCATTTCTAAACTACCCAAAGCCACCAAAACCTTATCTTCAAATGTAGAATTGCTAGAAAGTGTATAAGGATAATGAGGGCAAATTTGGGAATCATACATTTGAGGATGTGAAAAGTGATTCATTTTTTGGTGATGAGAAGAAAAAGACACAAATCCTTGGGAACCTTCATTTCTTTTATGAGGTGGAATATATTTACTTTGAAAATTTTTAGCTTAATAAGGATTTGAATTTTCATTCCACACCGGAGCATACGCACTTGAATAAGGATGAGCAAATGTAGCATTGACTTGTTCAAAGTATTCATTAAATACATGTCCATGGGGACAATTAGAAGTAGTATGTAAAACACTTGAACAAGTCATGCACGACTCACAAGGATGGGAAGCATGATGAAAAGGAGATGACTTGATAGCCGGTGTTTTACCTAATAAGAATTGATCAAGTTTTTGAGAAAGAGTCTTAACCTCGGCCACAATTTCCATTGAACTTTCAATTTGACACATCTTCAAAAAATTTCTTCTTTTCATTAAAACCATGGTTAAAACGAGAAGTGTGATATTTATGTAAAGAATTTTCACTCATTTTCTCAAAAAGGTTCCAAATATCATCTTCATGTTTTCCAAGATAAGAACCTCCACATGACGTATCAACTATGTTGTGACGTCCCTGGTTTTTAGGCCAGCGTGTCCTGTGATGAACCGAAGATTGACCCGATAACGGATCAGATATGCGGAAGCAAAAACAGAAAACAAGACTCTAAGAAGTCAAAATGACCTTCCATGAGGTCATGGAACTCAATGAGAATTGACGCGGAAGCAAAAGACCAAAAATATGACAAATAAGCCCCCAGGGGCAAAATAGTCACTTCTAAAAATTTTAGATTCGGGTGCCACCGAGCACACTGCTGGAAGTACAATGAAAAACTAATCAAGATGGACTCAAGAATCGCATGATTCGGAGTCCAGACGAAGGAAAAACGGCATGACGAAGAAAAACGAGCACTTAAGGCAAAAGGGTAAACTGGTAATTATCTAAGAAGAACTGGGTGCAACCGAGCACACCGTTGGAAAGACAGCGAAAAATTAGTCAAGTTCAAAAAAAAATTCACTTGAATCGGAGTCCGGACGAAGGAGAAAAGCCCAAAAGAAGAATTGACGTCGCGGCGGCCCGACGAGGGGCCATGGCGCACACGGCGCCCATGCGCGAGCCCACCGGTGTGCATGCCGGTGCCCAAAGACATGGCATGGTGGCAGCCCTTGGCTGCTGCTACATTTTTTTTGATCTGCCTAGAACTGAGGCTTGAAACGGAGGTTAAGACAAGTTTTTTTGGAAAAACACGAAGAAGAAACCCCCCTAAAATCGAGTTTTCAACCTGACAACGCAGATGGAATCGAAAAAAACTCACTGTGAAATCCCGAAAATGCCCCTAGATCAGAACTGAACAAGAGGGTCATAAAGCTGCTAAATGAAAACTGGAAGCTGAAACTTCACGAGGGATTTCCGGTACCAAGACGACCTTTTCTGGAAAAACACGAAAAAGAAACCCCCCCTAAAATCACGTTTTCTAAGCGACCATGTTGAAAGAAGGAAATAAAACTGAGGCGAAAGCTCCATAATGCCCCTAGATCAGAATATGCAAAAAAAAATGCGAAATGAATGCACAAGAGGCTCAAAACACAAACGATGAGGTTTTGCCCAGAAACGACTATGCACGCAAACATAATTTACCTATTTAGACACGCTACAATGGTCCATGGCTTAAAAATATAGCCGATGCAAAATCCAACCCCCCAACGGGCAAAAAGGCAAAAATGGACTTGGAATGGAAAACATGGAATCCAAAAATGCAAAATGGGATCAAATGACTGTTTGGCCCTTGGCCACACTTCATACAAGATTAATAAGACCCTATGAAAGAATGAAAATGGAATTCCCACACCCAATGCAACCATGGAGCAATGACTTGCGATTTTTCAAGGTTTTCATAATATTTCATGAAGTTAAAAAGTTATATATGTTGACCTTAAGGATTTCATCCAATGACAATCTAGGTGTTTTGATGATAACAAACCATTAATGGTGTTTAAGGACTAATGTTTACATTGAGTGTTATATAGATTATTCACATTCAAAGAATGACCTCAATGAAGCACTAAAGATCATTCAAAGTATTCCATTATTTAAGATCACATCAAGGAAAGAAATGGATACAATGAAGACATGAAGTTGCAAAAATAAAATGCAATGTCCAAAGATAGCTTGAACTTCAATGAGCAACAAAGCAACTCAAAGGAAGAAAGAAAGCAATACTACCTCAAGCCTAAACGATCATGGACAATGCATGAAGAAAAGGGGTAGATAGGATGGTGAGTGTTTTGGATTCAATGTCAAAGTATTTATGAATCCATTTAAAGCTCATCTCTATAGGATCATGCATATTATCATCATTCACATATTCCTATATCCTTAGTAATAGACTTTGCACTTCATTCATAGATATTGTCATATGAAGTCTTTGCTAAGAAAGGGTTAGTTCAAGCTTGTATAAGCTTTGAAAGAACTCACAACCTAAGCTAGAAATGCTAGGACCATGCACATTAATCATAAGATTTACTTTGGTGTCTAGAAAGAAAAGGAAAAGGCATTGAATTTTAAATTTCATCTTTAAAGCCTTTATTGCCATAATTTGGTAAATGACTCTCGGACACAATGCACTTGAAATTTAACATCTTCATATGTCCCTAGACTCCTAGAAACAGGCCTTGAACTAAATTGAATCATTCATCAAAGTCCTAGGAGCTAGAAAAATGAATATCTCAAAAGAAGCTATTTTCAGCCTAGAAAATTTCAGACCAGCTTGCACTAAAACTGCTATAACTAGCTGTGTAGTTGGAATTTTTACACAAGGCCAGTGGCATTGGAAAGCTGACTTCGAGCCCTTGAGTTTAGATTCAAATTTCACCTAAATTGGATTAAAAATGACTGAGATATGAGCTTCACAAAATACATGATTCTGCTCTGCGAAAATTCTGACCAGGTTGCACTTAAATAGCCATAACTTCTTCTGTGTTTGGAATTTTTGAGCAAGGCCAGTGGATTTAGAAAGCTGACTTCAAGGCAATAAATTTAGACTTAAATTTCACCTCATTTGGAGTTTCATGGACTGAGTTATGTCCATTTGAAGTCATGCCATTTTCTGTCAAAATCCAAAACAAGGTGTTGCCTCCATGAAAACTAAAGCAAGCACATTTTATCAATTGGAGCCACCTCCCATTTTTATTGGAGCCGCCTCTCATTTTTATTGGAGCCGCCTCCCATTTTTATTGGAGCCGCCTCCCAATTATAGGAGCCGCCTCTTTGCACTCCAGTAGCCAAATTGTGTGTCGTAGAATGCATTTTGTGAATTGGAGCCGCCTCCCAGTTATTGGAGCCGCCTCCCATTTATTGGAGCCTCCTCCAATTTTTTATAGAGCCGGCTCTTCTAAGTTATTTGAATCTACAACGGCACTTTTCTGCATTTAAGTCTTCCAACTACTTCTAACAGGCATATTATGCTACGGCTATCTATATAAGGAAGGCTCATTTTGCTGAAGAAAAGACACTACCATTTTTTAGAGACATAATATTACATTTCAAGAGAGCTTTTGTTCTCTCATCTTCTCTTCTCTCTCATTTCACTCTTATTCTATTTTGAGAGATTTAATTAAGCACTCAAAGGGCTTTTGCTCTAACTTTTATCTTCATAGAGTTTTTTCTCTATCATACACTTGAGAGATTGTAAAAGCTTATTTTATTCACATATTTCATCTTCTCTCATTCATTTCATTCATAGAATTTGAGCTTCAATCTATTCATCTATACTCTAGTTGTGAGCCTTGATTTGCATATCAATCTTTTGAGAGATATATTTGTATGCAACAAAATTGAGCTTCAATTTGTAAAGGCTTGTGTGGCCTAAGGAAGAAGAAGCAAGCTAGCTTCAATTTGTAAGGGTTGGTGTGACCCATAGGAAGACTAAGAGGGGTTGTTCTCTTAGCAAGGTGAAACAAGGAGTTACTTCTTGTAAAGGTTTGCTCTCCACCCGTAAGGAGGTGCACTAGTGGATTGGGAAGTCTCAAGAGGAGTCTTGAGCCGAGGAGTAGGAGTTTCCGAACCTCGCTAAAATCGCCGAGTCATTGTTTGAAATTTCTCTTCCCTTATCTCTTTTACAATTGTGCTATTAATTGTTTAATTTAATTATTGCATAATTGCTTAAGTTGTTGATTAGAAATTATAAATCTATAAATTACGAAAATTGGCCATTGACTCTATTCACCCCCCCTCTAGAGTCAATTCTTGGTTAAAAATATAGAATACAATACACATGTCATTGGCCTCCGTCCTCATCTCATACATGTCAAATACATTGAAAGGAGTGCACTTATGTACACATTACATACATGGAATCAAATATACATATTTTGACATATAAGTCTACAAAATGACATATCATGCTAACATTTGCATGAAATGGAAACTTGAAAGCTACACGACATCCAAGGAATGCTAGGCTTCACGAACCAAGTCTTCGTACCTGAAATATGCCCCAGTATCGTAGGGGTGAGTAACATAAAGCTACTCGTAGGAAATGAGCATGCATCGACCTAGCATTTTACAAATTTATCACCTTAAGGTGAAACATGTTAAAGGGGTTCATGCCACCTAACGTCTATATCAAAATGAGACTCAGGGAGCATCCTAAGCTACCTTAGAGTGTTTCTAGCATAAATCACATCATCTATGCCATTTAAACAATATGGAAGCATGTTCTACAAAGCAACAAGATATAGGTTCTTAAAGGTATTAACTTGCAATCTCGAATACAGAAACAACTAAAGTGATCATGCCACCTAACGTCTATGTTCTAAATAAGTCTAAGGAATCATCTTAGGCCATGCTGAACAATCAAAATGCAATTTACAACTTCAATGCAATCTAACCACATAAAATCATATTATACAAGGTAACAAAATACAATTTCTTAAAGCTATCAGCTTGAAATCTAAAGCACAAAAACAACAGAAGTGGGTCATGCCACCTAACGTCTAAGTTATAAATGAATCAATAGGATCAATCCTGAGCTTTATTAGAACGTCAAAACACGATTTTCAATATCGATGCAATTTAACCAACATTGGAACTTCCAATACAATGCATAAAGCACAATTTCGCAAAGTTAACATCCTGTAACTTAAAATGGAATGACAATTAAGAAACAACAAGTTACAACATCATCTAGTTATCAACTTGAAAATGAAATAAGAAATCAAACAAAGTGGATACTCGGACGTCACGCCAGATCAGACTGATAACATAGTTACTTTAGGGTTACTAGCCTATGGGTAACCTCCCTATGTGCACACTAGACTATATATAGAGGGACTATCCCCCGTACTAGAACCACGTCCTAGCCATAGTCAAACAACGACATCCCCAAGTTTCCAAAATCAATAAGTTGTGTAACAACGCATATATCAACATGAATATGCAAGATAATCAACTATCTACCAAGCACAACCAAATTTGGAAACCTATACAATCCATGCTCTAAGTCCACAACTAATATGATGTGATGAATGTCGAATCTTCAGTGTGCAATTCGTTACACGCTATGCATGAATGATGTTAAATACGAAGTGTGCAAATCATTACACAAGGCAATAATATATTCAATAAGGAAAACATATTCTCATGAATACAAACATAGCAACTATGTTATCCAATGTTCAAAACACAACCAAATGAATATACAACAAGTCTAAGTCCATGATTTGAATATAGAAACCACTTCTAAAACACAACTAGATCATGGAGCAAATTGATAGAATTTAAATAGATAAACACAATTAAATTCTCTAGATTTCTGATTCAATTTCAATTAACCTCAATTTAATACATGTTAAAGGGCATGGCAAGGTCATCACCTATATTCATTCTAAAACTCAATTAGGTTGTTAGAACAACAAAGTAGAACTTTAATTAAATCATGCTAATTTAAATCCCAAGGTTCTAAAACAACTTCTAATAGTCCCAAATTAATATATACTAGTAAACAAGTCATGGCTAATACAAATATCAAGTTAAAACCTTAATTAAGCTAATCGGACCACGAAATAGATTTTAATTAATTCTATTAATTAAAATCTCTAGATTTTTCAAACTTAACCAAATGCTCTCAATTTAACATATCATAGAGAACATGCCAATGACTAATGTAATATCACATTTCAAGCTTATTGCATGCAAGTTACACCTATGTAAATTAAACTTTCACTAAAGTTAAATATAAAATAAAGGTTTCAATTCTCATGCAATTAATCCCAATTTAATACATGTGAACAACCACACCAAAGCTTAATTTTCTAGCATGCCACAATTCAATTCCAAGTTGTATATCACCACGAGGATTAAATCTTAAACATGGAATTTAATTAAATAAAAGGTTTCAAAACCTAACCGAATATTCTAAATCAAATCTATGTGAAGCTATATGGCATGTAAATCAAGAATATCAAGTCAGAATTTAAATAGAGTGAATAGTGCACTCGGGGCAAATTAATTAATCAAATTAATTAATAATTACTAATTTTCAAAACACCTCCAATCACTTTCAAATTCAACTATGTTGGAGAGCATGCTAAGGCCTAATTTAATATGCTAACACATATTGATTTTAAGCTAGTTAAGGCAATGTGAATTAATCTTTCACCTAAGATAAATATTAAATAAAATCTTTAATACTTATTCAAATGTTCCAATTTTAATACACGACAATGAGCATATCAAAGAGCAATATAAAATTATGCTACATATTTAAACCAAGTCATGAGCAACCGGGAAAATTAGATCCTGTACAAGAAAAATAAATAATAAAATCTCTAGATTTTCATTTAATCATGCAAACAAGTAGTACAAGTATCACAAGCATGCTACATAACAAGAATTTAAACCTATAACATCCCCTACCTCAATTTGAGATGAAAATCCCAAAGGCCCACCAAAATAAAAGTGCTCCGAATTCGACGATACCGAGAGGTTTTGTCGGGGACAACACCGTGAACAAGAATCCGCAAGAAGCCCCATGAAAATCATAACTTGACCTCAAAACCAAACTCAAGAAATGGTTAAAACTGAATTCTAATAAGGGGGAAAGGTAGAGCACGGCGAGGGGAACAACAAACGTTAAGGCCGAAGACTTTCCATCAAGGAAAAGTGAACCAAAAGAGGAGAGAGAAGATGGCAGCACCCCTTGGGCTACCATGGGAGCTCCAGGTCGTGCATGAAGAGGGGAGAAGATGAAAAATGAAATATCTCACCCCTCTTTTATAGAAATCTCAAAAAGTGCCCCGAACGGGCCCCGCTGGGTCCGAAAAAGTAAAATTTGAGCAAACACGCTCAAATGGCAACACTTCATAAACAAAAAAGATTCAAAATAATAAAATATGAACAACGGAAGAAATTACGTCAAAAACTGAGTCCCGAGCAGAAAGCTATGCCCAAAACAAGTTTGGCGCTAACCGGGGCCAGAAACCCAAAAACTGGAAAACATCGACCAGGAGGAAATTCCAAGAGTACACAACTTGACGAAATGTGAAAGTGAATCCCGTATGAGGATTCAGGCTCAAAACAAGACATTTTGCAATAACTTTCATTAATTGCACAATGGCCCCTCCAAAAAGTGAAAACTGCACTTATGGCCCAGAATGAAAATATCTTCCAGAAATATTTTCTTAAAAACCCCTGAAATAAAATATCTTCAAAATATATTTACGAAAAACACCCCAAGAAAAGAAAATAATTTCAAAGAACTTTGCATCCATGCCCCTATGGACACCGGGAGCAACCGGAGTACTTTCTTACAAAAGTAAAGATACGTATTTCGAGGAAACCACTCAAGATGAAGGCACGTGAAGTCAAAAACCAACTCCGAGCATGAGAAGTGAGGTTATGCCAAAAACTGACAAACAGAGATAAGACGAAATAGGGAAAAGACGAAATAGCGCATAGTGTCCGAAAAATAAAAAATGCGAAAATGACTCGGTCCTCAAAGGAAGTTGTCAATTCACAAGAAAGAGTCTCAGAAACCAATTCCGAGCACTCGAGATGACACTAAGCGACACGAAACAGAGCTCAGAAAAGAAAATTAAACGAAAAAAATTCATTCGTAAAATTTCAAGAAAAAGGAAAGGGAGGCAAATGACCGGGTCGTTACATATGTCCTTTTGAGTGTCGGATAGGCTTTCATAGAAATATTGGACAACTTACCATTTTGGAATACCATGATGTGGACATTTCCTTAGCAAGTCATTGAATCTTTCCCAAGCCTCATGTAACAACTCCCCTTCCCTTTGTGAAAATTCTCTAATTAAAGCTCTCCTTACATTGGTCAAACTTATAGGGTAAATTTTTTAAAAAAGTTCATTTTGCATTTGAATCCAAGAAGTTATTGTATTTGCCCCTAATTTGTTGAACCAATGTTTTGCTTTATTTTTGAGTGTGAATGGGAAGAGAAGTAGTCTAAGGAGTTCTTCCGGGACATTTATATACTTCACAGTGGAACATATTTCAAGAAATTCATTGAGATGTTTATATGTTTCCTTATCATCTAAGACATAGAAAAGTGGACTCATTGAATGGTCTCAGGCTTAATTTCATATTGGTGAGCTTCAAAATTAGGAAGCACAATACATGTAGGTGTATGATACGCAAGAAGATAGTAATAATCACGAAGGACCATTGGAGGAATTGGAGGTTGAACTCCAAGAAGAATTTGATTGTGAGGATTATGTTCCATGAAATGTGGTCCAAATAGCCAAGATTAACCTCTAGATTTTCCATTGGAATGCTTAAGATGAATGATAGGGAAAAGACAACTCAAGACTTCAAGTAACACACCAACATAACAAAGCAAGCAAACACTCCTCCTTCACAACAATCAACAATCAACAAACTTCCTCCACATATAATGATCCTATACTCCCATGCTTTCAACAATTATGTAAGAACCTCCACGCGGGCTCACGATTTTTCTAGACATGAAAAACAAGCCTCCACGCGAGCCGACAATTTAACTAGAGATTGAGTTTAGGAAGAGCTCACAAAGGTCCTTAAGCACTTCAAATTATTTTTCAAACTTTAGCTTAGCAAATTTTTAGATTTTTAGCTTTTTCCTTTCTTTTGCTGAGCTCTTTGCTTAGAATGCTCCCTTGCTCACTTTCCTTAACCCAATGTACCTAGTCAAACAAGAACCAACACAATAAGTAATCAAAAATTAAAATAAAGTAAAGACACGATCAAAAGAGTACTAATTCCTAATTGTTTCCACAATACGACGTTGCCTAAAATCAATCCCCTGCAACGGCGCCAAAAACTTGGTGGTTGTCGTCGCGTTGCACCAAAAGTTTGCAAAGAGATGAACTAAGAGTCTGAGTGTGCAATGTGGCTAAGTTTTAAATTTATAAAAGCCACTACTACCTTTAACTAAAACTATAGCTAGGGTGAGTAGGGATCGTCCCAAGGGATTGGTGGGTCATATTACTATGGAAACAAGATTAGGGTTAGTAGGTCGAGTGATCAAAATGTGGTTGGTTTGGTTGATTAAACTACAATTAAGACTAAACAAGCTCAATATAAAACAAGTAATTAAAGGATAAAGAAAACAAGAGAGAGAGGTCTTGGGACTTTAGAGGTCACCACTAAGCATCACCTTTCTATACACTCAATTCATAATTAATTAGGGGAAAAACATATGTTGCAACAATAATGAGTGTGTGTGGTGGTTTCAACAAGCATGGATGACCAATTAAGTATATATTGTCTAAAAAACACAATGAATAGGATAATATATCAAACTAAGCCATTACTCCTTCCTTTAAACTCATAATCCAAACACATCACATGATTAAAGAAAAATACTACTTGCATTCATAAGTAAGGAACATCAAACAACAAGCATGGATTGTCCTCCCATTTAACAACTAAGGTAACTACACTACATCTAGGCTAATAACATGAAAATTAAACTAATTAAACTAAGGGAGAGACACAATCCATCAAAAAATGAGTATGAACCATCAAATAAACCACAAGAGCATTCTATTAAGAACTATGTCTTGACAATCCCTAGATTTATAACATCAACACGCATAGACATGCATCAACAACACAAGAGCTAGAGATAAACACATGAACATCTATTCTAGCATACATAGACATATAGATAGAATGAAATGATCAATTGGAAGAATTAAACCACACAAATCATTGAATAAACAAGATCTGTGTATATAAAAATATCAAAAACATGTATTACAACACAAATCCCCTCAAAAATACATAAATTAAGGTAAAGAAGGCATACTTAGGGCTAACTCTAGCCCCAAGAGGATGTGTAGCCACTCATGGATGGTGTCCTCCAACTCTCAAGAGCTATCTGCATGGTAGAAATTGCTCTTCTTCTTGAGGTAGATGGAAGACTTCCTAAGAATGTGTCTCTAGCCTCCTCTTCTATTTTTTTCCTCTCTAAGAATGATATCAAATGTTGTATCTAAAAAAAGCTTTATGTAAAAGTGGCTCATAATCCTTATATAGGTAGCTTAAATGTCACACCTAATGGTCTAGGTTCGTACACAAGGGCTCCTCCAATGATTGCACCATGAGACAACTTTTAATGAGCTACAAATTGATTTAATTTGGACTTGAGAAGGTTTGATCAATCGAACCTATGCTGAGATTGATCAAACTTGGCTGAGATCTATCAAGCTTTGGCTGAATCAATCCTCCCACGGTGGCGCCTTTTTGGATAAAGACAAATCTAAGATATTTTAAAGATATTTTGGGAAAGAGACAAAGGTGGTGGGTGGGGTGGTAAAACAAGATAAGATGAAATCTTTTCGATTGATCTGATAAATGTGGGATCGATCTAACATTGTGGCATCTTTGGATAAGGAGAAAAGAGCTTGGATCCATCTTGGAGTGTAAAGATCGATCTATGTCAGATCGATCGAACTTTGCTGAACTTCCACCACTTGCTTCATTTTGCTTCCACTTTGCTCCTTTCTTCCATTCATCTCAAGATTGCTTCAATTATGCTCTTATTTGGCCGAATTAGCTTATTTTGGGGATTAGGGCCAGAAAACGAAAATAACATGAAATCAATCCAAAGCGGAAAAATAAGATAGATAAAGGTTCTAGAATACCTAAGCTTAACGGGTTTAAATGCGCACTTTTTAGCATTCATCATTGTGCAACAACGTATATATCAACATGTATATACAAGACAATCAATTATGTACCACGCACAACCAAATTTGGAAACACATATAATACATGCTCTAAGTCCACAACTACTATGGCATGAAAGATGTCAAGAACAAAGTGTGCAACTCATTACAGAAGGCAAGAATATATATGAGGAAAACATGCTCTCATGAATATAAATATAACAACAATGTTATCCCATGCTCAAAACATGACCAAGTGAATATACAACAAGTCGAAATCCATGATTTAAATATCAAAACAACTTTTAAAACACAATTAGATCCATGGAGCCATTAGATAGAATTTAATTAAACAAAAATAATTAAATTCTCTAGATTTCAAATCAATTTCAAATAACCTCGAATTATTATATGTTAAACAACATAGCATGCTCACTACATATATCAAATCAAAGGTGCAAAATAAGCAAGGCATCATCATGTAGAATTTAATTAATTTAAATTAATTAAATCTCTAATTTTCAAAAGTTATTCAAATGATCCCAAATTAATATATAACAAGGATTAAGTCATGGTCATACCATATATCAAGTCTAAGATGGACTAAAAGTAAAACACCATTAACTAAAATTTAAATCAAATTAAATTCATTAAATCTCTAGATTTGAAAACTCATTTAAATCATCCCAATTTAATATATAACAAGGATCAAGTCATGGCCATGCCATATATCAAGCCTAAAGTAAGTTGCATACAAGTTACCATTTAATTATTTATTTCTCAAATCAATATAAGACATGCATACAACTTATAACTTAGTACAAAAGCAAGTACGACCACAGGAAAAATAAACCACAACACCACCTACCTCACTAGAGAAGTATCTCTCTAGAATCCAAGGCAAATCAACATAAAATGGCAAACCCTTCTAGGGTTATGTAGAGAAGGATGAGGGGAACAAAAAGTATTTCAAGTTTTATAGTCAAAGGTGAGTGGAAGGGCCTCAAAAATCAAGGTTAAGGCCTAAGCATCAAGCTTCTCTAATAGTGGCTAGGGTTTGTGGTGAGGAAGAGAATGAAATAAAAATGATAAAATGTTAGTGGAGGAAATAGAAATCCTCCACTCACTATGTGCTCTTACACCATGGTCAACACACATATCTATGGTCGATTGTATAAAAACCCCTATTTAACAACATAATTCCAAAGTAGCCTAAAAATAATTGTAAGACTTAATTTGAAGCACACACTTGTCACTCATCCATGGCTCCCTCCTAGGCTTAATCTCAAGCCTACACTTGTCAACCATCTAAGCCAACAAGAGCACCAATCCTAGTCCAACAACTGGGTGAATCTTCACCCTCCAAATGTCACAAGATGATACATTTAAGTCACTCCACCCTAATGCTAACAACTGGCACCATGAGAATGTGACAAGTGTCACATTCTCCAAAAATTACAAAAATGTCCTTTTTGAAAATATCTTCTAAATTAGATTACAAAATGGTCCCTATGACAAAAAATAATTACTTTATGTAATTACACTAAAATCTCACAAGTTAAGAATATTACAAAAAAGTTATGCATCCATACCTTTTACATGAAAAGTAAACACTTAGCATGCTTTTCTAAGAAAGTAAAAATACACATAGCATGGAATTTAAATATCGTTGATGCATGCAAAACCGGAATCAAATCTGAACACAAAAAGTGAGGTTGTGCCAAAAAAGTGTCAAACAGGAAAAAGACGAAAAGTGAATAGTGTCGAAAACCGAAAAATGAGGAAATGATGCGATCCTTAAAGAAAGTTATCAATTCAAAGGAAAGAGTCTCAGAAATCATTTCCGAGTACCCAAGAAGAGACCAAGTGATAAAAAACCGAACACAGAAAAGAAAAGACAACGAAAAAAATTTATCCATAAAATTTGGGAAAAAAGAAAGGAATGAAAATGACCGGGTCATTACATCTTAGAATTATTTTGTTATCGATCTCTCCAGTTTTTGGGTATTTAACCCTGGTTGCCACCAAATTTGTTTGGGGCATATCTCTCTACTCGGGACTCAGTTTTTGACGTCTTTTCTTCTGTTTTTCATTTTTTTTTTTTTTTCATTTCGGTTCTTTTTCATTCATGATGTTTTGCCGCTTGAGAGCGTTTGCTTAAATTTCACTTTTCTAGACCCGACGGAGTCCGTTCGGGGTACTTTTAGGCTTTTTCTGTAAATAGGGGGACTTGAAATGAAAAGTGAAACTTTTCTCTCTTCTTCCTCTCTTAGCCGGAAGTCATGGAAGCCAAGGGGCTACCACCCTTCTTCCTTCTTTTCCGGCCACTTCCCTTTAGTAAAATGCCATAGTGCCTTAGTGTTTAGCGTAGGCCTTGTCGAGGTGATCATTTCCCCCTTATTAGAATCTAGTTTCGGCCATTTTTTGAGTTCGGGTTTGAAGCCAAGTTTGGAGTTTGGTGTGACCTCCTTAGGGTCTAATGTTCGCCTTGTTGTCCCTGATAAAATCCCGATGTTTCGTCGGATTCGGGGTGGTTTCCATTTGGTGGCTTTCGAGATTTTCATCTCAAATTGAGTTAGCGGATGTTGTAGGTTTATATATGTGTGTGGTGCTTGTCGGACACTAGTTGCAAAAAGAGTGTTGTGTGGCCAAGTTTAAATTTAGAGATTGCCATTACTACTTCTAACTATAAATGTAGCTAGAGTGAGTAAGGATCGTCCCAAGAGAAATAGAGTGTATTTAGCTTGGAAATCAACGTAGGATTAGTAGGTCGAGTGATCAAAGATGTTTTGATTGGTTAATTAAACTACAATGTAAACTAAATGGATGCAAAGTAAAACAATTGAAGTAGAATGAAATGTAAAGAATATAAGAGAGGGATCTTGGGATTTAGAGGTCACCACTAAGCACCACCTTCCTAGACACTTAATGTTTAATGAATAAGGGGGATTATATGTTGTAATACAAGTGTGTGCCATTAATTGAATCAACAAGCATGGATAATTAAGTATACATTGTCTAACCAAATTAGTAAGTAGCACAATATATCAAATTAAGTAATTATTCCTTCATTTAAGTCCATAATTAATGCACATCATCAAATTAGAGAAATATACTACTTACATTCATAAGTATGGAACATCAAACAACAAGCATGGATTGTCCACCTATCTAAGAAAGTAAGATAACTACACTACAACTAAACTAGTGACATGAAGATTAAACTAATTAAACTAAGGGTGTGGCACAATCCATCAAAAAATAAGTATGAACCATCAAATAAACCACAAGAGTAATCTATTTAAGCACTATGCCTTGACCATCACTAAATTCATAGTATCAACACACATAGACATGCATCAATATCACAAAATCTAGAAATAAACACATGAACATTCATCCTAGCATACATAGACATATGGATAGAATTAAATGATCAATTGAAAGTATTAAGCCACACAAATCATTGTAGAAACGAGTTTATATATATATGAAGTCAAGACAATAATTATAACACAAATCCCCTTTAATTACAAAACATCAAAGTCGAGAAGGCATGTTTAGGGCTATCTTTAGCCCCAAGAGAATGGTTTAGCCACTCATTGATGTAGTCATCCAACCCTCAAGGGCTATCTCCATGGTAGGAATGATCTTCTTCTCCTTGATGGAAACCCTAGATGAGTGGAAGAGCTTTCCCAAATGGTGTGTATCTTCCTTTAATCTCTAGACTCCTCCAACCTCTATTATGTATATAGTTCCCTTTTAAAGTGTATATGTTGTAAAATGGCCCAAAATCCTTATATAGGTAGCTCAAATGTCACACCCAATAGTTAGACCTTGTGCACTAGGATCTCCAAATGATTGTACCAAGAGCACACCTTTTAATTGGCTGGAACTCTTTTTTTCTCGCACCTGAGGAGGTTCGATCGATCACAAGGATGGTTCGATCGATCACAAGGATGGTTCGATCGATCGAACTATGGAGGTGCCTTTTTGGAATAATGACAAAATTAAGATGTTTTCAGGATATTTTGGGAAAAGGACAAAAGTGGTAGGTGGGGATAAGATCAAAAATGTTCAATCAATAGAAGGAATGTTAGATTGATCGAAGTGGGAAATTTCCTGAGGAAAAGGACAAAAGGCTCGATCCGTCTTGGCATGGTTGGAAGAATCACTCTGTGATCGATCGAAGAATGCTGTTTTCCACCACTTTGCTTCCACTTTGCTCCTTTCTTCTATTAAGCTTAAGATTGCATCTTTTATACTCTAATTTAGCTGAATTGACTTATTTTAGGGATAAGTGCCTGAAAAGGGAAATAACATGAAATTAGACTAAATTGGGAAAATAAGATAGAATAAGTTCCTAGAACATTCAAGCATAAGGGGTTTAAATGAGCACTTTTCAGCGCTTATCATCTTGATTGTTTTCTAAGCATATACAACTTGTAAGCATGCCTTTGTTCAAGTTTTAGAATTTAATTTGATTATTTTCTATGTATAAGATTTAATTCTCATGGATGAGTATAGCTTGGAATTAAATTGTAGCATGTTATTAAATCAGGCCTTAATATGTTTGTTAACATATATTAAATTGGGAATATTTGAACAAGTATTGCAACTTTTTTTTAATAATTTTCTTTTATGAAAATTTAATTCACATGGCTGTATATAGCATGGAATTGACTTATAATGTGATATTAAATTACGCCTTGTTATGATCTTCAATATATGTGAATTTGAGAATATTCAGATAAGTTGTGAAATCTAGAGATTTTAATTAAATGAATTAATTAAAATCTATTTAATGAATCTTTTGATATAATCAAATATTTAAGTAGATATATCTTGTGTAGGTATATAGCATGTTTAGAATATTACAATTGATTACCTTGAAAACTAGTTACTAAATTATAACTTATTTAATATTTGTGGCTTAGGATGGTAATTTGGCTCAATTGTTGAAAAACATTCTTGCTTTGTGTATAAATTGCATATTGAGGACTTGACATATCATATGCCACTTAGACTTGAATTCTAGGACATGGTTTGTGTGCATTTAACCTTATTTGTGCATGGAAGATGGTTTTTATGCTTTATTTGATTTTGTATAAGTTTGGTTTAACTTATTGTTTTTTGCGTAAGTTTTAAACTTATTGATTCTGGAAGGCTTATAAGGACAAAATATAGGTGAAGACTAGGGTTTGGCTCTAGTACAGAAACAAGAATCTTCTAAGTCATAAGTGCGCAATAGGTAGTATCTTGTGGGTCGTAATTACCCATAATAACTAGGTCGGAGACCACGGGTCTTAGTCTTTCCACTATTTGATTTTGCATTTAATTTCAAGTTGTTAATCATGGATTACTTGTAGCTTGAGAATTGGTGCTTACCTTGTGGGTTTAAACTTCATTTAGTATACTTGAAAATGTATACTTGCTTCGTGTATTTAGAACTCATTTAGCATTCTTGAACTTGAATCCTTGTTTGTGTATCTAAACTCTATCTAATGTACTTACGCCTTGTATGCTTGTTTTGTGTAGTCGGATTCCATTTTAGTATATTTGTGCCGTGTATACTTATTTTATGCATAATTCATTTAGCTTAGTATACTTGTGCTTGTGTAATTGATTTACGAATTTTCCATATTATTAGTGTACTTGTGTATGTATGCTTAAATATTGCATATCTTGTTTTAACGTGGTTTAGTATATTTATAAGTGTATGCTTATATGTCATATAAGGTGTTCGATATTGTTTTGTATACTTAAGCATGTATACTTGTGTGTTGTCATTCATTTCAATTGCTAGTGTAGCTTGAGACGATCCCTTAGACTCATTTGGTACATAGACATTAGGTAGCATAATCACTTTAGTTGTTTTCGCATTTTAGATTTCAAGTTGATAAGTTTGATAATCTATATGTTGTTGCGTTGTACTGTATGCTCCTATACTATTTAATTGCATAAAAATATGATTTATGCTATAGATGTTTTAAGGTAGGTTAGGATGCTCCTTGGGTCTTACGTTTGACATAGACGTTAGGTGGAATGAACCATAAGGATTAATGAATATAGACTTGTAAAACGTTAGGTTTATGCATGTTCATTCCCTACGAGTAATACAGGTTACTCACCCCTCGCTGAATTTGACCTGTTTTAGGCAAGAAGACGTGGTTTCAGGATGTACAATATCCCTAGGTCGTTTCGTTAAATTGAAGCACTTTTAATGTTTTTTTTTTTTTTTTTTTTTTTTTTTTTTTTGTTAGCATGCAAATGTTAAGCATGTTTAGCTTCTCTTAAGAAATTGTAATGTAATATTTGGTTTAACATGTCATTTTCAATTCCGGATATGTAATGGGTGCCTAAGTACTCTTTTTAGTACTTATTTGATATGTATGACATGAGGCCAAGGCCACAAACTTTAAAGTTTAGGTGTATGCATTTGCATTTCAAGTTTCACCTTTGAAATGTAATTTTATTAACTTTAGAGGTTTGGCATGTGATTTCGAGACTGATATGTAATGAGGCCATAGGCCAATGTAACATATTTTAATATGTAAAGTACGTTTGTTGGCATGCTTGCATATCTTTAAATTTTGTTTTTAAACCATTTCATGATGGGGATTGTGGCTTGGGTAAAGCCTCATCATTTCTGGTGCGTAACAGGCACTTTCTTGAGTCATTTCGGCCGATCAAAAAGCCATTTCGGTCAACCGGTGGCTTTTGGATTTCATTTGAATAGTTTAAGTTCATTTTCCAGTAGCTTAGGTACTGTTTTGGTCACAACCGATCGACCGATTCATTGTTTCGGTCGACCGAAGCATTTTTCCTTCATTTTCCAAATTTTTGGTCTTTCTAGGGTCATTTCGGCTGACTTAAATTCCCAACTCTTTTTCCCCTTTCAGTTTTGTACCAGCTTTGTTTCTTTGACTTTAGATGGTCATTACTTCTTCATTTCTAGTCCAAATTGGGTCATTTTTGACCCAAACCTCAAGAGCTCGAAGTCAGCTTTCCAATGGTACTAACCACATATAAAAACTCTAACGTAATGAGAGTTATGAGATTTTTAGTAAGATAGGGTTGTGGTATCTCCTAGCCTAAGGACGTCTTTTCGTCCTATCTTTATATCTTCTTCGTCCGGACTCCAAATTAAGTGATTCTTGAGTCTAACTTCGTTCGTTTTTTGTTATCTTTCCAATGGTGTGCACAGTGGCACCTATTTCAGCTTGGAATGACCATTTTGCTCTTGGTCCATTCCTTGGAGGGTTTTGAACCCCTAACTTCGGTCTTACTTCGGTTGAGTCATGGGACTCCTTCGATGGCCACTCTCATGTCTTAGGGATGACGTACATCTCTATAGAATTGTTTATGTTTTGCTTCCGCATTTTGGATCCGTTTCGGGTCATCACAGGACACACTAGTTTTGTGAAAATCCATGGTCGTCACAAAGGAAACAAAAGTGGAAGTTGAGTTCTAAAAAGGACAAGGAAGAGAACTAAGGGCAAAATAGTCATCAAACAAAGATGGATGCTACCATGCAATAAATTGGAAAGCGAACAAAAAATTGATAAACTTTTACTTGAAAATCACTTGATTTGGAGTTAGAACGAAAAAGATATGAAATCTCAAAGTTTCAGAAAAAGTTGACAAAATATGCACAGGTACAATCGATCACTTTAAAGGTGCGATCAGTTATAAAAATTGACGAACGATGAAGGCAGAATTTGGTTCTAGGTGCAATCGATCGCTTTAAGGAACAATCAATCGAAAATGAAGCTTAAAAGGGATGTGACCAGGTGAGATCGATCCCACTTCAGGTGGGATCGGTCCTGATGAAAACGATAGGTGGAAAAAGACCTGAAATTCTTAACTACAATGTTTCGAAAATTTTAAAATTTCAAGGCTAAAAAGGGACTTTTTGGGGAAATTTTGTGAAGCACCAATCCAAAATCAATTCTAAGTTCACCTATGGTCCAAATCAAAAATGTAAAGCAATGGAAAATAACAAAAATGCCCCCAAGTGAAAACAATACCAAATAAATAAAAACATGCTTCAAAATGATATACATTCAAATACGTTAAAGTGTTTGGCCCTAGGCCTCATTACATACAAGTTAAGTAACATCAAAAGAGAATGTTTGGGTACTTATTACACACTTAAAAGAGGAAGCTAAGCATGCTTCTAACAACATTACACATTGTCAACTCCAAAAGAGAATTATGTTATGTTAACACTTGCATGCCAAAAACATATAAAAGATGTTAAAATAAAACATAAGTCGAGCTAAGGATGTTATGCATCAAAAAAGAGTGTCTCCTTGCCTGAAAAACAACTATCAACTACGGTGAGTAATTGAAATTACTTCATAGGAAATGCATATGCATACACCCTAAAGTTTCAATGGTTTTTGCAAGCATAATATAAACGAAACACATGTGGATCATGCCTCCTAATGTCTAGTTCCAAGGGGAAGTTAAGGGATCATCCTAAAGCTATAGTTGAAACATTTTGGAAGCAATCCACAATAGGTAACACACTAAACTATATTGGAACATCCAATGAAATACATCAAGTTAGAACTTCAAAGTAATTTCAACTTGTAAAATGAATGCGAAATCAAATAATAGGGAAAACTTGGAAGCGGCATCCGGTTATGAACATCACAACAAAGACAATTAGTTGTTTTGGGCTATTAACCCTCAATGAACCACCTAAGTGCGCACTAATTTGGGGAGAACTCGTACCCCGCACTAGGGCCATACCCTAGCCATATCAAGGAAACAATGCCCCAATTTACAAAATCAATAATAGTGTCACAACAAACACATAGATATATAATGCATTTAACCACCTTCTATGCACATCCAAAATTCGAAACCACACACAAACCATTCTATAAGTCTTCAAGCTACAATGGCATTTACAATGTCAAGTTCACAATGTGAATACAACTATACTACTACAAGGTTGTCAAACTAGGAAATCCATTCATGCAACATGGTAAGCTTCAAATCCCTAATTTAAACAACAACATAGTATAATTTCACAACATAGTCAATAGCAAGAATTATTCAAGAATTTCATAGTTACAACAACAAAATATTACTAGAATATAATTCTACACCAAATGAAACAACATCACTACAAGAGATATATCAAATACAAGTCTTGAACAACATAAAACCCTAGGTTAGATATATACAATACTCATATATATATACAACCCTAGAGTTTATATAACATGCATACAATGTATATTAACTTCAAAGAACACAATAAACACTTAGAATATAAACATAAAACACCCCTTACCTCACAAGAGAATTGAATCTCTAGAAACTAAGGAAAGTGGAAGCAAAAATGGAATCCAAAGCAAGATATGGTAGACAATGGAGTGAGGAAGCTTTTGTCTTCCAAGAGCAACGATAAGCACTGAAAAGTGCGCTTTTAAATCCCTTAATCTTGAATGTTCTAGGACCTTAGTCAATCTTATTTTCCCGTTTTAATCAAATTTCATGTTATTTCCCTTTTCAGGCACTTATCCCCAAAATAAGTCAATTTAGTTGAATTAGAGCATTAAAAGAAGCAATCTCAAGCCTAGTGGAAGAAAGGAACAAATTGGAAGCAAAATAGTGAATAAACCTTCTTCGATTGATCGAACCAAGATACGATCAATCACACTGTGATCGTTCCAACACCGTTATGATGGATCGAGCGTTTTGTTCTTATCTTCAAGAAAATTTCCCATTCGATTGATCTAACCTTTCCTTCGATTGATAGAACCCTTTTGATCTTATCCTCACCTACCACTTTTGTCCTTTTCCCAAAAATATCCCAAAAATATCTCAACCTTGTCATTATCCAAAAAGTGCACCGCCATGATTCGAATGATCCGAGCAACCTTGTGATAGAACGAATTGCCTCAAGTTGTATGAAAAACAGAGTTCCAGCCAAATTAAAGGTGTGCTTGTGGTGCAATCATTTAGAGGTCCTAGTACATTAGGTCTGAGCATTGGGTGTGACATTTGAGCTACCTATATAAGGATTTTGGCTATTTTGAGTAGAGGATGTTGATTAGGTCTTGGCAAGAGGCTAGAGAATAGAGAGAGAGATACACAATTTGGGAAAGTTCTTCCACTCATCTAGGATTTTTACCAAGAGCACAAGAGGAGGAGGATGACTTCTACCATACAGATAGCCCTTGAGGGTTTGTTGACAACATCAATGAGTGGCTAAACCATTCTTTTGGGGCTAGAGATAGCCCTAAGCATGCCTCATAGACTTTGATGTTTTGTAATAAATGGGGATTTGTGTGGTAATTCTTATCTTAATCTGATATATATACACATATATATATATATATATGTATATATCTTGTTTCTACAATGATTTGTATAGCTTAATACTTTCGATTAATCATTTAATTCTATCTATATGTCTATGTATGCTAGAATGAATGTTCATATGGTTATCTCTAGATTTTGTGACATTGACACATGTCTATGTGTGTTGATATTATGAATCTAGTGATAGTCAAGGCATGGTGCTTAAATGGATTACTCTTGTGGTTTCTTCGATGGTTCATACTTATTTCTTGATGGATTATGCTAGCCCCTTAGTTTAATTAGTTTAATTTCCATGTCACTAGCTTAGATGTAGTGTAATTGCATTACTTTCTTAGATAGGTAGACAATCCATTCTTGTTCTTTGATATTCCATGCTTATGAATGCAAGTAGTATATTTCTCTAATTTAATGAGTGTGCATTAATTGTGGACTTATAGAAGGATTAATGGCTTAATTTGATATGTTGTGCTATTCACTAGATTGACTAGACAATATATGCTTACTTGGCCATCCATGCTTGATATTTCAATTAATAGCACACACTTTCATTTACAACACACTATCCCCCTAATCCATCAAATATTGAATGTCTAGGAAGGTTATATTTAGTGGTGAACTCTATGACCATAGACTCCTCTCTCATATTCTCTACACCTCATTTGTTTTAGTTGTTTTATGTTATAGTTATTTAGCTTAAATTGTAGTCTAATCAAACCAACAAACCATCTTTTGATCATTCGACCTACTAATCCATCATTAATTCCAAGGATACCGCTCCATTTCCCTAGGGATGATCCCTACTTACTCTAGTTACATTAATAGTTAGTAACGGTAGTGTTATTCAATAAATTTAAACTTGGCCACATTTTATCACAATTTTGAGCTTTGGTATAACGGCAGCACCAAGTTTTGGTTCCGTTGCTGGTGATTTGACAACGTCGTATTTTGGGAATCAATTAGGAATTAGTACTCTTTTGATCTTGTCGTTATTTTATTTCATTTTGGTTACTTATTGTGCTTGTTCTTGATTAGCTAGGTGCATTGAGCAAGGGAAGTGAAGCAAAAGGATTCCAAAGCAAGGAAGCAAGCTAAGCTAAGCAAAGTAAAAACATAAAAATTTTACAAATCAAAGCAAGGCAAAGAAAAATTGAAAAATAAATTGAAGTTGCTTAAGGACCCTTTGTGAGCTTTTCTAACTCTCTCCCTAGTTAAATCGTCGGCCCGCATGGAGGCAAGTTTTAATTTCTTAGATAAATCGTGAGCCTACGTGGAAGCAAAATTACTTTTCTTGCATATTGTTGAAAACATGGGAGTATGGGATCAATGTATATAGAGGTTTGTTGATTGATTTGTTGCAGAGGAGAAGTGCTTGCTATTTGCTTGTTGTAGACTTGTTGTTTGTTTTGATTGTGTATGCATGGTCATAGATCATTGAATCCTACTCTTGTCCTACTTAATTTGAATCTTGAATCTATTATTCATAACCTTAAGGGAAGGCGTAATTCTAGTGACTCTGTTTTATCAATGGAGGAACATAATGAGGGGTCACATTGACCAACAAGGCATCCTTTACCCTAATATGCACCAACATCATCACCATATTCAAGTACCATTTGGCATGCCAAGACCATTCATTCCACAACAATAAGGCCATGTTCCAATGGGAATGCCTCAGCTAAATTTTTTTCGACCTCCATCTCCCGTTGTTTAAGGAAATCATGGTGCTCGTATAGTGCCACCGGTCGTGAATCCCCCTCTTCCTTTGAGAGATCATTATGTGCCAAATGAGTATAATGCACCCACATGCATTCAATTACCTCCATTTAGGGCACACCATTACAAAATTAAACCACAAATAATTCAAATGTTTCCCAATTACCATTGGTTACCAAGTGAAGAACCTTACAAGTATTTGGATGAGTTTCTTGAAATATGTTCCACCGTGAAATACAAGGACATACCAGAATATGGTTTAAGGTTAAAACTCTTCCTTTTTAGCCTTAAAGATAAAGGAAAATATTAGTTCACCAATTTAAGTCATTTTTCTATAACTTCTTGGGTAGAGATGCAACAAGAGTTCTTGAAAAAGTACTATCCAGTTTCAAAGACCAATGCAATAAGAACTTTAATTCGAGAATTTTCTCAGGGGGAAGAGGAAATGTTTCATGAGGCATGGAAGCGATTGAATGACTTGCTTAGGAAGTGTCCACATCATGACATTCCTAAGTGGCAATTGGTTCAATTTTTCTTTGAAAGTTTGTCAGAAAATTATAAAGGAATGGTTGATGCTTCTATAGGTGGTTTTTATCTTGATAGGAAGGAAGATGATGTATGGCGTCTATGTGAGAGTATGAGTGAGAATTCAATACATCGATCTTTATCATCCAAAAATGGTAGGAATCTAGGTGGAATGAAGAATGTTAGCTTATACCAAGTTGACCATTCCAATGATATAGCCGCCGAAGTGAAGTCTTTATCCCAAAGTTTTAATCAATTTTTTAGCAACCAAAATTTTGTGAATCAAGTGTCTTCATCCCCTAGTCATACTTCTAATGAATCTTGCATGACTTATTCTAGTTTTTTACATTCTACTTCCAATTGTCCTCATGGACATGTGCAAAGTGAACACCATGAACAAGTGAATGTCGCGTTTGTCAACCAAGGAAATAATCCCTATGGCACTCATTATAATTCCGGATGAAGGAACCATCCAAACTTCTCTTGGAAAAGCCAAGAAAAAGGCTCAAACCCTCCCTAAAGTGGTTTTCAAGGCAAGTATGTTCCGCCCCTAATGCAAAGCCAAGGTTTCCAAGGTTATCGCTCATCGTACCAAGCACCACATGGAAACCAATTTTCAAACTCTCATTTTCCAAATCAAACTTCATATTATTAAGGAAATTCAAGAAGCCCTGCATTAAAGGAAAAAGTCTTAACCACTTTGGGTACTTTAGAGGAAAATACCCAATTACTTCATTCTCATTCCCAATCAATTGCGAAGCTAGAAACCCAAGTTAGGCAAATAGCTAGTACCTTGAATGCTAGTGAAAAAGGAAAAATTCTTTGAATCCACCACCCAAGCAACAATTTGTTATAGAGACCAATTCTTCTTTAAAAGGTCACACAATTAAACATGTGAATACAGTGACCACTTTGAGAAGTGAAAGAGTTGTTAATAATCAAGTTGCTGTTCAAAATGAAGAGAGTAACCCGGTGCAACCAAAAGTTGACACCCATCCCATCTCATATCTTATTCCTCCTTCATTGCATGTGAAAGAACCCTTTGCTATGAAAGATTTGAAAAATGATTGTTAAAAAGTTTTTGAGCCTAAGGCTCCATTTCCGGATGCCTTAAAAGGATCTAATTCTCTTGAAAAGTAACAAAGCAAAGAAAATGAGATAATTGATGTGTTTAGGCAAGTGAAAATCAATCTTCCTCTCTTGGATTCAATTAGACAAATTTTAGCTTATGCCAAATTTTTTAAAGATCTTTACACTCTTAAGAGGAAGAACAAGAGCCAAGCACCAAAAAGAGTTGTTTTGACCAAGCAAGTAAACTACATTTTGTAACATAACACCCTCCCAAAATTCAAAGACCCCGGTTCACCTACTACTTCTTGCATTATTGGTGATTATGTGATCAATCGGGCTCTTCTTGATTTAGGAGCAAGTGTGAACCTTCTTCCATATTCAGTTTATATTTAATTGGGCTTAGGTGATTTAAACCCGACGTCAGTAGTTTTGCAACTAGCCTACTGATCCATCAAAAAGCCCTAGGATATCATTGAGGATGTATTGATCAAAATTGACAAGTTCTTCTTCCTGGTTGATTTCGTTGCCATAGACACGGAACCAGTCTCGAATCCTAAAAGCCAAATTCCCGTTATCCTTGGTCATCCCTTCTTTGCTACCGCTAATGCCAACATTAATTATGGGACAGGGATAATGAAGATTTCATTTGGCCATATGAAAGTGAAGTTGAACATTTTTAATCTAACCCCTAATTCTATGGACAAGCATAAAGATGTGTGTGTTGTTGAAGAATGTTGTGCAAATGAATTTGACAAAAATGAGTCTTTGCTTGGTATTGAACAATCAAATATTTTGCTTTCTAAAAAGGTTTCAAAAGATGTTGTGTTTAAACCAAGTGTTCCAAGGGCATGGAAGCCCAAGAATTTCACTGATAAAAGGCCATCAATTTCATTTTAACCAAATCCAACAAGTTCCTTAGGGAATAGTTTGTTGGGTGGGGTTCAAAAATCCATTCACCCCATTAAGGAGGGGATGCATACTAAGATTTTTGATCTGGGCTAAAAGAGCCCAACGTCTTGCTAGAGATGCTAAAAGCTAGTGCTTTATAGGGTTTTTCAACCCTATTCCTTCCTCATTTCTCTTTTATTTTCTTGCGTCGTCGAGATACAATCTAGGATTATTTATGTTGTTTGAGACTTTGACAAGGAATGCATGACCTTTCATCTTTAAATTAGGCATTTAGTGCCTGTTCAATCGATCATAAAAGATAGTCGATCGATCGAACATCATTTCTGCATATCCCATCTCTCTATTCCATTGTTCGAAGATTTTCGGCATTTTTCAGGTCTCTGTGTATTGTTCGAACTCATTCTTCGATCGTTCCAAGTCTCTTTGATCGATCTGGTTGACCTTCTGATTGATCTCAATTCCATAATTAGAAAATTTTTGAACCTTTGAAAATTTCATCTCTCTGTCTATCGTTCGAATATGTCTGCAGATTTTCACATCTTGGATCAATCGAGTTTCAATCGATCAGAGTTCCTTGTTTTCCTTCTGTTGACTTTAACTTTTAAAAATTCAAATTTCAAAATTCAAATTAAAGAAAAAAAAAGGTCAAAAAGATTTTAAATTTTCAAAATTCAAAAATTTTTAAAAATATTTTGTCGTTTTGTAGGTTCGATTAATCTGAGCACCTTCATGATCGATCCAAGTTCGATCGATCTGATGAACTAAGTGATCGGTCACACATGTCAGAAACAGTTTTTAAAGCCTTTCTCTCTCCCTAGAGGTTCTCTAATCGTCTTCCCCATCTCCGGTGAGACTCCAGCAACCCCAAAGCTCCATCTCCTCCATTTCTGAGCTAGTCTTTCTCCTCTCTTCATCTCTCTTCTTGGATCTTCGTAAGTTCCAGTTTCCTTTTCCATTGAGATGTTTATTAATGTGTTTTCTTATGCCATGCTTAGATTAGAAGCTTTTCATGTTAATTTTGTTGCCATTTTTGGGTTTGCAAGAATGTGTATATATATATGTGTGTGTGTATATATAGTTTTATTATTTTTTTTTTTTCTGAATTTGGTTCGGGGGTCACGTGCCATTTTAAGTGACCATTTATGCATTGTTGCGGTGTATAGGGGGTCACAAGCCTTGAAGTGACCATTATAATCCACCCCGTGTCTTCCATGTCACGAACGAGTGACTTTTCATTTCTCAGCAGGTTTGATCAATCACACCAGTGCTCTGATCAATTAGAGCATGATCGATCCAATGTATATCATGATCGATCAAACATGGATCGACCACATTTTTCCATGATCGTTCGAACTTCACTGTTTTGCATATTGATGCTCCTATACCCTCTCTTGTATCTATGCTATTATACTTATGCCCAATGCCTATGTTTTCCACACTAGTTGCATTCTCTACTTGTTATGTCTAGCATGTTCCACATTATTTGATCATTCATTGTTTATACTTGGCTTGCTTGACCACTTGCATAGATAGGATCTTGTGTTCTATTCTCTGTTGTCTATCTTAATCTGACATGCATGTTTCTATCTGCTATGCTTTCATTTCTGTATCTCATATACTATTTCATGTTACTGACTACAATTGCAAGTGTTCTTTCTTTTTGCAGGCCATGACTAGGTTCAAGACCACGGCTAACTGGACTTATGAACGTCAGGTGAGGCAGCTAATAGAGGAGCCTGAGGGGCCAGCTTCTGCTCAGTCTGAGCATTCCTTCTCTTCTTTTTCTTCATCTTAGGAGGGTGAGCCCACATCGCCTCCTTCACCTATTCCCAGGCCACCATTAGCATAGCCTAGAATTATCTGAGAGAAGGTTGTTTAGAGGGTTTGTGAACCTTTCAATGGCACATGAGTCTATATTTGCTAAGGATTTCTTTACACGGTCAATCATGACCAAGTGGTTGTATGACGAGATCTACCACTGTCGTCTTTCTCCCATCCTGGCCCTAGTGACCAACCCAGTATACCCGAGACTCGTTCGGCTTTTCTACCAGAACCTCAAGCCAGCTCCGAGTAACCTAGCTGAGTTGCGTACTACCATAGATGGGCATCTCATCCACATTACTATCGAGACATTAGCGATAGCTTGTCAGTGCCTATATACTTACCCTCCGGGCATTGATTACCCAATTTTACAGAGGTCACCATTTGCAGACATAGCCACAGCTCTTTATGGCACCATTACTGCTGCCGACACTTATGCCACTCGCACTTACTTTCCTGACAGCATATGATTCTTTGATTCGGTTTTGTTCTGAAATGTATATATGGCTGGGCACAAAATCTAGCGGCGGGCAGATTTCCTTGTAGCTTTATATGCCATCTATAGAGGGCATTGGTTTTTAGTTCCTACACTCTACTGCTGTATCATGATGAAGCTGTATATTAATTACATCAGCAACAATAACCCGAAGCAGCCCAAGTTCCTCCCATATACACATTTGATTACATAGCTCTTCCGGGACCAGCACTATCCATTTGATCCGGAGGAGGACATTGAGACTGGGGCTTGCCATTATGGAAAAAAAGACTCGAATAAGAGCTATAATGCTCTTATTAAGAATGTGGAGGAAGAGGCAACCCAGGAGTAGAGGATGCAGCGACGGGGAGGAGGAGGCAACAACAGCAGCAAATGCAGCAGCAGAGGATGCAGTGGCAGCAGAGGCACAGATGGTAAAGAAAGCTTATATGGACATTGACTTGGAGTAGGAGCCTCCAATGGGGTCACCACATCTTTCACTGGAGTAGAGCCATCACTCTTGATAAGCGCCGAATATTACATATTCAAGCCCCCTTTCTTGTATTAGTTAAGTCCTTTATTAGAGGATAATGTACAATTTTAATTCAGTTGTGTATTTCTTTCTGATTTCAGGTATTTTTCCCAAGAATGATCAAATAAGCGGTTTTGACAACTTTCTAGTTTCAAATGCGTGCGCCGTGTCGGGGAGTCATCTTCGGGACCAAACCTCTTCAGTCGCCGTTTTTTTGAAGTTCAGGGCTTAATGTTCATAGTGGAAGCTGCGTCAGCGTTCTGGCTCAAAAAGGCTTATGAGAAGCCTTGGTTTGAAGTGCAGGTGCAAAGCCTCCACGGGTGCCCGCCAATTCCATCATCTCTCTGCCCATTTCGCAAAGCCAAGATCAGCCCCAGCGGGAGCCCTCGCTAGCCACCGTGGGCACCCGCCGCGCCATCGCGGGCGCCCACCAAACATGCTAGTGCCCTCTTTGATTTTGTGAGCCACCATGAATGCCCGCCAGCGCCTCGCGGGCGCCCGCAGACCTGCAGCAGGCAGCTCAACTACTCCTGAATTTCAGCATCTTGGTCCCCTTATCCTTCTTTTGTGTGGTCTAGCTTCATGCAGAGGGGGGAGCTCAGGATTTTCAGTATGGGGAGTAGGTTTTGATGTATAATAAGGGGAAAAACTCATTATTTTGGGATATATCACATTTTGCTAAGTTCTAGAGAGAGAAAGAGTGAGTTTGAAGGGTCTTGGGTGTTTTTGAGCTTAAGGTGTGGAAATGGAGAGGGATTCTTCATCTTCTCCTTCATTCTTTGTCTTTATGGGTAACTAACTCCCTATCTAGGGAGGTGATGAAGCCCCATTTTGTAAGCATTGCTTTGTTTTGATTTATATTTGGGGGTATAATGTATATATGTAACTTTCTATGAACTAGAGCACTTCATATGATGTAATGAATTTCATTATCTATAAATGATCATTTTCAGTCAAATATCTTGTCTTAGATTGTCTCTCTCTCATGATTATATTGCTACATTTTCATAGTGACAATGAAGATGAGTTCATTGAAGTGATTATATTGGCATGATATTTAGGAATTTTGATAATCTATTGCTTAGGGCTTTCCTTTGATAGATTCTTCTTGATTTCTATTTCATGTGCTTTTATTATGAAATTAAAGGCTTAATAATCTATGGCTTGGTGATCATGTCTAAGGTTGCATCCTAGTTTAGGTAACCAAAACATGTAGTGCCTTGATAGGTTATTCTTGTATCTTGTTTTCATATATTTCTTGAAGATAATGTATCAATGCTATGTCGTTGCATTCCATGGTTATACATATATATATTTCCGCAAGTAAATCATGTCCTAGTATGCTTATGGATGGGTAGTGGATTCACTTCCCTAGTTCCCATTTTAATTATCTTTGCCTCTTTACTTCTTAGCATTAATGTTTTATGCACTTTTCAATTCATAATCTTAGTGACAATCCAACAAATCCTCTATAACCTCATTTATCATTTAAAAATGATTCTAGACACCTAAGTTGCCATGAACTAGCAGTCCTAGTGGTTCGACTTACCCGACCAATAGCCCTATATTACAATGATTTATGCTATTGCAAAAGGGTTGATTTATAATTGAAATCGATCCATCAATTAATTTTTGGCGCCGTTGCTAGGGACTGCAAACGGTTTAGCAACTGAAGTTCTAGGATTAATTTTGGTTTGATTGTCAATATTGTGATTTGTGAATATTTCTTGTGCGGTTTTGACTATCTTGGTGTTGAAAGTTGTTTGTAAGATTCTAGGGACTTGATACTTACCGAGGGAACGCTAGCAAATTTGTAAGTCAAAAGGACTCTAGGTAAGTCTCTTGGCCTTTTAGTTTCGAAATTGTTAATATTGTGTATGTGTAAATTTGGTGATAGTTAAGTTGTGAAGCCCTTGTTGAGGCTATTTTCTTGTTTATTTTCAATTGCAAAGCATCGGTCCTTGTTGTGGGCATTTAATTTCTGTCTTGATAATTGAGGAGAAAGGGAACATCGTATGTGGAGTTGATGGTGATGATTTATTGTATTGATTGTGGGGTGTGTTGTTGATGTTTGGTCGTAGATCACTCTCCCTACCAACAATAAAATCTCCAGTTGATATAAATTCTCTTAAAAGAACTATTAAACGAACCTTATGGAATCTTCTCATATGAGAGAACTTGAAACTGAATTTAACACAATGGATGAAAATGTAGGAAATGTCATAAATGAGGGGATTAATAATGATAGGGTCGAAATTTCAAATATGGTTCCCATGACTCTTAGGGACCACTTTGTCCCTACCACTTATGCTTCTCCCTCTTACATAGTGATGCCAAATATTGAGGCCGCTCAATATGAAATCAAATCTAGCACCATCCAAATGCTTCCATCTTTTCATGGCTTTGAAAATGGGGACCCTTATAAGCACCTTGATGAATTTCTTAAAATATGCTCTACCATCAAGTTGAAGGACTTTCCTAATAATGCTCTCTAATTGTAGCTCTTCCCATTCTCATTAAAAGAACGGGCAAAATATTGGTTAAACTCCCTTGCTGCCAATTCCATCACCACATGGGCTCAACTGCAGCAAGAATTCTTAAAGAAATATTATCCAGTGAGTAAAACCAATTTAATGAGGCGTTCAATTCTTAGCTTTTCACAAAGCGATGGGGAACAGCTCTATGAGACTTGGGAGCGATTTCAAGACCTCTTAAGGAAATGTTCGCACCACTTAATTCCAAAATGGCAATTGGTGCAAGCCTTCTATGCTGGGTTGACCAACCCACATAGGTTCATGGTTGACTTATCTTGTGGAGGGATGTTCATGTGTAAAAGTGCGGATGAGGCATGGACCTTACTTGAAAATTTGTGTGAAAACTCATTGCAGCATGACTCTTGTAGTGGTCCAACCTCAACCAATACAAAGAACACCAACCTTTATCAACCAAAAACACTAAGGGAGGAATCTTCCCAGGTGGATGCCATAGCTCATAAATTCTGTCAATTAATGGCACCACATCTCTCCCCCTCTTTGTCTCAAAATTCGGCAAATGCGGTTTGTCCATCATGTACTAGTCCATTCCATCTCTCAGAAGATTTTCCCACACCGGAACAATTTCCTAATTCCAATCAAGAGCAAGCAAATGCAATGTTCTCAAGGCCTAGAAATAATCCATATTCCAATACTTACAATCACGGATGGAGAGATCATCTAAATTTCTCGTGGAGGCAACAAGCCCACAAAATTCGAATTTTCAAAATTAAGGGCAATAAAATCAGCCCTCTTCTCAATTTCCAAATAGGTAATTTCAGGCCTCCTCAAGCTACCGTCCTCCATATAATCCAAATGTCTCTAATCAACCCTATGTGTTCCCAACTGATGAGATTGTGGCTGCAAACAAGCAAATGATGGAATCATTGAATAAGTAAATGATGGATTCCAACAAGCAACTCTTGACATCTTTGCAACCCACTCTCCAAATGGTTCATTCTCATACTCAGTCCATAGCTAAGCTTGAGAATCAAGTGGGCCAAATAGCTAACTCCATGAATCAATTGCTCCAAAAAGACAAGGGTAAGCTTCCCGCTCAACCATTTGAAAATCCTAGAGGGATGCATGTGATTGACGAAACCACTCCTCCGAGTGGGCCAATTCATGAACAAGTTTAAGCAATCACCAC
This sequence comes from Cornus florida, assembly GCF_030987335.1. Lineage (NCBI taxonomy): Eukaryota > Viridiplantae > Streptophyta > Magnoliopsida > Cornales > Cornaceae > Cornus > Cornus florida. The sequence continues at coordinate 75,276,820 of NW_026775573.1, read as the reverse complement.
CCTTATTGATAACAAGGTTGATGGAAACAAGGATGAGAAAAATTCCCCTTCGAAAAATCCAAATCCAAGTCCCAGCTCTTCTAATCCAAATCCTACTCATGCAAATCCCAAGCTTGTCACCCCAAATGTGGAAACTTCTTATAAGCCTAAAGCTCCATTTCCTCAACGTCTCCGAGAGTCGACACATATTGGGAACAAGAATTGCAAAATTCAAGGCATGTGGGAAGTTTTCAAGCAAGTGAAGATCAACTTGCCTCTCTTGGATGCTATAAAGCAAATCCCTCCCTATGCAAAATTTCTCAAGGATTTGTGCACTCAAAAGCACAATTCCAAAAATCATTTGCCAAAGAAGGTGGATTAACAGAAAATATGAGTGCAATCATTCAACACAGTGCTCCTCCAAAGTATAAGGATCCGGGCACTCTAACTATCTCGTGTGTCATTAGCGACAACAACATAGAAAGGGCCCTCATTGACTTAGGAGCTAGTGTAAATTTGATTCCATATTCAATTTACTTACAGCTTGGGTTGGGAGATCTAAAGCCAACCTCCGTGGTCTTGCAGCTTACCGATAGATCGGTCAAGCACCCACGAGGCATTCTTGAGGATGTCATTATCAAAGTGGACAAATTTTACTTTCCAATAGACTTCGTGGTTCTTGACATGGAACCGGTCTATGACCCAAAGAAGCACATTCCCGTGATCCTCGGTAGGCCCTTTTTAGCTATAGCTAACGCTTCAATTAATTGCCGAACTGGGGTGATGGATATCGCCCTTGGAAATATGCAAGTTAAACTCCACATCTTCCATGCAACTCAACATCCTTTCGATGAGGATGATTGTTTCCTTATCGATGTGGTAGATGAAGTGGTCGAAGAATCTCTCCACTTCATTCTAAGTAAAGATCCATTGGAAACTTACATGTCTCATTTTGACTTCTCGAACTTTGATATTGACCAATCAATCCAAGAAGTAAATTCCTTGCTTGACATTAATGCTGTCATGGATACTCCTCCTTGGAAAATTCCAAAAGAACCGCTTCCTCAACTTTCTTCTACTCCTCTGGCCCCTTCCTTGGAGTCTCCTCCACAACTTGAACTAAAGTCGCTCCCGGCTCACCTCAAGTATGTGTTTCTTAGTACAAATCAAACCCTTCCAGTCATCATTGCTTCTGACCTTTTAAAGGATCAAGAAACTAGCCTCTTACCGGTGCTACAAGAGCACAAAGAAGCTATTGGCTAGGCAGTGGCTGATTTGAAAGGAATCCACCCTTCTATTTGCATGCATCACATCCATATGGAGGAGGACGCTAAACCTTCTGGAAAGGTGAAGCGCTAGTTGAATCCCAACATGAAGGAAGTGGTCATGAAAGAAGTGATCAAGCTATTAGATACAGGAATCATCTACCCTATCTCTGATAGCAAATAGGTGAGTCCCACTCAAGTTGTTCCTATGAAATCTAGCCTCACCGTCGTTGAAAATTCCGTGGGAGTGGCACGCACCACCACCGGGTGGCGTGTGTGCATTGACTATCGAAAACTTAACTCTACCACTAGGAAGGATCATTTTCCACTCCCATTCATTGATTAAATCCTAGAGAGGTTAGCCGGCCAAATCTTTTATTATTTCCTTGATGGTTATTCTGGCTATAACCAAGTGGCAATTGATGTGCAAGATCAAGAGAAGACCACATTCACATGCCCCTTCGGAACCTTTGCTTATAGACATATGCCTTTTGGGCTATGCAATGCACCGGCCACGTTCCAAAGATGCATGATGTCCATATTTTCAAATATAGTTGAAAAATTCTTAGAGGTATTCATAGATGACTTCTCCGTCTTTGGATCCTCCTTTGACTCATGTCTCCAAAATCTATCTCTTGTACTTCAAAGGTGCAAGGAAACAAATCTCATTCTAAGTTGGGAGAAAAGTCACTTTATGGTCCAAGAAGGCATTGTTTTAGGACATGTCATTTCAAAAAGAGGAATTGAGGTTGCCAAGGACGTTCCATTTAATTTTGATGAAGCCTGTATGGAAGCTTTCCTGAAACTGAACACTCTTCTCTCATCCGCCCCAATCATGAAACTGCCTAATTGGTCTCTTCCATTTGAGATCATGTGTGATGCATCCGATTATGCATTAGGCGCGGTTTTGGGCCAACGTGTGGAAAAAATTCCATACGTCATCTATTATGCTAGCAAGACTCTCTCCGATGCTCAGTTAAATTACACCACCACTAAGAAAGAATTGCTAGCTGTGGTGTATGCCTTGGATAAATTCCGTTCTTATCTTCTTGGATCCAAGGTTATTGTCTTCTCGGATCATGCCGCTCTTCGACATTTGCTCACTAAAAAAGAGACCAAACCCCGCCTAATTCGATGGATACTCTTACTTCAAGAGTTTGACATTGAAATCTGGGATAAAAAAGGGACCGACAATGTTGTCGCAGACCATCTCTCTCATTTACTCATTGAAAAATCTTCGGAATTTACTGCAGTCTGTGATTCCTTTTCAGATGAGTAACTTTTTCAGATTTTCGATTCCAGTCTCCCTTGGTATGCGGATATTGTCAACTATCTAGCGATAAGCAAAATTCCATCCAATTGGTCCAAAAAAGAAAAAGACCGGTTCTTCTCCCAAGTTAAGCATTTCTTTTGGGAAGATCCGGAGTTGTTCAAATATTGCCCGGATCAAATCATCCGGAAATGCATTCCTGACAATGAAACCACAAGTGTCCTAAATTTATGCCACACTCTTGCTTGTGGGGGACACTTCAGTGCCAAAAAGACCGCCGACAAAGTCCTTCAAAGCGGATTTTATTGGCCATCCTTGTTTCGGGATGCATACAATTTCTGTAAATATTGTGAGCGATGTTAACAGCTCGGATCCATGTCCCGGAGGGACATGATGCCCCTCACTCCCATCTTAATCATAGAAATTTTTGATGTGTGGGGAATCGACTTCATGGCACCATTTCCATCTTCTTATGGCTATGAGTACATCCTTGTAGCGGTCGATTATGTTTCCAAGTGGGTTGAAGTCGAAGCTACCAAAACCTGTGATCATAAAGTAGTAATCAACTTCATTCAGTCCAACATTTTTAGTCATTTTGGTACGCCCCGAGCAATCATTAGTGATGGTGGAACTCATTTTCGAAATTGTTATCTTAAATCCGTTCTCTCTAAGTAATCCGTCCTTCATAAGGTTGCCACATCTTACCATCCTCAAACAAGTGGTCAAGTGGAAGTATTTAATCGGGAGATTAAGCACATCTTGGAAAAAACGGTTCGACCGGACCGTAAAGATTGGTCATTAAGACTAAACGATGCGCTTTGGGCTTACCGGATAGCTTATAAGATCGACTTGTCTTTGGCAAGACGTATCATCACCCCCAATAAACTAGAGCACCGTGCTTATTGGGCCATAAAAAGGCTCAACTTTGATCTCAAATAAGCCGGCTCTACTCGTAAATTGTAACTCAATGAACTTGTGGAACTTCGAAATGATGCGTATAAAAGTGCCAAAATCTATAAGGCAAAGACTAAAGCTTTTCATGACAAGCACATTGTCAAAAAGTCTTTTGCCCCTGGACAAAAAGTTTGGCTTTTCAATTCTAGATTGAGACTCTTTCCCGGTAAACTCTGTTCATGGTGGGATGGTCCATATGTCATCATCGCTGTCTTTCCTCAAGGTGCAGTCGAACTCCAAGATCCTACCAATGGATCTCTCTTCAAGGTTAATGGCTAACGGCTTAAGCCTTACATCGATGGCCTAATCCCTTTTTGAAAAGTTGAGAAAGTCCTACTGACGAACCCAATATATGAGGATTAGTGCGCCATGCAATGCCTGGTTCGTCTAGTTATCGACAATAAATTTAGCATTCATAGAAGAAATTCTTTCATTTTTCGAGCCTTCTTTTTCTAAGTGCCTCATCTTTCAAGTCTAGCATTTTTGAAAATGCGCTTCAATTCCTATTCCGCAGGTTCTACGAGGTGTCACGAGTCCTTAAACACTTAAATTTTCAATTCTGGTATCCTCCGACCCTGGCCTGGGCCTTGCAAGAACATGTTAAGCTGCACAAGGCAGCTGTAGAGAGGCCCGCGAGCGCCCACTGAGCCACCGCGGGCGCTCGCCAAATGAGGCAGTACCAAGCCAGCTCCTGCGGGGCCCCGCCAAGCCGTGCGGGCCCCCGCCATCCGTTCCACTGGCGCCCGCCGCCTTTGCTGGTAGAGTTTTAAATGGGCTTTCAAGCCTATTTTTCCCTCTTTTATTCTCCCTTCAACCCTTCTCCCTCTCTACTCTCACCCCCATTCCTCTCAAACCCTCAAACCATCCCACTCTCTCTCCTAATTCCTCCTAATCCTCTCATTTATTCATCTCACCCATCATCATCCTCCAATCTCCATCCTCATCATCCATTATTCAAGCTTGAGGAGATTCAGTCCTACACCTTAGGTAAGTGTTTCTACCTTTCTTTCTTTAAATTTTTGCACTAAGGAGGATGGGATTCTTGTTTTGAGGGATTGGTGATTGTTGGGTTGTGATTGAATGTCCATTACAGGTTAAAATTTTGGGGTTTTTGCATTTTTAACCTTATTTTTGCTCTCTTCCCAATTCTACTGCACGCCAGGTGTTCGTAGAAATTCCCGAACTAGCTTTCTTCATTTCAATGGCTCATAGGGTTATTTCCAAGGGTGCTCGTTCATCTGAGGGCCCTTCTAATGCTCCTTCGACCCCAAATTGGGCTGAATGGCCAATTGAAACCGAAGCTCGATTCGACATTGCAAATACTTTCGAGAACAATTTGGAGACCACATGGTCCATCCACAAATTGAGGGCCCGTGGCCTCGCCTCTCTTTTCAAACCGTGCGCTCATTCTTACTTCTCGCGTGTGGTCCGTCTATTTTACGCCAACATGTTCCACTTATGTGAGGAACCGAACAAAATTAAAACCACCATTGATGGCTATTATTATGAATTCGACCTCGATGACCTTGCTATGGCTATGGATTGCCCCTTGGTTTCACCGGTGGATGAGGCGGGCCTCGCCCTTTATGTTGAAGGTCCCGATCAGCTTACCTTAGCGGACATTGTGGGAGAAATTTGTCATGGTCAATTCACCAGAAATAGAGCCACAAGCACCAATAAATCTTTCTTACCATGCCGGCTATGGTTTCTCAATTCAGTTCTGGTCAAAAACGTTCTACCCGTGCCAGGCCATTCCGAGCGCAACGAGGAATTTCTGAAAACCCTCTACTATGCTGGAAAGGAGTGTTGGTTTTATGTCCCACAGCTTGTCTAGGATCAATTGGTAAAAATCTATAATGAATTAATCTTGGTTCAGTCGCGCACCACCACCACCTGGGCATTCCCATTTCCATAACTTATTACAAGGTTGCTCAAAAATATGGGGTTCCGAGCTCCCCGTGGTGAGCAGAAAGAGAAAGATGTGTTGAACTTCAACCTTGGGGTCTGGAAGTCCAGCATAGCTCAACTTCAGACGTCCCGTCAGGCCCGCATTGGTGACGAGTTGGATTGGGGTGCTCTGGCCCCCCCTATGGCTCCTGCTCCTCCTGCTCCTGATGCCCCCGCTTCTCCAGTTGCCCCTTTTGTCCCGCCACTGGATGTCATGACTCGCGCTGACTATCTTGCCTTGGATGCTTGTCTTGATGGCTTCTCCTTGCGCTTTAATGCTATAGAGGGTGCCGTACAGAAGACTCAGGAGAATCAAGAGATTCTGCAGGCTATGCTCCAATTATTGATTGACTTGGCCCACCTGGTGCTTCGTCCTCTACTCCAATGGTGGAGTGATTTCATGTTTTTCGTCTTATTTCCCTTTTCAGTAGTACTCTTTAGACTTATTTTGGGCCACGTTTGGCATTTGCTTTTCAGTTTTTCTTTAGCACTTATAACTGCATCACTTTTGCTACTTTGCATGGCTTATAGTTTTTAATCTAATAAATTGTAGTTATTTTCATTGAATTTAGATTCATATGATTCTTGCCTTGTATAGATAGTTTTGATAGGTTTTTGAAACCAAGTTTGGGGGCATACTCCTGGAATTTACGAGCTGGCCTATATTTGCACTGCCACTCCAATCCTATCAACTTGGTACTATTGTTCCTTTCCCCCTTTGTTCATTCTCTTTACTTGTCCTTTGTCTTCTCACATTAGGGACAATGTGACATTCAAGTTTGGGGGTGCATGTGCATGCTATTATATTTTTGATGCATGAGCATGTTATTGCAGTTTTGATATTTTTTTTGCTCAATTGATATTTTTGCTCATTTTTTATGCTCGTAACTTAATAAAATCATATTGTTTAAAGGGAACATTTTGAAGGTTGAAGCATGTGCATAGTATTTTATGTATAAAAGCCAAGACAAATTTTTTTTAAAAATAAAGAAACTTTAGAATTAAACATGTTGATTCATAATCGGTTTGTATAAAAATTTCAATTAAATTTTCGTCGGATTTCATACTCTGTTATGCTTCACATTGCACATTTGCACAGAGGAAACCTAATTGTGAGGTATGCAACCCAAATTGACCCTGATCGGGACTCGGTGATCTGAATTAATGACCCTAATGAATGGATATCCTTGGCATAAGTCAAAAAATAAAATAAAAAATCAATGACCAGTCGAAGTTCGTAGCCTTTCCAACTCGAGTCATTAAACCCTAGGAGTGTTTCTACATTTAGCACCCTAAAGCCATCTAGCTTGGGAGGTTTTGGCCTAACACTTGTTACATGGGTTGGTTAGAAAGCTTAAAGAACTTAGACATTGCACGGTTGTTCAAAAATAAATAAAGATGGTTCGTTGAAATTCGTAGCCTTTCTAATTCGAGTTATTAAGCCCTAGGAGTGTCTTAACACTTAGTGCCCTAAAGCCATCTGGCTTGGAATTTGTTGGCCCAACACTTGCTACATGGGTTGGTTAGAAAGCTTAATGAATTCTCGACATTGCACGACCACAGTAGGTGATCTTTTGAGTTGATCAATAAAATTGTCAATAAGCAACAAAAGTTGTTCAGTTAATAAAGTTATGCATTGGAGACCTTATTTAGAAGGAGGTAAAAATGTATTTTTGAGATTGGAAAAAGAGGGTAAAAGCCACATATTAGGAAGCCGGCTCATTTTCACTGAAGTCAGAGTTCATGTTATTCAAGAGATAACAATTGAAATGTTTATATAGACCTTGATGATTGATGCATTTAAATTGAACTTGTTTTGCCATTTTGTGTTAAGGCTTTATATATGCAAGGTAGTCTGCCTAATGTCTATCTTCAAAATTTTCTGTGCACCAAATCATAGTTGAGCTTCGTCGATATTTTTATTTCATGATTGATGCATGTGTTAGCATTTCATTGGTCATCATTTGTATTAAGCTCTTTGTCTTGGTTAGCTAAGGGACTAGCAAAATGTAAGTTTGGGGGTGTGATAAGCGACGAATATTACATATTCAAGCCCCCTTTCTTGCATTAGTTAAGTCCATTATTAGAGGATAATGTACAATTTTAATTTAGTTGTGTATTTCTTTTTGATTTCAGGTATTTTTCCCAAGAATGATCAAAGAAACGGTTTTGACAACTTTCCGATTTGAAATACGTGCACTGTGTCGGGGAGTCATCTTCGGGACCTAACCTCTTGATGCGCCATTTTTGTGAAGTTCGGGGCTTAGTGTTCATAGTGGAAGCCGCGTCAGTGCTCCGGCTCGAAAAGGCTTACGAGAAGCCTCGGTTTGAAGTGCAGGTGCAAATCCTCCACGGGCACCAGCCGCGCCACAGTGGGCACCCGCTAATTCCCTCATCTCTCTGCCCCATTTCGCGGAGCCTAGATCAGCCCCCGCGCGCCACCGCGGGCGCTCGCCGCGCCATCGCTGGCGCCCGCCAAACATGTTAGTGCCCTCTTTGATTTTGCGAGCCACCAAGGGCACCCGTAGCGCCTCTCGAGCGCCTGCCGACCTACAGCAGGCAGCTCAATTGCCCCTGAATTTCAGCATCTTGGTCCCTTATCCTTCTTTTGTGTGGTCTAGCTTCATGCAGAGGGGGGAGCTCAGGATTTTCACTATGGAGAATAGGTTTTGATGTATAATAAGGGGGAAAACTCATTATTTTGGGTATATCACATTTTGCTAAGTTCTAGAGAGAGAAAGAGTGAGTTCGGAAGGTCTTGGGTGTTCTTGAGCTTAAGGTGTGGAAATGTTGAGGGATTCTTCATCTTCTCCTTCATTCTTTGTCTTCATAGGTAACTAACTCCCTATCCAGGGAGGTGATGAAGCCCTATTTTGTAAGCATTGCTTTGTTTTGATTTATATTTGGGGGTATAATGTATATATGTAACTTTTCCATGAACTAGAGCACTTTCATATGATGTAATGAATTTCATTATCTATAAATGATCATTTTGAGTCAAATATCTTGTCTTAGATTGTCTTTCTCTCATGATTATATTGCTATATTTTCATAGTGATAATGGAGATGAGTTTATGGAAGCGATTATATTGGCATGATATTTAGGAATTTTGATAATCTATTGCTTAGGGCTTTCCTTTGATAGATTCTTCTTGATTTCTATTTCATGTGCTTTTATTATGAAATTAAGGGCTTGATAATCTATGGCTTGGTGATCATGTCTACGGTTGCATCCTAGTTTAGGTAACCAAAACATGTAGTGCCTTGATACGTTATTCTTATATCTTATTTTCATATATTTCTTGAAGATAATGTATCAATGCTATGTTGTTGCATTCCATAGTTATATATATATATTTCCCCAGGTAAATCATGTCCTAGTATGCTTATGGATGGGTAGTGGATTCACTTCCCTAGTTCCCATTTTAATTGTCTTTGCCTCTTTACTTCTTAGCATTAATGTTTTATGCACTTTTTAATTCATAATCTTAGTGACAATCCAACAAATACTCTATAACCTCCTTTATCATTCTAAAAATGACTCTAGACACCTAAGTTGCCATAAACTAGTAGTCCCAGTGGTTCGACTTACCTAACCAATAACCCTATTTTACAATGATTTGTGCTATTACAAAGGTTGATGTATAATTGACAACCGATTAACTACTAGGACGAAGCATCAGTCTTCTGATGATTCCAGATTGCACCATCGGGATGATCCATTCATTCCTGATGCTCAGTCTCAGACACATAGCTTGGGGGAGCATATCCAGACACTAGAGGATGCAGTCGTCTCCCTCAGAGTAGATGTGACCACTCTCCACACAGATGTCATGACAGCGCTACAAGATATTTTTAGATATATCCGGGTTTCACGCCCTACCAAACCGTCTTCATCTACCTAACCTCTCTCTCTCTCTTTATCTCCTTTATACCTTTGTTTTTAGACTGATACTTTGATACTCTTATTCTATTTTTGCGGCAAGTATGTTAGCCCGATTACTGCGATGTACCTTATACTACTTTTATTCATGATATTTTGGATGTTTTGATCTTATATTGATATATCTATTAATGATTGACTTAATTATCAGGTGCATTCCAGTGACTTCAGTGAGAGAGTGTTGCCTATATTTTTCAGGACCACCCTTATCCCTCTCTCTTTATTTCATTTACTATCCCACTTGCACTTGCATGCCCACTGTGTACCATTACTAGCACATTTTGTTTTCTGATGAGGTTCTATTCCAGTGCCATCTTTTCAGGACCATAGTTAATCCTAAGTTTGGGGGGTTATACCACCTAGTTTGGATACTTATGTCCCGACCATTCATTGCTATAGTTGCACTGGTATACTCTTTCCTCTTCTTTTTTTTTGTTCTCATTGAACATTGAAGACATTGTGTAGTTTAAGTTTGGGGGGTAATATGATAACCCTCATTCTAGAGCCACGGGTGATCAAGTCCTAACGTAGATGATAAGCGCTGAATATTGTATATTTGAGCCCCTAAATATACGTATGTTAAGCCCTAAAGTAATACTTCTATCCATATTTAGACTGATTAATGTTCAATGTGTGTCTGTAGATACTTTTCCAGAGAAATGGTTAAAATCAGGACTTTATAATGATATCGAAGCTTACAAAGTCGTTGTTGGTCATCCAGAGCAAGTCAAAAGCTTAAATGGTGAAGTTTAGAAGAATTCAGAGTCCAAAGCTCGAGCCCAAGTCATGAGGCTCGAGCCATACAAGTATAAGAAGAGAAAAATCAGCAAGGCATTAAAGCTCAAGCCTTGTACCTTCAGGCTCGAACCTGAACAAAGGGTGCTCGAGCTTGACCATAGGGTGCGCGAGCCTTGACCCTTAAGCTCGAGCATAAGGTGTCAGAATTTGAAGAGTTGATTTCCAAGCTCCCATACCTCATGCCTAACCCCAAGGAACGAGCACCATCCATTGACGTTCGAGCCTTGAGTACGAAATGCTCGAGCCTGGTACCTAATACTCGAGCCCAAGTTTTTTATTTCATTATTTTCTTTTCTAGATTTTAGGTTGATTTTAGGTTAATTTTAGGTTTAGGATAATTTAGGTTTAGATAACATAGAAAAATAAAATAAAATTTGAAAATTTGAGAAAAATTCAAAAATTTGTCACAATGCTCAAGCCTAACTTTTGGGGCTCGAGCATCAGTACTTCAAGCTTGAGCTTTCCATCATTATGAATTGTAAAGATTTGTGCCGGCAGGCTCGAGCTTGACTCCTTCGGGCTCGAGCCATAGGATCTATGTAACGACCTTGGTTTTTAGGCCAGTACGTCCTATGATAACCCAAACTGGATCCAAGATGTGGAAGCTAGAAACATGGCAATGGTCTCCCAAGATACAACACACCTCTAAGACCTTAAGATGACCTTCTATGAGATCTTGGAACCCAAAGGGATAAGTGCGGAAGCAAGAGATCAAAAAAATAACAATTAAGCCCCTAGGGGCAAAATAGTCATTTCTAAGAATATAGATTCAGGTACTACCAAGTACATTGTTGGAAAGACAATGAAAAACCAATCAAGAAGGACTCAAGAATCGCATGATTCAGAGTCTAGACGAAGGAGAAACGATAAGACGAAGAAAAACGAGCACTTAAGGCTAAAAGGGTAAAATGGTAATTCCAAAATGAAACTAGTACCCCCGTGTACACCATTGGATAGACAATGAAAAATTGAAAAATATGGACTCAAGAATAGCATGATTCGGAGTCTGGATGGCAAATATATCAGGTCCCGAAGTCAAAGGAAGGGAAACCCTATCCCGATTCGAACCTAAAACTGACACTACCTTACTAAAACTTGAATATCTTAAGGTACAAATGGAATCTAAAGCTTTAATTAGTACCATTGGAAAGCTTATTTTGACGCGGTCAATTTAGGCTCAAGAACGGACCAATTCTGAGTTAAAATCAGTGAGTTATGACCCTCTGAAGAAAGATGTCTGAAGTAGGAACTGTTTCCACAGGGGCCGGCCAAAAACCTACGGGGGCCCACAAAATGCTACAGATTCTCATGGCCGCCTACCAAAATCTTGCTAAGGCCTGCGAAGTGCGGCAGTGGCATGGGCTGGAACCTCAAAAAATACAGGAACAGTGATTTTCGCAGAAAAATGAGTTTGTAATGCGGTTTTCGAGGTCAAAATGTGAAATAGCTCCGTAGGAGGCTCAAAACACAAATGAAAGCATTTTTCACAGAAATGATCATGCACACAAATGTAAATAATGATTTTGGGCATGCAAGAATGGTCCATGGCTCCCAGAAATGACCTAGTGGAGGTGCCAGAACACACTTTGCACCACCCGATTTGAAAATGAACCCTTGAAGGATCGGTTTCTACTATTTTAGCCCAAAAATGCAATATGTGAACTAAAATGCAAAAATGAAAACTAAATGGTGTTTGGCCCTTAGCCACACCTCACATATGGAAAATGAATGCTAAAGGATGGATTACATACAAAATACACACATCAGTGCGGAAATGACATATTGAAACCCAAGTCATGAGGCTCGAGCCATACAAGTATAAGAAGAAAAAAATCAACAAGGCATTAAAGCTTGAGCCTTGTACCTTCAGGCTCGAACCTAAACAAAGGGTGCTCAAGCCTTGACCCTTAAGCTCGAGCACAAGGCATCGGAATTTGAAGAGTTGATTTCCAAGCTCCCAGACCTCATGCCTAACCCCAAGGAATGAGCACCATCCATTGACGTTCGAGCCTTGAGTACCAAATGTTCGAGCCTGGTACCTAATACTCGAGCCCATGAAGCTTTGATCGAGCAATGTTAAAAGATTTCAATCCCAAGAATATTGTAAGTGTTGAAGAAAAAGACATTTCGGAAAATAATTGAAGAAATTAGGCTAAGTGTTAAAGTGAAGATCGAGCATCGATTCTTGAAGCTCTAGTATCAATCTAGAGAAGCTCGAGCCTTGTTCCTTAAGCTTGAGCCTGAAACTTAAAGCTTGAGCCTTTGTTCCTAAAGCTTAAGCCTTCCATGACATGTCATATTTAAGTTACGGGAATGTTCTCTTTTCAAGCCGTATCTCATTCCAGATGGGCCAGAAAAACTAAAAGCCCGCCAGATCCTTATTTTATTCTACAAAAGAAGGCTTGAGCCTTGATAGAAGAGGTCTGAAATTCCAAGTCCTTTTTTCCATGTGATTCAGAAGGCTGATTATGGTGGCTTTTAGGATTTCCACAACCTTAGAAAGTGAAGATCTTGAGAAGAGAAGTGCATCCATGACGATGGACACAACTCCAACATAGATGATATCTAACATCATCATGAGTAGCTAATTCGTCTCTTAGGGTACTAATGTAACCCAATCTAGTATTATGGTTTGACTATTTTAACTGTTAGATTATTTTAATATATTATGTTTCCTTGATTATATGACTATGAGCAATTGAGACAACTTAATTGATTTTCATGCTTTAATAGATTACAAACTGTTATTACCTTGTCTTAAATATAATTGTTCATTTTCTATTCTCAACCAATCCTATTAGACGGTATCTGTCGGAGCCCTACCAGACATGAGAATAGAGGTCATATAATGGTGTTCCAATGTTTTTTATAAAAGAATGTTTTCATAGTCTATTATTAGGAAAGGTGGATTGTTTGCAAAGTAGTTAAAGTAGTTAGAGTAGGTAGGTGGATAGTCTACACTAACAGCAGATAGGTTATAGTTAACTAAATTTTGTAAAACATTTTTATTTAAAACCTGAATTGAATGAATGTTATTGAGTTCAATTCATTTGAAAAACATGATTGTTAAATCCCCAGAGTTGGTACAACTAACCATAGTATGATGATTGTGGTGAAGTCAAAGGCCTAAGATTTTTCTCTTTTATTATTTAATTTACTCTAGTTTAATATTTTGCTTTAATTTTAGTTCGTTTTTAATCGTGACAACCAACAAATTTTTTAACCAATTACCTATAAACTAATAAAACTAAATTGAAAATTGTGTACTAATCCTATCTCCCTATGGGTTCGACACCTTTCTTTATAGCACTATTCTACACAGAATCGTACTATTGTAAGTGGTAAAATTAGACACATCAATTTTTGGCGCCTTTGCCGGGGGGATTTGTTTTAGTTTAGTTTTTAATTAGGTTATTTTGGTTTACCAGTCTTCGGACTTTCTAATATCTCACCTTATTTCGTTTTCTTTTCAGCTACAAGAAGTAGCTATGAGGGCAAAGACGCTTGAGGGAGAAAAATCTTTGGTTTATTAAACTTTTTGTGAGTTTTTACTGTTTTCTTTTTACTTGGAAAATTTTATTTTGTCACTTTTAGGATTAGTGGAATTAATGCATGTTAACTCGCCAAACTAGGTCAAAACCTTTAATGCATGATCCTGGAATAGAGAGAACTCTTAGTCAGTTAAGAAAACTTAAAAAATATTTTAATAATATAGATAGTTCCTCTGATAACATGGCTGAACATCATGATGCACCAGGTAATGGCAAAGGTAATGGTAATGATAATGGAGGACGGGTTCCACCTGTCCCTTTATAACCACAATTGTGGGACCATTTTATTCCCACCACATATACTTCTCTTTCGTGCTTTGTATATCCGGACGCTAATGTAACCCATTTTGAGATCAAGCCTACTATGATCCAAATGCTTCCTACCTTCCATGGGTATGCAACAGAGGATCCTTATGCGCACTTGGATGTATTTTTGGAATTATGTTCAACTACCAAGTTGACCAGTCTTACCAATGATTCATTCAGGATGCGACTTTTCCAGTTTTCTCTTAAAGACAAAGCAAGAACTTGGTTCATTCCCTTCCTCCAAATTCCATATCTATATAGGAGATGTTGCAACAAGAGTTCTTAAAAAAGAACTACACAGTAGGGAAAACCTGTCAAATGAGAAGAAAAATCATGGCATTTTCCCAAATCCTAGGAGAAAAGTTCTATGATGCTTGGGAGAGATATAATGATCTTCTAAGAAAGTGTCCATACCATGATATTGTACAATAGCACTTAATACAAATTTTCTATGATAGTCTCTCTAATTCCTATAGAAACATGGTTGATGCTTCTAGTAATGAAGCTTTTTGCGTAAGAGTCCAGCTGACGTTTGGGAACTGTTTTAGGCCCTAAATAAAAATTCAATGCAACATGCGTCTTCCTCTAGGTCTAGGTCTTCACCTAGAATGCATAAAGTTAAAAAAGTCTTTGAGGTAGACAAATATAGTGAATTAGCTACTCAAATAGAAGCTTTGAACCATAGGTTCAATCAAATTCTATCATCTGGCTTTGCTCCTATTGCTAGCCACAAACTGCCTTGCCAAAGGAAGTTTGTTCAATCTGTGCTAATCCTTCCTATTTTGCTAACACTTGCCCTATGATAGGACAATCATCTGAGATCCCACAGGATCAAGTGAATGTTGTATTCTCTAGACCAGCATACAATACATATTCTTCTACATATAATCCTGGCTGAAGTGATCATCCTAATCTATGATAGTGTAACCAAAGTCAAGGAACAACTACTCCCCAATCTCAGGGACAGTATCAAAATTCATCAAATCCTATGCCACAAAATAATTCTTTCAACCAATCTAGTATTTACCGTCTGCCTCAGTTTAGGAATCAACCCACTCAAGCTTCTAATCTTCCACCTCCTCCTAGAAATTCTGCTTTTGAGGAACAAGTACTCAATGCTCTTGTTGATCTTAAAACCAATACCCAACTTCTTAATTCTCATTCTCATGCAATAACAAAGCGAGAGGCACAAGTTGGGCAAATAGCGAGTACTCTATCTTGAAGAGAGGATGGAAGTCAGTCAATAGCCAACTTAAAAGGGCAGACTTACATGATTGATGAAACCAATTCCTCAGGTATTCATCATAAGCAAGTTTAGGCTATCACTACATTGAGAATTGGTAAAGTGGTTGACAATTAAGTTGAGAAAGGGCAAGTAGAAAAAGGGAGGCTTAGGATTCCCATTATTCCTATCATCCATAATCTGCATCTTAAGGATGTTTCCTCGAGTTCTATTCCACAATCCACTATAGGAGCTGAAGGTAGAGTAACTTCTTCATCTGCTCCTAATCCTGAGACAGCTTATGAGCCAAGAGCGCTTTATCCTAAATGTCTCAAGGAACCTTCCCACCTTAGTAAACAAGGGGAGAAAAATCAAGATATGATGGAGGTCTTTAAACAGGTCAAAGTCAATCTTCCTCTGCTTGATGTTATAAAGTAAATTCCCACCCACTCCAAATTTTTAACGGACTTATGCACTCTTTAGAGAAAATCTAAAAGCCAAGTTCCTAAGAAAATTTGTCACACAGAGTATGTCAGTGCTATTCTTAAGTATAACACTCCTCTTAAGGTTAAAGATCCTGGTGCTCCTATAATTTATTACATCATTGGAAATAATATGATAGAGCGAACACTTCTTGATCTTGGAACAAGTGTTAATCTTATTCCTTACTCAGTGTATGAGAAGTTAGGTTTGGGTGAGTTAAAACCTACGTCAGTTGTTCTATAGCTTGCTGACCGTTATGTTAGACAACCACGAGGTATTGTTGAAGATGTACTCATAAAAGTGGACAAGTTCTTTTTTCTAGTTGATTTCTTAGTATTTGATATAAAACCGGTCCATGATTCCAAAAAGTATATTCCAGTTATTCATGGGCGTCCTTTTCTAGCCACAACAAATACTTGCATTAATTATAGGACTGGAGCTATGGATTTATCATTTGGAAATATAAAAGTCAAGCTAAACATCTTCAATGCTATTCATCATCCCTACGATGATAATGAATGCTTCTTCCCTGATGTTATTGATGAGTTGGTTGAGGAATCACTCCCAACTATTTTATCCAAGGATCCTTTAAAAGCTTATCTGAATCACTTTAATTATGAAGATTTTGATATCGAAGCTTTGATAGCTGAAATGAATTCTTTGCTCAATTTCACTCCTATCACAGATTTTCCTCCATAGAAATCTAGATTAGAGCCTCTTCCACCACTTTCTAGTATTCCGCCTATTCCTTCCTTAGAGTCTCCACCTAAGTTTGAGCTTAAGCCACGTCCGAACAAGCTCAAGTATGCTTTCTTGGGTTTAAATGACACCCTTTCGGTGATCATTGTTTCCAACCTTACAAATTCCCAAGAGAGTAGTCTCTTAAAATTTCTTGAGCAAAATAAAGAGGCTATTGGGCAAAGTGTGGCTAATTTAAAAGGAATTAGTCTCATAATTTGTATGCATCAGATTCATTTGGATTCCCGAACATCTCGGGAGCTCCAACGAAGATTGAATCCTAATATGAATGAGGCAGTTTTGAAGGAAGTTGTGAAGTTACTAGATGCGGGAATAATCTATCCCATCTAAGATAGCAAGTGGGTGAGTCCTGCTCAGGTAGTACCTAAAAAGACAGGTATTACAGTGGTTGAGAATTTCAAGGGAGAATTAGCTCCACAGTGCACCACCACTGGATGGTGGGTGTGTATTGATTATCGGAAACTTAACTCCACTACTAGAAAAGGTCATTTTCCACTTCCATTCATTGATTAGATTCTAGAGCGATTGGCTGGCTAGAGCTATTATTACTTTTTAGACGGATATTCCTGCTATAATCAAGTGGCCATTGATCTAAGGATCAAGAGAAAACTACTTTCACTTGTCCATTTGGTACATTTGCATATAGACGGATGCTTTTCCGATTATGTAATGTGCCAGCAACATTCCAGAGGTGTATGATGTTTATCTTTTCGGACATGGTTAAAAAGTTTCTCAAAGTCTTTATGGATGACTTCTCTATTTTCGAATCCACACTAGAGAACTGTCTCCAAAATTTGTCCCTAGTGCTTAAGCGTTGTGTGGAAACCAATCTTATTCGTAGTTGGGAGAAGAGCCATTTTATAGTTCAAGAAGGGATCATTTTACGACATATTATTTCAGAGAGAGGTATTGAAGTTGATAGAGCTAAAGTAGATTTGATCTCTAAATTGCCTCCTCCTACCTCTGTAAGGGGAATGCGATCATTTCTTTGGCATGCCGAGTTTTATCGACGCTTCATTAAAGATTTCAGTAAAATTTCTCGCCCTCTGTGTAATCTACTCGCAAAGGACGTTACTTTTGTCTTTGATGAGTCATGCCTAGAAGCTTTTCATAAGCTTCGCTCTCTTCTTTCTTCAGCTCCTATCATAAATCCTCCTAATTGGGTTCTTCCATTTGAGATTATGTATGACACATCTGATTATGTTATAGGTGTTGTCTTAAGACAATGAGTAGATAAGCTTCAGCATGTTATTTATTATGCGAGTAAAACTCTTTCAGAGGCACAATTGACTTATACCACTACTGAAAAAGAGTTACTTGCAGTTGTCTTTGCTTTGGACAAATTCAAATCATATCCATTGGGTTCTAAAGTTATAGTCTACTCTAATCATTCTGCTTTGAAACATTTTCTTTCCAAAAAGGAAACCAAACCCTGTTTGATTCGATGGATCCTTTTGCTTCAAGAGTTTGATTACAAAATCTGAGATAAGAAAGGGTCAGAGAATGTGGTAGCTGACCATCTTTCTAGATTTCTAATTGTAAATACCTTAACTTCACTACCAGTTTGTGATTCCTTTCTGAATGAACAACTGTTTGGGGTTTCTCATTCAAATTTACCTTGGTTTGCTGATATTGTGAATTACATCGCAATAGGCAGAATTCCTTTATTTTGGTCAAAGCAGGAAAAAGATCGATTCTTCTCTCATAGAAAGATATACTGTTGGGAAGATCCTCAGCTCTTCAAATATTGTGCTGATCAAATCATTCGTAGATGTGTTCCTGAGAGTGAGTTTCATAGTATTCTGACCTTCTGTTATAGTTTAGCTTGTGGAGTCATTTCAGTGCAAAGAAAACTGCATCTAAAATTCTTCAATGCGGTTTCTTTTGGCCATCACTCTTTCAAGATGCGTATTTATTCTGTAGGTCATGCCTTAGATGTCAGCAGTTATGATCAATTTCTAAATGAAATATAATGCCCTGAACTCCAATCTTAATTATGAGGTTTTTGATGTTTAGGGTATTGATTTCATGGGTCTATTTGTTTAGTCCAATAAAAATGAATACATTCTTGTGGTTGTTGATTGTGTATCTAAATGGGTTGAAGCAGTGGCTATTAAAACCGCTGATCATGCAGTCGTGATTGAGTTCATTCAAATGAACATTTTTAGTCAGTTTAGTATGCCACGAGCTATTATTAGTGATGGTGGTGCTCACTTCTATAATAGGTATTTCCATACTTTAGTACAAAGATACTCAGTCACTCATAAAGTTGCTTCTCTCTATCATCCCCAAACAAGTGGCCAAGTTGAATTATCAAATCGTGAAATTAAGAGAATTCTTGAGAAAACGGTTAAGCTAGATCGTAAAGATTGGTCTTTAATACTGAATGATGTTTTGTAGGCTTACCGAACAGCTTATAAGACTCTATTGGTATGTCACCTTACCGTCTTGTCTATGGTAAAGGGTGTCATCTTCCTATAGAATTAGAACATAGAGCTTTCTGGGTATAAAAAAGCTCAATTTTGATATGAAATCTGCTAGATCTAATAGGAAGCTTCAACTAACATTCTGGAAACTATTGTTATATGCAAACTCCACAAGTGGTAAATAATCCTCCCAGTGGCCCTTGAAGTCAAGAACACACGAACGGAGCATATCCTCCATGATTTGATTAACCCTTTCAGTCTGTCCATCAGTCTGGGGATGATAAGCAGTACTAAGATGTAATTCTGTACCCAAAGCTTGCTGAAAACTCTTCCAAAACCCTGACACAAAGCACGAATCCCTATCCGATATAATAAATAACGGAATGCCATGCAACTTCACAATCTCTGAAATATAAAGTCTCGGCAACTGCTCCAAATTGAAGTCAGTGCGAAAAGGTAAGAAATAAGCTGATTTAGTCAACCTATCCATGATGACCTAAATTAAATTGTGATCCTTAAAGGAATTTGGCAATCCCTCCACAAAATCCATAGAAATGCTCTCCCATTTCCACTCCGATATCGGTAGTGGCTGTAGAGCTCCTAGCGGCCACTGATTATTAATCTTGACCATCTGACAAGTACTACATCGAGAGACAAAAAAAGCAATGTCCTTTTTCATACCTGCCCACCAAAACTGCCGCTTCATATCCTGATACATCTTGTCTCCTCCTGAATGAACAGAAAACTCAGAGTGATGAGTCTCAGTCATCACATCCTTCCTCAAATTGTCAGCAGTAGGTACCACTAACCGTCCCTTGTACCTCAAACCTCCATTAGCCCCAACAAAGTAAAATGGGAACTCCCCAGAAGTTATCTCTGTAATTTTGTCAATACACTGCTGATCCGTGAGTTGCGCCCTTAAAACCTTGTGAATAATCGAAGGTGTAACTACTATGCAAGCCACAAAAGCATACGACAACTCAACCACCATCTTCAAAGCATTCCACTCAGTAATGAATTGAGCAGAAAGACTAACAGCGGGTTGGTGACCGAATGCATCTGCCACCACATTTGCTTTCCATGGATGGTACTGTATAGAGAAATGATAATCTTTCATAAACTCTAACCATCGGCGCTATCTCATATTCAGCTCCCGCTGAGTGAACAAATACTGCAGACTCTTGTGATCGCTAAATAATCTGAAGGATTCTCCAAATAGATAATGCCTCCAAATGCGTAAGGCAAAGACAACAGTTGCCAACTCCAAATCATGTGTCGGATAATTAAGCTTATGAGGCTTAAGCTTATGAAATCCATACAAAATCGGTCGCTCCTCCTACATCAAAACATATCCAAGACCATGCAAAGAAACATCTATGTAGACAAAATACTCAACCCCGCTCTATGGAGTAGACAGAACCAGTGCAGAAGTCAACTTACATTTTAGCTCATCAAAAGCTTTCTAACAGTGTTTATCCCATACAAACCGTACACCCTTTTTAGTCAGATGAGTGAGTGGCCCAACTATCTTTGAGAACCCCTGAATGAACCTACGATAATATCCTGCCAATCCAAGGAAACTTCAAATTTCGGTAGGTAAAGTAGGTTGTCCACACTCAACCACTGCTGAAACCTTGGTAGGATCTACTGCTATTCCTCTTTCTGACACCACGTGACCTAAAAACTTCACTTCCCGCTGCCAAAATTCAAACTTCTTGAACTTGGCATATAATTGGTTCTCACGAAGCGTCTGCAAGACTATGCGAAGATGTCTAGCATGATCGTCTCTGACTTAGAATAGATCAAGATATCCTCAATGAAGATAATGACAAATTGATCCAAATAAGCCCTGAAAACTCTATTCATTAAGTCCATGAAAACTATTGGTGCATTAGTCAACCCGAACGGAATTACACAAAACTCATAAGATCCATATCTAGTGAGAAACGCTGTCCTTAGAACATCTTGCTCCCTAACCCGATATTGATGGTATCCGAAACGCAGATCAATCTTAGAGAAGTAAGTAACTCCTTTCAACTGTTCAAAAAGATCATCAATCTTGGGCAAAAGGTACTTGTTACGAATAATAACCTTGTTCAACTCCCTGTAATCTATACACAGGCGAAGTGAACCATCCTTCTTCTTCACAAACAAAACTGGTGCTCCCAGGGTGAAGTACTCCTACGAATAAAACCCTAGCAGAGTAATTGCTCAATCTGATCCCTCAGCTCTCGCATCTCCGCTGGTGCCATCCTGTATGGTGCCCTAGCAATAGGTGTAGTGCCTGAAGCTAAGTCAATCACAAAGTCGATCTCATGACTAGGAGGCAACCCTGGAATCTCTTAAAATATATCCGAAAAGTCCTGTACGATTGGTATGCTATCCAATGACACAGTAATCTCCTCCTCTGTTTCCTCTTCCATATAGAAAAAATATGTGCTAGTAACCCCATTAGAACGTGCCATAGCGACAACGTATATATCATAACCAGGTATAGTAAAAACTACAGGCCTATCATAACAATTAACTTAGGCATGGTAGTGTGATACCTAATCCATCCAAAGTATCACATCATAAGTGTGCAAAAGATTGGCTACAAATCTGAGTCTACTAATATCTAGTGTCATAGGCCCATCACTCTTATGTAAAATGGTTGTATTGCCTAATGGTGTAGAAATACCCTGAGGTCTACTGCATACCTGCGTCGTCATCACAGATAAAGCAATAAAAGATCTAGCTATAAATGAGTGTCTAGCACCCGTATTATATAAAACACGACCTTTTGAACCATGAATAAGAAACATACCCTCAATAGCCTGAGGTACCTTAACGTCTTGTGGCATGGGGTTGTACACCCTGCCATAATGCAACTACTACGGTGCTTGTCCCTGAGTTTGTGGTGGTGCTGGTAAAGCTGGATATACCTATCCCTAAATCCGTGGAACCTGTGGAGAGGGTAAAGGTACTGGTGCCCTCTGCCCCAGCTACACATGTTGTCCCTGTCCCTGTCCTACTTTAGGACACTGCCTGAAAGTATGACCATACTCTCCACATGTGTAGCAACTACCTTGGAAAGTACCAAATGGCCTCCTCTATTGGTTAGCCTGTGGCTGACCCTATCCTGCCTATGGTTCCCCATTCTACTGCCTCTGAATAGGTACCCTATTCCTGTGAGCATCTGAACCACCCTTATGCTTCTTCCAAGACTATTGTCCCTAGAATTTGCTGTTGTCATTCTATCAGTGTCCATTGCCATTCCCTTTCTTAGCTGACTGATTAGTAGAGTCTCTGTCACCCCGCTTCTCACCTCGTGACTGTCTGAAGTCTATGGTTAACTAATACTACAATGGAGAGGCGTCCACCACCTGAGCATAAGTAGTGTAGGCTGGACTACCTGTAATAGCTCGCTTAATAGACCACATCAATCCCTTAACAAAACTATTTCACTTCTTCTCCTCTGTATCCACCTCCTCTGGAGCAAAAAGAGATAAACGCGTGAACTACTGCTCATACTCTGCCACTATCATGTTTCCCTACTGTAGATTGAGGAACTTTATCTTTATAGCTGCCCTGACTACATAAGAAAAGTACTTCTCATCAAAATGTGCACTAAACTGATCATAAGTCAATAACATCCTTTCCTCTACGGTGATAACTGACTCCCACCACTGTAGTGCATCTCCAACTAGCTTGAAGGTAGCTCTGTGCACTGAACTAGACGAAGATATCGCTCGATGTCCTGTTTCCACTGGTGACCTACTTTTACAGCAGTGGTGCTTGAGAACTCAGGTGGGCTCCCCTTTGTGAAAGAACTCCTAGCCTTCTCTTAAGTATCAGTTGGTACAACCGGTGCTAGTATCGGTGCCTGCTGAACCTGTTGTTGATTCCGAAGTGCAGCTATTACTTCTGCTTCTACGAGCAATGAGATCATTGAGATAAGGAGGATACTCTGGATTTCTGACCTGATCCTGAGCCTGCTGAACCTCCTCCTGTTCTTCCTGAAACTGACCATCATAATCCTAAAACCCAGGCATTTGCTGCTCTTCTTCCATTTGCTGAAGCCGCAGGCATTCCTACTGCCTACGTGCCGCTCTCCTCTGTCAATTGTTTCCATGCATGTTCTATCCTCTTCAGCGTTAACCATGTTGTTAACACAGAAAGACAGACATCAGTATGATTTAAACAAACCGTAAAGGAATACAATGAATCCTAAACTTAAGCTCTAATCAAGAGAAAACGCTACGCGGAAATCTTATACGATAGAATCCTAGAGACACTGAACCTAGAGTGCTCTGATACCAACTCTGATACCCCTCGACTCCGAGACATGGGTTGATCAGGACCAAGCCCAAACTCGAGGGAATATCAAACAATTTGTATTTAACAAACACAGAATACAAAAAGAATTAAGAAAGGAAATAAATAAATACGCTGAAAAGAATTATTAAATATAAAATCCTCAAAATGATAATGAATAATAGTAATCCAATTCTCCAAAACCTCCAAGTGTACAACTCCAGAATCCATCTAGTAGACTCCTAAACAAAATCCCAACTGAACTGAAAAACTAAAAATAAAATCCCAAACTAAAATATAGAGAGAAGTCCTACATAAACAGATGAATGAGTGACTGTCTCCAATAAGCACGATCAAGCTCTAAAGCTGGAACCGTCCCGTACCTGAAAAGAATATAAGAGTGGGTTAGGCCCACGAATAAGTTCTATTCTAACTACAATCCATATAGTAACCCGATACGTAGATACATCTTGGATATCTCACAATATCTATCTAGTCCATAAACATATATATATCCACACTAAGGGACATTCACTAAACTACAAAGGGGGTCTCAACCAGAATAGAAGGCAACATGCAAAATCGCACCCAAATGTGGGCATGACTACCTAGACCTAATAGGGTACACCTCAACTTATCATAGCCAACTACACATCCACTGCATATACGCACCCTAACTAACGAGCCTGAGACTCAATCTCATCTCGTGGTACCATAACCATATATTTAAAGTCCGTCCAAAACCAAGGTATGTCATTCAATTATATAATGATCTGACATAAGATTTATAATTCAGTTAGTCACTCAACTTATTCAGTTGATCTAACATAACTCCAAACACTAATTAATCCTTGCAGTCACTCAACTTACTCAGTTAATCTGACCTAAATATAAGTAGGATTCAATTTTACAGTCCATTCCCTTATTCGAATAGGGTAGGTCTTAGCATTTTGAGCTAAACCATCCCTAGTATGCCACCGTCCCATACTGGTGCATACAATCCATAATATCCAGAATATTAATAGAATTTAATACATTAATTTAGCAATTAAAATTCAGCACATAAATCAAGGTAATTAATAGAATATAAGCTATTAATTCCTCAATTAAAATCTAGGTTAACTTTCATGTAAATTACAGAACCTAAGTATTAGTTCAGAAATTTAAGTCCAAACCATGTAAACCACACAATTATAAATAGCAATTTAGCAACTAAAGTCCAAAAACCATAATTCAGGTAATTGCAGAATAGTGTATAATAACTCAGCAATTAACATCCAATCCCTAATTGTAATTGTAGAAAAATGACAACTATTTAAGGAATTAAAATCCAAAGTATGCATAGGTCAAATCTGATAAATAAATAACCCTACTGTGCATCTAAAACAAGATTTAGAATCATGTTATAATCCGTTAAATTGCTGAATTAAAACTAAGTAATTAACTTCCCTCCAACAGTTAACAGCATGCAACGTGGTTCTATTTCATACTGTTCATTCAATTAATATAACACATAACTTATGCAATTAGAGGTCTTATTAACATCTGAAGTTAAATAATTAAACCATCAGTAAAGTCTCAGAACTGATCATAAAGAACCAAACACTCAAACAGTGCCCGTTAAAAACCCAATACGCACAAATATGAGAGAGCTTGATCTCAGAACTTGGGAGCAAGCTCCTTAAAGCATGGAGCTGGCTCCATGCCTCTTAAAGCCAGCTCAAAAGAGGTGAGAGACAGCTCTTAACCACACCGAGCCAGCTCTATACTTTGAGGGAGCCGGCTCCCTCTTTCATGGAGCCGGCTCTCTCCCTCTTGAGAGCCCTGTTCGTTTCCGACCATCTGCTTCGACTCCGGCCTCTTCTAACATTTCTGTTTTTTTTTTAAACCTGATCCTAAGAGTCCTAAGTGTGTCCAGTACCATCCCAGACAATTAGTTAAACCATTTTGCATTATTAAGAACCTTAAACACTTACCGATTTAACATGCTTAAGAAAACAAATAATGTAACAAAACTTGCAAGAACTGTAACAGAGTTAATTCAACGCATACAGATGATTAATTTAACATGTAATAAGCATACAAGATTTAGTTAAAGTCCAATTAAACTCTTAGAGATTATCTAGGTATGCACAGAACACAGGCCAAGGGAGAGAGAAAGAAAAGAACTTGCCTGTGTAGTTTTGGAATCAAAACCTTGTCGCCGTCTTCCTATGCTTTCCGATGACATCCGTTTATTGTCAACTCAACCTCCTACCTCTCAACCTTCCCTTCTCCTAGGTCCGACCTTTAATCCACAGCCAAAACCCTCACTGCAATTGCTCTATTTTTCTCACAATTGCTCTCTGTTTCTCTCTATATCTTTGGTACATGAATAGGGTTTTTCCAACCCTTGTTGCAGGCTATAACAGTATACTTATAGGCACAACAAAAACCTAACTCCAATTAAAACCCTAAATTGAACCCTATCCGGCCCATACGTGATTCTTAAAAGAATATAACCTACTTGTAATCTTATAACATAAACCCCTAATTGAAACCAATTAACTCAACTAATAAACCATATAACCAATTAAAAACAAGTAATTCCAATTAATCAATTTAAAAAAATAAAAATACAATTAATCCATTAATGAAAATAAAAACACAATTAATCAATTAATGTAATTAAACAACCAATTAATCAAAAATGTAATTAAATACACAATTTAAACAACTAAATAGAATAAATAATAAAACAAATAAATAGTTTAGCAATTAAATAACCAATTAATCAAATAAAAATGCAATAAAACTATAATTAAAATGTCGAGACTATTCTTTTAAAATTAGGGGTATTATAGAAAATGTAACACAAAACTTGGTTGAGTCGAATCTCTCACTGCGAGGAAAGGAATCATTCCCCCTAATGACCACTAAGGTTTCCTAAACATAGAGTCAGCACGTCTTTCCCAAGACCAGGTCATACCCTGATGGAATCCCAACACTACACGAAACAAGGCAACAACGAAATGGATGACAAATGTCGAATCTTCAGAGCGCAATTCATTACGCGCTATAATAACATCACATGTCGAATCTTCAGTGTGCGATTCGTTACACGCTATAACAAGATAATCCAATATTGAAACCTAATCTCATAAATTCATTAGAAGTCTAAAATCATGCTTTAGATATACAATCAACGTCAAACACATTATTTAAATCCATAATGCAATAGAAATGAAATTTAATCAAGTAAACTAATTAATTCCTCTAAGTTGTAATTCTCAGCCAAATGGCCTCAAATTACACATGTTAAACAACATAGCATGGTCGTTGCATATACCAATTCCAAAAACTTGATTAGGCCAATTGAATAACAAAATGGAATTTAATTAAATCATGATAATCAAATCCCTAAATTCTAAAACAACATAAAATGATCCAATATTAACATATACTAGTATACAAGTCCTAGTCATCTCAAATATCAAGTCAAAACTTAATTAAGCTAAAGGAACCATTAAATAAATTTTAATTAATCATTTTAATTAAAGTCTCTAGATTTTCATACTCATCCAAATGCTCTCAAATTTAAGTATGTTAAACAACATGCCTAGACTTAATTTAAAAGCAAGCTATAATTCAATTTCACGCAAGGTACATCCATGTAAATTTCATCTTATACAAAGAATTAAATATTACTAATTTTCTAGATTTGATACAAGTCATGCAATCAAGTTGTATAATCATGGAAAACACCCCATACAACACATACAAAATCCTAAAACATCCCCTACCTCCATTTGAGGTGAAATCTCAAATCCCCACCAAAATGAAACGGCTCCGAATCCGATGAAACTTTTAGGTTTTGTCGGGGACAACACGATCTACATGAACCCCCAAGAAGCCCCATGAAAATTCAGACTTGACCTCAATTCCGAACTTGAAATTTGGTCAGAAATGGTTTCTAATGGGGGGAAAGGTGCACGGCATCAATGCAAGCATTAAACGTTAAGGAAGACTTTTCATCAAAGAAAAGTGGATCAAAGGAGGAGAGAGAAAGTGGCAGCCATAGGAGGGAGCTTGGCCATCCATGGGATAGGAAGAAGAAGAAGAAATCTAATTTTTTTGTTCTTAAGTCCCATATTTATAGTAAGTCTAAAAAAGTGCCGCGAAATGGCCCCGCCAAGTCCAGAAAAGTGGATTTTGAGCAAACGCACTTAAATGATGAAACTCCATGAACAAAAAAGATTCATAATGAGAAAATATGAACAACGGAAGAAACAGCGTCAAAAACGGAGTCCCGTACAGAAAGTTATGGCCAAAACAAGTTTGGTGCAAACCGGGGCCAGAAACCCTGAAACTGGAAGACATTAACCAGGAGGAAAATCTAAGAGTCCATGACTCGACGAAATGTGAAAATGAATCCCGTACGAGGATCCAGGCTCAAAACAAGGCATTGAGCAATAACTTTCATTAATTGCACAATGGCCCCTCCAAAAAGTGAAAACTGCGAAACTGCCCCAGAATGAAAATATCTTCCAAAAGATATTTTCTTAGATACCCCTGAAATAAAATATCTTCAAAAGATATTTACGAAAAATACCCTAAGAAAGGGAAATTTTCCAAAGAACTTTGTACTTATGCCCCTATGGGTACCAGGAGTAACCAGAGTACTTTCTCACGAAAGTAAAGATACATATCTCCTAGAAATCATTGAGAATGAAGATACGTGAAGTCAGAAACCAACTCCGAACACAGGAAGTGTGGTTACGCAAACAAAGTGACAACGAGGAAAGGACGAAATAGGAAAAAGACAAAGTAGGGAAAAGACAAAAAGTGAATAGTGTCGAAAAATGAAAAATGCGGAATTGACTCGGTCCTCAAAGGAAATTGTCAATCCATAGAAAAGAGTCTCGTAAATCACTCCAGAGCACTCGAGACGACACTAATCGATAAGAAACCAAACTCAGAAGGGAAAAGACAACGGAAAAAAAAATTTCTCCGAAAAATCCGGGTCATTACAACCTTCCCACCTTAAAGGGATTTCGTCCCCGAAATCAGGAATAGACAAAAGAGAACCGAACAAGATCAAAGCATGATCAAACAAAAGGATACACCATAAGGTGCTAAAGGGCAACTTCAAAAGCCCGAAGATCATCCGAAGGAACGCAAAACCCAAGAACTGAATGACACTTCCCAAACGAATTGGCATATTAACTCGACGTCAATCACCGAGAGAATCCCAAGATAACTACAAGTCAAATCAAGACAGATGGCTAAGAATGACATGGCAGTACGAATAATGGCCAGAACCCGCCCACACTTACTCGTCAGTAAGGTAGCATAACAATATAAAGCACTAGTTCATAACATGCCACAAAAAAAAACTTTTCGATACAAATGACATCAATGTCAGAAATGATTATTACCAAAAGCACTACGGAAACCAGGCATCTGCGAGAGTTGGGGTAGCTAATCCCAAAACTCTAACAACAATGTCAGTGGCACCGTTACGCTTAAGGCCTTAAATCCCTAACGATAGAGTATTAACGAACCCCACATCTGAAAATGCAACAACAACAACATTAGTCCCGAATCCACAGCCTGACAAGTCTTTACCCTTAAGCCAATGAATTGGACCCGCAAAATCGAAAACCTAAACACAGATATGAAGTAGACCTACTGTAAGGCTACATATAGAAGACAAAACGCTGGATCAAAATCCCTATAGTGGACAACTAAAATCCTCAAAACACAAGTCTACAACGTGGCTCACTCATCTCTATCCCAACAACCACGGTCACAAAACCCCAACATAAGTGTAGGAAAGATGAAGCAGTATTAAAACAAATACTCACATAGTGCATGTTCGCAAAAATTAAATGATATAAATCAAATAATGTCTTAGTACTAAGCATAGTACACACAAGGTAAATGATACATGCCACCTATCACATAGGGGTTAAACAAACGATGACATGCCATACACCACTAATGGCACTAGCATGTTAAATGGATACAGTATATGAAAACGTATCATATACACTTTCACACAAACTACCACATAGCCACATATCCTAAACATGTTTCTAATTCATGCCTGAAAACAATGGGGCTCATAAACATGTAGAAATGGTCACACAAATGTCAAGTTCTTAAAATCAAACGAAATGAATGGAATGTCTCGCAAAAGACACCATGCAGAAAACATAACATAAAACCTGGATGAGTCCAATCTCTCACTACGAGGAAAGGAACCATCCCCCAAACGACCACTAAGGTGCTCGAGACATAGGGTCAGCAAGTCTTTCCCAAGACCAGCTCATACCCCGATGGAATCCCAACACCACACGAAACAAGACAACATCGAAATGGATAGCCCCAATGCTAACCGTTACGAGACAATCAACAAGAAAAACCCCGATCCAAGATGCCAACGAGTCCGATAGGAACTCTACAGGATTCTACCAGAACCCTAACACAACGCCCCAAGTCTCCAAAGACAAGGGAAAGTAATTAATTGCACCAACACAATTAATTACACAAAGCCGCTCACATCCCAACTGTAGCTCGCAAGAGCTAACCAAGGCAACACAAGAATGATTCTAGGTTAACGCACCTATCCAAATCCCAAAACCATCGCCCTAAGGAGGCAAGACACAAGAACCTCGCCCTGAGGCTCACAAGAAACTTCCCAACTCTTAAAGGAATGATTCAAGTCAATCCTGACTCATCATCCCATGATGCTAGAAATAAAGACCTTAATGACAACACGATGTTAAGACCACTACGAAGTCCTAAGGAATGACACCGACACCTCCAACACCACTGTGACTACTTCATACAAAGACAAAGGAAAATGAGACAAAATGGTGCCTCCATGGCTTGCATCTCATCTCGCCAAAAAGGAGACTACAACACCATGCTCACCCGAGCCCTAATGAGAAGACTCTCCGTGAGTCAAGACTGTGATGCTATATACGTGAAAAAGAAATGCGATCAATAATAACATGAGTTATTATGATCAAATGCAACTCGCTTAATGAATGCATCAAATAATTACCACGTCAATGTATGCAACATACAGTCATGCATAAGCAGATAAGCATATACAACATGCTAAACAGATAATGAAAACTTCTAGGTACTTAAACACATAAGCACGTATCAAATGATGATGCTTTTAAACACAGAAGCATATAAGTGCAGAAAATATGTCATCACACCGAGCATGTTATCAAATGGCACGTAAACATGTTATCAAAAGCATGTGAACATATCAAAGTACATTAAAAAAATATTATATGCACCCAAAACCTGTCGTCCAAGGAATTCGAACTCGGACGCTCTGATACCACTTGTGACGGCCCAAGTTTTTTAACCCGGTGCGTTAGTGATGAACCAAAAAATGACTAATAACGGATCCGAAGTGCGAAAGCAAAAGACAAAACAATGGTCTCTAGAGATACAACATGGCTCTAAGACACCATTATGACCCTTAACGAGGTCACAGAACCCAAAGGAATCAAATACGGAAACAACGTTTCAAAAACGAACAAGAATGAACCTAGGGGAAAAATTGTCATTTCTAGCTTAAGAGTGGGTGGCACTGAGCATACCATTGGAAAGACAATGAAAAATTAATAAACTTAGACTCAAAAATCGCTTGATTCGGAGTCCGGATGAAGAAGATATGGCTAACGGAAGAAGAAGGGGCAAAACGGTCCAAAAGAGGAAACCCGTGAACATCTAACCGGTTAGGAGACCTTCCTAACCGGTTAGGCGGCAAAAATTTATGACCAAAACACTGCCCATGCACATGTAACCAATTATAAAACCCCTCGTAACAGTTTACATGTGAAGAGGGCAGTAAAGTGCAACCCAAAAACCTGGCAGCAGGGGTTTTTCTGGGAAAAATGGAAATTTGAGGGCCAAGATGGCATTTTTTGGAAAAACTCAAAAAAGAAACTCCCCTCAAAATCGAGTTTCTACGTGACTCAGGAGAAAAATCGAAAAAACCTCACTGTGAAATGCCAAAAATGCCCTTCCAAGAAAACTGGTCCAGAGGGTCCAAAAAGCTACTAAATTGAAAAACAGAAGCGGAACTTCGGGATCGATTTCCGATACCAATATGACATTTTCTGGAAAAATACAAAGAAAAAACCTCCCCAAAAATCACATTTTCTAAGTGACCATGTAAAGAACGGAATTTATTTCCCAAAGAAAATTCCCAAAATACCCTTAGGTCAAAATATGCAACAAAAGTGTAAAATGAGTCCGTAGGAGGCTCATTTCACTAAAGAAGAAGCTTTGCCCAGAATCGACCATGCACGCAAATGTAAATTACCTAATAAGATGTGCTACAATGGTCCGTGGCTCAAAAATATGGCCGAAGCAAAATATGACCCCCCAACGGCCAAAATGCCAAAAATAAAGTTTGGAATGAAAACTTGAAACCTAAAATCATGAAATGGTTTCGAAATGCCGTTTGGCCCTTGGCCACACTTCATGCATATTAAATGAATGCTAATGGAAGAAGTTTATACACAATGCATGCTCCGGTGCAAAATAGCATACTAAAATGCATGGTTTTCCATATGTTCTCATTGAAAGCAAAAATTAACATCCATAACATAAATGTAATTTCTAAAGGAGTTTGGCCATTAGCCTCATGTCATATACATAAAATGAGAATCAAAAAGTGTGCTAAGGCACACGTTACAAGTCTAGAAGCAAATATACACATTTGACATATAAAGTTACAAATGGCTTTTTAAGCCAACCTTTACAAGAATTGAACCCTTCAAGTTCCCAAATCATCCAAGCATGTTGAGAATATCTAACCTTGAATCTTGTACCTGAAATATGCCTCAGTATCGTAGGGGTGAGTAACATAAAGCTACCTACGTTTTACAAGTTTGCATGATTAATTATTGTAGTTCATTCCACCTAACGTCTATGTCAAAGGTGAGACTCAAGGAACATCCTAGCTACCTAAGATCATTTTTAGCATCAATCACCTCATTCATGCAATTTTAGCAACATAGAGTCATGCTTACACAAAGCAACAACATAGGAGCATGCTTATACCAACCAACAACATAGGAGCATGCTTACACAAAGCAACAAACATAGATTCTCAAAGTCATCAATTTGAAATCTAAAGAACGAAAATGACATAAGTGATCATGCCACCTAACGTCCATGTTTCAAATGAATCTATAGGATCATTCCTAATTTACATTTGAATAACAAAACATGAATATATTTGACAACATCAAAAGCTTATAATGATTCATCAAAATCATAAAACAAGAATGTACTTAACAACATTAAAAGCTCACAATGATTTACTAAAAATCATGAACATGAATGTACTTAACAACATTAAAATGATTTATTAAAATCATAAAACATGGATGTACTTAACAACATCAAAATTGCCGATAGCCAAAACCACAAGTCACAATATAAACATGATTGCTAACTTGGAATTGAATGCGAAAATAAATAATGGAAGACTTGGACATCTAGACTCGGAATTCTGCCGCGATCAATGGTTGTTCCGGGCACTAACTGGCAGGGAAAACCACCCTAAGTGCGCACTATCTCAATTAGGGAGAACTCATACCTCCCGCACTAAAGCCGAACTTTAGCCATATCATAGTAACCATGTCCCAAGTGACTCCAAAATAAATAAGTTAACAACTTATATATATACGAAACCACATCCCATGCACAAGTAGTTCGTGACCACACAATACATGCTCTAAATCCATAACTACTATAGGATGACAAATGTCGAATCTTCAGAGCGCGATTCGTTACGCTCTATAATAACATCACATGTCGAATCTTCAGTGTGCGATTCGTTACACGCTATAACAAGATAATCCAATATTGAAACGTAATCTCATAAATTCATTACAAGTCTAAAATCATGCTTTAGATATACAATCAATGTCAAACACATGATTTAAATCCATAATGCAATAGAAATGGAATTTAATCAAGTAAACTAATTAATTCCTCTAAGTTGCAATTCTCAACCAAATGGCCTCAAATTGCACATGTTAAATAATATAGCATGGTCATTACATATACCAATTCCAAAAACTTGATTAGGCCAATTGAATAACAAAATGGAATTTAATTAAATCATGATAATCAAATCCCTAAATTCTAAAATAACATAAAATTGTCCAATATTAACATATACTAGTATACAAGTCCTAGTCATCTCAAATATCAAGTCAAAACTTAATTAAGCTAAAGGAACCATTAAATAGATTTTAATTAATCATTTTAATTAAAGTCTCTAGATTTTCATACTTATCCAAATGCTCTCAAATTTAAGTATGTTAAGCAACAAGCCTAGACTTAATTTAAAAGCATGCTATAAGTTAATTTCATACAAGGTACATCCATGTAAATTTAATCTTATACAAAGAATTAAATATTACTAATTTTCTAGATTTGATACAAGTCATGCAATTAAGTTGTATAATCATGGAAAACACCCCACACAATGCATACAAAATCCTAAAACATCCCCTACCACCATTTGAGATGAAATCTCAAATCCCCACCAAAATGAAACGGCTCCGAATCCGACAAAACTTCTAGGTTTTGTCGGGGACAACATAATCTACATGAACCCCCAAGAAGCCCCATGAAAATCCAAACTTGACCTCAATCCCGAACTCGAAATTTGGTCAGAAATGGTTTCTAATGAGGGGGAAAGGTGCACGGCGTTAAGGCAAGCATTAAACATTAAGGCCAAAGACTTTTCATCAAAGAAAAGTGGATCAAAGGAGGAGAGAGAAAGTGGCAGCCATGGGAGGGAGCTTGGCCGGCCATGGGAGAGGAAGAAGAAGAAGAAATCTGATTTTTTTGTTCTTAAGTCCCATATTTATAGTAAGTCTCAAAAAGTACCCTGAAAGGGCCTCGCCGGGTCCGGAAAAGTGGATTTTGAGCAAACGTGCTCAAACGGCAAAACTCCGTAAACAAAAAAGATTCAAAATGAGAAAATATGAACAACGGAAGAAACGGCGTCAAAAACCAAGTCCCGTACAGAAATTTATGCCTAAAACAAGTTTGTTGCAAACTTGGGCCAGAAACCCTGAAACTTGAAGACATTGACCAGGAGGAAAATCTAAGAGTCCATGACTCGACGAAATGTGAAAATGAATCCTGTACAAGGATCCAAGCCCAAAACAAGGCATTGAGCAATAACTTTCATTAATTGCACAGTGGCCCCTCCAAAAAGTGAAAACTGCGAAACTGCCCCAGAATGAAAATATCTTCCAAAAGATATTTTCTTAGATACCCCTGAAATAAAATATCTTCCAAAGATATTTACGAAAAACACCCTAAGAAAGGGAAATGTTTCCAAAGAACTTTGCACTTATGCCCCTATGGGCACCGGGAGCAACCAGAGTACTTTCTCACGAAAGTAAAGATACGTATCTCCTAGAAATCATTGAGAATGAAGATACGTGAAGTCAAAAACCAACTCCGAACACAGGAAGTGTGGTTACACAAACAAAGTGACAACAATGAAAGGACGAAATATGAAAAAAGACAAAATAGGGAAAAGACAAAAAGTGAATAGTGTAAAAAAACGAAAAATGCGGAACTGACTCGGTCCTCAAAGGAAGTTCTCAATCCACAGAAAAGAGTCTCGTAAATCACTCCAGAGCACTCGAGACGACACTAATCGACAAGAAACCAAACTCAGAAGGGAAAAGACAACGGAAAAAAAAAAATTATCCGAAAAATCTGGGTCATTACAATCCATAACGATGGAGACAACTCTGACACAGAAGATATCCGATATCGTCATGAGCAGCTAATTCCTCTCTTAGGGCACTGATGTAACCCAATCTAGTATTATGGTTTGATTGTTTTAACTCTGGGATTATTTTAATATATTATGTTTCCTTGATTATATGACTATGAGCAATTGAGACAATTCAATTGGTTTTCATACTTTAATAGATTACAAGTTGTTATTACCTTGTCTTAGATATAGTTGTTTGTTTTCTATTCTCAACCTATCTTATTAGACAGTATCTGGCGGAGCCTTGCCAGATATGAGAATAGAGGTCATATAATGGTGTTCCAATGTTTTTTTTAAAAGAATGTTTTTATATTCTATGCTTAGGAAAGGTGGATTGTTTGTAAAGTAGTCAGATAGGTAGGTGGGTAGTCCACACTAACCACAGATAAGTTATAGTTAACTGAATTTTGTAAAATATCTTTCTTTAAAACCCGAATTAAATTAATGTTATTGAGTTCAATTCATTTGAAAAACATAATTGTTAAATCCCCAAAGTTGGTACAATTAACCATACTATGATGATTGTGGTGAAGTCAAAGCCCTAAGATTTTTCTCTCTAATTATTTAATTTATTCTAGTTTAATATTTTGCTTTAATTTTAGTTCATTTTTAATCGTGACAACCAACAAATTTTTTAACCAGTTTCCTGTAAACCAATAAAACTAAGTTGAAAACTGGGTACTAATCTCATCTTCTTGTGGGTTCGACACCTCTTTTTATAGCACTATTCTACACGAAATCATACTATTGTGAGTGTTGAAATTTGTTTGCTTGTCCAAATACAAATCACTCCACTGTGATTTTCCTTTATTATCAAAACATACACATTCCAATATGGTTTAATACAACCATTTATGTAAATATCACAAAAATGCTCTCATGAAACACAATTGAGATACCAAAACCACCAGTTTACTTTATTAAGAACTTCTTTAAGCCATAAACTGCCAAAAGAATAATCGTCATATATTCTTTAAAATAATACTAGTGCACGTGATTTAAACAGTACTACACTTCTTATAATACTTCCAGTACTACTAGTAATAAAAATCACTCTTAAAAAAGCATTCATCCTTGAACTTCAGAACCCTCCTTGGATGCTCCAGTATTTTCTTCATCGGGACCTTCCTCAGAGTCCTCCTCTCCACTTATCTCCGTTTCAAGTACCATCGAATTTGTGTTGGGTCCCTAGTATGGTGGCCAATCTCGCACACAAGAAATCTTCCTTGGCTTATACTCCGAAACAACACTTATTGGAACCAATTCCTTGGTCTCCAATTTTGGCTTCTTAGTCTACCTTCGCAGAGGAATCGTCAGAGTAATGTTTTTCTTCTTTGGGTCCTTCCTTGCTTTCATCGCGAACCCCATCCCCTTCCTAGTGCCAACCATTCTGAAATTACAGAATAAAATTGACATCTGTATGTTTTAAGCGGACCATAAAGGAATACAACGAATCCTAAACTTAGGCTCTAAATAAAAGAATACACCATGCGGAAGTCTTATACAAAAGAATCCTAGAGACACTTGAACCTAGTGTGCTCTGATACCAATTGTGACACCCCTCAATTCTAGAGTCACGGGTGATCAAGTCCAAGCGCAGATCCAAGGGATACCAAACAATTAAATATATAAACAAGCATTGAGTACAAAAAGAATTTAAGAATAAATAATTAATCTGAATAGAATCTAAATAATAATCCTTGAAATATTAATTAAAGAATCCAAAAAATCCAAAACCTCCAATATTTATTACAATTCGGGAATCCATCAAGTGGATCCCTAATAATATCTCAACTGGAATTCAATAACTGAACTGAAAGAAAATCAAAAACTAAAACATAAAGAAGAATCCTACATAGTTGATAGAGTGAATAACTGTCTCTACTCAGCATGAACAAGCTCTAGGACTGGAACTATTGAACACCTGAAAAATAATAGTGGGTCATGCCCACGAGCAAGTTCTACACTACTACAATCCAAACAGAGACCCGATACACATGTACATTACAGACAATTCAACAATAACTATATAGTCCATATATATATATATATATATATATATATATATATATATATATATATCTACACACTACGAGACTCTCATTGGATTACAAGGCGGTCTCAACCTAACTAGTAGGTAACATGCAAAACGTACCTAAAGTGGCATGAGTACTTAGACCTAACATGGTACACCACAACCATCATAGCCAGTTATGCATCCCAATGCATATATGTGACAACCCTGGTTTTTAGGCCAGTGTGTCCTCTGATGAACCATAAGGATGATCCGATAACGGATCCAAAATGCGGAAGCAAAAACAGAAAACAAGACTCTAAGAAGTCAAAGTGACCTTCCATGAGGTCGTGGAACTCAATGAGAATTGATGCGGAAGCAAATGGTCAAAAATATGACAAATAAGCGCCCAGGGGCAAAATAGTCATTTTACATAGAAACGACGTCCCTAGAATGTAAATTGTTCTCAAGACATATCCATGACTTCCCGTGAAATCACGGAACTCAAAAGAAAGGAGCGGAAGCGAATTACACGAAAACCGGACAAAAATAGCCTCAAGGGCAAAATAGTCATTTCTAAAAATATATAAAATCCGGTGCTACCAACCACATCGCTGGGAAGACAGCAAAAAATTAATGAAGTTAGACTCAAGAATCACTTGATTCGGAGTCCGGATGGAAGAGAAAAGTCAAAACAAAGTTTTAACGTCGCTGAGGCCGTAAGTAGTAACCTAGGCAAAATGCTGAAGTTCGTGTACCGTTTTGAGGTACTAAACGATGTTTTCTGGAAAAACACAAAGAAGAAAACCCCCTTAAAATAATTTTTTCAAGCTGAATATATCAAAATAAAAATTTATTTTTGAAGTGAAATCCCCAAAATGCCCCTACAACAGACTAGTTCAAATAGTGCAAATGCGCATAGGAAATCAGATTTTGGCGCGGGGTTTTCGGGTCCGAGATGACATTTTCTGAAAAAATGTTGTGAAGAAACCCCCCCCCCCCCCCCTAAAATCACGTTTTCTATATGACCATATTAAGAACGAAATTTTTTTTTCAAAGGAAGTTCCCAAAATGCCCCTAGATCAAAACTGAACAAGAGGGTAAAAAGCTACTACAGGATCTGAGATCGGAAACGGGCTACCAAACGAATTTTTCTGGAAAAACACAAAGAATAAACCCCCCCTAAAATTAAGTTTTCTACCCAATATCTCTTACAGAAAAAAAAAAAAAAAAAAAAAACTCACTGTAAAATGCCCAAAATTCCCCTCTATGAAATCTGATCATGAGGGTCCAAAAAGCTACTAAATGAAAAACAGAAGCTGAACTTGGCGATGGGTTTCCAGCACCAAGACGACATTTTCTGGAAAAACACAAAAAATAAACCCCCCCTAAAATCACGTTTTCTAAGTGACCATGTAAAGATCGGAAATTATTTCCTAAAGGAAAACCCTAAAATGCCCTAAAATCATATTATGCAACAAAACTTCAAAATGAGTCCATAGGAAGCTCAAAACACAAACAAAAGGGTTTTTCATGAAAACGATCATACACGCAGACGTAACTAGTGATTTTGAGCTCACGGGAAAGGTCCGTGGCTTTCAAAAATGGCCGAGTCAAAATCTGAACCCCCAACGGCCAAAAAGGCAAAAATGAACTTGAAATGGGAAAAATGATAACCAAAATTAGAAAATGGTTTCAAATGACCATTTGGCCCTTGGCCACACTTCATGCAAGATAAATGAGACCTAGTGGAGGTGCCGAAACACACTTTACACCACCCGATTTGAAAATGAACCCTTAAAGGCTCGGTTTCTACTATTTAGCCCAAAAATGCAATATGTGAACTAAACTGCAAAAATGAACACTAAATGGTGTTTGGCCCTTGGCCACACCTCACATATGAATACCGAAAAGTGTGCTTAAGCACATAATACAAGTTTTATACAAAAGGCTATAAAATGATATTCCATGTTAACATTTGCATAAAATAGAAACAGAAAAGCTAGAAACCATCCCAATGAACAACAAGCATCACGAACCATGTCTTCATACCTGATCAAAACCCCCAGTAACTTCGGGGTGAGGAAACAAGTTTACTCGTAGAGAATGAGCATGCATTGACTCGATTTCTTGAAGATTTTTAGGACTAACATGATATAGTTCAAAGGGATCATGCTACCTAACGTCTATGTCAAAGTGAGACTCAGGGATCATCCTAAGCTATCATAGAGTATAAAAAACAAGAATCAAGATGATATACATATGTGAAAAAAATTAAGATTGGAATAATCCAATTAATACAATAAGTTTATAGTTAACATGAATCACATTTTCAATGTAATTGAACTAGATCTAGAGTAATCCATACAACATGACAAAAGCATATTTGAATACAAGTTAACAAGAATCACTTTATCCATGCAATTCAACAACCTATGAGCAAGTTATACAATGCAACAAAGTATAAACTCTTAAAGCCTTTAACTTAAAATCTAAAGCATGAAAATGAAAGGAGTGGGTCATGCCACCTAACGTCTATGTTCAAAATGTATCTATAGGATCATTCCTAAGTTATATTAGAACATTAAAACACAATTTACAATATCGATGCAATTTAACTAACATTGGAAATTCTAATGCAACGCATAAAGCACAATTTCGCAAAGTTAACATCATGGAACTTAAAATGGAAAGATAAATAAGGAACAACAAGTTACAACATCATTTAGTTATCAACTTGAAAATGAAATGCGAAATCAAATAAAGTGGATACTCGGACATCAGTCGGATCAGGCCGACACCTTAGTTACTTTAGGGTTACTAGCCCATGGTAAACCTCTCTATGTGCGATTCGTTACACGCTATGTATGAAAGATGTTAAATACGAAGTGTGCAAATCATTACACAAGGCAACAATATATTCAATAAGGAAAACATATTCTCATGAGTATAAACACAATAATTATGTTATCCAATGCTCAAAACATAACCAAATGAATATACAACAAGTCTATGTCCAGGATTTTGATATAGAAACGACTTTCAAATACAATTAAATCCATGGCTCAATTAGATAGAATTTAATTAAATAAAAATAATTAAATTCCCTAGACTCTAATTCAATTCCAAATAACCTCAAATTAATACATATTAAAGAACATGGCATGGTCATCCCCTATATCCATTCTAAAACCCAATTAGGTTATTGGAACAATAAAGTAGAACTCTAATTAAATCATGTTAATTTAATTAACACGGTTCTAAAGCAACTTCAAATGATCCACAATTAATATATACTAGTAAACAAGTCATGGCCAATACAAATATCAAGTTAAAAACATAATTAAGCTAAGGGAACCATTAAATAGATTTTAATTAATTCTTTTAATTAAAATCCCTAGATTTTCAAACTTAACCAAATACTCTCAATTTAACATATCTTAGAGAACATGCCAAGGACTAATGTAATATCACATTACAAGTTTATTTCATTCAATTTACGACCATGTGAATTAAACTTTTACTAAAGTTAAATATAAAACAAAAGTTGCAATTTTCATGCAATTAATCCCAATTTAATATATGTGAACAACCATACCAAAGCTTAATTTTCTAGCATGCCACAATTTAATTCTAAGTTGTATATCACCATGAGGATTAAATCTTAAATAAGAAAATTAATTAAAAGAAAGATTTCAAAACCTAACTGAATATTTTAAATCAAATATATGTGAAGTTATATGGCATGTAAATCAAGAATATCAAGTCGGAATTCAAATAGAGTGAATAGTGCACTCGGGACAAATTAATTAATCTAATTAATTAATAATTACTAATTTTCAAAACACTTCTAATTACTTTCAAATTCAACTATGTTGAAGAGCATGCTAAGGCCTAATATAATACGCTATCACATTGATTTCAAGCTAGTTAAGGCCACATGAATTAATATTTTATTCAAGATAAATATTAAATAAAATCTTCAATACTTGTCCGAATAATCTAGATTTAATATATGTCAATCTACATATCAAGGTATAATATAATGTCAAGCCACAAGTTTAAAAATTGCTATAATTCATCGAGAAAATTAAATTCCATACTAGAAAATAAATAATCAAAAATTCTAGATTTAATATCCAAGAATGCAATTGAGTTGAATAAGCATCATGTGACGACCCTAGTTTTTAGGCCAGCGTGTCCTGTGATGAACCGAAGATTGACCCGATAACGGATCCGATAATCGGAAGCGAAAACAGAAAACAAGACTCTAAGAAGTCAAAATAACCTCCCATGAGGTACTGACGCGGAAGCAAAAGACCTAAAATATGACAAATAAGCCCCTAGGGGCAAAATAGTCATTTCTGAAAACTATAAACTCGGGTGCCACCGAGTACACCACAGGAAGGATGACGAAAAACTAATCAAAATGGACTCAAGAATCACTTGATTTGGAGTCTGGATGAAGAAAATATGAAACTCTAAAGTTTCATAAAAATCACATTTTTGGGTTTGAAATCAAAGCAGCAAGGGTACTTCGCAAGGGGTAAAATGGTCTTTTCTGACAAAACTGAATGTAACTGAGCATACCGTTAGATAGACCAGGAAAAATTAAAGAATTTAGACTTAAGAATCACTTGATTCGGAGTCCAGACGAAGAAGATATGAAACGTCAAAGTTTCATAAAAACCAACTTTTGGGTTTAAAATCAATGCGGCAAGGGTACTTTACAAGGGGTAAAATGGTCTTTTAAGATATAATTTGATGCAATCGTGCATACTATTATATAGACCAGAAAAACTAATAAACTTAGTGTGCAATCGTGCATGAAAGATATTAAATACAAAGTGTGCAAATCATTACACAAGACAACAATATATTCAATAAGGAAAACATATTCTCATAACTATAAACATAGCAACTATGTTATCCAATACTCAAAACATAACCAAATGAATATGCAACAAGTCCAAGTCCATGATTTGAATATAGAAACCACTTCTAAAACACAACTAGATCATGGAGCAAATTGATAGAATTTAAATAGATAAACACAATTAAATTCTCTAGATTCCGATTTAATTCCAAATAACCTCAATTTAATACATGTTAAAGGACATGGCATGGTCATCACCTATATCCATTCTAAAACTCAATTAGGTTGTTGGAACAACAAAGTAAAACTTAAATTAAATCATGCTAATTTAAATCCCAAGGTTCTAAAATAACTTCTAATAGTCCCAAATTAATATATGTTAGTAAACAAGTCATGATCAATACAATTATCAAGTTAAAAACTTAATTAAGCTAAGGGAACCATTAAATAGATTTTAATTAATTCTTTTAATTAAAATCCCTAGATTTTCAAACTTAATCAAATGCTCCCAATTTAACATATCTTAGAGAACATGCCAAGGTCTAATGTAATATCACATTACAAGTTTATTTCATTCAATTTATGGCCATGTGAATTAAACTTTCACTAAAGTTAAATATAAAATAAAAGTTGCAATTCTCATGCAATTAATCCCAATTTAATATACATGAACAATCATACCAAAACCTAATTTTTTAGCATGCCACAAATCAATTACAAGTTGTATATCACCATGAGGATTAAATCTTAAACAAGGAAATTAATTAAATGAAATGTTTCAAAACCTCGCCGAATATTCTAAATCAAATATATGTGAAGCTATATGGCATGTAGATCAAGAATATCAAGTCGGAATTCAAATAGAGTAAATAGTGCACTCGGGGCAAATTAATTAATTAAATTAATTAATAATTACTAATTTTCAAAACACCTCCAATTACTTTCAAATTAAATTATGTTAGAGAGCATGCTAAGGCCTAATTTAATATGCTAACGTATATTGATTTTAAACTAGTTAAGGCTATATGATTTAATATTTTATTCAAATTAAATATTAAATAAAATCTTTAATACTTGTTCAAATTTCCTTAATTTAATATATGTCAATGACCATATTATAGAGCATTATATTACCATGCTACATGTTTAAAACAAGTCACAAGCAACCGGGAAAATCAAATCCAATACGAGAAAATTAAATAATAAAATCTCTAAATTTCATATTTAAGCATGCAATCAAGTTGTATGAGCATCAATAGCT
Source organism: Cornus florida (assembly GCF_030987335.1). Taxonomy (NCBI): domain Eukaryota; kingdom Viridiplantae; phylum Streptophyta; class Magnoliopsida; order Cornales; family Cornaceae; genus Cornus; species Cornus florida. The sequence continues at coordinate 75,233,640 of NW_026775573.1, read as the reverse complement.
GTAACGACCCGGTCATTTGCCTTCCTTTCCTTTTTCCTGAAATTTTATGAATGAATTTTTTTCGTTTAATTTTCTTTTCTGAGCTCTGTTTCATATCGCTTAATGTCATCTCGAGTGCTCGGAATTGGTTCCTGAGACTCTTTTTCATGGATTGACAACTTCCTTTAAGGACCGAGTCATTTCTGCATTTTCACTTTTCGGACACTATGTGTCTTTCGTCCTTTTCCCTATTTCGTCTTTTTCCCTATTCTGTCTTTTCCCCATTTGTCACATTGTTGGCACAACCTCACTTCTCATGCTTGGAGTTGGTTTTTGACTTCACGTGCCTTCATCTTAAGTGGTTTCCACGAAATACGTATCTTTACTTTTGCAAGAAAGTACTCTGGTTGCTCCCGGTGTCCATAGGGGCATGGATGCAAAGTTCTTTGAAATTATTTTCTTTTCTTGGGGTGTTTTCCGTAAATATCTTTTGTAGATATTTTATTTTAGGGGTTTTTAAGAAAATATTTTTGGAAGATATTTTCATTCTGGGCCATAAGTGCAGTTTTCACTTTTTGGAGGGGCCATTGTGCAATAATGAAAGTTATTACAAAATGTCTTGTTTTGAGCCTGAATCCTCGTACAGGATTCATTTTCACATTTCATCGAGTTGTGTACTCTTGGAATTTCCTCCTGGTCGATGTTTTCCAGTTTCAGGGTTTCTGGCCCCGGTTTTCACTAAACTTGTTTTGGGCATAACTTTCTGCTCGGGAGTCAATTTTTGACGTCATTTCTTCCGTTATTCATATTTTATCATTTTTAATCTTTTTCATTCACAAAGTTTTGCCATTTGAGTGCGTCTGCTCAAATTTTACTTTTTTGGACTTGGCGGGGCCCGTTCGGGGCACTTTTTGAGATTTATATAAAAGGGGGGTGAGATATTTCATTTTTTATCTTCTCCCCTCTTCATGCATGACCTGGAGCTCTCATGGCAGCCCAAGTGGTGCTGCCATCTTCTCTCTCCTCTTTTGGTTCACTTTTCCTTGATGGAAAGTCTTCGGCCTTAACGTTTGTTGTTCCCCTCGCCGTGCTCTACCTTTCCCCCTTATTAGAATTCAGTTTTGACAATTTCTTGAGTTTGGTTTTGAGGTCAAGTTATGATTTTGATGGGGCTTTAATGGGGGTTATGTTCACGGTGTTGTCCCCGACAAAACCTCTCGGTATCGTCCAATTCGTAGCACTTTTATTTTGGTGGGCCTTTGGGATTTTCATCTCAAATTGAGGTAGGAGATGTTTTAGGTTTAAATTCTTGTTATATAGCATGCTTGTGATGCTTATACTACTTGTTTGCATGATTAAATATAAAATCTAGAGATTTTATTATTTATTTTTCTTGTACGGGATCTAATTTTTCCGGTTGCTCATGACTTAGTTTAAACATGTAGCATGATTTTATATTGCCCCTTGATATACTCATTGTCGTGTATTAAAATTGGAACATTTGAATAAGTATTAAAGATTTTATTTAATATTTATCTTAGGTGAAAGATTAATTCACATGGCCTTAACTAGCTTGAAATTAACATGTGTTAGCATATTATATTAGGCCTTATCATGCTCTTCAACATAGTTGAATTTGAAAGTAATTGGAGGTGTTTTAAAATTTAGTAATTATTAATTAATTTGCCCCGAGTGTACTATTCACTCTATTTAAATTCTGACTTGATATTCTTGATTTACATGCCATATAGCTTCACATATATTTGATTTAGAATATTCGGTTAGGTTTTGAAACCTTTTATTTAATTAAATTCCATGTTTAAGATTTAATCCTCATGGTGATATACAACTTGGAATTGAATTATGGCATGCTAGAAAATTAAGCTTAGGTATAGTTGTTCACATATATAAAATTGGGATTAATTGCATGAGAATTGCAACTTTTATTTTATATTTAACTTTAGTGAAAGTTTAATTCACATGGTCGTAAATTGAATGAAATAAACTTGTAATGTGATATTTCACTAGTCCTTGGCATGTTCTCTAAGATATGTTAAATTGAGAGCATTTGGTTAAGTTTAAAAAACCTAGAGATTTTAATTAAAAGAATTAATTAAAATCTATTTTGTGGTCCCATTAGCTTAATAAAGTTTTTGACTTGATATTTGTATTGGTCATGACTTGTTTACTAGTATATATTAATTTGGGACTATTACAAGTTGTTTTAGAACCTTGGTAATAAAATTAGCATGATTTAATTAAAGTTCTACTTTGTTGTTCCAACAACCTTATTGAGTTTTAGAATGGATATAGGTGATGACCATACCATGTCCTTTAACATGTATTAAATTGAGGTTATTTGGAATTGAATCAGAATCTAGAGAATTTAACTGTATTTATCTATTTAAATTCTTTCAATTTGCTCCATGATCTAGTTGTGTTTTAGAAGTGGTTTCTATATTCAAATCATGGACTTAGACTTGTTGTATATTCATTTGGTTATGTTTTGAACATTGGATAACATAGTTGCTATGTTTGTATTCGTGATAATATGTTTTCCTTATTGAATATATTGTTGCCTTGTGTAATGATTTGCACACTTCGTGTTTAACATCTTTCATGCATAGCATGTAACGAATCACACACTGAAGATTCGACATTCATCATATCATATTAGTTGTGGATTTAGAGCATGTATTGTATAGGTTTCCAAATTTGGTTGTGTTTAGTAGATAGTTGATTATCTTGTATATTCCTGTTGATATATGCGTTGTTGCACAACTTGTTGATTTTGGAAACTTGGGGATGTCGTTGTTTGGCTATGGCTAGGACATGGTTCTAGTACGTGGGATAGTCCCTCTATATATAGTCTAGTGTGCACATAGGGGGGTTACCCATGGGCTAGTAACCCTAAAGTAACTATGTTGTCGGTCTGATCCGGCGTGACGTCCAAGTATCCACTTTGTTTGATTTCACATTTCATTTTCAAGTCGATAACTAGATGATGTTGTAACTTGTTATTTCTTATTTGTCATTCCATTTTAAGTTACATGATGTTAACTTTGCGAAATTGTGCTTTATGCATTGTATTGGAAGTTCCAATGTTGGTTAAATTGCATCGATATTGAAAATCGTGTTTTGACGTTCTAATAAAGCTTAGGATTGATCCTATTGATTCATTTATAACATAAACGTTAGGTGGCATGAACCACTATTGTTATTTTATGCTTTAGATTCTAAGTTGATGGCTTTGGGAACTTAAACCTTGTTGCATTGTATAACATGCTCTTTTGTTGTTGAATTGCATGGATAATGTGATTTTTGTTAACTTGGATTTAAATATACTTTTGTCATGTTGTATGGATTACTCTAGACCTGGTTCAATTGTATTGAAAATGCAATTCATGTTAATCTATGCTCAAGCATTCTTCTTATCGTGTTCTTTGGATTATCCCAACCATGATTCATTTCATACACGTATGTGTATCATGATTCTTGTTGCTTAGACTCTAAGGTAGCTTAGGATGCTCCCCGAGTCTCACTTGGACATAGACGTTAGGTGGCATGAGCCCCTTTAACATGTTTCACCATAAGGTGATAAATTTGTAAAATGCTAGGTCGATGCATGCTCATCTCCTACGAGTAGCTTTATGTTACTCACCCCTATGATACCAGGGCATATTTCAGGTACGAAGACTTGGTTCATGAAACCTGGCATTCCATGGATGTCGAGTAGCTTTCAGGTTTCCATTTCATGCAAATGTTAGCATGAAATGTCATTTTGTAGACTTATATGTCAAAATATGTATGTTTGATTCCATGTATGTAATGTGTACTTAAGTACACTCCTTTGAATGTATTTGGTATGTATGAGATGAGGCCAGAGGCCAATGACATGTATATTGTATTCTATGAAACTTTTTAACTTCATGAAATGTTATGAAAAACTTGAAAAATCGCAAGTCATTGCTTCACCACGGTTGCATCGGGTGTGGGAATTCCATTTTCATTCTTTTATAGGGTCTTATTAATCTTGTATGAAGTGTGGCCAAGGGCCAAACGGTCATTTTATCCCGTTTTGCATTTTTGGATTCCATGTTTTCCATTCCAAGTCCATTTTTGCCTTTTTGCCCGTTCGGGGGTCGGATTTTGTATCGGCTATATTTTTAAGCCATGGACCATTGTAGAACATCTAAATAGGTAAGTTACGTTTGCGTGCATGGTCGTTTCCGGGCAAAACCTTATCGTTTGTGTTTTGAGTTTCTTGTGAATTCATTTCGCATTTTTTTTGCATATTCTGATCTAGGGGCATTATGGACCTTTCACATTAGTTTTATTTTCTTCTTTTGACATGGTTGAATAGAAAACATGATTTTAGGGGGGGTTTCTTCTTCATGTTTTTCCAGAAAATGTCGTCTTGGTACCGGAAATCCCTCGTGAAGTTTCAGCTTCCAGTTTTCATTTAGCAGCTTTATGACCCTCTTGTTCAGTTCTGATCTAGGGGCATTTTCGGGATTTCACACTGAGTTTTTTTCGATTCCGTCCACGCTGTCGGGTAGAAAACTCGATTTTAGGGGGGGTTTCTTCTTCGTGTTTTTCCAGTAAAACTCATCTTGACCTCCGTTTCAAGGCTCAGTTCTGGGCAGATAAAAAAAAAAAATGTAGCAGCAGCCAAGGGCTGCCACCAGCCATGTCCTTGGGCGCCGGCGTGCACGCCGGTGGGCTCGCGCATGGGCGCCGTGTGCGCCATGGGCCCCTCGTCGAGCCGCCGCGACGTCAATTATTTTTTTGGGCTTTTCTCCTTCGTCCGAACTCCGATTCAAGTGAATTTTTTTTTGAACTTGACTAATTTTTCGCTGTCTTTCCAACAGTGTGCTCAGTTGCACCCGGTTCTTCCTGGATAATTACCAGTTTACCCTTTTTGCTTTAAGTGCTCGTTTTTCTTCGTCATGCCGTTTCTCCTTTGTTCGGACTCCGAATCATGCGATTCTTGAGTCCATCTTGATTAGTTTTTCGTTGTCCTTCCAGCAGTGTACTCGGTGGCACCCGAATCTACAGTTTTCAGAAATGACTATTTTGCCCCTGGGGGCTTATTTGTCATATTTTTGATCTTTTGCTTCCGCATCAGTTCTTGTTGAGTTCCACGACCTCATGAAAGGTCACTTTGACTTCTCAGAGTCTTTTTTCTGTTTTTGCTTCCGCAATCGGATCTGTTATCGGATCATCCTTACGGTTCATCACAGAACACGCTGGCATAAAAACCAGGGTCGTCACAATAGCATGTTATATAACAAGAATTAAACCTATAACACCTCCTACCTCAATTTGAGATGAAGACCTCAAATCCCCACTGAAAAAAAAAGTGCTCCGAATTCGACGATACCGATAGGTTTTGTCGGGGACAACACTGTGAACAAGAATCCACAAGAAGCCCTATAAAAATCTCAACTTGACTCCAAACTTGAACTCGAAAAATTGTCGGAAATGGATTCTAATAAGGGCAAAAGGTAGAGCACGTCGAGGGAAGCAATAAATGCTAAGGCCGAAGGATTTCTACCAAGGAAATCAAGTGGAGGAGAAGAAAGAGTGAAGGCAGACCCTTGGGCTCCCATGGTTGCCAGCTAAGAGGAGGAAGAAGGTCTGAAAATCTGATTTTAAAAATTAGGGCAACCTATTTATAGAAATCTCAAAAAGTGCCCCGAAAGGGCCCCGCCGGGTCCGGAAAAGTGGATTTTGAGTAAACGCGCTCAAATGACAAAACTCCATGAATAAAAAAGATTTAAAATAAGAAAATATGAATAACGGAAGAAACAGCGTCGAAAACTGAGTCCCGAATAAAAAGTTATGCCCCGAACAAGTTCGGCGGCAACTAGGTCCAAAAACTCTGAAATTGGAGAAAAACGACCAGAACGGAATTCTATGAATTTACAAGTCAATAAAAAGTGAAAATGAATCCTGTACGAGGATACAGGCTCCAGACGAGACATTTTGCAATAACTTTCGTTAATTGCGCAATTGCCCCTACAAAAAGGTTTAACTACGAAACTGCCCCAGAATGAAAATATCTTCCAAAAGATATTTTCTTAGATGCCCCTGAAATAAAATATCTTCAAAAGATATTTCTAAAAAACACCCCAAGAAATGAAATTAATTCTAAATATTTATGCATCCACGCCCCTATGGGCACCGGGAGCAACCAGAATACTTTCTTGCAAAAGTAAAGATACGTATTTCGTGGAAACCAATCATGATAAGGATACGTGAAGTCAAAAACCAACTCCGAGCTTGAAAAGTGAGGTTGTGCCAAAAACTGATAAATGGAGATAAGACGAAATAGGGAAAAGACGAAATAACGCATACTGTCCGAAAAATGAAAAATGCGAAAATGACTCAGTCCTCAAAGGAAGTTGTCAATAAATATGAAAGAGTCTCAGAAACCAATTCTGAGCACTCGAGATGACACTAAGCGGCACGAAACAGAGCTCAGAAAAGAAAATTAAGCTAAAAAAATTCATTCGTAAAATTTTAGGAAAAAAGAAAGGAAGGCAAATGATCGGGTTGTTACAACCTACCCTCCTTAAAGAAATTTCATCCCCGAAATTAGGAACATACCAGAGAGAACAGAATAATGACTCAACAAAAGGTCAAAACCAAGGACAGCTTACAATGCACTGAAGGACAAATCCTAAAGTCTAAAGATGAACTGAAAGAACGCGAAAACATGAACTCAGACAACACCCCATACGAATCGGCACGTTAACTTAACCTCATCTACTGAGAGAATCCCAAGACAACGAAACGTTAAAACATAATAGAAAAAGAGAGTGACAAGGCAGTACGAATAATGACCAGAACCTGCCCACACTTACTCGTTGGCAAGGTAGCATGACAGTATAAGGCACTAGTTCGTAACATGCCCCAGAAGGGAACTTTTCGATACCAATGACATCAATGTCGAAAATGATCATTACCAAAGGCACTACGGAAACTAGGCATTTGCGAGAGTTAGGGTAGTTAATCCCAAAACTTTGACAACAATGACACTGGCACCAATTCGCTTAAGGCCTTCGATTTAGAACGCACGAAGGAAAAGGAAATGAAACGGTGCCTCCCTGGCCCACATCTCACTCCACTAGACAAGAATTATGATTCTACACTCACATAAGCCTTACTCGCATCAATTGACAGAACAGACAAGAAGGTTCCCGACATGGGTCCTTACAAAATGAATTTCCTCTATCCAAAGAGGAAACTTGTGAAACAAGAATGTATTCAAGGGATACAACGAATCCTAAGAGACAATGCCAAAACCAAACATAAAAGTACACAGCTAGCATGCATCATAGTAATGGACTATCTACTCAACGTGCCACATAAGGAAACAGACATGTTATCCAATCAAAACATTTTATCAACAGCATATATACACATAAAGTATGCTTAACAAATAATAGATGTCTCAAAACACCTAAGCATGTGAACATGTTATCATACAAGACATGTTATCAAGATACAAATGATAAATCAAAGCAAAACAACATGAGCATGATATACACCCAAAACCCGTCGTCCAAGGTATTCAAACCCGGACGCTCTGATTCCACCTGTGAAGACCCTGTTTTTTAAGCCAGCGTGTCCTGTGATGAACCGAAGATTGACCCAATAACGGATCCGATATGCGGAAGCAAAAACAGAAAACAAGACTCTAAGAAGTCAAAATGACCTTCCATGAGGTCGTGGAACTCAATGAGAACTGACGCGGAAGCAAAAGACCAAAAATATGACAAATAAGCCCCCAGGGGCAAAATAGTCATTTCTAAAAATTATGGACTCGGGTGCCATAGAGCACACCACTAGAAGGACAACGAAAAACTAATCAAGATGGACTCAAGAATCACTTGATTCGAAGTCCGAATGAAGAAAATATGAAACTCCAAAGTTTCATAAAAATCACATTTTTGGGTTCTAAATTAATGCAGCAAGGGTACTTCGCAAGGCGTAAAATGGACTTTTTTGACAAAACTAAATGTAACTAAGCATACGGTTAGATAGACCAAGAAAAATTAAAGATTTTAGACTAAAGAATCACTTGATTCGGAGTCCGGACGAAGAAGATATGAAACGTTAAAGTTTCATACAAACCAACTTTTGGGTTTAAAATCAGTACGGCAAGGGTATTTTACAAGGGGTAAAATGGTCTTTTAAGATATAATTTGATGCAATCATGTATACCGTTATATAGACTAGCGAAAACTAATAAACTTAGACTAAAAAATCACTTGATTTGGAGTCGAGACGAAGAAGATATGAAGCCTCAAAGTTTAAAAAAAAACAGCTTTCTGGGTTAAAATCTGGGCAGGACCTGCACAGATTTTTGGACTTCAAATGTGGTTTTGAGGGCTTAAACCAAATTTTTTGGCAAAAAGTTGTGAACAAACACCCCCCCCCCCAAATCATGTTTTCTATATGACCATGTCAAGAGAAGATTTTATTTTACAAGTGAAATACCCGAAATGCCCCTTAGATCAGCATTTTTTTCCGAAAAAACCTGGAACGACCAGATTTTCCAGATCTGCGAGTTGTTTTCGGCATCAAGATGATTTTTTTTGTAAAAACATGAAGAAGAAACCCCCTCTAAAATTACGTTTTCTACCTGGATGGTGGACGAAAACGAAAAATAAATACTATGAGGTACCCAGAATGCCTCTATATCAGATTATGCAAAAAAGTGCAAAATGAATTCACAAGAGGCTCAAAACATAAACGATATGGTTTTGCCCGGAAATGACCATGTACGCAAACGTAACTTTCCTATTTGGACGTGCTACAATGGTCCATGACTTAAAAATACCACCGATGCAAAATTCGACCCCCCAACGGGCAAAAAGGCAAAAATAGAACTTGGAATGAAAACTCGGAATCCAAAAATAGAAAACGGGGTCAAATGACCGTTTGGCCCTTCGCCACACTTCAAACATGATTTATAAGACCATGTGAAAGAATGAAAACGGAATTCCCACACCCAATGCAACCATGGTGAGACAATGACTTGGAATTTTTCCATATTTTCCTAATATTTCAAGAAGTTAGAAGTTACAAAAAATTCAATATACATGTCAATGGCCTCTGGCCTCATTTCATACATGTTGAATACATTGAAAGGAGTGCACTTAAGTGCACATTATATACATGGAATCAAAGAATACAAGTTTTACATATAAGTCTACAAAATGACATTTCATGCTAACATTTGCATGAAATGGAAACTTGAAAGCTACACGACATCCAAGGAATGCTAAGCATCACGAACCAAGTCTTTGAACCTGAAATATGCCCCAGTAACGTAGGGGTGAGCAACATAAAGCTACTCGTAGGAGATGAGCATACATCGACCTAGCATTTTACAATTTCATCACCTTAAGGTGAAACATGACAAAGGGGCTCATGCCACCTAACGTCTATGTCAAAGTGAAACTCAGGGTGCATCTTAAGCTATCATGGAGCATAAGCAATAAGAATCATGATGCATATACACATATGAAACAAGTCAAGTTTGGGATAATCCAAAGAACACGATAAGAATTATACACGGAATCAAGAATAAGGCATAATATCTATGCAAGTATACAAGGATGGAACATTCCATATAACAAGACAATAAGTATGCTCGGACATATGTTAACAAGAATTACATTATCGATGCAATTAACATGACAAGGAGTATACTTGAAATCACGAATGGGGCATAATATCTATGTTCCAATTGAATCTATAGGATCAATCCTAAACTACATTAGAACATAAAAACACAAATTACAATTTTAATGCCATCTAACCAACATTAGAACTTCTAATACAACGCGTAAAGCATGATTTCTCTAAGTTAATATCTTACAACTTAAAATGGGAAATCAACAAAGAAACAACAAGTCACAACATCATCTAGTTATCAACTTGAAATATCAACGACATCCCCAAGTTTTCAACGTCCTAGCCGTAGCCAAACAACGACATCCCCAAGTTTCCAAAATCAACAAGTTGTGCAACAACGTATATATCAGCATGTATGTACAAGATAATTAACTATCTACCATGCACAACAAAATTTGGAAACCTATACATGGTCTAAGTCCACAACTAATATGATATGATGGATGTCGAATCTTCAGTGTGCGATTCGTTACACGCTATGCATGAAAGAAGTGAAATACGAAGTGTGCAAATCATTACACAAGGCAACAATATATTCAATAAGGAAAACATATTCTCATGAGTATAAACATAGCAACTATGTTATCCAATGCTCAAAACATAACCAAATGAATATGCAACAAGTCCAAGTCCATGATTTGAATATAGAAACCACTTCTAAAACACAACTAGATCATGGAGCAAATTGATAGAATTTAAATCGATAAACACAATTAAATTCTCTAGATTCCGATTCAATTCCAAATAACCACAATTTAATACATGTTAAAGGACATGGCATAGTCATCACCTATATCCATTCTAAAACTCAATTAGGTTGTTGGAACAACAAAGTAGAAATTTAATTAAATCATGCTAATTTAAATCCCATGGTTCTAAAACAACTTCTAATAGTTCCAAAGTAATATACGCTAGTAAATAAGTCATGATCAAGACAATTATCAAGTTAAAAACTGAATTAAGCTAAGGGAACCATTAAATAGATTTTAATTAATTCTTTTAATTAAAATCCCTAGATTTTCAAACTTAATCAAATGCTCTCAATTTAACATATCTTAGAGAACGTGCGAAGGACTAATGTCAGATCACATTACAAGTTTATTTCATTCAATTTACGACTATGTGAATTAAACTTTCACTAAAGTTAAATACAAAGTAAAAGTTGCAATTCTCATGCAATTAATCCCAGTTTAATATATGTGAACAACTATACCAAAGCCTAATTTTCTAGCATGCCACAAATCAATTCCAAGTTGTATATCACCATGAGAATTAAATCTTAAACAAGGAAATTAATTAAATGAAAGGTTTCAAAACCTCACCGAATATTTTAAATCGAATATATGTGAAGCTATATGGCATGTAGATCAAGAATATCAAGTCGGAATTCAAATAGAGTGAATAGTGCACTCGGGGTAAATTAATTAATTAAATTAATTAATAATTACTAATTTTCAAAACACCTCCAATTACTTTCAAATTAAACTATGTTAGAGAGCATGCTAAAGCCTAATTTAATATGCTAACACATATTGATTTTAAGCTAGTTAAGGCCATGTGATTTAATATTTTATTCAAGATAAATATTAAATAAAATCTTTAATACTTGTTCAAATTCCCTCAATTTAATATATGTCGATGACCATATTATAGAGCATTATATTACCATGCTACATATTTAAAACAAGTCATAAGTAACTGGAAAAATCAAATCCAATACAAGAAAATGAAATAATGAAATCTCTAAATTTCATATTTAAGCATGCAATCAAGTTGTATAAGCATCAATAGCATGTTATATAACAAGAATTAAACCTATAACACCTCCTACCTCAATTTGAGATGAAGACCTCAAATCCCCACTGAAAAAAAAGTGCTCTGAATTCGACGATACCGAGAGGTTTTGTCGGGGACAACACTGTGAATAAGAATCCGCAAGAAGCCCCATAAAAATCTCAACTTGACTCCAAACCTGAACTCGAAAAATCATCGGAAATGGATTCTAAGAGGGCAAAAGGTAGAGCACGTCGAGGGAAGCAATAAATGCTAAGGCCGAAGGATTTCTACCAAGGAAATCAAGTGGAGGATAAGAAAGAGTGAAGGCAGCTCCTTGGGCTCCCATGGCTGCCAGCCCAGTGGAGGAAGAAGGTCTGAAAATCTGATTTTAAAAATTAGGGCAACCTATTTATAGAAATCTCAAAAAGTGCCCCGAAAGGGCCCCGCTGGGTCTAGAAAAGTGTATTTTGAGCAAACGCGCTAAAATGGCAAAACTCCATGAACAAAAAAGATTTAAAATAAGAAAATATGAACAATTGAAGAACGGCGTCGATAACTGAGTCTCGAGTAGAAAGTTATGCCCCGAACAAGTTCGGTGGCAACCAGGTCCAGAAACTCTGAAACTGGAGAAAAACGAACAGAACGGAATTCTATGAATTTACAAGTCAACAAAAAGTGAAAATGAATCCCGTACGAGGATCCAGGCTCCAGACGAGACATTTTGCAATAACTTTCGTTAATTGCACAATGGCCCCTATAAAAAGGTTCAACTGCGAAACTTCCCCAGAATGAAAATATCTTCCGAAAGATATTTTCTTAGATGCCCCTGAAATAAAATATCTTCAAAAGATATTTATGAAAAACACCCCAAGAAATGAAATTAATTCCAAAGATTTATGCATCCATGCCTATATGGGCACCGAGAGCAACCAGAGTACTTTCTTGTAAAAGTAAAGATACGTATTTCATGGAAACCACTCATGATAAGGATACGTGAAGTCAAAAATCAACTCCGAGCTTGAAAAGTGAGGTTATGCCAAAAACTGACAAACGGAGATAAGACGAAATAGGGAAAATGACATAATAGGGAAAAGACGAAATAACGCATAGTGTCCGAAAAACGAAAAATGCGAAAATGACTTGGTCCTCAAAGGAAGTTGTCAATAAATATGAAAGAGTCTTATGACACTAAGCGGCACGAAACAGAGCTCAGAAAAAAAAAATTAAACGAAAAAAATTCGTTCGTAAAATTTATGGAAAAAGGAAAGGAAGGCAAATAATCGGGTCGTTACAACCCACCCTCCTTAAAGAAATTTCGTCCCCGAAATTAGGAACATACCAGAGAGAACAGAATAATGACCGAACTAAAGGTCAAATCCAAGGACAGCTCACAATGCACTGAAGGACAAATCCTGAAGTCTAAAGATCAACTGAAGGAATGTGAAAACATGAACTGAAATAACACCCCATACGAATCGGCACGTTAACTCAACGTCAACTACTAAGAGAATCCCGAGACAACGAAACGTTGAAACATGATAGAAGAAGAGAATGATAAGGCAGTACGAACAGTGACCAGAACCCGCCCACACTTACTCGTTAGCAAGGTAGCATGACAGTATAAGGCACTAGTTCGTAACATGCCCCAAAAGGGAACTTTTCGATACCAATGACATCAATGTCGAAAATGATCATTACCAAAGGCACTACAGAAATCAGGCATCTGCGAGAGTTGGGGTAGCTAATCCCAAAACTCTGACAACAATGACACTGGCACCATTACGCTTAAGGCCTTATATCTAGAAGGCACGAAGGAAAAGGAAATGAAACGGTGCTTCCCTGGCCCACATCTCACTCCACCAGACAAGAATTGCGATTCTACACTCACATGAGCCTTACTCGCATCTTGGCCCTCAAAAATCCATTTATTTCCAGAAAATCTGTGCTGCCAGGTTTTGCAAATTTTTAGTACAAATGTAGTTGATACTATTCATCGACTTTTTTTTGAAAATCGTCATGACCGATCCGAAACTTCCGGAGGTCTTGTGGGTGTATTTTAAGATTGCATTTTCAATTTAGGTAATTTAAAAACCTCCCGAAGCCCTATTTCCAAAACTTGGGCAGTAGCTCGGATTGGTTTTTTTTCTCTTGACCTGATTTTCTTTGGGGCATTCCTGGCATTTTACAATGCATTTTTTTTGTTTCCGTCCTCAATCGGGGTAGAAAACTTGATTTTAAGGGGGGTTTCTTCTTTGAGTTTTTCCAAAAAAGTCCATTTAGATGCCTGTTTTTACTCTCAGTTGCAGCAGTGGTGGGATGTCCTCGTCGGGCCGCCACGACATCATTTTTGTTTTTGATCTTTCTCCTTTGTCCGGACTCTGAATGATGAAATTCTTGAGTCCATTATGATTAATTTTTTATTGTCCTTCCAACGGTGTGCTCGATAGCACTTGAATCCACTTTTTACAAAATGACTATTTTGCCCTTAGGTTCTTTTTATCCGTTTTTGAAACGACACTTCTATATTTGTTTCCTTTGGGTTCCATGACCTCATTGAGGGTCACATTGGTGTCTTAGAGACGCATTGTATCGCTAGAGACCATTGTTTCACCTTTCGCTTCCACATTTCGGATCCATTATCGGATCATCTTTTGGTCATCACTAACGCACCGGGTTTACAAAACTTGGGCCGTCACAAGTGGTATCAGAGTTCCTAGGATCAAAAACCTTAGGACGACGGGTTTTGGGTGCATATTATGCTTTTGTTGCCATGCTCTATGTGTTTATATGCTTTATGATAACATGTTTTGGTTGATAACATGTTTATGTGCTTACGTGCTACATGTTGTATGCCGTTCGTTTAGCATTGTTTTATTCTAATGTAAAGAGCATGACATGTGACGTATGCTAGAGTAGAATTGTATATGCATAATTATGTTACATATTTGGCATGACACGGGATTGGTCATTGAGGCACGAGTTGAGGTTGATGGTGATTATAGTAACAGTTTCGTGGTAGTATAAGTTGTTGTCGACCTAGTATTGGTTTTAAGGTAGGTGGATGGTCACCTTTTGTTTAGGCTCTCGTGAGATGAGTTGTTTGGCGTTACCATAATGCTGGATTTGTTGGTTTGGGGCCATTATGAGGTTATGGACCTCTTAGGATCCTTGATTGTTCAGGATGATTCCTCTAGAACTTGCATTTTTCGTGGGCGGTTATGTTGTGGGTGGGTGCATGGCACTGTCATGCTACCCTACTGGCATGCTGCATATGCAGTTCGGATGGAATCAGTATCGATTTTGTTTTGATAGGCGTTGTCCTTTTGATTGATGATGATGGTGTTTGTTTTGGGGATCAGTCGTGGTGATTGATTTGGTTGTTGTTGGCATGGCTATAGTTGCCATTTTCTTTGGAGTTCTCCTAGAGTGATGACACTTTTAGGATCAAGTCGATTGATTGATGTTTCGGATAGAGAGAGCATTGCATTGTTAGCGTCACTTGTAGTGTCACCTCTAGATTTGGAGTTAGATTGTTAGAGTCTTACCATTGTGGTAAGGGCTCACATTTGTTTTGAGACAGGTTGATGTCGTACTGGTTTTTGGAGACAGTTTATGGCTAGGACGGTCCTTCCTTTTGCTTAGACACTCTAGGACACGATATCCATAGGGTTCACTGTTGCATCATTTTGTCTTTTGCGGTTTCGTTTACTACCATGTTAGTAGTATGATTTATGATGTTGTGATATATTTGCCTTCTTGTTGTGTGGCATTAGCATGCCTTCCTTATATGCTTAGAGATGCCATACTGTTATTACGCTTTAATGACATGCTTTTGTGCTTACGTGTAGACGTGTTGCATGTACCTTTGATTTTTATCTATGTGAGTAGATTTCTTTCTGGTAGTTGCATTCCTTGTTATATGCATGATTTTCAGGGTTGGTTTTCCCTTTTGTTTTCCCTTGGTTTCACGTGGAGTGTATGTAGGTTTCCATAAGGGTTTCGCTGTGAGATTCCTTGTAGAGGAGTTGTCACATTTGTTCCATCTTGAGCTATCCACTTCCCTAAGATGGGAAGGATGCTCCATTTTTATGTTGTCATATCGACACTTGTAGGAGGATAGGGTTTATTCTCTTTTCTTGGTTCGTGTTAAGGACTTTACAAGGAGTGAGTCTCTTCTTTTCGTTGCGTTGTGCACAGTTCTTAGTTGGTTAGTCCGTGAGGATCACCATTGTTGTTTTGAGTCCTTGGTGAGGATTTGATGGATTTTGGTTGACTTACTTCCATATAGGGGGTGAAGTCTTTGACCTTGTTGTCTTTCATTTCAGAGATGGGGTTGTGGTGTTGTCCTTTTTAGGACTGGTGGATCCCTTTCTTTCGTGTCTTCCTTGGGGAGTTTTTGCTGTGGTTGTTGACGGAATTGTGGTGCTCAGTGTGAGTTGATTAGTGTGAGATCATTTTATGGGGACTTGTGTCCATATCATTGAGGATTTGTTTGATTCGTGAGGTAAGCTCGATGCACTTTTGAGAATGTCTTCCTGAGACTTGTTTTCATTTTGGAGGCCTTGATGTGGTTGACTCTTAGGAAGAATTTCGGAGGATCGCTGTTGGATATGGCTTGTTATGGAGATTCTCGTCCTAGGTATAACTAGGCATGGTTTTGAGGAATCGTAGTTCCAGTGGTTTTTATGGATCGATAGAAATTGAGGAATTTTGATTTAGCTTGGTGTTGCAAAGCATGGTTTTGAGAGATTCATCTTGTGACCTTAGTTGTTGGCATTTTGATGTGTGCGCCACTTAGTGGATTTGTATTTTGAGGATTTAGTTATCCGTGATAGGGATGTGGATCTGATGTTTGATTATGGTGTAGTCTTGTAGTTGATCTGTTTCAGGGAGATGTGAAGGACTTTCGATGAAATGTCTTATTGTGAGGTTCGTTTTGATTTCTGTAGGCGTTGATTTGCTTGATAAGTTTTGGATTCCTGATTAATGTTGTTAATAGGGGTATTTTGAGACATTGGAGATGTTGGTTTTGTTGTATTGAGAATTTAAGGCCTTAAGCATAGCGGTACCTATGGCATTGTTGTCAGAGTTTTGGGATTGGCTAGGATGGTCTGGCCAGACATCTTTGGACCATATCTCAACTCTCACAAAATATTGGTCCTCGTAGTGCTTTTGGTAATGATCATATTTGACATTGATGTCATTTGTATCGAGAGGTTTCTTAGGTAGACCGAGTGGGGGGCAGGTTATGAATTAGTGCCTTATACTGCCATGCTACCGTACAACCGTACAAAGTTGTGTGTTGTGGGTGAGTACTAGTTGCCATTAATGCTACCTTACTGACGAGTAAGTGTGGGCGGGCACTAGGCACTATCATTGCTACCACACATTTAGGTACGTCGTGGGCGGGTTCTGGTCGCTATTCGTACTGCCGCATCGTCTTGTTCGGTACCCAGATATGATACGTGGTTATCTTGGAGATCTTTTGGTGGTCGTTGTTAGGTCGGTATGATGGTTCATCTAGAGGGATGTTTACGGTTGTTGTCTTCCGTTCCTTTGTCTCACCTTGGGTTTTGTGTGTGAGTTCCGACTTGTTCGGTGGCCATTTAGTCACTTTCCTTTTGAGAGGTTGTCCTGTCATTAGCACGTTAGTGTGAATGACATTTATCTGTGCGTTCTCTTTCAGCTTTGGGATTGCTTTTGTATCGCGTTGTGTGGGATACTCAGAAATGTACTTCGTAGTTATCCTGGTTTCACCATTTTGTTCTGGTTGGGGCTGGATTTCGGGGACGAAATCCCTTTAAGGTGGGAAGGTTGTAATGACCCGGATTTTCATGGATATTTTTTTTTCCGTTGTTTTTCCTTTCTGAGTTCAGTTCCTCTTCGCTTAGTGTCATCTCGAGTGCTCTGGAGTGATTTCCAAGACTCTTTCCTATGGATTGACAACTTCCTTTGAGGACCGAGTCGTTTCTGCATTTTTCATTTTTCGACACTATTCACTTTTCGTCATTTTCCCTATTTCATCCTTTTCCCTATTTTGTCTTTTCCCCATTTGACACTTTGTTGGCGTAACCATACTTCTTGTGTTCGGAGTTGGTTTTTGACTTCATGTATCTCCATCTTGAGTGGTTTCCACGAAATACGTATCTTTACTTTCGCAAGAAAGTACTCTGGTTGCTCCCGGTGTCCATAGGGGAATGGATGCAAAGTTTTTTGAAATTATTTTCTTTTCTTGGGGTGTTTTTCGTAAATATCTTTTGAAGATATTTTATTTTAGGGGTTTTTAAGAAAATATTTTTGGAAGATATTTTCATTCTAGGCCATAAGTGCAGTTTTCACTTTTTGGAGGGGCCATTGTGCAATTAATGAAAGTTATTGCAAATGTCTTGTTTTGAGCCTAGATCCTCATACAGGATTCATTTTCACATTTCATCGAGTTGTGTACTCTTGGAATTTCCTCCTGGTCGATATTTTCCAGTTTCATGGTTTCTGGCCCCGGTTTGCGCCAAACTTGTTTTGGGCATAACTTTCTGCTCAGGACTCAGTTTTTGACGTCGTTTCTTCCGTTGTTCATATTTTATCATTTTGAATCTTTTTCATTCATAAAGTTTTGCCATTTGAGTGTGTCTACTCAAATTGTACTTTTTCAGACCCGGCGGGGCCTGTTCAGGGCACTTTTTGAAATTTCTCTAAAAGGGGGGTGAGATATTTCATTTTTCATCTTCTCTCCTCTTCATGCACGACCTGGAGCTCCCATGGCAGTCCAAGGGGTGCTGCCACCTTCTCTCTCCTCTTTTGAGCTTCATTCCTTCGTCAGAATATAGAAGGGCCTTTGCGTTTAGTGTTCGTGTTGACTACGCGCTCTTTCACCCTTATTAGAACCCATTTCTGACCATTCTTTGAGTTTGGGTTTGAAGTCAAGTTATGATTTTGATGGGGCTTCCTTGGGGGTTATGTGCACGGTGTAGTCCCCGACAAAACCTAGAAGTTTCGTCGGATTCGGAGCGGTTTCCATTTGGTGGCTTTTGAAATTTTCATCTCAAATTGAGGTAGGAAATGTTTTAGGATTTTATATGTGTTGTATTGAGTGTTTCTCATGATTATGTAACTTATATGTATGCCTTGTATCAAATTTAAAAAGTTAGTAATTTTTATTTCTTTGTATAAGATTTAAAATTCATGATGATATATAACTTTGATTTGAATTGTGGCATGCTAGAAAATGATGTTTTAATATGTTTGTTAACATATATTAAATTGGTATGGATTGAATAAAAATTTCATATTTTATTTAATATTTATCTTTTGTGAAAGATTAAATCCCATGGCCATACCTTGTATGAAATTGACTTGTGATATGCTTTTAAATTATGTCTTGGTATGTTGTTTAACATACTTTAATTTGAGAGGAATTGGACAAGTATGAAAATCTAGAGATTTTAATTAAAATTATTAATTAAAATCTAATGAAGGGTTCCATTGGCCTAATTAAGTGTTTAACTTTATATTGTGATAACTATGACTTATGTTCTAGCATATGTTAATTTGGAACTATTTGAAGTTGTTTTAGAAGTTAGGGATTTGATTATCATGATTTAATTAAATTCCACTTTATTGTTCTTATGGCCTAATCGAGTTTTGATGTGGTGTATGTAATGACCATGCTATATTGTTTATCATGTATTAATTTGAGGCCATTTGATTGAGATTTGAAACCTAGGGAATTTAATTAGTTTATTGATTAACTCATGTATTTGACATTGATAGTATGTTTAAAGCATGACTTTTGACTTATAATGGATTTATGAGTTATATTTCAATATTGGATCATATTGTTATAGCGCGTAACAAATCGCGCTCTGAAGATTCGACATGTGATGTTATTATAGCGCGTAACGAATCATGCTCTGAAGATTCGACATTGTCATCCTATAGTTGTTGTGGATTTAGAGCATGTGTTGTGTGGTTACAACCTACTTGTGCATGAAGGTAGTTTCGTGTACTGTTTAATACGTATATAATTAGATTTCTAGTTGATAATCAGAGAATCTATGTCTTGATGTGTGGTATTAGATATTCTAATTATGCTAAATTGTTATATTTAGTTGATGTTGTATTTTAGACTTCAAGTTGATAACCTTGAGAACTACTATGTTGTTGCTTTGTGTAAGCATGCTCCTATGTTGTTGCTTTGTGTAAGCATGACCCTATGTTGTTAAAATTGCATGAATGAGGTGATTGATGCTAGAAATGATCTTAGGTAGTTAGGATGCTCTCTGAGTCTCACCTTGACATAGACGTTAGGTGGAATGAACCACAATAATTAAATCATGCAATTTGTAAAACTTTAGGTCGATGCATGCTCATTTCCTACGAGTAGCTTTATGTTACTCACCCCTACGATACTGGGGCATATTTCAGGTACAGGATACAAGATTGGAGATTGCAATTGCTTGGGTGATTTGCTGAGTTAAGCTTCTTTAGAAGCATTCTTGTTCACATGCAAGTGTCAGCATGTTCATGATTTGTCTATGAAATGTAATTTTTCTAACTTGGAGGTTTGACATGTCAAATGTTGTAAATATATTGTAATGAGGCCATAGGCCATTGTAGAACATCTATTTTATCATATTACATACACTTGCATGCTCACTTTGGCAAACAATACCTTCCTTGATGAAATAAAAATCTAAAGTTGCATATTTTTTTTGTTTGACCCTATTATGTTACAGGGGCATTTCGGGTATTTCAAAATGATTTTTTTTCATTTTTCCTCATGAGTCACGTATAAACTTGATTTTGAGGGGGGTTTCTTTTTTTGTTTTTCCAGAAAACATTATCTTGGCCCTAAAAAATCCATTTATTTCCAGAAAATCTGTGCTGCCAGGTTTTGCAAATTTTTAGTACAAATGTAGTTGGTACTATTCATCGACTTTTTTTTGAAAATCGTCACGACTGATCCGAAACTTTCGGAGGTCTTGTGGGTGTATTTTAAGATTGTATTTTCAATTTAGGCAATTTAAAAAGCTCCCGAAGCCCTTTTTCCAAAACTTGGGCAGTAGCTCGGATTGGTTTTTTTTTCTCTTGACCTGATTTTCTTTGGGGCATTTTACAATGTATTTTTTTTGTTTCCGTCCACAATCAGGGTAGAAAACTTGATTTTAGGGGGGTTTCTTCTTTGAGTTTTTCCAAAAAAGTCCGTTTAGATACCCGTTTTTACTCTCAGTTGCAGCAGTGGTGGGATGTCCTCGTCGGGCCGCCACGACATCATTTTTGTTTTTGATCTTTCTCCTTCGTCCGGACTCTGAATGATGAAATTCTTGAGTCCATTATGATTAATTTTTTATTGTCCTTCCAGCGGTATGCTCGATAGCACTTGAATCCACTTTTTGCAAAATGACCATTTACCCCTAGGTTCTTTTTGTCCGTTTTTGAAATGACACTTCTGCATTTGTTTCCTTTGGGTTCCGTGACCTCATTGAGGGTCACATTGGTGTCTTAGAGACGTATTTTGTCTCTAGAGACCGTTGTTTCACCTTTCGCTTCTGCATTTCGGATCCATTATCGGGTCATCTTTTGGTCATCACTGACGCACCGGGTTTACAAAACTTGGGCCGTCACAACTACATTAGAACATCAAAACACAAATTACAATTTCAGTGCCATCTAACCAACATTAGAACTTCTAATACAACGCGTAAAGCATGATTTCTCTAAGTTAACATCTTGCAACTTAAAATGGGAAATCAACAAAGAAACAACAAGTCACAACATCATCTAGTTATCAACTTGAAATGAAATGCGAAATCAAATAAAGTGGATACTTGGACGTCACGCCGGATCAAACCGACAATGTGGTTACTTTAGGGTTACTAGCCCATGGGTAACCTCCCTATATGCGCACTAGACTATATAGAGGGACTATCCCCCGTACTAGAACCACGTCCTAGAAGTAGCCAAACAACGACACCCGAAGTTTCCAAAATCAACAAGTTGTGCAACAACGTATATATCAGCATGTATATACAAGATAATCAACTATCTACAATGCACAACCAAATTTGGAAACCTATACAATACATGTACTAAGTCCACAAATAATATGATATGATGGATGTTGAATCTTCAGTGTGCGATTTGTTACACGCTATGCATGAAAGATGTTAAATACGAAGTGTGCAAATCATTACACAAGGCAGCAATATATTCAATAAGGAAAACATATTCTCATGAGTATAAACATAGCAACTATGTTATCCAATGCTCAAAACATAACCAAATGAATATGCAACAAGTCCAAGTCCATGATTTGAATATAGAAACCACTTATAAAACACAACTAGATCATGGAACAAATTGATAGAATTTAAATAGATAAACACAATTAAATTCTCTAGATTCTGATTTAATTCCAAATAACCTCAATTTAATACATGTTAAAGGACATGGCATGGTCATCACCTATATCCATTCTAAAACTCAATTAGGTTGTTGGAACAACAAAGTAGAACTTTAATAAAATCATGCTAATTTAAATCCCAAGGTTCTAAAACAACTTCTAATAGTCCCAAATTAATATATGCTAGTAAACAAGTCATGATCAATACAATTATCAAGCTAAAAACTTAATTAAGCTAAGGGAACCATTAAATAGATTTTAATTAATTCTTTTAATTAAAATCCCTAGATTTTCAAACTTAATGAAATGCTCTCAATTTAACATATCTTAGAGAACATGCCAAGGACTAATGTAAGATTACATTACAAGTTTATTTCATTCAATTTACGACCATGTGAATTAAACTTTCACTAAAGTTAAATACAAAGTAAAAGTTGCAATTCTCATGCAATTAATCCCAATTTAATATATGTGAACAACTATACCAAAGCCTAATTTTCTAGCATGCCACAAATCAATTCCAAATTGTATATCTCCACAAGGATTAAATCTTATACAAGGAAATTAATTAAATGAAAGGTTTCAAAACCTCACCGAATATTCTAAATCAAATATATGTGAAGCTATATGGCATGTAGATCAAGAATATTAAGTCGGAATTCAAATAGAGTGAATAGTGCACTCGGGGCAAATTAATTAATTAAATTAATTAATAATTACTAATTTTCAAAATACCTCCAATTACTTTCAAATTCAATTATGGTAGAGAGCATGCTAAGGCCTAATTTAATATGCTAACACATATTGATTTTAAGCTAGTTCAGGCCATATGATTTAATATTTTATTCAAGATAAATATTAAATAAAATCTTTAATACTTGTTGAAATTCCCTCAATTTAATATATGTCAATGACCATATTATAGAGCATTATATTACCATGCTACATGTTTAAAACAAGTTATAAGCAACCGGGAAAATCAAATCCAATACAAGAAAATTAAATAATAAAATCTCTAGATTTCATATTTAAGCATGCAATCAAGTTGTATAAGCATCAATAGCATGTTATATAACAAGAATTAAACCTATAACACCTCCTACCTCAATTTGAGATGAATACCTCAAATCCCACTGAAAAAAAAGTGCTCTGAATTCGACGATACCGAGAGGTTTTGTCGGGGACAACATCGCGAACAAGAATCCCCAAGAAGCCCCATGAAAATCTCAACTTGACTCCAAACCCGAACTCAAAAAATAGTCGGAAATGGATTATAATAAGGGCAAAAGGTAGAGCACATCGAGGGAAACAAAAAATGCTAAGGCCGAAGGATTTCTACCAAGGAAATCAAGTGGAAGAAAAGAAAGAGTGAAGGCAGCCCCTTGGGCTCCCATGGCTGCCAGCCAAGAGGAGGAAGAAGGTCTAAAAATCTGATTTTAAAAATTAGGGCAACTTATTTATAGAAATCTCAAAAAGTGCCCCGAAAGGGCCCCGCCGAGTCCGAAAAAGTGGATTTTGAGCAAACGCGCTCAAACGGCAAAACTCTGTGAACAAAAAAGATTTAAAATAAGAAGATATGAACAATAGAAGAAACGGCGTTGAAAACTGAGTCCCGAGCAGAAAGTTATGCCCCGAACAAGTTCGGCGGCAACTAGGTCCAAAAACTCTGAAACTAGAGAAAAATGACCAGAACGGAATTCTATAAATTTACAAGTCAACAAAAGTCAAAATGAATCCTGTACGAGGATCCAGGCTCCAGATGAGACATTTTGCAATAACTTTGGTTAATTGCACAATGGCCCCTACAAAAAGGGTTAACTGCGAAATTGCCCTAGCATGAAAATATCTTTCAAAAGATATTTTCTTAGATGCCCCTGAAATAAAATATCTTCAAAAGATATTTATGAAAAACAGCCCAAGAAATGAAATTAATTCCAAAGATTTATGCATCCATGCCCCTATGGGCACCAGGAGCAACCAGAGTACTTTCTTGCAAAAGTCAAGATACGTATTTCGTGGAAACCACTCACGATAAGGATACGTGAAGTCAAAAACCAACTTCGAGCTTGAAAAGTGAGGTTGTACCAAAAACTAACAAACGGAGATAAGACGAAATAGGGAAAATGACAGAATAGGGAAAAGACGAAATAACGCATAGTGTCCGAAAAACGAAAAATGTGAAAATGACTCGTTCCTCAAAGGAAGTTGTCAATCCACATGAAAGACTCTTAGAAACCAATTATGTGCACTCGAGATGACACTAAGCGGCACGAAACAGAGCTCAGAAAAGAAAATTAAACGAAAAAAATTCGTTCGTAAAATTTCAGGAAAAAGGAAAGGAAGGCAAATGATCGGGTCGTTACACATCACAAGCATGTAATAAAGCAAGAAAGTAAATTATAACACACCCTACCTCAATTTGAGATGAAAACCTCAAATCCCCACCGAAGAAAAAGTGTTATGAATCTGCCGAAACCGAAGGGTTTTGTTGGGGACTACCCAATCTACATGAATCCGAAGGAAGTCCCATGAAAATCACAACTTGTCTCTTAACCCAAACTCAAGAAATGGTCAAAAATGAATTCTAATAAGGGGTAATGGTAGAGCACGACGAGGTGAACAACAAATGCTAAGGCCGAAGGATTTCTACCAAGGAAATCAAGTGGAGGAGAAGAAAGAGTGAAGGCAACCCCTTGGGCTCCCATGGCTGCCAGCCAAGAGGAAGAAGAAGGTTGAAATCTAACTTTTTAAATTAGGGCAACCTATTTAAAGTAAGTCTCAAAAAGTGCCCCAAAATGGCCCCGCCGGGTCCAGAAAAGTGGATTTTGAGCAAACACGCTCAAACGGCAAAACTCCGTGAACAAAAAAGATTCAAAATGAGAAAATATGAACAACAGAAGAAACAACGTCAAAGATCGAGTCCCGAGCAAAGAAATATGCCTTGAACAAGTTCGGTAGCAACTAGGACTAGAAATCCCTAAAACTGGGGAAAACGACCAGAAAGAAATTCTAAGAGTATACGAATCGATGAAATATGAAAATGAATCCCATACAAGGATCCAGGCTCTAGAAGAGGCATTTTGCAATAACTTTCGTTAATCGCACAATGGCCCCAATAAAAAGGGTTAACTACGAAACTGCCCTAGAATGAAAATATCTTCCACAAGGTATTTTCTTAGATACCCCTGAAATAAAATATCCCTGAAATAAAATATCTTAAAAATATATTTACGAAAAAAACCCCAAGAAATGAAAAAGATTATGAAAAATTGTGCATCCATGCCCCTATGGACGCTTAGAGCAAGCAGAGTACTTTCTTGCAAAAGTAAAGATACGTATTTCGAGGAAACCACTCAAGATGAAGGCACATGAATTCAAAAACCAACTCCGAGCATGAGAAGTGAGGTTGTGCCAACAATGTAACAAATGGGGAAAAGACAGAATAGGGAAAAAGACGAAACAGGGAAAAGGACGAAAGACGCATAGTGTCCAAAAAGTGAAAATGCGAAAATGACTCGGTCCTCAAAGGAAGTTGTCAATTCACATGAAAGAGTCTCAGAAACCAATTCCGAGCACTCGAGATGACACTAAGCGACACGAAACAGAGCTTAGAAAAAAAAATTAAACGAAAAAAATTCATTCGTAAAATTTCAGGAAAAAGGAAAGGAAGGCAAATGACTGGGTTGTTACAACCTACCCTCCTTAAAGGAATTTCGTCCCTAAAATTAGGAACATACCAGAGAGAACAGAATAATGACCGAACAAAAGGTCAAATCAAAGGACAGCTCACAACGCACTGAAGGACAAATCCTAAAGTCTAAAGATCAACTGAAGGAACACGAAACCATGAACTAAGACAATACCTCATACGAATCGGCACGTTAACTCAACGTCAACTACCGAGAGAATCCCAAGACAACGAAACATTAAAACATGATAAAAGAAGAAAGTGACAAGGTAGTACGAACAGTGACCAGAACCCGCCCACACTTACTCGTCAGCAAGGTAGCATAACAGTATAAGGCACTAGTTCGTAACATGCCCCAGAAAGGAACTTTTCGATACAAATGACATCAATGTCGAAAATTATCATTACCGAAGGCACTACGAAAACCAGGCATCTACGAGAGTTGGGGTAGCTAATCCCAAAACTCTGACAACAATGACACTGGCACCATTACGCTTAAGGCCTTAGATTTAGAAGCCACGAAGGAAAAGGAAATGAAACGGTGCCTCCCTGGCCACGTCTCACTCCATTAGATAAGGAAAAGAAAATGAATTGTAGTCCTTTACACTCACGTGAGCCTTACTCGCATCAATTGACAGAACAGACAAGAAGGTTCCCGACATGGGTCCTTACAGAATGAATTTCTCCTATCCAAAGAGGAAACTCGTGGAACAAGAATGCATTCAAGGGATACGACAAATCCTAAGAGGCAATGCCTAAACCAGACATAAAAGTAAACAGCTAGCATGCATCATAGCAATGGACTATCTACTCAAGGTGCCACATAAGCAAACATGTCAAACAAAGATGCTTTTAAACACATAAGCGTAAAAGTACAGAAAACATGTCATCATACCGAGCATGCTATCAAACGAAGCACGTAAACATGTTATCATAGGCATATAAATAAATTAAGGTACACCAATAAAAGCATGATATGCGCCCAAAACCCGTCGTCCTAAGGTTTTCGAACCTAGGAGCTCTGATACCACCTGTGACGACCTTGGTTTTTAGGCCAGCGTGTCCATAAGGATGATCCGATAACGGATCCGAAATGCGAAAGCAAAAATAGAAAACAAGACTCTAAGAAGTCAAAGTGACCTTCCATGAGGTCGTGGAACTCAATGAGAACTGATGCGGAAGCAAAAGGTCAAAAATATGACAAATAAGCCCCAGGGGCAAAATAGTCATTTTACATAGAAATAGCGTCCCTAGAATGTAAATTATTCTCGAGACACATCCATGACTTCTCGTGAAGTCACGGAACTCAAAAGAAAGTAGTGGAAGCGAATTACAAGAAAATCGGACAAAAACTAGCCTCAAGGGCAAAATAGTCATTTCAAAAAATATATAAAATCGGGTGCTACCGAGCACACCGCTGGGAAGACAGTGAAAAATTAATCAAGTTAGACTCAAGAATCACTTGATTCGGAGTCCGGATGGAAGAGAAAAGTCAAAACAAAGTTTTGACGTCGCCAAGACCGTGAATAGTAACTTGGGTAAAATGTTGAAGTTTGTGTGCCGTTTTGAGGTACTAACCGATGTTTTTTGGAAAAACATGAAGAAGAAACCCCAATTAAAATAATTTTTCCAAGCTGACCATATCCAAAGAAAAATTTATTTTTGAAGTGAAATCCCCAAAATGACCCTACAACAGACTTGTTCATATAGTGCAAATGCGCACAGGAAATCAGATTTTGGCGCGGGGTTTTCGGGTCCGAGATGACATTTTCTGGAAAAATGTTGGCTAGAAACCCCCCTTAAAATCACGTTTTCTATATGACCATGCTAAGAACAGAATTTATTTTTCAAAGGAAATTCCCGAAATGCCACTAGATCAGAACTGAACAAGAGGGTAAAAAGTTATACAGGATCTGAGATCGGAAACGGGCTACCAAACGAATTTTTCTACAAAAACTCAAAGAAGAAACCCTCCCTCAATTCGAGTTTTCTACCCGTCATCGAGATGGAATCTAATAAAACTCACTGTAAAATACCCAAAATGCCCCTCCATGAAATCTGATCATGAGGGTCCAAAAAGCTGCTAAATGAAAAACAGAAAGCTGAACTTTGCGATGGGTTTCCGGCACCAAGACGACATTTTCTGGAAAAACACAAAAAAGAAACCCCCCCTAAAATCACATTTTCTAAGCGACCATATAAAGATCAGAAATTATTTCCTGAAGGAAAAACCCAAAATGCCCAAAAATCAGATTATGCAACAAAACTTCAAAATGAGTCCATAGGAAACTCAAAACACAAACGAAAGGGTTTTTCATAGAAACGATCATGCAGACAGACGTAACTAGTGATTTTGAGCACGCGGTAATGGTCCATGGCTCCCGAAAATGGCCGAGTCAAAATCCGACACCCCAAGACCAAAAAGACAAAAATGAACTTGAAATAGGAAAAATGAAAACCAAAATCAGGAAATGGTTTCAAATGATCATTTGGCCCTTGACCACACTTCATGCAAGATAAATGAGACCTAGTGGAGGTGCCGGAACACACTTTACACCACCCAATTTAAAAATGAACCCTTAAAGGCTCGGTTTCTACTATTTAGCCCAAAAATGCAATATGTGAACTAAAATGCAAAATTGAACACTAAATGGTGTTTGGCCATTGGCCATACCTCACATATGGCAAATAAATGCTAAAGGATGAATTACATACACAATGCACACACCAGTGCGAAAATGAGATATTGAAACCAAGTTTTCATGTTTTTCTCATTAAAGGCAAAATTTTACATTTTTCAATATACATGGATTACAAATGAAGTTTGGCCCTTGGCCACATATTATATACATATAATGAATACCAAAAAGTGTGCTTAAGCACATAATACAAGTTTTGTACAAAAGGCTATAAAATGATATTCCATGCTAACATTTGCATGAAATAGAAACTAAAAAGCTAGAAACCATCCTAATGAACAGCAAGCATCATGAAGAATGTCTTCATACCTGATCAAAACCCCCAGTAACTTTGGGGTGAGTAAACAAGTTTACTCGTAGAGAATGAGCATGCATCGACTCGATTTCTTGAAGATTTTTAGGACTGACATGATGTAGTTTAAAGGGATCATGCTACCCAATGTCTATGTCAAAGTGAGACTCAGGGATCATCTTAACCTATCATAAAGTATAAAAAATAAGAATCATGATGTATATACATATGTGAAACAAATTAAGATTGGAATAATCCAATTGATATAACAAGTTTATAGTTAACATGAATCACATTTTCAATGTAATTGAACTAGGTCTAGAGTAATCCATACAACATGACAAAAGCATATTTGAATACAAGTTAATAAGAATCATATTATCCATGCAATTCAATAACCTAAGAGCAAGTTATTCAATGCAACAAAGCATAAACTCTTAAAGCCTTTAACTTAAAATCTAAAGCATGAAAATGATAGGAGTGGGTCATGCCACCTAACGTCTATGTTCAAAATGTATCTATAGGATCATTCTTAAGCTATATTAGAACATCAAAACACAATTTACAATATCGATGCAATTTAACTAACATTGGAACTTCTAATGCAACGCATAAAGCACAATTTCGCAAAGTTAACATCATATAACTTAAAATGGAAAGACAAATAAGGAACAACAAGTTACAACATCATCTAGTTATTAACTTGAAAATGAAATGCGAAATCAAACAAAGGAGATACTCAGACATTAGTCGGATCAGGCCGACACCTTGGTTACTTTAGGGTTACTAGCCTATGGTAAACCTCCCTATGTGCGATTCGTTACACGCTATGCATGAAAGATGTTAAATACGAAGTGTGTAAATCATTACACAAGGCAACAATATATTCAATAAGGAAAACATATTCTCATGAGTATAAACATAACAATTATGTTATCCAATGCTCAAAACATAACCAAATGAATATACAACAAGTCCATGTCTAGGATTTTGATATAGAAACGACTTTCAAACACAATTAAATCCATGACTCAATTAGATAGAATTTAATTAAATAAAAATAATTAAATTCCCTAGATTCTAATTCAATTCCAAATAACCTCAAATTAATACATATTAAAGAACATGGCATGGTCATCACCTATATCCATTCTAAAACTCAATTAGGTTATTAGAACAACAAAGTAGAACTCTAATTAAATCATGCTAATTTAATTACCAAGAATCTAAAACAACTTCAAATGGTCCACAATTGATATATACTAGTAAACAAGTCATGGCCAATACAAATATCAAGTTAAAAACTTAATTAAGCTAAAGGAACCATTAAATAGATTTTAATTAATTCTTTTAATTAAAATCCCTAGATTTTCAAACTTAACCAAATGCTCTCAATTTAACATATCTTAGAGAACATGCCAAGGACTAATGTAATATCACATTACAAGTTTATTTCATTCAATTTACAACCATGTGAATTAAACTTTCACTAAAATTAAATATAAAACAAAAGTTACAATTCTTATGCAATTAATCCCAATTTAATATATGTGAACAACCATACAAAAGCTTAATTTTCTAGCATGCCATAATTCAATTCTAAGCTGTATATCACCATGAGGATTAAATCTTAAACAAGGAAAATTAAATTCCATACTAGAAAATAAATAATCAAAAATTGTAGATTTAATTTCCAAGCATGCAATTGAGTTGAATAAGCATCACAAGCATGTAGTAAAGCAAGAAAGTAAATTATAACACCCCTTACCTCAATTTGAGATGAAAACCTCAAATCCCCACCGAAGAAAAAGTGTTCCGAATCCGCCGAAACCGAAGGGTTTTGTCGGGCACTACAGGATCTACATGAATGCAAAGGAAGCCCCATGAAAATCACAACTTGACTCTTAACCCAAACTCAAGAAATGGTCAGAAATGAATTCTAATAAGGGGTAATGGTAAAGCACGACGAGGGGAACAAAAAATGTTAAGGCCGAATGATTTCTACCAAGGAAATCAAGTGGAGGAGAAGAAAGAGTGAAGGCAGCCCCTTGGGCTCCCATGGCTGCCGGCCAAGAGGAAGAAGAAGGCTAAAATCTGACTTTTTAAATTAGGGCAACCTATTTATAGTAAGTCTCAAAAAGTGCCCAGAAAGGGCCCTACCGGGTCCAGAAAAGTGGATTTTGAGAAAACGCGCTCAAACGGCAAAACTCCGTGAACAAAAAAGATTTAAAATGAGAAAATATGAATAATGAAAGAAACAACGTTGAAAACTGAGTCTCGAGCAGAAAGATATGCCCCAAACAAGTTCGGTAGCAACTAGGGCCAAAAATCCCTAAAATTGGGGAAAACGACCAGAAAGAAATTCTAAGGGTACACGACTCAACGAAATGTGAAAATGAATCCCGTACAAGGATCCAGGCTCCAAACGAGGCAATTTACAATAACTTTCATTAATCGCACAATTGCCCCTACAAAAAGGGTTAACTGCGAAACTGCCCCAGAATGAAAATATCTTCCAAAAGATATTTTCTTAGATACTACTGAAATAAAATATCTTAAAAAGATATTTACGAAAAACACCCCAAGAAATGAAAAAGATTCTGAAGAATTGTGTATCCATACCCTTATAGACACCGAGAGCAACTAGAGTACTTTCTTGTAAAAGTAAAGATACGTATTTCAAGAAAACCACTCAAGATGAAGGCACGTGAAGTCAAAAACCAACTCCGAGCATGAGAAGTGAGGTTGTACCAACAATGTGACAAATGAGGAAAAGACAGAATAGGGTAAAAGACAAAACAGGAAAAAGGATGAAAGACACATAGTGTTTGAAAAGTGAAAATGCGAAAATGACTCGGTCCTCAAAGAATGTTGTCGATTCACATGAAAGAGTCTCAGAAACCAATTTTGAGCATCGAGATGACACTAAGCGACATGAAACAGAGCTCAGAAAAAAAAAATTTAAACGAAAAAAATTCATTCGTAAAATTTCAGGAAAAAGGAAAGGAAGACAAATGACCGGGTCGTTACAATATACGCGCCCTAACCTTCGATCCTGAGACTTAAGCTCATATCGTAGTACCATAATTATATATATAAAAAAATTCATCCAAAACCAAGGTAATGCCATTCAACTTTTCGTTAGCCTAACACGAATTATAGGTAGGACTTAACATTATAGTTAATTTATTCCCTTATTCCAGAATAGGTAGGACTTAGTGTTTTAAAATAATCCATCCCTAATACGCTACCGTCCCATATCAGTGCATATAGTCCATAAATCCAATAATTGATGAAATAAACAACAAATTTTAACATCAATTAATCCATAACAAACATAATAAAAATATATAAAATAACATAATCATATTATGCCTCTGATACATGATTAAAGACTATATAATAATACATAGAAAATTGCTAAAGCAAAGATAAGCAATTTAAATCATCCATATCAAATAACAATATGCAGATTTATTTAAAACTTCATATTGTTTAAGTTCTTAGCACCATAGAATTAATTATGCATTAATATGCACTCTGGTTTTAATATGTCCTTAGAAATCATTTAAATTCCCCACGAAAATTCCTAAACCAATCTGGAACCCCAAAACCAAGCCCAGTAACCAAAAATCTGCCAAAACCCACAAATCATGAAAGGAGCCGCCTCCCCCACAGAGGGAGCCGCCTCCCCCCATCTTGGAGTTGGCTCCCCCCTTAAGGGAGCCACCTCCCCACCATGTAGAGCCGGCTCCCCTCAAAAGGGAGCCGCCTCTTTTCAATGGGAGCCACCTCCCTTCAAAAGGGAGCCGACTCTCCCCCTGTTTTGCATCATTTGCTTCACCTTCGGTGACTTCCAGTCATTCCATTCGTCTCTGATAAGGTCCCTAATGGTCTGAACTAAGTCCCATATTATTCTAGAAAAATATTTAAATTCATGATTCATTGTTAACATCAATTAAAACAAATATTCATGTAAGAAAATTCCGGATCAAGTAATTATAATTTTCATTAACATACATACTATTTTAATCTGATTCAACCCGCATACATGATCAATTTAAATGTTTAATTACCCCTGGAATTGTCTTAGGCATGTAAAGAACAGAATTCTAAGGGAAAGAGTTAGAATATAAACTTGCCTTTGAGATTTCAGATTAAAATCTCAACGTCATCTTCCTAGGTTTTTCGGCAACCCTTGACTGTTTTCAACTCCTCTGTTGCCCTTGGTTCAACCCACTAGCAACACCCCTTCTTCCTTTCCTTGGTTCTTGGCCAATTTTTCTCCTCGTTCTCTCTCCGTTCTCTCACAAACTCTTTGTGCTTTCTTTCTTCCTCCACTGTTACGTGAATAGGGTTCTAAAACCCTTGGCAGACATATAACGCTATATATATATATAGGCTTAAAAAAAAAAAACCTAATTCTAATTATATGAGGAGTCAGAAATATATATATATATATATAATATAAAATATATATATATATATATAAGTCGGCTATCCCCTAACGTGATTTCATATATAAATATAAAACCCGAAAACTATATAATACCATTAATAATAATTAATAATTAAACTACCTTTATATACATGTATACCCATATATATATGTATAACCATCCATGGGTATTAACTGTACCCATTTAATCTCATATCCAAGTAATCTATGTGACCCAAATGGTTGGTCCATCAATACTATCCAAGCCCAACTCCTTAAAATAAAATAAACATTTAATTTAAATAATACATTACAACTAAACTCTTAACACATAAAACAGATAGCACACATCCTTTAATCACATTACTTAATTAACCAATTTATTCAAATAAAACAATTAGTTTAATTTTAACATGCACATACAATTTAAATAAAAACAAATAATTCAATTAAACAATTAAACAAATAGCCAAGTAATCAAATAATGAATATAAAAATGCAATAAGACCATAAAATAAATACCAAGACTATCCTTTTAAAATTAGGGTTATTACATGTAATGTGTGTTCTTTGCATTCAATTCAAGATTTTGAGCATGACTTGTGTATTTGAGGGATTTTCTATGATTGGTCCATAACTGGCTATGATTTTAATCTTTTGAGGACTATATTGCTTTAAATTTAAAAATTGTTTGACTTGAGAGTCCAATACTCCTTGTATGACTTGTGGATGCCATTTAGGAGTAAAATTTTTGAAAGATTGATATCTTGTTTGCACTTGTGGTCCACATTATCCTACTTTTGTGATTGTTTTGAGATTCACTTTAGGATTCTACACTAGCACAGGCACACACTAGCATTCATTTGTAGGGTACATGCTTTATTAATTATTGATTTGATTATAACCCAATTGAGCTAGTAGTGAATTGAAAGCTTTCATTCTTGATAAAGGTGGATAACAACCCCTTTTCACTAAGTAGCTAGGATTTTAGCCTCATTAAGCACTGAATTTCTCACACCGAAAGGTAGAGGGCCTAAACTCTAGGTTAGAAACTTGAAAAAAAAATAAATAAATAAAATAAAAAATTTGTTCCAAGATAAAATAAAAATGTGAGGACTTCTCCCAAAAGGTGAGAAGTGAGAAATGATTAGATAGAGGCTGTTTTGATTTGTAGCCTAGTTGATTTGAGCTTGTAAGTCCTTAGGGGTGTTTAAACATCTAATACCCTAAAGCCATCCGGTTTGGGAGTCATTGACCTAACGCTCGACCTTATAGATCGCTAGAAAGCTTAATAGATCAACACATTGCACTATGCTTCCATCTTTAATCCTGAGGATTAGAAAATATAAAATAAAATAAAATTAGAGTGAAAAGAATAATCGTACCTAGTTGAATAAAGCTTTAATAAAAGGTCCATTATTTATCTTGATGATTGGTACTAGATTTGTATGCTAGTTTGAGACCGGATGTAATCATTTCCTTAGTTGACTTAGATAGCAACATATTTGATACTGGTTCACATAAAAAGGATTCTAAAGTTGTTTTGATTTACATGATTATTGTCTTGGTGTGTGGAGGACCATATTTGCTTGCTTCATGTTGAAATTTTGGGCGATTGCTTGGAAATGGTTGAAAAATTGCATACTTGAGATAGTTTTCTCCCGATGGTTGTTTGGAATATTGGTGCCTCTTTAGTGAGAAAGAGCTTAATGTCTATGGGTATCATTTCTAGAAACCCTCACGAGACTTTACTCGCCCACTAGGGGTAACCTAGGGGTTTAAAAGGCTTGTTGCATGTGCTAAATGCAATAGTGTTCCCTACGAAAGTGGCATTATCCATTTATTACTTTCTAGTTCATAGTTGTTAAGTTATTCACTTCTTTATTTTCTTCGTAGTTCATTGCTAGAAACTAGCAATATTTAAGTTTGGGTGTGTGATAAGTATGCATTTAAACCCCTTAATCTTGAATGTTCTAGGACCTTATTCTATCTTATTTTTCGTTTTAATCTAATTTCATGTTATTTCCCTTTCCAAGCACTTATCCCCAAAATAAGTCAATTCAGTTGAATTAGAGCCTTAAAAGAAGCAATCTCAAGCCTAGTAGAAGAAAGGAGCAAAGTGGAAACAAAGTGGTGTAGAAGCCTTCTTCGATCGATCGAACCAAGATACGATCGATCACACTGTGATCGTTCCAACCCTATTATGATGGACTTATCTTTAAGAAAATTTCCTATTCGATCGATCCAACCTTTCCTTTGGTTGATCGAACCCTTTTGATCTTATCCTCACCTACCACTTTTATTCTTTTCCCAAAAATATCTCAGCCTTGTCATTATCCAAAAAGTGCGCCGCCATGGTTCGATTGATCCAAGTAACCTTGGGATCAATAGAACTACCTCAAGTTGCGTGAAAAACAGATTTCCAGTCAAATTAAAGGTGTGCTCATGGTGTAATCATTTGGAGGTCCTAGTGCACGAGGTTTGACCATTGGGGATGACATTTGAGCTACCTATATAAGAATTTTAGCTATTTTAAGTAGAGGAGGTTAATTAGGTTCTAGCAAGAGGTAAGGGAATAAAGAGAGAGATACACAATTTGGAAAAGTTTTTCCACTCATCTAGGTTTTCTACCAAGAGCACAAGAGGGTGAGGATGAATTCTACCATGGAGATAGATCAATGAGCGGCTAAACCATTCTCTTGGGGCTAGAGATAACCCTAAGCATGCCTCCTAGACTTTGATGTTTTGTAATTAATGGGGATTTGTGTTGTAATTATTGTCTTGACATCTTATATATTTTAATCTTGTTTCTACAATGATTTATGTAGCTTAATACTTCCAATTGATCATTTAATTCTATCCATATGTCTATGTATGCTAGAATGAATGTTCATGTGTTTATCTCTAGATTTTGTGACATTGATGCATGTCTATATGTGTTGATATTATGAGTCTAGTGATGGTTAAGGCATGGTGCTTAAATGGAATACTCTTGTGGTTTGTTTGATGGTTCATATTTATTTCTTGATGGATTGTGCCACCTCTTTATTTTTATTAATTTAATTTCTATGTCAGCTTAGATGTAGTGTAATTGCCTTACTTTCTTAGATAGGTGGACAATCCATTCCTTTTCTTTGATGTTCCATTCTTATGAATGCAACTACTATATTTCTCTAATTTAATGAGTGTGCATTAATTGTAGACTTATGGAATGATTAATTGCTTAATTTGATATGTTATGCTATTCACTAGATTGACTAGACAATGTATACTTACTAGGCCATCCATGTTTAATATTTCAATTAATGGCACACACTTTCATTTACAACACACAATCCCCCTAATCCATTAAATATTGAATGTCTAGGAAGGTTATGCTTAGTGGTAAACTCTATGACCCAAGACTCCTCTCTCATATTCTTTATACGTCATTCGCTTTAGTTGTTTTACATTGTATTTATTTAGCTTAAATTGTAGTCTAATCCAACCAACAAACCATCTTTTAATCATTCAACTTACTAATCCATCATTGATTCCAAGAATACCGCTCCATTTCCTTTGGGACGATCCCTACTTACTCTAGCTACATTAATAGTTAGTAGAGGTTGTGGCATTCTATAAATTCAAACTTATCCATATTTTATCACACTTTTGAGCATTGGTACCGCGGCAACACCAAGTTTTGGTGTCGTTGCTGGTGATTTGTCAACATCGTATTTTGGGAATCAATTAGGAATTAGTACTCTTTTGATCTTGTCTTTATTTTATTTCATTTTGGTTACTTATTACGTTTGTTCTTGATTGGCTAGGTGCATTGAGCAAGGGAAGTGAAGTAAAAGGATTCTAAAGCAAAAAAGCAAGATAAGCTAAGCAAAGTAAAAGCATAAAAAACTAAAAATATAAAAAATTTGCAAAGCAAAGCAAGGCAAAGAAAAATTGAAAAATAAATTGAAGTTGCTTAAGGACCCTTTGTGAGCTTTTCTAACTCTCTCCCTAGTTAAATCGCCGGCCCACGTTGAGGCAAGTTTTAATTTCTTAGATAATTCGTGAGCCCACGTGGAGGCAATTTCTTTTTTTGCATATTGTTGAAAGCATGGGAGTATGGGATCAATGTATGTAGAGGTTTGTTGATTGATTTGTTGCGGAGGAGAAGTGCTTGCTATTTGATTGTTGTTGACTTGTTGTTTGTTTTGATTATGCATGCATGGTCGTAGATCATTAAATCGTACTCTTATCCCACTTAATTTGAATCTTGAATCTATTGTTCGTAATCCTAGGGGAAGGGTAATTCTAGTGACTCCAATTCATCAATGGAGGAATATAATAAGGACCATGTGGAGGACCTTGGTCACATCAACCAACAAAGTGTCCTTCACCCTAATATGCAGCAACATCATGACCATATTCGATTACCATTAGGCATACCAAAACCATTCATTCCACAACAACAAGGCCACGTTCCAATGGGAATGCCTTGGGCAAATTTTGTTCCACCTCCACCTCCCGTTGTTTAAGGAAATCATGGTGCTTGTGTAGTGCCACTAGTCATGAATCCCCCTCTTGCTTTGAGAGATCATTATGTACCAAATGAGTATAATGCACTGACATGCACTCAATTACCTCCATTTAGGGCACAACATTATGAAATTAAACCACAAACAATTCAAATGCTTCCCAATTACCATGGGCTACCAAGTGAAGAACCTTACAAGCATTTGGATGAGTTTCATGAAGTATGTTCCACCGTGAAATACACGGACATGCCAGAAGAGGTTTTGAGGTTAAAACTCTTCCCTTTCACCTTTAAAGATAAAGCAAAATATTGGTTCAACAATTTAAGTCCTTTTTCGATAACTTCTTGGGCAGAGATGCAACAAGGGTTCTTGAAAAAGTACTATCCAATTTCAAAGACCAATGCAATAAGAACTTTAATTCGAGAATTTTCTCAAGGGGAAGGGGAAACTTTTCATAAGGAATGGGAGTGATTGAATCACTTGCTTAGGAAATGTCCACATCATGACATTCCTAAATCATAATTGGTTCAATTTTTCTTTAAAAGTTTGTCGGATAATTATAAAGGAATGGTTGATGCTTCTATAGGTGGTTCTTATCTTGATAGGCATGAAGATGATGTATGGCGTCTATATGAGAACATGAATGAGAATTTAATGATTCGATCTTTACCATCCAAAAATGGCAGGAATCTAGGTGGAAGGAAGAATGTCGGCTTATATCAAGTTGACCATTCCAATGATATAGCCACCGAAGTGAAGTCTTTATCCCAAAGGTTTAATCAATTTTTTATCAACCAAAATTCAGCGAATCAAGTGTCTTCCACCCCTAGTCATACTCATCATTCTTCCAATGAATCTTGCATGACTTGTTCTAGTATTTTACATTTTACTTCTAATTTTCCCCCTGGACATGTGCAAAGTGAACATCATAAACAAGTGAATGCCGCGTTTGTCAACCAAAGGAATAATCCCTATGGCACTCATTATAATGCCAAGCGGAGGAACCATCCAAACTTCTCTTAGAAAAGCCAAGGGGAAGGCTTAAACCCTCCCCAAAGTGGTTTTCAAGGCAAGTATGTTCGGCCCCTAATGTAAAGCTAAGGTTCCAAGGTTATCACTCATCGTACCAAGCACCACATGGAAACCAATTTTCAAACTCTCATTTTCCAATTCAAACTTCATATTCTCAAGGAAATTCAAGAAGTCTCACATTTGAGGAGAAAGTCTTAACCACTTTGGGTACTTTAGAGGCAAATACCCAATTACTTCATTCTTATTCCCAATCAATTGCAAAGCTAGAAACTCAAATTGGACAAATAGCTAGTACATTGAATGCTAGGGAAAAAGGGAAAATGACTTTGAATCCACCACCCAAGCAACAATTTGTTATAGAGACCAATTCTTCTTCAGAAGGTCACACAATTAAACATGTGAATGCAGTGACCACTTTGAGAAATGGAAGAGTTGTTGATAATCAAGTCGGTGTTCAAAATGAAGAAAGTGAACCGGTGTAACCAAAAGTTAACACCCGTCCAGTCTTACATCCAATTCTTTCTTTATTGCATGTGAAAGAACCATTTGTTAAGAAAGATTTGAAAAATAATTGTGAAAATTTTTTTAAGCCTAAGGCTCCATTTCTGGATGCCTTAAATGGATCCAATTCTCTTAAAAAGCAACAAAGCAAAGAAAATGAGATAATTAATGTGTTTAGGCAAGTGAAAATCAATCTTCCTCTCTTGGATGCAATTAGACAAATTTTGGCTTATGCCAAATTTTTGAAAGATCTTTGCACTCTTAAGAGGAAAAACAAGAGCCAAGCACCAAAAAGAGTTGTTTTGACCGAGCAAGTAAGCTCCATTTTGCAACATAACACCCTCTCAAAATTCAAAGACCCCGGTTCACCTATTACTTCTTACATTATTGGTGATTGTGAGATTAACCGGGCTCTTCTTGATTGTGAACCTTCTTCCATATTCAGTTTATGTTCAATTGAGATTAGGTGATTTAAAACCAACGTCAGTAGTTTTGCAACTAGCCGACCGATCCGTCAAAAAGCCCCGGGATATCTTTGAGGATGTATTGATCAAAATTAAAAAGTTCTTCTTCCCAGTTGATTTCGTTATCATTGACACAAAACCGGTCCCAATCTTAAGAGCCAAATTCCCGTTATCCTTGGCCGTCCCTTCTTGGCTACTGCTAATGCCAACATTAATTGTAGGACGGGGATAATGAAGATTTCATTTAACCATATGAAAGTGAAGTTGAACATTTTCAATCCAACCCCCAATTCTATGGACAAGCATGAAAATGTGTGTTGTTGAAGAATGTTGTGCAAATGAATTTGACAAAAATGAGTCTTTACTTGGTATTGAACAATCAAATATTTTGCTTTCCAAAAAGGTTTTAAAAGATGTTGTGTTTAAACTAAGTGTTGCAAGGGCATGGAAGCCCAAGAATTTCATTGATAAAGGGCCATCAATTTCATTTGAACCAAACCCAACAAGTTCCTTAGGGAATAGTTTGTTGAGTGGGGTTCAAAAATTCATTCACCCTATTAAGGAGGGAATGCATACTAAGATTTTTTATCCGGGCTAAAAAATCCCAACATCTTGCTAGAAATGTTAAACACTAGTGATTCGTAGGGTTTTTCAACCCAATTCCTCCCTCATTTCTCTTTTATTTTCTTACGTCATCTAGATACAATCTGGGATTATTTATGTTGTTTGAGACTTTGACAGGGAATGCATGACCTGCCATCTCCAAATTAGGCATTTAGTGCATGTTCGATCGATCAAAAAAGATACTCGACTGACCAAACATCATATCTACATATCTCATCTCTTTGTTCCATCGTTTGAAGATTCTCTGCATGTTTCAGGTCTCTATGTATTGATCGAACTCATTCTTTAATCATTCCAAGTTTCTTTGATCGATCTAGTTAACCTTCTAATTGATCTCAATTCCATAATTAGAAAATTTTTGAAACTCTGAAAATTTCATCTCTCTGTCTATTATTCGAATGTGTCTGCAGATTTTCACATCTTGGATCGATCGAGTTTCGATCGAATATTCTCCAATCAATCAAAGTTCTTTGTTTTCCTTCTGTTGACTTTAACTTTTAAAAATTCAAATTTAAAAAAAAAAAAAAATTTCAAAAATCCAAAAATATTTTGTTGTTTTGTAAGTTCGATCGATCTAAGCACCTTCATGATCGATCCAGGTTCGATCGATCTGATGAACCATGTGATCAATCACGCATGTCGAGAATAGTTTTAATAAATGACCCATGGTTCATTTGGATCATTCATTTCATCGAACCAAAGCCCTTCTCTCTCCCCCGAGGTTCTCCAATCGTCTTCCCCATCTCCAGTGAGACTCCGGTAACCCCAAAGCTTCATCTCCTCCATTTTTGAGCTAGTCTTTCTCCTCTCTTCATCTCTCTTCTTGGATCTTCGTAAGTTCCAGTTCCCTTTTCCATTTTGATATTGATTAATGTGTTTTCTTATGCCATGCTTAGATAGAAGCTTTCCATGTTAATTTTGCTGCCATTTTTGGGTTTACAAGTGTGTGTATATATATGTATATATAGTTTTTATTTCCGAATTTGGTTCGGGGGTCACGTGCCATTTTAAGTGACCATTTATGCAATGTTTAGGTGTATAGGGGGTCACGAGCCTTGAAGTGCTTTGATCAATCACAGCATTCTCTTGGGGCTAGAGATAGCCCTAAGCATGCCTCCTAAACTTTGATGTTTTGTAATTAATGGGGATTTGTGTTGTAATTCTTGTCTTGATATCTTATATATATAAATCTTGTTTCTACAATGATTGTGTAGCTTAATACTTCCAATTGATCATTTAATTATATCTAATTGTCTATGTATGCTAGAATAAATGTTCATGCGTTTATCTCTAGATTTTGTGACATTGATGCATGTCTATGTGTGTTGATATTATGAATCTAGTGATGGTCAAGGCATGGTGCTTAAATGGAATACTCTTGTGCTTTGTTTGATGGTTCATA
The DNA here is from genome assembly GCF_030987335.1 of Cornus florida. Taxonomy (NCBI): domain Eukaryota; kingdom Viridiplantae; phylum Streptophyta; class Magnoliopsida; order Cornales; family Cornaceae; genus Cornus; species Cornus florida. The sequence continues at coordinate 75,192,121 of NW_026775573.1, read as the reverse complement.
CTTATTTCTTAGTGGATTGTGCCACCTCTTTAGTTTAATTAGTTTAATTTCCCTGTCACTAGCTTAGATGTAGTGTAATTGCCTTACTTGTTTAGATAGGTGGACAATCCATTATTGTTGTTTGATGTTCCATGCTTATAAATGCAAGTAGTATATCTCTAATTTAATGAGTGTGTATTAATTGTGGACTTATGTAAGGATTAATGGCTTAATTTGATATGTTGTGCTATTCACTAGATTGACTAGACAGTATATGCTTACTTGGCCATCCATGCTTGATATTTCAATTAATAGTGCACACTTTCATTTACAACACACAATCCCCCTAATCTATCAAATATTGAATGTCTAGGAAGGTTATGCTTAGTGGTGAACTCTATGACCCAAGGCTATTCTCTCATATTCTCTACACCTCATTTGTTTTAGTTATTTTACATTGCTTTTATTTAGCTTAAATTGTAGTCTAATCCAACCAACAAACCATCTTTTGATCATTCGACCTTCTAATCCATCATTGATTCTAAGAATACCGCTCCATTTCCCTTGGGACGATCCTTACTTAATCTAGCTACGTTAATAGTTAGTAGTGGTAGTGACATTCTATAAATTCAAACTTGGCCACATTTTATCGCACTTTTGAGCGTTGGTACCGCTGCAGAACCAAGCAAGACCAAAAGATAAGAGGAAAAGGCTTGATTTCAAGGTATGGAGGCTAGGGTTCTAAGGCTCCAATGGTGGCTAGGTGTGAGAGCTTGAAGAATGCAACTTTTTTCTAGATTTTCCATTAAGAAAATGAGATGGTTAGTCACATATACTAAACTAACAATACCTGTCTCTCTCACACACACATCACACCCCTCCACTTGTCACCATCCTAGCCCTCCTCACAAGGCTAAATCACCACCCTACACATGTCATCATCCTAAGCTTCTGAGTATGACTGACCAAAAGTCAACAAGTCGACCAAGGAAAGTGTGACACTTGTCACACTTTTCAAAAATTACAAAATGGTCCCTCTTCTAAATATCTCTGAAAAATAATTGCAAAAAGGTCCCTAAGATAAAATATCTCAAAAAATTAATTACACAAATAACCCAAAAAATGAAAATATTTTCGATGAAACTATGCATTCATACCCCTAGACAATAAAATTAAACAAGCATGCTTTTCTACGCAATTAAACTATGCATTGATAATAAAATAAGTTAAAGTGAATGCATGCGGTGTCGAAAATAATTCCGAACACAAAACCCTACCTCGGGTCCCACAAAACCCTAAGGCAATACAAAAAGAAAGAAATAAATAAATAACTAAATAAAATGTGCCAAAAAAAGGAAAAATATGACATGGTCATCACAGTCTCCTACCTCAAAAGACAATGATCTCCTCCTCCTGTTAGCAAAACTCTTCTGTTTACTCTGAGCCATAACCAACCGTTGTCGAATCAACTTGATCTTCTCTGTAGTCTCAATGACAATGTCGGGACCTAAGGTGACTATATCACCTACCTCAGCCCAACAAACTGGAGATCTGCAAAGTTTGTCATACAACGCCTCGAAAGGTGTCATGCCAATACTGGCCTAATAACTGTTGTTACAGGCAAACTCAACCAAAGGCAAGTAATCCTCCCAACTATCCCCAAAATCCAAGATGCAAGCCCATATCATATCCTCTAATATCTGAGTGGTACGCTCCGACTGACCATCAGTCTAAGGATGGAATGTCATACTAAAATGAAGCCTGTGTCAAGAGCATCCTGAAAACCCTGCCAAAAGTGAGATGTGAACCGAGGATCCCTATCCGAAATAATGGATACAGAACCCTATAAAGCCTGATAATCTGCCTTACATATAGTCCACTAAGTCTTTCTCCATCATCTATCACTACTATAGGCAAGAAGTGAGTTGTTTTAGTCAACCTGTCAACTATGACCCAAACGGCATCATTCCCTGCCTGGGATCTCGGAAGTCCCATCACGAAATCCATTATAATGTGGTCCCATTTCAACTCTGCCACTTGTAGTGGTTGCAACAAACCCGCCGGTATCTGATGCTCTACCTCACTTGCTTACAAGTAAGGCACTTAGCCACAAACTGAGTAACATTCCGTTTCATACCTTTTCACCAAAATTGTCATCTAAAATTGTAATACATCTTTATGCCACCTAGATGAACGACAAGTTGAGAATGGTGAAAATCCTAAAGAACAGCATCAGAATAAGACAAAGGAATGAACATCATCCCCTTGTATCTAAGACCACTATCTGAATGCAAGGTCGAACCCTCTACATTCTCACCACCTGAAATATGAGTACGGATGGAATTTATTTCCCAATTCTTCTATTGTGCCTCAATAACTCTGCTAACTAGAGCAGGTTCAGCCACAAGACTAAATGGTTGTTAGTGTCGTCCCTAATCCAAAGTTTGTGCACCAAAAGATAGTGGTGTAGGGCTATGATGAATGTGGCTAAGTTTTATATTTAGAAATTGCCACTACTACTTTTCACTAAAAATATAGTTAGGGCGAGTAGGGATCGTCCCAAGGGATTAGTGGGTTGTATTAGGATATGGAATTGAGATTAGGGTTAGTAGGTCGAGTGATCAAAAGATTGGTTGGTGGTTGAATTACACTAAGATGCAATTTAAACTAAAGTAGGAAATTAAATGTAATGGAGAGAAAATAAGAGAGAGAGATCTTGGGATTTAGAGATCACCACTAAATATAGCTTTTCTACACCCTTAATGAATGATTAATGAGGGGGAAAACATGTATTGCAACATAGTGTGTGTGTGTGGTTGTTTCAACAAGCATGGATGACAAATTAAACATATGTTGTCTAAGCAACATGGTGGATAGCACAATATATCGAACTAAGACATTAATCCTTTCTTTAAGCTCACAATCCAAACACATCACAAGGTTAGAGATATATGCTACTTGCTTTAATAAGTATGGAACATCAAACAACAAGCATAAATTGTCCTCTCATTTAACATCTAAACTACAACTACACTATAATTAAGCTAATGACATGAAATTAAACTAATTAAACTAAGGGAGAGGCATAATCCATCAAAAAATGAGTATGAACCATCAAATAAACCATAAGAGCATTCCATTAAGCACTATGTCTTGACAATCTCTAGATATATAGCATTAATACGCATAGACATGCATTAATAATATAAGAAATAGAGATAAACACATGAACATCTATTCTAGCATCCATAGACATATGGATAAAATGAACTGATCAATTGGAAGCATTAAACCACACAAATCATTGAATAAACAAGATCTATATATATAAAAGTGTCAAACCATGTATCACAATACAAATCCCTTAAAAAATACATAAATCAAGATGTAGAAAGCATGCTTAGGGCTAACTCTAGCCCCAAGAGGATGTCTAGCCACTCATGGATGTTGTGTTCCAACCCTCAAGGACTAACTCCATGGTAGAGATTGCTCATCTTCTTGGTTGATGGAAGAACTCCAAGCTTGTTGTGTCTCTAGCCTCCTCCTTTCTTTTCTTCCTCACTAAGAATATGAAAATTGTGTCTCTAGTGTATGTACCTACTCTCCTTTGTTAAGAATGGCTCATATTCCTTATATAGGTAGGTTAAAAATCACCCCAATGAGCTGGGCTCGTACACCAATATTCCTTCCAATGATTGGATATGAGACAACTTTTAATGAGCTGGAAATTAGATTTTCTCTGGCTTTGGGAAGTTTGATCGATCGAACTTATGGTGAGATCGATCGAACATGGCTGAGATTTATCAAATTTAAGCTGGATCGATCCTCTATGGCGGCGCCTTTTTCGATAAAAATAAATCTGAGATATTTTGAAGATATTTTTGGAAAAGAGACAAATGTGGTAGGTGGGGTGGACAAGTGGATAAGATGGAATCTTTTCGATCAATCAAAAGAAAGTTGGATCGATCAAACTTTGTGGGATCTTTGGATAAGGATAAAAGAGCTTGAATCCATCTTGGGATGATGAGATCGATGAACTTTCGATTGATCAAATATTTTCTGAGATCGATCGAACTTGCCGAATTTCCACCACTTGCTTCCTTTTGTTCCCACTTTGCTCCTTTCTTTGATTCATCTCAAGATTACTTCAATTATGCTCTTATTTAGCTGAGTTAGCTTATTTTAGGGATAAGTACTTGAAAATGGAAATAATACAAAATCAATCTAAAGTGGAAAAATAAGATAGATAAAGGTTCTAGAATACCTAAGCTTAAGGGGTTTAAATGCGCACTTTTTAGCGCTCATCACACCCCCAAACTTAAATATTGCTAGTCCCTAGCAATGAACTAGAAACTAAAGGAATGAAATGAATAACTATACAACTATGAACTAGAAAACAATAAATGGATAACACCACTTTCATAGGGAATACGATAACATTTAGCATATGCAACAAGCCTTTTAAACCCCTAGTTTACCCCTAGTGGTCGAGTGACGTCTCGTGAGGGTTTTCAAAAATGATACGCATAAACATTAAGCTCATTCTCACTAAAGAGGCACTAATATTGCAAACAAGTATTGGGAGAAAACTACCTCAAGTATGCAATTTTTCAACCATTTTCCAAGCAATCTCCCAAAATTTCAACATCAAACAAGCAAGTATGGTCTTCCACACATCAAGAAAATGATCATGAAAATCAAAACAACTCTATAATCCTTTTTGAGTGGACCGGCATCAAGTGTGTTGTTATCTTAGCCAACTAAAGAAATGATCACATCCTTACTCTCAAACTAGCACATAAATCTAGTACCGATCATCAAGACAAAAAGTGGACCTTTTAATAAAGCTTTATTGTTCTAGTTGCGCTTATTCTTTTCACTCTATTTTTTATTTTATTTTATTATTATTATTTTTTTATAGGATCTAAGATGGAAGCATGGTGTAATGTGTTGATCTATTAAGCTTTCTAGCGATCCATGAGGTCGAGCGTTAGGTCAATGACTCCAAACCAGACGGCTTTAGGGCACTAGGTGTTAAAACACCCCTAAGGACTTACAAGCTTAAATCAACTAGGCTACAAATCAAAATAACCTCCATCTAATCATTTCCCACTTCTCACCTTTTGGAAGAAGTCCTCACTTTTTATTGCTTTTGCAACTTTTTCCCTTTTTTCCTTTTTTTCTTTCAAATTTTTTTTTTTTTTTTTTTTCTTTTTTTTTTTTTTTTTTTTTTTTTTTTCAAGTTCATTTATTAACCTAGAGTTTGGGCCCTCCACCTTTCGGCGCGAGAAATTCAGTGCTTGATGAGGCTAGAATCTCGGCTACTCAATGAAATGGGTTTGTTATCCAGCTTTATCAAGAATGAAAGCTATCAATGCACTACTAACTCAATTGGGATATAACTAATTCAATAATTAACAAAGCATGTACCCCACAAATGAATGCTAATGTGCATCTGTGCTAGTGTAGAATCCTAAAGTGAATCTCAAAACAATCACAAAATCAAGATGATGTGGACCACAAGTGCAAACAAGATATCAATTTTTCAAAAAAATTTCTCCTAAATGGAATTCACAAGGCATACTAGGAGTATTGGACTCTCATGTCAAGAAATTTTTAAATTTTAAGCAATATAGTCCTCAAAAGATCAAGATCATAGCTAGTTATGGACCAATCATAGAAAATTCCTCAAATACACAAGTCGTGCTAAATTTTTTGAATTGAAAGCAACTACTGCAATTGACACCATTACCCCCCCAAACATAAATGGCACAATGTCCTCAATGTGCAAAGAGAACAAATGAAAGAGTATACTAGTGTAGCTAAGCAAAGAATGGCCGGGACACAAGTATCCAAAGTAGGTGGCATAGTCCCCTTAGACTTGGGATTAACTGTGGTCCTAAAAAGATGGCACTGGATAAAAGTTCATTAGACAACAAAGGGGATAATAACAGTGCACAATGAACATGCAAGTGTAAATGGGATAAGAAATTGAAGTAAGGAGAGAGGAAAAAGGGTGGTCCTGAAAAATTCGGGCAGTACTCTCTCTCACTGAAGTCACTGGGATGCACTTGATGGAGTCAATCACAGACAAATATATCAATACGCATATATGACATCTATAAACAAAGTATGCATAAAAGGGAAGTAAAGAATAGTATAATACATCTAGTGTCTAGGCCAACAAACTGGCCACAAATATATAATAGTTTAAAAATATGACAAATATGACAGATATATAATAGGAGAAGAAGATATGGAAATATAACGACCCGGTCATTTGCCTCCCTTTCTTTTTTCTTGAAATTTTACGATTGAATTTTTTTCGTTTAATTTTCTTTTCTGAGCTCTGTTTCGTGTCGCTTAGTGTCATCTTGAGTGCTCAGAATTGGTTCCTAAGACTCTTTTTCGTGGATTGACAACTTCTTTTGAGGACCGAGTCATTTTCACATTTTTCGTTTTTCGACACTATGCGCTATTTCGTCCTTTTCCCTATTCTGTCTTTTCCCCATTTGTCACATTATTGGCACAATCTCACTTCTCATGCTCGGAGTTGGTTTTTGACTTCACGTGCCTTCATCTTGAGCTGTTTCCTCGAAATACGTATCTTTACTTTTGCAAGAAAGTACTCTAGTTGCTTCCGGTGCCCACAGGGGCATGGATGCACAATTCTTTAGAATCTTTTTCATTTCTTGGGTTGTTTTTTGTAAATATATTTTGAAGATATTTTATTTCAGGGGCATCTAAGAAAATATCTTTTGGAAGACATTTTCATTCTGGGGCAGTTTCGCAGTTAACCCTTTTTGTTGGGGCCATTATGCAATTAACGAAAGTTATTGCAAATTGTCTTGTTTGGGGCCTGGATCCTCATACGGGATTCATTTTCACTTTTTGTTGACTCGTAAATTCATAGAATTTCCTTTTGGTCATTTTTCTCTAGTTTCAGAATTTCTGGACCTAGTTGCCGCTGAACTTGTTCAGGGCATAACTTTTTGCTCGGGACTCAGTTTTCAACGTCATTTCTTCCGTTATTCATATTTTATCATTTTGAATCTTTTTTGTTCATAGAGTTTTGCCGTTTGAGCGTGTTTGCTCAAAATCCACATTTCCGGACCCAGCGGGGCCCTTTCGGGGCAGTTTTTGAGACTTACTATAAATAGGATGCCCTAAAGTGAAAAATCAGATTTTGGTCATCTTCCCCACCTCTCTTGGCTGGATTTCCTAGCAGCCATGGCTGCCACTTTCTCTCTCCTCCTTTGGTCCACTTTTCCTTGGTAGAAATCCTTCGGCCTTAGCATTTGTTGCTTCCCTCGACGTGCTCAACCTTTTGCCCTTATTAGAATCCATTTTCGATGATTTTTCGAGTTCGGGTTTGGAGTCAAGTTGAGATTTTCATGGGGCTTCTTGCGGATTCTTGTTCACGGTGTTGTCCTCGACAAAACCTCTCGATATCGTCGAATTCGGAGCACTTTTATTTTGGTGGGCTTTTGGGATTTTCATCTCAAATTGAGGTAGGAGATGTTCTAGATTTAAATTCTTGTTATATAGCATGCTTGTGATGTTTATACTACTTGTTTGCATGATTAAATATAAAATCTAGAGATTTTATTATTTATTTTTCTTGTACGGAATCTAATTTTCCCGGTTGCTCATGACTTGGTTCAAACATGTAGCATAATTTTATATTGCCCCTTGATATGCTCATTGTCGTGTATTAAAATTGGAACATTTGAATAAGTATTAAAGATTTTATTTAATATTTATCTTAGGTGAAAAATTAATTCACACGGCCTTAACTAGCTTGAAATTAATATGTGTTAGCATATTATATTAGGCCTTAGCATGCTCTTCAACATAGTTGAATTTGAAAGTAATTGGAGGTGTTTTCAAAATTAGTAATTATTAATTAATTAAATTAATTAATTTGCCCCGAGTGCACTATTCACTCTATTTGAATTCCGACTTGATATTCTTGATTTACATGCCATATAGCTTCACATATATTTGATTTAGAATATTCGGTGGGGTTTTGAAACCTTTCACTTAATTAATTTCCTTGTTTAAGATTTAATCCTCATGGTGATATACAACTTGGAATTGAATTGTGGCATGCTAGAAAATTAAGCTTTGGTGTGGTTGTTCACATATATTAAATTGGGATTTATTGCATGAGAATTGCAACTTTTGTTTTATATTTAACTTTAGTGAAAGTTTAATTCGCACGGTCGTAAATTGAATGAAATAAACTTGTAATATAATATTATATTAGTCCATGGCATGTTTTCCAACATAGGTTAATTTGAGAGCATTTGGTTAAGTTTGAAAATCTAGAGATTTTAATTAAAAGAATTAATTAAAATCTATTTTGTGGTCCCATTAGCTTAATTAAGGTTTTAACTTGATGTTTGTATTGGCCATGACTTGTTTACTAGTATATATTAATTTGGGACTATTTGAAGTTGTTTTAGAACCTTGGGATTTAAATTAGCATGATTTAATTAAAGTTCTACTTTGTTGTTCTAACAACCTAATTGAGTTTTAGAATGGATATAGGTGATGACCTTGCCATGCCCTTTAACATGTATTAAATTGAGGCTAATTAAAATTGAATCGAAAATCTAGAGAATTTAATTGTGTTTATCTATTTAAATTCTATCAATTTGCTCCATGATCTAGTTATGTTTTAGAAGTGGTTTCTATATTCAAATCATGGACTTAAGACTTGTTGTATATTCATTTGCTTATGTTTTGAACATTGGATAACATAGTTACTATGTTTGTATTCATGAGAATATGTTTTCCTTATTGAATATATTATTGCCTTGTGTAATGATTTGCACACTTCGTGTTTAACATCTTTCATGCATAGCGTGTAACGAATCGCACACTGAAGATTCGACATTCATTATATCATATTAGTTGTGGATTTAGAGAATGTATTGTATAGGTTTCCAAATTTGGTTGTGCTTAGTAGATAGTTGATTATCTTGCATATTCCTGTTGATATATGCGTTATTGCACAACTTGTTGATTTTGGAAACTTGGGGATATCGTTGTTTCACTATGACTAGGACGTGGTTCTAGTACGGGGGATAGTCCCTCTATATGGTCTAGTGCGCACATAGGAAGGTTACCCATGGGCTAGTACCCCTAAAGTAATTATGTTGTCGGTCTGATTCAGCGTGACGTCTGAGTATCCACTTTGTTTGACTTCACATTTCATTTTCAAGTTAATAACTAGATGATGTTGTAACTTGTTGTTCCTTATTTGTCGTTCCAATTTAAGTTATATGATGTTAACTTTGCGAAATTGTGCTTTATGTGTTGTATTGGAAGTCCTAATGTTGGTTAAATTACATTGATATTGAAAAATTGTGTTTTGACGTTCTAACATAGCTTAGGATTGATCCTATTGATTCATTTAGAACTTAGACGTTAGGTGGCATGAACCACCACTGTTATTTTGTGCTTTAGATTCTAAGTTGATGACTTTGAGAACTTATACCTTATTGCATTGTATAACATGCTCTTTTGTTGTTGAATTGCATGGATAATGTGATTCTTGTTAACTTGTATTCAAATATGCCTTTTTCATGTTATATGGATTACTCTAGACCTAGTTCAATTGTATTGAAAATGCAATTCATGTTAATCTATGCTCAAGCATTCTTCTTGTCGTGTTCTTAGATTATCCCAACCACGATTTGTTTCATACATGTATGTATATCATGATTCTTGTTGCTTAGACTCTAAGGTAGCTTAGGATGCTACCTGAGTCTCATTTAGACATAGACGTTAAGTGTCATGAGCCCCTTTAACATGTTTCACCTTAAGGTGCTAAATTTGTAAAATGCTAGGTCGATGCATGCTCATCTCCTACGAGTAGCTTTATGTTACTCACCCCTACGATACTGGGGCGTATTTCAGGTACGAAGACTTGGTTTGTGACGCCTAGCATTCCTTGGATGTCATGTAGCTTTCAAGTTTCCATTTCATGCAAATGTTAGCATGAAATGTCATTTTGTAGACTTATGTGTCAAAATATGTATATTTGATTCCATGTATGTAATGTATACTTAAGTACACTCCTTTCAATGTATTTGATATGTATGAGATGAGGCCGAAGGCCAATGACCATTATATTGTATCCTATGTATCTTTTGATTTCTTGAAAAGCTATGAAAACCCTGAAAAATCGCAAGTCATTGGTTCACCATAGTTGCATCGAGTGTGGGAATTCCGTTTTCATTCTTTCATAGGGTCTTATAAATCATGTTTGAAGTGTGGCCAAGGGCCAAATGGTCATTTGACCCCGTTTTGTATTTTTGGATTCTGAGTTTTCATTCCAAGTTCCATTTTTGCCTTTTTGCCCGTTGGGGGGTTAGATTTTGTATCGGTGGTATTTTTAAGTTGTGGACCATTGTAGCACATCCAAATAGGTAAGTTACGTTTCCGTGCATGGTCGTTTCCGGACAAAACCTTATCGTTTGTGTTTTGAGCCTCTTGTGAATTCATTTCGCACTTTTTTTGCATATTTTGATCTAGGGGCATTATAGATTTTTCACAGTGGTTTTATTTTCTTCTTTCAACATGGTTGAATAGAAAACATAATTTTAGGGGGGGTTTATTTTCCGTGTTTTTCCAGAAAATGCCGTCTTGATATCGGAAATCGCTTACGAAGTTCAGCTCTCAGTTTTTCAATTTAGCAGCTTTTTGGACCTCCACAACCAGATTTCATGGAGGGGCATTTCGGGTATTCTAAATTACATTTTTTTCGAATTCTCATGCAAGTTATGTAGAAAACTCAATTTTGAAGGGGGTTTCTTCTTTGTGTTTTTGCAAAAAAGTTTATCTAGGCCTCCAAATTCAGCCTCTGTTCTGAATTTTTTTGAAAAAAACAACCACACAGAAGCTTTATAGGCTACTGCCAGCCATGGTGCACCCAGCGCGCCCGCGGCGTGCAATGGCGCGCGCATGGGCGTGTGCATGGGGCTGTCATGGCCCCTCGTCAGGCCGCTGCGACGTCAATTCTTCTTTTGGGCTTTTCTCCTTCGTCCGGACTCCGATTCAAGTGAATTTTTTTTTTTTAACTTGATTATTTTTTTGTTGTCTATCCAACGGTGTGCTCGGTTACACCTAGATATTTTTGGATAATTACCAGTTTGCCCTTAAAGCTTTAAGTGTCCATTTTTCGTCGTCATGTCGTTTCTCCTTCGTCCGGACTCCGAATCATGCGATTCTTGAGTCCATCTTGATTAGTTTTCCGTTGTCCTTCCAGTGGTGTGCTCGGTGGCACCCGAATCTATGGTTTTTGGAAATGACTATTTTACCCCTGGGGGCTTATTTGTTATGTTTTCGATCTTTTGCTTCCGCATCAGTTCTTATTGAGTTCCACAACCTCATGGAAGGTCATTTTGACTTCTTAGAGTCTTGTTTTCCGTTTTCACTTCCGCATTTGGATCCGTTATCGGATCATCCTTGCGGTTCATTACAGGACACGCTGGCCTAAAAACCAGGGTTGTCATAGGAAATATTAAGTGGACGAGGAAGGACGAGCAGAGCGTGCTCCCCAGATGTTTCTGGATAGATCACATAATACAGCTATGACATCCGTGCGGAGTGAAGCAATATCAGCCCAGATGGAAACCATGCCATCGTCTAGAGTCTGAAGACGCTCTCCGAAGCTGGGTATCTAAACTGGAGCTTCAGGTGCTGCTGGAGCGGGAGAATGATGATCCTGAGCCTGCTCCTTACCATGAATGGGCGTCCCAACCGGAGAATGATTCTCTGGGTGCTCTATGAGCTACTCCAAGTCAATATCCATGTGCATGGTAGGCGGATCGACTGGTATATTCTCCACCGCCTGCTCTGCTGCTGCTGCCACTGCCTTCTCCAACTCCTCTCTTTCTAGCTCCTCAGCTGCCTCTACAGCATCGTCCTGTGGACTTTTGATAAGAGCCTGGTAGCTTTTATCCCAATCTTTCTTCTTAAATGAGTAGGCCCCAGACTCAATACAGTCCCGTGGCTAGAAGGGATAGCGCAAGTCTCTCAGAATCTATGTGATGAGATGGCCAAATGGGAGATACTTAGCCCGTTTGGGCTTAGCCTTACCGATATGGTCAACATACAGCTTCATCATAATACCCCAGGTGGGCGCAGGAATGGATATCTAATGCCCTGTATAGAAGGCGGTTAAAGCTGCCAGAAAGTCGCCGCGCCTCTGTATCTTGTAGCCGGCCATGAAGACATTTCAGCATAGCACCGAATCAAAGAAACACAGGTTATCAGGCAGATAAGTCCGGGTGGTGAAAGTCTCGTCACCGACATAGTGACCTATGAGTGCAACGGCCATGTCTACATATGAGGGCCTCTATAGAGTATGATAGGTATCCTGGAGATCGGGAGGGCAGACGTGCGGACAACGGCAAGATCTGGAAAGAGTGTCCACCGTGATACTGATGGGGTGGTCGTCAATGGTAGTCCGCAGCTCCGCCAGGTTATTTAGGGCAGGTCGGAGGTTCTGGAAGAACATCTAGATCAACCTCGGGTACACTGGGTATGTAACAGGGGCTAGTTTAGCTGAGATGCCCCTCCGGTCTATATCGTCATATGCTGCTCTGTTAAGAACAGACCGGAAGAAGTAGTCTATGTCGAAGACCAACTCATGCGCCACTCGAAGGCGTGAGTATCTCGGCAATGGCCGGTCTAAGGCCTGGGCTGGTTGAGCTGGTGGTGGTGATGGAGATGGTATGTGCTCAGCCTCAGCGTCAGCCTGTGAAGAAGATGCCTCAGCCGAAGACTGTAGTCTATTATCGGATGGAGACTAAGGTGGAGTGGCTCTGCTGGCTCCTCCTGAATATGAGAGGGCTCTGGATCGGACTCATGAATGGGGTCCTGGGCGTGAGATGGACCTGCCTCGTCGTCCAATCCCCACCTGGCCCCGTGGTGATAATGTCCGCAAGCAACAATCTTTACCCTAACCATGGCCTACAAAATAAAAGGAAAACTTGCAAAAAAGAAGTCAGTGCTGGTGTAAAGAATTAAAACACAGTTCATAGAATCATATATGTCAAATAAGATAGACAAAACAGATAAGGAACATGAATCTATGCAAATGACAAGGAATGAGTGACATGATGTGAAGCATGCTAGGCAGTTTAAGTATGGAATGAATCCAATGTGGAAAACACAGGAATTAGGCATGTATGAGATAGCATGAAACATAAGAGATGTTGTGTGAAATGTGTGATGCATATCTGTGAAGTTCTGTGACGGCCCTGGTTTTTCAAGCCAGTGCATCCTGTGATGAACCGTAGTTTGATCAGATAACGGATTCGAAATGCTGAAGCGAAAACAGAAAACAAGACTCTAAGAAGTCAAAGTGACCTTCCATGAGGTCGAGGAACTCAATGAGAACTGATGCGGAAGAAAAAGACCAAAAATATGACAAATAAGCCCCTAGGGGCAAAATAGTCATTTCTAAAAACTGTGGACTTGGGTGCCAACGAGCACACTGCTGGAAGGACAACAAAAAACTAACCAAGATGGACTCAAGAGTCACGTGATTCGGGGTCCGGTTGAAGAAGATATGAAACTCCAAAGTTTCATAAAATCAAACTTTTGTGTTTTTAAAACAAGTACGGTAAGGGTACTTGGCGAGGGGTAAAATGGTCCTTTCAGAGAGAATTGAATGTAACCGTACATACCGTTGGATAGACAAGAAAAAGTTAATAAACTTAGACTCAAAAATCACTTGATTTGGAACCCGGATGATGAAGATATGAAGCCTCAAAATTTCAAAAAATCAACTTATTTTCCGGGTAAGAAATCTGGGCAGGAATAGTGTTTTTACAGCAAGCAACATTTGATTTTTTTTCTCGGAACTAAGGCTAAAAACGGACCCTTAAACAAGTTTTTCTGGAAAAACACAAAGAAGAAACCCCCCCTTAAAATCACGTTTTCTACTCGACATCATAGAAAAAACCAAAAAAAAACACGATGTAAAGTCCCTAAAATGCCCCTTGAATAGCATAGGTCAAGATGGACCCAAAAAGCTGCTACATGAATTTTTTTGGAAAACACAAAGAAGAAACCCCCTCAAAATTGAGTTTTCTACGTGACTCGTGAGAGAATTAAAAAAAAAATGCAATGTAGAATGCCCGAAATGCCCCTCCATGAAATCTGGTCATAGAGGTTCAAAAAGCTGCTAAAAAAAAAATAGAAAGCTGAACTTTCCGATCGATTTCCAGCACCAAGATGACATTTTCTAGAAAAACACGAAAAATAAACCCCCCTAAAATCATGTTTTCTAAGCGACCATATAAATACTGGAATTTATTTCTCGAAGGAAAACCCCAAGATGCCCTAAAATCAGATTATGCAACAAAAGTACAAAATGAATCCATAGAAGACTCATTTCACCAAAGAAAAAGGTTTGCTCGGAAACAACCATGCACGCAAATGTAACTTACCAGGATGTGCTACAATGGTACATGGCTTAAAAATACCACCGATGCAAAATCCGACCCCCCAACGGGCAAAAAGGCAAAAACGAACAAGAAAAGGGAAATTTGAAAACCAAAATTAACAAATGATTTTAAATTACCGTTTGGCCCTTGGACACACTTCAAACATGATTTATAAGACCCTATGAAATAATAAAAATGGAATTCCCACACCCGATGCAACCATGGTGAGACAATGACTTGGCATTTTCAATGTTTTCATAATATTTCATGAAGTTAAAACATACATAGAATTCAATATACATGTCAATGGCCTCCAGCCTCATCTCATACATATCAAATACATTGTAAAGAGTGTACTTAGGTACACATTACATACATGGAATCGAAAGATACAAGCTTTGTCAAAATAAACAAAAGCAAACATGATATGCTAACATGTGCATATTCAATGTCATCAAAAATACTTCAAGACTTTTAGCATGTCTAAAAGTGTTGTGTATCCCACAACAAAGCTTCTTTACCTGCAAAACACCCAGTAACTTCAGGGTGAATAAATAAGACTAACAAGTTTATTCGTAGGGGATGAGCATGCATTGACTCGATTTCTTTAGAGATTTTTAGGACTAACATGATATAGTTCAAAAGGGATCATGCCACCTAACGTCTATGTCAAAGATTAGACTGGGGGATCATCCTAAGCTACCATGGAGTATAAGCAACAAGCATCAAGATATATATACATATATAAAACAAGTCAAAGTTGGGATAATCCAAAGAACATGACAAGAAGGTTACTTGAACATAGATTAACATGAATTGCATTATCAATACAATTAAGCAAGGCTTGGAATAATTCCATACAACACGAGAAAAGGATACTAGAACATAGATTAATATGAATTGCATTATCAATACAATTAGCATGATTGGAGCATTCCAATTAACACGAAAGGGTTAATACACGAAATCAAGAACATGGCATAATATTTATGCTATTAGACAAAGTTGGAACCATTCACATAACACGAAAAGAGTTACACATGACATCAAGGATAATGCATATTATCTACGCAATTAAATAAAGATGGGATATTCCATAAAACACGAAAAGGAAGATACATGGAGTCAGAAGTAAGGCATAATATTTATGCATTTAAACATAGGTAGAATCTACCACATAACACGAAAAGAGTCTTAAATCTTCAAGGAATACAACACTTAAAATTTAAGTAGTTAAATCACGAATGAAGCATAAAATCTATGCAATGAGACAAGATTGGTGCATTTCACATACACGACAAGTTTAAATCTTCAAGGAATAGCAACTTAAAATTTAAAGAGTGAAATCAACCAATGTGGAAACTTGGATATCGCCCGGATTAAAACCGTACTCTTGAGATCACTTTAGGGCTACTAACCCATGGATACCTTTCCCCTAGTGCGCACTATAGAAAACTGGAATCTTGGGATCACTTTAGGGCTACTAACCCATGGGTACCTTCCCCAAGTACGCACTATAGTGTAGAGGGACATTCCCCCGTACTAGAACCAAGTCCTAGCCACGTCAATCTTGATTGATATCACCAAGTTTCCAAAATCAACAAGTTGTGCAAGTCAAGATAGCATTAAGACACAAGTAATGCATTAAACACGTTTCATGCACAATCAAGATTTTGGAAACATACAAGTCATGCCCTAAGTTCTCAACTAACATGGCATGTGAAATGTCAAGAAATCATAGTATGCATCTACATAGACTACAAACTAGGATATATATCACATAAAATCCATCGATACAAAAATACCACAAGTATAAGATTAATGATTTAATTATCTACTCAACAATACATGGATAATTAAATCATTCCAAGACAATGATGCAAGTTCATTAAGTACATTAATGAAACCAAGATACACGGGGTCTAGTTACATGTGAAAGGCTAAAAGTTCCATGTAATACAAGTTACAACTAAGTGAACTAAGTTCCATACAAGTAAAACAAGTAAGTGTAAGTCTTAAACTTATCCGATTATGCTCAATGTAATACACGTGAAGGAACTTATCAAGACAATCATGAATACAAGGTTAGAAACCTAATTAAGTGCATAAAACCATTAAATGGATTTTAATTATTTCCTTTAATTAAAATCTCTAGATTTTGAAAGTCATCCAAATGACCTCAATTTAATATATGTTATACAACATGTCATAACTTGATTTAAGAACACAATACAAGTACATTTCATGCAAGTTACGGCCTTGAGTATTAAACTTTAATACAAGAAAAATAATAAATGAAAGGTTTCAAAACCTAATCAAATATTCTAGATTTAATATATGTGAAACTATATGCCACGCACATCAAGAATTTCAAGTCAGAATTCCAATGGAGTGAATAGTACGCTCGGAGAAATTTAATTAATCTAATTAATTAAATATTACTAGATTTCAAAACTTCTCTGATTTCTCCCAAATTAATCTATGTTGAAGAGCATGCTAGGGCCTAATATAATATGCTATCACATGTTGATTTAAAGCTAGATAAGGCCACATGATTTAATATTTTATTCAAGATAAATATTAAAAAAAATCTTCATTTCGTGTCCAAATAATCTAAATTTAATATATGCCAATCTATATATCAAGGGGTAATATTCTATCATGCCACATTATTAAACAAAGCTATGGACAACTGGGAAAATTAAATCCTTCACAAGAAAAATAAATAATAAAATCTCTAGATTTTACATCCAAGCATGTAATCAAGTTGTATAAGCATTATAAGCATGTAATATAGCAAGAATTTAAATTATAACACCCCCTACCTCAATTTGAGATGAAAACCTCAAATCCCCACCGAAAAAAAAGTATTCCGAATCCGCCAAAATCGAAGGGTTTTGACAGGGACAACACGATCTACATGAATCTGAAGGAAGCCCAATGAAAATCACAACTTGACACTTAACCCAAACTCAAGAAATGGTCAGAAATGAATTCTAATAAGAGGGAATGGTTGAGCACGTCGAGGGGAGCGATAAACGTAAAAGCCGAAGAGATATCACTTAGGAAATCAAGTGGAGGAGAAAGTCAAAGGGTGGCAGCCAAGGAGCTTCCATGGCTGCTGGCCAAGAGGTGGAGAAGAAGAGTGAAAATCTGATTTTTCACTTTAGGGCATCCTATTTATAGTAAGTCTCAAAAACTGCCCCGAAAGGGCCCCGCCGGGTCTGGAAAAGTGGATTTTGAGCAAACGCGCTCAAATGGCAAAAATTTATGAACAAAAAAAGATTCAAAATGAGAAAATATGAACAACAGAAGAAACGGCGTTGAAAACTGAGTCCCAAGCAGAGAGTTATGCCCCGAATAAGTTCGACGGCAACCGAGTCCAGAAACTCTGAAACTGGAGAAAAATGACCAGAATGGAATTCTAAGAGTCCATGACTCGATGAAATGTGAAAATGAATCCCGTACGAGGATCCAGGCTCCAGACGAGACATTTTGTAATAACTTTCGTTAATTGTACAATGGCCCCTATAAAAAGGGTTAACTGCGAAACTACCCCAAAATGAAAATATCTTTTGGAAGATATTTTCTTAAATACCCCTGAAATAAAATATCTTTAAAAGATATTTACGAAAAACACATCAAGAAATGAAAAAAATTCTGAACAATTGTATATCCATGCCCCTATGGATACTAGGAGCAACTAGAGTACTTTCTTGCAAAAGTAAAGATACGTATTTCGAGAAAACCACTCAAGATGAAGGCACGTAAATTCAAAAACTAACTCTGAGCATGAGAAGTGAGGTTGTGCCAACAATGTGACAAACGGGGAAAAGATAGAATAAGGAAAAAGACGAAACAGGGAAAAGGACAAAAGACGCATAGTGTCCGAAAAGTGAAAATGTGAAAATGACTCGGTCCTCAAAGGAAGTTGTCAATTTACATGAAAGAGTCTCAGAAACCAATTTTGAGCACTCGAGATAACACTAAGCAACACGAAACAGAGCTTAGAAAAGAAAATTAAACGAAAAAAATTCATTCGTAAAATTTCAAGAAAAAGGAAAGGGAGACAAATGACCGGGTCGTTACAAGTTTGATCGATCACAAAAATGTGAGATCGATGCAAGTTCAATCAATCATGAATAAGTAAGATTGATCTATTACAGATCGATCTAAGAAAAAGTTTAATCGATCGAACTGTGAGGTGAAACTCGAAAAGTCACAGATATGTGACTTAGATGGCACGGGGGCCTCACAAACAAGCTTGTGGGCCCCTTTATGCAACAAATCAACATATTTGGTCACTTTCCATGGCCCGTGACCCCCAAAATCGAAATTAAAATAAAAAAAATACAAAACTTATATATATATATATATATATATACATAGCTTCAAGCTTCATCAATGGCAAGATTCATCATCAAAACACCTTAGATCTAACATATAAAGCATGGATTCATGGAGAATAAGCTTGAAATCAAAAGATGGGTTTCAAATCTTACCTCAAATCAAGAGATGAGATGAAATGGAGATGAGATTTGAGGTCCAAGATGAGGAAGAGATTCGAGATGACTTGTAACGACCTGGGTTTTTGATTCAACCCGGAGCAATAGTGATGAACCGAAGATTGACCCGTTAACGGATCCAGATGCGGAAGCAAGAAAAAAAACGATGGTCTTCCAAGGCACAAACCGCCTTTAAGACCCTAGGATAACCCTCCATGAGGTCACAGTACTCAAAGAAAGTATGTGTAGAAGCAAAAGATAAACCAAAGTCTTAAGAGATATAGATCATCTCTCAGACGCAAATGTGACCTTCCATAAAGTCACGGAACCTAAGGAAATAACCTGAAGCGGAAACTAGGATAAAAAGGTTAAATGACACCCACCCAAGAGGATAAGATCTAGTTCAAACTAGATCACGTACACCATTAAATGGCTTAAACAAGATGAACAAGGTTAAGTGGGAGCAAATGAAACAAGGTTAACCTGTCTAGGCAACAAACCAAACAAACTCACAAGGCAGCTCCATTTCGATTGACCGAAATGCAGCATCGGTCTGCTGAAATGAGCCAAGAGAAAAGAGAATAAAGAGCTCCCAGTTCGGTCGCCCGAAGTGACAAACCGGTCAACCGGTTTGAGGCTCGAGATAAAAAGATGGGTTTCGGTCGATCGAAACAGAGAACCGGTCGACCGAAATGGGCCTCGATAGTGAAAATGGTTACTGGAGTTGGAATATTTTGATGAACAAATGAAACCAAAGGAGAATCGATCGACCGAAACAAGCCACTGGTCGACCGAAACAGGTCAAAAAACTAAGAATCAGACCTGCTATGCACCAAATGATGAAAGAATTCCTAAGTCTCATTGGAATCCCCCATGACATGATCAATTTGCATTATAATCTAATGTGTGATGATGTGAACATACACGCAAGTGTAATATGACATTTTAAACATGTTACAATGGCCTATGGCCTCATTACATTCCATTTACAAGATTTAACATACCAAACCTCCAAAGTTGGAAAAGTTACATTTTTAAACAAAAGGTAGCGGCAAATGAGTACAAGTGCAAATATAAACATGCTTGGCCCTTGACCTCATGTCATACATGTTGAATACAATGAAAAGATTGTACTTATGTACATATTACATAAATGGAATCAAAGAATATATGTTTGATACATAAGGCAACCAAATGATATTTCATGCTAACACTTGCATGAAATGGAAACTCGAAGCTACAAGCCATCCCAATAAACGACAAGCATTACGAACTTAGTCTTTATACCTGAACAAATCCCTCAGTAACTTCGGGGTGAGTAAACAAGTTTACTCGTAGAGAATGAGCATGCATTGACTCGATTTCTTTAAGATTTTTAGACTTATATGATACAGTTCAAAAGGGTCATGCCACCTAACATCTACGTCAAGATGAGACTCAAGGAGCATCCTAAGCTAACATAAAGTAAAAGCAACAAGAATCATGATATATCTACATATATGAAACAAGTCAAGATTGGGATAATCCAAAGAACACGACAAGAAAGATGCTTGAACATAGATTTACATGAATTGAATTATCAATACAGTTAAGCAAAGGTTGGAATAATATACACAACACGACAAGAAGGTACTAGAAAACAAAGATCAAATTGTCAAGGCAATTTACATGATTGGAACATTCCAATTTAACAAGACAAGAAGTAAACATGGATATAAGTTAACAAGAATTACATTATCAATGCAATTAACATGATTGGAGCATTCCAATTAACACGATAGGAGCAATACACGAAATCAAGAACAAGGCATAATATCTATGCAATTAAACAAGGATGGAACATTCCATGAAACACGAAAAGAGTTATACATGAAATCAAGAGCAAGCCATAATATTTATGCAAGTAAACAAGATTGGAGCATTTCACACACACTACAAGTTTAAATCTTCAAGGAATATCAACTTGAAATTTAAAGAGTAAAATCAACCAATGTGGAGGACTCGAATATCACCCGGATTAAAACCGTACTCTTGAGATCACTTTAGGGCTACTAACCCATGGTACCTTTCCCCTATTGCGCACTATAGTGTAGGAGGACATTCCCCCGGACTAGAACCAAGTCCTAGCCATGTCAATTCTTGATTAATATCCCAAGTCCCAAAATCAATAGGTTATGCAAACCAAGATAGTATCAAAATACAAGAAATGCATTAAGCACGTTTCATGTACAACCAAGATTTTGGAACACACAAGTCATACCCTAAGTTCATTAACTATAATGGCATGTGAAATGTCAAGAAATCATAGTGAACATCTATATAGATTATAACCAAGATATATAGCACATGAAATCTATTGCAGTAAATATACTACAAGTATAAGATATATGATTTAATTACTCACTAAACAACGCATGTGTAATTAAACCATTCCAAGACAAAGGTGTATGTTCATTAAGTACATTAATGAAACCTAGATACAAGGAGTCACGATGCTTGATAAAAAGATGAAAGTACATGAAATACAAGTCCAGTTCTTGAGTTTAACACGAGTTCAATAGCAAAGCATGATTAACGCGATTTAAACATATAAGGTAATTTAATCTACTTAGGAGATTAAATTGTCAAGATTACAAGGCAAGTCAATGGTCATGTCAAAGGTAAGTTCAATTTTAAGTTACAAGTTCATTTCATACAAGACACGACCATGTGAATTTAATTCCATACAAAGGAAATAATTAAATTTATGTTTCAAAACTTATCTGGTTATTCTCAAATTGATACACATGAGGGAACTTGTCAAGGAAAGCACGATTACCAAGTTAGAAACTTAATCAGGACCAATGAGCCGTTAAATGGATTTTAATTAATTTATTTAATTAAAATCTCCAGATTTTGAAATTTATCTAAATGATTTCAATTTAATACATGTTACACTACATGTCAAGACTTGATTCAAAAACATGATACAAGTGAATTCTAAGCAAGACACGGTTATGAGTATTAAAATTTAATACTAGAAAAATAATAAATGAGAAGTTTCAAAACTTAATCAAATATTCTAGATTTAAAATATGTGAAACTATATGACATGCATATCAAGAATATTAAGTCGGAATTCAAATGAAGTGAATAGTATACTCGGAATAAATTAATTAATCAATTAATTAAATATTCTCTAGATTTCAAAACACCTCCGATTACTCTCAAATTCACCTATGTTGAAGAGCATGCTAGGGCCTAATATAATATGCTAAGACACATTAATTCCAAGCTAGTTAAGGCCACATGATTTTATCTTTCACTTAAGATAAATATTAAATAAAAACTTTATTACTTATCCAAAAGCTCTCAATTTAATATATGTCAATGATCATGTCAAGGGGTAATATCCAATCATGCCACATGTTTAAAACAAACTATGGACTACCGGGAAAATCAAATCTCATTTGAGAAAATTAAATAATAAAATCTCTAGATTTTATATTTAAGCATGCAAACAAGTAGTATAAGCATCAATATCATGCTATATAATAAGAATATAAATTATAGCATCACCTACCTCAATTTGAGATGAAAAGCTCAAAGGCCCACGGAAATAAAAGTGCTTCGAATCCGACGATACCGAAGGGTTTTGTTGAGGACAACACGGTGAACAAGAATCCCTAAGAAGCCCCATGAAAATCACAACTTGACTTCAAACTCGAACTCAAATTTTGGCCAAAAATGGGTTCTAATAAGGGTGAAACGTAGAACACGTCGAGGGGAACAATAAACGTTAAGGCCGAAGAGTTTTCACTTAGGAAATCAAGTGGAGGAGAAGAACAAAAGGTGGCAGCCCCATGGGCATCCATGGCTGCCAGCCAAGAGAGGAAGAAGAAGAAGAAAATCTGATTTTTCTTCTTTAAGTCCCCTATTTATAGAAAATCTCAAAAAGTGCCCCCAAAGGGCCCCGCCGGGTCTGGAAAGTGAAATTTAAGTAGACGCACTCAAACGGCAAAACTCTGTGAACAAAAAAGATTGAAAATGAGAAAACATAAACAACGAAAGAAACAACGTCAAAAACCGAATCCTGAGCAAAGAGATATGCCCCAAATAAGTTCGGTGGCAACTGGGGTTCGAAACTCTGAAACTGGAAAAAAACGACCAGAACGGAATTCTAAGAGTACACGACTAGACGAAATGTGAAAATAAATCTCGTACGAGGATCCAGGCTCCAGACGAGGTATTTTTCCAATAACTTTCGTTAATTGCACAATGACCCCTCCAAAAAGGGTTAACTGCACTAATGACCCAGAATGAAGATATCTTCCAAATATATTTTCTTAGATACCCCTGAAATAAAATATCTTCAAAAGATATTTATAAAAAACACCCCAAGAAAAAAAAATAATTCCAAAGAACTATGCATCCAGGCCCTTATGGACACTGGGAGCAACCAGAGTACTTTCTTGCAAAAGTAAAGATACGTATTTCGTGGAAATCACTAAGGATGAGACACGTTAAGTCAAAAACTAACTCTGAGCATGAAAAGTGAGGTTTTGCCAATAAAGTGACAAACGGGGAAAATATAAAATAGGGAAAAAGATGAAATAGGGAAAATGACAAAAAGTGAATAGTGTCCGAAAAGTGAAAATGTGGAAATGACTCGATCCTCAAAGAAAGTTGTCAATCCATACAAAAGAGTCTTAGAAACCATTTTCGAGCACTCAAGATGACACTATGAGATAAGAAACCGAACTCAGAAAAGAAAATTAAACTGGAATCCGTAAAATTTGAGAAAAGGGAAAGGGAGGCAAATGACCGGGTCATTACAACCTACCCTTCTTAAAGGAATTTCGTCCCCAAAATTCGGAACATACCGGAAAAGAATAGAACGATAATCAAACAAAAGGTCAAGCCAAGGACAGCTCATAAGGAACTGAAGGACAACTACAGAAGTCCCAAGATCAACTGAAGGAACGCGAAGCCATGAACCGAGACAACGCCTTATACGAATCGGTACGTCAACCACCAAGAGAATCCCAAGACAATGAAACAATGAAACACGACGAAAGAAGAGAATGACAAGGCAGTCTGAACAGCGACCAGAACCCGCCCACACTTACTCGTCAGTAAGGTAGCATGACAGTATAAGGCATTAGTTCATAACATGCCCCAACCAAGTCAACTTTGAGAAACCTATTGATACGGATGACATCAATGTCGAAAATGATCATTACCAAAAGCACCACAGGAACCAGGCATCTGTGAGAGTTGGGGTGGCTAATCCCAAAACTCTGACAATAATGCCATACCACCGCTATGCTTAAGGCCTTAGATCCAAGTCGTGAAGCCACAAAGGAATATGAAATGAAATGGTACCTCCTTGGCCCATGTCTCACTCCTCCGAATAAGAACTGTGATCCTACGCTCACATGAGCCTTACTCGCATCAACCGACAGACTAAGGTTTTGAAACACTCAACCAACAAAATAGGCAAGAAGGTTCCCAACATGGGTCCTTACAGAATGAATTTCTCCTATCCAAGGAAGAACATCGTAAACAAGAATGCATCTAAGGAATATGACAGATCCTAAGAGACAATATCAAAACCAGATATAAAAGGAGACAGCTAGCATGCAACATAGCAATGGGCTATCTACTCACACAAGTAGTAAGATCACCTAAAGCATGTCAGTGTATACAGGAGAACAACATAAAGCATGACAATATATTGCATATAATCATGTCAAGTTGTCACATAAGCAAACAGACATGTTATCAAATCAAAACATGTTATCAAGAAGCACATAAGCACATGGTACGACAATACATGTGAATGAAAAATGTAAAGTATGCCGACATACGTCGCATATGGTCATGCTAACATAAGCGCACAGACATAAATACACATAAAGCATGCTTAACAAATGATAGATGTCTCAAAACACCTGAGCATGTGAACATGCTATCACACAAGACATGTTTTCAAGATGTATTTAAACACGTAGAGCATGGCCACACAAGCATGATATGCACCCAAAACCCGTCATCCAAGGTATTCGAACCCAGAGTCTATGATACCACTTGTAACGACCCGGGTTTTTGGTTTAACCAGGAGCAACAGTGATGAACTGAAGATTAACCCGTTAACGGATCCAGATGCAAAAGCAAGAAACAAAACGATGGTCTTCCAAGGCACAAACCGCCTAAAAGACCCTAGGATGACCCTCCATAAGGTTACAGTACTCAAAGAAAGTATGTGTGGAAGCAAAAGATAAACCAAAGTCTTAAGAGATATAGATCATCTCTTAGACGCAAATGTGACCTTCCATAAAGTCACGGAACCTAAGGAAATAATCGAAAGTGGAAACTAGGATAAAAAGGTTAAATGATACCATATGGCGCCAATGACACCCACCCAAGAGGACAAGATCTAATTCAAACTAGATCACGTATGCCATTAAATGGCTTAAACAAGATGAATAAGGTTAAGTGGGAGCAAATGAAACAAGGTTAACCTATCTACGTAACAAACCAAACAAACTCACAAGGCAGCTCCATTTCAGTCAACTGAAATGAAGCATCGGTCTGCCAAAACGAGCCAGGAGAAAAGAGAAGAAAGAGCTCCTAGTTCGATCAACCGAAGTGACAAATCGGTTGACCAGTTTGAGGCTCAAGATAAAAAGATGGGTTTTGGTCGACCGAAATAGAGAACCGGTCGACAGAAATGGGCCTCGATAATGAAAATGGTTACTGGAGTTGGAAGATTTTGATGAACAAAAGAAACCAAAGGAGAATCGGTCGACCGAAACAAGCCACCGGTCGACCGAAACAGGTCAAAAAACTAAGAATCAGGCCTGCTATGCACCAAATGATGAAAGAATTCCTAAGTCTCATTGGAATAGCCCATGGCATGATTAATTTGCATTATAAGCTAATGTGTGATGATGTGAACATACACGGAAGTGTAATATGACATTTTAACATGTTACAATGGCCTATGGCCTCATTACATTCCATTTACAAGATTTGACATACCAAACCTCCAAAGTTGGAAAAGTTACATTTTTAAACAAAAGGTAGCGGCAAATGAGTACAAGTGCAAATATAAACATGCTTGGCCCTTGACCTCATGTCATACATGTTGAATACAATGAAAAGAGTGTACTTATATACGTATTACATAAATGAAATCAAAGAATATATGTTTGATGCATAAGGCTACCAAATGATATTTCATGCTAACACTTGCATGAAATGGAAACTCGAAGCTACAAGCCATCCCAATGAATGACAAGCATCACGAACCGAGTCTTCGTACCTGAACAAATCCCCTAATAACTTCGAGGTGAGTAAACAAGTTTACTCGTAGAGAATGAGCATGCATCAACTCGATTTCTTTCAGATTTTTAGACTTTTGTGATACAGTTCAAAAGGGTCATACCACCTAACGTCTACGTCAAGATGCGACTCAGGGAGCATCCTAAG
Source organism: Cornus florida (assembly GCF_030987335.1). Taxonomy (NCBI): domain Eukaryota; kingdom Viridiplantae; phylum Streptophyta; class Magnoliopsida; order Cornales; family Cornaceae; genus Cornus; species Cornus florida. The sequence continues at coordinate 75,165,696 of NW_026775573.1, read as the reverse complement.
CTACCATAAAGTAAAAGCAACAAGAATCATGATATATCTATATATATGAAACAAGTCAAGATTGGGATAATCCAAAGAACACGACAAGAAGGATGTTTGAACATAGATTTACATGAATTGAATTATCAATACAGTTAAGCAAGGGTTGGAATAATCTACATAACACGAAAAGAAGGTACTAGAAGACAAAGATCAAATTGTCAAGGCAATTTACATGATTGAAACATTCTAATTTAACCAGACAAGAAGTATACATGGATATAAGTTAACAAGAATTACATTATCAATGCATTTAACATGATTAGAGCATTCCAATTAACACGATAGGAGCAATACACGAAATCAAGAACAAGGCATAATATCTATGCAATTAAACAAGGATGGACCATTCCATGAAACGCGAAAAGAGTTATACATGAAATCAAAAACAAGGCATAATATCTATGCAAGTAAACAAGATTAGAGCATTTCATACACACGACAAGTTTAAATCTTCAAGGAATAGCAATTTGAAATTTAAAGAGTGAAATCAACCAATGTGGAAGACTCGGATATCGCCCGGATTAAAACCATACTCTTGACATCACTTTAAGGCTACTAACCCATGGGTACCTTTCCCCTAGTGCGCACTATAGTGTAGGAGGACATTCCCCCGTACTAGAACCAAGTCCTAGCCATGTCAATTCTTGATTGATATCCCAAGTCCCAAAATCAACAAGTTGTGCAAACCAAGATAGTATCAAAATACAAGAAATGCATTAACCACGTTTCATGTACAACCAAGATTTTGGAACACACAAGTCATGCCCTAAGTTCATCAACTATAATGGCATATGAGACGTCAAGAAATCATAGTTACATCTATATAGATTATAACCAAGATATATAGCACATGAAATCTATTAAAGTAAATATACCATAAGTGTAAGATACATGATTCAATTACTCACTAAACAACACATGTGTAATTAAACCATTCCAAGACAAAGGTGTATGTTCATTAAGTACATTAATGAAACCTAGATGCAAGAAATCACGATACTTGATAAAAAGAAGAAAGTACATGAAATACAAGTCCAATTCATGAGTTTAGCACGAGTTCAATAACAAAGCATGATTAATGCGATGGAAACATATAAGGTAATTTAATCTACTTAAGGGATTAAATTATCAAGATTACAAGGCAAGTCAAGGGTCATGTCAAAGGCAAGTTCAGTGTCAAGTTGCAAGTTCATTTCATACAAGACTTGACCATGCCACGTGCCATATGTTTAAAACAAACTATGTCAATGATCATGTCATGGGGTAATATCCAAAAGCTCTGAAATAAAATATCTTCAAAAAATATTTACGAAAAACACCCCAAGAAAAGAAAATAATTCCAAAGAACTATGCATCCATGCCCCTATGGACACCGGGAGCAACCAAAGTACTTTCTTGCAAAAGTAAAGATACGTATTTGATGGAAATCACTAAGGATGAAGACACGTGAGGTCAAAAACTAACTCCGAGCATGAAAAGTGAGGTTTTGCCAACAAAGTGACGAATGGGGAAAAGACAGAATAGGGAAAAAGATGAAATAGGGAAAAGGATAAAAAGTGAATAGTGTCCGAAAAGTGAAAATGGGAAAATGACTCGGTCCTTAAAAGAAGTTATCAATCCGTAAGAAAGAGTCTCAGAAACCATTTTTGAGCACTCATGTTGACACTATGAGACAAGAAACCGAACTCAGAAAAGGAAATTAAACGGAAAAAAATTTATCCGTAAAATTTGAGAAAAGGGAAAGAAAGGCAAATGACCGGGTCATTACAAGGTGGACTCACCAGAAGGTTTGCTGGAGGTGAAAAAGTAAGTTGCAGCGGCGAGGGATGAAGATAGGGGTGTTAGATCGATCTGTGGTATCGATCTAACAACCCTAGGTTTGATTTTTAAAAACATTCCGTTACCAGTTCGATCGATCGTACTGAAATCTCAGATCGATCGAACTGTGATCGATCTCTCCTTACTAAAAGACAAATTGTTTTGAAGCTTCGAAATTATATATATATATATTATATTTTTTTTTGAATAATCAAAAATATTTTAAAATGAAAAATATATATATATTTTTTTTGGATTATAAAACAAAATAATATATATAATTTATTATTTAAAATTTAAAATTCAAAACAAAAAAAAAAAAAAAAAAAAAAAAAAATTCAAACTTAAAACAAAACAGTAAATCAAAGAACAGAGATCGATCTCTCCAAGATGGATCGAAGAATAACTCCAATCGATCGAACATGCAAAAACCTGCAGACACGTTCTATCGATGGGACAGAGAGCCTTTTGATGTAGGTTGGATGCAAGTTCAAAAATTTTCTAAGTGTTGAGACTGCAAATCGATCCAAGATAAAGTTGGATCGATCGAAGAACTAAAGATCGATCTATAAATAAGTTCGAATGATGGGACAGAGAGCTGAAATATTTAGGTTTTCTATAAACGATTGGACAGAGAGGTGATTCGAAGCAGGTGGATGCAGGTATGGAGTTCGATCGATCGAACCTCCTTGGAGATCGATCGAACTTATGCAAAATGCTCATTTTCAATATGAAAGTGCATGCAATCCTAATCACAGTTCCTAGCAATATATATGAACCTAAAGCAAATATCTAGACTTTGCAAGAAATGAAATTAAAAATAGAAATGAGGGAGGAATAGGGTTATGACACCCTACGAAATGTACTAATCTTTAACGTCTCTAGCAAGACGTTGGACTCTTTTAGGTTGGGTCAAACATCTTGTAGTGCATCCCCTCCTTGATGGGGTGATAAGTGTTCTGAACTCCACCCAACAAATGGTTCCCTAGAGAACTTGTTGGATTAGGCTTAAAAGAAATTTTTGGTTCTTGGTCACATAATAATCTTTGGGCTTCCATGCCATTTCAAAACAAGATTTTGAAACAACTTTCTTGAAATTCAGGGTTGAAGATAAACTTTTTGGAATGTTGGTTTCAAGCAATGACTCTATTCCTTCACATTTATGGTCATGATATTTCTCTACAACATTCACTTTTTCATGCTTGTTAAATGAATTGGGAGTCGAATTAAAGATATTCAACTTCATCTTCATGTGGCCAAATGAGATCTTCATTATCCCCGTCCTACAATTAATGTTGGCATTCGCGGTTGCCAAGAAAGGACGGCTAAGGATAATAGGAATTTGGCTCTTAGGATTCAGGACCGGTTCCGTGTCAATGACAACGAAATCAACCGGGATGAAGAATTTATCAATCTTAATCAATACGTCCTGAATGATACCCCTAGGCTTTTTGATGGATCGGTTGGCAAGTTGCAAAACCACTGACATCGGTTTCAAGTCTCCTAAGCCTAATTTGACATATACCGAGTATGGAAGAAGGTTAACACTTGCTCCTAAGTCTAGAAGAGCCCGATTAATGATATAATCTCCAATGATACATGAAGTGGTAGGTGAACCAAGGTCCTTAAACTTCAGAAAAGTGTTATGCTGCAAAATTGAGCTTACTTGCTCAGTTAAGACCACTTTCCTAGGTGCTTGGCTTTTGTTCTTCCTCTTTTGGGTCCATAAGTCTTTCAAAAACTTGGCATAAGCCAGAATTTGCTTGATTGCATCCAAAAGTGGAAGATTGACTTTTACTTGCCTAAACACATCCATAATTTCATTTGTTTTGACCTTTTGCTTGTCAATTGAAATGGATCCTTTTAAGGCATCCGGAAATGAAGCTCTTGGTTCAAAAACTTTTTCAAAAATTTTCTTTAAAGTCACTTCAACACAAGAAGTTTTGAAATCATTTTGCAAATTTTTCTTTTCAAAATCACCTTTCAAATTACTTTTCAAGATATTCTCATTTGAAATATCATGCATATGCAATGAAGGAGGAATATGATGTGAAACGGGACGGGTGTCAACTTGTGGTTGCACCGGTTTACTCTCTTCATTGGACATACCCACTTGATTCTCCACAATCTTCCCACTTCTTAAGGTAGTCACTGCGTTGACATGCTCTATTGTGTGACCTTTCGATGAGGAATGAGTTTCCACAACACATTGTTTCTTTTGTGGGGCATTCAAAGGCATTTTCCCTTTCTCTCTAGCATTTAAAGTACTAGCTATTTGCCCTACTTGGGTTTCTATCTTAGCAATGGATTGAGAATGAGAATGAAGCAATTGAGTGTTCACCTCTAGAGTGCCTAGAGCGGTCAAAACTTTCTCTTCAAAAACGGGACTCCTAGCACTTAAGATTATGATGGTTGATTAGGAAAATGAGAATTAGAAAATTGATTTCCTTGTGATTGGAATGATGATCTAAAACCTTGGGAACCTTGGCTTTGCATCAGAGGTGGAACATACTTCCCTTGAAACCACCTTGGGGAGGGTTTGAGCCTTCCCCTTGGTTTGTCTAAGAGAAATTCGGGTGATTCCTCCAACTAGGATTATAATGATTGCCATAAGGATTGTTCCCTTGATTAACAAAAGTTGCATTGACTTGTTCATGATGCTCACTTTGCACATGTCCATAGGGATAATTGGAAGTAGAATGTAAAATACTTGAACAAGTCATACATGTCTCATTGGATGCATGATGGGAATGGTTAAGGACGGAAGATACTTGATTTACCGAGTTTTGGTTGATTAAGAATTGATTAAACCTTTGAGATAAGGATTTCATCTCGGCGGCTATTTCATTGAAATGGTTAACTTGATGTAAGCTAACACTCTTCCTTCCACTTGAATTCCTACCATTCTTGGAAGATAAAGTTCAATGCAAAGAATTTTCACTCATGCTGTCATAAAGATGCCACACGTCATCCTCATGCCTATCAATGTAAGAGCCACCCATGGAAGCATCAACCATGCCCTTATAATTATCAGATAAGCTCTCAAAGAAATATTGAACTAATTGCCATTTGGGCATGTCATGATGTGGACAATTCCTAAGCAATTCATTGAATCTTTCCCATGCCTCATGGAATGTTTCCCCATCCCCGTGTGAAAACTCTCAAATTGAGGTTCTCATAGCATTGGTCTTAGAAACTGGATAGTACTTCTTCAAGAACTCTTGTTGAATTTCTGCCCAAAAAGTTATTGAAAAATGCCTAAGATTGTTAAACCAATATTTTGCCTTGTCTTTAAGGGTGAATGGAATAATTTTAAGCCTTAAGACCTCTTTCGGCATGTCCGTGTATCTCACGGTGGAACATACTTCAAGAAACTCATCTAAATGCTTGTAAGGTACTTCACTTGGAAGTCCAATGATGGTTAGGAAGCATTTGAATGGTTTGTGGTTTGATCTCATAGTGGTGTGCTCTAAATGGTGGCAATTGAATGCATGTGGGTGCATTGTATTAATTAGGCGCATAGTGATCTCTCAAAGCAAGGGGAGGATTAGTAATTGGAGGTGCAACATGGGCACCTTTATTGCTTTGAATGATGGGAGGTGGTGGAGCATAGATTGGCCTTGGTATTCCCAATGGAACTTGGCCTTGTTATTGTGGTGGGTTAATGAATAGCCTCGGCAGGCCTAATGGTACTTGCATGTTATCATGATGCACATTGGGGTGGAGGATGTCTTGTTAGTCTATGTGACCAAGGTCCTCAACATGGTCCTCATTATGTCCTTCCATTGATAAAATGGATTGAATAGAACTTCCTCTTCCCCTAGGGTTTTGAACAATATGCAAAGAAAAGTAAATTGCCTCCACATGGGCTTACGATTTATCTAAGAATTGAAATACAAGCCTCCACGCGGGCCGACGATTTAACTAGAGATTGAGTTAAGAAAGAGCTCACAAAGGGTCCTTTAGCACTTCAATTCAATTTTCAATTTTAGCCTTGCAAATTTTTTGATTTTAGCTTTTTCCTTGCTTTTGCTTAGCTCCTTGCTTGGAATGCTCCTTTGCTCATCTTCTATCTCAATGCACCTAGTCAAATAAGAACCAACACAATAACTATGATGACCCTGGATTTTTCAACCCAGTGTGTCCTGTAATGACCCAAAACGGGTCCAAAATGCGGAAGCAAAAGATAGAACAATGGTCTTTAGAGATACAACACTCCTCTAAGACACCAATGTGACACTTAACGAGGTCACGAAACCCAAAGGAAGAAAATGCGAAAGCAACGTTTCAAAAACAGAAAAGAATGAACCTAGGGGAAAAATAGTCATTCCACACTGAAAAGGGTGCCACCGTGCACACCATTGGAAAGACAACGAAAAATTAATAAAGATAGACTCAAGAATCACTTGATTCGGAGTCCGGACGGCAAAGATATCAAGTTCTGAAGTCGAAGGAAGGGATACCATATCTCGGTTCGAACCAAAAACAGACACTACCTTACTAAAACTTGAATAACCTGAGACACAAGAAGAATCTAAAGCTCTAATTAGTACCATTGGAAAGCTTATTTCGACGCGATCAATTTAGACTCAAGAACAGACCAATTCGAAGTTAAAACGAAGAAGTTATGATGATTTGAAGTTAGAGGTGCAGTGCTGAACCAAGACACACACACCCGCGAACAGTACTTTGAGCCCTCGAACAAGGACTTCGAGCGCTCAAAATTTTCCCTAAGAAATCTGCCCAAAGTTTGAGCGCTTGAACTCCCTATTTAGAGCGCTCGAACTCCTGTAGGCTGCCTTGAAATGTTGACTTGAAATGCAATTTTGAGGACTTTCTAGGCCTTTTTGAGAAAAACACAAAGAAGAAACTACCCTCAAAATCATGTTTTCTAGCCAACCATGCCAAATGAAAACTTTATTTTTCAAGTGAAAACCCCAAAATGCCCTTATGCTCAATTTAGGCTTAAAACGGCAAAAAATGTAAGTTTGCACCAAACATACTTTTGACCCCAAATACACTTCTAGGCTGAAACGAATATGCACGCAAATGTAATAAGTGATTTTGAGCGTGCGGCAATGGTCCGCGGCTCCCGGAAACGACCGATGCAAACCTAGTGAGACAACAACTTGACATTTTTCAATATTTTCATAATATACCATAAAGTCAAAACTACATAGAATACAAATACATGTCATTGGCCTCCGGCCTCATCTTATACATGTCAAATACATTGCAAGGAGTGCACTCATGTACACACTACATGTTTAAATTCAAATATACATATTTTGACATATAAGGCAAATGGCTTTCCAAGCCAACTTTTACAAGAAATGAAAATCTTCAAGTCCACCAATCATCCAAGCATGACGAGAATCGCAACCTTGATTCTTGTACCTAAAATATGCCCCAGTATCATAGGGGTGAGTAACATAAAGCTACTCGTAGGAAATGAGCATGCATCGACCTACGTTTTACAAGTTTGCATGATTTAGTTATTGTGGTTCATTCCACCTAACGTCTATGTCAAAGGTGAGACTCAAGGAGCATCCTAGCTACCTAGGATCATTTCTAGCATCAATCACCTCATTCATGCAATTTTAGCAACATAGGGTCATGCTTACACAAAGAAACAACATAGGAGCATGCTTACACAAAGCACAACATATTGATTCTCAAGGTAATCAAGTTGAAGTCTAAAATGCAACATCAATTAAATATAACAATTTAGCATAATTAGAATATCTAATACCACACATCAAGACATAGGTTCTCTAGCTTATCAACTAGAAATCTAAGAGTGTGAAATCAACTAAATATATCAATTTAGTATGGATGTACTTAACAACATCAAAATGATTCATTAAAATCATATACATGGATGTACTTAACAACATCAAAATCGCCAATAACTAAAACCACAAGTTACAATATAAACATAATTGCTAACTTGGAATTGAATGCGAAAACAAATAATGGAAGACTTAGACATTTTATGCTCGGAATTCTGCCGAGACCTTAATGGTTATTCCGGGCACTAACCCGCAGGGAAGACCACCCTAAGTGCGCACTATCTCAATGACTTAGAGGAGTCACGTCCCCGTACTAGAGCCAAACCCTAGCCATCTCAACTCAACAATGTTCCAAGATTCCAAAATTAAACCAAATAAGTTCACAACTTATACATAACTTATATAATGCATAAAAATACCTTCCATGCACAAGTGGGTTGAAACCACACAATCCATGCCTTAGAGTTTCAATTCTAAAATGACATACATAATGTCAATTACAAAGTGTGCAATTCACTACACATGGCATCAATATATTCTATAAAGAAAACATGTTTTCATGAATATAAATATAACAACAAAGTTGTCTAATGCTCAAAACACAATCAAGTGAATACATAACAAGTTCAAGTCCATGATTTGAATATAGAAACAACTTCTAAAATACCAATGGATCCATGGAGCCATTAGATAGAATTTAATTAAACAAGGTGATTAAATTCTCTAGATTTCAAATAACCTCAAATTAATATATGTTAAGCAACATATCATGGTCTTTACATATATCAAATCAAAAGTGCAAGATAAGCAAGATATCATCAAATAGAATTTAATTAATTTAAATCAATTAAATCTCTAGATTTGAAAACTCATCTAAATCAACCCAAATTAATATATATCAAAGATCAACTCATGGCCATGCCATTTACCAAGTCTAAAATGAGTTATAAGCAAACTACCATTAATCATAATTTCTCAAATTAATACACCACATGCATACAAGTTGTATAAGCATCAAAAACATGCAAGACAACAAACATATAACCCTATAACATTCCCTACCTCACTAGAGAAGTGTCTCTCTAGAATCCAAGGCAAAATTAACACAAAATGGCAAACCCTTCTAGGGTTATGAAGAGGAAGATGAGGGGAACAAAATGTATTCCCAAGTTCAAGCTTGGAAATCAATGGAAGGCTCTCAAAAATCAAGGTCAAAGCTTAAGGCTTTAGGCTCCATCCTTGGAGGCTAGGGTTTTCTTTACAAAAGAGGGAGGAAATGAAAAATGATAACGATGAAATGTGAGTGGAGGGGATAGAGATCCTCCACTCACTATGTGCTCTTACACTACCTCTTACACACACACTAATGCAAGATCAAATTGTGAGCCTACACTTGTCACAAATCTAAGGCTCCATCCTAGGTTAAATCTCAAGCCTACACTTGTCAACCATCTAAGCCAACAAGTGCACCAATCCTAGGCCAACAAGTAGTTAAATCTCCACCATCCACATGTCCTCATCCAAGGCCTCAAAGTGTTTCCACACACATGTCAACAAGTGGACCAATGAGAGTGTGACACTTGTCACACTTTCCAGAAATTGCAAAAAGGTCCTTTTTGAAAATATCTTCCAAATTAAATTGCAAAATGGTCCCTAAGACGAAAAATAATTACTTTACAGTAATTACACAAAACCCCTAAAGTTTAGAAAATTACAAAATGGTCATGCATCTATACCCTTTACAAGAAAAGTAAGCACTTAGCATGCTTTTCTACAAAAGTGAAAATACACATAGTATGGAATTTAAATATCGTGGATGCATGCAAAACCGGAATCGAATCCGAACACAAAAAGTGAGGTTATGCCAACAAAGTGACAACCGAGAAAAAGACGAAAGTGAATAGTATCACAAAAGTGAAAATATGAAAATGACTCGGTCCTCAAAGGAAGTCGTCAATCCAAGGAAAGAGTCTCGGAAACCATCCCTGAGCACTCAAGATGACACTAAGTGACGAGAAATTGAACTCAGAAAGGAAAAGATCAACGGAAAAAAAAATATCCGTGAAAATCTGAGAAAAGGAAAGGAAGGAAATCGGCCGGGTCATTACAATAACTAACCAAAATGAAAATGAAAACAAAGTAAAGACAAGATCCAAAAAGTACTAATTCCTAATTGATTCCATAAATACAACGTTGCCTTCAATTAATCCCCAGCAATGGGACCAAAAACTTGTTTGTTAGTGTCATCCCTAATCCAAAGTTTGTGCACCAAAAGATAGTGGTGCAGGGCTATGATGAATGTGGCCAAGTTTTACATTTAGAAATTGCCACTACTACCTTTCACTAAAAATATAGTTAAGGCGAGTAGGGATCGTCCCAAGGGATTGGTGGGTTGTATTAGGATGTCGAATTGAGATTAGGGTTAGTAAGTCGAATGATCAAAAGATTGGTTGGTGATTGAATTACACTAAGATACAATTTAAACTTATGTATGCAATTAAATGTAATGGAGAGAAAATAAGAGATAGAGATCGTGGGATTTAGAGATCACCACTAAGCATAGCTTTTTTACACCCTTAATGAATGATTAACGAGGGGAAAAACATGTATTGCAACATAGTGTGTGTGTCGGGTTGTTTCAACAAGCATGGATGACAAATTAAGCATATATTGTCTAAGCAACATGGTGGATAGTACAATATATCAAACTAAGCCATTAATCCTTTCTTTAAGCTCACAATCCAAACACATCACAAGGTTAGAGATATATGCTAATTGCTTTCATAAGTATGGAACATCAAACAACAAGCATGGACTGTCCTCGCATTTAACATCTAAGCTACAACTACACTACAATTAAGCTAATAACATGAAATTAAACTAATTAAACTAAGGCAGAGGCACAATCCATCAAGAAATGAGTATGAACCATCAAATAAACCACAAGAGTATTCCATTAAGCACTATGTCTTGACAATCTCTAGATCTATAGCATTAATACACATAGACATGCATTAATAACACAAGAAATAGAGATAAACACATGAACATCTATTCTAGCATACATAGACATATGGATAGAATGAAATAATCAATTGGAAGCATTAAACCATACAAATCATTGAATAAACAAGATATATATATATAAAAGTGTCAAAACATGTATCACAATACAAATCCCCTCAAAAATACATAAATCAAGATGTAGAAAGCATGTTTAGGGCTAACTCTAGCCCCAAGAGGATGTCTAGCTACTCATGGATGGTGTCTTCCAACCCTCAAGGGCTAACTCCATGGTAGAGATTGCTCTTCTTCTTAGTTGATGGAAGAATTCCAAGCTTGTGTCTCTAGCCTCCTCCTTTCTTTTCTTCCTTACTAAGAATATGGAAATTGTATCTCTAATGTATGTACCTACTCTTCTTTGTCAAGAATGGCTCATATTCCTTATATAGGTAGGTTAAAAATCACCCCCAATGAGCTGGGCTCGTACACCAATATTCCTTCCAATGATTGGATATGAGACAACTTTTAATGAGCTGGGAATTGGATTTTCTTGGGCTTTGGGAAGTTCGATCGATCGAACTTGTGGTGAGATCGATCGAACATGGCTGAGATATATCGAATTTAAGCTGGATTGATCCTTTATAGCGGCACCTTTTTGGATAAAAAGAAATCTGAGATATTTTGAAGATATTTTTGGGAAAGAGACAAATGTGGTAGGTGGGGTGGTACAAGTGGATAAGATGGAATCTTTTCGATCGATTGAAAGAAAGTTACATTAATCGAACTTTGTGGGATCTTTGGATAAGGACAAAAGAGCTTGGATCCATCTTGGGATGCTGAGATCGATGAACTTTCAATCGATCGAATATTTTCTAAGATCGATCGAACTTGTTGAATTTCCACCCCTTACTTCATTTTGCTCCCACGTTGCTCCTTTCTTTGATTCATCTCAAGATTGCTTCAATTATGCTCTTATTTAGCTGAGTTAGCTTATTTTGGAGATAAGTACCTGAAAATGGAAATAATACAAAATCAATCTAAAGCGGGAAAATAAGATAGATAAAGGTTCTAGAATACCTAAGCTTAAATGCACATTTTTCAACGCTCATCACTAAACAAAATAGTCAGTGAGTCATCTTCACACAACTGCAATCCAAAATCAATAAGCTCTTCTTACATCTTCCATCTATGAATGGAAATGATAGCCAGAGTCCCCTGTGACTTCCTACTCAATGCATCGGCCACAACGTTGGCCTTTCTTAGGTGATACTACAACTTAAAGTCGTAGTCCTCCATAAACTCCACCCATCTGTGCTATTTTAAGTTCAAGTCCTTCCTTGAGAAAAGGTACTTAAGACTCTTGTGATCGAATAAAACTTCAGACTTCTCCCTGTACAAGTAATGTCTCCATCCTTTTAGTGCAAAGATCACTATTGCCAATTCCAAATCATGTGTCGGATAATTCAACTCACGACTCCTCAACTGCCTAGACCCATAAGCAACTACCCATTCCGCCTACATCAGAACATAACCTAAACCTTCCTATGAAGCGTCACAAAAGATCATATAACCTAAACCACATTTAGGCATGATCAAAACTTAAGCCGATGTCAATCTGACCTCTAACACTTGAAAAGCAAAGTTACAGGCCTCATTCCATATAAACTTGACTCCCTTGCGAGTAAGTCGAGTCATAGGTGCTGCTAAATGAGAGAAATCCCAAACAAATCTCTAGTAATAGCCGGCTAGTCCAAGGAAACTACGTATCTTGAACACACTCTTTGGACGTCCCCAATTAATCACAGACTCAATCTTTGATGGATTAACTGAAACACCTCCCCCTAATACAACATAACCAAGGAACTTCATTTCAGGTAGCCAAAACTCACACTTCTCATATTTGGCATACAATTGGTTATCCCTTAAGGATTTGGAAAACTACTCTCGAAGATGAGTACACGAGAATGTCGTTAACAAACACCACCATGAACTTGTCAAGATAGTCACTGAATACACGGTTCATCAAATCCACAAAAGCTGCTAGAGCATTGGTAAAACCAAATGGCATCACCAGAGACTCGTCATAGCCATACCATGTGTAAAAAGTGGTCCTGGATATGTCCTCATCCTTAACCCTCAACTGGTAGTATCCTGACCTCAAGTCGATCTTCGAAAAACATGTGGCTCCCTTCAACTGATCAAACAAGTCATCAATCCTAGATAATGGATACCTATTTTTGATCGTAGGGTGATTCAATTTGTGATAATCGATGCAAAGTCTCAATGAACCATCCTTCTTCTTTGCAAAAGAACCGATGCTCCCCATGGTAAATCACTAGGATGAATAAAGCCCTTAACTTTCAAATCATCTAACTACCCTTTCAACTCATCCAACTCTACCGGTGCCATGCGACACAATGCCATAGAGATGGGCGTTGTACCAAGTATGACATCAATGGCAAACACATCTTCTGTAAAGGAGGTAGCTTTGTCAACTCCTCTAGAAAGACATCAAGAAAATTCTTAACGAGTGTCGGAAGAACACGGCCCAAACTCCTACCTTCGTCGACTAGCAAACTAGCCAAGTAAAACCTTTGGAGACTCTGATGAGCACTGAAAAATGCGCATTTAGACCCTTTAAGCTGGAACATTCTAGTACCTTGTCCTATCTTATTTTCCCATTTTAGTCTAATTTCATGTTATTTCCTTTTCAGGCACTTATCTACAAAAATAAGTTAATCTAACTAAATTAGAGCATAAAAGATGAAATCTCAAGCTCAATGGAAGAAAGAAGCAAAGTGGAAGCAAATTGGTGAAAGGAAGCACTGTTCGATCGATCGAACAAAGCTCAAATCGATCACACCATGATCATTCTAACAATGCCAAGATGGATTGAACCTTTTGTCTTTATCCTCAGTAAAATACCTTCTTCGATCGATCCAATAATTCTTCAATCGATCGAACATCTTTGATCTTATCATCACCTACCACTTTTGTCCTTTTCCCAAAAATATTTTAGCCTTGTCTTTATTCCAAAAAGGCGACACCAAGGTTCAATCAATCGAACCAACCTTAAGATCGATCGAACTGCCTCGAGTTACGTGAAAAGTTGATTTCAAGCCAAATTAAATGTGTGCTAGTGGTGCAATCATTGGGAGGTCCTAGTGCACGACGTTTAACCATTGGGTGTGACATTTAAGCTACCCATATAAGAATTTTGGCTATTTTGAGTAAAGAGGTTGGTCAAATTAGAGAGATTTGACTAGAGATTAGAGAGAAATATACACAAATTGGGAAAGTTTCTCCTCCCTTATAGGATTTCCACCAAGGTGGAAGAAGATCATTTCTAGCATAGAGATAGCCCTTGAGGTTTGGATGACAACATCAATGAGTGGCTAGACATTTTTTTGGGGCTAGAGCTAGCCCTAAGTATGCCTCCTAGACTTTGATGTTTTGTAGTTAATGGGGATTAGTGTTGTAATTCTTGTCTTGACCTTTGATATATATATAAATCTTGTTTCTATCATGATTTATGTAGTTTAATACTTCTAATTGATGATTTCATTCTATTCAAATGTCTGTGTATGCTAGAATAGATGTTTATGTGTTTATCACTAGGTTTTGTGATATTGATGCATGTCTATGTGTGTTGATGTTATGAATCTAGTGATGGTCAAGGCATGGTGCTTAAATGGAATACTCTTGAGGTTTATTTGATGGTTCATACTCATTTCTTGATGGATTGTGCCTCTTCCTTAGTTTAATTAGTTTAATTTTTATGTCCCTAGCTTAGTTGTATTGTAGTTGTTTTATTTTCTTAGATGGGAGGATAATCCATGCTTGTTATTTGATGTTCCATACTTATGAATGCAAGTAGTATATTTCTCTAATTTGATGATGTGTATTGATTATGGACTTAAAGGAAGGAATAATGGCTTAATTTGATATATTGTGCTATTCACTAATTTGTCTAGACAATATATACTTATTTAGTTATCCATGCTTGTTGATTCAATTAATGACACACACTAGTATTGTAACCCATAATCCCCCTCATTCATTACGCATTGAGTGTCTAGGAAGGTGATGTTTAGTGGTGACCTCTAAGTCCTAAGACCCTTCTCTATTATTCTCTACATTTTACTATACTTTAATTGTTTTACCTTATATCCATTTAATTGACATTGTAGTTCATTAACCAAACAAACCATCTTTTGATCACTCAACCTACTAATCCAACATTGTTTCCATACAAATACTGCCCTTTTTTCCCTTGGGGCGATCCCTACTCACCCTAGCTATATTAGTAGTTAGAGGTAGTAGTGGTACTCTACAAAATTAAACTTGGCCACACTACATTCCACTTTTGCATGCTTCGGTCTTGAACACACCAGACTCCAGTCACGAATGCTGAAAACAACTATAGGGTGAGGATCACTCCGATCTCCCATAAAATGAAAACAATCTTCCTTAGGAATGCAAACAGTCACCCTCTCGCGAAAGCAATCAATCGTTGCACGAAAGAAAGATAACCAGTCCATCCCAAAAATAACATCAAAGCACGGCATGTTGACAAGGATGAAATCAGACTCTAAAGTCCGCCCTACTATCTCAATAGCACAACCCCGACAAACTCTGTCCAAAAAAACTAGACCTCTAACTAGTGTGTCAACATAAAGGAAACTATCCCAAAAAGTGACATCCAAACCCAATGAATGTGTAAATGTTGATGAAATGAAAGAATGAGATGCACCCGTGTCAATCAAAACTCTAACTTAAAAATTGAACACAAGAAAAATACCTCGTACAACCGAAGGTCCTACGGAAGCATCCGCCTGTGGAAGAGCATAGACTTATCCCTGAGTCCCTGAACTCTGCTATGCACTGCCTTGATGGCCTGACTGATGTGTGGAAGTGCTAGGCATAGAGCCTTTGACTAGATAAGTGACAACTGAAGCAACTGGCTGTGGTGCCTGAGGAACTTTAAACCCTGACTGAACCACTGTGGACTGTGTCGGTACTGCCTGCGAACCTGTGCCACTACATGCACCACCCTATAACTTTGGGCACTCTTTCTTGATGTGCCCTGTTTGCTTGCAGTAATGGCAAACTCCCTATCCTCCCCTAGTAGAAGCCGAAGGCAGACTGGCATGTGGTTGAAGCTTGGGCAGCGAGGCTTGATGTGCCCTGGCTATTGGCAATGGTGATAAATCACTCCCCAGGCTGATCCTAAAGATACAGGAACTGTGGGTGCAGAACGAGCCTACTGTGATGGCCCTTGAGTGTGAGTACTCTCCCTGGCCTTAGCCTTCTTTCACTGACTCCCCGAAGAAGATGAAACTTCGCCACGAAACTACTTACGTAAACCTCTGATCCTCAACTGATCTCTATCCTCTGCTTTAACCAACATAGCCCTCTAGACAACCTCTCTATATGTCCTTAAATTAAGAAGTGAAACCCATGGCCTGGTATTGTGGTGCCCCTTGATTCTAGAGCCACAGGTGATCAAGTCCGAGCACAGAATACAAGGGATATCAAATAATTAATATTTAAACAAGCATTTGAATACAGAAAGAATAATAAATAAAAAAATAAATAATAAGCTGAAGGGAACTAAATAATAAATCCTCATTTAATAATTTAATAATCCTCTAAATCAAAATAATAATTAATCCTCCAAAACGAAATATACAAAACCTTGAATATCATTACAACTCGAGAATCCATCTAGTGGACCTCTAATAATATCGAAACTGAAATAAAGAAATAATCCAAATCCATAACTAAAATATAAAAAGAACCCATACGTAGAATCGGAAGGGTGAATAAAATGTCTCTGATCAGCACGAACAAACTTTAAGTTTGGAGCTGACGAACACCTGAAAAATAATAATGGGTCAAGCCCATGAACAAGTTATAATCTACTACATCCAAAACAGAGACTCAGAACTCATAAACATCCTAACTAATTCGACAATAACTAATAGTCTGCATATATATATATATATATATATATATATATATATATATATATATCTATATCCATGCTAAAGGAACCTTATTAGACTATAGAGTTGCATCAACCTAAATAGTAGGCAACATGCAAAATGCACATATAGTGGGCATGAGTACCTAGACCTATTAGGGCACATAACTACACTATATCTAA
Source organism: Cornus florida (assembly GCF_030987335.1). Classification (NCBI taxonomy): domain Eukaryota; kingdom Viridiplantae; phylum Streptophyta; class Magnoliopsida; order Cornales; family Cornaceae; genus Cornus; species Cornus florida. The sequence continues at coordinate 75,148,872 of NW_026775573.1, read as the reverse complement.
TTACACAGCCCTAACAATATACGCACCCTAACCATTGATCCTGAGACTCAAGCTCATGTTATGACGTATAATTATATATATATAATTCGTCTTATCCAACCATCAAAATAAACTATCCAAATATTATTTTAATAATATGTCATCCAACTGTTTTGTTTGACTTGACATGAATAAATAGGATTCAACTATATAGTTAATCCATTACCTTATAAATATAAATAGGTTAGACTTAACTATTCCGTTAATCCATTCCTAAAGTGCCCCCATCCCATAATGGTGCACTAATCTAAATAATAACCAAATAAAGGTTTCCATATCCATATAAAGATGCAAGTATTATTATTATTATAATTCTTTACATCAAATAGTCCAAGCAAACATGATATCAATCATATAAACATCACTTACATTTAATTGAGTAACAAAAAAAATAGTAATTCTAAGTATCCGGCATTTAATTTACACAATCAGAAATTACCATGCATCTTAATTAATTGTACTCCTCTATAATCTGATTAAATTCATTTAAATCTAAATAATTGATTAAAACAATTTAATCCAACCATATTTAATTAATTTAACCTTTTAAGTTAAATTTCATACTCGGTATGAGTACTTTAAGTCATGTAATCCAATTCTTAAGAATCTATCTACATTAAACAAATATTTAATACTGGTCCATCAATTAAAAACAACAATATTAGTTTAATATTCCAGCACTAGTCATATTAACATAAAATTTTATTTCATGCAAAAATCATCTATTCAAATAGAATAAACAAACATATATTGAACAACTTAAAGAATTACTTAAATAATCAATTTAATTTCATTAAATAAATGGTTTTTCCTTCCTCCCTCGTTCAGCGTGCGTAAAGAAAACACAAATCTGATTTCGTACATGTACACAAATTGGTTCATGCTAAAAGTAATTTTCTCGTTTGACGTGCACACTACGAACAAACTTTGATTTCATCTAATATATACAAACTGTTTCATGTTAAAAGTAATCCCCTCGTTCAGCGCACACACTATGAACCAATTTTGATTTCATCTAATTTATACAAACTGCTTCATGTTAAACCCATAATATATTACAACACATGATTAAAACACATAATATATTACAACACATAAAAATTTAATTTAACAAAATATGAAAATCCATCACAAACCCATTATTAAAACACATGAACTGAAATTTCCAAATAAATCCATGTAATTAGATCCAATTGATTTATTTAAATAACCTAGAATTAATCTAGCATGCATAGGGTATGAATTAAAGGAGAAGAGAAGAATTAAAACTTGCCTTAAGGATTTTGATAAAAAAAACCCTAGCCTTCTTCTTCCTCTTTCTCTTCTCTTCTCTTCCTTCTCTTTCTCTTCGTTCTTTCTCTCTCCAAACTCTCTGCCTTTTCCTCTAAAATATATTACGTGAATATTTTTTAGCCCCCTTTTACTAACCTATAATTATATATTTATAGGCAAATAAAATAACTCTAATCATTTTCCCCATTCAAGTCTAATTAAAGAAATAAAAAAATGTATAAAAGTTAACTAAATATAAAATATTTAAAAGGTAACTAAATATATATCCTTTATTATACAAATATAAATATATATATATATATATATATATATATATATATATATATCAGATTATTCCATTTTATTACTAATACAAATATTATAAATAATATTAATTAATAAATTACTTCCCTTATATATATATATACAACTATCCATGGGTAATTATCCATACTCATTTAACCTCCTATCCAAGTAGTCCATGGGACCCAATTGATTAGTCCATTATTACTATCCATATTCAATTCATTTAAAAAATGAAAAATAAAATAAAAATAAAAATAAAATAATTAAATTCCTAAACAAATACACATCATCACATATAATTTAATTTAAACAAATAAATCAAATACACATAATTTTTAGCACCCAATTTTAAACAAATAAATTTAATACACATAATTTTAGCACACAATTTAATTTAAACAAATAATTCAATTAACAAATAAACAATTAAATCAATTAAACAAGTAAACAATTAGCTAATAAATCAAATAAACAATTAAAATGCAATTAAAACAATTAACTAAATACCAAGACTATCGTTTTTAAAATTAGGGGTATTATAGATTCCAAGATATAGGCCATCCTGACACTTTATAACCCTAGTTTCATCTATCGCTACCATTTCCTCGGCATAGTGAGAAAGAGAAGTTAACTGCGTCTTGTAGTCAATCACTCATAGTGCCCTGACAAAGACCTACAAACTGAATCCTCATCTCTCGCCTCATAGCCCTCCGAAAGAAGCGCTCGAAGAAAAGTCCTTTAAACTCATCCCATGTCATCAACTCCACATTGTGCGTATTAGTCATAGACCTCCACCAAATCTTTGTGTTGCCCATGAACATAGAAGAGGTCAAAAAGATCCTCAACATGTCTGTAGGCACTGCCATACTATCCAACTTACGAACAATGACGTCAAGCTATGCCTCTGAAACCAACGGATCTGAACTCCCTACAAACTGATCAATCTTAACCCTCTGTAGCTTTATGAAGTAGTCCAACGCCTCATTAACTACTATTGCAGGTGCCGGTGTAGGAATCTATATCCCCGCAACCTGCATGCAAACCAACTCCTAAAAAGATTCAGCAATCCCCTGAGTCACTCCTTAAGTAATCTGCTCCTCATACGTAGGTGCCCATGGTGGATTAGCATCCATAGAGCTTGAGCTCTAGGCCTCCCTGGACCCCTTATGAGCTCGGTGTTATCAACCTACTCCTCTACAGCATGACATGAAGACTATCTATGTCTTATAACTATAATGCGAAAAATGCGAAAAACAAGGTCAACAATAACGCAAGTCATTATGACCAAATTCAACTCACTCAATGAATGCATAAAACAGATGGCATGATAATGTATGCAACATACAATCATGCTAAGGAAATTAAGGAAAGCTTTTAAACACTTTAGCACATAAGCACATAAACATGTGAACATATCAAAGCATGTCAACAAGAAGCATGAAATGAACCCAAAACCCGTCGTCCTAAGGTATTCGACCCCAGATACTCTGATACCACTTATAATGGCCCAAATTTCAAAGAAACTGGTCTTCAACGAGTAACCAAAAAATTAACCTAATAACAGATCTCAAACGCAGAAGCAAGAAAAAAATAAGGGATCTCTAGAGATGGACACCACCTCTAAGACGCCAAAGTTACTTCCCGAGAAGTCATGAGATTTGAAAAGAAACAAATGCGGAAGCTAAGGTTTAAAATGGACAAAGATGCCACTAGGGGTAAAATGGTTATTTCAAATAGAAATGGATGCTACCGTTCATACCATTGGATAGACAATGAAAAATTAATAAACTTAGACTCCAACATCACTTGATTTGGAGTCAGAACAAAAAAGATATGAAATCTCAAAGTTTTAGAAAAAGTTAACAAAAAGAGCACAGGTATGATCGATCGCTCTGCAAGTGCGATTGGTCGTAAAAATAATGAACGATAAAGGCAAAAATTAGTTCCAGGAATTATCGATCGCTCTATAGGTGCGATTGGTCGAAAAAGCAAAATTTTGGCTTAAAATTGGTGTGCCTAGGTACGATCATTCACACTTTGGGTGTGATCGGTTGTGATGAAAATGATCGATGAAAAGATAGGAAAATTCTTAGGTGCGATCGATCACTCCCATTTGTGACCGATCATTATGGTTACGATCGATTGGTTGCAACTTGTTATTTTTCGAAAAAATTGAAATTCAAGGGGTAAAAGGGACTTTTTTGGGGAAAATTTGTGAAGCATTCCCTATCCAAATATGATTCTAAGATCAACTATGGTCCAGACCAGGATTAAAAAGTAAATTGAAATGATATAAATGCCCCCAAGTGCAAACAATACCAAAGAGATAAAAACATACTATAAAATGATATACTTTCAAATACATTGAAGTGTTTGGCAGGCCTCATTACATACAAGTTAAAGTACATCAAAGAGAGTGTTTGTGTGAACATGACACATACAAAAAAGGAAGCTAACAAGCTTCTAAGTTAGGTTACACATCATAATCCCCAAGAAACAAAATATTATGCTAACACTTGCATGCCAAAAATATATAAAGATGTCCAAACGAAACATGAGTCGAGCTAAGGATGTTGAGCATCCAAAAAGAGTGTCTTCTTGGCTTAAAAACAATAATCTAATCGAATTACTCAGTAGGATGATGCGTATGCATATACTATAAAGTTACAATGGTTTTTGAAAGTGTAATATAAACCAACACATATAGATCATGCCTCCTAACATCTAGTTTCAAGGGAAAGCTAAGGGATCAACCTGAAGCTATATTTGAAACAATTTGAAAGCAATCCAAAATAGGTAACATACTTAACGATATTGGAACATCCAATGAAATACAACAACTTACAACTTCAAAGTAATGTCAACTTATAAAATGAACGTGAAATTAAAAAATAGGGAAAACTTGGAAGCGTCATCCGGTTATGAACATCACAACCAAGACAATTAGTTGTTTTGGTCTTTTAACCCACAAGGAACCACTTAAGTGTGCACTAATTTGGGGAGAACTCGTACCTCCTGCACTAAGGCCGTACCCTAGCCATGTCAATGAAACAATGCCCCAACTATTTTCAAAATAAACAATAGTGTCACAACAACTACATAGGTATATGATGTGTCTATTTTTCTCTCGCAATCGTATGATATCATGTAGGATATAGCTCTCTGCAAAGAGGATGTCAAACCCACAGGGAGAAGAGATTTGTATTCTAGTTTTTAACTTTGTTTATGGTTTACAGGTAACTTGGTTGGAAATTTTGTTGGTTGTCATGGCTTAATAAACTAGAATTAAACAAAATATTAAATTATTAAACTAAATTAAATAATTAGAGAGAAAGAGTCTTAGGGCTTTGATTTCATCACAACCATCATATTATGGTTAATTATACTAACCCTGGGAATTTAACTATGATATTTTCCAAAAGAATTGAACTCAATAACATTCGTTCAATTCGGAGTTAAAGAAAGATATTTTACAAGATTAGCTAACTATCACCTATCTGCGGTTAGCGCGGACTATTCGCTTACCTACTTTATCTATTTTGCGAATGAACCACCTTTCCTAAGCATAGATTATGAAAACGTTCTTTTGTAAAATACATTGGAATACCATTATATGACCTCTATTCTTATGTCTGGCAGGGCTCCACCAGATACCGTACAACAAGGTAGGTTGAGAATAGAAAACAAACTATTACATCTAAGACAAGGTAGTAACAGTTTATAATCTATTAAAGCATGAAAATTCCATTTGAGTTGTCTCAAGTGCTCATAGTCATATAATCAAAAAAACATCATAAATTAAAGTAAAACCCAGAGTTGGAACAATCAAACCATAATGCAAAGTTGGGTTACATCAGTGCCCTAAGAAAGAATTTAGCTCCTCATGACAAGGTTGCATATCATCTGTGTTGAGTTTATCTCCATCATCACAGACGGCACCTCTCTTCTTAGGATCTTCACTTCTAAGGTTGTAGAAACCTTAAAAGCCACCACACCTTCAGCCTTCTAAATAATCACCATAAAAAAGAGATTAAAATTTTAGACCCCTTCTATCAAGGCTTACGCCTTCTTTTATAGAAGAAAATACGTATTTGGTGGGCTTTTAGGTCTTCTGGCCCAACTGCGATCAGATACGGCTGGTAAACAGAGTAATCCCGTAGCCTTTAGTCTGATATGTCGTGCAATGCTCGAGCTTTAGGAACGGATGCACGAGCTTTAGGGCACATGCTCGAGCTTTAGGAACAAATGCTCGAGCTTCTCTGGATAGATGCTCGAGCATCAGTGAATGGTGCTCAATCATCACATTAACACTTAGCCAATTTTCTTCAACTATTTTCAGAAGCATCTTCTTCTTCAACACTTACAATATTTTTGGGGTTGAACACCTTTAACATTGCTCGATCCAAGCTTCATGGGCTCAAGTACTAGGCACTATGCTTGAGTATCAGGGGCTCATTGCACGAGCATCAATGGATGATGCTCGATCCTCTGTGGATAGTGCTCGATCATGGGGGTAATGCACTAGACCTAGAGCATAGCCTTTTCATTTAAAATTAACTCATTAATTTCTGATGCCTTATGCTCGAGCTTTATAGTCAAGGCTCAAGCACCTTTAGTTAAGGCTCGAGCACCCTTGCAGTAAAGCTCGAGCACCTTTGCAGTAAGGCTCGAGCATCAAGGTACTAATGCTCGAGCATTTGGCCTTGTTAACTTTTCTTCTTTTCTTTGTTGTAATGCTCGAACCTCAACTATAGTGATCCGGTCTTTTTCCTCCTTTTTCTTTTTCGGCGATTTTCTTTTTTTCGTCTTTTTCTTATTTTGTCTTTTCCCTATTTCTTCTTTTTCCCATTTATCATTTTTCCTCGCATATTGTGCTCAGATTCAATTCCGATTTTGCATACATCCATGATATTTGATTTCTATGATAGTGGTATGTTTATTTCTATGATAGTGGTATGTTTACTTTTGTAGAAAAGCATGTAAGTTGCTTACTTTTTTCATAAAGGGCATGGATGCATACTTTATTGTAATTATTCTTTATTTTTGGGGTTTTTATGTAATTATGTAAAGTAATTATTTTTCGTCTTAGGGACCTTTTTGCAATTTAATTTGTAAGATATTTTGAAAAAGGACTATTTTGGAAACCACTTGTTGGCATTGGGATGGAGTGACTTGGGAGCATGATCTCTTGACATTTGGAGGGTGGAGATTAACCCACTTGTTAGCCTAGGATTGGAGTACTTGTTGGCTTAGATGGTTGACAAGTGTAGGCTTAGGATTAAGCCTAGGAAAGAGCCTTGGATTTGTGACAAGTGTAGGATCATAATTTAGTCTTGCATTGTGTATGTGTGAGAGGTAGTGTAAGAACACATAGTGAGTGGAGGAATACTAGACCCTCCACTCACCATTTTCACTTTATCCTCTTCATTTTCACTTATTTTTTGAGAACCCTAACCTAGCCACTATTGGAGAAAAGCTTGGTTAATAGCTTTGACTTCATTTTTGGCCTCCTTCCACTCACCCTAGACTTAAAACCTTGGAACACAAAATTTTCCCCTCACTCTCCTCTTCATTAACCCTAAACTTGTTTTCCATTTTAAGCATGGTAGCTTGGATTATAGAGATTCAATTCTCTATTGAGGTAGGGGTGGTAGTATGTTTATATTTTAAGTGTTTTATAATCCTTGGGGTTTAATATATATTGTATATATGCTTTTAATATGATAGTTTTGCATATTATAGGAAACCCTCACTTCTTGACTTAGGGTTTATTGATTTAAGCATGTATGATATGTATAAACCATGTGTAGAAGGATTATATAATTTAGTAGTATGCTAAATTCTAATATTTTCACATGTGTAGTGATATAGAACTCTAGTAGAATTATTAATGTTATATACAATTCCTATTGACTTGAATTGCTATATTTATGGTGGTGATAATTCTATGATTTTGTTGATAACAATTCTGATTATTTTAGAAGCTTAATACAATAATGTTGAAATCTAGTATATATAGCTTATTGTTGAGGCATGCTTTAAATTGATAGGTTGGTGGTATTATATTGTACAAAATATCATGATGAGGACTTGTCATTTGGTATGCCATTTTAAACTTGAAACCCTAAGACATGGTTTGTGTGGTTTCAAAATACTTGTGCATGGAAGGTGGTTTATATGCCTTAATTATAGTGGTTGAGTTTTGAACTTGATTGTGATTTTGGATTATCTTGAGACATTGTTACAAGTGATATGGCTAGAGTTTGGCTCTAGTGCGGGAGGTATGAGTTCTCCTCAATTGAGATAGTGCGCACTAGAGTGGTCTTTCCAGCAGGTTAATACCCGGAATAACCATTTTGATCTTGGTTTAGTCCGAGATGTGATGTCCAAGTATTCCACTAACTGATTTCGCATTAAATTCTAAGTTGACAACCAATGCTTAATTGTAACTTGTGATTTTTGTTATTGGCGAATTGATATTGTTAAGTACATTGATATTATAACGACCCTGGTTTTTTTAGGCCAGCGTGTCCTGTGATGAACCATAAGGATGATCCGATAATGGATTCGAATGCGGAAGCAAAAACAGAAAACAAGACTCTAAGAAATCAAAGTGACCTTCCATGAGGTCGTGGAACTCAACAAGAACTAATGCGGAAGCAAAAGATCGAAAATATGACAAATAAGCCCCCAAGGGCAAAATAGTCATTTCTAAAAACTATAGATTCGGGTGCCACCGAGCACACCGCTGGAAGGACAACGAAAAAACTAATCAAGATGGACTCAAGAATCGCATGATTCGGAGTCCGAACGAAGGAGAAATGGCATGACGAAGAAAAACGAGCACTTAAAGCAAAAAGGGTAAACTGGTAATTATCCAGGAAGAACCGGGTGCAACCGAGCACACCGTTTGAAAGACAGTGAAAAATTAGTCAAGTTCAAAAAAAAATTCACTTGAATCGGAGTCCGGACAAAGGAGAAAAGCCCAAAAGAAGAATTGACATCGCAGCGGCCCGACGAGGGGCCATGGCGCACACGGCGCCCATGCGCGAGCCCACCGGCGTGCATGCCGGTGCCCAAAGACATTGGCTGGTGGTAGCCCTTGGCTGCTGCTACATTTTTTTTTTGATCTGCCCAGAACTGAGGCTTGAAACGGAGGTCAAGACGAGTTTTTCTGGAAAAACACGAAGAAGAAACCCCCCCTAAAATCGAGTTTTCTACCCGACATCGTAGACGGAATCGAAAAAAACTCACTGTAAAATCCCTAAAATGCCCCTAGATCAGAACTGAACAAGAGGGTCATAAAGCTGCTAAATCAAAACTGGAAGCTGAAACTTCACGAGGGATTTCTGGTACCAAGACGACACCCCTAAAATCATATTTTTTAAGCGACCATGTCGAAAGAAGAAAATAAAACTAAGGTGAAAGGTCCATAATGCCCCTAGATCAGAATATGCAAAAAAATGCGAAATGAATTCACAAGAGGCTCAAAACACAAACGATGAGGTTTTGCCCGGAAACGACTATGCACGCAAACGTAACTTACCTATTTAGACGCGCTACAATGGTCCATGGCTTAAAAATATAGCCAATGCAAAATTCGACCCCCCAACGGGCAAAAAGGCAAAAATGGACTTGGAATGGAAAACATGGATTCCAAAAATGCAAAACAGGATCAAATGACCGTTTGGCCCTTGGCCACACTTCATACAAGATTAATAAGACCCTATGAAAGAATGAAAATGGAATTCCCACACCCGATGCAACCATGGTGAAGGAATGACTTGCGATTTTTCAAGATTTTCACAATATTTCATGAAATTAAAAAGTTGCATAAAATACAATATACATGTCATTGGCCTCCGGCCTCATCTCATACATATCAAATACATTGAAAGGAGTGTACTTAAGTACACATTACATACATGGAATCAAATATACATATTTTGACATATAAGTCTACAAAATAACATTTCATGCTAACATTTGCATGAAATGGAAACTTGAAAGCTATTTAACATCCAAGGAATGCTAGGCTTCACGCACCAAGTCTTCGTACCTGAAATATGCCCCAGTATTGTAGGGGTGAGTAACATAAAGCTACTCGTAGGAGATGAGCATACATCGACCTAGCATTTTACAAATTTATCACCTTAAGGTGAAACATGTTAAAGGGGCTCATGCCACCTAACGTCTATGTCCAAGTGAGACTCGGGGAGCATCCTAAGCTACCTTAGAGTTTAAGCAACAAGAATCATGATATACATACGTGTATGAAACGAATCATGGTTGGGATAATCCAAAGAACACGACAAGAAGAATGCTTGAGCATAGATTAACATGAATTGCATTTTCAATACAATTGAACTAGGTCTAGAGTAATCCATACAACATGACAAAAGCATATTTGAATACAAGTTAACAAGAATCACATTATCCATGCAATTCAACAACAAAAGAGTGTGTTATACAATGCAACAAGGTTTAAGTTCTCAAAGCCATCAACTTAGAATCTAAAGCACAAAATAATAGTAGTGGTTCATGCCACCTAACGTCTATGTTATAAATGAATCAATAAGATCAATCCTAAGCTTTATTAGAATGTTAAAACACGATTTTCAATATCGATGCAATTTAACCAACATTGGAACTTCCAATACAATACATAAAGCATAATTTCACAAAGTTAACATCCTGTAACTTAAAATGGAACGACAAATAAGAAACAACAAGTTACAACATCATCTAGTTATCAACTTGAAAATGAAATGCGAAATCAAACAAAGTGGATACTCGGACGTCACGCCGGATCAGACTGACAACATAGTTACTTTAGGGTTACTAGCCCATGGGTAACCTCCCTATGTGCGCATTAGACTATATATAGAGGGACTATCCCCCGTACTAGAACCAAGTCCTAGCTATAGTCAAACAACAACATCCCCAAGTTTCCAAAATCAACAAGTTGTGCAATAACGCATATATCAACAGGAATATGCAAGATAATCAACTATCTACTAAGCACAACCAAATTTGGAAACCTATACAATACATGCTCTAAATCCACAACTAATGATATGATGAATGTCGAATCTTCAGTGTGCGATTCGTTACACGCTATGCATGAAAGATGTTAAACACGAAGTGTGCAAATCATTACACAAGGCAACAATATATTCAATAAGGAAAACATATTCTCATGAATACAAACATAGCAACTATGTTATCCAATGTTCAAAACATAACCAAATGAATATACAACAAGTCCAAGTCCATGATTTTGATATAGAAACGACTTTCAAACACAATTAAATCCATGGCTCAATTCGATATAATTTAATTAAATAAAAATAATTAAATCCCCTAGATTCTAATTCAATTTCAAATAACCTCAAATTAATACATATTAAAGAACATGGCATGGTCATCACCTATATCCATTCTAAAACTCAATTAGTTTATTGGAACAACAAAGTAGAACTCTAATTAAATCATGCTAATTTAATTACCAAGGTTCTAAACCAACTTCAAATGGTCCACAATTAATATATACTAGTAAACAAGTCATGGCCAATACAAATATCAAGTTAAAATCTTAATTAAGCTAATGGGACTACAAAATAGATTTTAATTAATTCTTTTAATTAAAATCTCTAGATTTTCAAACTTAACCAAATGCTCTCAATTTAACATATCTTAGAGAATATGTCAAGAACTAATGTAATATCACATTACAAGTTTATTTCATTCAATTTACGACCATGTGACTTAACTTTCACTAAAGTTAAATATAAATTAAAAGTTACAATTCTCATGCAATTAATCCCAATTTAATATATGTGAACAACCACACCAAAGCTTAATTTTCTAGCATGCCACAATTCAATTCCAAGTTGTATATCACCATGAGGATTAAATCTTAAACAAAGAATTTAATTAAATGAAAGGTTTGAAAACCTAACCGAATATTCTAAATTAAACATATGTGAAGCTATATGGCATGTAAGTCAAGAATATCAAGTCGGAATTTAAATGGAGTGAATAGTGCACTCGGAGCAAATTAATTAATAATTACTAATTTTCAAAACACCTCCAATTACTTTCAAATTCAACTATGTTAGAGAGCATGCAAAGGCCTAATTTAATATGCTAACACATATTGATTTTAAGCTAGTTAAGGCCATGTGAATTAATCTTTCACCTAAGATAAATATTAAATAAAATCTATAATACTTATTCAAATGTTCCAATTTTAATACACGACAATGAGCATATCAAGGGGCAATATAAAATCATGCTACATGTTTAAACCAAGTCATGAGCAACCAGGAAAATTAGATCCCGTACAAGAAAAATAAATAATAAAATCTCTAGATTTTTATATTTAATCATGCAAACAAGTAGTATAAGCATCACAAGCATGCTATATAACAAGAATTTAAACGTAAAACATCTCCTACCGCAATTTGAGATCAAAATCTCAAATGCCATCAAAATGGAACGGCTCCGAATCCGACGAAACTACTAGGTTTTGTCAGGGACAACGCCATGAACATAACCCCCATGAAAGCCCCATCAAAATCATAACTTGACCTCAAAACCAAACTCAAGAAATGGTCAAAACTAAATTCTAATAAGGGGGAAAGGTAGAGCACGGCGAGGGGAACAACAAACGTTAAGGCCGAAGACTTTCCATCAAGGAAAAGTGAACCAAAAGAGGAGAGAGAAGATAGCAGCACCCCTTGGGCTTCCATGGGAGCTCCAAGTCATGCATGAAGAGGGGAGAAGATGAAAAATGAAATATCTCACTGATAAGCGCCGAATATTATATATTCAAGCGCCCTAAATTGCATTAGTAAAGTCCGTTGTATGTTAATTTATGTACATTATCTTCATTTCTATATTTTTATGCATTTTCAGGTCCATTTGCCAAAAAAGGAGCAAAATCAAGGCTTTGTGGAGTTTTGGCCATCAAAAGGCACAATTCTGAATTTCTGGCAGCAGTGGAGTCAGGACTTTGCTCACCATTTTGACCTTGCAAACTCGAGAACTGGACTTCCATTATAAAATGGCATATTTAGAGCTCTGAATCAGCTTTCCAAATCTTCAAGAATTTCGTCATTCGGTGCTCGGACCAGAGAGTTATGGCCTTGTTACCAGAGGTGCGCAGAACTGCCTGGCAGCAATGAAATTCTGCCTTGATCTTCATTTTCGACCAATCATCCTTGAGAATTGGATCTCCACCAAAACATGAAGTTTTTAGAGCTCTGAATTAGCTTTCCAAATCTTCAAACGGTTCATCATTTGGAGTTTAGAGCACAAAGTTATGGCCGTTTTACCAAAGTAGGTCCGGGATGAGCAAACCAAGCATAGGGCATTCTGGCCAATTTTCGAGTGCTCGAGGCCTAATTTCGAGTGCTCGAAATTAGGGCAGATTGCTTCACGAGATCAGCAGTGGAGTTAGGACTTTGCTCACCATTTTGACCCAGAAAGCTCGAGAACTGGACTTCCATCATAACATAAAAGATTTAGAGCTCTGAATTAGCTTTCTAAATCTTCAAACGGTTCATCATTCGGAGCTCGGAGCAGAGAGTTATGGCCTTGTTACCAGAGGTGCGCAGAACTGCCTGGCAGCACTAAAGTACTGCCTTTCTCCCCATTTTCGACCAACCAGACTTGAGATTTGGGTCTTCATCAAAACATGAAGTTTTTAAAGCTCTGAATCAGCTCTCCAAATCTTTAAACGGTTCGTCATTCGGAGTTCGGAGCGCAAAGTTATGGCTGTTTAACCAAAGTAGGTCTGGGCGGAGCAAGTGAAGCATGGGCATTTTTACACTAAATTCGAGCGCTCGAGGCCTTGCTTAGAGTGCTCGAATTTGGGGCAGAATTGCCTTCGGGAATTCTCATTTTGGCAGCCACTTGTGCATTGGTTTCCTCATTTTCTACTTACTTCTTTATGAGGTGGTTGGGGATGTTTTTTGGAGGAGAGAGAGAGCTTTGTTGAAGGAGATAAGGCAAGGAAGGCCACACATATCATTATGCCATATTCTACAAGATTAGAGGAGAGAGAAGAGAGCAAGAAAGGTGTGTTCTTGGAGCTAGAAGAGGGGAGCTCGAAAATGGAGGTCAAGGCTTTGATTCCTCCTTCCTCTAGTGCATCAATGGGTAACTAAACCTCCATCTAGGGAGGTGATGAAGCTCTACCTTGTAAGCATGTCTAGTTTTTGATTTATTTTGGGGAATGAAATGTATATTTGGCTAGTTCCATGGTCTAGAGCATGTTACAAATTGTAATGAAGATTTTGAATGTTTGAATGACTATGTTGATTTACATACTCTTGTCTTAGATTATTTAATCTCATAGTTGTATGACTTATAGTTTCATAGTGACAATGGAACTAAGATTATGGAACGGTTTTAATGGCATGGTTTTGAGTAGCTTGTTAATCCATAGCTTAAGAATTTCTTTTGATGAGTTAATCTTGTGACTTGATATCATGTGCTTCCACCAATTGATTAATTGTTTGACAATCTCTAGCTTAGTGAGCATGTCTAGGGTTGCATCTTAGTTTAGGTAACTCAACCATGTGAAGCTTTGATAGGTTGTTCTTACTCTTTAATTAATTGAATTTCTTGAAGATATTATAGTAGTCATGTATTATTATATATCAAGGTCATTTCTACATTAATTCCCCAAATTAATCATATAATTAGCTTGTGTAGAGGTTTGGAGTGGACTCACTTCCCTAGACTTCCTTCTCTAAATCTTCTCTTTTAATCTCCTTCAATTTATTGTTTTATGCATTCTGAATTTGTAATTTAGTGACAAACAAAACAAACCCTCTATGAACACCCCTTATCACTCTAAAATGACTCTAGACACTTAGGTTGCCATAGATTAGCGCAGTCCCAGTGGTTCGACTTACCCGACCAATAGCCCTATTTTACAATGATTCGTGCTATTGCGAAGGTTGATGTTTAATTGACCAACCGATCAATTTTTGGCGCCGTTGCCGGGGACTGCAAACGGTTTAGCAACCAAAGTTCAGGGTTAAATTTAGTCTGATTGTGCATATTGTGTCTTGTGAATATTCCTTGTATGTTTTGATCATCTTTGTGTTGTAAGATTCTAGGGACTCGAAGCTCGCCGTGGGAATGCTAGCAAATTGTAAGTCTAGAGGACCCCAGGTAAGTCTCGTGACTTCTAGTTTCGAGTCGTGAATATTGTGCATGTGTTAAATTTAGTTTTAGTTTAGTTGTGAAGCCCTTGTTGAGGCTCTTATCCTGTTTAAATTTTGTGTTCAAGCATCGGTCCTTGTCGTGGCCATTTACATTTTCTGTCTTGATAATTGAGGAGAAAGGGAACATCGTATGTGGAGTTGTGGTTGATGAATTGCTTTGTTATTGATGTTCGGTCGTAGGTCACTTTCCTTACCCACAATCGATTCGCCCATTGATATCAATTCTCTTGAAAGAACTCTTAGACGGAACCTTAGGGAACCCACTCTTACAAGGGACCTTGAAACTGAATTCAATATAATGGGGGATAACGTAGGAAATCCGGGGAATGAAAGGGCTGAAATTCCTAATATCGAGCCAATGACTCTTAGAGATCATTTCATCCCTACCACCTATGCTTCTCCATCTTGCATAGTGATGCCAAACATCGATGCAGCTCAATATGAGATCAAGTCTAGTACCATTCAAATGCTTCCATCATTTCATGGCTTTGATAATGAAGATCCATATAAGCATCTTGATGAGTTCCTTGAAATCTGTTCAACCATCCGGTTGAGAGGTTTTCCGGACAATGCACTTCATCTCCATCTCTTCCCATTCTCCCTAAAGGATAGGGCAAAATATTGGTTGAACTCCCTCGCTCCCAACTCTATTACTTCTTGGGCTCAATTGCAACAAGAATTCCTTAAGAAGTATTATCCGGTGAGTAAAACCAACCAAATGAGGCGTTCCATTCTAAGCTTTTCTCAAATTGATGGAGAACAACTCCATGAGACTTGGGAAAGGCTACAAGATCTTCTTCGGAAATGTCCTCATCATTTGATCCCAAAATGGCAATTAGTGCAAGCTTTCTATGCCGGTTTGACCGACACCCATAGATTTATGGTTGACTCTTCTTGTGGTGGGATGTTCATGTCCAAGAATGCGGATGAGGCTTGGACCTTACTTGAGAATTTGAGTGAAAATTCACTTCAACACAATTCTCGTAGGGCTCCGACCTCAACCACTCCAAAGAACACCAATCCTTGTCAACAAAAATCAATAAGGGAGGAATCATCTCAAGTGGATGCCATAGCTCATAAATTCTACCAATTGATGGCACCACATCTTCCTCCTTCAGTGTCTCAAAATTCGGCAAGTTCGGTTTGTGCCTCATGTAATAGTCCATTTCATCTCTCGGAAGATTGCCCCACACCGGAGCAATTTCCCAATCCCAACCAAGAGCAAGCTAATGCCATGTTCTCACGGCCCGGGAACAATCCATATTCCAACACCTACAATCCGGGTTGGCAAGACCATCCGAATTTTTCGTGGAGGCAACAAGCCCCACAAAATTCCCAACTTCAAAATCAAGGGCCTCAAAATCAGCCCTCTTCTCAATATCAAGGTAGGCCTTTCCAAGCCTCTTCAAGCTACCAACCTCCATACAATCCAAATGTCTCCACTCAACCTCCTGTGAATCCAATTGATGAGATAGTGGCTGCAAACAAGCAAATGATGGAATCATTAAATGTGCAAATGATGGAATCATTAAACAAGCAAATCATAGATTCCAACAAGCATCTCTTGACATCCTTGCAACCTACTCTCCAAATGGTTCACTCCCATACTCAATCCATAGCTAGGCTCGAAAATCAAATGGGACAAATAGCTAACCAAGTGAACCAACTTCTTCAAAAAGACAAGGGTAAGCTTCCCGCTCAACCATTTGAAAATCCTAGAGGAATGCATGTGATTGATGAAACCCCTCCTCCGAGTAGGCCAACTCATGAACAAGTTCAAGCTATCACCACCCTTCGGAGTGGTAGAGTGGTTGACAACAAGGTTGATGGAGACACAAGTGAGAAAAACCCTCCGTTGAAAAATCCAAATTCAAGCTCTTCAAGTCCAAATCCAAGTTCTTCTTGTCTAAATACCATTCACGGAAGTCCCACGCATGTCACCCCAAATGTGGAAACTACTTATGAGCCAAAAGCTCCGTTCCCTCAACGTCTTCAAGAGTCAACACATTTTGGGAATAAGAATTGCAAAATTCAAGACATGTGGGAGGTCTTTAGGCAAGTAAAGATCAATCTTCCTCTCTTGGATGCTATCAAGCAAATTCCTCCCTATGCAAAATTCCTTAAGGATTTGTGCACTCAAAAGCGCACTTCCAGAAGTCATTTACCAAAGAAAGTGAGGTTAACCGAAAATGTTAGTGCGATCATTCAGCACAGCACTCCTCTGAAGTATAAGGATCCGGGTGCCCCCACAATCTCTTGTGTCATTGGTGACAACAAAATCGAGAGGGCCCTCCTTGACTTAGGAGCTAGTGTGAATTTGATTCCATATTCGGTTTACCTACAACTTGGTTTGGGAGATCTAAAGCCAACTCCGATAGTGTTGCAATTTGCTGATCGATCTATTAAGCAACCAAGGGGAATTATTGAAGATGTGATCATAAAAGTGGACAAATTCTACTTCCCGGTAGACTTCGTGGTTCTTGATACGGAACCAGTCCATGATCCAAGAAAACACATTCCCATAATTCTCGGACGTCCTTTTCTAGCTACAGCTAATGCTTCCATTAACTGTAGATCCGGATTGATGGATATCTCTTTTGGGAATATGAATGTTAAGCTCAATATCTTCAATGCTGTGCAACTTCCTTCAGATGACAATGAGTGTTTTGAAATCACTATTGCTGATGAACACATTCAAAATCCAATCCCACCTCCTTCAACGGAGGATCCCCTACATGCTTGCTTGGTCCCTTTTGATTTTGAGGATTTTGGTGTGGACAAATCCATTCGGGAAGTCAACTCCTTGCTTGATATTCCATCACCATTTTCCTCTCCTTTATGGGAAGCACCAAATCCATCTCTATCGTGGGATTGTCCATCTCCTTCCATTTCTTCACCGGAGTTACCTCAACATTTTGAGGGTGAACCACCAGACAAAGGTAAGGAAAATGTTGACAAGTTGCTGAAAATTCTTCCAATCATTCCAGCCCAATCTAGAATCATTGTCCATGATACTCAACCTGTGAACAAACCATTTGAGTACAATGAGGTATATGACTTGGAGATTGCAAATATGAAAGGTCATGATCCTACCATTGTTAGTCAAAACAATGACATTCAACGAGCCTCCATAATCTCAAACAAGCAACACCTTTGCTTAAATCTGAAAATAAAAGAAGTGAGATTAAAAGCGATGCTCAAATCCTCTAAGGCCAACCTTGTTTCTCTTCGGAAGGATCAATATCCCTCACCATTCATTGATCCAAGTCTGAGACCATATGAAGGAGGCAAGTTGCATACGGAGCGTTAAGGATCCATCTCTCCAATGGATCCTGATCCTGGTTCGTCTAGCTATCGACATTAAATTTAGCAAAGCAAGGGAAGAAATTCTTTCGATGTTCCAAGCTTCCCTCATTTTAATTGCCTGAGCCTTGAAATTTTCCGGGAAATGGTTTCGAAAAGCCAAAAATTTGATTTTTCTGGAATGCTCTTCAATTGTGTTTCACAATTTTAGACCGTCTTATTAGACCTTCTCAACTCCTGTTTTCATTCCCGTAAGTTTCCGGCTCTATCAGACAATTTTCTCGGACTTTCAACATGGCACTCACATGCATAGCCTCTCTTCTTCAATGCATTGTTGGATCATGGTTCCTCAAAATCATCCATGCATTTGTGTGATGTTGCGAAAGTTTGAAAAGTTTCTTAATTTCATTTATGCAGTAGAGAGTAGTTGCAAGGTCTCAAAATTTTCCCAAATTTCATCCATGCATTTGAGATGAAGTGCAAAGTTTAAATTTTTCCATGCATTGAATTAAAATGGAGTTGCTAAGTTTTAAAAAAAAAAATTCCATGCATCAGAGAAAAGTTGCCAAGTTTAAAAATTTTCTACATTCATCCAAGCATTGGTGCACAATTGCAAAGTTTGAAGAATTTTCAAAAAATTAATCCATGCATTGGATTGACATTGCTAAGTTTTAAAAATTTTCCATGAATTGTGTGATGTTGCATTGAAGAGATATTCAAAAATTCCAAAATTTTCAAATTCATTCAAAGTCTAGAAATTTTCCAAAGATGATGCAATTTGAAAAATTTCTTCAGTTCATTCAAGCATTATGAGACAATTTGAAAATTTTCAGAAATTCTTCCATTCCATGGGAATGACATGCAAAATTTTTTTTGTTTCCAAGTCGCCAACTTGCAAAAATCCTGGAATGATGTTGCAAATGCATCAAAATGCATGAAAGTGCATGCAATAGTGCTCACTGTCTCCCATGGAATGAGATTGCAAATGCAAATGCATGGAATTTCCATGCATGGACTCCATTTTGAATAACTTCCATTTCCATGTTGCTCACATTCCATATTCCATTGCAATAAATTCAACTTCTATAGTGCTCACTGTCTTGCATGTTTTCCCTTTCACTCATTGCTTCAGTCCTCACAGCCGAGCTCACCCCCTAGCCTACTGAGCCAATTTCGTGCCCTCCAAATCCCATTCAGATTGCTCCAAATTACCACACCAATTTTGCATGCTCACTGCCCAAGTTTGGAGTGCTCTAGCTTCCATTTGGATTGCTCCAAACTTCTCCACCATCATTCCGAGGCTGCTGCTTGTCTTTAGAGCACTCTAATTCCATTTTAGAGTGCTCTAAATGTGAACCAATCTCATCCCAAGCTACTGCCTTCATTTAGAGCACTCTAGCTCCCATTTGGAGTGCTCTAAATGTGAGCCACCATCCCTCTCGGCCTCACACCATTCAACCACCATCAACCTCACTTCACCACCCTCATCTCATCCCACCATGCATGCAACCCATAACTCACCACCATCAACCCCCCAACCTTCCTCATCTCTCTCGGCAAACCTCAACCTAGCAAACCCACCCTCTCGGCATCTCCATCCACCACCCCAACTCTCACTCAACCTCATCTCCTCTCCTCGGCTGCCAACCCCTCTCCTCCACCAACTTCACAACCCAACCACCCTCAACCTCACCACCCCATGCAAACCCACCTTCACCTCCTCCACCTTTTTCCCCACTCTTCTCTAACCCAAGCACCATCATCAACCTCTCATCCACATCTTCCATTAACCACAAATAATGGGCCTTGTGTTCTCCATTGTTGGGTAAGTGTCTACCCTCTTTTTCTTTCAATTTTTGATCAATGGAGGATGGGATTGCTTGTGTGAAGGATTTGTGATTGTTTGGGAGTTGTGTATTGCATTTGCAGGGCCAAATTTTTGGATTTTCTTATCTCTAATCAACCTTTGGCCCTCTTCCTTTTTGTCTTGCACACCACGTGTTTGACGAATTGCCTAAGCCAACTTTATCTCTCTAAATGCACGGCTTTTGGCATTGTTTTGTTTTCCATTTTACACTTATGACTCATGTGTGCCAATTTGTATTTTGTATGGATTTTTACCTTGCAATCACATTCGTCTTAGTGTTTTCATTTCTGTTTTGATTTTTTTTTCTTAAGAGACCTATGCTTTCACCTGTGTACATTAGTTCTGTCTTGATAGGTCTTCATGTCCAAGTTTGGGGGACGCCGTTGTGCACTCACATGGCTGAACATCTACGTCGTCGTCACTCCACTTGGTATTATTGTTCTTTTACCCTCTTTGCGCTTATTTTGATTTACTTGTCTTCTCACATTGAGGACAATGTGACATTCAAGTTTGGGGGTGCATTTATGTATTTTTGGTTTTACATTTTTGCTAAGCAATGATAATGGAATTTGAAACCTGTTGGAGATGAAAGCATATGTTTAAAACTTTGCGTATAGAAGCAGCTGATATTTTTGAAAATAAAGAAAATTTGAGTTGAAATGATCATGTAGATTCAAATTAGTCTGTATAAATGTCTCAATTAAATTCTCGCTGGATTTGACACTCTTTTAAGCTTCACAATGCACAGATGCACATTGGAAACTTAACTGTGAGGCATGCAACTTGATTGACCTTGACCTTGCCCTAGTTAATCTGATTTGATGAACCTAATGGATGAATACTTTTGGCATGAATCTAAAAAAAAAAAAAAAACTGAAAAGGAAAGAAAATAATGACCAGTTGACGTTCGTAGCCTTTCCAACTCGAGCTATTAAGCCCTAGGAGTGTCTCTACACTTAACACCCTAAAGCCATCTGGTTTGGGAGTTGTTGGCCTAACGCTTGCTACAAGGGTTGGTTAGAAAGCTTAAAGGACTTAAACATTGCACGGTCATTCAAAAAAAAATAAACTGGTAATAAACATGGTTCGTTGGAGTTCGTAGCCTTTCCAACTTGAGCTATTAAGCCCTATGGAGTGTCTCTACACTTAACACCCTAAAGCCATCTGGTTTGGGAGTTGTTGGCCTAACGCTTGCTACAAGGGTTGGTTAGAAAGCTTAAGGGACTTCAGCATTGCACAACCATTCTATGTTTCGCTTGAGTTACAATAAATTGTCAACAAGCAACAAAAGTTGTCTTGTAAATAAAATCATGCCTTAGGGACCTCATTTAAAGGGGAATTCAATGATTTGAAAACTTGCGCTTTGGAATTGGAAAAGAAAGTAAAAGCCGCATGTTGAGAATCTAATTCACTTTCACTGAAGCTAGAGTTGATTTCCATTCAAGAGATGATAATTGAGTTATTTATATAGACTTTGATGTTGATGCATGTATGTGGAAATGTATTTAGCCAATTTTTGTATCAACGCTTCATATATGCAAGGTAGTCTTCCCAATGACCCCATCTCCAGCTCTTTTTCTATTTCAAGTTATTTTTTGAGCAATGTATATATCTTATTTTACCATGGATGATATTTTTGCAGTAGCAAGCCCATGGTTGTCTTTTCATTAAATTTTTCATTGTAGTTTTGCTAAGGGACTAGCAAAATGTAAGTTTGGGGGTGTGATAAGCGCCGAATATTATATATTCAAGCGCCCTAAATTGCATTAGTAAAGTCCGTTGTATGTTAATTTATGTACATTATCTTCATTTCTATATTTTTATGCATTTTCAGGTCCATTTGCCAAAAAAGGAGCAAAATCAAGGCTTTGCGGAGTTTTGGCCATCAAAAGGCACAATTCTGAATTTCTGGCAGCAGTGGAGTCAGGACTTTGCTCACCATTTTGACCTTGCAAACTCGAGAACTGGACTTCCATTATAAAATGGCATATTTAGAGCTCTGAATCAGCTTTCCAAATCTTCAAGAATTTCGTCATTCGGTGCTCGGACCAGAGAGTTATGGCCTTGTTACCAGAGGTGCGCAGAACTGCCTGGCAGCAATGAAATTCTGCCTTGATCTTCATTTTCGACCAATCATCCTTGAGAATTGGATCTCCACCAAAACATGAAGTTTTTAGAGCTCTAAATTAGCTTTCCAAATCTTCAAACGGTTCATCATTTGGAGTTTAGAGCACAAAGTTATAGCCGTTTTACCAAAGTAGGTCCGGGATGAGCAAACCAAGCATAGGGCATTCTGGCCAATTTTCGAGTGCTCGAGGCCTAATTTCGAGTGCTCGAAATTAGGGCAGATTGCTTCACGAGATCAGCAGTGGAGTTAGGACTTTGCTCGCCATTTTGACCCAGAAAGCTCGAGAACTGGACTTCCATCATAACATAAAAGATTTAGAGCTCTGAATTAGCTTTCTAAATCTTCAAACGGTTCATCATTCGGAGCTCGGAGCAGAGAGTTATTGCCTTGTTACCAGAGGTGCGCAGAACTGCCTGGCAGCACTGAAGTACTGCCTTTCTCCCCATTTTCGACCAACCAGACTTGAGATTTGGGTCTTCATCAAAACATGAAGTTTTTAAAGCTCTGAATCAGCTCTCCAAATCTTTAAACGGTTCGTCATTCGGAGTTCGGAGCGCAAAGTTATGGCTGTTTAACCAAAGTAGGTCTGGGCGGAGTAAGTGAAGCATGGGCATTTTTACACTAAATTCGAGCGCTCGAGGCCTTGCTTAGAGTGCTCGAATTTGGGGCAGAATTGCCTTCGGGAATTCTCATTTTGGCAGCCACTTGTGCATTGGTTTCCTCATTTTCTACTTACTTCTTTATGAGGTGGTTGGGGATGTTTTTTGGAGGAGAGAGAGAGCTTTGTTGAAGGAGATAAGGCAAGGAAGGCCACACATATCATTATGCCATATTCTACAAGATTAGAGGAGAGAGAAGAGAGCAAGAAAGGTGTGTTCTTGGAGCTAGAAGAGGGGAGCTCGAAAATGGAGGTCAAGGCTTTGATTCCTCCTTCCTCTAGTGCATCAATGGGTAACTAAACCTCCATCTAGGGAGGTGATGAAGCTCTACCTTGTAAGCATGTCTAGTTTTTGATTTATTTTGGGGAATGAAATGTATATTTGGCTAGTTCCATGGTCTAGAGCATGTTACAAATTGTAATGAAGATTTTGAATGTTTGAATGACTATGTTGATTTACATACTCTTGTCTTAGATTATTTAATCTCATAGTTGTATGACTTATAGTTTCATAGTGACAATGGAACTAAGATTATGGAACGGTTTTAATGGCATGGTTTTGAGTAGCTTGTTAATCCATAGCTTAAGAATTTCTTTTGATGAGTTAATCTTGTGACTTGATATCATGTGCTTCCACCAATTGATTAATTGTTTGACAATCTCTAGCTTAGTGAGCATGTCTAGGGTTGCATCTTAGTTTAGGTAACTCAACCATGTGAAGCTTTGATAGGTTGTTCTTACTCTTTAATTAATTGAATTTCTTGAAGATATTATAGTAGTCATGTATTATTATATATCAAGGTCATTTCTACATTAATTCCCCAAATTAATCATATAATTAGCTTGTGTAGAGGTTTGGAGTGGACTCACTTCCCTAGACTTCCTTCTCTAAATCTTCTCTTTTAATCTCCTTCAATTTATTGTTTTATGCATTCTGAAATTGTAATTTAGTGACAAACAAAACAAACCCTCTATGAACACCCCTTATCACTCTAAAATGACTCTAGACACTTAGGTTACCATAGATTAGCGCAGTCCCAGTGGTTCGACTTACCCGACCAATAGCCCTATTTTACAATGATTCGTGCTATTGCGAAGGTTGATGTTTAATTGACCAACCGATCACTCACCCCCCTTTTATAGAAATCTCAAAAACTGTCTCGAACAGGCCCTGTCGGGTCCGAAAAAGTAAAATTTGAGCAGACGCACTCAAATGGCAAAAATTTGTGAACAAAAAAGATTTAAAATGATAAAATATGAACAACAGAAGAAACAGCGTCAAAAACTGAGTCCCGAGCAAAAAGTTATGCCCAAAACAAGTTTGCCAAAAACTAGGGCCAAAAACCCTGAAACTGGAAAACATCGACCAGGAGGAAATTCCAAGAGTACACAACTCGACGAAATGTGAAAATGAATCCTGTACGAGGATCTAGGCTTAAAACAAGATATTTTGCAATAACTTTCATTAATTGCACAATGGCCCCTCCAAAAAGTGAAAACTACACTTATGGCCCAGAATGAAAATATCTCCCAAAAATATTTTCTTAAAAACCCCTAAAATAAAATATCTTCAAAAGATATTTACGAAAAATACCCCAAGAAAATAAAATAATTTCAAAGAACTTTGCATCCATGCCCCCTATGGACACCGGGAACAACCAGAGTACTTTCTTGCAAAAGTAAACATACGTATTTCGTGGAAACCACTCACGATAAGGATACGTGAAGTCAAAAACCAACTCCGAGCTTGAAAAGTGAGGTTGTGCCAAAAACTGACAAACGGAGATAAGACGAAATAGGGAAAAGGACGAAATAGCGTATAGTGTCGAAAAACGAAAAATGTGAAAATGACTCGATCCTCAAAGGAAGTTGTCAATCCACGGAAAAAAGTCTCGGGAACCAATTCCGAGCACTTAAGATGACACTAAGCGACACGAAATAGAGCTCAGAAAAGAAAATTAAACGAAAAAAAATTCATTCGTAAAATTTCAAGAAAAAGGAAAGGGAGGCAAATGACCGGGTCGTTACAGATATTGATATGTGTTGCCAAGGAATATTTAAGTTAGCTTAAGATGATCCCTTAGAATACCTTGAACATAGACGTTAAGTGGAATGCTCCCTTGTATTCGTCTATATTGATCTTACAATGATATTGAAACTTTAGGGCATACGCATATGCTTTTTCCTACGAGTAACTTGATTACTCATCCTAGTGGTTTGGGTTGTTTTTCAGGTAAGAAGACTACGTTCTTGGATGCTCATCATCCTTAGAGGCTAATGAGCAATTTGGAACATTTTTTTTTTGTATTTTAACATGCAAGTGTTTAGCATGCTTTACTTTGATGTTATATTTTGTACACCATGGGTGTATGGTACTTAGAAGCTAATGTAGCTTCCTTGATGTGTAATGATACCTAAGTCTTTAATTTTGACATTACAAGCATGTATGTAAAGAGGCCAAGGGCCAAGCATGTTTACTTTAGCATTGGTGATCATTTAGCACTAGCTTTTGCTATAAAAATGTACTTTTACCAATTTTGGAGGTTTGGTATATGAAAATCTTGTAAAGGGTATGTATGAGGCCATGTGCCGTTGTTTTGTATTCATTTATCCATTTAAATTTTGTTAACATGTTCACATACTCAAATTTCATTAAAAATCATATTTAAACTTTCATTTTTGATCCATGAGGGGGTTTGAAACTTGGGTCGAGCCTTAACACTTTAGGCATATAGCAGGCCTTATAGCAGCATTTCGAGGTGTTTTGGTCAACTGAAACTCTATTTCGGTCGACCGATGGCAATTGGAAACTTCATTGCACAGTAAAAACTCATTTCCAGTAGCCATTTTCACTGTTTGCGCCTATTTCGGTCGACCGATGCTTCAATTCGGTCTATCGACCGATGCTTTAATTCGGTGTACTGAACCAACCAACACTTAAAAACATGTTTTTAGAAAATATTCTGTCCAGTTTGGCCAACTGAAACTCTATTTCGGTCGACCGAAATAGCTTGAACTCGCACACAGCTTCCAGTTAGGTTTCAGCACTTATAGTCCAACTTCAAAAGGATATAACTTCTTAGTTTCTTAAGCCTAAAATCAAGGATTTTGAGTCAGCTTTCCAATAGTACCAATCCCATCCTCAGATTCAAAACACAATGAGAGATATTCATGTTTTAGTGAGATAGGGTCAGTTTTCACTTAAACCAGGAAAGGGCATTTTGTGGGATTCTTGGCCAATGTCTTTAGAGCCTCTTAGAGTGTTGTGAAATGATTAGATTAGATTGTATTCACCTTGTTTGACTTGTTTAAAGTCAAGGTTCTCTCTTTAATTGTGAATTAACCTTTTTGCCCCTTGGTTAACGAATTTTGCCGTTTTGACCTTTTGCTTCCGCTTTTGCTCTCTTTAAGTTTCGTAACATCATGGAATGTCACATTGGTGCCTTAGAGATGACTTATATCTCAAAGGACTATGGTTTTACCTTTTGCTTCCGCATTTCAAATCCATTATCGGGTTAACTTTTAGGTTATCACTAACGCACCGGGTTAAAAAACACGAGTCACGACATCAACACTTGGGCTCGAGCTCTAAGGCTTCAATTGCTTCAAACTTCACCAATTTAGCTCTCGGCTAGTTCTGAATGACCGGCAATGACTCTATAAGCTTCGATATCATCATAAAGTCCCAGTTTTAACCATATTTTTGGGAAAGTACCTACAAACATATATTAAACATAAATTAGTCTAACTATGGATAGAAGTATCACTTTAGGCCTTAACTTATACGTAATTAGGGGCTCGAATATGCATATATTCAGCACTCATCACACCCCCAAACTCACATATTGCTAGTCCCTTAGCAATAGAACTAAAAAGCTGCTTTTGTGGGAATCACGGTTGTATATAGCATATGCAACAAGCCTTTAAACCCCTAGGTTACCCCTAGTGGACGAGTTGTAGTCTCGTGAGGGTTTCCAGTAAAGATACCCACAAACTTCAAATTAGTGCCTTAATTACACAGCAAGCTCATTCAAGCCTGTTTTCAAGTCATATTATCCCCTGTAGTTCATTAATCAGTCAAATACAGCAAGCATACCAATCATGTAATCAGAAAAATAATCAACTTCCAATCTCAATTAAGCAACCATAGTCCCCACATATCAGTTCAATCGTTTATTCAACAATTTTAATCTCTAAAGATACTTTTTGAAAGTGATCCTACAATTCATCTTATGGTGTACTATCCATACTTGCATTTATTCCATGTCATTCTTTAATTCACAAGCTGACTCTTCAAATTACAACTCCCAAGGCATTTTTTTCATTTTTTTTTCGGGTATGCATTTTTTCAAAAAGGATACTTGTGCAATGTCCAAGTTTATTAAGCTTTCTAAATTACCCTTGTAGCAAACTTTCAGCCAATGACTCCCAAACCAGATGGTCTTAGAGCATTAAGTGTTAAAACACCCCTAAGGACTTAATTGTTCAAGTAATCTAGGTAACCTAAACCCCTTATGTAACAAG
The DNA here is from genome assembly GCF_030987335.1 of Cornus florida. Lineage (NCBI taxonomy): Eukaryota > Viridiplantae > Streptophyta > Magnoliopsida > Cornales > Cornaceae > Cornus > Cornus florida. The sequence goes on along the minus strand of NW_026775573.1, from coordinate 75,121,534 downwards.
CTTTCAGGCAATGACTCCCAGACTAGATGATCTTAGGGCATTGGGTGTCAGAACACACCCTTAAGGACTTAATCACTCAAGCAATCTAAGTACAAACATTAACTTGATCCTTTTCTACTTTTCTCTCCTTTTTTTTTTTTTTTTTTTTTCATTCACATTGGTGAAATTTTTTTTCTTTCTTTGTTGTATACATACCAAATAATTTTCTATTTCTTTTGTTTTCTCTTTTATGCCTCAGTCATCAAAACTATCAAATCAACTTATCAACTTAGTCTAACTCAAAACAAAACAAGAATTCTAATTTCTACCCCACAGACTTCATGCAAGTGTGAATATTGTGCAAAGTGTAGCATCTCAGAGATCAGCATCATTAAACAACAATTATCCTAACAGAGTGAACCACAGGCCACAAACTAATTTTAAAAAATTTCAAGGATTCCTTTTCATAGTAATTTAGCATACAAACCATTTCTAACCAACTTCGGACTGTAAACAGAGTATATAACCATCGACAGACTCAAACACATGTTTATATCAGCAAATCATATCCTTGTGTCAGCAAAAATTTCCAGAATTTCTAGAATTTCAAAAATTCAATAGCCATACCCCCAAACTTAGAATGCACATTGTCCTCAATGTGTGAGAACAAAAGAGAGTTAGAAAGATATTACCAAATAAGCAGACCAACAAAGATAGGACAAAATAATGCATAGGTGAGTAAAAATGAATTTCCAGCATCTCCTCCTTCAACATAGTGGTTCCTCAAAACCAGCCAAGGTTGCTGTTAGTTTGTAATACCCCTAATTTTAAAAGGATAGTCTCGGCATTTTAATAATTATTTTCTTGCATTTTTATTTGTTTATTTGTTTATGTGACTGTTTATTTTAATTAATTGATTAATTGTTATTTGTTTATTTGTTTATGTGCCTGTTTATTATAATTAATTGATTAATTGTTATTTAATTAAATTTTTTATTAAATTGGTTGATTAGTTTTTATTTTCTTTAATTGGATTGCATTAGTGTTTATTGTAATATTAAGTTAGGGTTTTATTTTTGAAGTCAATATTGGGTAGCCAACATAGATTATGAATTAAGTCATTTTTTGCTCCTTCTCGGTTCATAATTAGGATTAGAATTATGTATACCTTAGCTTATAAATACAACAGTACGTGTATCTAGGGTTGGACAAACCCTATTCACGTACCAAAGATTGTGAGAGAAATAGAGAGAGATTTTGAGAAAAACAGAGCAAGCTTGGTGAGGGTTTCGGCTGTGGCTTAAAGGTCAGACCTAGGAGGAGGGAAGGTTGAGTAGTAAGAGGATGAGTTGACAGTAACTGGACGTTGTCAAAAAGCTTAGGAAGACGACGACTAGGTTTTGATTCCAAAACCACACAGGCAAGTTCTATTATGTCTCTCTCCCCTTGGCCTGTATTTTGTGCATACCTAGATGGTCTCTAGGGTTTTAATTAAATGTTAACTGAATCTTACATACTTAGTTTATGTTAAATTAATCAACTGTATGTGTTTTAATTTAAGTTGTAACTATTCTTGCAAGTTGGAGTTCGTTGTCCGTTTTAAAGTATAATGAATCAGTGGTTTTTCTAATTGTTGTTATTAGTTCCTACTGTTGTAAACAAATGAGTGGGATGTTACTGGTATAAATTAGACTCTTAGGTTCAGTATTAATGAAGAATAGAAGGGTTAGAAGTGGCCGGAGACGAAGCAGACGGTCAGAAACAGATCAGAAACGGATCAGGGCTCTTAGAGAGGAAGAGAGCCGGCTCCATAAAAGTGGGAGCCGGCTCCCTCAAGTGCAGAGCCAGCTCTAGGGGGTTTAGAGCCGGCTCCCACCCCTCTAGAGCCGGCTCCAAGGTGCATAGAGGCGGCTCCATGCATAGACAGAGCCTGCTCTCAAGTTTTGAGAGTAGGCTCCTTTGTTTTAACGCATTCTGGAATAGTTTTAGGCACTGTTTTGGACGTGTTTGATATTCTGGAATATTTTAAGGATTGTACTGAGGGTTCTAAACATAATTTCAAGGGATATTAAACCCTTTAATTGCATTTTGTATTCTATATTGCTAATAGGATGAACAGTATGAGAGTAAACAACTTTGCATGCTGTTAACGGATGGAAGGGAATTAATTGCTAAATTTTAATTTGGCAATTTAATGGATTATAGCATGATTAGAAATCTTATTTTGGATGCACACTAGGGTCATTTGTTTATCTGATTTAATCTATACATACTCTGGATTTTAATTGCTGAAATGTTAAACTCATTTTTGCAATTACATGGATTAAGGCTTGGATTTTAATTGCTGAAATATTATACACTACTCTACAATTATTTGGATTATGGTTTTGAACTTTAATTGTTGAACTGTTATTTATGTTCTATAATTTACATGGTTTTGGATTTTAATTGCTGAATTCTTATATCAAATTCTGTCAATTATATGGATGTTATGGATTGTATGCACCGGTATGGGACGGTGGCATACTAGGGATGGTGTAGCTCAAAACACTAAGACCTACTTGAGTGGAATAAGGGAATGGATTGTGAAAATTGAATCCTACTTATATTTAGGTCATATCAGCTGAGTAAGTTGAGTGACCACATGGATCAATTGTTGTTTGTAGTTAAGTCAGATCAACTGAATAAGTTAAGTGACTAACGGGATTATAAATCTTATGTCAAATCAACAAAGAATTGAATGACATCCTCTGGTTTTGGACAGACTTTACATATATGATTATGGTACCACGATATGAGCTTGAGTCTTAGATTCGATGGTTAGGGCGCATATATGCAGTGGATGCGTAGCTGGCTATGATAGGTTGAGGTGTACCCTATTAAGCTTAGGTACTCACACCCACTCAGGTGTGTTTTGCATGCTGCCTTCTATTTAGGTTGAGACCTCTTTGTAGTCCAGTGAATGTCCTTTAATGTGGATATATATATATATGTATGGACTAGATAGTTATTGTTGATATATCTAGGATATATCTGCGTATCGGGTCTCCATTTGGATTGTTGTTAAACTAGAACTTGTTCGTGAGCCCGACCCACTCTTATTTTTTAGGTATTGGATGGTTCTAGCCTTAGATCTTGATCGTGCTGAAGGAAAATAGTCACTTATTCATCTGATTACGTAGGACTCCTCTCTATAGTTTAATTTGGATTTTATTTCCAGTTGTTTATGTTCAGTTAGGATTTTGTTTAGAGGTCCACTAGATGGATTCCCAAGTTGTACTCTTGGAGGTTTTGGAGAGTTGGATTATATTAATCTTTATTAGTTGAGGATTTTATATTTAGAATTCCTTCAGCTCTATTATTTATTTCTTAAATCTTTTCGTATTCCTACTTGTTTATATATTAATTGTTTGATATTCCATCGGGTTTGGGCTTTGGCCTGATCAATCAATGTCTCGGAGTCAAGGGGTATCACAGTTGGTATCAGAGCACTTCAGGTTCAAGTGTCTCTAGGATTCTATCGTCTAAGACTTCCACGTAGCGTATTCTCTTGTGTAGAGCTTAAGTTTAGGATTCGTTGTATTTCTTTACGATTTGCTTAAAACATATTGATGTCAATCTTATTCTTTCAAAATATTTGGCACTAAGAAAAGGATGTGGTCCGCGATGAAAGCAAAGAAGGACCCACGGAAGAAGAAGATTACTCCGACTATTCCCCTGCGAAGGCCGACCAAGAAGGCAGAATTAGAGACCAAGGAATTGGTTCCAATAGGTGTTGCTTCAGAGTATAAGTCAAGGAAGGTTTCTGGTGTACGAGATTGGCCACCATACTATAGACCAAACACAACTTCGGTGGTGCTCGAAGCTGAGCCAAGCGGAGAGGAAGACCCCGTAGAAGATCAGGGTGGAGAAGATACAGGAGCATCCAACCTGGAGGGTATCGGAGTTCAAGGATGAATGCTCTTATAAGAGTAATTTTAACTATTAGTAGTAGTGGAGGTATTAGTAAAAAGTGTAGTACGGAATTAATCATGTACATTAATAGTATGTTAAAGAATATTTTACGATTATTCTCTTGACGGATTATGGTTTAAAGAAGTTCTTAATAAAGTGAACTAGTGATTTTGGCTATCCTTATTGTGTTTTATGATAGCATTTTTGTGATTTATACACAAATGGTTTTATTAAATTGTATTGGAGTGTGTATGTTGCGATAATAAATGATTATCATAATGGAGTGATTGGTTTTTGGACAGGCAAACAAATATTTGCTTGTAAGTACATTGTGTTGAGACGGGATGGTTACCAAGGAATTTATAAAAGAACTTGTGTAACTCAATATGGTAGGTTTGATTTCAAAGGAGGAATTCCCAGGATAGAACGATAATCTAAAAGTGGGTAGATTTCAGAGTATTTTGTTTACTTTATATGTTTTGCTCTACGGAGTATTCTGAACATTTGGGATATAGTTTAGTGGTGACACAAGTATGCGATAAACCTCAGGGTATATCTACACCTTTAGGCGATGCAACCATTTTACATGAGAGTGATGGGCCTGTGACACTAGATATTGGTAGACTCAGATTTCTAGCCAATCTTTTGGTCCCGGACATGCACACTTATGACGTGATACTTGGGATGGATTGGTTATCTCACTACCATGCCTAAGTTAATTATTATGATAGGTCTATTGTGTTCACCATACCTGGTTAGGATATGTACGTCGTTGCTATGCCACAATCTAATGGGGTTACTAGCACATATTTTGTTCCATATGGAGGAGGAAACAGAGGAGGCAATTACTGTGTCATTGGATAGCATACCAATCGTGTAGGATTTTTTGGATGTTTTCAGGAGATTCCAAGGTTGCCACCTAGTCGTGAGATAGACTTTGTGATTGACTTAGCTCCAAGCACTACACCTATTGCTAGGGCACCATACAGGATGGCACCAGTGGAGATGCAAGAGCAGAAGGATTAGATTCAGCAATTACTCAGCCAAGATTTTATTTGCAAAAGTACTTCACCTTGGGGAGCACCAGTGTTGTTTGTGAAGAAGAATGATGGTTCGCTTTACCTGTGTATAGATTACAGAGAGTTGAATAAAGCTATAATTCGTAACAAATACCTGTTGACTAGACTAATGATCCTTGTGATCAGTTGAAGGGAGCTACATACTTCTCTAAGATTGATCTGCATTATGGATATCGTTAACTTCGGGTTAGGGAGCAAGACATTCTGAGGACAGCATTTCTCACTAGATATGGGTCTTATAAGTTTCATGTTATGCCTTTTAGACTGGCTAACTCACCAGCAGTTTTTATGGACTTAATGAATAGAGTCTTCAGGGCTTATTTAGATCAATTTACCATTTTCTTCAATAATGACATTTTGATTTATTCAAAGTCCAAGGACGATCATGCTATACATCTTCGCACAGTGATGCAGACACTTCATGAACACCAATGATATGCCAAATTTGAGAAATGTGAATTTTGGCAGCAAAAAGTGAAGTTTTTAGGTCACGTGGTGTCAGAAAGGGGAATAGCGGTGGATCCAGCCAAGGTTTTAGCAGTGGTTGAGTGGAGACAGCCTACTTTACCTACTAAGATTCGGAGTTTTCTCAGATTGGCAGGATATTATCGTAGGTTCATCCAAGACTTCACAAAGATAGCGGGACCACTCACTCATCTGACTAAAAAGGGCGTACGGTTCTTATGGGATGAACACTGTCAGGAAGCTTTTGATGAGCTAAAGCGAAAGTTGGCTTCGGCACCGGTTCTGTCTACTCCACAGAGTGGGGTTGAGTATTTTGTCCATCCAAATGCTTCTTTGCAAGGTCATGGATGTGTTTTGATGCAGGAGGAGCGACCAATTTTATAAGGATCTCGAAAGCTTAAGCCTCATGAGCTTAATTATCCAACACATGATTTGGAGTTGGCAGCAGTGGTCATTGATGAGCACTGAAAAGTGCGCATTTAAACCCCTTAAGCGAGGGTATTTTAGTCCATTCATTTATCTTTATTTACCTGTTTTAGTACTTATTTGTGTTTTTGTCTATTTCAGGTCAATAATGTTAAAACGGGCAAAAAATGGCTTCTTACAACCTTTTTGGAGTCAAACTAAGCTTTAGTGAGAATTTGGAGCGAAAGGAGGCCGATGCTGAAAATTTGCCAAGTTGGATCCATCCAACTTATTTCTGAGATAGATAGAAGTTGGATCGATCGAACCAGATTGATCAAACTTGGATCGATCGAACTTTCTCTGATCGATCAAAAATAAAAGTTGGATCGATCGAACTGTTCGCGAAAGTTATTAAAAAGCAGATCTGAATCTCATTTCGCCCCAACTCGGGCAGAGCTTCAAAGGGATGATTCTAGAGCCGAGTTCTCACACTTTTGGGTTCCCAAAGCCTTGTATATATGAGGAATTCAACCATTTTTGTTTAGAGATTCATATTTTTAGATTGTAATTTCTATTTTCTCTATAGTTTCTCTCTCTAGGAAGTTAGAGATTAGGGTTAGAAGAAAAGAGGGAAGTGGAGGCATATCTCAAGATCCATCTTTAGATCCACACTCTCTCTCTCTCTAGAGCTTCAAAGAAGAAGAAGAAGAAGATGGAGCCATGTTTGGAGCTTACCCTTGAGGGTTTCATGACCATATCTACCTCCTCCATGATTGGCTAGATCTACACTTAGGGCTTGGATGAGCCCTAAGTCTTGTGTAATATAAACCCTTGTATTTCTATTTTTGGGGATTTATATATATTATTGTGATTAGTGTTCTAGCCTTGTGAATTTAATGAATCTTGGTATATTTCTATGATTTTTGTGGTTTAATTCTTCCTATTAATTCACTAGTTTAGTTACAAGTCTATGTGTGATTAAATTAGGAATTATTTATTACATGATTCATATGGATTAATTCTTTCTATTGATTCTCTATTTGATTACATGTTGTCATATGTGTGATTATTTGGGAATTGATCTCTACATTAGATTCTCTATGTTGGTTGCATGTCTATGTGTGATTAAGTAAGGATTTAATGATGGCTAAGCATGGGTTTTCATTGAATGGGTTTGTCAATTAATTTGATGGATTATTCTTATGCTTAATTAATGTGTGCTACAATTGTGACTAATTTGATGGGTCATGCTTAGATTTGATGGGTAGTTCTACACTTAGTTTATTTGTTGGTTAAGTAGATAATTCATATAATGAATTTGATGGTCCATGCTTAATATTGCAATTGGTAGTCTCATTTTGTTCACAATAATGTATTCCCCATTAATGGAAAGCAAGTGGCTAATTACATGAGCTTAGTGGTGATTCCAACACCCTAAGACCTCTCTTTATATCTCTTAAATACCTATCCCTCACTAGTTTGTTTACTTGCATTCTAATTTCATTTCATCTTAGTTTAATCAACCAATCTCTATCTATTGCAATCAATTGATACATTAGAGTTGAAGTTAAATTCCAACACGTATAATCCCTTGGGACGATCCCTTCTCACTCTTGATACGTTAGTAGTAGTGTTGGTAGTGGTTTTTATAAATCTAAATTTGACCTAAAAGGCTTTTCTTGAACCGCACAGTCACTACATTATTTTGACGTATACAAGAGGCATCGTCAAATTTTGGCGCCGTTATCGGGGATTAACGGTTTTGTTATTTTGGTAAAAATGAATCCTTGTGTAGACCAATGTAGACTTGGTCAAAAATTCTGATAAAATCAGGTTAGGCTAGTTGAAGTATAAAGAGTTATTACCGGAAAAAATTATTTTGAAATAATCATTATTTCAAAAATCCATTTTTCACACTTAGCAAAAAACACAGTTTTTCATGATGCGCATTCTGGGGTCCTAATTTCCGCTACCAACTCATGGTAATGAAGGCTTCTCATGCCTTAATTGTTGACCAATATGAATTATATGATAAAGTGCATGGTCTTAGCATTTCTAGCACAAGTGATGAGTTCTTTCAAAACTTATGCAAGCTTAAACTAACTCACTCGTTAGCAAAGACTCTATGTGCAATTATATATGAATGAAGTGCATAGTCTATTGCTAATGGATATAGGAGCATATGAATGATAATATGATATGCATGGTCCTATAGAGATGAGCCTTCAAATGAAGTTACTTTAAAAATAACTTTACAATTTAAGTTGCACTCACCAAGCTATCTACCCCTTTCTTCAAGCTTTGTTCATGATCTTTTAGGCTTTGAGGTATTCTTGCTTTCTTCCTTTCTTTAAGTTGCTTTCTTGATCATTGATGTCCAAGTTATCTTTGGATAGACTTTACATTTGGTTCCTTGCAACTTCATGTCTTCTTTATCTCCTTTGTTATCCATAGATGTAATCTTGAGTAATAGAATACTTGGAATGATCTTTTGTGCTCTTCATTGAGGTTATCTTTTGAATGTGAATAATCTATATAACACTCAATGTAAACATTAGTTCTTAAATATCATTAATGGTTTGTTATCATCAAAACCTCTAAATTATCCTTGGATGGAATCCTTAAGGTCAACAGTGGAGATTTCAAGGAAGGGACCGGAGGAGTAGTGGAAAGCTGAGGAAGTGGTTCTTTTCGCACCTTCCAGGGAGGACAATTCATGATAGCATTAATGTTAAGCAAAGAGTTTACTTCTTGGATGGATTGGTCAATATCAAAGTTTGAGAAGTCAAAGTGAGACATGGAAGTTTCCAAAGGATCTTTGCTTAGAATGAAGGGGAGAAATTCTTCAACTACTTCATCTACCACATCGATGAGGAAACAATCATCCTCTTCAGAAGGATGTTGCTTTGCATAGAAAATGTAGAGTTTGACTTGCATATTTCCAAAGGCGATATCCATCACCCCAGTTCGGTAATTAATTGAAGCGTTAGCCATAGCTAAGAATAGCCTACCGAGGATCACGGGAATATGCTTCTTAGGATCATGGACCGGTTCCGTGTCGAGAACCACAAAGTCTATCGGGAAGTAGAATTTGTCCACTTTGATTATGACATCTTTAAGAATGCCCCGTGGGTGCTTGACCGATCTGTCGGTAAGCTATAAGACCACGGAGGTTGGCTTTAAATCTCCCAATCCAAGCTATAAGTAAACTGAATATGGAATCAAATTTACATTAGCTCCTTAGTCAAGGAGGGCCTTTTCTATCTTGTTGTCGCCAATGACACACGAGATTGTTGGGGCGCCCGGATCCTTATACTTTGGAAAAGCACTATGTTGAATGATTGTACTCACATTTTTAGTTAATCTTACCTTCTTTGGCAAATGATTTCTGGAAGTGTGCTTTTGAGTGCACAAATCCTTGAGGAATTTTGCATAGGGAGGGATTTGCTTTATATCATCCAAGAGAGGCAAGTTGATCTTTACTTGCTTGAAAAATTCCCACATGTCTTGAATTTTACAATTTTTGTTCCCAAAATGTGTCGACTCTTGGAGACGTTGGGGAAACGGAGCCTTAGGGTCATAAGAAGTCTCCACATTTGGGATGACAAGTTTGGAATTTTCAGTGTCAGACTTTGGATTTTTAGGAGTGGGATTTGGATTAGAAGAGAAGAGATTGGGATTTTTAGGAGGAATAACTTTGTCATTGTTACTTCCATCAACCTTGTTGTCCACAACTCGACCACTCTGAAGGGTGGTGATTGCTTGGACTTGTTCATGAGTAGGCCCACTCGGAGGAAAGGCTTCATCAATCACATGTATCCCTCTAGGATTTTCAAATGGTTGAGCAGGAAGCTTCCCCTTATCTCTTTGAAGGAGTTGGTTCATTGAAGTAACTATTTGTCCTGCTTGATTTTCAAGTTTAGCAATGGACTGAGTGTGGGAATAAACCATTTAAAGAGTGGGCTGCAATGATGTTAAGAGTTGCTTGTTGGATTCCAACATTTGCTTGTTTAGAGATTCCATCATTTGTTTATTTGTAGCCCAAATCTCATCAGTTGGAAACACAGGGGGTTGAGTAGAGACATTTGGATTATAAGGTGGACGGTAGCTTGAAGAGGCCTAAAATTGCCTATTTTGAAATTGAGAAGAGGGCTGATTTTGATGCCCTTAATTTTGAAATTGCAAATTTTGTGGGGCTTGTTGCCTCCACGAGAAATTCGGATGATCTCTCCACCCCGGATTATAAGTATTGGAATATGGATTGTTTCCGGGCCTTGAGAACATGGCATTTGCTTGTTCTTGATTAGGGCTAGGAAATTGCTCTGATCTGGGGCAATCTTCCGAGAGATGAAATGGGTTAGTACATGATGCACATACCGCACTTGCCGAATTTTGAGACAAAAAGAGGGGGAGAGATGTGGTGCCATCAATTGATAGAATTTGTGGGCTATGGCATTCACTTAAGAAGATTCTTCCCTTATTGTTTTTGGTTGGCAAGGATTGGTGTTCTTTGCATTGGTTGAAGTAGGAGCCTTACGAGAATTATGTTGTAATGAATTTTCACTCAAATTCTCGAGTAAGGTCCAAGCCTCATCCTCATTCTTAGACATGAACATCCCTCAACATGAAGAGTTAACCATGAGTCTATGAGGTTCAGTTAAACCATCATAGAAGGCTTACACCAATTGCCATTTTGGAATTAAGTGGTGCGGACACTTTCTAAGGAGATCTTGTGATCTTTCCCAAGTCTCATAGAGTTGTTCCCCATCAATTTAAGAGAAGCTAAGAATGAAGCGCCTCATTTGATTGGTTTTATTTACCGGATAATATTTCTTAAGAAATTCTTGCTGCAGTTGAGCCCATGAAGTGATGGAATTTGCAACAAGGGAGTTCAACCAATAGTTTGCCCTATCTTTTAAGGAAAATGGAAAAAGACGCGGGTGGAGTGCATTCTGAGGGAAACCCCTCATCTTGATAGTAGAGCAAATTTCAAGGAACTCGTCAAGATTCTTATAGAGATCTTCATTATCAAAGCCATGAAAGGATGGAAGCATTTGGATGGTGTTAGATTTGATTTCATATTGAGCAGCCTCAATGTTTGGCATCACTATACAAGAGGGAGAGGCATAAGTTGTAGGGATGAAATGGTCCCTAAAAGTCATAGGAGCATTTAGAACTTCAACTCTATCATTATGGATCCCCTCATTCCCGACATTTCCCTCATTGTTGGCCATTGTATTAATTTCAAGATCAAGTCCTCTTAAATTTTCTGATTCCCTAAGGTTTCTTCTAAGAGTTCTTTCAAGTGAATTAATATCAATTGGCACTTCAAGAGTAGGCAAGGATAGTGACCTATGGCCCAACATCAACTAAGCAATTCACAATAAACATAATATCCCTTCACCATCACATCCACATACGATGTTCCTGCTCTCCTCAATTATCAATCAAGACAGAAAAGTAAATGGCCACGACAAGGACCAATGCTTTGCAATATAGACAAATACTAAAATAGCTTCGACAAAGGCTCCACAAGCTAAGTATCTCTAATTTATACACATGCAAGATATTCACAACTTTGAAACTAGAACTTCAAAAACTTACCTGAAGTCGTCTAGGCTTACAAATTTGCTAGCCTCTACTCAGTAAGCCTTGAGTACCTAGAATCTCAGTAGAATACTTGAAACGTAAATTAGTCGAAACCAACAAGAAAATATCCACAAGACACAATATTCACAATCAAACCAAAGTTAATCCTAAAACCTCGGTTACAAAACCAATTGCAAGTCCCCAGCAATGGCGCCAAAAATTGATCGATGGTGTCGATTACAATTTATAAATCAACCCTTTTTGCAACATCACAAATCATTGTAAAATAAGGCTATTGGTTAGGTAAGTCGAACCACTGGGACTGCTAGTTTATGGCAATCGAGGTTTTTAAATCACTTTTGGAATGATGAAAAGGGGTATAGAGTTTTGTTTGAGTTGTCACTTAAATTATGAATTGAAAATTGCATAGAACAATAACTTGCAAGAACTTTAGAGAAAAAGGAATTTAGATAGAGAGGACTAGGGAAGGGAATCCACTCCAACCCCTTACACATGCTAAATATATGATTGATTTGGGGAAATAATATATATATATAACCGTGATATATAGTAACACATGGTTACTACAATATCTTCAAGAAATTTATTAAATCACAAGGCAAGAATAACCTATCAAAGCTTCACATGCTTGAACTACCTAGACTAGGGTGTAGCCTTAGACATGCTCACTAAGCTAGAGATTATCAAGCCCTCAATCAAATGGTAAAAGCACATGGAGTCAAGAGACAAGATTAGCCTATCAAAAGGAAGCCCTAAGCTATGGATTAACAAATTTCTCAAAAACCATGCCATTAAAACCATTTCATAATCTAATTTCCATTGTCACTATGAAAATGCTAGCTATACAACCATGAGAATAAATAATCTAAGATAAGAGTAATTGATTCAACATGATCATTTATACAAAATAATATTCATTACACATTGTAAAGTGCTCTAGATTATGAAACTTGGTCCATACATACATACATTCTGCAAAATAAATCAAACTTTAAACATGCTTACAAGGAAGGGTTTCATCAACCCCCTAGATAGAGAGTTAGTTACCCATGGATACAAGGAATGAAGGAGAAGAAGAAGCCTCACCCTCCATTTTCGTACCTTAAGCAAGCTAGAACTCAAAACCCTCAAGAACACTACTTTTTCTCTCTAAAACTTAGCAAAAATATGTCTATCCTATAATACAAGCTTCCAATCTCTTATCTAGGCAAAATCCTCCCTCCAACCACTCAATTTCGAGCTCCAACCACCCAGAAGAAATCTAGACCACAAAAATTGCATACGGAACAAGATTCAACACAAAAACAGGAGCAGGTGATCTGCTACCTGTAGATCGGCGGGGGCCCGCGAGGCGCTGGTGGGGTTCCGTGGGTTCTCAACATCCGAGGGAACTCACTAGACAAAATGACGGGAGCCCGCGGTGGCTTAGTGGGGGCCTGCAATAGAAAGCTTCTTGCTGGGGGTTTTGGAATTATGCCGATCGTTGCACTCGTGCTTTAGAGTTTTAGGTTGGGGATCAAGTTTTACTCAAAGTATCTCCTGTGAAAGGAGTAATGCACTTTGGGAAGAAAGGGAAATTGTCACCGCGGTTTGTCGGTCCATTCATGATTACGGATCGAGTTGGCGCTGTAGCTTATCAGTTGGCACTTCCGGATAATTTGGATTGCGTACGCAATGTGTTCCATATTTCCATGTTGCAAAAATTTCTGCGAGATGAGGATCGGAATCAACATATCGATGTTGGGGAGATTGAGTTGCAGCCGGATGTAGCATATTTGGAGACTGTGTCATATTGTCGACCGTCGGGATCAAATTCTTCGTAATAAGGTTATCCCTTTGGTGCGAGTTTAGTGGAGTCACCACAATGAGGCTGAGTCTACTTGGGAACGGGAGGATGTAATTCACTCGCAATTTCCTAAAATATTGGAATAAGGTAAGAGCGAATTCCGAAGACGAAATTCCTTTTGTTAGGGGGGAAGAATGTAATACCCCTAATTTTAAAAGGATAGTTTTGGTATTTTAATAATTATTTTCTTGCATTTTTATTTGTTTATTTGTTTATGTGACTGTTTATTTTAATTAATTGATTAATTGTTATTTGTTTATTTGTTTATATGCCTGTTTATTGTAATTAATTGATTAATTATTATTTAATTAAATTATTTGATTAAATTGGTTGATTAGTTTTTATTTTCTTTAATTGGATTGCATTAGTGTTTATTGTAATATTAAGTTAGGGTTTTATTTTTGAAGTCACGTATTGGGTAGCCTACATAGATTATAAATTAAGTCATTTTCTGCTCCTTCTTGGTTCATAATTAGGATTAGTGTTATGTATACCTAAGCTTATAAACACAACAGTACATGTATCTAGGGTTGGACAAACCCTATTCACGTACCAGAGATTGTGAGAGAAACAGAGAGAGATTTTGAGAAAAACAGAGCAAGTTCTGTGAGGGTTTCGGCTGTGGCTTAAAGGTTAGACCTAGGAGGAGGGAAGGTTAAGCAGTAGAAGGTTGAGTTGACAGTAACCAGACATCGTCGGAAAGCTTAGGAAGACGGCAACAAGGTTTTGATTCCAAAACCACACAAGCAAGTTATGTTCTATCTCTCTCTCCTTAGCCTGTATTCTGTGCATACCTAGATGGTCTGTAGGGTTTTAATTAAACGTTAACTGAATCTTGCATGCTTTGTTTATGTTAAATTAATCGACTGTATGTGTTTTAATTTAATCTGTAACTGTTCTTGCAAGTTGGAGTTCGTTGTCTGTTTTAAAGTATAATGAATCAGTGGTTTTCCTAATTGTTGTTATTAGTTCCTACTGTGAGGCTACTGGGTATAAATTAGACTCTTAGGTTCAATATTAATGAAGAACAGAAGGGTTAGAAGTGGCCTGAGATGAAGCAGACGGTCAGAAACGGATCAGGGCTCTTAGAAAGGGAGAGAACCGGCTCCATAGAAGAGGGAGCCGGCTCCCTCAACTGCAGAGCTAGCTCTGGGAGGTTTAGAGCCAGCTCTCACCCCTCTAGAGCTGGCTCCAAGTTGCATGGAGCCAGCTCCATGCATGGACAGAGCCTGCTCTCAAGTTTTGTGAGCAGACTCCCTTGTTTTGACACGTTCGGGAATCGTTTTGGGCTCTGTTTTGGACGTGTTTGGTATTCTAGAATATTTTAAGGATTGTACTGAGGGTTCTAAACATAATTTTATGGGATGTTAAACCCTTTAATTGCATAATGTATTCTGTATTGCTAATAGGATGAACAGTATGAAAGTAGACAACTTTGCATGCTGTTAATGAATGGAAGGGAATTAATTGCTAAATTTTAATTTAGCAATTTAACAGATTATAGCATGATTATAAATCTTATTTTGGATGCACACTAGGGTCGTTTATTTATCAGATTTAATCTATACATACTCTGGATTTTAATTACTGAAATATTAAACTCTTTTCTGCAATTACATGGATTAAGGCTTGGATTTTAATTGCTGAAATATTATACACTATTCTGCAACTATCTGGATTATGGTTTTGAACTTTAATTGCTGAACTGTTATTTATGTTCTATAATTTACATGGTTTTGGATTTTAATTGCTGAATTTTTATATTAAATTCTGTCAATTATATGGATGTTTTGGATTATATGCACCAGTATGGGACGGTGGCATACTAGGGATAATTTAACTCAAAACGCTAAGACCTACCGGAGTGGAATAAGGGAATGGATTGTAAAAATTGAATCTTACTTATACTTAGGTCAGATCAGCTGAGTAAGTTGAGTGACCACATGGATTAATTGTTGTTTGTAGTTAAGTCAGATCAACTAAATAAGTTGAGTGACTAACGGTATTATAAATCTTATGTCAGATCAACAAAGAATTGAATGACATACTCTGGTTTGGGATGGACTTTAAATATATGATTATGATACCACGATATGAGCTTGAGTTTCAGAGTTGATGGTTAGGGCGCGTATATGCAGTGGATGCGTAGCTGGCTATGATAGGTTTAGGGGTACCCTGTTAGGCTTAGCTACTCATGCCCATTCAGGTGCATTTTGCATGTTGCCTTCTATTCGGGTTGAGACTCCTTTGTAGTCCAGTAAATGTCCTTTAGTGTGGATATATATATATATATGTATGGACTAGATAGTTATTGTTGAGATATCTAGGATGTATCTGCATATCGGGTCTCCGTTTGGATTATAGTTAGACTATAACTTGTTCGTGGGCCTGACCCACTCTTATTTTTCAGGTATCGGATGGTTCCAGCCTTAGAGCTTGATCGTGCTGAGTGGAGATAGTCACTCATTCATCTGATTACGTAGGACTCCTCTCTATGGTTTAATTTGGATTTTATTTACAGTTGTTTATGTTTAGTTGGGATTTTGTTTAGGGGTCTACTAGATGGATTCCCGAGTTATACTCTTGGAGGTTTTGGAGAGTTAGATTATATTAACCTTGATTATTTGAGGATTTTATATTTAGAATTCCTTCAGCTCTATTATTTATTTCTTAAATCTTTTCGTATTCCTGCTTGTTTATATATTAATTGTTTGATATTCCCTCGGGTTTGGGCTTAGGCTGATCAACCCATGTCTCGAAGTCGAGGGGTATAACATAGTCAAATCACCCCCAAACTTAATCTATAGTATCTAGCAAAATCAATAAACTCCAACACACATCAGAGTATCAAGCATATGAAGTAAGCATAGAGCAATATCATAATGCACGAAAATATCAACACAAGGATACTATAATCAAAAACCATGTATATATATCTGAAATCAGTACAATGCTTTTAAACAGAAAGACTTAGGGCAGCTATACATCATATAGAAAATAAATACAGCCAAAAAGAACTGCCCTAGTCAACAAAAATATAGAAAATTCCTAAGAACTAATCCGTAGGTGGTGATAGTGGATCTGAAGAAGTAGTTGGAGCGGACGGAGCGCGGCGAAATAGCTCCTCTAATATGGTCTGCTGCGCAACCAACATCTACCGCAGCACCGTCTAACCATCCTGCAGCTCGACCACCCTAGCCTGTAAAGCTTCTCATCCTGAGAAGAACTCTCAGGCTGGGCTGTAGGAGCGAGTCTCCTCCTCACCTGGGGCCTAAAATTGGGGAGATACACCTCCTCATCCGTAGCCTCCTCATCATCATCAGCATCATCATCATCGTTTGCCACTGCCATCACCACATCAGCAGGGTCGGTAGAAAGAATAGTAGGCGGGGGTGGATAAAGTAAAAAATGCAGTACATAAGGCACACCCCTCGCCTCGACGTCCCTACGTCGTCGATCCTCACGGATCTCATCATTAACACCCCACTCCAGCTTCTTTGCCTTGGGCATATGCCCAAAGACGTTGTTCCACTGCGTGAAACGATACTGGGGGAAGATGGTCACAGGAGCCTCAATCGGGAGTATTGGAACCCCCATCGAAAACCCTAGATCTTACGATGATAGAGAGCTCAAGCTTAAGGTACTCATGCTCGAGCTTGTAGCTGCTGATGCTCGAGCAGTAACTTGTATGCTCGAGCATTGTGACAAATTTTTAGATTTTTGGATTTTTCAATTTTTATTTTCTCTTTCCATTTTATTCAAACCAAAACTATCCTAATACCAAAATAAAGACTAAAATAAACAAACCTAGAAAAGAAAATAACTAAATCAAAAATTTAAAATAACAAAATTAAAATTAAAACAAACTACGATACAACATACAAATGCTAAGTTTAACGTCGATAGCTCGACAACATACTAAGTTTAACATTGATAACTCGACAGAAACTTGATTTCTCTAGTCCAAGTAAATAGGATCATGAAGTTTCACTGCCTCAATTGTGCCTCTCTACACACTACCCTCTATATAGGGTTTAAGTCTCTGTCCATTAACTTAGGGGACAACTGTCCAGTCTTACAATCTTGTATTTTGATTGCACAATAAGGTGTAACAGAAATAACCATGTATGGACCTTCCCAACGTGACTTTAACTTTCCACGAAAAAGTTTCAGTCATGTATTAAACAACCAAACTTTCTGCCCAATCTCAAAAGTCTTACGCAAGATATGCTTGTCATGAAATGCCTTGGTCCTTGATTTATAAACTTTAGCACTCCCATAAGCATCATTACGTAATTCCTCAAGCTCAGTTAATTGTAGCTTCCTGTTAGAACCAGCAGATGTAATATCAAAATTAAGCTATTTTATTGCCCAGAAAGCTCTGTGTTATAACTCAACAAGAAGATGGCACCCTTTACCATAGACTAAACGGTAAAGTGACATACCAATTAGAGTCTTATAAGCAGTACGGTAAGCCCACAAAGCATCATCCAGTCTATAAGACCAATCTTTGTGATCTGGCTTAACCATTTTCTTAAGAATTCTCTTAATTTCATGATTGGATACCTCTACCTGGCCACTTGTTTGGGGATGATATGCAGAAGTGATTTTATGAGGGACGGAGTATCTTTTGACTAAAGTATGGAAATACCTATTACAAAAATGTGCACCACCATCACTAATGATATCTCGTGGCATACCAAACCGACTAAAAATGTTCGTTTGAATGAACTCAACTACGACTGTGTGATCGGCGGTTTTAGTAGCTACTACTTCAACCCATTTAGATACATAGTCAACAGCCACAAGAATATATTCATTTTTATTTGACAGAATAAAAGGACCCATGAAATCAACACCCCAAACATCAAAGACTTCAATGACTAAGATTGGAGTTAAGGGCATCATATTTCTTCTAGAAATCGATTCTAGCAGCTGGCATCTAAGGTATGATCTACAAAATAAATACACATCCCGAAAGAGTGAAGACCAAAAGAAACCACACTGAAGAATTTTAGCTGTAGTTTTCTTTGTACTGAAATGACCTCCATGTGCCAAACTATAACAGAAGGTCAGAATACTATGAAACTCACTCTCAGGAACACATCTACGAATGATTTGATCAGCACAATATTTGAATAGTTGAGGATCTTCCCAGTAGTACATCCTTATTTGGGAAAAGAATATATTTTTCTCATACTTTGACCAAGATAAGGGAATTTTTCCTATTGCAAGGTAATTCACAATGTCAGCAAACTAAGGCAAGTCCTTTTAAGAAACCTCAAACAGTTGCTCATCTGGAAAAGAATCATAAACTGGAAGTGAAGTTGAAGTATCCTCAATCAGAATTCTAGAAAGATGGTTAGCTACTACATTTTCTGACCCTTTCTTATCCTGGATTTCATAATCAAACTCTTGAAACAAGAGAATCCATCGAATCAAATGGGGCTTGGTTTCCTTTTTGGAAAGGAGATGTTTCAAAGCAGAGTGATTAGAATAAACTACGACTTTGGAACCTAATAGATATGATCTAAATTTATCCAAAGCAAAGACAACTGCAAGCAACTCTTTTTTAGTAGTAGTGTAGTTCAATTGTGCATCTGAAAGACTTTTGATTGCATAGTAGATAACATATGGAAGCTTATCCACTCATTGTCCCAAGACAGCACCCACAACATAATCAGATGCGTCACACATAATTTCAAATGGAAGAGCCCAATTAGGAGGATTCATGATAGGAACTGAAGACAAAAGAGAGCGGAGCTTTTGAAAAGCTTCTAAGCATGATTCATTAAAGATAAAAGGAGCGTCCCTTGCAAGAAGATTACACAAAGGATGGGAATTTTTACTAAAATCTTTAATGAAGCGTCGATAGAACCCAGCATGCCCAAGGAATGATCGCACTCCCTTTACAGAAGTAGGAGGAGGCAATTTAGAAATCAAGTCTACTTTAGCTCTATCAACTTTAATTCCTCTCTTTGAAATGATATGTCCTAAAACAATACCCTCTTGAACCATAAAATGGCTCTTCTCCCAACTAAGAATAAGATTGGTTTCCCTATAACGCTGAAGCACTATGGAAAGATTTTGAAAACAGTTTTCAAATGTGGATCCGAAAACAGAGAAGTCATCCATAAAGACTTCGAGAAAATTTTCCACCATGTCCGAAAAGATGACATTATACACCTCTGGAGTGTTGCTCGCACATTACATAATCTGAAAAGTATCCGTCTATATGCAAACGTACCAAATGGACAAGGGAAAGTAGCTCTGATTATAGCCAGAATATCTGTCTAAAAAGCAATAATAACTCTGGCCAACCAATCACTCTAGAATCTAATCAATGAATGGAAGTGGAAAATGATCTTATCTAGTAGCGAAGTTGAGTTTTCGGTAGTCAATACACACACGCCATCCAGTGGTGGTGTGCTATGGAACTAATTCTCCTTCGGAATTCTCAACTACTGTAATACTTGCCTTTTTAGGTACTACTTGAGTAGGACTCACCGACTTGGTATCTGAGATAGGGTAGATTATTCTCGCATCTAGCAACTTCCTTTAACACTACTTCCTTCATATTAGGATTCAATCTTCGTTGGAGTTCCTGAGATGTTCGGGCATCCTCCTCCAAATGAATATGATGCATGCAAATTATGGGGCTAATTCCTTTTAGATCAACCACACTCCACCGAATAGCCTCTTTATTTTGATCAAGAACTTTTAAGAGACTACTTTCTTGGGAACTTGTAAGATTGGAAGTAATGATCACCGGGAGGGTGTCATTTAAACCCAAGAAAGCATACTTAAGCTTTTCCGATGGTGGCTTAAGCTCAAGCTTAGGTGGAGACTCTAAAGAAGGAATAGGTGGAGTACTAAAAAGTGGTGGAAGAGGCTCTAACTTAGATTTCTATGGAGGAAAATCTGTGATAAGAGTGGAGTCAAGTAAAGAATTCACTTCAGATATTGAAGATTTAATATCAAAGTCTTCATAATTGAAGTGATTCAAACAAGTTTCTAAAGGATCCTTGGATAAAATAGTTGGGAGTGATTCCTCAACCAACTCATCAATAACATTTAAGGAAGAAGCATTCACTATCATCGTGGGGATGATGAATAGCATTGAAGATATTTAATTTTACTTCGTATTTCCAAAAGATAAATCCATGGCTCCAGTCCTACAGTTAATGAAAGCATTTGTTGTGGCTAGAAAAGGTCGCCCAAGAATGACTGGAATATACTTTTCGGACTCGTGGACTGGTTTTGTATCAAGAACTAAGAAATCGACTAGAAAATAGAACTTGTCCACTTTTATATGTACATCTTCAACAATACCTCGTGGTTGTCTGACAGAACGGTCAGCAAGCTGTAGAACAACCGACGTAGGTTTTAACTCTCCCAAACCTAACTTCTCATACACCGAGTAAGGAATAAGATTAACACTTGCTCTAAGGTCAAGAAGTGTTCACTCTATCACATTATTTCCAATGGTGCAAGAAATTATAGGGGCACCAGGATCCTTAGAGGAGTGTTATACTTAAGAATAGCACTGACATGCTCGATGAGACAAACTTTCTTAGGAACTTGGCTTTTGGATTTTCTTTTAAGAGTGCACAAGTCTTTTAGAAATTTGGAATAGGCTGGAATTTGCTTTATAGCATCGAGCAGAGGAAGATTAATTTTGACCTATTTAAAGACCTCCATCATATCTTGAATTTTCTCCCCTTGTTTACCAAAGTGAGAAGGTTCCTTGAGACGTTCAGGATAAGGTGCTTTGGCTCATAAGCTGTCTTAGGGGTAGGAGTAGATGAAGAAGTGACTTCACCTTCAACTCCTCTGGTGGATTATGGAATATAACTTAAGGGAACATCTTTGGGATGTGGATTATGAATGATAGGAATTATGGGAATCCTAAGCCTTTTTTTTTCCTCATGTCCTTTCTCAACTTGGTTATCAACCACTCTACCACTCCTCAATGTAGTGATAGCCTGAACTTGCTCATGATGAATACCTGAGGAATTGATTCCATCAATCATGTAAGTTTGCCCTTTTGGGTTGGCTATTGGCTTACTAAGCAGTTTCCCATCCTCTCTTCGAGATAGAGTACTCGCTATTTGCCCAACTTGTGCCTCTAGCTTTGCTATGGCTTGAGAATGAGAATTTAGAAGTTGGGTATTGGCTTTAATTTCACCAAGAGCATTGAGTACTTATTCCTCAAACGCTGAATTTCTAGGAGGAGGTGGAAGATTAGGAGCTTAAGTGGATTGATTCCTAAACTGAGGTAGACAGTAAAAACTAGATTAATTAAAAGAATTATTTTGTGGCATAGGATTGGATGAATTTTGATACTGCCCCTGAGATTGGGAAACAGTATTTCCTTGATTTGGATTACCCCATGATAGATTTGAATGATCTCTCCAGCGAGGATTATATGTAGAAGAATATGGATTATAAGCTTGCCTAGAGAATGCAGCATTCACTTACTCCTGTGGGATCTCAGATGATTGTCCCGACATAGGGCAAGCGTCAGCAAAATGATTTGAATTAACACAGATGGAACAAACTTCCTTTGGCAAGGCAGTTTGTGGATTAGCAACAGGAGCAAAGCTAGATGATAGGATTTTATTAAACCTACAGTTCAAAGCTTCTATTTGAGCGACTAACTCATTAGATTTATCTACCTCATAAAGTTTTTCAACCTTATGCATTCCAGGTGAAGACCTAGACCTAGAGGAAGAAGCATGTTGCACTGAGTTTTCACTTATGGCCTCAAATAGTTCCTAAGCGTCAGCCGGACTCTTACGCAGAAAAGCTCCATTACTGGAAGCATCTACCATGTTTATATATGAATCAGTAAGACAATCATATAAAATCTGTATTAAGTGCCATTGAGCAATATCATGGTGCGGACACTTTCTCAGAAGATCATTATATCTCTCCTATGCATCATGAAGCTGTTCTCCCAGGATTTGAAAAAATGCCATGATTTCTCTCCTCATTTGTGTGGTTTTACCCACAGTGTAGTATTTTTTCAAGAACTCCTATTGCAACATATCCCATGTAGATATGGAGTTTATTGGAAGGGATTGCAACCAGGTTCTTACTTTATCTTTAAAAGAGAATTGGAAAAGACGCATTCTGAATGAATCATTAGATAAAGTATTTAACTTAATAGTTGAACACAATTCCAAAAACACATCCAAGTGCTTATAGGGATCCTCTATTGCATACCCATGGAAGGGAGGAAGCATTTGGATCATAGCAGGCTTGATCTCAAAATGGGTTGCATCAGTATCCAGAAAAACAAAGCATGAAAGACAAATATATGTGTTAAGAATGAAATGGTCCCTCAATTGTTGTTGTGGAGGAATAGGTGGAACCTGCTCTCCATTACCATTACCATTATTACCCAGTACATTATATTGTTCAGCCATAGTTTCAGAGGAACTATCTATATTATTCAAATGTTTTTTAAGCTTTCTCAACTGACTCAAAGTTCTCTCTATTTCAGGATCATGCACTAAAGGTTTTGACCTAGTTTGGCAAGTTAACATGCACTGGTTCTGCTAATCCTAACAGTAGCAAAATGAAAATATTCTAAGTAACAGAAAAACAATAAGAACTCACAAAAGGTTTAATAAATCAAAGCTTTTCTCCCTTAAGCGTCTTTATCCTCACTACTATTTTGTACCTGAAAAGAAAAAGAATTAGGTGAGATATCAGAAAGTCCGAAGACTGGTAAACCAAAATAACTAATTAAAAGCTAAAACAAAAACTAATCTCCCCGGCAACAGCGCCAAAAATTAATGTATCTATTTTTCTCTCCCAATCGTACAATATCATGTAGGATATAGTTCTCTGCAAAGAGGATGTCGAACCCATAGGGAGAAGAGATTTGTATTCCAGTTTTAACTTTGTTTATGGTTTACAGGTAACTTGGTTGGAAATTTTGTTGGTTGTCACGGTTTAACAAACTAGAATTAAACAAAAAATTAAATTATTAAACTAAATTAAATAATCAGAGAGAGAAAGTCTTAGGACTTTGATTTCACCACAACCATCATATTATGGATAATTATACTAACTCTGGGAATTTAACTATGATATTTTCCAAAAGAATTGAACTCAATAACATTCGTTCAATTCGGAGTTAAAGAAAGATGTTTTACAAGATTAGCTAACTATAACCTATCTGCGATTAGCGTGGACTATTCACCCACCTACTTTACCTACTTTAATTACTTTGCGAATGAACCACCTTTCCTAAGCATAGATTATGAAAATGTTCTTTTGTAAAAGACATTGGAATACCATTATATGATCTCTATTCTTGTGTCCAGCAGGGCTCCGTCAGATACCGTACAACAAGGTAGGTTAAGAATAGAAAAAAGAATATTACATCTAAGACAAGGTAGTAACAGTTTATAATCTATTAAAGCATGAAAAATCCACTTGAGTTGTCTCAAATGCTCATAGTCATATAATCAATAAAACATCATAAATTAAAGTAAAACCCAGAGTTGGAACAATCAAACCATAATACAAAGTTGGGTTATATCTGTGACGGCCCTGGTTTTTTAACCAGTGCGTCATGTGATGAACCGAACGTAGATCTGATAACGAATCCAGAATGCGGAAGCAAAAGATAAAACAACAGTCTCTAGAGATACAACGCGTCTCTAAGACACCAATATGACACTCAATGAGGTCACGGGATCCAAAGAAAATAAATGTGGAAACGGCATTTCAAAAACGGACAAGAATGAACCTCGGGGCAAAAATGTCATTTCTAACATGAAATTGGGTGCTACCGAGTACGCCATTGGAAAGAAAATGAAAAATCAATAAACTTAAACTCAAGAATCACTTGATTCGGAGTCCGGATGAAGAAGATATGGCTAACGGAAGATATAGGGGTAAAAAGGTTAAAATGGTCAACCCAAGGTCATCTAACCGGTTACCAAACCTTGCTAACCAGTTAGGAGGCCAAAACAGAGAGTCACGCATTCTGCCCAAGCACATGTAAGTGGTTAGGAGAAACCACCACCCGCACACTTGTGCTAAAAATCAACAAAAACCTGGCAGCAGGGGTTTTTTGGTAAAAAAAAATGGATTTTTGAGGGCCAAGATGACATTTTTTGGAAAAACACAAAGAAGAAACCCCCCCCCCCCCTCAAAATTGGGTTTGCTACGTGAAAAATTGGGAGAAAATGAAAAAAAAAAAAAAAAACCCATTGTGAAATGCCCAAAATGCTCCTCCATGAAATCAGGTCATGAGGGTTAAAAGGGCTGCTAAAATGAAAACAGAAAGCTAAACTTCGTAAGGGATTTTCGGTACCAAGGCGACATTTTCTGAAAAAACACGAAGAAGAACCCCCCCCCCCCCCCAAAATCACATTTTCTAAGTGATCATGTCAAGACCAGAATTTATTTCCCAAAGGAAAACCCCAAAATGCCCGTAGACCAAATTATGCAATAAAGATGCAAAATGAGTCCACAGGAGGCTCATTTCACCAAAAAAGAAGTTTTTCATTAAAACGATCATGCACGCAAACGTAACTTACCTAATAGGATGTGCTACAATGGTCCATGGCTTAAAAATATCGCCGATGCAAAATATGACCCCCCCCCCGGTCCGCGCGCAACAGCCAAAATGACAAAAATGAAACTTGGAATGAAAACTTGGAGCTCAAAATTATGAAATGGTTTCAAAATACCGTTTAGCCCTTAGCCACACTTCATACAAGATAAATGAATGCTAATGAATGAATTTCACACACAATGCACGCTCCAGTACAAAATAACATACTAAAACGCATGATTTTTCATATATTCTCATTAAAGGCAAGATTTAACATCCATGACATATATGTAATTCCAAAAGAAGTTTGGCCCTTGGCCTCATATCGTATACATAAAATGAGAATCTTTAACCTTGATTCTTGTACTTGAAAAATGTCCCCACTACGTGGGTGAGTAATATAAAGTTACTCATAGGAAATGAGCATGCATCGACCTAGCATTATACAATTTTATCACCTTAAGGTGAAACATGTCAAAGGGGATCATGCCACCTAACGTCTATGTCAAGATGAGACTCAAGAAGTTTCCTAAGCTACCCTAGATCATAAATCACATCATCTATGTAATTTAAACCACATAGAAGCATGCTATACAAAGCAACAAGACATACATTCTCAAAGTTATCAACTTGAAATCTAAAATGCGAAAACAACCAAAGTGGGTCATGCCACCTAACGTCTATGTTCCAAATGAATCTATAGGATCTTTCCTAAGTCACATTTGAACAATATAGTATAGATATACTTAACAACATCAAAACCTGCAATGATTCATTAAAAATCATAAAACATAAATGTACTTAACAACATTAAAGGCATGCTATGATTCATTCAAAATCATAATGCATAAATGTACTTAACAACATTAAATCACCAATAACCAAAATCACAAGTCACAATTAAACATTGGTTGTCAACTTGGAATTGAATGCGAAATCAAATAGTGGAATACTTGGACATCAAATCTCGGAGTACCAAGACCTAAATGGTTATTCCGGGCACTAACCCGCTAGGAAGACCACCATAGTGCAGATTAACTCAACGGGGAGAACTCATACGTCCCGCACTAGAGCCAAACTCTTGCCATATCACAGTAACAATGTCCCAAGTGACTCCAAAATAAATAAGTTAACAACTTATATACGTATTAAATAGTACACGAAACTACCTTCATGCACAAACAGGTTGAAATCACACAATACATGCTCTAAATCCACAACTACTATAGGATGACAATGTCGAATCTTCATTGTGCGATTCGTTACACGCTATAACAATAGAATCCAATATTGAAAAAATAAACTCATAAATCCATTACAAGTCTAAAATTATGCTTCAAACATAATATCAATGTCAAACACATGATTTAAATCAATAATGCAATAGAAACGAAAATTAATCAAGTAAAATAATTAATTTCTTTAATTTTCAAAAATCAACCTATTGGTTCCTAATTAATACATGTTAAACAACATAACATGGTCATTACATATACCAAATCAAAAACTTAATTATGCCATTTGAACAATAAAATGGAATTTAATTAAATCATGATAATCAAATCCCTAAATCCTAAAACAACATCAAATGGTCCCAAATTAATATATGCTAGTATACAAGCCCTAGTCATCACAAATATCAAGTTAAAACACAATTAAGTCAATGGAACCTTTAAAATAGATTTTAATTAATCTTTTTAATTAAAATCTCTATATTTTCATACTTATTCATATACTCTCAAATTAAAGTATGTTAAAGAACATGCCAAAACTTAATTTAAAAGCATATCACAAGTTAATTTCATGCAAGGTACATCCACGAGAATTAAACTTGCACAAAAGTTAATTATTAAATAAATAGTGCAATTCTTATTCAAATAATTCCAATTTAATATATGTTAACAAACATATTAAAGTATAATTTATCATCATGCCACAATTTAATTCTAAGCTATATACATCCTTGTAAATTAAATCTTATACAAAGAATTAAATATTACTAATATTCTAGATTTGATACAAGGCATGCAAACAAGTTGTATAATCACGGAAAACACACAATACAATACATACAAAATCCTAAAACACCTCATACCTCCATTTGAGATGAAATCTCAAATCCCCATCGAAATTAAACCGCTTCGAATTCGACGAAACTTCGAGGTTTTGTTGAGGACAACTTGATGAACAAAAACCCCAAGGAAGCTCCATCAAAATCACAACTTGACTTCAAACCCGAACTCAAGAAATGGCCAAAACAACATTCCAATTGGTGGAATCGAAGGCCTCGCCAAGACGAACACAAAACACTAAGGCACTATAACTTTTTACTGAGGAGAAGAAGCTCAAAAGACGAGAAAGAAGATGGCAGCCATGGCTGCCATTCAATCTGGCCAAGGGAGAGGAGAGAGAGAGAGAGAAAAATCAAAATTTTCTTTTTAAGACCCTCTATTTATTGAAAAACCCTAAAAGTGTCCCGAACGGGCCCCGCCTGGTCTAGAAAAGTGAAATTTGAGCAGACGCGCTCAAACGGCAAAACTCCATGAATAAAAAAGAACTGAAATGAGAAAATATGAATAACAGAAGAAACAGTGTTGAAAACCAAGTCCCAAGCAGAGAGATATATCCCGAACAAGTTCGGCGGCAACCGAGGCCAGAAACATTAAAACTGAAGAAAAACAACTAGAAGGAAATCATAAGAGTACAAAACTCAACGAAAAGTGAAAATGAATCCCATACAAGGATCTAGGCTCAAAACAAGGCATTTAGCAATAACTTTCATTAATTGCACAATGGCCCCTCTAAAAAGTGAAAATTGCACAATTAGCCCAATATGAAAATATCTTCAAAAAAATATTTTTTTAGAAAACCCTGAAATAAAATATCTTCAACAGATATTTATGAAAAACACCCCAAGAAAGGAAAAAGTTTTCAAAGCATCTATGCCCCTATGGACACCGGGAGCAACTAGAGTACTTTTCTGCAAAAGTAACAATACGTATTTCTTGGAAACCACTTAGAATGAAGATACATGAAGTCAGAAACCAACTCCGAACACAAAAACTGTGGTTTTGCCAACAAAGTGACAAACGGGGAAAAGACAAAATAGGGAAAAGGACAAAAAGTGAATAGTGTCCGAAAAATAAAAATATGGAAACGACGCGGTCCTCAAAGGAAGTTGTCAATCCAAGGAAAAGAGTCTCAGAAATCATTCCAGAGCACTCGAGACGCCAATAAGTGACGAGAAACTGAGCTCAGAAAGGAAAAGAACAACGGAAAAAAAATATCCATGAAAATTTGAGGAAAAGGAAAGGAAGGAAAATAACTGGGTCATTACAACATCAGTACCCTAAGAAAGGATTTAGCTCCTCATGACAAGGTTGGACATCATCTGTGTTGAATTCATCTCCATCGTCACGGACGGCACCTCTCTTCTCAGGATCTTCAGTTCTAAGGTTGTAGAAACCCTAAAAGCCACCACAACTTCAGCCTTCTGAATAATCACCATAAAAGAGATTGAAATTTCGGACCCCTTCTATCAACGCTTACGCCTTCTTTTATAGAATAAAAAATGTATTTGGTGGGCTTTTAGGTTTTCTGGCCCATTTGGGATGAGATATAGCTGGTAAAGAGAGTAATCCCGCGACTTTTAGTCTAACATGTCATGCAATGCTCGAGCTTCAGGAACAGATACTCGAGCTTTAGGGCTCATGCTCGAGCTTCAGGAACAAATGAGTCCATAGGAGGCTCATTTCACCAAAAAAGAAGTTTTTCATTAAAATGATCATGCATGTAAACATAACTTACCTAATAGGATGTGCTACAATGGTCCATGGCTTAAAAATATCGCCGATGCAAAATATGACCCCCCCAACGGCCAAAATGACAAAAATGAAACTTGGAATGAAAACATGGAACTCAAAACTATGAAATGGTTTTAAAATTCCGTTTGGCCCTTGGCAACACTTCATACATGATAAATGAATGCTAATGGATGAATTTCATGCACAATGCACGCTCCGGTGCAAAATAGCATATTAAAACACATGATTTTTCATATATTCTCATTAAAGGTAAGATTTAACATCCATGACATATATGTAATTCCAAAAGAAGTTTGGCCCTTGGCCTCATGTTGTATACATAAAATGAGAATCAAAAAGTTTACTTAGGCACACATTACCAGTTTAGAATCAAATAGACACATTTGACAAATAAGGCTACAAATGGCATTTCGAGCCAACCTTCACAAAATGGAACCTTCAAGTCCACTAATCATCTAAGCATAATGAGAATCTTTAACCTTGATTCCTGTACCTAAAAAATGTCCCCACTACGTGGGTGAGTAACATAAAGCTACTCGTAGGAAATGAGCATGCATCGACCTAGCATTATACAATTTTATCACCTTAAGGTGAAACATGTCAAAGGGGCTTATGCCACCTAACATCTATGTCAAGATGAGACTCAGGGAGCATCCCAAGCTATCCTAGATCATTTCTAGCATAAATCACATCATCCATGCAATTTAAACCACATAGAAGCATGCTATACAAAGCAACAAGATATAGATTCTCAAAGTCATCAACTTGAAATCTAAAATATGAAAACAACTAAAGTGGGTCATGCCACCTAACGTCTATGTTCCAAATGACTCTATAGGATCATTCCTAAGTCACATTTGAACAATATAGCATAGATATACTTAACAACATCAAAACCTTCAATGATTCATTAGAAATCATAAAACATGAATGTACTTAACAACATTAAAGGCATGCTATGATTCATTCAAAATCATAATGCATAAATGTACTTAACAACATTAAATTGCCAATAACCAAAACCACAAGTCACAATTAAACATTGGTTGTCAACTTGGAATTGATTGCGAAATCAAATAGTGGAATACTTAGACATCAAATCTCGGAGTACTAAGACCTAAATGGTTATTCCAGGCACTAACCCACTGAGAAGACCACCCTAGTGCGCACTATCTCAACGGGAAGAACTCATACCTCCCGCACTAGAGCCAAACTCTAGCTATATCACAGTAACAATGTCCCAAGTAACTCTAAAATAAATATGTTAACAACTTATATACGTATTAAGTAGTACACGAAACTACCTTCATGCACAAGTAGGTTGAAATCACACAATACATGCTCTAAATCCACAACTACTATAGAATGACAATGTCGAATCTTCAGAGTGCGATTCGTTACACGCTATAATAGAATCACATGTCGAATCTTCAGTGTGCGATTCGTTACACGGTATAACAATATAATCCAATATTGAAAACATAAACTCATAAATCCATTACAAGTCTAAAATCATGCTTCAAACATAATACCAATGTGATACCCCTCAGATCCGAGACACGGGTTGATCAGGCCCAGGCCCAAACCCGAGGGAATATCAAATAATTAAAGTATTTTAAAACGAACACAGATGACAAAAAGAAACAATAAAGATAGAATAAAGCTGAAAGAAATAATAATAATAAAACCCTCCATGTATAACTGAAAATTGAAACTCCAACCCTCCAAAACTTCAAGGTTATAACTTGGGAATCCACTGATACACCCCTAACCAAAAGTTCAACTGAAACTGAAAACTGAAAATAGATAATGCTAGAAACATCGAGAGAAGTCCTACGTAATCAGATGAAGGTGAGACTGTTCTCGACAAGCACGATCAAGCTCTAAGGCTGGAACCGTCCTGTACCTGAAAAGAATAATGAAGGAGTGGGTCAGACCCACGAGCAAATTCTAATCTAACTGTAATCCATACAGTGACCCGATACGCAGATACACTGTAGACACCTCACAATATCTATCTAGTCCATACGTATAAATATATCCACACTAAGGGACATTCACTGGTCTATAATAGGGGTCTCAACCTAAATAGAAGGCAACATGCAAATACGCATCTAAAGGTGGGCATGAGTACCTAGACCTAACAGGGTACACCTCTACCTATTATAACCAGCTACGCATCCACTGCATATACGCACCCTAACCAATGAGTCTGAGACACAAGCTCAACTCGTGGTGCCATAAACATATATATAAAGTCCGTCCAAATCCAGGGTATGTAGTTCAACTATTTATTAAACTGACATACAATAAACCAACTAGTTAGTCTCTCAACTTATTCAGTTGCTATAACTTAACTACAATCCATTAATCCAGGAAGCCACTCAACTTAGTTGCAGTTGACATGACTTAAACAAAATTAGGATTCAATATTTATAAACCCATTCCTTTAATCCGTTAGGTTAGCTTTAGGCATTTTGAGCTAAACCGTCCCTAGTATGTCACCGTCCCATACCGGTGCATACAATCCTCCATATCCTTGTAAATTACATCATATATAACATTTTAGTAATTTACTATCCAAAACTAATAACCAAATAATTGCAGAAAGAAGTTTAACAATCTAGCAATTAAAATCCAGTATTAATCCATGTAACTGCATTGAACAATTTAATATTCTAACAATTAACATTCAAAACATGCATAGATTAAATTTGATATAACAATGACCCTATCATGTTTTTTTTTTTTAAATCAGTTCTATAATAATATTATAGTCCAATAAATCGCTAAATTAATTTAAGCAATTTAGTTCCTTCCATCCGATAATAGCGTACTAAGTTATATACTTATTTTCTGTTTTACCGTTTAGCACCGGGCCACACACTAAGCCACAAGTCCAAATTATTAACTAAAAGACTTCATCATACATCTAAAATTTAATTTAGATTCATATTATAGCCCCTTAAATTGTCAAATCAAAATTAGACAATAAATTTCCTTCTAGCCGTTAACCGTACGCAAAGTTGATAAATAACGCACTGTTAAGTCCACTATTACAAAGAGGGTATTTGATGCAATTCAAGACCTTTATTACATCATAAATTATTTATTAAAAAGCCCATTAAATTCTTAAAACTGTTCAAGAACCACAAGTGCCCAAATAGTAGCCAAAAACACTGTACACATAAAAAATGAAAGAGCCTGCTCTAGAAAAAATAGAGCAGGCTCTAAATCAGCATAGAGCCAGCTCTACCACCACCTTGGAGCCGGCTCTAAACAGGTGGGAGCCGGCTCTTGGCATTCCAAAGCCGGCTCTCTCTCCCCCTGCGAGCTTCCCCTCCGTTTCAGCTTCGTTCTGACCTCTGTTCCAACTCCGGCCAGTTGAAATCTTTCCGTTGGGTTTTTAAACTAATTTAAGAGTCTTATTTAAGCCTAGTAACATCCCCAAGATTTTATTACAATAATTCAAAACCAATTACAGAGATTAAACGAAGCCATTAATTTAGTATACTTGAAGAACAACACTGAAAACTAATTTAAGAAAATTTCAATTCTCTTCCAAACCCTCTGTTCCTCTTTTACCACTGAACCTAAAGATCTTATATCAATCCCAATAACTTCCCCATGGTTCATTTACAGAGATTAAAATAATTCCAAAGACTAAAGTTACAACATGCCTAAAGAACAGAAAACTGAAACGAGACATGCATGAACTGTAACAAATTGATTTTCAACATAAACAGACCATTCACATGACATATATCAAACATATATCTTCCAGTTATTGATTGATTAAACACTAGATATTATCTAGGTGCACAAAACACGAGCCAAAGAGAAAGAGAAAGAGAAGAACTTGCCTGTAGTTTTAGACTCAAAACTTTGTCGCCGTCGTCCTAACTTCCGGCAACCACTGCAACACTGTTTAGCCTCCTATTACTTCTGTTCTTCCCTTTTCCTAAGCCAAATCTTGAAGCCTCCGTTGGAAACCTCACAAACTTGCTCTGCTCTCTCAAAGCCTCACTCTATAACTCTCTGCCTCTATGTTACGTGAATAGGGGTTTTCCAACCCTTAATACAGAGACAACTATGTATAAATAGGCGTAAAAATCCTAAACCCTAAGCTTTGTTTAATTCAGCCAGAACCCTAATGTAAAACTCTAGTTAGTCGGCCCATATAGCAATCTAGGTTATAAGATACTCGGCTACATACGCATAACCTCTTAGGGAACCCTACTATTTAAAATTAGACCAGTTAGTAATTTATTTTAATACAGTAACTAATACTAATTTAAACTATAATTTAATCTAATTAAAATATTTAAATAAACCAATTTACACATTAGAATGACCAACTAAACCAATTACAGAAAATACACATATAACTAAATACACAACCCAATTAAAAAAAAATAAGAAACAATTAACGAAAATAAAATTCATAATTAAACAATTAAAATTCATAATTAAACAATTAAAACACTTAAACAATAAATGCCAACTAAATACATGTCACATAAAATTAATAAATAAAAATAATTAAACCAAATAATCACGCAAAAAAATACAATAAAAATAATAAATAAATGCCGAGACTATCCTTTTAAAATTAGGGGTATTACAACCAATGTCAAACACATGATTTAAATCAATAATGCAATAGAAACGGAAATTAATCAAGTAAACTAATTAATTTCTCTAAGTTTCAAATTTCAACCAAATGGTCCCTAATTAATACATGTTAAACAACATAGCATGGTCATTACATATACCAAATCAAAAACTTAATTAGGCCATTTGAACAATAAAATGGAATTTAATTAAATCATAATAATCAAATCCCTAAATCCTAAAACAATATCAAATGGTCCCAAATTAACATATACTAGTATACAACCCCTAGTTTTCACAAATATCAAGTTAAAACACAATTAAGTCAATGGAACCTTTAAAATAGATTTTAATTAATCCTTTTAATTAAAATATCTAGATTTTCATACTTATCTAAATGCTCTCAAATTAAAGTATGTTAAAGAATATGCCAAGACTTAATTTAAAACCATAACACAAGTTAATTTCATGCAAGGTACATCCATGAGAATTAAGCTTTTACAAAAGTTAATTATTAAATAAAAAGTATAATTCTTATTCAAATGATTCCAATTTAATATATGTTAACAAACATATCAAAGCATAATTTATCATCATGCCACAATTCAATTCTAAGCTATATAAATCCTTGTAAATTAAATCTTATACAAAGAATTAAATATTACTAATATTGTAGATTCGATACAAGGCATGCAAACAAGTTGTATAATCATAAAAAATACACAATACAACACATGCAAAATCCTAAAACACCCCCTACCTCCATTTGAGATGAAATCTCAAATCCCCACCAAAATGAAACCGCTTCGAATCCGACGAAACTTCGGGGTTTTGTCAGGGACAACATGATGAACAAGAAGCCCAAGGAGGCCCTATTAAAATCACAACTTGACTTCAAACCCGAATTCAAGAAATGGCCAAAACGAGATTCCAATTAGTGGAATCGAAGGCCTCATCAAGACGAACACAAAACACTAAGACACCATGACTTTTTATTAAGGAGAAGAAGCTCAAAAAAGGAGAGAGAAGATGGCAGCCATGGCTGCCATGGAATCCAGTCAAGAGAAAGGGGAGAGAAAAATCTAATTTTTCTTTCTAAGACCCCCTATTTATAGAAAAACCCTAAAAGTGTCTCGAACGAGCCCCGCCGGGTCCGAAAACATGGAATTTGAGCAGACGCTCTCTAACGGTAAAACTCCATGAACAAAAAAGAACTAAAATAAGAAAATATAAACAACAGAAGAAACAGCGTCAAAAACCGAGTCCCGAGCAAAGAGATATGCCCCGAACAAGTTCAATGGTAACCGGGGCCAGAAACCTTAAAACTGGAGAAAAACAACTAGAAGGAAATCCTAAGAGTACATCACTCAACGAAAAGTGAAAATGAATCTCGTACGAGGATCCAGGCTCAAAACAAGGCATTTAGCAATAACTTTCATTAGTTACATAATGGCCCTTCCAAAAAGTGAAAACTACACAATTAGCCCAGAATAAAAATATCTTCAAAAAAATATTTTCTTAAAAACCCCCGAAATAAAATATTTTCAAAAGATATTTATGAAAAACACCCCAAGAAAGGAAAAAGTTTTCAAAGAACTTTGTATCCATGCCCCTATGGACCCTGGGAGCAACCAAAGTACTTTTCTGCAAAAGTAAAAATATGTATTTCGTGGAAACCACTTAGAATGAAGATACGTGAAGTCAGAAACCAACTCTGAACACAAAAAATGTGGTTATGCCAACAAAATGACAAACGGGAAAAAGACAAAATAGGGAAAAGGACAAAAAGAAAATAGTGTCCGAAAAATGAAACTATGGAAACGATGCAGTCATCAAAGGAAGTTGTCAATCCAAGGAAAAGAATCTCAGAAATCATTCCAGAGCACTCAGGATGACACTAAGTGACGAGAAACTGAGCTCAGAAAAGAAAAGAACAACGAAAAAAAAAATATCCGTGAAAATCTGAGGAAAATGAAAGGAAGGAAAATGGCCGGGTCATTACAACATCAGTGCCCTAAGAAAGGATTTAGCTCCTCATGACAAGGTTGGATATCATCTGTGTTGAGTTCATCTCCATCGTCACGGATGGCACCTCCCTTCTCAGGATTTTCAATTCTAAGGTTGTAGAAACCCTAAAAGCCACCAAACCTTTAGCCTTCTGAATAATCATCGTAAAAGCGATTAAAATTTTGGACCCCTTCTATCAAGGCTTACGCCTTCTTTTATAGAATAAAACATGTATTTGGTGGGCTTTTAGGTCTTCTGGCCCAACTGGGATAAGATACGACTGGTAAAGAGAGTAATCCCGCAGCTTTTAATCTGACATGTCATTCAATGCTTGAGCTTCAAGAATGGATGCTTGAGCTTCAGGAACAAATGCTCGAGCTTCTCTAGATAGATGCTCGAGCATCAATGAATGGTGCTCGATCATCACATTGACACTTAGCCAATTTTCTTCAACTATTTTCCGAAGCATCTTTTTCTTCAACATTTAGAATATTTTTAGGGTTGAACTCCTTTAACATTGCTCGATCCAAGCTTCAGAGGCTCGAGCACTTGGTACCATGCTCGAGCATCAAGGGCTCATTGCTCGAGCATCAATGGATGATGCTCGATCCTCTGTAGATAGTGCTCGATGATAGGGGTAATGCACGAGACCTGGAGCATAGCCTTTTCATTTAAAATCAACTCATTAATTTCCAACGCCTCATGCTTGAGCTTCAAGGTCAAGGCTCGAGCACCTTTAGTTAAGGCTCGAGCACCCTTGCAGTAAGGCTCGAGCATCGTTACAGTAAAGCTCGAGCATCTTTGCAGTAAAGCTCGAGCATCAAGGTACTGATGCTCGAGCATTTGGCCTTGTTGACTTTTCTTCTTTTCTTTGTTGTAATGCTCGAACCTCAACACTTGGGCTCAAGCTCTAAGGCTTCAATTGCTTCAAAATTCACCAATTTAGTTCTCGGCTTGCTCTGAATGACCGGCAACGACTCTATAAGCTTCGATATCATCATAAAGTCCCGATTTTAACCATCTTTCTGGGAAAGTACCTACAAACATATATTAAACATAAATTAGTCTAACTATGGATAGAAGTATCACTTTAGGCCTTAACTTATACGTAATTAGGGGCTCAAATATGCATATATTCAACGTTCATCAATATACAGTGCATTTAACCATTTTCCGTGCACACCCAATATTCGAAACCACACACAAACTATGCTCTAAGTCTTCAAGCTACAATGGCATTTACAATGTCATGTTTATAATGTGAATACAGCTATACTACTACAAGGTTGTCAAATTAGGAAATTTATTTGTGTTAATATAGTAAACCTCAAATCCTTGATTTAAGTAACAACATAGTAATAATTTCACAACATAGTCATTGATAAGAATCATTATAGAATTTCATAGTTACAACAATAAGATATTACTAGAATTTAATACTACACCAAATGAAACAGCATCACTATAAGAGATAAATGAAATACAAGTCTTGAACAATATGAAACCCTAGGTTAGATATATATATACAACTTTCATCTATATACAACCCTCGAATTTAAATAACATGCATACAATGTATATTAACTTCAAAGAACACAAGAAACACAAAGGAAATAATCATAAAACATCCCCTACCTTACTAAAGAATTATATCTCTAGAAACCAAGGAAAGTGGAAGTAAAAGTGGAAGTAAAAATGGAATCCAAAGCAATGTGTGGTGGACAATGGAGTGACGAAGCTTTTGTATTCCAAGTGCAAGACCAAAAACCAAGGGGAAAAGGCCTGAAAATGAGCTTCCAAGGCTAGGGTTTCAAGCTCCAATGGTGGTTTAGGTGAGAGCAATGAAGAAGATGACTTTTTCTAGAATTTTCACTAACTAAAACTGATATGTTAGTAAAATATACAACACTAACACTACCTCTCTCACAAACACACACATCACACCCCTCCACTTGTTACCATCCTAGACCTCCTCACAAGGCTTAATCTACCCTTACACTTGTCATTATCCTAAGCGTCCAAGTGTTCCAACCAAAAGTTAACAAATGGTCCAAGAAAAAGGTGACACTTGTCACACTTTTCAAAAATTACAAAATGGTCTCTCTTCTAAATATCTCACAAAAATAATTACAAAAAGGTCTTAAGACAAAATATCTCAAAAAGTTAATTGCACAAAGCACCCCAAAAAATGAAAATGTTTTCAAAGAAACTATGCATTCATACCCCTATAAAATGAAATTAAATGAGCATGTTTTTCTATGAAATTAAGTTATGCATTGACATTAAAATAAAATAATGCAAGAGCATGCGGTGTCGGGAACCATGTCTAGACATCAAATCCTACCTCGAGTCCTACAAAACCCTAAGGTAACGCAAAAAGACATAAATAATAAAATAAATAAATAAATAATGTCGAGAAAAAAAGAAAAAGATGACACGGTCATCACAAAAATGATGTCAATTAGGGCATATACAGTGTTGTGCTTGGAACCAATGGTGAGTCAGTACTCGTCGATGGTTAGAAGGTTATAGATTGTGGTGGCGGTGGACTGGGTGTGGTGGTTTTAGCAAGCACCAATGAAGCACATGATAGTGAGGAGATAATTATTTTTTGGAGGTTATGGTAGAGTTTGACCATGGTTGTTTATATATATATATATATATATATATATATATATATATATATATTGCGGTAGTGGCGGTGGTTGTGGTGTCTGGCTTTGGTGGTGTTTAGGGATTAGAGAGTTGTTACTCACCGGAGCTTGCACTAGTCATCCCCGTCGTCAGAAAGCCACGGTTCGACCATAAGCTTTGGTCTGGTGGTGTTGGCATCGGTGTGGTGGTGGTGTTAAAGGTTTTAAAATGTTGAGAGGGTATGGAAAGGGCTGTTATAGAGGGAAATTTTCCTACCACACACCAAATGCCACATGTCAGCAAATCAAGTAATTAAACTAAAACATGTATGTCAGGCCAGAGAAAGAAACCCATAACGGATCTGAAATTTTATGCACCTACAGCTGTGATAGTGTATTGTTGGGTCACGTGGGGGTAAATTTTGAGGGGTACTTTAGTCAATTAATATGACTGATGTTTTGTGAATATAATTGCATTAAATAATAAGGGTCAAATAAGACATTTGAAACCTCAGTGGGTGTTATTGTCCAAAAAATTGCTGACTGGCATCTAAAATCTTGTGGGTTGAATCATTGCATTCGGATCCAAAATTTTATGCACCTATAGCTGTGATAGTGTATTCTTGGGTCACGTGGGGGTAAATGTTGAGGGCTACTTTAGTCAATTAATATAACTGGTGTTTTGTGAATATAATTGCATTAAATAATAAGGGGCAAATAAGACATTTGAAACCTCAGGGGGTGTTATTGTCCAAAAAATTGTTGACTGGCATCTGAGTGGCATTGATCGAAATCTAAGGGACTGTCAATGCAATTTACCCTAGATTTAATTGAGATCGTAATTTGATCGTGATTTGAATAGTCTAATGATGGTAGGTGATTGAACACCCATTTGTTTATTTTATTTTTTTAATAAAAATTGAACACCTATTTTTCGTCATGTAAAGAATTATATATAGAATTATATATATATATATATATATATATATATATATATATATATATATATATATATATACTTG
Organism: Cornus florida; assembly: GCF_030987335.1. NCBI lineage: Eukaryota > Viridiplantae > Streptophyta > Magnoliopsida > Cornales > Cornaceae > Cornus > Cornus florida. The sequence goes on along the minus strand of NW_026775573.1, from coordinate 75,082,518 downwards.
TGAAATTTTATTATAAATTCTAAAGTTTAAAAAATTCAAATGTGTAATGACCCGGTCATTTTCCTCCCTTTCCTTTTTCTTAAATTTTACGGATAAATTTTTTTTTTTCGTTTAATTTTATTTTCTAAGTTCTGTTTCTTGACGTTTAGTGTCATCTCGAGTGCTCAGAAATGATTTCTAAGAATCTTTTCCTTGGATTGACAACTTCCTTTAAGGACTGAGTCATTTCCACATTTTCACTTTTTGGACACTATTCACTTTTCATTCTTTTCCCTATTTTGTCTTCTCCCCGTTTGGCACTTTTTGGCACAACCTCACATTTCATGCTCGGAGTTGGTTTTTGACTTCACGTATCTTCATTCTAAGTGGTTTCCACGAAATACGTATCTTTACTTTTGCAATAAAGTACTCTAGTTGCTCCCAATGTCCATAGGGGCATGAATGTATAGTTTTTCAGAATCTTTTTCTTTTCCTGGAGTGTTTTTAGTAAATATCTTTTGAAGATATTTTATTTCAGAGGTTTTTAAGAAAATATTTTTGGAAGATATTTTCATTCTAGGTCATTAGTGTAATTTTCACTTTTTAGAGGGGTCATTGTGCAATTAAGGAAAGTTATTACAAAAATGTCTCGTTTTGAGCCTGGATCCTCGTACGGGATTCTTTTTCAATTTTTGATAAGTCGTGTACTCTTAGAATTCCCTTCTAGTCATTTTTTCAAGTTTCAGGGTTTCTGGCCACGATTGCCGCTGAACTTGTTCGGGGCGCATCTCTCTACTCGGGACTCAGTTTTTGATGTTGTTTCTTCCGTTGTTCATATTTTCTCATCTTGGTTCTTTTTCATTCACAGAGTTTTGCCATTTGAGCATGTTTGCTCAAATTTCACTTTTCCAGACCGGTAGGGCCCTTTCAGGGCACTTTTAGGGTTTTACTATAAATAGAATGTCTTAAAGTGAAAAGTCACTTTTTCTATCATCTTCCTCCCTCTTTGGCCGGCAGCTATGGGAGCTCCTTGGGCTGCCACCTTTTCTTCTTCTCCTCCACTTGATTTCCTTGGTAGAAAGTCTTCGGCCTTAACATTTATCGTAGGTCTCGTCGTGCTCTACCTTTCCCCCTTATTAGAACCCGTTTTTGGCCAAATTTTGAGTTCAGGTTTGAAGTCAAGTTGTGATTTTGATGGGGCTTCCTTGGGATTCTTGTTCACCGTGTTGTCCCCGACAAAACCCCGAAGTATCGTCAAATTCGGAGCACTTTCCTTTCGATGGGGATTTGAGATTTTCATCTCAAATTGAGGTAGGGGGTGTTATAGGTTATTATTTTTGTTATCTTGTATGCTATTGATACTTATACAACTTGTATGTATACTTTTGTTCAAAATCTAGAATTTAATTTAATTATTTTCTATGTTTAAGATTTAATTCTCATGATGATATTCAACTTAGAATTAAATTGTGGAATGCTAGTAAATTTGACCTTGGTTTGGTTGTTGACATATATTAAATTTGGGTCATTTGAATAAGAATTGCAACTTTTATTTAATATTTTTCGTTTGTAAAAGATTAATTCCCATGGCCGTACCTTGCATGAAATTAACTTGTGATAGGCTATTAAATTAAGTCTTGGCATGCTCTTAAACATACTTTAATTTTGGAGCATTTGGATGAGTATAAAAATCTAGAGATTTTAATTAAAAGAATTAATTAAAATCAAGTTAAGGGTTCCATTGGTTTAATTGAGTTTTAAACTTGATATTTGAAATGACTATGACTAGTTTACTAGTATATATTAATTTGGGACCATTTGATGTTGTTTTAGAATTTAGGGATTTAATTATTATGATTTAATTAAATTACATTTTTTATTGTTCCAATGGCCTAATTCAGTTTTTGAATTGATATATATAATGATCAAGTTATATTGTATAACATTTATTAATTATGGATCATTTGGTTGAGAATTGAAACCTAGGGAAATTAATTAGTTTATTTAATTAATTTCCGTTTCTATTGCACTAAGGATTTAATCTTTGACGTTGGTTGTATGTTTAAAATCATGATTTTGGATTTGCATTAAATGCATGAGTTTATGTTTTCAATATTGAATGATATAGCCATAGCGTGTAACAAATTGCACACTGAAGATTTGACATTTGTCATGCCTTAGTAGTTGTGAACTTAGAGCATGTATTGTATGTGTTTCCAAATTCGGTTGTGCATGGTAGATAGTTGATTATCTTGTATATACATGTTGATATATACGTTGTTGCATAACTAGTTGATTTTGGAAACTTGGGGATGTCGTTGTTTGACTACGACTATGAAATGGTTCTAGTACGGGGGATTGTCCCTCTATAGTCTAGTGCACACATAGGGAGGTTACCCATGGGCTAGTAACCCTAAAGTAACTATGGTATCGGCCTGATTCGGCGTGATGTCCAAGTATCCACTTTGTTTGATTTCGCATTTCGTTTCAAGTTGAAAATTAGATGATATCGTAACTTGTTGTTCTTTAACTGGTTTTCCGTTTTGAGTTTCAAGATGTTAACTTAGAGGAATCATGCTTTATACGTTGTATTGGAAGTTCCAATGTTGGTTAAATTGCATCGATATTGTGATTTGTGTTTTAATGTTCAAATGTAGCTTAAGAATGATCCTATAGATTCATTTGGAACATAGACGCTAGATGGCATGACCCACTTTAGTTGTTTTCGTATCCTAGATTGTAAGTTGATACTTTTAAGAATCTTTATCTTGTTGCATTATATAGTATGCTTCTATATTGTTTAAATTGTATGGATGATGTGATTTATGCTAAAAATGATTTAAGGTAGCTTAGGATGTTCCTTGAGTCTCATCTTAACATAGAGGTTAGGTGGCATGAGCCCCTTTAACATGTTTCACCTTAAAGTAATATAAATGTAAAATGTTAGGTCAATGCATGCTCATTTCCTACAAGTAGCTTTATGTTACTCACCCACGTAGTGGGGACATTTTTCAGGTACAAGGACCTTGATTTGGGATGCACACTAAGCGATGGAAGTTACGTAGACTTGAAGTATCATTTTCATAAAAATGTTGGCATGAAATCCTATTTGTAACTTTGTATGTCAAAACTTGTATCTTCGATTCCATATATGTAATGTATACATAAGTACACTTTTTTCACTGTATTTAACATGTATAAGTTGAGGCCATAGGCCAATGGCATCAAATATGTATTCTATACACTTTTGTTTTCACGGTTCACTATAAAAATATTGAAAAATGTGAAGTCCTTGTTTCACCATGTTTGCATCTGGTGTGGGAATTCCATTCTTTTTCTTTCATAGGGTCTCCATGATCATGCATGAGGTGTTGCCTAGGTCCAAACACCATTTTGTTCTAGGTTTCTAATTTTGGTTTCATTTATTGTGTTTTAAGGCATTTTTAGCCGTTGAGAGGTCATATTTTGCATTGGGGTTATTTTAACGCCGCGGACCATTGGGACACATCTTAAATATCTTTTTACATTTGTGTGCATGTCTATATTTCCCAAAACTCTTAAGTTCCAACTTCTGACCTATTTTTGGGTGATTTTATGAATTTTCATGAAAATTCATGCATGGGGGTATCATTCTAAGTTCCTCCTTGTTTTGACATGTTTAAGATGCTTAAATGAGGCTAGGGTATGTTTTCAAACTTGTTTGAATCATGTAGAATGCATGTAGAGTCTTAGAGATGGACTAAGCACCCCACACACACATTGTAGTAGCTTTTTCTGCTGCAGCAAATGTGTTGGTCAGCTGATGAGGATCCATCAGCCAGCTGACCAAACTCTCGAGACCATTCCAATAGGCTTTTTAGGAGAAACGTCATTTTGGCCGACTGATGATTGGGGTTCAGCCAACTGACGGTTGAGTTTCGGCCGGCTTATGGTTGCATTTCAGTCGACCGACCTTCCCTGTGACTATTTTCTTCATCTTTTCCTTGGACAGCTTTGTTGTACATTCCAACTTTGGGAGATCATATCTCATTCGTTTTAGATTCAAATTGGGTCATTCTTGAGTCTAAACTCAAGATCTTGAAGTTAGCTTTCCAATGGTACCAACCACTCATCAAAACTCCATCTATAGTGTGAGTTATTCTAGTTTTAGTGATATAGGTTTGTGGTAACTCTTAAACGGAGAAGGCCACTTTGTTCTAATTGCATATCTTTTCCATTTGGACTCAGGATCAGGTGATTCTTGAGTCTAACTTCATTCATTTTTCGTTGTCTTTCCAATGGTGTGCTCAATGGCACCCATTTCAGTGTGAAATGGCCATATTGCCCTTAGTTCATTTCTTATCGAGTTTGGCATTCTTGCTTCATCTGTTCACTCATTTGAGTTCCGTGGCTTCACGGGGAGTCATCTTGGTGCCTTAGGGATGACGTACATCTCTTGAGGCCATCTTGCTTCTTTTGCTTCCGCATTTCGGATCCGTTATCAGGTCATCTTTTGGTTCATCACAAGACACACTGGGTTGAAAAATTCAGAATCGTTACAAAATGTATATTTTTTATATATAATGAATAAGCATATTTAATTTAATGATTTAATTATATATTTAACGAAAAATAATAACTATATTAAAATTTCATTGGGAATAAGTTTTCTTTATATATATAATTATAAAAGGAACTAAGGTTTTCATTCCATACGATGTACTTTACATTAATCTGACAACTGTGAGAACAAATAAAAAAAAATTTATCTCCATTTGACCAATAAAATAATTACATATATTAAAACTATCTAACTTATGAGTGACATTAAATCCTAGGAAATGTAAACTCTCAACCTAAGTCACATAAAGCGGGAGCGAGGGTGGGAGCAGGAGCAGGAGCGAAAGCACGAGCGGCAAAATTTAAAATTAAGTAAGAGCGGGAGCGTCGTGAGAGCGTCTGTACATTTACTAATATATACTATTCTAATTAATGTATTAAAAATTTTATTCATTAAATATATTTTTTTTTTGTTGACTTTTATAATATAAAGCTATTTAAAATTAATCAGGTAATTATTTAGGGAGGCGATATCCGCACTCCAATTTTCAATATTGGCATTACAATCTTAAATGAAATGACAATTCTAACCTTACCTTTACAAGTAAATAATTATTACTTTTTAAATGACTGTCCTTTCATATTTTCTCTCCTTATCTCTAATATTTAATATTTTAAGTATCTTTTGACAATAAAATATAAATTGAATAAATTTTTTTAAAGGGCCAAAAATGAAAAAAAATTTGTTATGTTAAATAAATTGCCTCTTTTAGGCGGATAAAAAAATAAATTGTAACCACTTAAAAAATTACTACATATCTCTTTTGACATGAAAAAAAAAAAAAAAAAAAAAAAAAAAACCCCAAAAAAAATATATTTATTGAATAAATTATCTCCGTAGTCAAGTTACCAAAAAAATAATAATAATAAAAAGTACAAAAGGAAAATGATTAAAAAATATATATATCTATTGAATGAATTATATCTTTTGATAAGACCAAATATAATATATATATATATCAAATAAATTATTTCTTTTGACAGGACCATAAAAAATTACCAAAAAAATAAAGTTACCTATTTTGACAAAATTGAGAAAAAGTCAATTTTGTTGAATAAATATCTCTTTCAACTGTACCAATAATAATAAGAGTCTGTGGAATAAATTATCCCTTTTGACTGTCAAAAATAAAATTATTAGTATATAATAAATTATTTTCTTTGAGAGGACCTCCGTAAAAATCAAAAGGAAAGGAAAAAAAATTAGTAAAGAAAGTAAAGAAGTTAAAAAAATAATTTTTAAGTCATATAAAGGGTGGTTATGACATTATAAATTAAAAAATTGTGCATTAATGAATTCAATGACTTTCTTGTCATTTCTTCTAAAAGAAAATGATAAATGTAATGTAATTGAGGAAAAGTGGAGTGAAAATATCATCACCCGACTCTCCCTTTATTTATTATTTTGTTCTATTAAGTAAATCTAAGAAGTAGTTATATATTTTAATTGCATTGGGAAATGAAACACAACCAAAAGTTGGCATTCTAGTAAACTTTCTTCTTTGATCTTAACAGGTCCCGTTGTGTTCAATACATGCTTAAAGCTTTTTATAAATAATGCCAACACTATCATGATCACAAGATGACAAGAAGCTTGATTGGGATCAGAATTCGGCCTATCTGGCCCAATCCACGGATTACAAATTAGAGAATCATGTGACTTAGCTCTCAACTAAGGAACTATATATGAAGAATTTTTTTTTTGGAAATGAGAGAGAATTCTTGAAAGTGAGTTGAATATAGTTAAGGGTAAAGTGCATTAAACCCCCCTAAACTATATCCCAATAAGCAAAAAACTCCCCTAAATTTCAAAATGAGCAAAAAAAACACCCTTAAACTATTCAGTTTGTTGCACTTTGCCCAATCCGGCTACCAGCCGATAAATTTCCTTGCATGTGAGGGGCCAAATTTATGTAAATGACCATACAACCCTTATCAAATTTAAAAGACTATAATGCCCATGAAACACCATTGGAGCCAAACAAGCCCTAGCAAATTCACATTGTCTTCTTCCTCCATCAATCTGTGGTGCTCCTCCAATGCGTATTCGCATTCTGCTGTTGAGTGTCTTCGCTGCCCCCAAATGAATAACATGTGCGAAGAGTTTTCTTTCTCATGAACAAAAAAGGTCACACCCATTTTGGCACAGGCATTTTGACCCAAATTAGCATAACCTACATCATCATGTTCCTCACCCTTATCATTTCATTCCATTATCGATTCCGCTGCTCCACCTTGCCGCCGTGTTTCCGCCAAATTCGATCACGACCATGATCACCGGCGAACCCGAAAGATCCTTTCCCTCTACCTAAATAGCCCTTTTTCTTCTTCTCTTATTGTACTCAAATGTTAGCTTAGTATACAGTGAGAAAAATAAAAAATCAAAATAAAAAAAAAACAAAAAATCAAAACCCATTTACAGAACAAGAAGCTTGGATTCATCATTGTCGGCCGCTCCTCTCCACCATCGCATTTCTTCCTCACGACCTAGCCCTCGCCAGTCCGTCACCGCCGTTGCACCACCTGCTATCCATCACAGCCGACATCATCCAAAACTGAAACTACCGAGGCCGTCTTCATCCTCTCCACCTTCCGAAGCCTCCTTGCGCGCCATGAGTTCGGCCACTGTTCAATCCTACCAAGCTCGTCGCCGCGAGTCATTCACGACTGAGTCAGCCAAGCCCTCCACCGGCTGTGCCGCCGCCGTCTCTTCCATTCAGTTCACCTACCTCGTCATCACAGCTAAGCTCGTGACCGCCTTGCCCGCCGCTCTGTCAATTGCCGGCTTCTTTTCAATTTGGGGGTTCATCGCGTTATACATCGGCGGCTTGGACAGGGACGAGTTAGATAGAGAGGGGAGTGAGAGGAGACCTAGTTGAAGATAAAGAAAAGAATAGGAAAATTAAAAATAAAGTCAAGAGCCAATAGGCTGCTAACACGTGTCCACCAGGCATTTTATTTTCCTAACTGTGATGCGGCACCGTTTTATTTGTAGTTAAGGGGGGTTTGTTGCACTTGGGGTATAGTTGAAGGGGGTTTGTTGCACTTTACCCTATAGTTTAATGTGCATATAACACCCCTACACCATATACACTCCTTTGGGCATTTTCAAAAAAAAATAAAAGGGCAAGACGGGCATTACAACATTATTTTATGTCTTATTTCTGTTTGAGGGGTGTTTTCATATAATGTTTAAAAAATAAAGAGGTTATTAACATAATTTTTAAAATAGGATGAATATATTTTTTGCACTTCACACACACACATATATATATATATATTTGTACGTGAATGTATGAAAATTATTAGTAGTGTTTGGCATGGGAGAGGTGATTGTGACCAAACACCTAAGGAAAACAGTCCGATCAAACAGTAGATTAAAAAATCAAACCAACCTTAGAATTAATGGTATAACACTGTCCCTTTCATCTGAACTAGATGGATAACAGACTCGGTATTATGTCCTTATCAAATTTCTCCATGGTCCACTGAGAAATAACTGAAGAGTGTGTACTATATAATGCTTGCTTATATATACATATATATATATATACACACACACAGTGTAATTTGTGTAATTTGTCAGGTGAAAAGATTGGTAAGGTATGGCACATGCTAAATTCATAGGCAAGTTGGCTATTCATGTACCATTAGAGGAAATTATTGTCAATGATGTGGAGTTAATCTTCTTAACTTGATCGGAAGGTGTTCCATCATTTCACTACCTAAACCAAAGATTATTGTGTTCCTTAATTTAGCATACAAAACTTTCTTTGTGCATGGCATTGGCAGATGAAAATATCATGAAGAATAATGACATTTATACAGACTATTTTGATTTATTTGTCTAAGTCATATAAAGTGAGAACGGAAACGAATTTGAGAGTGGGAGCGTGAGAGTGATATAATTAAATCATAAGCAGTGAAAATTTAAGCAAGAGCGTGGGAAAAGCGTGAGAGCACGAGCTCGTTTGGAACATGAGAGCGACACCTCTTAAGAACATTGTGAGATTTGGGTCTAACTGAAGATGTAACTATCCATTTGATAGTGTGGATAACTCAGTACATCAAAGGATATAAAAGGATATAGATCTCTTCGATTAGAAAATATATTTTAGATTTCGGTGCAAGAATCATTTTTCTATCAAAAAATTCACTGTTGGTTTGGTTTGTTACTGACCAAACAATTATCTAGAAGTCAGAAAACATAAATCTTTTTTTAAAAAATTATAAAAACAAGTTTTCAAAAAAAAAAAAATTTTACTGAGTTTTCAAAAAACATTTCTTAAAAATTGTCAATAAAATAAATTTTTATACAACTTTTAAATTTTCAATTCTCTAAAACCATGGCCAAACAGGCTCATAGTATCCTAATATCACAAACTCCCACATGTTTTGTGGAGAATACAAACATCTTAGTGTCTTAATTCTTGCATTCTTGTTAGGTGTATCAAATTCTCTCTCCACGAGTCTCTCAAGCATAATGCTTTGATGCTTTATCCTCTTAATTTGTTAATCTTCCACCACCTTTAACAATTAATATAAGCTATGTGAGATGATCGAACATCAAAACCTTTGTAAACCTATGCTACATCTCTGGTACTCATAAATTCCGTCCCATAACATATATATATATCTATATTTACACACACAAATACATATATCATGATAGAGACAGAAATTCACGTGGAGAACAACGACGAAGAATCATCATCATCTTTATCGTCATCTTAGCCTTTTTTATAAGAACCGATTTGGTCACTTGAGTTCTCTCTTCTCCGGTTTTTTTTTTTTTTTGCTCATCATTTCACTTAGTATGTTTAACTTTTTAATGTAAATTCTAATAACTTCATCCGTTCCGTGCAGAGTTGAGGCTTCCACATGTATTCGATAGTGGGTTTACGTTCTAAATCATAGAGAACAAACTCGACCTCCTCGAGGGGGATCATCATGAATATCCATCTCGGTTAAAAACCCTAACAAAGATCATCGCTCCCTAGACAAGGAGACCCCCCATCCATGAAAAGATGGGCTAAGAGAAGGTGGGGCAGATCTTCTAAATCGCTTTAATACTACTACACAGGGAATAGGAAGTTGTCCATGCATCTTGATCCAATTCGGCACTGAACCAAGGACATCTTTCTTTAGATTAATATTCTTAATCAAGGGACATTATTATTTTAGTTCGCTCTCTTAGCCGATTAATGTCTCTTCGCCAATTAACATATATATATATATATATATATATATATATATATATATGTATGTATGTATGTATGTATATATATACATACACACAAATACATATATCATGATAGAGTCAGAAAATCACCTGGAGAACAACGTCAAAGAATCATCATCATCTTAGCGGAGTTGTTTTTTTATTTTATTTTATTTATTTATTTATTTTTATCCTTGCACACAGAAACAAACATAAGACAAACATTAACAACCATCCTTGGCGGCTACGTGAAGAATATCAGTTGGAATAAAGCCAAGAACATATCCGTATGGATGTGAAAACGAGAGAGCTTCGCTAGAGCGTTAATGACCTCATTGTCATTCCTATAAACATGACTATAATATGAGAGAGAGAATCGCCGAAACGTCACCTGAATAACAAAGCAAATTGGATGAATATCAGTCGGCCCAGGTGCAACTCCTGTAACAGCATGAACCACAGTCAACTAATCGCACTCAAACCAAACTTTAACAAATGAAAATGCCCAAAGAACTTCTTTGTGAAGACAAAAAGCTTCCGCAACTTTTGCACTTGTAGCAAGAAAAAATGAGAAAAAATCACTGCCCGCAAAATATGACCCAAAGAATTGTGAAAGACAACGCCCCCTCCCCCCACTTGGGATGAAGAGAAAAAAGACGCATCAACATTACATTTAACCAAACCACCACTCGGGGGTAGTCATTGAGAAGGAGACGGAGAGGATTCCACAGGACCTGAAACAGATTCGCCAGAACTTAAGGTGGAGACAATGAAAGATCATACATTTTTAAACTCCCATAACTGAGAGCATGCCAAAGCAACCACCCAATTAGAGTCCCAACACTTGTTAAAAATAAATTAATGCCATGTTCATTGTGCATTTGGGTTTATTCATGTATTGTTATTGTACATGTATCAAGAAGGTACATGTATCAAGTGAGTGCATGTATCATGTGAGTGCATACATCATATGTGTGGTTGAAAATTGTCTTGAAAAGTTCAAAGGTCTATGGAAGAATAGTGTAAGGGATTTGTTGTTAAGACATATCAACACAACAAAGAATTCAATACAATACAATATTTGTTTCTCTTTTCTCTTCACTTAAAAATTATTTAATTAGTTGAAACTACCGCCAACAACACTCACCCTCAAAAACACACTTATTTCTCGCTTTTCAAATACCCACTTTCTTCCGCTTCCACTTACACTTACCACCAGCACTTAGCAAACGATGAAGGAAGGGCATACGCAAAGTCATCTATCCATACGCGGAGTCGGTTACTTGAGTTCCTTCATTTTTCTTTTTCTTTTATTTTTTTTTTTTCATGTCATCCTAATATATTTAACTTTTTTAAAGTGAATTCTAATAATCTGACATTATTATTTTAGTTGGCTCTCTCAGCCAATTAACCTCTTCGCCAATTAATAGTACCTCATTTCTTTTAAATTTTTTTTCTTTCCCCTAAACAATATGGTTTAATTAACTCGGTAGTACTGTGTAGATTATGGATCAAAAAGCAATGGTAATATTCTCATGCGTGAATCACGTTACAAAATCATCTTGAACAAAACCCCACTCTCATTAAACAATACGTGCATAGCCATCACCTTAAAGATGACATGGCCACCCTCCGATTGGAGCGTATACTCCACTCCCAAACAACAGAAAGTGGTACATTTTCTCTCTCCTACGCCCCTATACAGTTTATACCATCCGATGCACTTCCTATGAATAAGGTTGCAACTGTAATTTTTTATACTATTGTTACAGCAAAACAAGAGAGAGAATTGCGGTTGACAAAATTGTAAAACCCCAGCCTAATTTAGCAGACACCCTCCGCCGCCACCACCGCCTCCTCCTCCTCCGCCACCACCATCCACCACCCTCGTGTGGATGGCAAAAGAAAGACAAGCATGTGTTTGTTTTCATTATACCTCAAGACCCATGGCATTTGACACCTCAAAAATTGTGTGTGTTGATCACACAAACTTAAAAAGCAACAACATGCAACCCAAAAAAGTTCCTCACATCCCATTTTGATCAAGTGACACGAAATTGAAAACTAACCATCTCTACTTTCTCTCTCTAGAAAATATTGAGTTTTTGGGCTAGGGGTTCGCTGTGGGAATATGGCGGACATAGTGAAACAAATCCTAGCAAAGCCAATCCAATTAGCTGATCACGTGGCCAAAGCGGCTGACGATGTTAGCTTATTCAAACAAGAATGCGCGGAGATAAAGGCTAAGAGCGAGAAACTGGCTGGCCTCCTCAGACAGGCGGCGCGTGCCAGCAATGACCTTTATGAGCGTCCCACGCGCCGCATCATCGACGACACCGAGCAAATCCTGGACAAGGCCTTAGCCCTCATCATTAAATGCAGTGCCAACGGCTTTAGACGTGTCTTCACCATCATCCCCACTGCAGCCTTCCGCAAGACATCCCAGCAGCTCGAGAATTCCATCGGGGACGTGTCGTGGCTCCTCCAGGTGTCCACTCCAGCCAATGACCGCGAGGACGACGAGTACCTTGGGCTGCCACCTATTGCTACCAATGAGCCCATCCTCTGCCTCATATGGGAGCAGATTGCAATTCTGTGTTCGGGCTCGATTGAGGAACGGACAGATGCGGCCAATTCTCTTGTCTCGTTGGCTCGGGACAATGCCCGGTACGGGAAGCTCATTATCGAGGAAGGAGGGGTCGTGCCGCTGCTGAAGCTGGCCAAAGAGGGACGAATAGAGGGTCAGGAGAACGCGGCGAGGGCCATAGGCCTTCTCGGTCGTGACCCGGAAAGCGTTGAACACATTGTGAATGCCGGTGTTGCCGCGGTGTTTGTGAAAATCCTCAAAGAAGGTAAGATGAAGGTTCAGATTGTGGTGGCTTGGGCTGTCTCGGAATTAGCTGCACATCACCCAAAATGCCAAGACCATTTCGCTCAGAACAATGTAATTCGATTGCTCGTTGGTCATCTGGCGTTTGAAACGGTTCAAGAGCATAGTAAGTATGCAATTGCTAGCAAACAAGGGATGTCAATCCACACACTTTTAATGGGTAATAAGAACACTAACAACATACACAATGAAGAAGAATATGAGCAACTGCTCACTAGTCAGATTTCTCATCCAATGGGTAATGACAATCCCAGTCAGATGCAGAGTTTAATAACAGCCTTGAAAACCCAATCCAAGTCAACCCCACCACAGAGCACTCATCCACCTAGCCAAACTAACCATGCCAAGACTAACCTCAACAATCCAAGGCCAAAAAACCACCACCACCACCACCCAACCCACCATAATCATAGTCAGCAGCATGGTTCGTCCAGTGGAACTAGCGATAAGGTGAGGGAATCCGAAGATCCGGAGACCAAGGCTCAGATGAAGGCAATGGCTGCAAGAGCCCTTTGGCATCTCTGTGAAGGAAATGTCACCATATGTCAAAGCGTAACAGAGTCCAGAGCACTTCTCTGCTTTGCGATTCTGTTAGAGAAAGGCCCCGATGAAGTTCAATACAACTCGGCCATGGCATTGATGGAGATCACTGCAGTGGCAGAGCAACATGCTGAACTGAGGCGCAACGCTTTCAAGCCCACTGCACCGGCTGCCAAAGCCGTTGTAGACCAGTTGTTGAGAATAATCATCGGTACAGACTCAGACTTCATCATACCCTGCATTAGAATTATTGGGCACTTGGCAAGGACTTTCAGGGCAACCGAGACAAGAATGATCGCGCCATTAGTCCAACTCTTGGATGAAAGGGATGCTGAGGTTACTCTGGAGGCACTTGTGGCGCTGACCAAATTCGCGTGCACGGACAATTTTCTCCACATTAATCACTCCAAAGCCATCATAGAAGCAGGAGGTTCAAAGCACCTGATTCAAATTGTTTACTTTGGTGAACAAATTGTTCAAGTGCCAGCATTAGTTCTCTTGTGTTACGTCGCAATGCACATCCCGGATAATGAAGTATTAGCTCAGGAAGAGGTGCTCATGGTGCTCGAGTGGGCGACAAAGCAGGGGCCTTTAATACAAGATCCTTCAATTGAAACACTGCTGTTTGAAGCCAAAGTTAGATTGGAACTCTATCAGTCCAGAGGTTCAAGAGGACTCTATTGATCATTGGGTAAAATTTGTACATTATTGCCGCGAATAACTTTGCAAAAATTTTCTGTTTTTCTTTTGTTATCTTTCACTATCATGGAGTGTATATAGAGTTAGCTTTGTTGTAACCATCATCAGTCTTGGTGGTAATTGTTTAGAAGAATGAACAGTTACTTCTTAGACACTCCCATAGTCCCATTTTTCTTATTCTGTAGTAAGATTAAATAATGTGGTATGGTTTAAAAACTTAACGAAAAGGATAGAGAGATTGACAGTCTGACAGAGGAAGGAGAAAGTATAAAATATACGGGATATTTTACACGTTCAATTCCCGTTCAATCAGTCATCTTTTTTTAAATATATATATATATATATATATATATATATATATATATCTATTTTTGTACATCAAAGCAAATAGAGAGTTTCAATGCATGATGTACAGTCATATTTAAAAAATAAATAAAAAATTATCTATTTTTGTTCATCAAAGCAAATAGAGAGTTGATTATACATTGGATTGGACGGAAATACGTATATAAATACATCTGTGATATTGAAAACTTTTTCCGATAGGTGAATCTTCCCACAGTTCAGTGAGCCTACATGACATTCATGAACAAAGGTCTAAATGGTTTGTTTCTTTCTTTCTTCCTTCTCTATCATTGAAATCATTAAATTAAGAGATAATTCCATAAAAATAGAGCTTTAAGGGTCAAAGGATAAAAGAATAAAGTCAAAATTAAATTTTTTAAATTAATGAAATTTTCTCAAAATGTGACTTGGACATGAAAATATATTATACATCTTAATTTGTTACCCAGAATAACCTTCACCTTCTTTGTTTCACCTCCATCCTCTCCAGCCAGCAGCCGCCGCTGCCACCGCCGCCACCACCACCATCATCACATCACCAAATAAATTACGACACTCAAATATATGCAAACATAACAATACAAAAATAATTCAACAACCCGCTTCAGAATGCACCAAATTCAAACCCAAAATTCAACAATTCGTCACATTATTCACTTTCAGGACAATACATCTAAGTTTCAAAGGGTATGTGTAGGAGTTTTTTCCCTCCACAGTATGTAATTGATTAAAAATTAAAATTGAACAATGTGGTAATGTGTCTCTAGTTCCAAAAGTTGTAATTTGTTTAAACATTGTCAACTGCAAAATTAATTCATTTAATTTGTAACAATTTCAACTAGAAGAATCCTCTTAATCTTAAAAAAAAAAAAAAAAAAAAAAAATTGAAAAGCCACCCGAATTTTGGGTTTTGAATTTGGTGCATTCTGAAGCGGATTGTTGAATTCGTTTTGTATTGTTATATTTGCATATATTTGGGTGTTGTAATTTATTTGATGATGTGATGATGGTGGTCGTGGCTGGCTGGAGAGGATGGGGTGGTCGGCGAAGGAAAACAGAGAAGAGAGACCCATATGATCTGTTGTAGAGGTTAGAGAGAGAAAAAGACAATGAATGAAGGTTATTTTAGGCAACAAATTAAGATGTACAGTAAATTTTCATGTCCACTCAGACTTTGAGAAAATTCTATTAATTTAGAAAACTTAATTTTGACTCCATTATTTTGTCTTTTGACCCCCAAAATTTCATTTTTATGGAATTATCCCTTAAATTAATCTCTTTCATTCTTTCTTTGTAGCTTCCTTTTCTTTGATGTCATTCAATCAAGTTATCATTTTTTCTCATAATCAAAGCTTTCTTTTTAACTCTTTTTTAAATAAAGCCTCAGCAAAAATCAGTAGATTCTCAAATTACTCGTCCTTTGTCATGATTTTCGAAAAAAAAAAAAATCTAATTCTTGAAAGGCAAAATTTTTAATATTCCCTCGAGCATGAAGATCATGGAGAAGATAATGCGTGAGTTGAGACCAACTGGGTTGAATTGTGCATATTTATTGGTTGAACATATCAATAACATGACAAGTTCAATTCACCCAATATCTTCCCAAGATGGTGACATCTCTTTGGCTCTCAACACAATATGAAATGATGTCGAAAATATAGACTCATTTTATCTCATATAACTAATCCATCTTTTCTTTTAGGATGTCCCAAATTAATTGTCTCATTTGAAAACAAAACAAAATAATATTATATTTAGATAATTATCCTTTAAGTTTTAAACTTTACTAAAAATAAAAATTTTTATAAGGAACAATGCTTTAAAAAAGCTATAAAAACAAAATAGGACATCTAATGCAGAGTAAATTTACTCTATATTGTATGGGACATCTATTATTAAGTAAATGTAGAGAGATAGTCTTGATGTCGTAACCCTGGATTTTTCAACCTAGTGTCCAGTTATGAATCGAAGATTGACCCAATAATGGATCTAGATATGGAAGCAAAAGAAATAAGACAATGGTCTCTCAAGGCATAACACACCTCTAAGACCCTAAGATGACCTTTCATGAGGTCACGGAATCCAAATGGATTAACTGGAAGCGAAAACTAGAATGAAAAGGTCACTTGGTACCCTATGGCACCAATGACAACCAAAGGAGAAAGATCTAGTTCAAACTAGACCATGTGTGCCATAGAATGGCACAAATAAGATAAACAAGGTCCTGTGGGAACAATCAAACGAAGTTAACCTGTCTAGGCAACCAACCAAACAAAACCTACAAGGAAGCTCCATTTCGGTCAACCGAAATGGAGCTTCGGTCTGCCGAAATGAGCCAAGAAAAGAAGGGAAAATGAGCCTTCAGTTCGGTCGACTGAAATGACAAACCGGTCGACCGGTTTGTGGCTCGAGATGGAGAATGGATACTGGAATTGAGTTTTCACTGTTCAATTGAAATTCAAAGGGCATCGGTCGACCGAAATAAGCCACTGGTCGACCGAAACAGGTCGAAAATGTGAAGAATGAACCTGCTATGCACCAAAACTGAAAAAAAAGACTTTAAGTCTCATTTGCATCCCCCATGACATGATCAATTTACATTATATGCTAATGTGTGATGGTGTAAACATACACGCAAAGGTAATATGATATTTTAGATGTGCTACAATCATTTACAAAATTTTACATGCCAAACCTTCAAAGTTGATAAAAATACATTTTTATACAAAACATGGTACCAAATGAGTACAAGTGCAATTACAAACATGTTTGGCCCTTGGCCTCATATCATACACATCAATTACCTTACAAAAAGTGTACTTATGTACACCTTACATATTTAAAACAAAAATACAAGTTTTGTCATACAAGCAACAAATATGGTTTCATGCCAACATTTTGATGTAAATGGTACTTCAAGTCTACGAAACTTCCATGGCATAGTGTGTATCCCAAAACAAGGTCCCTGTACCTGAAAAATTTCCCCACTACATGGGTGAGTAACATAAAGTTACTCGTACGAGATGAGCATGCATCAACCTAGCATTTTACAATTATATCACCTTAAGATGAAACATGTTAAAGGGGCTCATGCCA
The DNA here is from genome assembly GCF_030987335.1 of Cornus florida. NCBI lineage: Eukaryota > Viridiplantae > Streptophyta > Magnoliopsida > Cornales > Cornaceae > Cornus > Cornus florida. The sequence goes on along the minus strand of NW_026775573.1, from coordinate 75,065,149 downwards.
CCTAACGTCTATGTCATAATAAGATTCAGGGAGCATCCTAAGCTACTCATGCAATTGAATTGAACAACGGCATACAAGTGTACATGCTCAATTACACTAAACCGTAATAAAAACATGATACACGACATACAAGCATACATGCCCAAGTACCCTAAATCATGTTAAACAAGTTATACATTGTCTAAGCAAGCATATACAAACATACAATTTACGTGGAAAACTCATAAATCAAGTATACAGGCACAAGTATACTAAGCTAAATGAATTACGCATAAGACAAGCATACACGACACAAGTATACATTATGAAATCCGATTGCACAAATCAAATATGCAATGCTTAAGTATACTATTTAGGGTTTAGATACACAACCAAGGATACAAGTTCAAGTATACTAAATGAGATGTAAATACACAAAACAAGTATACAGTTTCAAGTATACTAAACAGGATTCAAATATCCAAGTAAGCATTAATTCTCAAGCTACAAGTAATACATGATTAACAACTTGAAATTAAATGCGAAATCAAATAGTGGAAAGACTAGGATCCTTGGCTGCAGACCAATTAAGTTATTCCAGGTTACTAGCCCGCAAGGTACTACCTAGTGCCCACATGTATAAGTTATTTCGGGTAATTACGAACCACAAGGTACTACCTACTGCGCACTTCATATGACTTAGGAAACTCACGAAACCGTACTAGGGCCACACCCTAGCCATTATATGAACATGATCCTTACAAGCCTCCAAAAAATAATAAGTTCAAAACTTATGCAAAAATCAATAAGTTAAACCAAACTTATACATTTCAAATAATGTCTAGGAATCAATTACATGCACAAATAAGGTTGATTCTTCACAAACCATGTCCTATAATTCAAATCCAGATAGCATATGACGTGTCAAGTTTTCATTATGCAATTTATACACAAAGTAAGAATATTTTACAACAATTGAACCACATTACCATTCTAAGCCACAAGTACTAAATAAGCTACAATTTAGTAAGAAGCTACCAAAGTAAGCAATTGTAATATTCAAACAAGCTATACACCTACACAAGATATATTTAAACGAGCTATTCAAGATAATGATATCACCTATCATGCTAAGTCAAATTACCATCTTTAGGGGTTACAAGTACTAATTCTACAACAAGTTAGTAGCATGATCACAAGATAATTAAATGGACTACATTTCAAGGAATTATCATCCTATTACCTCCAATATCAATTTAAGTAACTAACACACTTAAAACAAAATTAATTAAGCTAATTAATTAATTTTTCTCTAGATTTTCAAACATATGCAAATATCCTCAATTTAATATATGTTAAAGAACTCACCAAGGCCTACTTAAATATCACATTACAAGTTGATTTCATGCTTGATATAACTATGTGAATTTATCATTCATTAAGGATAAATATTAAATAAATTTTGCAATTCTTAATCAAATGCCCCAAATTTAATATATGTTAGACAACTCACTAAGGCCTAATTTACTAGCATGCCACAATTTAATTCTAAACTATATACCATCATTAGAATTAAATCCTAAACAAAGAAAATAAATAAATTAAATTCTAAAAGCTTGAACAAGGCATGCTCACAAGTTGTATATGCTTATAAATAACCAATACAACATTAATATAAACCTAAGACATCCCCTACCTCAATTTAAGATGAAAATCTCAAAAGCCCACCGAAAAAAAAGTGCTCCGAATCCAACGATACCGAAGGGTTTTGTCGGGGACAACACGATCTACATGAACCCACAAGAAGCCCCATCAAAATCAGAACTTGACTTCAAACTCGAACTTAAGAAACGGTCAGAAATGAATTCTAATAAGGGGGAAAGGTAGAGCACGTCGAGGGGAACGATAAACGTTAAGGCCGAAGAGTTTCCACTAAAGAAATCAAGTGGAGGAGAAAAAAGAATGAAGGCAGCCCCTTGGGCTCCCATGGCTGTCGGCCAAGAGGGTGAAGAAGATGATGGAATTCTGACTTTTTCACTTAAGACCCCCTATTTATAGAAAATCTCAAAAAGTGCCCCGGAAGGATCCCATCGGGTCCGGAAAAGTGGATTTTGAGTAAACGCGCTCAAACGCCAAAACTCCGTGAACGAAAAAGGTTCAAAATGAGAAAATATGAATTATGGAAGAAACAACATCAAAAATTGAGTCCCAAGCAGGGAGATATGCCCCAAACAAGTTCGGCGGCAACAGGGTCCAAAAACCCTAAAACTGTAGAAAAATGACCAGAAGGAAGCTCTATGAGTACACGACTCGACAAAATGTGAAAATGAATCCTATACGAGGATCCAGGCTCAAAACAAGGTATTTAGCAATAACTTTCATTAATTGCACAATGGCCCCTCCAAAAAGTAAAAACTGCACTAATGACCCAGAATGAAAATATCTTCCAAAAATATTTTTTTAAAAACCCCTGAAATAAAATATCTTCAAAAGATATTTATGAAAAACACTCCAAGAAAAGAAAAAGATTCAAAAGAACTGTGCATCCATGCCCCTATAGACACCGGGAGTAACCAGAGTACTTTACTGCAAAAGTAAAGATACATATTTCGTGGAAACAACTTAGAATGAAGATACGTGAAGTCAAAAACCAACTCCGAACATAAGGAGTGAGGTTATGCCAACCAAGTGACAAACGGGGAAAAGACAAAATAGGGAAGACGACAAAATAGGTAAAAGGACGAAAAGTGAATAGTGTCGAAAAACGAAAAATGTGGAAATGAATCGGTCCTCAAAAGAAATTGTCAATCCAAAGAAAAGAGTCTCAGAAACCATTTCCGAGCACTCAAGACGACACTAAATGATGAGATCCTGAACTCAGAAGAGAAATTTCAACGAAAAAAATTCATCCGTAAAATCCTAAGGAAAAAGGAAAGGAAGGAAATGACCGAGTCATTTCAACCTACCCTCTTTAAAGAGATTTCGTCCCCGAAATCAGGAACATTCCTCGAAGAATCGACGAAGGACCATACACAAGGTCACACCAAGGAATAGATCATAAAGTACCCAAGGACAACTCCAAAGGTCTCAAGATCAACAAAGAGACACGAAACCGCAACTAGTGAGACACCTCTCTAACGAATTGACATACTAACCCAATGTCAACCACCCAAAGGAGATCAAGGAAACTATATAACTAAAAAAGGAACATAACCAGAAGCAACATGGCAGCACGAATACTGACTTAGACCCGCCCACAACGTACCCAAGGTGCGGAAGCATCCACAGTGTCAAGTGCCCGCCTAACTCACATTACTAGCTAATGCAAGGTAACATCGACGACAATTAGCACTCGCCCACACACATCCTATACGGTAGCATGACAGTATAAGGCCCTAATTCGTCACCTGCCCTCAACAAGCTTACCCGTGAAATCTATCGATACAAATGACATCAATGTCAAAATGATCATTACCAAAAGCACCACGGAAACCAGGCATTCTGTGAGAGTTGCGATATGGTCCAAAATGTCCGGCCGGACCATTCTGGCCAATCCAAAACTCTGACAACAATGTCATACGCACCGCTACGCTTAAGGCCCTAAATCCTCAATACTGGAAAAACTGACAAACCCAAGTCTCAAAACACCGTTGTCAACCACACCAGTCATGAATCCAAAGCCTGATAAGTCTATGCCCTCAAGCCAATGGATCGGACTTTATAAATCAAACAACATCATCATCACCCTAGTCACAACGACTTCCAACAAGACAATGCACCCAAAATCTTCCACGTTATCCTAAAGCTGACCTATTACAAGGCTACGCCTAGGAATCCAGACATCGGATCAAGCTCACACACACAATCCCGACAACCAAGGTCATACAACCCCAAGCACAGTGCGGAATGATAAAGGAAATGAACTAATAAAGCAATTAGGCATGAAATATATACATATATGCAAGTATACATTCATAAGCATACTAAGAAATGTCAAAACGGAAACGTGATATATGTGTATACGTACAAGTATACACTCATAAGTATACTAGGCAGTACTAAATCCATGGTAAACAAGTATACAGGCTCAAGTATACTAAATTAAAGCGAAATGAAATAATGACGTGCAAGCATACTAGGTACAAGTATACTAAATGCAAATAAAAGTCCACGCACCTTACAACTAAACACATAATGTACAAGGGCAATCAAATATGCAACCTATCACATATAGGTCAAGCATCAGAGACAGGCCACACATCACCTTTGACGTTAGCATGATAAGCAGATATAGTAAATGGAAAACACATCATCTATATCATTACACAACTACCAAATAGCCACATCCCCTAACATGTTTCTAAGGTATGCTCAAAACAACAAGGCATATAAACATGTAGGAATGACTATGCAGATAACAATCCCGCAAAATCACAAGGAAGAAGGGATGAAATACCTCTCAGGAGAACAACTCACCGAAAGTGAATCCTAAAAACCCGGATGAGTCTAATCCCTCACCGTGAGGAAATGAATCATCTCTTAGAGTGAACACTAAGGTCCCTGAAACAAAGAGCCTACAAGTCTTTCCCAATACTGACTTAAACCTAAAGTGGAGTCCTAACGCCATACAAAACAAACAACGAGGTAATGGATAGCCCCAATACTGACCATTATGAGACACTAATAAAAGAAATCAACTCAAGACGTCGATGAGTTCGATGAGAACTCTACAAGATCCTATCGGAACCCTAAACACTAAATCCCAAGTCTCCAAGGACGAGGGAGAGTAATTAATGGCACCAATGCAATTAATTACACAAAACCACTCACAACCCAACCTTAGCTCATAAGAGTTGTCCAAGGGAAGATAAAAAGAATCCCAGGTCAATGCACCTATTAAATCCCTAACCTTCACTCTAAGAAGAAGAGATGCGAGGACCTTACCATAAGACTCACGAAAACAAATCTCCCAAATCCCCAAGGGAGGACTCGAGTCAATCCGACTCGTCGTCCCATGACTTTAGAAACAAGATCCCAATGATGTCATCACATCAACATCACCACGAAACCCTGATCGGTTGATCAACTATACATCAACCTTCGCAATAGCACGAATCATTGTAAAATAGGGCTATTGGTCGGGTAAGTCGAACCACTGGGACTGCGCTAGTCTAAGGCAACCTAAGTGTTTAGAGTCATTCTTAGGATGATGAAGGGGTGTTCATAGAGGTTGTGTTTGTTGTCACTTAACTACAAATTCAGAATGCATACAACAATAAATTGAAGGAGATTAAAAGAGAAGATTTAGAGAAGGAAGTCTAGGGAAGTGAATCCACTCCAAACCTCTACACAAGCTAATTATATGATTGATTTGGGGAATTAATGTAGAAATGACCTTGATGAATAGCAATTCATGACTACTATATCATCTTCAAGAAATTCAATTAATTAAAATGTAAGAACAACCTATCAAAGCTCCACATGCTTAAATTACCTAAACTATGGTGCAATCCTCAACATGCTCACTAAGCTAGAGATTGTCAAACAAGTAACCAATTGATGAGAGCACATGATAAAAAGTCACAAGGTTAATCCATCAAAAGAAATTCTTAAGCAATGAATTAACAAGCTACTCAAAATCATGCCATTAAAACCATTCCATAGTCTTAGCTCCATTGTCACTATGAAACTACAAGCCATACAACCATGAGATTAAATCATCTAAGACAAGAGTATTTAATGCAACATGATCTTTAGAACATTAAAACATCCATTACATTATGTAACATGCTCTAGATTATGGAACTAGTCAAATACACATTTCATTCCCCAAAATAAATCAAAAACTAGACATGCTTACAAGGAGGAGTTTCATCACCTCCCTAGATGGAGGTTTAGTTACCCATGGATACAAAAATGGAAGAGGAAGAAGAAGACTCCATCTCCATTTTCGAGCTCCTACTGTAGCACTCAAGAACACCTTCCTCCTTGCTCTCTTCTCTCTCCTCTATCTTGCTAAAGATCAAAGATAGCAATTGTGTGGCCTTTGGTAGCTTTTTATTCTCCAACACACCCTCTCTCCCTCCTCCAAGGAACACCTCCAACCACTTCATAAAGAAGGAAGATGGCATTGAGGAAACCAATGTGCAAGTGGCTGAAATTGAGCCATTTCCGAGTGCAATCTGCCTGATTTTCGAGCACTCGAAAAGTGATCTCGAGCACTCTAACTTAGTGCAATGTGCAACATGCTCCTCTTGCTCAGCGCTGACCTATTTTGGGAAAACTGCTATAACTTTGTGCCCCGAACTCTGAATGATGATCTGTTTGAAGATTTGGAGAGATGATTCAGTGCTTTAAAAACTTCATGTTTTGATGAAGACCCAATTCTCAAGTCTGGTTGGTCGAAAATGGGGAGAAAGGCAGTACTTCAGTGCTGCCAGGCAGTTCTGCGCACCTCTGTTACGAAGATCATAACTCTCTGCTCCGAACTCCGAATGATGAACCACTTGAAGATTTGGAAAGCTGATTCAGAGATCTAAATCTTTCATGTTATGATAGAAGTCCAGTTCTTGAGTTTGCTAGGTCGAAAATGGCGACAAAAGTCAGGATCACTGCTGCCAGAAATTCAGAAATGGCATCCTTTTTGTTCAAAATTCCACAAGGCATCATTTTTGCTTCCTTTTTGCACTTTAACCTGAAAATGCATAAAAACATGCAAATGGAGTTAATCTGCATAAAATAATCAATTAATGGACTTTGTTAATGTACTTTAGGGCGCTTGAATATACAATATTCGGCGCTTATCAAACCCCAAGAGGTGATGCCCTAGCATTAATCTCAAGCAACCAAGCTGGAACAACCCACAATGCCTAAACAAGATGTACAAGTAAGAAGTTGACACGTAACATAGCAATAGACTACATACTCACACAAGTAATAAAGTCACATAAGGTATGTTAATGTATGCATCATACGATCATGTTAAGAATAACAAGTACATGTAATACGCTAAGGCAAATAAGCATAACCTACATGCTAAGCAGACAAGCGTAAATCAACATGCTGAAACAGACAAGCATATACAATGTACTCAGACAAACAAGCACATACAACATGCTAAGACCCACAAATATATACAATGTACTAAAGCAACAAGTATATATATCATGATGAGACAGTCAAAGTAAACTTCTAAACATATGTCCACTTAAGCACGTCAACATGTTATAAAAAAGCAGCTAAACACATAGAGCATGGCAACACAAGCATGATATGCACCCAAAACCCATCGTCCTAAGGTTTTTGAACCTAGGAGCTCTTATACCACTTGTCGTGACCCTGGATTTTTCAACTCAGTGTCCAGTGATGAACTGAAGATTAACCCAATAACGGATCTAGATGTGGAAGCAAAATAAACAAGACAATGGTCTCTCAAGGCATAACACACCTCTAAGACCCTAAGATGACCTTCCATGAGGTCACGGAATCTAAAGGGATTAACTGGAAGTGAAAACTATAATGAAAAGGTCACTTGGTACCCTATGGCACCAATGACAACTAAAGGAGAAAGATCTAGTTCAAACTAGACTTTGTGTGCCATAGAATGGCTCAGACAGGATAAACAAGGTCCTATGGGAACAATCAAACGAAGTTAACCTATCTAGGCAACCAACCAAACAAAACCTACAAGGCAGCTCCATTTCGGTCGACCGAAATGGAGCTTCGGTTTGCCGAAATGAGCCAGGAAAAGAAGGTGAAATGAGCCTTCAGTTCGGTCGACTGAAATGACAAACCAGTGGAACGGTTTGTGGATCGAGATGAAGAAAGGCTACTGGAATTAAGTTTTCACTGTTCAATTGAAATTCAAATGGCATCCGTTGACCGAAATAAGCCACCGGTTGACCGAAACAGGTCGAAAATGTGAAGAATGAACCTACTATGCACCAAAACTGAAAAAGAGACTTTAAGTCTCATTTCCATCCCCCGTGGCATAATCAATTTACATTATATGCTAATCTGTGATGGTGTGAACATACACGCAAGTGTAATATGATATTTTAGACGTGCTACAATGGCCCATGGCTATATTACATTTCATTTACAGAATTTGACATACCAAACCTTCAAAGTTGAAAAAAATACATTTTTATACAAAACATGGTACCAAATGAGTACAAGTGCAATTACAAACATGTTTGGCCCTTGGCCTCATGTCATACACATCAATTACCTTACAAAAACTGTACTTATGTACACCTTACATATTTAAAACAAAAATACAAGTTTTGTCATACAAGCTACAAATATGGTTTCATGCCAACATTTTGATGGAAATGGTACTTCAAGTCTACGAAACTTTCATGGCATAGTGTGCATCCCAAAACAAGGTCCCTGCACTTGAAAAATGTCCCCACTACGTGGGTGAATAACATAAAGCTACTCGTAGGAGATGAGCATGCATCGACCTAGCATTTTACAGTTATATCACCTTAAGGTGAAACATGTTAAAGGGGCTCATGCCACTTAACGTCTATGTCATAATGAGACTCAAGGAGCATCCTAAGCTACTCATACAATTGAATTGAACAACGGCATATAAGTATACATGCTCAAATACACTAAACCGTAATAAAAACATGATACACGACATACAAGCATACATGCCCAAGTACCCTAAATCATGTTAAACAAGTTATGCATTGTCTAAGCAAGCATATACAAACATACAATTAACGTCGAAAACTCATAAATCAAGTATACAAGCACAAGTATACTAAGCTAAATGAATTACGCATAAGACAAGCATATACGACACAAGTATACATTATGAAGTCCGATTGCACAAATCAAACATGTAATGCTTAAGTATACTTTTTAAGGTTTAGATACACAACCAAGGATACAAGTTCAAGTATACTAAATGAGATCTAAATACACAAAACAAGTATATAGTTTCAAGTATACTAAACAGGATTCAAATACCCAAGTAAACATTAATTCTCAAGTTACAAGTAATCCATGATTAACAACTTGAAATTAAATGCGAAATCAAATAGCGGAAAGACTAGGATCCTTGGCTGCAGACCAATTAAGTTATTCGGGGTTACTAGTTCGCAAGGTACTACCTAGTGCGCACGTGTATAAGTTATTTCGGGTAATTACGACCCACAAGGTACGACTTATTGCGCACTTCATATGACTTAGGAAACTCACGAATCCGTACTAGGGCCAGACCTTAGCCATCATATGAACATGATCCTTACAAGCCTCCAAAAAATAATAAGTTCAAAACTTATGCAAAAATCAATAAGTTAAACCAAACTTATACATTTCAAATAATGTCCAGGAATTAGTCACATGCACAAGTAAGGTTGAATCTACCCAAACCATGTCCAAGAATTCAAGTCCAGATAGCATATGACGTGTCAAGTTTCCATTATGCAATTTATACACAAAGCAAGAATATTTTACAACAATTGAACCACATTACCATCCTAAACCACAAGTACTAAATAAGCAATAATTTAGTAAGAAGCTCCTAAGGTAAACAATTGTAATATTCAAACAAGGTATACACCTACACAAGATATATTTAAACGAGCTATTCAAGACAATGATATCACCTATCATGCTAAGTCAAATTACCATCTTTAGGGGCTACAAGTACTAATTCTACAACAAGTTAGTAGCATGCTCACAAGGTAATTAAACGGACTACATTTCAAGGAATTATCATCATATTACCTCCAATATCAATTTAAGTGACTAACACACTTAAAACTAAATTAATTACGCTAATTAATTAATTTTTCTCTAGATTTTCAAACATATGAAAATATCCTCAATTTAATATATGTTAAAGAACTCACCAAGGCCTACTTAAATATCACATTATAAGTTGATTTCATGCTTGATATAACTATGTGAATTAATCTTTCATTAAGGATAAATATTAAATAAATTTTACAATTCTTAATCAAATGCTCCAAATTTAATATATGTTACATAACTCACCAATGCCTAATTTACTAGCACACCACAATTTAATTCTAAACTATATACCATCATTAGAATTAAATCCTAAACAAAGAAAATAAATAAATTAAATTCTAAAAGCTTGAACAAGGCATGCTCACAAGTTATATATGCTTATAAATAACCAATATAACAATAATATAAACCTAAGATATCCCTAACCTCAATTTGAGATGAAAATCTCAAAAGACCACCGAAAAAAAAGTGCTCCAAATCCGACGAAAGCGAAGGGTTTTGTCGGGGACAACACGATCTACATGAACCCACAAGAAGCCCCATCAAAATCACAACTTGACTTCAAACTCGAACTCAAGAAACGGTCAGAAATGAATTTTAATAAGGGGGAAAGGTAGAGCACGTCGAGGGAAACGATAAACGTTAAGGCCGAAGAGTTTCCAGTAAGGAAATCAAGCGGAGGAGAAGAAAGAATGAAGGCAGCCCCTTGGGCTCCCATGGCTGCCGGCCAAGAGGGTAAAGAAGATGATGGAATTCTGACTTTTTGACTTAAGACCCCCTATTTATAGAAAATTTCAAAAAGTGCCCCAAAAGGGTCCCACAGGGTCCGGAAAAGCGGATTTTGAGCAAACGCACTCAAACGGCAAAACTCCGTGAACGAAAAAGGTTCAAAATGAGAAAATATGAACAATAGAAGGCATTGCATCAAAAATTGAGTCCCAAGTAGAGAGATATGCCCCAAACAAGTTCGGCGGCAACAGGGTCCAAAAACCCTAAAATTGGAGAAAAATGACCAGAAGGAAACTCTATGAGTACACGACTTGACAAAATGTGAAAATGAATCACGTACGAGGATCTAGGCTCAAAACAAGGCATTTAGCAATAACTTTCATTAATTGCACAATGGCCCCTCCAAAAAGTGAAAACTGCACTAATGACCCAGAATGAAAATATCTTCCTAAAATATTTTCTTAAAAAACCTTGAAATAAAATATCTTCAAAAGATATTTATGAAAAACACCCCAAGAAAAGAAAAAGATTCTAAAGAACTGTGCATCCATGCCCTTATGGACACCGGGAGCAACCAGAGTACTTTACTACAAAAGTAAAGATACGTATTTCGTGGAAACAACTTAGAATGAAGATACGTGAAGTCAAAAACCAACTCCAAACACAAGAAGTGAGGTTATGCCAACCAAGTGACAAATGGAGAAAAGACAAAATAGGGAAGAGGACAAAATAGGTAAAAGGACGAAAAGTGAATAGTGTCAAAAAATGAAAAATGTGGAAATGACTCGGTCCTCAAAGGAAGTTGTCAAACCAAAGAAAAGAGTCTCAGAAACCATTTTCGAGCACTCAAGATGACACTAAACGATGAGAAACTGAACTCAGAAGAGAAATTTTAATGAAAAAAATTCATCTGTAAAATCCGGAGGAAAAATTAGGAAGGAAATGACCGGGTCATTACAACCTACCTTCCTTAAAGAGATTTCATCCCCGAAATCAGGAACATTCTTAGAAGAACAGAAAAAGGACCATACACAAGGTCACACCAAGGAATAGATCATAAAGTACCCAAGGACAACTCCAAAGGTCTCAAGATCAACGAAGAGATACGAAATTGCAACTAGTGAGACACCTCTCCAACGAATTGACATACTAACCCAATGTCAACCACCCAAAGGAGATCAAGGCAACTACATAACTAAACAAGGAACACAACCAGAAGCAACATGGCAGCATGAATACTGACTAGAACCCGCCCACAACGTACCCAAGGTGCGGTAGCATCCACAGTGTCAATTGCCCGCCTAACTCACATTACTAGCTAGGTAATGCAAGGTAGCATCAACGGTAACTAGAACTCGCTCACACACATCCTGTATGGTAGCATGACAGTATAAAGCCCTAATGCATCACCTGCCCCCAACAAGCTTACCCGTGAAATCTATCGATATAAATGACATTCATGTCAAAATGATCATTACCAAAAGCACCACGGAAACCAGGCATTCTGTGAGAGTTGCGATATGGTCCAAAATGTCCGGCCAGACCATTCTGGCCAATCCAAAACTCTGACAACAATGTCATAGGCACCGTTACGCTTAAGGCTCTAAATCCCCAATACTGGAAATACTGACAACCCCAAGTCTCAAAACACCGTTGTCAACTACACCAGTCACGAATCCAAAGCCCTACAAGTCTATGCCCTCAAGCCAATGGATCGGATTTTACAAATCAGACAACATCATCATCACCCTAGTCACAACGACTTCCAACAAGATAATGCACCCAAAATCCTCCACGTTATCCTAAAGCTGACCTGTTACAAGGCTACGCCTTGGAATCCAGACATCGGACCAAGCTCACACACACAATCCCGACAACCAAGGTCATACAACCCTAAGCATAATGCGGAATGATAAAGGAAATGATCTAATAAAACAATTAGTCGTGAAACATATATATCTATGCAAGTATACATTCACAAGTATACTAAGAAAGGTCAAAACGGAAACGTGATATATGTGTATATGTACAAGTATACACTCATAAGTATACTAGGCAGTACTAAATCCATGGTAAACAAGTATACAGGCTCAAGTATACTAAATCAAAGCGAAATGAAATAATAATGTGCAAGCATACTAGGTACAAGTATACTAAATGCAAATAAAAGTCCACGCACCTTACAACTAAACATATAGTGTACAAGGGAAATCAAATATGCTACCTATCACATAGGGGTCAAGCATCAGAGACAGGCTATACATCACCTATGACGCTAGCATGAGAAGCAGATATAGTAAATGGAAAACACATCATCTATATCATTACACAACTACCAAATAGCCACATCCCCTAACATGTTTCTAAGGTATGCTCAAAACAACAAGGCATATAAACATATAGGAATGACTATGCAGATAACAATCTCGCAAAATCACAAGTAAGAAGGGATGAAATGCCTCACAGAAGAACAACTCACCGAAAGTGAATCCCAAAAACCCGGATGAGTCTAATCCCTCACCGCGAGGAAATGAATCATCTCTTAGAGTGAACACTAAGGTCCCTGAAACAAAGAGCCTACAAGTCTTTCCCAAGACTGACTTAAACCTAAGGTGGAGTCCTAACGCCACACAAAACAAATAACGAGGTAATGGATAGCCCTAATCCTGACCATTACGAGACACTAATAGAAGAAATCAACTCAAGACGTCGATGAGTTCGATGAGAACTCTACAGGATCCTATCGGAACCCTAAACACAAAATCCCAAGTCTCCAAGGACGAGGGAGAGTAATTAATGGCACCAATGCAATTAATTACACGAAACCACTCATAACCCAACCTTAGCTTGTAAGAGCTGTCCAAGGCAAGATAAAAAGAATCCCAGGTCAATGCACCTATCAAATCCCTAACCTTCACTCTAAGAAGAAGAGACGCGAGGACCTCACTGTGTGGCTCACGAAAACAAATCTCCCAATCCCCAAGGGAGGACTCGAGTCAATCCGACTCGTCGTCCCATGACTTTAGAAACAAGACCCCAATGATATGATCACATCAAGGTCACCATGAAACCCCAGGATATGATGCCCTAGCATTAATCTCTATCAACCAAGCTGGAACAACCACACTGCCTAAACAAGACATATAAGTAAGCAGTTGACACGTAACATAGCAATATACTACATACTCACATAAGTAGTAAAGTCACATAAGGCATATGCAACATACGATCATGTTAAGAATAACAAATACATGCAATACGCTAAGGCAAATAAGCATAACCCACATGCTAAGCAGACAAGCGTAAATCAACATGCTGAAACAGACAAGCATGTACAATGTACTCAGACAAACAAGCACATACAACATGCTAAGACCCACAAATATATACAATGTACTAAAGCAACAAGTATATATATCATGCTGAGACAGTTAAAGTAAACTTCTAAACATATGTCCATATAAGCACGTAAACATGTTATCAAAAAGCAACTAACCACATAAAGCATTGCAACACAAGCATGATATGCACCCAAAACTCGTCATCCTAAGGTTTTCGAACCTAGGAGCTCGGATACCACTTGTCGTGACCCTGGATTTTTCAACCCAGTGTCCAGTAATGAACCGAAGATTGACCCGATAACCAATCCAGATGTGGAAGCAAAAAAAACAAGACAATGGTCTCTTAAGGCATGACACACCTCTAAGACCCTAAGATGACCTTCTATGAGGTCACGGAATCCAAAGGGATTAACTGGAAGTGGAAACTAGAATGAAAAGGTCACTTGGTACCCTATAGCACCAATGACAACCAAATGAGAAAGATCTAGTTCAAACTTGACCTTGTGTACTATAGAATGGCTCAAACAAGATAAACAATGTCCTGTGGGAACAATCAAATGAAGTTAACCTGTCTAGGTAACCAACCAAGCAAAACTTATAAGGTAGCTCTATTTCAGTTGACCGAAATGGAGCTTCGGTCTGCCGAAATGAGCCAGGAAAAGATGGGGAAATGAGCCTTCAGTTCGGTCCACCGAAATGATAAACCGGTCGACCAGTGTGTGGCTCGAGATGAAGAATGGCAACTGGAATTGAGTTTTCACTGTTCAATTAAAATTCAGAGGGCATCGGTTGACCGAAATAAGCCACCGGTCGACCGAAACAGGTCGAAAATGTGAAGAATGAACCTACTATGCACCAAAACTGAAAAAGAGACTTTAAGTCTCATTTGTATTCCCCATGGCATGATCAATTTACATTATATGCTAATCTGTGATGGTGTGAACATACACGCAAGTGTAATATGATATTTTAGACGTGCTACAATGGCCCATGGCCTTATTACATTTCATTTACAGAATTTGACATGCCAAACCTTCAAAGTTGATAAAAATACATTTTTAAACAAAACATGGTACCAAATGAGTACAAGTGCAATTACAAACATGTTTGGCCCTTGGCCTCATGTCATACACATCAATTACCTGACAAAAAGTGTACTTATGTACACCTTACATAGTTAAAACAAAAATACAACTTTTGTCATACAAGCTACAAATATGGTTTTATGCCAACATTTTGATGGAAATGGTACTTTAAGTCTACGAAACTTCCATGACATAATGCGCATCCCAAAACAAGATCCCTGTACCTGAAAAATATCTCCACTAAGTGGGTGAGTAACAAAAAGCTACTCATAGGAGATGAGCATGCATCGACCTAGCATTTTACAATTATATCACCTTAAGGTGAAACATGTTAAAGGGGCTTATGCCACCTAACGTCTATGTCATAATGAGACTTAGGGAGCACCATAAGCTACTCATGCAATTGAATTGAACAACGGCATACAAGTATACATGCTCAAATACACTAAACCGTAATAAAAATATGATACATGACATACATGCCAAAGTACCCTAAATCATGGTAAACAAGTTATGTATTGTCTAAGCAAGCACATACAAACATACAATTAACGTGGAAAACTCATAAATCAAGTATACAGGCACAAGTATACTAAGCTAAATGAATTACGCATAAGACAAGCATACACGACACAAGTATACATTATGAAGTCCGATTGCACAAATCAAATATGTAATGCTTAAGTATACTATTTAGGGTTTAGATATACAACCAAGGATACAAGTTCAAGTATACTAAATGAGATCTAAATACACAAAACACGTATACAGTTTCAAGTATACTAAACAGGATTTAAATACCTAAGTAAGCGTTAATTCTCAAGCTACAAGTAATCCATGATTAACAACTTGAAATTAAATGCGAAATCAAATAGTAGAAAGACTAGGATCCTTGGCTGCAGACCAATTGAGTTATTCCGGGTTACTAGCCCGCAAGGTACTACCTAGTGCGCACATGTATAAGTTATTCCGGGTAGTTACGACCCACAAGGTACTACCTATTGCGCACTTTATATGACTTAGGAAACTCACGAATCCGTACTAGGGCCAGACCCTAGCTATCATATGAACATGATCCTTACAAGCCTCCAAAAATAATAAGTTCAAAACTTATGCAAAAATCAATAAGTTAAACCAAACTTTTACATTTCAAATAATGTCTAGGAATCAATTACATGCACAAGTAAGGTTAAATCTACATAAACCATGTCCTAGAATTCAAGTCCAGATAGCATATGACGTATCAAGTTTCTATTATGCAATTTATACACAAAGCAAGAGTATTTTACAATAATTGAACCACATTACCATCCTAAGCCACAAGTACTAAATAAGCAATAATTTAGTAAGAAGCTCCCAAGGTAAGCAATTGTAATATTCTAACAAGCTATACACCTACACAAGATATATTTAAACGAGCTATTCAAGACAATGATATCACCTATTATGCTAAGTCAAATTACTATCTTTAGGGGCTACAAGTACTAATTCTACAACAATTTAATAGCATGCTCACAAAGTAATTAAACGGACTACATTTCAAGTAATTATCATCCTATTACCTCCAATATCAATTTAAGTGACTAACACACTTAAAACAAAATTAATTAAGCTAATTAATTAATTTTTCTCTAGATTTTCGAACATATCCAAATATCTTTAATTTAATATATGTTAAAGAACTCACCAAGGCCTACTTAAATGTCACATTACAAGTTGATTTCATGCTTGATACAACTTTGTGAATTAATCTTTCATTAAGGATAAATATTAAATAAATTTTGCAATTCTTAATCAAATACCCCAAATTTAATATATGTTACATAACTCACCAATGCCTAATTTACCAGCATGCCATAATTTAATTCTAAATTATATACCATCATTAGAATTAAATCCTAAACAAAGAAAATAAATAAATTAAATTCTAAAAACTTGAACAAGGCATGCTCACAAGTTGTATATACTTATAAAACAACCAATACAACAATAATATAAACCTAAAACATCCCCTACCTTAATTGGTGATGAAAATCTCAAAAGCCTACCGAAAAAAAAGTGATCCGAATCCGACGATACCGAAGGGTTTTGTCGGGGACAACACGATCTACATGAACCCACAAGAAGCCCCATCAAAATCATAACTTGACTTCAAATCCAAACTCAAGAAACGGTCAGAAATGAATTCTAATAAGGGGGAAAGGTAGAGCACGTCGAGGGGAACGATAAACGTTAAGGCCAAAGAGTTTCCACTAAGGAAATCAAGTGGAGGAGAAGAAAGAATGAAAGCAGCCCCTTGGGCTCCCATGGCTGCCGGCCAAGACGGTGAAGAAGATGTTAGAATTCTGACTTTTTGACTTAAGACCCCCTATTTATAGAAAATCTCAAAAAGTGCCCCGAAAGGGTCTCGTCAGGTCCGAAAAAGTAGATTTTTAGCAAACACGCTCAAACAGCAAAACTCTGTGAACAAAAAAGGTTCAAAATGAGGAAACATGAACAACTAAAGAAACAACGTCAAAAACCGAGTACTGAGCAGAGAGATATGCCCCGAACAATCTCGGCCGCAACTAGGTCCAAAAACCCTGAAACTGGAGAAAAATGTCCAGAAGGAAACTCTATTAGTACACGACTCGACAAAATGTGAAAGTGAATCCTGTACAAGGATCCAGGCTCAAAACAAGGCATTTAGCAATAACTTTCATTAATTGCACAATGGCCCCTCCAAAAAGTGAAAACTGCACTAATAACCCAGAATTAAAATATCTTCCAAAAATATTTTCTTAAAAACCCCTGAAAAAAATATCTTCAAAAGATATTTATGAAAAACACCCCAAGAAAAGAAAAAGATTCTAAAGAACTGTGCATCCATGCCCCTATGGACACGGGAGCAACCAGGGTACTTTACTATAAAAGTAAAGATACGTATTTCGTGGAAACAACTTAGAATGAAGATACGTGAAGTCAAAAACCAACTCTGAACACAAGGAGTGAGGTTACGCCAACCAAGTGACAAATGCGGAAAAGACCAAATTGGGAATAGGACAAAACAAGGAAAAGGACGAAAAGTGAATTGTGTCGAAAAACGAAAAATGTGGAAATGACTCGGTCCTCAAAGGAAGTTGTCAATCCAAAGAAAAAAGTCTCAGAAACCATTTCCGAGCACTCAAGACGACATTAAACGATGAGAAACTGAATTCAGAAGAGAAATTTCAATGAAAAAAATTCATCCGTAAAATCCTGAAGAAAGAGGAAATGAAGGAAATGACCGGGTCATTACACTTGAGGCACTCTCGACCTTTGTAATTCCTACCAAGTGAAATAATTGTCTTGAAAATGCAAAAGCTTAGGGAATATGATGAAAAATAACTTCTTAGTTTACTAACAAATTTATTTATTTTTATTGGCAAGAATTACACATCACTCACATACTCACTTTACTCTTTGTAGATTCAGACCCTTATTATCCACTTTGGGAGGCAAACGTGATATAGCTAGGTGTAACGAGTAGGCGCTTGCCCATTTATCCAAAAGCTCAAGTTGTTGGGTAGTGCTGCATACTCACCCATTTATATCCAATCCCTTTCCTATCTAGATCCGATTTGTGACAAATTACTTTTGTTACGTTCTCCCCCACCCAAACTCGCAACACCCTCATTGAGGCTTGGACCACCTTGCCTACCCGGGCTACAAACTCGGATGCCCTCCGAGCTGGGCGCTTGGCAGGACACCAAATCAAGGACTGGGTTTGGCTCTAATACCAATTATAACGGGTGATCGTTTGCCCCTTTACCCAAAAACTCAAACTCTTGGATAGTGTTGCATACCCACCCATTTATACCCAATCACTTTCCTATCTGAATCCGATATGGGACAAATAACCTTTTGTAATATTCTCCCCCACCTGAACTTGCTACGCCCTCGTTGCGGTCGGGCCACCCTGCTTACCCGGTGTGGCTCACCCGGACGCCTTCTGGGCCGGGCGCTTGGCGTTGCACCGGATCAAGGTCTAGGTTTGGCTTTGATGCCAACTGTAACGGGTGGGCGCTTTCCCATTTACCCAAAAACTTAAAATGTTGGTTAGTATTGCATATCTACCCATTTATATCTAATTAATTTGTTATCCAAATCCAATGTGGGACAAATGACCCCTTGTAACACTAGGCCAATAGGCTATTCATTGTAGAGGAAAATGACGTTCAAGAGCTTTTTTTTTTCTTTCTCCTCAAATTTGGGAGCCAACTCTACTTTTACATCATGTGGGCTTGATAACAATTTCAGACTTAACAAAAGATGTTTTCTTAAGCCCGACTCATAATGTGGGCCTTGGATAATTTATGAGCAGCATTATTGTCTAGGATGGATTGGTCAACGGGTCATTGGAATGGGCCTCTTATTTTTCAGCTACCTCTATTTTAATTACCTCTCTACTAAACTGCATGTATAAAAAATTGTACAGCTTCTCCAAAAATTATATGCTTTATTTTTTAAAGAAGAAAATTGTTATAAAAAATAAATAATTTCTCAAAAATAATTATCAGAAAATAAATTTGGTAATTTAGGCCTTTAGGCTTTAGTTGCCTAGATTATGTTTTTTTTAATAGAATAACGTAAGAAAAATAGTTTGCAATACTTCTTATTTTTTAAATATAAGGTACTCATATATCATAAGTAAAACTTTAACTAATATAAGTGCACTCATATGCATGTGGAGTTAATTGGCAAACCATATGAGAATACAAAGTGTCTAATGGGTGAGTTAGATTCTTTGTTGCCAATAATTAAACAAATTGGATTAATAGTTAAGGCTAGTATTGTCAAGAGTTGGCTAATATTCATTTACTAAGGTGGTGTTTCATATGAAAATGCAAGAGTATAAAGGAGTCATAAAGGTCCGAAGAAAAATAGATTGAGGTGGAAGATGATGTAAAGCATAATAGCAAGTACAATGGAGAGTCATTCTCCTTCTTGAAGTACCATTCTCTTCTTTCTTTGTTACCTTCTTTCTTCTTTCTTAATGGAACTTCATTGCTACATGCAAGCTAGAAGGGAAATATATGGGCTCCTCCTACGTACTAAGGGGGAGAGAGAAAAGAAGTTAAAGCTTTTAGAATGCGTGTGTGGAGAGAGTAAGAGTATATTGGGTTGAAAGATACAATATGTCATATCCCGCTTCCTGCAAGCGTCAGATAAGCATCACCTCAAAACAAGATCCAAACAACATTATCTTACTTGACGTTTGATCATAAAGCACATTAACTACTCATAGCTCATAACCAAAAGTACATGTACTTTAAAAACATTAACACAAGATACAATATGTCACACCCCGCTGGTGTGTTGTTTGCGCCGACCTACGGGCCAAGGGAGCTCTTCGCTCAGCCTGGCGGTTGGTAGTGGACATGCAAGGACCGTTAAAGGTCACCCTGATCTATCTGCGGCCTCCTCACCTGAGCCGAAGAGAAGGTGTTTGTTAGTGCCTTATCAAATATTCCTATGGCAGTAGCCTCAATCTCCTCTGGGCAAGAGAAAGGGGCCAATTACTTGGTCGTGGTTTTACAGCGGGAGCGTCTGCGTGGTGCATCTGTGATCCGACTTCGAGGTGCTTTCAAAGAGTAGGAAATATGCCTCTCAAATGTCTTTTACGGCCCTCATCGTGCCAAAGGTCAGCGGTCCCATCAATTCTTTTGTTTTCTTTTTGGTATATTTTAGTTTTTTGGGGAGGTCAAAGAACAAATGAATGAGAGTCGAAGCAATTGGTTGGAGAAATTAAATTATTAGTATCTCACCGTCTTAGCAAAGCTGATCAAGGTTTAATATTGGTTTGGAAATAGTAAGTGTGGGCACGGCTCCACCTCTTAGACGTAACGTTAAACATAGTCTTACTCTTTGAAGCATGGTTTAGGGGCAACTTAGCAGGGAATGGTGTTTCTTGGGCACAAGTGTGAACTTGGGTCTTACTTTCAGAATGATGGTTAGAGTGTGATTTAAAAGGGAAAAAGTGGCCTCCTATAATACTTAAGACTTAAAGAAAGAAGACAAAATTGGTGGTTTGAAATAAGAGGAGTGGAAAAGTAACCTCACATTCTGATCACTTAGTGGCTTCCATAAGTATAGCTAGGCTACAATTTAATCCCTACCTTCGTTGGAACACTAACTCTGATAGGGTTCCTACATAAAATGCTAATACTTCAATGGGCCATCCCGGTGGGAGAATGTGAGCCTCATTAAGCAAGGTCCCAAAACCTGCAAGCCTCGATGACGAGCGGTTGGTACAACAAGTTTGAGATAAAAACCTCAAGTTAATGCCTTAGGGGCGTCGCCACCTAAATAAAGCATGGATATACCACATATGTGTTTATACTCTCTAAGGTGTGTTGACTGTTTGGTGTTGGACCCTTATTCCAAACATAAATGGTTTTCATTTATAGCTGAGGTTGTGGTTGCTCAGCCCTTGGATCACTTTGGATGTTGATGGGAGAGATGGCTTCTCAACAGTAACTAGCATGTGGTCGACACCTGTCTTGGCTTTAGATTAGTCTAACTATACTACCTAGAGTAAGGTGCCATATGTCGCTTCGTTATTATCTATTTTAGGATACTTGAGTGTTCTTGAAAATATTTGGGGTCTGTTATTCTCAATATGCGCTGAGATGAACAGGGCTGTGATGTCGGTCTAGCATGTCCTTGTAGGTTTGAGCAGTCTGTTGACTTTGTACTTTCAAAATCATGTATAAAATCCCAGTAAATTAAAAAAAAAAAAAAATTATGAACTAACAAAACTTATCATGTTTATGTCCGACTAGGCAAATGAGTTGTGAAATGACGAATTTGACCTTACTATTTAATGTTAAATTAAAAGATGAAAACTATTATTTTTAAATTACAAAAATACCCATCAGTGAGTCTTCTTCATCTCTTTACTATTCATTTTATTTGAAGCACTTGGAAAACCATGCTTATATACACTTGTTAATTTTCAACAATTAATTTGAGATCACATCTTATATATATGTATGCATGTATATATATGTGTGTGTATGTGTGTGTGTATGCATATACAGTGAGAGATTCAAGTTTCTGTTTTTTTGGGGTTAAAAGATATTCAAGTTTCTCTCTAAGCGTGATTGTGCTTTAAGTATGAGCGATGCCCAAAAGAGGTTCAAGAACATTTGTTGGGAAATGTGCAAGTTTTAAAAACTTTTTGAGGGATTTTCATATATAAATCTTGATTAATCAAATAAAGGCAAGTTTTATGCAAAAATAAAATATGATGTATCATTCAATTAATAGATTGAATACTTACATCAAGGTTTGAGTAAACCTTAGATCTTTCCTCTAAATTGAATGTTCTCACTTATTGTAGATCCCTTTCTTAGGTGCCTCCTATTTGGATCTTCATTTTCTTGGTAATGATCTTACCTTTAAGAATCACCAATATACCTCGATGAATGACCTTGGAGGCAAGGCTTATGGTAGCCTTCTTTAGAAGAGAAAAACAAAACCCTAAAACTAGAGAAAGAAAATCTATTCTTTTTTCCTTCTTAAAAGTCTCACCTAAAATATACATGGACCCATGTATATATAGGCAAAATAAAGATAAGAAAAGGAAGTAATAAATCATTCTCCATCTCTAATTCAAATATCTTAATTCTAATAGGACTCCAATATCAACTTGGGTTTTGGGTGAGAATCGTTTGGGCTTACTATTTTCTTGGCTACTATAAATTAATAATTGGCCTGGTCCATTAAACCATGGACCCAATTCAATTAATTCATAAGTTAATTTTTACTCTACTAAAAGAAATTAATTGAACTCCAATTAAATAATAAATAATATCTAAGTCAATGTTGCACTTTAACCCCTCTATACATAATTAGTTATCGGATAAATAAAGTCATCAATCTTACTACTTAATTAATATATTTATTTTGGTACCTTTGATTATTTCCCACTCGATCACAATAAAACATTTGTTTGACAAAAATAATAATTTACTAAATAAATATATAGAAAACATTTTGTCAAAAACATACAAAGACCTTCGAATTTAATTTGTGATCAACCATAATCAATACAAAATAAATACAAGTAGCACTGATGCAAATATTGAGAATATAATTCTCTAACTATTAATTACATAACTACCCAAAGTGCCGATCTATTGATCCTGAAGTATCCACCGAACAAATCAAAGTAATTACTAATTAATAAAAGAGTTTATACTTCTCTCATGCTTAAGAGTCAAATGCCATGACAGTGATAGGGAACAATTGCATACGACGGCTCTCGCAATATATCTCAACCTAACGTGAATCCAGTTCAAGTCTTAGTTAATAATGAGTCCATCTATAATTACCAACTCTAAACAATTTATGACTACTATTTATATTCAAGTATTGATCGCCATCACATACATATATAACTATTTCTTGTAATCAAGTGGACAATATCAATTCCATATTGAATCGAAACATAATAAATTGAATTCACCAATTATATAAATCATAAATATTTTAGATATGTTAGGAACCTATGTCACTTTAATCCAAATAGGAATTTGCTATGCCATGGCATATAAATCCCAACAACTCCCACTTGCCCTCATAGTCAATTCGAATTGCATCTAACTCCAATGTTATCCAGGTGACGATCAAAACTATTGATCGATGATACCTTTGTTAATTGATGAACAAAGTTGTGTTCCAATGCAATATTTTAGCCACGAGTAAATTTTCTTGCCAGATAATATTATGTAGGACATGATACTTCCTTTTAGTGTACCATGTTCCTCTATGAAACCTTAGGTCATTGATTTAAACTACTTCTACATTAATATCACAATATAGCTCGATTGACAAACTAGTATGCTCCACAACCTCTAAATCAGTGAGATTAAACCAAAAGTCTTCCTTTGCTACCTTTAAGGCTGCAATGTACTCCACATTTAGGTTTGAGTCAGCAGTTGAAATCTGCTTAACAATCTATCAACTGATTTTCCTTCCATTGAGTGAACATACATTAAATCATGAACCTCATATTATCTAGATCTGATTGAAAGTCAAAACTAGCATACCCGACCGGGACCACATTGTAATGACCCGGGTTTTTATTCAACCCGGTGCGTCAGTGATGACCCGAACTGGGTCCAAGATGCGGAAGCAAAACATGAACAAGTCTATAGAGATGTATGTCATCCCTAAGACACAAGAACGATCTTCAGAGGAATCCAGTAACTCAGCAGAAGAAAGCCAGAGCTAGGGTTTCAAAACCTTTCAAGGAATGGATCAAGGGAAAAATGGTTATTTCAAACTAAAATAGGTGCCACCATGCACACCATTGGAAAGATAACGAAAAATTAACAAGAATGGACTCAAGAATCACTTGATTCGGAGTTCGGATGACAAAGATATGAGAATAGGACGAAGCGGCATCCTCCGACTTAGAGGTCCCATGACCCTATCTCACTAAAACCATTATAACTCTCACTATAGTTGGATTTTCAGGATGTGGTTGGTACCATTGGAAAACTTACTTCAATCTCTTGAATTTAGGCTCAAGAATGACCTAATTTGGACCTCAAATGAGCAAATTATGACCATTTGAAAATAAGTGATTGCTGCAGCCAAACTTAGTCGGCTCAGTTGGCAATTGAGTCTGCTGAGTTAGGCTGAGAGCAACTTAGTCGGCTGGGTTATGAACTGAGTCGGCTGAGTTAGGCTGAGAGCACCAAAATTGATGCCTAGATGAATCTAGTCGTCTCTTTTGTGAACTTAGTCGGCTGGGTTGATGAAAGAGTCGGCTAGGTTGATGAAAGAGCCAGCTCTTTTGGACTGAGGCATGCTGTAACAGCTTTTCTCCAAAAAAATTACAAAAAATGGAAACTGAGATGGAATTAGGATATTTGAGCCCAAGACGACATTTTCTAGAAAAAATACCGTGAAGAAATTACCCTTAAAATCACATTTTCTATGTGACGGAGTCGAGACCGGAATTTATTTCCCAAAAGAAAACCCCAAAATACCCTTAAACTAGATTATGCGAGAAAAATGACAAATGATTCAATAGAAGGCCCATTTCACCAAGGAGAGGGTTTTTCTCGAAAACGATCATGCACGCAGATGTAACTTACCTATTAGGACGCGCTACAATGATTCACGACTTAAAAATACTACCGATGCAAAATTTGAACTATCAAACCTCAAATGCTCGAAAAATATTCTTTAAGGACAAATTATGCAACAACTGGACTTAAATGCTTTCAAAAGACCGTTTGGCCTTTAGCCACACTTCATGCATACTAAATGAGACCTAGTGGATGTGCCGGAACACACTTTGCACCACCCGATTTGAAAATAAACCCTTAAAGGTTCGGATTTCACTATTTTAATGCAAAATATCAAACTAAAATGCAAAAATGAAAACAAAATGGTGTTTGGCCCTTGGCCACGCCTCATACATGATCATAGAGACCCTATAAAAGAAAAAGAATGGAATTCCCACACCTGATGCAAAAGTTATGAAACAATGACTTATGAATTTTCATTAACTCCATAATGAATCTTGAAAACGAAAGTGCATAGAATACAAGATACATGTCATTGGCCTCTGGCCTCATCATATACAACTTAAATACTATGAAAAGAGTGTAATTATGTACACTTTACATATTTAGAATAAAAAAATACTAGTTTTATACAAAAGACTACAACAATGGCATTTCATGCTAACATTTGCATGAAATAGAAACTTAAAAACTAGAAGCCATCCCAATGAACGACAAGCATCACGAACTAGTCTTCGTACCTGAACAAATCCCCCAGTAAATTTGGGGTGAGTAAACAAGTTTACTCATAGAGAATAA
Source organism: Cornus florida (assembly GCF_030987335.1). Classification (NCBI taxonomy): domain Eukaryota; kingdom Viridiplantae; phylum Streptophyta; class Magnoliopsida; order Cornales; family Cornaceae; genus Cornus; species Cornus florida. Next base: position 75,039,382 of record NW_026775573.1, on the reverse strand, counting down.
GCATGCATCGACTCGATTTCTTTCAGATTTTTAGACTAACATGAAACAATTCAAAAGGGTCATGCCACCTAATGTCTATGTCAAGATAAGACTCGAGGAGCATCCTAAGCTACCACAGAGTATAATTGTTAAGAATCATGATATACATACATGTATGAAACAAATCAAGGTTGGGATAATCCAAGGGACAAGACAAGTCTATAGTTTAACATAAATCATAATATCAATGTAATTGAACAAGGTTTGTAGTAGTTCATACAACACGATGAGAGGAATACTAGAATACAAGGATTTCATTATCAATACGATTGACATGATTGGGACATACCAATTAATACGACATGAATTATACATGAAACCAAGAATAAGCCATAATATCTATGAAATTTAACAAGGATGGAACATCCCATGAAACACGAAAAGAGTTATATATGAAATCAAGAACAAGGCATAATATCTATGTAAGTAAACAAGATTGGAGCATTCCACATACACGACAAGTTTAAATCTTTAAGGAATAGCAACTTGAAATTTAAAGAGTGAAATCAACTAATGTGGAAACTCGGATATCGCCTGGATTAAAACCGTACTCTTGGGATCACTTTAGGGCTACTAACCCATGGGTACCTTCCCCTAGTGCGCACTATAGTTGTAGAGGGACAATCCCCCGTACTAGAACTAAGTCCTAGCCATGTCAATTCTTGATTGATATCCCAAGTCGCAAAATCAACAAGTTGTGCAACCAAGAATATATATCAAGATACAAGTAATGCATTAAACCATATTTCATGCACAACCAAGATTTTGGAACACACAAGTCATGCCCTAAGTTCTCAACTATGATGGCATGTGAAATGTCAAGAAATCAGAGTGTACATCTATGTAGACTAGAACCAAGATATATAGCACAAGAAATCCATTGAAGTAAATATACCACAAGTATAAGATACATGATTCAATTACTTACTATACAACATATGTATAATTAAACCATTCCAAGACAATTGTGCATGTTCATTAAGCACATTAATGAAACCAAGATACAAGGGGTCTAGATATATGATGAAAAGCTAAAAGCTTCATAAAATACAAGTTACAACCATGTGAACTAAGTTCCATACAAGGAAGACAAGTAAATGTGAGTCTCAAACTTATCCAATTATACTCAATGTGATACACGTTAAGGAACATGTCAAAGAAATCACGAATACCAAGCTAGTGACTTAAACATGCTCATAGAACCATTGAATGGATTTTAATTAACTCATTTAATTAAAATCTCTAGATTTTGAAACTCGTCCAAATGATCTCAATTTAAAGTATGTTATACAACATGCCAAGACTTGATTTAAGAACACGATACGAGTACATTCCATGCAAGATACGGCCATGAGTATTAAACCTTAATACTAGAAAAAATAATAAATGAGAGGTTTCAAAACCTAATCAAATATTCCCAATTTAATATATGTGAATGTATATGGCATGCATATTAATAAAATGAAGCCGAAAATCCAATGGAGTGAATAGTGCACTCGGAATAAATTAATTAATCAATTTAATTAAATATCTCCAAATTTTAAAACATTTCCGATTACTCTCAATTTCACCTATGTTAAAGAGCATGCTAGGGCCTAATATAATATGCTAACACATATTGATTTCAAGCTAGTTAAGGCTACATGGATTAAATATTTACTCAAGATAAATATTAAATAAAATCTTCGTTACTTGTCCAAATGCTCTAAATTTAATATATGTCAATGATCATGTCAAAGGGTAATTTAATATCATGCCACATGTTTAAACAAAGTTATGAGCAACCGGGAAAATTAAATCTTACACAAAGAAATAATAAATCAAAGTTTCTAGATTTGATTCAAAAACATGTAAATGAGTTGTATAAGCATCACAAGCATGCAATATAACAAAAAAATAAATTATAACACCCCCTACCTCAATTTGAGATGAAAATCTCAAATCCTCACCGAAAGAAAAGTGCTCTGAATCCGACGATACCGAAGGGTTTTGTCGGGGACAACACGGTGAACAAGAATCCCTAGGAAGCCCCATGAAAATCACAACTTGACTTCAAATCCATACTCGAAAAATGGTCAGAAATGGGTTCTAATAAGGGGGAAAGGTAGAGCACGACAAGGCGAACAATAAACGTTAAAACCGAAGACTTTTCACTAAGGAAATCAAGTGGAGGAGAAGAAAGACTGAAGGCAGCCCCTTGAGCTCCCATGGCTACCGGCCAAGAGGGGGAAGAAGATGAAGAAATCTGACTTTTTGACTTAAGACTCCCCTATTTATAGAAAAATTCAAAAAGTGCCCTAAAAGGGTCCCGCCGGGTCTGGAAAATTGGAATTTGAGCAGACGCACTCAAATGACAAAACTATGTGAATGAAAATGATTCAAAATGATAAAATATGAATAATGGAAGAAACGGCGTCAAAAACTGAATCCCGATCAGAGAGATATTCCTCGAACAAGTTCGGCGGCAATTGGGGTCAGAAACCTTAAAATTGGAGAAAAACGAGCAGAAGGAAATTCTAAGAGTACACGACTTAACGAAATGTGAAAATGAATCCCGTATGAGGATCCAGGCTCAAAACGAGGTATTTTGCAATAACTTTCGTTAATTGCATAATGGCCCCTTCAAAAAGGGTTAACTGCACTAATGACCTAGAATGAAAATATCTTCCAAAAATATTTTCTTAAAAACCCCTAAAATAAAATATCTTCAAAAGATATTTATGAAAAACACCCCAAAAAAAGAAAAAGATTTTGAAGAACTGTGCATCCATGCCCCTATGGACACCGGGAGCAACTAAAGTACTTTCTTGCAAAAGTAAAGATACGTATTTCATGGAAACCACTCAGAATTAAGGCATGTGAAGTCAAAAACTAACTCTGAGCATGAAAAGTGAGGTTGTGCCAAAAAATGACAAATGGGGAAAAGACAGAATAGGGAAAAAGGACGAAATAGGAAAAATTACGAAAAGTGAATTGTGTCGAAAAAATTACGAAAAGTGAAGTGGAAACTAGAATGAAAAGGTCACTTGGTACCCTATAGCACCAATGACAACCAAATGAGAAAGATCTAGTTCAAACTTGACCATGTGTACTATAGAATGGGTCAAACAAGATAAACAATGTCCTGTGGGAACATTCAAATGAAGTTAACCTGTCTAGGTAACTAACCAAGCAAAACTTATAAGGTAGCTCTATTTCAGTTGACTGAAATGGAGCTTCGGTCTGCCGAAATGAGCCAGGAAAAGATGGGGAAATGAGCCTTCAGTTCGGTCCACCGAAATGATAAACCGGTCGACCAGTGTGTGGCTCGAGATAAAGAATGGCAACTGGAATTGAGTTTTCACTGTTCAATTAAAATTCAGAGGGCATCGGTTGACCGAAATAAGCCACCGGTCGACCGAAACAGGTCGAAAATGTGAAGAATGAACCTACTATGCACCAAAACTGAAAAAGAGACTTTAAGTCTCATTTGTATTCCCCATGGCATGATCAATTTACATTATATGCTAATCTGTGATGGTGTGAACATACACGCAAGTGTAATATGATATTTTAGACGTGCTACAATGGCCCATGGCCTTATTACATTTCATTTACAGAATTTGACATGCCAAACCTTCAAAGTTGATAAAAATACATTTTTAAACAAAACATGGTACCAAATGAGTACAAGTGCAATTACAAACATGTTTGGCCCTTGGCCTCATGTCATACACATCAATTACCTGACAAAAAGTGTACTTATGTACACCTTACATAGTTAAAACAAAAATACAACTTTTGTCATACAAGCTACAAATATGGTTTTATGCCAACATTTTGATGGAAATAGTACTTTAAGTCTACGAAACTTCCATGACATAATGCGCATCCCAAAACAAGATCCCTGTACCTGAAAAATATCTCCACTAAGTGGGTGAGTAACAAAAAGCTACTCATAGGAGATGAGCATGCATCGACCTAGCATTTTACAATTATATCACCTTAAGGTGAAACATGTTAAAGGGGCTTATGCCACCTAACGTCTATGTCATAATGAGACTTAGGGAGCACCATAAGCTACTCATGCAATTGAATTGAACAACGGCATACAAGTATACATGCTCAAATACACTAAACCATAATAAAAATATGATACATGACATACATGCCAAAGTACCCTAAATCATGGTAAACAAGTTATGTATTGTCTAAGCAAGCACATACAAACATACAATTAACGTGGAAAACTCATAAATCAAGTATACAGGCACAAGTATACTAAGCTAAATGAATTACGCATAAGACAAGCATACACGACTCAAGTATACATTATGAAGTCCGATTGCAAAAATCAAATATGTAATGCTTAAGTATACTATTTAGGGTTTAGATATACAACCAAGGATACAAGTTCAAGTATACTAAATGAGATCTAAATACACAAAACACGTATACAGTTTCAAGTATACTAAACAGGATTTAAATACCTAAGTAAGCGTTAATTCTCAAGCTACAAGTAATCCATGATTAACAACTTGAAATTAAATGCGAAATCAAATAGTGGAAAGACTAGGATCCTTGGCTGCAGACCAATTGAGTTATTCCGGGTTACTAGCCCGCAAGGTACTACCTAGTGCGCACATGTATAAGTTATTCCGGGTAGTTACGACCCACAAGGTACTACCTATTGCGCACTTTATATGACTTAGGAAACTCACGAATCCGTACTAGGGCCAGACCCTAGCTATCATATGAACATGATCCTTACAAGCCTCTAAAAATAATAAGTTCAAAACTTATGCAAAAATCAATAAGTTAAACCAAACTTATACATTTCAAATAATGTCTAGGAATCAATTACATGCACAAGTAAGGTTAAATCTACATAAACCATGTCCTAGAATTCAAGTCCAGATAGCATATGACGTATCAAGTTTCTATTATGCAATTTATACACAAAGCAAGAGTATTTTACAATAATTGAACCACATTACCATCCTAAGCCACAAGTACTAAATAAGCAATAATTTAGTAAGAAGCTCCCAAGGTAAGCAATTGTAATATTCTAACAAGCTATACACCTACACAAGATATATTTAAACGAGCTATTCAAGACAATGATATCACCTATTATGCTAAGTCAAATTACTATCTTTAGGGGCTACAAGTACTAATTCTACAACAATTTAATAGCATGCTCACAAAGTAATTAAACGGACTACATTTCAAGTAATTATCATCCTATTACCTCCAATATCAATTTAAGTGACTAACACACTTAAAACAAAATTAATTAAGCTAATTAATTAATTTTTCTCTAGATTTTCGAACATATCCAAATATCTTTAATTTAATATATGTTAAAGAACTCACCAAGGCCTACTTAAATATCACATTACAAGTTGATTTCATGCTTGATACAACTTTGTGAATTAATCTTTCATTAAGGATAAATATTAAATAAATTTTGCAATTCTTAATCAAATACCCCAAATTTAATATATGTTACATAACTCACCAATGCCTAATTTACTAGCATGCCACAATTTAATTCTAAATTATATACCATCATTAGAATTAAATCCTAAACAAAGAAAATAAATAAATTAAATTCTAAAAACTTGAACAAGGCATGCTCACAAGTTGTATATGCTTATAAAACAACCAATGCAACAATAATATAAACCTAAAACATCCCCTACCTTAATTGGTGATGAAAATCTCAAAAGCCTACCGAAAAAAAAGTGATCCGAATCCGACGATACCGAAGGGTTTTGTCGGGGACAACACGATCTACATGAACCCACAAGAAGCCCCATCAAAATCATAACTTGACTTCAAATCCAAACTCAAGAAACGGTCAGAAATGAATTCTAATAAATGGGAAAGGTAGAGCACGTCGAGGGGAACGATAAACGTTAAGGCCAAAGAGTTTCCACTAAGGAAATCAAGTGGAGGAGAAGAAAGAATGAAAGCAGCCCCTTGGGCTCCCATGGCTGCCGGCCAAGACAGTGAAGAAGATGTTGGAATTCTGACTTTTTGACTTAAGACCCCCTATTTATAGAAAATCTCAAAAAGTGCCCCGAAAGGGTCTCGTCAGGTCCGAAAAAGTAGATTTTTAGCGAACACGCTCAAACGGCAAAACTCTGTGAACAAAAAAGGTTCAAAATGAGGAAACATGAACAACTAAAGAAACAACGTCAAAAACCGAGTACCGAGCAGAGAGATATGCCCCGAACAATCTCGGCCGCAACTAGGTCCAAAAACCCTGAAACTGGAGAAAAATGGCCAGAAGGAAACTCTATGAGTACACGACTTGACAAAATGTGAAAATGAATCCTGTACAAGGATCCAGGCTCAAAACAAGGCATTTAGCAATAACTTTCATTAATTGCACAATGGCCCCTCCAAAAAGTGAAAACTGCACTAATAACCCAGAATGAAAATATCTTCCAAAAATATTTTCTTAAAAACCCCTAAAAAAAATATCTTCAAAAGATATTTATGAAAAACACCCCAAGAAAAGAAAAAGATTCTAAAGAACTGTGCATCCATGCCCCTATGGACACGGGAGCAACCAGAGTACTTTACTATAAAAGTAAAGATACGTATTTCGTGGAAACAACTTAGAATGAAGATACGTGAAGTCAAAAACCAACTCTGAACACAAGGAGTGAGGTTACGCCAACCAAGTGACAAATGGGGAAAAGACCAAATTGGGAGTAGGACAAAACATGGAAAAGGACGAAAAGTGAATAGTGTCGAAAAACAAAAAATGTGGAAATGACTCGGTCCTCAAAGGAAGTTGTCAATCCAAAGAAAAAAGTCTCAGAAACCATTTCTGAGCACTCAAGACGACATTAAACGATGAGAAACTGAATTCAGAAGAGAAATTTCAATGAAAAAAATTCATCCGTAAAATCCTGAAGAAAGAGGAAATGAAGGAAATGACCGGGTCATTACACTTGAGGCACTCTCGACCTTTGTAATTCCTACCAAGTGAAATAATTGTCTTGAAAATGCAAAAGCTTAGGGAATATGATGAAAAATAACTTCTTAGTTTACTAACAAATTTATTTATTTTTATTGGCAAGAATTACACATCACTCACATACTCACTTTACTCTTTGTAGATTCAGACCCTTATTATCCACTTTGGGAGGCAAACGTGATATAGCTAGGTGTAACGAGTAGGCGCTTGCCCATTTATCCAAAAGCTCAAGTTGTTGGGTAGTGCTGCATACTCACCCATTTATATCCAATCCCTTTCCTATCTAGATCCGATTTGTGACAAATTACTTTTGTTACGTTCTCCCCCACCCAAACTCGCAACACCCTCATTGAGGCTTGGACCACCTTGCCTACCCGGGCTACAAACTCGGACGCCCTCCGAGCTGGGCGCTTGGCAGGACACCAAATCAAGGACTGGGTTTGGCTCTAATACCAATTATAACGGCTGATCGTTTGCCCCTTTACCCAAAAACTCAAACTGTTGGATAGTGTTGCATACCCACCCATTTATACCCAATCACTTTCCTATCCGAATCCGATATGGGACAAATAACCTTTTGTAATATTCTCCCCCACCTGAACTTGCTACGGCATCGTTGCGGTCGGGCCACCCTGCTTACCCGGTGTGGCTCACCCGGACGCCTTCTGGGCTGGGCGCTTGGCGTGGCACCGGATCAAGGTCTAGGTTTGGCTTTGATGCCAACTGTAACGGGTGGGCGCTTTCCCATTTACCCAAAAACTTAAAATGTTGGTTAGTATTGCATATCTACCCATTTATATCTAATTAATTTGTTATCCAAATCCAATGTGGGACAAATGACCCCTTGTAACACTAGGCCAATAGGCTATTCATTGTAGAGGAAAATGACGTTCAAGAGCTTTTTTCTTTCTTTCTCCTCAAATTTAGGAGCCAACTCTACTTTTACATCATGTGGGCTTGATAACAATTTCAGACTTAACAAAAGATGTTTTCTTAAGCCCGACTCATAATGTGGGCCTTGGATAATTTATGAGCAGCATTATTGTCTAGGATGGATTGGTCAACGGGTCATTGGAATGGGCCTCTTATTTTTCAGCTACCTCTATTTTAATTACCTCTCTACTAAACTGCATGTATAAAAAATTGTACAGCTTCTCCAAAAATTATATGCTTTATTTTTTAAAGAAGAAAATTGTTATAAAAAATAAATAATTTCTCAAAAATAATTATCAGAAAATAAATTTGGTAATTTAGGCCTTTAGGCTTTAGTTGCCTAGATTATGTTTTTTTAATAGAATAACGTAAGAAAAATAGTTTGCAATACTTCTTATTTTTTAAATATATGGTACTCATATATCATAAGTAAAACTTTAACTAATATAAGTGCACTCATATGCATGTGGAGTTAATTGGCAAACCATATGAGAATACAAAGTGTCTAATAGGTGAGTTAGATTCTTTGTTGCCAATAATTAAACAAATTGGATTAATAGTTAAGGCTAGTATTGTCAAGAGTTGGCTAATATTCATTTACTAAGGTGGTGTTTCATATGAAAATGCAAGAGTATAAAGGAGTCATAAAGGTCCGAAGAAAAATAGATTGAGGTGGAAGATGATGTAAATCATAATAGCAAGTACAATGGAGAGTCATTCTCCTTCTTGAAGTACCATTCTCTTCTTTCTTTGTTACCTTCTTTCTTCTTTCTTAATGGAACTTCATTGCTACATGCAAGCTAGAAGGGAAATATATGGGCTCCTCCTACGTACTAAGGGGGAGAGAGAAAAGAAGTTAAAGCTTTTAGAATGTGTGTGTGGAGAGAGTGAGAGTATATTGGGTTGAAAGATACAATATGTCACATCCCGCTTCCTGCAAGCGTCAGATAAGCATCACCTCAAAACAAGATCCAAACAACATTATCTTACTTGACGTTTGATCATAAAGCACATTAACTACTCATAGCTCATAACCAAAAGTACATGTACTTTAAAAACATTAGCACAAGATACAATATGTCACACCCCGCTGGTGTGTTGTTTGCGCCGACCTACGGGCCAAGGGATCTCTTCGCTCAGCCTGGCGGTTGGTAGTGGACATGCAAGGACCGTTAAAGGTCACCCTGATCTATCTGCGGCCTCCTCACCTGAGCCGAAGAGAAGGTGTTTGTTAGTGCCTTATCAAATATTCCTATGGCAGTAGCCTCAATCTCCTCTGGGCAAGAGAAAGGGGCCAATTACTTGGTCGTGGTTTTACAGCGGGAGCGTCTGCGTGGTGCATCTGTGATCCGACTTCGAGGTGCTTTCAAAGAGTAGGAAATATGCCTCTCAAATGTCTTTTACGGCCCTCATCGTGCCAAAGGTCAGCGGTCCCATCAATTCTTTTGTTTTCTTTTTGGTATATTTTAGTTTTTTGGGGAGGTCAAAGAACAAATGAATGAGAGTCGAAGCAATTGGTTGGAGAAATTAAATTATTAGTATCTCACCGTCTTAGCAAAGCTGATCAAGGTTTAATATTGGTTTGGAAATAGTAAGTGTGGGCACGGCTCCACCTCTTAGACGTAACGTTAAACATAGTCTTACTCTTTGAAGCATGGTTTAGGGGCAACTTAGCAGGGAATGGTGTTTCTTGGGCACAAGTGTGAACTTGGGTCTTACTTTCAGAATGATGGTTAGAGTGTGATTTAAAAGGGAAAAAGTGGCCTCCTATAATACTTAAGACTTAAAGAAAGAAGACAAAATTGGTGGTTTGAAATAAGAGGAGTGGAAAAGTAACCTCACATTCCGATCACTTAGTGGCTTCCATAAGTATAGCTAGGCTACAATTTAATCCCTACCTTCGTTGGAACACTAACTCTGATAGGGTTCCTACATAAAATGCTAATACTTCAATGGGCCATCCCGGTGGGAGAATGTGAGCCTCATTAAGCAAGGTCCCAAAACCTGCAAGCCTCGATGACGAGCGGTTGGTACAACAAGTTTGAGATAAAAACCTCAAGTTAATGCCTTAGGGGCGTCGCCACCTAAATAAAGCATGGATATACCACATATGTGTTTATACTCTCTAAGGTGTGTTGACTGTTTGGTGTTGGACCCTTATTCCAAACATAAATGGTTTTCATTTATAGCTGAGGTTGTGGTTGCTCAGCCCTTGGATCACTTTGGATGTTGATGGGAGAGATGGCTTCTCAACAGTAACTAGCATGTGGTCGACACCTGTCTTGGCTTTAGATTAGTCTAACTATACTCCCTAGAGTAAGGTGCCATATGTCGCTTCGTTATTATCTGTTTTAGGATACTTGAGTGTTCTTGAAAATATTTGGGGTCTGTTATTCTCAATATGCGCTGAGATGAACAGGGCTGTGATGTCGGTCTAGCATGTCCTTGTAGGTTTGAGCAGTCTGTTGACTTTGTACTTTCAAAATCATGTATAAAATCCCAGTAAATTAAAAAAAAAAAAAAAATTATGAACTAACAAAACTTATCATGTTTATGTCCGACTAGGCAAATGAGTTGTGAAATGACGAATTTGACCTTACTATTTAATGTTAAATTAAAAGATGAAAACTATTATTTTTAAATTACAAAAATACCCATCAGTGAGTCTTCTTCATCTCTTTACTATTCATTTTATTTGAAGCACCTGGAAAACCATGCTTATATACACTTGTTAATTTTCAACAATTAATTTGAGATCACATCTTATATATATGTATGCATGTATATATATGTGTGTGTATGTGTGTGTGTATGCATATACAGTGAGAGATTCAAGTTTCTGTTTTTTTTGGGTTAAAAGATATTCAAGTTTCTCTCTAAGCGTGATTGTGCTTTAAGTATGAGCGATGCCCAAAAGAGGTTCAAGAACATTTGTTGGGAAATGTGCAAGTTTTAAAAACTTTTTGAGGGATTTTCATATATAAATCTTGATTAATCAAATAAAGGCAAGTTTTATGCAAAAATAAAATATGATGTATCATTCAATTAATAGATTGAATACTTACATCAAGGTTTGAGTAAACCTTAGATCTTTCCTCTAAATTGAATGTTCTCACTTATTGTAGATCCCTTTCTCAGGTGCCTCCTATTTGGATCTTCATTTTCTTGGTAATGATCTTACCTTTAGGAATCACCAATATACCTCGATGAATGACCTTGGAGGCGAGGCTTGTGGTAGCCTTCTTTAGAAGAGAAAAACAAAACCCTAAAACTAGAGAAAGAAAATCTATTCTTTTTTCCTTCTTAAAAGTCTCACCTAAAATATACATGGACCCATATATATATAGGCAAAATAAAGATAAGAAAAGAAAGTAATAAATCATTCTCCATCTCTAATTCAAATATCTTAATTCTAATAGGACTCCAATATCAACTTGGGTTTTGGGTGAGAATCGTTTGGGCTTACTATTTTCTTGGCTACTATAAATTAATAATTGGCCTGGTCCATTAAACCATGGACCCAATTCAATTAATTCATAAGTTAATTTCTACTCTACTAAAAGAAATTAATTGAACTCCAATTAAATAATAAATAATATCTAAGTCAATGTTGCACTTTAACCCCTCTATACATAATTAGTTATCGGATAAATAAAGTCATCAATCTTACTACTTAATTAATATATTTATTTTGGTACCTTTGATTATTTCCCACTCGATCACAATAAAACATTTGTTTGACAAAAATAATAATTTACTAAATAAATATATAGAAAACATTTTGTCAAAAACATACAAAGACCTTCGAATTTAATTTGTGATCAACCATAATCAATACAAAATAAATACAAGTAGCACTGATGCAAATATTGAGAATATAATTCTCTAACTATTAATTACATAACTACCCAAAGTGCCGATCTATTGATCCTGAAGTATCCACCGAACAAATCAAAGTAATTACTAATTAATAAAAGAGTTTATACTTCTCTCATACTTAAGAGTCAAATGCCATGACAGTGATAGGGAACAATTGCATATGACGGCTCTCGCAATATATCTCAACCTAACGTGAATCCAGTTCAAGTCTTAGTTAATAATGAGTCCATCTATAATTACCAACTCTAAACAATTTATGACTACTATTTATATTCAAGTATTGATCGCCATCACATACATATATAACTATTTCTTGTAATCAAGTGGACAATATCAATTCCATATTGAATCGAAACATAATAAATTGAATTCACCAATTATATAAATCATAAATATTTTAGATATGTTAGGAACCTATGTCACTTTAATCCAAATAGGAATTTGCTATGCCAGGGCATATAAATCCCAACAACTCCCACTTGCCCTCATAGTCAATTCGAATTGCATCTAATTCCAATGTTATCCAGGTGACGATCAAAACTATTGATCGATGATACCTTTGTTAATTGATGAACAAAGTTGTGTTCCAATGCAATATTTTAGCCACGAGTAAATTTTCTTGCCAGATAATATTATGTAGGACATGATACTTCCTTTTAGTGTACCATGTTCCTCTATGAAACCTTAGGTCATTGATTTAAACTACTTCTACATTAATATCACAATATAGCTCGATTGACAAACTAGTATGCTCCACAACCTCTAAATCAGTGAGATTAAACCAAAAGTCTTCCTTTGCTACCTTTAAGGCTGCAATATACTCCACATTTAGGTTTGAGTCAGCAGTTGAAATCTGCTTAACAATCTATCAACTGATTTTCCTTCCATTGAGTGAACATACATTAAATCATGAACCTCATATTATCTAGATCTGATTGAAAGTCAAAACTAGCATACCCGACCGGGACCACATTGTAATGACCCGGGTTTTTATTCAACCCGGTGCGTCAGTGATGACCCGAACTGGGTCCAAGATGCGGAAGCAAAACATGAACAAGTCTATAGAGATGTATGTCATCCCTAAGACACAAGAACGATCTTCAGAGGAATCCAGTAACTCAGCAGAAGAAAACCAGAGCTAGGGTTTCAAAACCTTTCAAGGAATGGACCAAGGGAAAAATGGTTATTTCAAACTAAAATAGGTGCCACCATGCACACCATTGGAAAGATAACGAAAAATTAACAAGAATGGACTCAAGAATCACTTGATTCGGAGTTCGGATGACAAAGATATGAGAATAGGACGAAGCGGCATCCTCCGACTTAGAGGTCCCATGACCCTATCTCACTAAAACCATTATAACTCTCACTATAGTTGGATTTTCAGGATGTGGTTGGTACCATTGGAAAACTTACTTCAATCTCTTGAATTTAGGCTCAAGAATGACCTAATTTGGACCTCAAATGAGCAAATTATGACCATTTGAAAATAAGTGATTGCTGCAGCCAAACTTAGTCGGCTCAGTTGGCAATTGAGTCTGCTGAGTTAGGCTGAGAGCAACTTAGTCGGCTGGGTTATGAACTGAGTCGGCTGAGTTAGGCTGAGAGCACCAAAATTGATGCCTAGATGAATCTAGTCGTCTCTTTTGTGAACTTAGTCGGCTGGGTTGATGAAAGAGTCGGCTAGGTTGATGAAAGAGCCAGCTCTTTTGGACTGAGGCATGCTGTAACAGCTTTTTCTCCAAAAAAATTACAAAAAATGGAAACTAAGATGGAATTAGGATATTTGAGCCCAAGACGACATTTTCTGGAAAAAATACCGTGAAGAAATTACCCTTAAAATCACATTTTCTATGTGACGGAGTCGAGACCGGAATTTATTTCCCAAAAGAAAACCCCAAAATACCCTTAAACTAGATTATGCGAGAAAAATGACAAATGATTCAATAGAAGGCCCATTTCACCAAGGAGAGGGTTTTTCTCGAAAACGATCATGCACGCAGATGTAACTTACCTATTAGGACGCGCTACAATGATCCACGACTTGAAAATACTACCGATGCAAAATTTGAACTATCAAACCTCAAATGCTCGAAAAATATTCTTTAAGGACAAATTATGCAACAACTGGACTTAAATGCTTTCAAAAGACCGTTTGGCCTTTAGCCACACTTCATGCATACTAAATGAGACCTAGTGGATGTGCCGGAACACACTTTGCACCACCCGATTTGAAAATAAACCCTTAAAGGTTCGGATTTCACTATTTTAATGCAAAATATCAAACTAAAATGCAAAAATGAAAACAAAATGGTGTTTGGCCCTTGGCCACGCCTCATACATGATCATAGAGACCCTATAAAAGAAAAAGAATGGAATTCCCACACCTGATGCAAAAGTTATGAAACAATGACTTATGAATTTTCATTAACTCCATAATGAATCTTGAAAACGAAAGTGCATAGAATACAAGATACATGTCATTGGCCTCTGGCCTCATCATATACAACTTAAATACTTTGAAAAGAGTGTAATTATGTACACTTTACATATTTAGAATCAAAAAATACTAGTTTTATACAAAAGACTACAACAATGGCATTTCATGCTAACATTTGCATGAAATAGAAACTTAAAAACTAGAAGCCATCCCAATGAACGACAAGCATCACGAACTAGTCTTCGTACCTGAACAAATCCCCCAGTAAATTTGGGGTGAGTAAACAAGTTTACTCATAGAGAATAAGCATGCATCGACTCGATTTCTTTCAGATTTTTAGACTAACATGAAACAATTCAAAAGGGTCATGCCACCTAATGTCTATGTCAAGATAAGACTCGAGGAGCATCCTAAGCTACCACAGAGTATAATTGTTAAGAATCATGATATACATACATGTATGAAACAAATCAAGGTTAGGATAATCCAAGGGACAAGACAAGTCTATAGTTTAACATAAATCATAATATCAATGTAATTGAACAAGGTTTGTAATAGTTCATACAACACGATGAGAGGAATACTAGAATACAAGGATTTCATTATCAATACGATTGACATGATTGGGACATACCAATTAATACGACATGAATTATACATGAAACCAAGAATAAGCCATAATATCTATGAAATTTAACAAGGATGGAACATCCCATGAAACACGAAAAGAGTTATATATGAAATCAAGAACAAGGCATAATATCTATGTAAGTAAACAAGATTGGAGCATTCCACATACACGACAAGTTTAAATCTTTAAGGAATAGCAACTTGAAATTTAAAGAGTGAAATCAACTAATGTGGAAACTCGGATATCGCCTGGATTAAAACCGTACTCTTGGGATCACTTTAGGGCTACTAACCCCTGGGTACCTTCGCCTAGTGCGCACTATAGTTGTAGAGGGACAATCCCCCGTACTAGAACTAAGTCCTAGCCATGTCAATTCTTGATTGATATCCCAAGTCGCAAAATCAACAAGTTGTGCAACCAAGAATATATATCAAGATACAAGTAATGCATTAAACCATATTTCATGCACAACCAAGATTTTGGAACACACAAGTCATGCCCTAAGTTCTCAACTATGATGGCATGTGAAATGTCAAGAAATCAGAGTGTACATCTATGTAGACTAGAACCAAGATATATAGCACAAGAAATCCATTGAAGTAAATATACCACAAGTATAAGATACATGATTCAATTACTTACTATACAACATATGTATAATTAAACCATTCCAAGACAATTGTGCATGTTCATTAAGCACATTAATGAAACCAAGATACAAGGGGTCTAGATATATGATGAAAAGCTAAAAGCTTCATAAAATACAAGTTACAACCATGTGAACTAAGTTCCATACAAGGAAGACAAGTAAATGTGAGTCTCAAACTTATCCAATTATACTCAATGTGATACACGTTAAGGAACATGTCAAAGAAATCACGAATACCAAGCTAGTGACTTAACCATGCTCATAGAACCATTGAATGGATTTTAATTAACTCATTTAATTAAAATCTCTAGATTTTGAAACTCGTCCAAATGATCTCAATTTAAAGTATATTATACAACATGCCAAGACTTGATTTAAGAACACGATACGAGTACATTCCATGCAAGATACGGCCATGAGTATTAAACCTTAATACTAGAAAAAATAATAAATGAGAGGTTTCAAAACCTAATCAAATATTCCCAATTTAATATATGTGATTGTATATGGCATGCATATCAATAAAATGAAGCCGAAAATCCAATGGAGTGAATAGTGCACTCGGAATAAATTAATTAATCAATTTAATTAAATATCTCCAAATTTTAAAACATTTCCGATTACTCTCAATTTCACCTATGTTAAAGAGCATGCTAGGGCCTAATATAATATGCTAACACATATTGATTTCAAGCTAGTTAAGGCTACATGGATTAAATATTTACTCAAGATAAATATTAAATAAAATCTTCGTTACTTGTCCAAATGCTCTAAATTTAATATATGTCAATGATCATGTCAAAGGGTAATTTAATATCATGCCACATGTTTGAACAAAGTTATGAGCAACCGGAAAAATTAAATCTTACACAAAGAAATAATAAATCAAAGTTTCTAGATTTGATTCAAAAACATGTAAATGAGTTGTATAAGCATCACAAGCATGCAATATAACAAAAAAATAAATTATAACACCCCCTACCTCAATTTGAGATAAAAATCTCAAATCCTCACCGAAAGAAAAGTGCTCTGAATCCGACGATATCGAATGGTTTTGTCGGGGACAACACGGTGAACAAGAATCCCTAGGAAGCCCCATGAAAATCACAACTTGACTTCAAATCCATACTCGAAAAATGGTCAGAAATGGGTTCTAATAAGGGGGAAAGGTAGAGCACGACAAGGCGAACAATAAACGTTAAAACCGAAGACTTTTCACTAAGGAAATCAAGTGGAGGAGAAGAAAGACTGAAGGCAGCCCCTTGAGCTCCCATGGCTACCGGCCAAGAGGGGGAAGAAGATGAAGAAATCTGACTTTTTGACTTAAGACTCCCCTATTTATAGAAAAATTCAAAAAGTGCCCTAAAAGGGTCCCGCCGGGTCTGGAAAAGTGGAATTTGAGCAGAAGCACTCAAATGACAAAACTATGTGAACGAAAATGATTCAAATGATAAAATATGAACAATGGAAGAAACGGCGTCAAAAACTGAATCCCGATCAGAGAGATATTCCTCGAACAAGTTCGGCGGCAATTGGGGTCAGAAACCTTAAAATTGGAGAAAAACGAGCAGAAGGAAATTCTAAGAGTACACGACTTGACGAAATGTGAAAATGAATCCCGTATGAGGATCCAGGCTCAAAACGAGGTATTTTGCAATAACTTTCGTTAATTGCATAATGGCCCCTTCAAAAAGGGTTAACTGCACTAATGACCTAGAATGAAAATATCTTCCAAAAATATTTTCTTAAAAACCCCTAAAATAAAATATCTTCAAAAGATATTTATGAAAAACACCCCAAAAAAAGAAAAAGATTTTGAAGAACTGTGCATTCATGCCCCTATGGACACCGGGAGCAACCAGAGTACTTTCTTGCAAAAGTAAAGATACGTATTTCATGGAAACCACTCAGAATTAAGGCATGTGAAGTCAAAAACTAACTCTGAGCATGAAAAGTGAGGTTGTGCCAAAAAATGACAAATGGGGAAAAGACAGAATAGGGAAAAAGGACGAAATAGGAAAAATTACGAAAAGTGAATTGTGTCGAAAAAATGAAAATGCGGAAATGACTCGGTTCTCAAAGGAAGTTGTCAATTCGAACGAAAGAGTCCCAGAAACCATTTCTGAGCACTCGAGATGACACTCAGTAACAAGAAACAAAACTCAGAAAAGAAAATTAAACGGAAAAAATTTATCCGTAAAATTTCAAAAAAAAGAAAGGGAGTCAAATGACCGGGTCATTACACACATCATCACATCCATAAATAAGTATGAGATCATTGGTTCTCCTAAGATACTTAATGATATTTTTCACAACAGATCAGTTATCAAGTCCAGGATTGGACTGATATGCTCTGACTATCCCTATATTGTAGCGGATATCATGTTTGGTATAGACCATGACATATATGAGAATCCCACATGCCAAAGCATATTATTCTACTCTCATTTGCTCAATCTCCTCTACTAGTCTTAGAAAACTACTTAGTAGATAGAGCAATCCGTGTCAATAAAGCAAGAACTCATTCTTTGAGTTTTGCATACCAAACTGGTTAAAACTTTTTCAATGAAGAATTGTTAGGATAAACCTATTTTCCTTTTATTCTGATCTTGCAAAAGCCTGATCCTAAGAATATAGCTTACATCTTGAAAATCCTTCATTTCAAATAATTGAACAACTACCTCTTTTAAGATGACAAAGCTTCCAATTCATTCTAAATGAGTATAATGTCATCAATATATATAGAATTAGAAAAAAGAATGACATTACCCTGTACAGACATGGTTTATTCACTAAAAATTCTTCTGGTATCCTTTTGTAGATTAACTTGTCTTCCATAGGTATCACCCTACAAGAAAGTTCTACAAGATCCCAGATATTATTAGAATACATAGATTCTAACTCTGATTTCATAGCAACTTGCCAAAACAATCTGTATCCATATCAGTTCATGCTTCCGTGTAGCTTACTAGGTCGATCTCATGTTTAACAAGGATGTCTATAAAGGTCTCACCTAAAACCTAATTTTGTCAGATTGGATGATAATCCTCCCACTACAACAATATATCGATGCAGGAATCTGTGTACTAGATGATGTTGATGTATCAATAAGGAATTCATATATAATTCTTAATCTCTATAGTAAGTGATTTCATTTGTGGTACATCTGGTATTCCTACTATATTCTCTAACATTATGGTACTAGATATGTAATTCATAATATGATTCTCCTATAGATAAACAGTGAGTGTAAATAATCAACTTTTATCATTGAGATCATAAAATAATCTATTCTAGTTCCTTTATAGTAGCCATCAAATTAAGCATGCCTATGATTTGCTTCCAACTTACTTGTCCATATCAAGCACATATGTGCAAGACTACCCCATTGATAAGCGCCGAATATTGCATATTCAAGCACCCTTATTTGCATTAGTTAAGTCCATTAGCTGATCATATTGTATATATTAGCTTCATTTGCATGTTTTTGTTTACTTTCAGGTTGGTGCCCCAAAGATAGTTAAAAATGAGGCTTTGTTGAGTTCTTGAAAAATCAAAGCATGCCGTTGCCGGGGACCTTCATTTTGGCCAAGCTAGTGATCCATTGAACTCATGGTTATCCCTGCAAAAAGCGCTAAGGACGATGATCGCTTCATCGGGCCGAGCCAAAATTAGTTCATGAAGCAAAGTGGTGACCAAAGCTGCTGTATTGCGGGCGCCCGCTAAAACACCCAGAAACTTTGTAAAAATACGGGGCCCCGCTAAGTATTGTAGGCCCCCACCGTATGCCACCATCGACCTCCTTTGACACCTCGTGGGCGCCTGCCATTCTGTAGACAAGATAGCATAACCCTCTTTATTTCACCTAATGTTATCCCCTTAATTGGGGGGATTGCTCTGCACTTCTCTAGGAGTTTTGGACCACAAAAATGGAGTGGTTGGAAGGCTATAGTGGATTATTAGAGTCTTGATACAATGTATTTTTCATATCTCATTTTTGGAGGATATTTCTAGTGAGAGAAAGATTGTGTTCAAGAGGGTTTGTGTTGTTCTTGGCCTCTAGGTGTGAAAATGGAAAGGTTGGCCATCTCTATTCCTTCCTCCCTTGCTTCTCTGGGTAACTAACTCCCTTTCTAGGGAGGTGATGAAGCCCCTCCTTGTAAGCATGCCTTAGTTTTAGTTTATTTTGGGGAATGATGTATATATGTGGTTGTTTCATAATCTAGAGCTTTGCACTTGATATAATGGACCTAAACTTCTAAAAATGATCATGTCGAATCTATTATCTTGTCTTAGATTGTATGTTCTCATGGTTGTATGGCTTGCATTTTCATAGTGACAATGAAAATAAGATTGTTGAATGGTTTTAATGGCATGTTGTTTGAGAAGCTTGATAGTTCATGGCTTAGGTCCTTCCTTTGATGGTCTATTTTTGATTTTTAACTTTATGTGCTTTTATCATTTGATTAAAGGTTTGATAATCTCTAGCTTAGTGAGCATGTATAAGGCTACACCCTAGTTTAGGTAGTTAAAGCATGTAAAACTTTGATAGGTTATTCTTGCCTTTTAATTTCATGATTTTCTTGAGGATAATGTAGCAACCATGTGTTGCTACATATCATGGCCACTTATATATATTGTTTTCCCAAGTTAATCATAATCTAGCATGTTTATAGGGTTGGTAGTTGATTCACTTCCCTAATCCTCTCTACTTAAGTTTCTTTCCTCCTAATTTCCTTCAATTTATTGTTTTATGCAATCTTTAATTCCAAGTTTCCAAGTGACAAATCAAACAAAAACTCTACACCTCCTTCATTAAACTAAAAGTGATTTTACAATCTTGGTTGCCATAAACTAGCAATCCCTGCTGTTCGATTTACTCGTACAATAGCCCTATTTTACAATGATTTATACTATTGCAAAGGGTTGATTATAAATATAATTGACACCACCGATCACCCATATGTGCATGTGATTCAAACTAAGATTTAGTTTAAAATAAAGCTCAAAAAGTATCATTGAGATAGACTAAGATGAAATGCAGTTCATAACGTGCATCGATATCGTTAAGGCTAAACTATAAAATAAAAGAAATAATGAAGCATATCAAATCATAGATTTAACCATGTTAAGTAGAATTCTGTTATTTCTATTCGACACCTCATTTCATTGAGTGTCAATTGCGAAAAACTGGTACACAACACTCTCATTGACTATATAGTCTTTGCATTATCCCAAGAAATACTCATATCCAGATCGAAGTATTTTGATAAGTTTACCTAATATGTGTTCCATATCAGTCTTGACATTCTCGGAATATACCAAAGTTTAAGACTTATGTCACATCAGGTAAATTTATTCAAAACGCGAGTAATCTTGCTTGGATGTTCATAAGACCACACATGTCAGTGTGTACCAACTTCAATTGTTCTTTATGTCTATTTCATTTGGCTGATTAAAGCCCTTAGAGTTATCTATCTTTCAAAACAGGATTCACAAGTTTGGTTTAGGCTCCCCTTCCTTACTAGGTAATAAACCTTCTTTGACCAATCTTTGAATTCCATTTTGAATGATTATAATCCAATAATAGACACTAAAAATACAAGGAGTCAAGAGTAACAAATATTCTCTTAACATTCAACCTAAAAGATGCAACATTAGTTTCTACATCCTGCAAATATTAAGAGCTTGTGGTTATAGTATATTAACCATCTTTCAATGCACCAGAAGCAATCGTATATCTATTCAATTTTATAAAAGTAGTTTTACCAAAAGTAATAGTACAATTTTTATAAACTAAAAGTGAAAGAAGAATGAGATTACATCTAACATCTGTGCATAAAGATAGTTATCTAATACTAATATCTCCATACTCTCTAATTTCAAATGTAATACTCCCACTAACTTAGCTATAACCTTGGCATTAGGTCAAAAGACAAATATATATCCATATCATCAAGACTTCTGGATTCCTGAAATCCTTGCAACGAATTTGCAAATATGTTTAGTGGCTCCAGAATCTATCCATCAGGAATTAATAGATACAACCACATAACATGGCTCAATAATTAAGTACACATTTACCTATGCCACGTTGTTGCTTAGACAATTTGTCCTTTAGTGTCTTAGTTAGCCGCAAAAGAAACAGTTTCCTTCGCCCTCAACATACACTACCTTATATCCTTTAATTTTTTGGATTCTCATGTTTTGTGCTAGCCTAGTCCTATTGTCATCCTTCTTCTTTTACTTTGCCCATCCACTTGAGTCTAGAAGAAGATGGTATAGACTAGGTTAGATTGATAGGAACGCCCATACTTGTTAATTATCCCTTCATATGTTACCAACTTTATAAGAATATCAGCGAGTGTGAACTCAAACTGATTCCGTATTTAGTTCATTCTAAAAGAGTTGAACGAGTTTGGTAACAAGGCAATAATTATGTCAATTTGAAACTTACCACCCAAGTCAGCCCTATTGACATCGAGTTAATTTTATAAATAATAAACAATCATTTTCAAAATAGGATCTTTTATTGGAGTTCCTTAGGCTATCTCAATGGTATTCAAGTCTGACACAGTACTAAAATATACACTCTATCTAATCTCACTAAAACATCTCATTAAGATATAATATGATGCTTGAAGTAAATAAAATAATACAAATATTAGCTTTGGAGCATATTCAAGATAAACTCTAGAATATTGCACCGAACCATATCATTCGTCTTATTTCACTTATTAAAAGCATTAATGTTCTCTTAGGTATCTTAAAGTAAAAAGGATTAGGTATCGGAGTAGTAAATACATTTTGTACCCTTACATTGTGAGTAAAATATCTAAGTTTCATTTCCAGTCTGTATAAATGAGGTCCAATTGCATTGAATATATTTAGCAAGCAGATTAAATAGATTAGATATAAAATCTGAATATAAATGTATTCATACAATAAATAAGGTGAATTATTAATACTATCATACATATTTAAAATTAAAATGAGTTTGTCAATCACATAGTATAATAAATCTTAATAGAATAGGAGTTCATTATCACTATTGGTGAACACTCCCTTTTAATTAATGCGGGTCCCTCAACTTCGTAACATAATAAATCACACAATCAATACGTCAATAATTTATCCTGATGGAAAAGTTTATTATTACTATTGTTGAGATTCATTTGCTATTAGATGAGCACTTCCATTAAAATAATAATATGTGGGTCCCTTAACCACTGCATGAAAAATCAGATAACCAATACGCCAATAACTTATTCGGCTGGCGAAGTTCATTATTGCTATTGGCGGACAAATCCCATTATTTCTATATCTCTTAAGACAATGCCTTGTCTATCTATATGAAATGATTACCGATTATGTTTAGCCTTTATAAAATCACTTAGTGTAGACCACTCCGCTGGGGAACTAACACTATTAATTTTAGATTAAGTGTATAACATTATTAATGTTCCAACGAAAAATAAAATATTAAATATATTGCCATTATAATCTATACTCTTTAAATCATGCGTATGGCCTTATTTTTTAAGATTTAATTACAATGGATATTTAATATTTTTATTTTCATGAGACAATCATTCTTGTAATTTTTAGACTCTTCAAATCATGCGTGGGGCCTTATTTTTGAAGATCTAATTACAATGGTTATAATAACGAAGGGTATAGGGTAATGTATAAAAATTTCCGCTCTCACTCAATTTTTAATCATTCATAATTAGGGTTTTCAATTTATTCATTTACATGATATAATGCATGCAAAACGCCTTGATTTTAATCCAATTAAATTAAGAAAATATTTGGACTTTAAATGATTCACTAATATTTAATATGAGGCACACCTTTTAAAAAAATTAAAATAATTTTTCAAAAATAATTTTCCATTCCCCTTTAAATGCTCTCTAATTAATTAGTAATCAAATCCAATTAATTTTCATAATTTAATTAATATAAATCAAGTCATTTAGATAAAACTCATGGATCCAATGCATGAATAATAATAATTAGCAATTATATATTTCATGTATTTCATACATCACATAAATAAATAAATGACAGATAAAGCAAATAAAATAGTCAATGGATTTAACTTTTAACATTTAAAAACTAAATAACTATTGCACAATGGCCATTATAGGCTTGTGCACACCTTTAGGAGGCTAGAACCCGGACCACGCGCCACCGCACACCCCTACGCACCTGGACAGGTAAAACTGTGCATGGGACGTGCCCGGAAAGTGAACAACACATCCCCACGCGCTGGCCCACGCTAGGGGAGTTGCAGGGAGTCCCTACGCGCTGCCACACGCTGGGGAGGTCAGCAGCTAAGCCCCATGCGCCTGCATGCGTCTAGAGTTCTTGTAATGCCTGGCGCATGGTCTTCATGCGCCAACTGATTGGGGTATGCCTTGGGCGCACCGTAGGCGCTGCTGCATGGGATTATTCTTAGCTGCCATCCTACGGCTGCTAGTGTGGGTGCACTGAGTGCTGCTATGCCACACCATACTAAATCGGCCGGCCTAAACTCCAGCGCTGCCGTTGCCGGCGGCAGCGCTCCGGCCACCGGACAAACTCGAGAAATTTCCAAAAAAATATAAAAAAATTTCAGAAAATTAAATTAAGCCAAAAAAATTCCAAAAAAATTCCAAAAAATTTTAAAAAAATTCCAAAAAAATCCTAAAGCCTAATTTAACCCTCTTGGACCTTCTTGAAGCTTTATAGCATTCTTTGATGAAAATTACATGATTTTAAATAAATTTTACAATTTGAAATACAATGAAAAAAATAAAATTATATCATTGAACTTTCAAATGGTTAAATCAAAGCTTTAATTACATTCATTCAAAGATAAAATTACATTCAATTAACCTATAAGCTTCATCCATGGCCAAACATACATCAATATCATCAACTCACAAATATATATACATCATGATTATATATAAATATATACATATGCATAGAATAAATTTGGATCCATGAATGATGATTTTCTTCAATAAAAAATATGAACTCTATACATGAATCAAATCTATCTCTGATACCACTATTGGGAAACATGCAAGTTTTAAAAACTTTTTGAGAAATTTTCATACATAGATCTTGATTCATCACATAAAGACAAGTTTTATGCAAAAATAAAATATAATGTATCATTCAATTAATAGATTGAATACTTATATCAAGGTTTGAGTAAACATTATATCTCTCCTCTAAAGTGAATGTTCTCACTTATTGTAAATCCCTTTCCTAAATGCCTCCTACTTGGATCCTCATCTTCTTGGTAATGATCTTACCTTTAGGAATCACCAATATACCTCGATGAATGACTTTGGAGGCAAGGCTTGTGGTAGCCTCCCTTAGAAGAGAAAAACAAAATCCTAAAACTAGAGAGAGAAAATCTATTCTTTTTTCCTTCTTAAAAATCTCACCTAAAATATATATAGACCCATGTATATATAGGCAAAATAAAGATAAGAAAATGAAACAATAAATCATTCTCCATTTCTAATTCAAATATTTCAATTCTAATAGGACTCCAATATCAACTTGGGTTATGGGTGAGAATCCTTTGGGTTTACTATTTTTTTGGCTACTATAAATTAATAATTGGCCTGGTCCATTAAACCATGGACCCAATTCAATTAATTCATAAATTAATTTCTACTTTACTAAAAGAAATTAATTGAACTCTAATTAAATAATGAATAACATCTAAGTCAATGTTACACTTTGACCCCTCTATGCATAATTAGTTATTGGATAAATAAAGCCATCAATCCGACTAATTAATTAATATATTTATTTTGGTACCTTTGATTATTTCCGGCTCGATTACAATAAAATATTTATTTGACAAAAATAATAATTTACTAAATAAATAAACAGAAAATATTTTGTCAAAAACATACGAAGGTCTTCGAATTTAATTTGTGATCAACCATAATGAATACAAAATAAATACAAGTAACACTGATGCAAATATTGAGAATATAACTTTCTAACTATTAATTACATAACTACTTAAAGTGCCGACCTATGGATCCCGAAGTATCCGCCGAACAAATCAAAATAATTACTAATTAATAAAAGAGTCTATACTTCTTTCATGCTTAAGAGTCAAATGCCATGACAATGATAGGGAACAATTACATACGACGGCTCTAGCAATATATCTCAACCTAACGCGGATCCAGTTCAAGTCTTAGTTCATAATGAGTCCATCCATAATTACCGACTCTGAACAATTTATGAGTACTATTTATATTCATGTATTGATCGC
This sequence comes from Cornus florida, assembly GCF_030987335.1. NCBI lineage: Eukaryota > Viridiplantae > Streptophyta > Magnoliopsida > Cornales > Cornaceae > Cornus > Cornus florida. The sequence goes on along the minus strand of NW_026775573.1, from coordinate 75,013,544 downwards.
CATTACATACCTATGTAAATATTTCTTGTAATTAAGTGGACACTATGAATTCCATAATGAATTAAAACATAATACATTGAATTCATTAATTATATAAATCATAAATATTTTAAATATATCATGACCATATTTTACTTTAATCCAAATAAAAATTTGTTATATCAAAGCACATAAATCCCAACACATTCAATTGCAGGTTTTGGGTTTCATTTAGTTTCAATGCCATTATTGCTCTTGGGTTCGATTTTTTGGTTTTTTTTGGTTTCTTTTACTTTCAGTATCATTATTGCTCATGCCTAGCTACCAGCTATTAAAACACGACTTCAAATGTCAAGCTTTAATTATTCACTAGTAATGACACTAAGAGTCACTTTAACACAAGGAAACATAACGCACTCAAAACCAGATTAAATTGCAAGACACAAATTAACAAAACCATATCAAATTTCGTAGACACAAAATATATATATATATATATACACACACACGCACAAAATAGGCATCGTGCGGAGGTCAGAACCACCAGCGATCTTCCCCTGAGCTCTGGAAGGTAGGAGTGTTCGAAGATTCGAATCTACTCAAAAACAAACACGCACACACTTCCAAGATCGGAACAAAATGACATATCACACATGAACAAACAAAAAAGAAAAGTAATAATGATCCGGTGAAAATTTGGTTGCTCTGCAATTTTAATGGAAAACTGACTGGAAGTGGCCGAAAAATCTCTGGACTATGACCAGCCAGTGACTGGATTATTGCAGGAGATTAGAGAGAGAGTGTGAAAGGAAGAGAGTTGTACAGAAGGGAGATGAATATCGATGATGGAGCGCTGACTATAATCAAGAGGTCGTTGAACCCATTTCTTATAATGGGAGTTGCCTGTTGATTGGGTGTATGGTGCTAGGATTGAGTGTGGTGTTTGGTTTGGATATACATATGTATATAACCATGGGGTTTTGGGTTGATGGATGTAGTTTTAGAGCGGGAAAGGTGAAAGTTTTAGAGAGAGACGTGGAGCAGACTATTTCATTTAAAAGGGTATTTTTGTAATTTTAAATAAAATAATAATTTACATTAAATAGGAGTATTAAGTTTGTCATTTCATAACACATGTACTGGACAGATACCAATATGGGGTAATACGATATGTTTTATTAGTTTGAGAGGTTTTTTAATTATACTAGAGATATATTGTGTGATTTTGATAGTACATTGGGGTTTATGATTTTAATCCTGAATGAAAGTCGAAATAAAGAGTATGGTCTAATGGAAAAAAATGTAAATCATGCTTTGGGGGAATACTCGAGAGAGTCAATATCTTTTCATACGTGGAGTGACTATGTAGCTAAGTAAGTGTGATATTTGGAATGTTTATTTGCTTGAGATAACTTAAACTTGTTTTAATTTAATTTAATTTTTTTATATTTTTTAATGTAGTGTTTGCATACACTTTGGTTTCATCAATTGAATTTTTATCTTTTTGTCCATTTCTCTATATTATATTTGTTGTTACGTAGACACAAGAGGGGGAATAAGAGACAGGTTTGTTTGGATATCTTAAATGGAAGATATAGTTATTAATGTATTACATAATCACCATCTCAAGGGGAATAGGGTTTGACAACACTTTCACCACAAAGAGCTTATGTTGAGATTGTTGAAGAATTGAAGAAAATATTAGGAATGGATATCAACAAAGAGAGAGTCAACAATCGCTTCAAAACAATCAAGGGTAAATTTAATGAGTGTTTTGACTTATTCAAGAATGATTTGAATGGGTTTACTTGGAATGAAGAAACAAAAATATGGATAGTTGAAGATGAAGTTTGGGATTCTTTAATTAAGGTTTATTTTCTAAATGTTCTTTTTTTTTTTTTTTTTTTTTTTTTTTTTTTTTTTTTGTTCTTTTAAGATATACTAATAAATGGTACGTGCGATGCATGTGGTAAAATTATTTTTGAATATTTAGAGATGGAAATATTCTCAATGACGAAATTTTCTTAATAATATGACAAATTCGAAATTCTGGATTGTTAAAAAACTATTTCTGAATACAGTTTTGCATGGTATCAAAATAGTTATGTTTTACGTATCCAATAAATAAATAAATTAAAGCATCTATTTATCTATCTATTAACGTAAGAATATCAAATGTGAGAATTGCCCAATGTTGGTTAATTTATAACACAATACAAGCTGTTAACTGACTTTAGCTTAAGTTGCCAAGAAATGGGTTGATTTGTTGAACCAACCCAACTTTGAAGGTAAGATCCATCTTTTTAAGAAGCCAAACATGATTAGTTTGTGGATAAATTAGAATGGCAAATGTTATAATTCAATAAACTAATTTTGTTCCAAGTACTCTACATGAACACACACACACACACACATTACGTATACAGTATTGTATGAACATACACATGCATACAGATATAGAGTTATTTATCTAAAGGAAAAGAAGGCTTCGTAGAGGTACCTGCGTCTATTTTTAAAATAATAATATTGGAATCCCTTGTCAAAAAAATTAAAATTATATGTCACATACAATCTCATGACAAGCGGTCTTCCTATAATGCTCTCTCCATAAACAATAATAACACAATCAAAAGATTGAAACTAGAATAAAATCCTCAAAAGGGATTGAAATTCTAACTGCTTAAAATGGGAAAATGAATAAATAAGTGAATTAAATATGAAAAATAATTAAAAAATCTAACTGCTTTCGCCAAGCATACTTAAACCATCTTAGTGAATATAAGTTATAGTCACATATTATATATACTATTCAAAAGAATCAAGATACATAAACAGTAAGAAAGCAAAAAGTATAATTTCAAAATAATTCGAAACTATAGTTCTACGAATTCCTAAATTATTACTCTTTAAAAATCTAAGTATTCCCAAATTATTTATTGCTTAGTCTTTATCCTTTTTGTATATCTCATTTCTTCTTTAAATGAATCATTGTCAAGTGTCAATTTTTTGAGTTCTTCCACTGCAGAACGATATTTCACGCCTTGTTCTTGAGTATTGTCATTTTTCACTAGAAAAAGGAACGATTTTCCTTTGCAGCTTCTCACTTTGTCGATGAATTCATCCATGTCCTACAATAAGAACATATATACTTTATAGCTATTGATAAATTCAAGCTGAGTAATTTTTTATTTATAAATTTATGAATGAGGGAAAAAAATTTCCTCAATTTGTAACTGTAGTAGATCATCTAGTGAACAATTTATTAATCTTTTGCAATCATTAAATACTATTAGGGTTGCAGTCTATTTTATTTTCGCACTTAGTTTCATGAATATGCACAAATGAGTACATACTCCATTCATACGTAATGACAAAGAATCATAAATTTGGAATATTCTTAAACCATTCAAATAAAAATAAAAATAAAAATAAAAATAATGTTTTAAGATATAATAATACTTTTAAAAATATTTTGGGTCTCTTGTTTTGCATCGAGGACAGTATTCTATATTTTTCCACTTTGATTTTTTTATTGCATTTCTCACACGCGTCGTACCATTGTTGCTCATGATTAATGAGTTTTCAATTCTTGCTTCGAAATAGTAATTTGATCTCTGCAAGTTGAGTAACAAAATATAACTTCTTAATATATAAATTGATTATAATAATATGATACACAATTATGGAAGATTAAGAATTGTATTGATATTTAATACCCCAAAGGATATTGCAAATTTTCCAATTATGTCTTCAACGGTTTTCAGCACCATTGAATTTTTGATATTTCGTACTTTAAATCAAACCACTTATATCTTTTTTAGTTATGTTCACTTCGAGCACATCCTACCTATGCATAAATTGGGTAGTAAAATAATTAAATAACTAATGCTTAGTTCGATAGGAAAGTAAAAATTTGGATGGAATGGAGAGAAGAAGGAATGGATAAGACATCCTTGGGGAAAGATTGTGTCTTTTCTTCTTTTTGTTCAGTTGGATGGAAGAAAATAGAATAAACTCATAATTTATTATGTTCGTTAGGGGAGAAGGAAAGATAAAATTTAAATTATTTTTAACATTATGTCCAATAATATCTAGGGTAAATTACACTCAGACCTCCTAAGGTTAGGTAATTTTTCACCTATATGAAGATTTTGACTTTAACTTTCACTTACATTCCAATTTACTTTTTGGGCTTGGACACATATGAATTGACCCTTTTACCCTTAATTTTTTTAATACAATTAAATACAAAAAAAAAAAAAAAACTATAATTCTAAATGACAAAACTTCCCTAATTAATCAAAACACACCACACAAGGGAAAATTCCTATTAAGTCCACTTTTTAGATCTAAAGACAAACAAATCCTATAAAAATTTTAAAAAGACAAAAAAGTCCTATTTTAAAAAATATTTCCAAATAAGTTCACAATACAATATATTATGATTTTTTTTTCCATTATTACCCTTTCCAAATGCTATCTTGCACTTTCCCCAAACGAGTAACACTGTATAGACCCACAACGAGCAAGGATGTGAACGATGAGTAATGAATTTGCCGGAGAGAATCAAGGAGAACTTCTGGATAGATGGCGAGCAAGGGTGACTGTGAAGAGGATGGCTGCTGGAGATGTTCCGACGACGGACTTTGGCTAAGAGGGACGTACGGACTCGGAGGCGTTGAACTGCAGTGCACTTGAACTGACTAGTGACAATTTTCTTAGTGGTGAATATGAGGACGGCAGCGACGATAATGGCAAGCGAGGTGTGCTCAGCGGTAAGTGTGACGGCCCAAGTTTTGCAACCCGGTGCGTCAGTGATGACTCGAAAGTTGACCTAGTAACGGATCCAAAATGCGGAAGCAAAAGAAAAACCAAGGTCTCTAGAGATATAAATCATCTCTAGGATACCAATGTGACCTTCCATGAAGTCACGGAGCTTAAAGAGAGCGAAAGAGCAAATGAGGGTCAAAATGGGCAAAATCCGTTAATCAGTGGCGGAATGGTCGTTTTACAAATAAGAAGGGAAAATTAACTCCAAGTAAGTCAAATGAGGTCCATACAACCTAAACTAATTATTTCATAACATTCCAAGAGGTTCTAAGAACTTTGGCCAAGAATCCCACAAGACTCCCATTCTTGGTTCAAACAAAATCTGACACTGTCTCACTAAAATATAAATAACTCCCACTGTGATTTGAATCTGAGAATGACATTAGTACCATTGGAAAGATGACTCAAAATCTTTGAATTTACGCTCAAGAATCACCCCATTTGGATTAGAAATGAAGAAGTTAGAACCGTTTGAAGTCAGAGAAACAATGTTGTCCTAAAACTAAAGAGTAAAGAACGGAAGCATTTAGGTCGACCGAAATGGTTTGGATTAGTTCAACACTAAGTCCTACCTAAAATGGATTAGGGTGTGGATTAACCATAAAGGTTAAGTCCAACTCCTATTGGTGTCAAGTCAGTAAATAACTGAATGACACAATTTGGTTTTTGGGATGGATTGTTATACAGATATCAAGCCACTATACCAAATGGATGATTATTCTGTATTAGGAGGATACAGACTTTATATACTTATGATATGGTATCATGGTATGAGCTTGAGTCTTAGGACCATGGTTAGGGTGTGTATATTGCCTAGGATGGATAACTGGACAAATGTGTTGTTCCCTGGTAGGTCAAGGTACACATGACCACATAAACTGCGATTTGCATGGTATCTCTACTCAGGCTGAGATAGACCTATTGGACTAGTGAGCATCCTATAGTGTGTAATATATACATATATGGACTACTCTATATATTGTTGAGTCTATTTAGGATGTATCTGCGTATCGGATTCCTGTTTGGATTGTAGTAGAATAGGACTTGCATGTGGGCCTGACCCACTCTCTTATTTTTCAGGTGCTCGTCAGTTCCAAGATTAAAGCTTGGTCGTGCAGAGTAAATACAGACTTCTATTCCATCGACTACGTATGACTGATTCTTTATTAACTTTGGATCTTATTTTAGTTATTTTATTTTACAGTTGGGATTTTTATTAGGGGTTCACTAGATGGATTCCCAAGTTGTTACGTAATTGGAGGTTTTGGATTAATGGATTTTAAGTTTTAATATTTAAGGATTTTATTTAGTTTTCTTCCAGCTATTAATTATTTCTTATTTCAACTTATTTTTTGTGTTTGTTTTAAATATTAATTGTTTGATATTCCCTCGGGTTTGGGCCTGAGCCTGATCAACCCGTGTCTCGGATCCGAGCGGTATCACAATAGTAACCCGATCTCAAATCAATCTTCGAAAAGCATGTCACTCCCTTCAACTAATCAAACAAGTCATCAATTCCTGGCAAATAATACCTGTTCTTGATCGTAGCATGATTTAACTTGCGATAATCGATGCAAAGTCTCAAAGACCCATCCTTCTTCTTCACAAAAAGAATTGGTGCTCCCCATGGTGAAACTCTAGGATGAATAAAGCCCTTAGCTTTCAAATCATCCAGTTGACCTTTCAACTCATCTAACTCTGCCGGTGCCATATGGTACGGTGCCATAGAGATGGGTGCTGTACCGGGAATGACATCAATGGCAAAAACAACTTCCCTTAAAGGAGGTAACTCTGTTAGTTCCTCTAGAAAGACATCAACAAAATCCTCAGCAACTACCAGAAGAACACAGCCCAAACTCATATCCTCATCAATTAGCAAACTAGCCAAGTAGGACTTATGGCGACTCCAGTCACCAATGTTGAAAACCATCACCGGGTGGGAATCGCTCTGATCTCCCACAAAATGGAAACAATCTTCATTGGGAGTGCAAACAAACACCCTCCCGCGGAAACAATCGATTGTAACCCGAAAGAAAGATAACCAATCCATCCCGAGAATGACGTCAAAGCTTGTCATGTCGAGAACAACAAAATAAAACTCTGAGGTCCGCCTAGCTATCTCCATAGCACAACCCCGACAAACACGATCCAGAGATACTGGACCCCAACTGGCATGTTAACACAGAGAAAACTGTCTCGAAGTGTGACCTCCAGACCCAATGAATGTCCAAATGATGCAGAAATGAAAGAATGTGATACACCCGTGTCAACTAGAAGTCGTGCCCAAGAACTGAAAACTGGGAAGATACCTCGAACTGAAGAGGTTCCTGCGGAAACATCCACCTGTGGAAGAGCGTAGGCTCATCCCTAAGCCCTTGAGCCCTGCTGTGAACTGCCGTAATAGCCTGACTGATGTGTAGAAGCAATAGGTGTGAGCCCCTGGCTGGATAAGTGCCAACTTGCACTGCTGGTTGTGGTGCCTGAGGAACTCTGAAACCAGACTGAACCACTACAGACTGTGCCGGTACTATCTGTGAATCTATGCCACTATGTAACTTATTCAACAACTTTGGACAATCTTTCTTGAGATGACCTGGTTGCCTGCAATAGAAGCAAGCTCCCTGCCCTGCTCTTGTAGAAACTAATGTCTAACTGGCCTGTAGTTGAAGCTATGGGAAATGAGGCTTGATGTGCCCCAGCTGCTGACAATGGTGACAAACCACACCCCAGGCTGATCCCGAAGATACGGGGACTATGGTTGTAGAATGAATCTGCTATGGTGCCCTTGTGAATGCGTACTGTTCCCTGCCTTGGCCTTCTTCCACTGACTCCCAAAAGATGACAGAGTGTCTCCGTGAGGCTGCTTATGTGAACTCCTGATCCGTAACTGATCCCGATCCTCTGCTTCAACTAGCATAGCCCTCTGCACCACCTCTCTGTAAGACCTCAAATCAAGAACTAAGACCGGTGGTCTGATGTCAAGATATAGCCCATCCTGAAACTTCATTGCCATGGCCTCATCTATCGCCACCATATCCTCGGTATAACGAGAGAGAGAAGTAAATCGTGTCTCATACTCAATGACACTCATAGTGCCCTGATAAAGACCTGTGAACTGTATCCTCATCTTCTGCCTCATAGCCCTAGGAAAGAAGTGCTCAAAGAACAAATCTCTAAACTCATTCCAAGTCATCAACTCAACATTGTGGATAATAGTCATAGACCTCCACCAGATATCTACATCTCCCATGAACATAGAGGCAGTCAAAGAAATCCTCAACCTATCTGTGGGTGCTGCCATACTGTCTAACTTATGAACCATAAGGTCTAACCAAGCCTCTGAGACAAACAGATCTAAACTCCACGTAAATGGATCAATCTTAACCCTCTGTAGTCACATGAAGTACTCCATTGCCTCATTAACTATTGGTGCTGGTGCCGTTGCCGGAATCTGTATCCCTGCCACCTGCCTGTGTATCAATTCCTGTAGGAATTCAGCGATCCCCTGATTGATTCCCTGAGCCACCTGCTCCTCGTAAGTCGGTGCCTATGGTGGATTAACATCCACGTCGCGAACTGGAATCCTGGGCCTTCCTGGACCCCTCGTAACCTCGGTGTCATCCACCTGCTCCTCAATGCCCTGACATGAAGACTCTCCATGCGTGAGAACTATGATGCTAAACGTACGAAAGGAAAGAGATCAACAATAACACAAACTATTATGACTGAATGCAACTCACACTATGAATGTACAAAACACGAAGCAAGACTAGGTATGCAACATACAGTCATGCTAAAGCAATCAAAGAAAGCCCTTTAAACGGTTAAACACTTAAGCAAGTAAGCATACATGTCAAACAAGGATGCTTTAAAACACATAAGCATATAATCATAAAGACATATCATAATACCAAGCGTGTTATCAAGAAACACGTAAACATGTTACAACGCCAAAATATGTTATCAAAAGCATATGAATATATCAAAGTAGATCAACAAAAGCATGATATGCACCTAAAACCCGTCGTCTAAGGTATTCAAACCTAGGAGCTCTGATACCACTTGTGACGGGCCAAGTTTTGCAATCCGGTGCATCAGCGATGACCCGAAAGTTGAGCCAATAATGCATCCAAAATGTGGAAGTAAAAGATAAACCAAGGTCTCTAGAGATATAAATCATCCCTAAGACACCAATGTGACATTCCATGAAGTCACAGAACTTAAAGAGAGCGAAAGAGCAAACGAGGGTCAAAACGGGCAAAATTCGTTAATCAATGGCAAAATGGTCAATTTACAAATAAGAAGGGAAAATTGACTCCAAGAAAGTCAAATGAGGTCTATACAACCTAAACTAATCATTTCACAACATTCTAAGAGGTTCTAAGAACTTTGGCAAAGAATCCCACAAGACTCCCATTCCCGGTTCAAACAAAATCTGACACTCACTAAAACATAAATAACTCCTACTGTGATTTGAATTTGAGAATGAAACTAGTACCATTGGAAATTTGACTCAAAATCGTTGAATTTAAGCTTAAGAATCACCCCATTTGGATTAGAAATGAAGAAGTTAGAACCGTTTGAAGTTAGAGCAATAGTGCTGTCCCAAAACTGAAGAGTAAAGAACTGAAGCATTTAGGTCGACTGAAATGGCATTTCGGTCGACCAAAATGAACCTAGAATGACCTAAAATCTGGAAAATGAAGGAAAATCATTTAGGTCGACCAAAATGAAGAATCGGTAGACCGGGTGTGACCTAAACAGTGTTTTTAGCTACTGAAAAGTGAGTTTTATTATGCCATTAATTCCTAAAACCTATCGGTCGACTGAAATGACATTTCGGTTGGCCAAAATAACTCAAGAAGGTGCTGAATGACCTTCTATGCACCAAAAACATTGAGGTTTAACCCAAGCCTCAAATCCCATCATGAATTAGTTCAAAAACAAAGGTTAAAAGCTGAATTTCAAAGAGAGATGAGCATATGAACATGTCAACAAACGTAATATGAATATTTGAATGTAATACAATGGCTCAATTCCTTATAAATGTAAATTACAATAATTTCATATGTCAAACCTCCAAAGTTGGTTAAAATACATTTTTAAAGCAAAATATGGTACCAAATGAGTATAAGTGCTAAAGTAAACATGCTTGGCCCTTGACCTCATTTCATACATGATAATAGTGTCAAAAGTAAGTACTTAAGTACCATTACACATCAAGGAAGCCACATTAGCTTCTAAAATACCATACACCCATGGTATACAAAATATATCATTAAAAGTAAAGCATGCTAAACATTTGCATATCAATATATAAAAATGTTTCAAATTGCTCATAAGCCCCTAAGGATGATGAGCATCCAATAACAGTCTCCTTACCTATAAAACAACCCAAACCATTAGGGTGACTAATCAAGTTACTTGTAGGAAGAAGCATATACGTATACCTTAAAGTTTTAATATCATTGCAAGATTAATATAGACGAATACAAGGGATCATTTCACTTAATGTCTATATTCAAGGTGTTCTAAAGGATCATTTTAAGCTAACTTAAATGATTCTATCACATCACAATATCTATATTAATGTACTTAACAACATCAAATCGCCATTAACTAAAATTACAAGTCACAATTAAGCATTGGTTGTCAACTTGGAATTAAATGCGAAATCAATTAGTGAAAAACTTGGACATCAAATCCCGGAGTAAACCAAGACCTAAACTGTGATACCCCCGGATATACGGATGTAGGTTGGTCAGGCCCACGCCCGATTACCCGAGGATATCAAACCAATCAGCAATAAACAAACATAGAATACAATTAAGTTAAACAAGAATAAATAAAATTGCTGAAAAGAAACTAAAATGATAATTCAGAAACTAAAACCTCAGAATAAATTTCCATTAATAAATAAACTCTTTTGATACAACTGGTCCTCCATAAATATAACTCGGGAATCCATCTAGTGGACCCTTATTCAAAACCCAACTGAAGTTAAACTTAACTAAACAAGGAAATCCAAAATTAAATATAAATACCAGTCCTATGCAGTCGGAAGAGTGAGTGACCGTCTCTACTCAGCACGAATAAGCTCTAAAACTGGAATCGTCCGATACCTACAAAAATAATATTGGGTCAGGCCCACGAACAAGTTCTATTCTAACTATAATCCAAACAGAGACCCGATACGCAGATACATCCTAGATATCTCAACCATATCTATATAGTCCGTAAATATATATATATATATCCATACTACATGACTCTCACTGGACTACAATGGGGGTCTCAACCTAAATAGAAGGCAACATGCAAAAATGCACCCAAAGGTGGGCATGAGTACCTAGACCTAACAGGGTATACCTTAACCATCATAACCAGTTACGTATCCCAACACATATACGCTCCCTAACCAACGATCCTGAGACTCAAGCTCATATCGCGGTATCATAAATTATATCTATAAATTCCCATCCAAATCAATGTAGTGATGCTCAACTGTTCATTGCCAAGACACGACATAAAATTAGGATTTAAATGTTTTAATTAAACCCATTTCTTTCCTAATACAGAAATATAAACAAACATCCAATATGTCGTTCAGCTGTTTTAGTTGACAGGACATGCAACCATATAGGATTTAACTATTTTAGTTAATCCATTCTATATGTATAAATAGGTAGGAATTAGCATTTTGATCTAATTCGTCCCCAATATGCCACCGTCCCATACCGGTGCATATAATGCATATGATCTGTAAATGATGCAACACTTTAGATAGTACATCAAATAAAATCCACATAATCCATATAGTTGAAAAAAATAGAATTTAAACAGTTCATCAACTAAAATCCAAAATAACATCCCTGTAATTGCTAGAATATTATTTAATAGTTCATCAATTAGAATCCAAAGCATTTAATCCATGTAATTGCAGACAGAGTTTTAATATCTCAGCAATTAAAATCCAAAATAAGCATAAAACAAGTCTGATAATTAAATGACCCCATTATGCATTCAAAACAAGTTTTATAAATCAAACTACATTATGTTAAATTGCTAGACACAGTTTAAGCAATTAAATCCCCTCTATTCGTTATATCCGTTAACAGTATGTAACTTGTTTTACGCTTTCATACTGTTTAGTCCAATTGCATAAAAACATCAATTCTATAGTTTGGGTTCTAATACAGCATAATAAAAGGTTTAGAGTCCATGCTACAGTCCATTAGATTATTAAAACAAAATTTAACAATCTAATCCTTCCTATCTGTTAACCGTATGCAAAATTGTTTAATCTTCGATACTGTTCAAATTATTAGCATCCAACTAAAGATTATGCATCAAAGGGTTTTAATACACTTTGAATTAATAAATAAAACCCTCATTAATGTTCCAACACAGTTCCAAAAACCCACCTCGTCCAAACAGTGCCCTAAATAGCTGAATATGCGTTTCTGGGCAAGAGCAGGCTCTCACAAATTCAGAGCCTGCTCCATTAACATGGGAGCCTTCTCCATACACTTGGGAGCCTTCTCCAGTCACTTGGGAGCCTTCTCCATATACTTGAGAGCCTTCTCCATTCACTTGGGAGCCTTCTCCATATACTTGGGAGCCTTCTCCATACACTAGGGAGCCTTATTCTTCAAAATTACTCATCTTCTTCGCCTCCGGTGAAATTCAGAGCCTCCGTATTGTTTTATTTAACTATCTAGGGTTCAGTTTATGTCCCAGAATTAATTATATGCAGGTGTCATACATCATCGACATGAATTAAAAACTAGTTTAAAAATCAACTAAATCATGATTAAAACAAGAACATGTATAAACTGTTAGTCACTAATTAACTCTAGAGGGGGGGTGAATAGAGTCAAGGGCCAATTTTTGCAATTTAAAAATATTAAATCTAACAGACTATTAATCACAGAGAAACTGAAATATTCAAGCAGTGTATGGCACAAGTATAAGAGAGATAGAGATGAGAGATTGCAAACTATGACTCGGCGATTTAGCGAGGTTCGGAAACTCCTACTCCTCGGCTCAAGGTCCCCCTTGAGACTTCCCAAAATCACTAGAGCTTCTCCTTAATGGTGGAGAGCAAACCTTCAATTTAAGCAAGACCTTGCTTCTCTTCCTTGCTAAGAGAACACCCTTCTCCTAGACTTTCTTTTGGGTCACACCAACCCTTTTACAATAACTTGGAAAAGAAATGAATTGTACAATAAATCTCTCAAAGATAGAAGTATACAGTTCTGCTCACGACTATAGTAAAGATGAATATATATCTGAAGCCCAGAATTACTACAGTAGAATGAAATGTAAGAGAGGAAATAAAAGCAGAGGGAATGAAAGCTCAACGAATGCTTCTTTAATGCTTTTTAGGAATGGTAGAATGCTCTCTATGATAGTGTCATATTTGATACAGACCAACCTCTGTATTTATAGATAAACAATGGTCGATATAGCTGTTGCAAGTGGTTGGACAACAATAAATGAAAAAGTTTCCGTTGTAGATCAAAACCCTAGAAGGAGCCGGCTCTTGTAAACAAGAGGAGGCGGCTCCCTAGCCTTGAGAGCCGGCTCTCCTTTTTGGGAGCCTGCTCTTTGGATGGAAACTTCATTTTTCGTTGAAAAAAGCTTTTAGAGCCGTCTCTAATTAAAATGGAGCCTGCTCTAATTTTCTGAGCCTTCTCTAGATTTTTAGAGCCTTCTCTACTTTCGTAGAGCCTTCTCTACTTTCCCCTGAGCCTTCTCTAATTTTTATAGAGCCTTCTCTACTTTCAGTAGGAGGCTTAAAATGAATTTCAGTATGATGTAAGGCTCATATGAATGTGTTTAAAAACCTAATGAGCTAATTTTATGTTCTTTGAGAGATGAGATGAGAATGATATGCATGAATTGTAATTTTGAGCTTCAAAATATATTCAACTAAACTTTGACATTGAACCTTAGTATCTCACCATCCTATCTACCCTTTTCTTCATTTCTTGATCATGATCGTCTAGGCTTGATGAAGATTTGCTGAAAAGCTTGAATGATCTTTGAAGACTGAGTTCTTCTTTATTTTCTTGCACTTTGATGCTTCTTTGAAATCATTGCTTGAGTGTTTGGAATGCTTGAAATGGAACTTCTAGCTCATCATTAAGGATTGAATGATTAAACAACTATACTTCACTCAATGAAAATATTAGTACATAAACATCATTAATGGATTGTAATAATCAAAATAGATTGACCTTTAGATAAAATCCTTAGGCCAACATAAACCATTAAACCTTTTAATTCAATGTATTTAAATTCAATACAACCATACTTATAAAATCAGCTTTAACGTTAATTAAAACCCTGGAAACTACCTAGGCATGCACAGAACACATGCCAATGGGAGAGAGAAAGAAAAGAACTTGCCTGTGTAGTTTTAAATCAAAACCCCGTCGCCGTCTTCCTAAGCTTTCCGACGATGTCTATTCATTGTCAACCTCCTACTGCTCAACCTTCCCTCCTCCTAGGTCTATCCTTTAATCCATAGCTGAAACCCTTATTGTAATCTCTCTGTTTTCCTCACAACTTTTTGTTATGACTCTCTGCCTCCACTGTGCCGTGAATAGGGTTCTAAAACCCTAGGCAGACATACTACAAATATTTATAGGCAAATATAATTTGTAACCTAAATCTATTTACCTGAGGAAAATAAAGGAAAAATTATATACCAACTATATGTATGCAAGTCGGCAACCTAGAATCCCGTAATATTATAAGTATAAATAAAACTCTAGAATTATTTTATACCTTAAATGATGACTTAAATTACAAATTCAATTATTAATAATTAATAATAACTAAATTAATCCGCATATACACATATACCCATATATACATGTATATACATCCATGGGTAAAGCTTTACCCATTTACACGATCCAAAAAGTCCATTGATCCTATCCAAGTCCAAACTCCGTTTAAAACTAAAACAAATACATTTAATTTAACATTTAATTACCACAAGCATATACTTCAATTAAAATAAATAAAACAATTAAACAATTAATCACCAGCCACGTAAACAAATACAGAATTTAAAACATATACATGAAACCATATAAGCACATACTTTAAAATTAAACAAAATTAGACAATTAATTTATTTAAACAATTAACATGAAACCATATAACCACATAGCCATGAAAACAACTAAAACTCACAAGAAAATAATTTTAAATTCCCATTTATACCCTTTTGAACACTAGGGGTATTACATAAACGGTTATTTCGGGCACTAACCCGCTGGGAATACCACCCTAATATGCACTATAAAATGGGGAGAACTCATACCTCTTGCACTAGAGCCAAACTCTAGCCATATCTTTGTAACAATGTTCCAAGAGAATCCAAAATCATAATTAAGTTCAAAACTTATATACAATAATTAAGGCATGTAAACCACCTTCTATGCACAAGTAATTTGAAACCACATAAACCATGAAGCCGAATGCATGTGGGTGCATTGTATTCATTGGGCACATAGTGGTCTTTTAAAACCATGGGAGGATTTAGAATTGGTTGCTATATATGAGTTCTTTGATTAACTTGAATAATGAGAGGTGGTATAAAGAGTGGCCTTGGCATTCCAAGTGGAACTCGGCCAATTGGTGGCTGTGGAACAAGAGGTGGTTATGGATCGTGCATGTTATCATGTTATTGCACATTGGGATAGATCATGCCTTATTGGTCTATATGACCAAGGTCTTTAACGTGATCGTTTATTGATGAACTGGATTGATAAAAAATGAAAAGATTCGCACTAGAATTATGTCTACCGCTTGGATTACGCACAATAGACTTGAGATTAAGATTCAAATGGACAAAAGGAAGATTTAGAGACCTACGACCATGCATGCACAAAACAAGTCCACAACAACAAATCAATCAACAATAATTAAATACTTTTCCTCTACAAAAACAAATCAATTAACAAGAAGCCTCCATATACATTGTTCCCATACTCCCATGCTTTCAACACTGTAAGAAATTAAATGCCTCCACACGGGCCAATGATCAACAATAATAGAAAAAGGCCTCCACATGAGCTGATGGTTAATTAAGCAAGAGGAGTTTAGGATACGCTCACAATGGTCCTTAAGCAACTTCAAGAATTTTTCATGCTTTTTGCTTTGCTTTTTTTTTTTTCTTTTTTTTTTTTTTAATTACTTTCTTGCTTACTTCAAGACTCAATGCCTGTAATGACCCGGTCATTTTTCTTCCTTTCCTTTTTCTCAGATTTTTACGAATATTTTTTTTTTTCTGTTGTCTTTTCTTTTCTGTGTTTGGTTTTTCATCACTTGATGTTGTCTCGAGTGCTCTAGAATGATTTCCGAAACTCTTTTCCTTGGATTGACAACTTCATTTGAGGATCGTGTCATTTCCACATTTTTATTTTTCTGAACACTATTTACTTTTCGTCTTTTTCTGGTTTATCATTTTTCTATGCACAACCTCACTTTTTGTGTTCAGATTTGATTCCGGTTTTGCATGTATCCATGATATTTAAATTCCATTCCATGTGTATTTTTAATTTCTTAGAAAAACATGCTAAGTGTTTACTTTTCTTGTAAAGGGTATGGATGCATAACTTTTTTGTAATATTCTTAACTTGTGGAGTTTTAGTATAATTAAATAAAGAAATTATTTTTTGTTTTAGGGACCATTTTGTAATTTAATTTGGAAGATATTTTGGAAAAGGACCTTTTTGCAATTTTTGGAAAATGTGATAAGTGTCACATTCTCATGGTGCCACTTGTTGGCATTGGGGTGAAGTGACTTGGATGCATCATCTTGTAACATTTGGAGGGTGGAGATTCACCCACTTGTTGGTGATTGGTGCACTTGTTGGCTTAGATGGTTGACAAGTGTAGGCTTGAGATTAAGCCTAGGAAGGAGCCTTGGATTTGTGACAAGAGTAGGTTCACATTTTAGTCTTGCAATTATTTTTGGGCCACTTTGGGATTATGGTTTTAAAGGAGGGTTTTTGTGCAATTGACCATAGATTTGTGTGTTGACCATGGTGTAGGATCACATAGTGAGTGAAGGATTTCTATTTCCTCCACTCACACTTATTCACATTATGTCATTACCTTCCTCACCACAAACCCTAGCCTCCATGGATGAAGCTTAAAGCCTTAAGCTTTGACTTTGATTTTGAGAGCCTTCCATTGATTTCCAAGCTTAACCGTGGGAATACTTTTTGTTCCCCTCATCCTGTTCTTCATAACCCTTGAAGTGTTTGCCATTTTGTGTTGATTTGCCTTGGATTCAAGAGGAACAATCCTCCTGTGAGGTAGGGGGTGTTATAGTTTATTTTCCAAGTGTTTTACTTGCTTTTGTATGAAATATAAGTTGTTTGCATGTCTTTTGTTAATTTGAGAAATTAATGATGTATCATAGCTTGCATATAACTCACTTTAGACTTAGTATATGGCATGGTCATGACATGATCTTTCTTATATATTAAATTGGGATGATTTAAATGAGTTTTCAAATCTAGAGGTTTATTGAATTTAATTTGATTTAAATTCTACTTAATTGTGTTATGTTTGTATTCCATTTTAGACTTGATATAAGGTATGACCATGACTTAGTACTTGATATTTATTAATTTGAGATCATTTGAATAACTTTTGAAATCTAGAGATTTAATTAATTTAAATTAATTAAATTCTATACGATGATATCTTACTCATTTTGCACTTTTGATTTGGTATATGTAATGAGCATGCTATGTTGTTAAACATATATTAATTAGAGGTTATTTGAATTTGATTTGAAATTTAGAGAATTTAATTATTTTGTTTAATTAAATTCTATCTAATGGTTGCATAGATCTATTTGTGTATTAGAAGTTGTTTCTATATTCATATCATGGACTTGGACTTGTTATGTATTCACTTGGTTGTGTTTTGAGCATTGGATAACATTGTCATTATATTTATATTCATGAGAACATGTTTTCTTTATGGAATATATTGTTGCCTTGTGTAATGAATTACACACTTTGTAGTTGACATTATGCATGCCATTTTAGAATTGGAACTCTAAGTCATGGATTGTGTGGTTTCAACCTTCTTGTGAACGGAAGGTGTTTTCGTGCATTATATAAATTATGTATAAGTTGTGAACTTATTTGGTTTATTTTGGAGTCTTGGGACATTGTTGTTACATGTGACATGGCTAGAGTTTGGCTCTAGTATGGGACATAGAAAGCTCCCTATATTATAGTGCGCACTTAGGGTGGTATTCTTAGCGGGTTAATGTCCGGAATAACCATAGGTCTCGACTTTATCTGAGATTTGATGTCCAAGTTTTCCACTATTTGATTTCGTATTTAATTCCAAGTTGACAATCATGTTTAATTGTGACTTGTGGTTTTGGTTATTGGCGATTTGAAGTTGTTAAGTACATTGGTGCATTATGATTTTAAGGAATCATCGCATGTTTTTAATGTTGTTAAGTACTTTTGTGCATTATGATTTATAAGGAATCATCGAATGCTTTTGATGTTGTTAAGTGCATCTATGCTAAATGTTCAAATGTAGCTTAGGAATGATCCTATAGGTTCATTTGGAACATAGACGTTAGGTGGCATGACCCACTTTTGTCATTTTAGCACTTTTAAATTTCAAGTTGTTAACTTTCAAAATCTATATCTTGATGCATTGTATTTGAAATTCTAATTATGCTAAATGGTTATATTTAGTTATTCTCGTACCTTAGATTTCAAGTTGATAACTTTGGGAACCTTTATCGTATTGGTTGTATAGCATGCTCCTACGTCATTTGGAATTGCATGAAGGATGTGATTTATGCTAGAAATGTTCTAAGGTAGCTTAGGATTCTCCTTGAGTCTAACCATTGAAATAGACGTTAGGTGGCATAACCCTTTTGAATTATTTCATGTTAATATAAAAATCTGTAAGAAATCGAGTCGATGCATGCTCATTCCCTACGAGTAAACTTGTTTACTCAACCCGAAGTTACTAAGGGCTTTGTTCAGGTACAAAGACTTGGTTCGTGATGTTCATCATTGCTTGGATGATTGTAAACTTGAAGGTTTTAATTCTTGTAAAGATTGGTTAAATGCCACTTGTAGCCTTATTTGTCAAAATGTGTATATTTGATTCCATATATGTAATGTGTACATGAGTACACTCTTTACAATGTATTTGACATGTATGAGATGAGGCCGGACGCCAATAACATGTAATTTGTATCTTATGTAATTTTCGACTTCATCAAATATTATGAAAATATTAAAAAATGTTGAGTTATTGTTTCACTATGTTGCATCGTGTGTGGGAATTCCATTCTGATTCTTCCATCGGGTCTCATTAATCATGCATGAAGTGTGGCTAAGGGCCAAATGACATTTTGAAACCATTTCATAATTTTGAATTCCGAGTTTTCATTCCAAGTTCCATTTTTGTCATTTTGGCCGTCTGGGGGGTCGTATTTTCATCGGTGATATTTTTAAGCCATGGGCCATTGTAGCACATCTTATTAGGTAAGTTACATTTGCATGCATGATTTTTTTCAAGAAAAACATCTTCTTTGGTGAAATGAGCCTCCTATGGACTCATTTCCCATTTTTGTTGCATAATCTAGTCTAGGGGAATTTTGGGATTTGCCTTTGGGAAATAAATTCCGTTCTCAATGTGGTCACTTAGAAACATGATTTTAGGGGGTTTTTTTTTTTGTGTTTTTCCAGAAAATATCATCTTGGTACCGAAAATCCATCGCAAAGTTCAACTTTTCGTTTTTCATTTAGCAGCTTTTTTGGACCCTCATGACCTGATTTCATGGAGGGGAATTTTGGGCATTTCACAGAGAGTATTTTTCATTTTTTCTTGATTTTTTATGTAGAAAACTCAATTTTGAGGGGGGTTTCTTCTTTGTGTTTTTCCAAAAAATGTTATCTTGGCCCTCAAAAGTCTAATTTTTGCCGGAAAACCCCTGCTGCCAGGTTTTTGCTGAGTTGTAGCACAAGTGATCGAGTGGTGGATTCTCGTAACTAGTCACATGAGCATGGGAAGAATGCACGACCTCTATTTTTGGTCTCCTAATAGGTTAGGAAGGGTTGGTAACCGGTTACATGACCTTGGGTTAACCATTTTGATCTTTTTACCCCTGTTTCTTTCGTTAGCCATATCTCTTTCATTCGGACTCCAAATCGAGTGAACTTTTTTTTTGAACTTGACAAATTTTCCATTGTTTTTTCAACGGTGTGCTGAGTTGTGCCCAGATCTTTTTGAATGATTACCATTTTACCCTTTTAGCCTTAAGTGCTCGTTTTTCTTTGTCTTGCCGTTTCTTCTTCATCCGGATTCCGAATCGAGTAATTCTTGAGTCTAAGTTTATTGATTTTTCATTTTTTTCTAATGGTGTGCTTGGTAGTACCCAATTTTTTATTAGAAATGACCATTTTGCCCCTAGGTTCATTCTTGTCCATTTTCGGAATGCCGCTTCCGCATTTGTTTCCTTTGGGGTTCCGTGACCTCGTTGAGGGTCATGTTGGTATCTTAGAGATGTGTTGTATCTCTAGACACCATTGTTTCATCTTTTGCTTTCGCATTCTGGATTCGTTATTGGAACTACGTTCGGGTCATCACAGGATGCACTGCTAAAAAACTAGGTCATCACAGGTGGTATCAGAGCTCCTAGGTTTGAATACCTTGGACGACGGTTTTTAGGTGCATATCATGTTTATGTTGCCATGTTTAATGTGTTTATATGCTTTATGATAACATATTTTGGTTTGATAACATGTTTATGTGCTTACGTGCTACATGTGGTGTGCCGTTTGTTTAATATGATTTAATCCTATTGTAAATAGCATGACATATGATGTATGCTAGATTTGATTTGTATATGCATGGTTGTTTTGCATATTTGGCAGGACTTGGGATTGGTGATGGGATGTTGGAGTTGAGGTTGAGTCGTTTGGTGAGTTGTACTTAGTGCAATGGTTGGTGTGTTTGGTTTTGCTTAGGCACTCTTCCTTGGGGCTATTGGTGACTGTCCACATTGCCTTCTTGTTATGTGACATTAGCATATCGTATTTATATGCTTAGAGATGTCATGTTGTTATGGCGCTTTAATGACATGCTTTTGTGTTACGTGGAGACGTGTCGTATATACCTTTGATTTTATCTATGTGAGTAGATTTATTTATTTGGTAGTTACGTTCCTTATCATATGCATGACTTCCATATTTGATTTTTTCTCTTTTGTTTTCTTCGGTCGCACATTGTTTGTGTGCCGGTTTCCGCAATGGTTTCGTTGTGAAATTCCTTGTAGAGGAATTCTCTTCTTTTTTTGGTTCGTGTTTGGGACTTCACAAGTAGTGAGTCTCTTTTCTTTGTCGCCTTGTGCAAGGTTTTGGGGTTTGGTCGGTCTGTGAGGATCACCATTGTTATCTTGAGTCCTTGGTGAGGATTTGGTTGATTTTGGTCAACTTACTTCCATGTAAGGGGTAAAGTCTTTGACCTTGTTGTCTTTCCTTTGTAGACAGAGTCGTGGTGTTGTCCTTTTTAGGACTGGTGGTTCCCTTTCTTTCATGTCTTCCCTTGGGGAGTTTTTGCTGTGGTTGTTGACGGAATTGAGGTGCTCAGAGTGAGTGGATTGGTGTGAGATTATTTTTTGGGGACTTGTGCCCATATCATTGAAGATTTGTTTGATTCGTGAGGTGAGCTCGATGTTCTTTTGAATATGTCTTTTGGAGACTTATTTCAATTTTAGAGATCTTGATGTGGTTGACTCTTAGGATGAGTTTTGAAGGATCGTTGTTGGATATAGATTCCATGTGGAGTTTTCTCGTCCAAGTTATGACTAGGCGTGGTCCTGATGAATCGTAGTTCCAGTGGTTATTTATGGGTCGATGGAAATGGAGGAATTTTGATTTAGCTTGGTGTTGCCAAGCACGGTTTCGAGAGATTCATTTTGTGATCTTTGTTGTCAGGATTATGATGTGTGTGCCACTTGGTGGACTTGTATTTCGAGGATCTAGTAATCCGTGATAGGGATTTTGATCCGATGTTTGATTACAGTGAGTAGTCTTATAGTTGATCTATTTTAGGATTATATCTGGGATTTTGGAGACGCTATTTTGCTTGTTAGGCTTTAGATTCATGATTGATGTTGTTGATAGTAGTGTTGAGATGTTGGAGTTGTTGGTTTTGTTGTATTGAGGATTGAAGGCCTTAAGCGTAGCGGTACCTATGGCATTGTTGTAAGAGTTTTGGGATTGGCCAGAATGTTCCGGCCGGACATCTTTGGACCATATCCCAAATCTCACAAAATATTGGTCTTCGTAGTGCTTTTGGTAACGATCATTTTTGACATTAATGTTCTTTGTATCAAGAAGTTTCATGGGTAGACCTAGTGGAGGCAGGTTTTGAATTGGTGCCTTATACTGTCATGCTACCGAACAAGTTGTATGCTATAGGCGGGTGCTAGTTGCCGTCAATGCTACCTTATTGACGAGTAAGTGTGGGCGGGCACTAGGAACTGTCATTGCTACCGCACATTTGAGTACGTCGTGGGCAAGTTCTGGTCGTTATTCGTACTATCACGTCGTCTTTGTTTAGTACCTTGATTTGATACATGGATATCTTGGAGTTATTTTGGTGGTTGTTTTTGGATCCGTTTGATGGTTTGTTAGGAAGGATGTTTACGGTTGTGATTTTCCGTTCCTTTGTTTGACTTGTTTCGTGGCCGTATGTTCACTTTTCTTTTGAGGGGTTGTCCTGTCGTAAGCATGTGGGTGCGAATGACATTGGGTTGTAAGTTGTCTTTCAGTTTTGGGATTGCTTTTGTAGCATGTTATGTGGGATACTCGGAGACGTACTCCGTAGTTATCCTGGTTTCGCGTTTTATTTTATTAGGGCTGGATTTCGGGGACGAAATCCCTTTAAGGTGGGAAGGTTGTAATGACTCTGTCATTTTTCTTCCTTTCCTTTTTCTTAGATTTTTACGGGATTTTTTTTTTTTTTTTTTTTTCGTTGTCTTTTCTTTTCTGTGTTTAGTTTTTCGTCACTTGATGTCGTCTTGAGTGCTCTAGAATGATTTTTGAGACACTTTTCCTTGGATTGACAACTTCCTTTGAGGATTATGTCATTTCCATATTTTTATTTTTCCGGACACTATTCACTTTTTGTCTTTTTCTCGTTTATCGTTTTTCCGTGCACAACCTCACTTTTTGTGTTCGGATTTGATTCCAGTTTTGCATGCATCCACGATATTTAAATTCCATGTCATGTGTATTTTTACTTTTCTTGTAAAGGGTATGGATGCATAACTTTTTTGTAATATTCTTAACTTGTGGGGTTTTAGTGTGGTTAAATAAAGAAATTATTTTTTGTCTTAGGGACCATTTTACAATTTAATTTGGAAGATATTTTAGAAAAGAACCTTTTTGCAATTTTTGGAAAATGTGACAAGTGTCACATTCTCATGGTGCCACTTGTTAACATTGGGGTGGAGTGACTTGGATGCATCATCTCGTAACATTTGGAGGGTGGAGATTCACCCACTTGTTGGACTAGGATTGGTGCACTTGTTGGCTTAGATGGTTGACAATTGTAGGCTTGAGATTAAGCCTAGGAAGGAGCCTTGGATTTGTGACAAGTGTAGGTTCACATTTTAGTCTTGCAATTATTTTTGGGCCACTTTAGGATTATGGATTTAAAGGAGGGTTTTTGTGCAATTGACCATCGATGTGTGTGTTGACCATGGTGTAGGATCACATAGTGAGTGGAGGATTTCTATTTCCTTCACTCACACTTTTTCACATTATGTCATTACCTTCCTCGCCACAAGCCCTAGCCTCCATGGATGAAGCTTAAATCCTTAAGCTTTGACTTTGATTTTTGAGAGCCTTCCATTAATTTCCAAGCTTAACCTTGGGAATACTTTTTGTTCCCATAGTCCTCCTCTTCGTAACCCTTGAAGGGTTTGCCATTTTGTGTTGATTTGCCTTGGATTCAAGAGGAACAATCCTCTTGTGAGGTAGGGGATGTTATAGTTTATTTTCTAAGTGTTTTACTTGCTTTTTTATGAAATATTAGTTGTTTGCATGTCTTTTGTTAATTTGAGAAATTAATGATGTATCATAGCTTTCATATAATTCACTTTATACTTGGTATATGGCATGGTCATGATATGATCTTTCTTATAAATTAAATTGGGATGATTTAATTGAGTTTTCAAATCTAAAGATTTAATGAATTTAATTTGATTTAAATACTACTTAATTGTGTTATGCTTGTATTCCATTTTAGACTTGATATAAGGTATGACCATGACTTTGTGCTTGATATATATTAATTTAAGATCATTTGAATAACTTTTGAAATTTAGAGATTTAATTAATTTAAATTAATTAAATTCTACATGATGATATCTTGCTCATTTTGCACTTTTGATTTGAAATATGTAATGAGTATGCTATATTGTTAAACATATATTAATTAGAGGTTATTTAAATTTGATTTGAAATCTAGAGGATTTAATTATTTTGTTTAATTAAATTCTATCTAATGGTTTCGTAGATCTATTTGCGTATTAGAAGTTGTTTCTACATTTAAATCATGGACTTGGACTTGTTATGTATTCACTTGGTTGTGTTTTGAGCATTGGATAATATTGTCGTTATATTTATATTCATGAGAGCATGTTTTCTTTATGGAATATATTGTTGTCTTATGTAATGAATTGCACACTATGTAATTGACATTATGCATGCCATTTTAGAATTGGAACTCTAAGTCATGGATTGTGTGGTTTCAACCTACTTGTGAATGGAAGGTGTTTTGGTGCATTATATAAATTATGTATAAGTTGTGAACTTATTTGGTTTAGTGTGGAGTCTTCGGACATTGTCGTTACATGTGACATGGCTAGAGTTTGGCTCTAGTATTGGAGATAGAAAGCTTCCTATATTACAGTGCGCACTTAGGGTGGTATTCCTAGCGGGTTAATGCCCTGAATAACCATAGGTCTCAGCTTTATCTGAGATTTGATGTCCAAGTTTTCCACTATTTGATTTCGCATTCAATTCCAAGTTGACAATCATGTTTAATTGTGACTTGTGGTTTTGGTTATTGGCGATTTGATGTTGTTAAGTACATTGGTGCATTATGATTTTAGGAATCATTGCACATTTTTAATGTTGTTAAGTACTTTTGTGCATTATGATTTGTAAGGAATCATCACATGCTTTGGATGTTGTTAAGTACATCTATGCTAAATGTTCAAATGTAGCTTAGGAATGATCATATAGGTTCATTTGGAACATAGACGTTAGGTGGCATGACCCACTTTTGTCGTTTTAGTACTTTTAGATTTCAAGTTGTTAACTTTAAGAATCTATATCTTGATGCATTGTATTTGAAATTTTAACTATGCTAAATGGTTATATTTAGTTGTTCTCGTACCTTAGGTTTCAAGTTGATAACTTTGAGAACCTTTATCTTGTGCTTGTATAGCATGCTCTTATGTCGTTTGGAATTGCATGAATGATGTGATTTATGCTAGAAATGTTCTAAAGTAGCTTAGGATGCTCTCTGAGTTTAACCTTTGACATAGACGTTAGGTGGCATGACCCTTTTGAATTGTTTCATGTTAACGTAAAAATCTGTAAGAAATCGAGTTGATGCATGCTCATTCCCTACAAGTAAACTTGTTTACTCACCCCGAAGTTACTTGGGGTTTTGTTCAGGTACGAAGACTTGGTTCGTGATGTTCATTATTGCTTGGATGATTGTAAACTTGAAGGTTTTAATTCTTGTAAAGGTTGTCTTGAAATGCCACTTGTAGCCTTATATGTCAAAATGTGTATATTTGATTCCGTATATGTAATGTGTACATGAGTATACTCTTTACAATATATTTGACATGTATGAGATGAGGCCGGAGGCCAATGACATGTAATTTGTATCCTATTTAATTTTTGACTTCATGAAATATTATGAAAATATTGAAAAATGTTGAGTTATTGCTTCACCATGTTGCATCGGATGTGGGAATTACATTTTGATTCTTCCATAGGGTCTGATTAATCATGTATGAAGTGTGGTCAAGGGTCAAACGACATTTTGAAACCATTTAATAATTTTGAATTCTGAGTTTTCATTCCAAGTTCCATTTTTGTCATTTTGGCCGTCGGGGGGGGGGGGGGGGGGGTCGTATTTTGCATCGGTGATATTTTTAAGCCATGGACCATTGTAGCACATCCTATTAGGTAAGTTACATTTGCGTGCATGATCATTTTCAAGAAAAACTTCTTCTTTGGTGAAATGAGCCTCCTATAGACTCATTTCACATTTTTGTTGCATAATCTGGTCTAGGGGAATTTTGGGATTTTCCTTCGGGAAATAAATTCCATTCTCAACGTGATCACTTAGAAAACATTATTTTGTGGGGGGGGGGGGGGGGGGGGTTCATTTTTTCCAGAAAATGTCATCTTGGTACCAGAAATCCAACGCAAAGTTCACCTTTCTATTTTTCATTTAGCAGTTTTGTTGACCCTCATGACTTGATTTCATGGAGGGGAATTTTGGGCATTTTATAGTGAGTATTTTTCATTTTATCTAGATTTTTCATGTAGAAAACTCAATTTTGAGGGAGGTTTCTTCTTTGTATTTTTTTGAAAAATGTTATCTTGGCCCTCAAAAATCTAATTTTCGCCGGAAAACCCCTGCTGCCAGGTTTTTGCTGAGTTGTAGCACAAGTGATCGAGTGGTGGATTCTCGTAACTAGTTACATGAGCTTGGGAAGAATGCATGACCTCTATTTTTGGTCTCCTAACCGGTTAGGAAGGGTTAGTAACTGGTTACATGACCTTGGGTTAACCATTTTGATCTTTTTACCCCTGTTTCTTCCGTTAGCCATATCTCCTTCGTCCGGACTCCAAATCGAGTGAACTTTTTTTTTTTGAACTTGATAAATTTTCTACTGCCTTTCCAACGGTGTGCTGAGTTGTACGCAGATCTTTCTGAATAATTACTATTTTACCCTTTTAGCCTTAAGTGCTCGTTTTTCTTCGTCTTGCCGTTTCTTCTTCATCCGGATTCCGAATCAAGTGATTCTTGAGTCTAAGTTTGTTGATATTTTATATTGTTTCTAATGGTGAGCTTGGTAGCACCCACTTGTATATTGGAAATGACCATTTTTCCCCTAGGTTCATTCTTATCCATTTTTGGAATGCCGCTTCCGCATTTGTTTCCTTTGGGGTTTCGTAACCTCGTTCAGGGTCACGTTGGTTTCTTAGAGATGTTTTGTATCTCTAGACACCATTGTTTCATCTTTTGCTTTCACACTCTGGATTCGTTATTGGAACTACGTTCGGTTCATCAAAGGACGCACTACTTAAAAACCAGGTCGTCACAAGTGGTATCAGAGCTCCTAGGTTTGAATACCTTGGATGACAATTTTTGGGTGCATATCATGTTTATGTTGCCATGCTCTATGTGTTTATATGTTTCACGATAACATGTTTTGGTTTGATAACATGTTTATGTGCTTACGTGCTACATGTGGTGTGCCGTTTGTTTAGCATGATTTAATCCTATTGTAAATAGCATGATATATGATGTATGCTAGATTTGATTTGTATATGCATGGTCATTTTGCATATTTGGTAGGACTTGGGATTGGTGATGGGATGTTGGAGTTGAGGTTAAGTCGTTTGGTGAGTTGCATTTAGTGCAATGGTTGGTGTGTTTGGTTTTGCTTAGGCACTCTTCCTTGAGGCTATTGGTGATTGTCCACATTGCCTTCTTATTGTGTGATATTAGCATATCATATTTATATGCTTAGAGATGTCATGTTGTTACTGCACTTTAATGACATGTTTTTGTGTTATGTGGAGACGTGCTGTATATACCTTTGAGTTTATCTATGTGAGTAGATTTATTTATTTGGTAGCTGCGTTCCTTATCATATGCATGACTTCCTTAATTAATTTTTTTTGTTTTGTTTTCTTCGGTCGCACGTTGTTTGTGTGCCGGTTTCCGCATTGGTTTCCTTGTGAAAGTCCTTGTAGAGGAATTCTCTTCTTTTCTTGGTTCGTGTTTAGGACTTCACAAGCAGTGAGTCCATTTCTTCGTCGCCTTGTGCAAGGTTGTGAGGATCACCATTGTTATCTTGAGTCCTTGGTAAGGATTTGGTTGATTTTGGTCGACTTACTTCCATGTAAGGGGCAAAGTCTTCGACCTTGTTGTCTTTCCTTTAGAGATTGAGTCGTGGTGTTATCCTTCTTAGGATTGGTGGTTCCCTTTCTTTCGTGTCTTCCCTTGGGGAGTTTTTATCATGGTTGTTGACGGAATTGAGGTGCTCAAAGTGAGTAGATTGGTGTAAGATCATTTTTCGGGGACTTGTGCCCATATCATTGAAGATTTGTTTAATTCATGAGGTAAGCTCGATGTTCTTTTGAGAATGTCTTTTGGAGATTTGTTTCAGTTTTGGAGATCTTGATGTAGTTAACTCTTAGGATAAGTTTTGAAGGATCGTTGTTGGATATAGCTTCCTTGTGGAGTTTTCTCGTCCAAGTTATGACTAGGCGTGGTCCTGAGGAATCGTAGTTCTAGTGGTTGTTTATGGGTCGATGGAAATGGAGGAATTTTGATTTAGCTTGGTGTTGCCAAGCACGGTTTCGAGAGATTCATTTTGTGATCTTTGTTGTCAGGATTATGATGTGTGTGCCACTTGGTGGACTTGTATTTCGAGGATTTAGTAATCCGTGATAGGGATTTTGATCCGATGTTTGATTATGGTAAGTAGTCTTATAGTTGATCTATTTTAGGATGATATCTGGGATTTTGGAGATGCTATTTTGCTTGTTAGGCTTTAGATTCATGATTGATGTTGTTGATAGTAGTGTTTTGAAACGTTGGAGTTGTTGGTTTTGTTGTATTGAGGATTTAAGGCCTTAAGTGTAGCGGTACCTATGGCATTGTTGTAAGAGTTTTGGGATTGGCCAGAATGTTCCGGTCGGACATCTTTGGACCATATCCGAACTCTCACATAATATTGGTCTCCGTAGTGCTTTTGGTAATGATCATTTTTGACATTAGTGTCCTTTGTATCGAGAGGTTTCGTGGGTAGACCTAGTGGGGGCAGGTTATGAATTGGTGCCTTATACTGTCATGCTACCGTACAAGTTGTGTGCTGTAGGCGGGTGCTAGTTGCCGTCGATGCTACCTTACTGACGAGTAAGTGTGGGCGAGCAATAGGCACTGTCATTGCTACCACATTTGAGTACGACATGGGCAAGTTTTGGTCGCTATTCATACTGTCACGTCGTCTTTGTTTAGTACCTTGATTTAATACGTGGATATCTTGGAGTTCTTTTGGTGGTTGTTTTCGGATCCGTTTGATGGTTTGTCAGGAGGGTTGTTTACGGTTATGGTCTTCCATTCCTTTGTTTAACATTGGGATCTGTATGTGCGTTTTGACTTGTCATGTGGCCGTATGGTCACTTTTCTTTTGAGGGGTTGTCCTGTCGTGAGCACGTGGGTGCGAATAACATTGGGTTGTAAGTTGTCTTTTAGTTTTGGGATTGCTTTCGTAGCATGTTGTGTGGGATACTCGGAGATGTACTTCGTAGTTATCCTGGTTTCACGTTTTATTTTATTAGGAATGGATTTCGGGGACGAAATCCCTTTAAGGTGGGAAGGTTGTAATGACCCGTTTATTTTTCTTCCATTCCTTTTTCTCAGATTTTTACCGATATTTTTTTTTTGTTGCCTTTTCTTTTCTGTGTTTGGTTTGTCGTCACTTGATGTCGTCTCGAGTGCTCTATAATGCTTTTTGAGACACTTTTCCTTGGATTGACAACTTCCTTTGAGGATCATGTCATTTCCACAATTTTATTTTTCCGGACACTATTCACTTTTCGTCTTTTTCTCGTTTATCATTTTTTCGTGCACAACCTCACTTTTTGTGTTTGATTTGATTCCGGTTTTGCATGCAGCCATTATATTTAAATTCCATGTTATGTGTATTTTTACTTCTTAGAAAAGCATGCTAATTGTTTACTTTTCTTGTAAAGGGTATGGATGCATAACTTTTTTGTAATATTCTTAACTTGTGGGGTTTTAGTGTAGTTAAATAAAGTAATTATTTTTTGTCTTAGGGACCATTTTGTAATTTAATTTGGAAGATCTTTTAGTAAGGACCTTTTGTAATTTTTGGAAAATGTGACAAGTGTCACATTCTCAAGGTGCCACCTGTTAACATTGGGGTGGAGTGACTTGGATGCATCATCTTGTGACATTTGGAGGGTGGAGATTCACCCACTTATTGGCCTAGGATTGGTGCACTTGTTGGCTTAGATGGTTGACAATTGTAGGCATGAGATAGAGCCTAGGAAGGAGCCTTAGATTTGTGACAAGTGTAGGTTCACATTTTAGTCTTACAATTATTTTTGGGCCACTTTGGGATTATGGATTTAAAGGAGGGTTTTTGTGCAATTGGCCATAGATGTGTGTGTTGACCATGGTGTAGGATCACATAGTGAGTGGAGGATTTCTATTTCCTCCACTCACACTTTTTAACATTATGTCATTACCTTCCTCACCACAAACCCTAGCCTTCATGGATGAAGCTTAAATCCTTAAGCTTTAACTTTGATTTTTGAGTGCCATCCATTGATTTCCAAGCTTAACCTTGAGAATACTTTTTGTTCCCCTCATCCTCCTCTTCATAACCCTTGAAGGGTTCGCCATTTTTGTGTTGATTTGCCTTGGATTCAAGAGGAACAATCCTCTTGTGAGGTAGGGGGTGTTATAGTTTATTTTCCAAGTGTTTTACTTGCTTTTGTATGAAATATAAGTTGTTTGCATGTATTTTGTAAATTTGAGAAATTAATAATGTATCATAGCTTGCATATAACTCACTTTAGACTTGGTATATGGCATGGCCATGACATGATCTTCGTTATATACTAAATTGGGATGATTTAAATGAGTTTTCAAATCTAGAGATTTAATGAATTTAATTTGGTTTAAATTCTACTTAATTGTGTAATACTTGTATTCCATTTTAGACTTGATATATGGTATGACCATGACTTAGTACTTGATATATATTAATTTGAGATCATTTGAATAACTTTTGAAATCTAGAGATTTAATTAATTTAAATTAATTAAATTCTACATGATGACATCTTACTCATTTTGCATTTTTGATTTGGTATATGTAATGAGTATGCTATGTTGTTTAACATATATTAATTGGAGGTTATTTGAATTTGATTTGAAATCTAGAGGATTTAATTATTTTGTTTAATTAAATTTTATCTAATGGTTCTATGGATCTTTTTGTGTATTAGAAATTCTATATTCAAATCATAGACTTGGACTTGTTGTGTATTCATTTGGTTATGTTTTGAGCATTGGATAACATTGTTGTTATATTTAAATTCATGAGAACATGTTTTCTTTATCGAATATATTGTTGCCTTGTGCAATGAATTGCACACTATGTAATTGACACTATGCATGCCATTTTAGAATTGGAACTCTAAGGCATGGATTGTGAGGCTTCAACCTACTTGTGCATGGAAGGTGTTTTCGTGCATTATATAAATTCTGTATAAGTTGTGAGCTTATTTGGTTTATTTTGGAGTCTTGGGACATTGTTGTTACATATGATATGGCTAGAGTTTGGCTCTAGTACGGGAGATAGAGAGCTCCCTATATTATAGTGCGCACTTAGGATGGTATTCCCAGTGGGTTAATGCTCAGAATAACCATAGGTCTCAGTTTTATCTGAGATTTGAGGTCCAAGTTTTTCACTATTTGATTTCATATTCAATTCCAAGTTGACAATCATGTTTAATTGTGACTTGTGGTTTTGGTTATTGGCGATTTGATGTTGTTAAGTACATTGGTGCATTATGATTTTAAGGAAGCATCGCACGTTTTTAATGTTGTTAAGTACTTTTGTGCATTATGATTTGTAAGGAATCATCGCATGCTTTTGATGTTATTAAGTACATCTATGCTAAATGTTCAAATGTAGCTTAGGAATGATCCTATAGGTTCATTTGGAACATAGACGTTAGGTGGCATGACCCACTTTTGTCTTTTTAGCACTTTTAGATTTCAAGTTGATAACTTTAAGAATTTATGTCTTGATGCATTGTATTTGAAATTCTAATTATACTAAATGGTTATATTTAGTTGTTCTCGTACCTTAGGTTTCAAGTTGATAACTTTGAGAACCTTTATATTATGCTTGTATAGCATGCTCTTATGTCGTTTGGAATTGCATGAAGGATTTGATTTATGCTAGAAATGTTCTAAGGTAGCTTAGGATGCTCCCTGAGTCTAACCTTTGATATAGACGTTAGGTGGCATGACCCTTTTGAATTATTTCATGTTAACGTAAAAATCTATAAGAAATCGAGTCGATGCATGCTCATTCCCTACGAGTAAACTTGTTTACTCACCCCGAAGTTACTTGGGGTTTTTTTCAGGTACAAAGACTTGGTTCATGATGTTCATCATTGCTTGGATGATTGTAAACTTAAAGGTTTTAATTCATGTAAAGGTTGGCTTGAAATGCCACTTGTAGCCTTATATGTCAAAATATGTATATTTGATTCCGTATATATAATGTGTACATGAGTACACTCTTTACAATGTATTTGACATGTTTGAGATAAGGCCGGAGGCCAATGACATGTAATTTGTATCCTATGTAATTTTCGACTTCATGAAATATTATGAAAATATTGAAAATGTTGAGTTATTGCTTCACCATGTTGCATCGGATGTGGGAATTACATTTTGATTCTTCCATAGGGTCTCATTAATCATGCATGAAGTCTGGTCAAGGGCCAAACGGCATTTTGAAACCATTTCATAATTTTGAATTCCGAGTTTTTATTCCAAATTACATTTTTGTCATTTTGGCCGTCGGGGGGGGTAATATTTTGCATCTGCGATATTTTTAAGCTATGGACCATTGTAGCACATCCTATTAGGTATGTTACATTTGCATACATGATCGTTTTTAAGAAAAACTTCTTCTTTGGTGAAATGGACCTCGTATAGACTCATTTCACATTTTTGTTGCATAATCTAGTCTAGGGGAATTTTGGGATTTTCCTTCGGGAAATAAATTCCTTTCTCAACGTGGTCACTTTGAAAACATGATTATTTTTTTTTTTGGGGGGGGGGGGGGGTGGGGGAGGTTCATGTTTTTCCAGAAAATGTCATCTTAGTATCAGAAATCCATCGCAAAGTTCACCTTTCTGTTTTTCGTTTAGCAGCTTTTTTGACCCTCATGACTTGATTTCATGGAGGGGAATTTTAGGCATTTTATAGTGAGTATTTTTCATTTTATCTAGAGTTTTCATGTAGAAAACTCAATTTTGAGGGGGGTTTCTTCTTTGTGTTTTTCCAAAAAATGTCATTTTGGCCCTCAAAAATCTAATTTTTGCCAGAAAACCCCTGCTGCCACGTTTTTGCTGAGTTGTAGCACAAGTGATCGAGTGGTGGATTCTCGTAACCGGTTACATGAGCATGGGCAAAATGCATGACCTCTATTTTTGGTCTCCTAACCGGTTAGGAAGGGTTGGTAACCGGTTATATGACCTTGGGTTGACCATTTTGACCTTTTTACCCTTGTTTCTTCCATTAGCCATATGTCCTTCGTCCGGACTCCAAATCGAGTGAACTTTTTTTTAAAACTTGACTAATTTGTCGCTGTCTTTCCAATGGTGTGCTCAGTTGCACCCGGATCTTTCTAAATAATTACCATTTTACCCTTTTAGCCTTAAGTGCTTATTTTTCTTTGTCTTGCCATTTTTTCTTCATTCGGATTCCGAATCAAGTGATTCTTGATTCTAAATTTATCGATTTTTTATTTTTTTGTCTTTCCAATGGTGTGCTCGGTAGCACCTAGTTTTATATTGGAATTGATCATTTTGCCCCTAGGTTCATTCTTGTCTATTTTTGAAATGCCGCTTCCGCATTTGTTTCCTTTGAGGTTCCGTGACCTCGTTGAGGGTCACGTTTGTGTCTTAGAGATGCGTTGTATCTCTAGACACCATTGGTTCATCTTTTATTTCCACACTTTGGATTCATTATCGGATCTACGTTCGGTTCATCACAGGACGCACTGACTTAAAACCAGGGCTGTCACAATGCTTGCTTTCCTTTGCTCTAAGTACCTAATTGACAAGAGTATCAAGTGAGAAATAAAATAAAATAAAGTAAAAACAAGGATCAAAAGAGTACTAATTCCTATTCAATTTCAAATACGACGTTGCTAATCCCCAATAATGGTGCCAAAAACATGGTGTGGACGGAACTAATGCTCAAAATGATGTAAAAAGTGTGAGTGTATGAAGTGGCCACCACATTGAACAAAGTATTTCAAATAAACACTTAAGCAATTAAATCAATTAAACAAGTAAGAAATTAGCCATATAACCAATTAAATCAAACAGATTGCAATTAAAACAATTAAATAAATACCAAGACTATCCTTTTAAAATTAGGGGTATTATAAATTCCTTGTTAGGGAGTTACCACATATTGCTTCATTTTGACTTGTCCACTTCCCTAAGGTAGGAAGAATGCTTTATTTTTCATGTTTGTCTTATTAATACTTGTTGGAGAATAAGGTTTCTCCTCTTTTCTTGGTTCGTGTTAGGGACTTCATAAGGAGTGAGTCTCTTTTCTCCATTACATTGTGCATAGTTGTGGGTTGGTTGATCTGTGGAGATTGCCATAGTTGTTTTGAGTCCTTGGTAAGGATTTAATTGATTTTGGTCGACTTACTTCCACGTAGGGGGTGAAGACTTTGACCTTTGTGTCTTTCGTTTCAGAGATAGAGTTGTAGTGTTGTCCTTGTTGGGACCAGTGGTTTTTCATTTTGTGTTTTCCCTTGGGGAGTTTTAGCCATGGTTGCTTGTGAATTGTTGTGATCGGTGTGAGTGGAGTTTTTATGAGTCATTTTTTGCGGACTTGTGTCCATATCATTAAGGATTTGTTTGATTTGTTAAGTGAGCTTGATGTTTCTTTAAAGTTGATTCTTAGGAGATGTTTCGAAGTATCGCATTTGGATATTGCTGTTTGTGTAGTTTTCTCATTCTAATTATAACTAGGCGTCGTTTTGAGGAACCATTATTTCGGTAGTTGTTTGTAGAATAATGATAAGGATTGATATGGATGGGAAATGTATTTGAAGGAATTTTGTTCCAGCTTGGTATTGCCAAGCATGGATTTGGAAGATTCGATTTGTGATTATTGTCGGATGGAGGTGTTGTATTCTAGTCTTGTCAAGAGATTTGTGATAAGGATTTTTGTTAAGGTTTTTACGTAATGCTTATAGCTAAGGTATTTGCTGATATTTGTGGGCTTGTTGATAATAATTAAGGTATTTGTTTTATGGAGGTTCTCGTATGAGAACCATATTTGGAGTTCGACCTGATGACAAGAATGACATAGTTGTTAGGGACAAATTAATTGATATAAAAATGGGACTAATCAGATATTTATTCTCGAATCAATTCTACTCTAATAGATTGTCCAATCAAGGGTCAGTGATGGTTTCAATTGAGTAGTGGAGAGAGTATGAGGTAAGGTATTTTGATGGTTTGACTTGATTGTTTCTTTTTTTGAGGTGGTTGTGTTTTCAGATATTAAGATTTTCATTAAGGATGTAGTGATAATGAATAGTAATGTGCAGACTAAATGTTTTATGATTTTGATGGTTTTATAGGATTTAATCCGATCAATTTTCGGACCGTGTTTTGAGACTTAGGTTGTGTGCTTGTTAGTACCTTTTGTAATGACCAGGTCATTTTCCTTCCTTAACTTTTCCTGAAATTTTACGGCTAAATTTTTTTCCGCTGAATTTCTTTTCTGAGTTCGGTTACTCATCACTTAGTGTCGTCTTGAGTGCTCGGAAATGATTTCCAAGATTCTTTCCTATGGATTGACAACTTCCTTTAAGGACTGAGTCATTTCCACTTTTTTTTCATTTTTTTGACACTATTCACTTTTCGTCTTTTTTTCGAGAATGATTTTCTTCGCGTAACCTCACTTTTTGGGCTTGGATTAGGTTTCAATTTTTGCATGCATCCATGATATGTTATTTCCATGATATTTGTATTTTTACATTTTGTAGAAAAGCATGCTAGTGGCTTACTTTTCCGTAAAGGGCATGGATGTATAGTTTCTTTGGAAACATTATTTATTTTTGGGGTTTTGTAATTATAAAAAATAATTATTTTATTTCTTAGGGACCTTTTTGTAATTTATTTTGGAAGATATTTTCAAAAAGGACCTTTTTGTAATTACTGAAAAGTGTAACAAGCTCTCATTGGTCCACTTGTAAGCATCTCATTGGATAATACTTGGAAGCCTTGGATGATGACATATGGAGGGCGGAGATTTGCCTACTTGTTGGCCTAGCATTGGTGCACTTGTTGGCTTGGATAATTGACAAGTGTAAGCTTTAGATTAAGCCTAGAATGAACCATCGGATTAATGACGAGTGTAGGCTTCTAATTAAACTCTAGCTTTTGTGTGTGTGAGGGGATGGTGTAAGACTAGGTGTGTTTGACTTCCATTGACCAAGTGAGTGGAGGAATACACTAAAGTGTTTTAATTATTTCATTTTACACATTAAACTTCTTCTTCCTCACTTAGAACCCTAGCCACCATTGAAGGAAACCATTAACCTAGGCTTAAAACCTTGGTTTTGACCTCCTTCCACTCATCTTAGACTCAAAAGCTTGGAACACAAAATACTGGCCTCAACTTCCTCTATATAACCCATGAAGGAAATTTAAAAATTTCTTTCCTTTTGCGAGGTAAGGGGTGATTTAGGTTTTTAATCTAAGTGTTTTAATTGTTTTTATAGCTTACAATAAGTTGTTTACATGTCTTATACTTAATATTTAAATGAATAGGTTGTAGTACCTTGCATGAAATTAAGCTAGGACACGATATTCTTGAAGGCCATGACTTGATCTATAACTTGTATTAGTATGAAGTCATTTGGAGTTGTTTTAGAATCTAGAGATTTAATTATTTAAAATTAATTAATTTCTATTTAATTGCTCCACTTACTTAATTAAGATTTTGAGTTGATATATGTGATTACCATTATAATACCATTAGCATATAATTATTTGGAGTCATTTGAAATTGATTTAAATTCTAGAGAAATTAATTAGTTAGCTTAATTAATTTCTATTGAAGTGTTACATTCATTTAAATTGACATTTGACTTGAAATATGTAATGAGTATGGTATGTTCTTTAGCATATATTAAATTGAGAATATTTGAATGAGTTTGGAAAACTTTATTTAATTATTTTCTTGAATGAAATTTAATTCACCTAGTTGTACCTAGTGTAGAATTAACTTATAACTTGATTTTAAACAATGTCTTGACATATTCTTTAACATATATTAAATAGAGAATATTTGAATGAGTTTTGAGAAATTTATGTAATTATTTTTTTGGCATTGATCTTAATTTACCTTGTTGTAATTAAGGTAGAATTGCCTTGTAACTTGAAATTAAATTGGGCCTTACTATAACCTTTTACATACATTATATTTAGAATTTTTGGAGTTGCTTTGAAATCTTGAGAATTTAATTATTTATTTTAATTAAGTTCTATTTGTATGCTTTCATTAAGGTAATTAAGTATTGATGTTATATTCTTGCTTAATTTGTAATTTGCAACTTGGTTTATGATTACAAGATGGTATTCCATGAGTAGAAGTTATGATTTAACTTGTTGTATACACATTATACTTATATGACATTTAATATGCCATTGTAGCTTGAAGGCCTAGAGCATATCTTGTGTGTATTCCATGACTTGGTTGTGCATGGTAATTGACAATGTGCATTGTGTATATGTGATATACTTGTTGCACAACTTGTTGATTTTTGGAAAGCTTGTATGGACATTGTAATATGTTAAGTCTAGAGTATGTCTCTAGTACGGGGGATGAGAGTTTCCTCTACAACATATAGTGCGCACTAGGTAGTTTCTTGGGGGCTAGTAACCCTAGATCACTTGTTTGGTCATTGAGGTCGTATGTCCTTTGTCTTTCCACCATTGGTTGATTTCGCATTTAATTCCTAGTTGTAATTGTGGATTACTTTTAATTTGTGCTTGGACGCATGGTACTTCATTTCTTACTTAGTATACTTGTACTTGTATACTTGTACGCCTTGTATATCAAAAATGCTTTGTATACTTGGATTTTTATACTTGTATGCCATGTATGTCAACATTGCTTAGTATACTTAGAAATGTATACTTGAATATATAAGTTGTATTGTATTTCAATATTGCTTAGCGCACTTGGTATGTACAATTGTATATTGATGATTTACTTTCTAAATAACCTAATATACTTGTGTCTTGTATACTTGTCCTAAGAGCATTTTAATATTAATTGTATTCTTATGTACGTATACTTGTATATTGAATATCTTGTTGTGTGTACTGCATTCTTCTATGTTGTGTAAATTGCATGAATGATGTTGTTTATGCTATAAATACTCTAGTTAGCTTAGAATGCTCCCTGAGTCTCACCTTTGACATAGACGCTAGGCGGTATGACCATTTGAGTTAAATTATAGTAACTTAATTGGTTTATAAAACGTTAGGGCTTTGCATGCTCATTTCCTACGAGTAGCTTTATGTTACTCACACCGAAGTTACTGGGGACTTGTTTCAGGAACGAAGGCTTGGTTCGAGATTCTCATATTACTTGGATGATTTGTAGCTTTGAAGGTTTCAATTCTTATAAAAGTTGGCTTGAAATGCCACTTGTTGCCTTACATGTCAAAATGTGTATATTTGATTCTAAGATTGTAATGTGTATATAAGTATACTCTTTACAATGTATTTGACATGTATGAGATGAGGCCATAGGCCAATGACATCTAATTTGTATCCTATGTAACTTTTAACTTCATGAAATATTATGAAAATATTGAAAAGTACAAAGTCATTGTCTCACCATGGTTGCATTAGGTGTGGGAATTCCATTTTCATTCTTCCATAGGGTCTTATTAATCATGTTTGAAGTGTGGCCAAGGGCCAAATGGTAATTTGACTCCATTTTATAGTATTCGATCTCAAATTTTCCATTTCAAGTTTATTTTCTCATTTTTGGCCGTCGGGGGGTCGGATTTTGAGTAGGGGCTTCTCGAGAGCTACGGACCATTCTCGCGTGCTTAGAATCATTTATTACACTTGTGTGCACATTTGTTTCAACCTAGAAATGCATTTAGGGCCAAATGCATACTTGGTGCAAAGTTGCATTTTCTGAGTTTTTGACCCTTTACTGATCTAGGGGCATTTTGGGCATTTCATAGTGTGTTTTTTTCACTTTTCCCTCGTTCCAGATAGAAAACTTAATTTTGGAAGGAGTTTCTTTTTCGTGTTTTTCAAGAAAAATTCGTTTAATAGCCCATTTTTGCTCTTAGTTGTGGACTGATCCTGAAAAAATTTCATGTAGCAGTTTTTTAGGTCCTCTTGACCTTCGATTATCTAGGGGCATTTTAGGGATTTTATTGGGTGTTTTTTTTTTTTTTTTTTTTTTTTTTTTTTTTTTTTTTGTTGCCAGGTAGAAAACGTGATTTTAAGGGGGGTTTCTTCTTCGTGTTTTTTCAGAAAAATTCGTTTAAGGGTCCGTTTTTAGTCTCAGTTCTGGGAAAAAAATCAAAAGAAACTTTCTGTCAAAACACTATTCCTGCCTAGATTTCCTACCCGAAAAAGTTATTTTTTTATAAAACTTTGAGGCTTCACATCTCTTTCGTCTCGATTCCAAATCAAGTGATTTTTGAGTCTAAGTTTATTAACTTTTGCTTGCTTATCCAACGATTTACACAGTTGCATCCAATTCTACTTGAAAGGACTAATTTACCCCTTGTCAAGTACCCTTGCCGCACTGATTTGAAACCCAAAAGTTGGTTTTTTTGAAACTTTAACGTTTCATATCTTCTTCGTCCGGACTCCGTATCAAGTGATTCTTGAGTCTAGATTCATTAATTTTTCTTGGTCTATCTAATGGTATACTCATTTGCATCTAGTTTTATCTAAAAAGACCATTTTAACCCTTGTAAAGTACCCTTGCCGCATTGATTTTTAACTCGGAAAGTTTGATTTTTTTGAAACTTTGGAGTTTCATATCTTCTTCATCCGGACCCCGAATCAAGTGATTCTTGGGTCTAACTTGATTAATTTTTTACTATCTTTCTAGTGGTGTTCTTGGTAGCATCCAATTTTATATTTTCAGAAATGACCATTTTGCCCTTGGGGCTAAATTTGTCTGGTTTTCTTTTAATTTGTTTCCGCTACTTTTTTAAAGTCCTGTGACTTCATGGGAAGTCACGGATGTGTCTTAGGAATGATGTACATTCCCAAGGACATTGCTTCCTTGTGAAAAGACTATTTTGCCTTTGGGGGCCTATTCGGTCTTTTTCTGATCATTCGTTTTCGCATTATTTTCGTTGAGATCCATGGCCTCATGGAAGGTCACTCTGGCTTCTTAGAGATGCATTGCATCTCCATGGGCTTGTTTTCTATTTCTGCTCCTGCATTTGGATCCATTATTAGGTTAATCTTCGGTTCATCACAGGACGCACTGGCTTGAAAAATAAGGGCCGTCATAGGTGGTATCAGAGCTCCTAGGTTCGAATACCTTGGACGACGAATTTTGGGTGTATAGCATGCTTGTGTTGCCATGCTCTATGTGTTTAATTACTTCTTGTTAACATATCTGTTTGCTTATGTGGCAACTTGTTTAGAAGCTTACCTTAACCACTTTAGCATATGATTTATGCTTGTCTATCTTAGCATATAATATATGCTTATTTATTATAGTATGTTGTATATGCTTGTTTGCCTTAGCATACTGCATATGCTTGTAGGCTATAGTACATTGTCTATGCTTGTCTGTGTTATCATGTGATTTATGTTTGTCTGCCTAGCATGTTGTATATGCTTGTTTGCTTTAGCGTGTCATATGTGTTTATTCATCTTAGCAT
Organism: Cornus florida; assembly: GCF_030987335.1. NCBI lineage: Eukaryota > Viridiplantae > Streptophyta > Magnoliopsida > Cornales > Cornaceae > Cornus > Cornus florida. The sequence goes on along the minus strand of NW_026775573.1, from coordinate 74,972,633 downwards.
GATTATATGCAGCATATCGTCATGTTTCATGTCTTTTTCCTATATACACTGACATGCGTTATGTGATTTTTACTACTTGTGTGAGTAGGTAACATATTGCTATACTGTATGCTAGTTGTTTACCTTTATGTCTTGATTTGACATTGCATATTGTTCCAACTTGGTTGGTAGAGATTAATGCCAGGGCATTATCTCTTGGGGTCTGTCGTATCCCTTGCGTTCCTGTCTTGCTGAGTTTCTTCCTTGGGTAGGAGAAATTCATTCTGTAAGGAACCCACGATGGGAACCTTCTTGTTTTTCTTGTCGGTTTGGTTGTCTCGAGACCTTGGTCTAACGGTTGATGCGAGTAAGGCTTTTGTGAGCGTAGAATCACAATCTTTGTCTGGAGAAGTGAGACGTGGGCTAGGGAGGCACTGTTTCATTTCCTTTTTTCTTCGTTGTTTCACGACGTGGTCGGGGAGTGTTTGGGGTATTGGTTTTGGCACTTGAGGTTTCGTGGTGACCTGGATGTGATCATGTCATTGGGGTCTTGTTTCTATCATTATGGGGCGATGAGTCGGGATTGACTCGAGTCCTTCCTTGGGAATTTGGGAAGTTACCTTGTGAGCCTCAGCGGTGAGGTTCTCGTGTATTGCCTTATTTGGGTGATGGTTTCGGGATTTGGATAGGTGTGTTGACCTAAGATCCTTCTGGTGTTGCCTCAGACAGCTTTTATGAGCTACGGCTGGGATGTGGGCGGTTTTATGTAATTACTCTCCTTTGTCATTTTAGGGTTCCGTTAGGATCCTGTCCAGTTCTCATCGAACTCGTTGGTATCTTGAGTTGAGTTCTCTATTGATGTCTCATAATGGCTAGTGTTGGAACTATCCATTGCATCGTTGTTTCATTTTGTATGGCGTTAGGATTCTACCTTGGGTAAGGGCTAGTCTTGGGAAGGACTTATAGACTCCTTATTTCGGGAACCTTAGTGGTCGTTTGGGGGATGGTTCCTTCCCTCGTAGTGAGAGATTGGACTGATTCAGGTTCGGTTGTATATTTTCTACGTGGTGTCTTTTGAGAGGTATTCCATTCATTTCTTTTGATTTTATGAACTTGCCATTTGTATGATCTTTTTTTACATGTTTATGAGCCATTATTTTAGGGCATACCTTAGAAATATGGTTAGGATATATGACTATGTGGTAGTTGTATGTGGACGTAGATGGTGCATTTTCATTTACGGTATTCATTTAGCATGCTAGTACCGTTAGTGCTGTATAGCGTGTTGTCATTTATTTGACCCCTATGTGATAGGTGGCATGTTTCATTTACCATATGTGTACTGTGTGCTTAGTACTAAGGTATTATTTAATTTATGCAATTTAATTTTGCGAGTATGTGCTATGTGAGTAGCTTGTTGTACTGTTTCATTTTCTTATGTTGGGATTTTGTGACCTTGGTTGTCGGGATTGTCATGAGTGAGCTACGTGGTAGACTTCTGTTTTGCGGACTTAGTTGTCTATGATAGGGATTTTGATCCAACATTTTGTTTCCATTCGTGACCTTAGGATAGGTTTGCTGGGGACGGTGTCTTTTAGCTTTGTGGAGTCCGATCCATTGGCTTGAGGGCATAGACTTGTCAGGCTTTTGATTCGTGACTGGAGGTTGTTGATAAGGGTGTTTTGCAATGTAGGAGTTGTTGACTCTACTTGTACTGAGGATTTAAGGCCTTAAGCGTAATGGTGCCTATGACATTGTTGTCGGAGTTTTGGGATTAACTACCCCAACTCTCACAAGATGCCTAGTTCCCGTAGTTCTTTTGCTAATGATCATTTTCGACATTGATGTCTTCGTATCGATAGGTTTTTCAGAGTTGACCTGGTTGGGGCAGGTTATGAAATAGTGCCTTATACAGTCATGCTACCGTATAAAGTTATGTGTTGTAGGCGAGTGCTAGTTGCCGTCGATGCTACCTTACTGACGAGTAAGTGTGGGTGGGCGCTAGTCATTGTCATTGCTACCACACATTTGAGTACGTCATGGGCGGGTTCTGGTTGTTGTTTGTACTGCCATGTCGTTCTTTTCTTTTGACATGTTTCGACGTTTTGTTGTCTTGGGATTGTCTTGGCGGTTGACATTGAGTTGATATGCCGATTCATTCGAGGAGTTATTTTCGGTTCATGGTTTCGAGTTCCTTCAGTTGGATCTTGAGGCTTCTGGAGTTGTTCTTTAGTTTTTTAAGATCTTTTCCTCGGTGTGACCTGGTGACCGGTCCTTGTTCGATTTTCCTTGGGATGTTTCTAATTTCGGGGACGAAATTTCCTTAAGGAGTGTAGGTTGTAATGACCCGGTCATTTTCCTTCCTTAACTTTTCCTAAAATTTTATGGATAAAATTTTTCCATTAAATTTCTTTTCTGAGTTCGGTTACTCATCACTTAGTGTCGTCTTGAGTGCTCAGAAATGATTTCCAAGACGCTTTCCTATGGATTGACTACTTCCTTTAAGGACTGAGTCATTTCCACTTTTTTTTTAATTTTTTTGACACTATTTACTTTTCGTCTTTTTCCCGAGAATGATTTTCTTCGCATAACCTCACTTTTTTGTGCTCTGATTAGGTTCCGATTTTTGCATGCATCCATGATATGTTATTTCCATGATATTTGTATTTTTACTTTTTGTTTAAAAGCATGTTAGTGGCTTACTTTTCCGTAAAGGGCATGGATGCATAGTTTCTTTGGAAACATTATTTATTTTTGGGGTTTTTTTTGTAATTATAGAAAGTAATTGTTTTATTTCTTAGGGACCTTTTTATAATTTATTGTGGGAGATATTTTCAAGAAGAACCTTTTTGTAATTACCGAAAAAGTGTGACAAGTGTCGCGCTCTCATTGGTCCACTTGTAAGCATCTCATTGGTTAACACTTGGAAGCCTTGGATGATGACATGTGGAGAGTGGAGATTCACCCACTTGTTGGCCTAGCATTGGTGCACTTGTTGGCTTGGATAGTTGACAAGTGTAGGCTTTAGATTAAGCCTAAAATGAACCATTGGATTAATGACAAGTGTAGGCTTCTAATTAAACTCTAGCTTTTGTGTGTGTGAGGAGATGGTGCAAGACTAGGTGTGTTTGACTTTCATTGACCAAGTGAGTGGGGGAATACACTAAAGTGTTTTAATTATTTCATTTTACACATTAAACTTCTTCTTTCTCACTTAGAACCCTAGCCACCATTGAAGGAAACCATTAACCTAGGCTTAAAACCTTGGTTTTGACCTCCTTCCACTCATCTTAGACTCAAAAGCTTGGAACACAAAATACTGGCCTCACCTTCCTCTATATAACCCTTGAAGGAAATTTAAAAATTCCTATGTTTGCTTTGGATTCAAGAGGAACAATCCTCTTGTGAGGTAAGGGGTGATTTAGGTTTTTAATTTAAGTGTTTAATTGTTTTTATAGCTTACAATAAGTTGTTTACATGTCTTATACTTAATTTTAAATGAATAGGTTATAGTACCTTGCATGAATTAAGCTAGGACATGATATTCTTGATGGCCATGACTTGATCTACAACTTGTATTAGTATAAAGTCATTTGGAGTTGTTTTAGAATCTAGAGATTTAATTATTTAAAATTAATTAATTTTTATTTAATTGCTCCACTTATTTAATTAAGATTTTGAGTTGATATATGTGATTACCATGATAGTACCATTAGTGTATAATTATTTGGAGTCATTTGAAATTGATTTAAATTCTAGAGAAATTAATTTGTTAGCTTAATTAATTTCTATTCAAGTGTTACATTCATTTAAATTGACATTGGACTTGATATATGTAATAAGTATGGTATGTTCTTTAACATATATTAAATTGAGAATATTTGAATGAGTTTCGAAAACTTTATTTAATTATTTTCTTGTCTGAAATTTAATTCACCTAGTTGTACCTAGTGTAGAATTAACTTGTAACTTGATTTTAAACAATGTCTTGACATGTTCTTTAACATATATTAAATAGAGAATATTTGAATGAGTTTTGAGAAATTTATTTAATTATTTTCTTGGCATTGATCTTAATTTACCTTGTTGTAACTAAGGTAGAATTGCCTTGTAACTTAAAATTAAATTGGGCCTTGTAATAACTTTTTACATATATTATATTTAGAATTTTTTGAGTTGCTTTGAAATCTTGAGAATTTACTTATTTAATTTAATTAAGTTCCATTTGTATGCTTTCATTGAGGTAATTAAGTATTGATGTTATATTCTTACTTAATTTGTAATTTGCAACTTGGTTTATGATTACAGGATGGTACTCCATAAGTAAAAGTTATGATTTAACTTGTTGTATACACATTATACTTATATGACATTTAATATACCATTGTAGCTTGAAGGCCTAGAGCATATCTTGTGTGTATTCCATGACTTGGTTGTGCATAGTAATTGACAATGTGCATTGTGTATATGTGATATACTTGTTGCACAACTTGATGATTTTTGGAAAGCTTGTATGGACATTGTAATATGTTAAGGCTAGAGTATGTCTCTAGTACGGGGGATAAGAGTTCCCTCTACAACATATAGTGCGCACTAGGTAGTTCCTTGTAGGTTAGTAACCCATGATCATTTGTTTGGTCTTTGAGACCATATGTCCTTTGTCTTTCCGCCATTGGTTGATTTCGCATTCAATTCCTAGTTCTAATTGTGGATTACTTTTAATTTCTGCTTGGACGCATTGTTCTTCATTTCTTACTTAGTATACTTGTATGCCTTGTATATCAAAAATGCTTTGTATACTTGGATTTTTACACTTGTATGTCATGTATGTGAACATTGCTTAGTATACTTAGAAATGTATACTTGAATATATAAGTTGTATTCTATTTCAATATTACTTAGCGCACTTGGTATGTATAATTGTATATTGATGATTTACTTTCTAGATAAGCTAGTATACTTGTGTCTTGTATACTGGTCTTAAGAGCATTTCAATATTGATTGTATACTTGTGTACGTATACTTGTATATTTAATATCTTGTTGCGTGTACCGCATGCTTCTATGTTGTTTAAATTCCATAAATGATGTGGTTTATGCTATGAATACTCTAATTAGCTTAGGATGCTCCCTGAGTCTCACCTTTGACATAGATGCTAGGTGGCCTGACCATTTGAGTTAAATTATAGTAACTTAATAGGTTTGTAAAACGTTAGGTCTTTGCATGCTCATTTCCTTAGAGTAGCTTTATGTTACTCACCCCGAAGTTACTGGGGATTTGTTTCAGGTATGAAGGCTTGGTTCGAGATTCTCATATTGCTTGGATGATTTGTAGCCTTGAAGGTTTCAATTCTTGTAAAAGTTGGCTTGAAATGCCACTTGTAGCCTTATATGTCAAAATGTGTATATTTGATTCTAATCATGTAATGTGTACATAAGTACACTCTTTACAATGTATTTGACATGTATGAGATGAGGCCATAGGCCAATGACATCTAATATGTATCCTATGTAACTTTTAACTTCACGAAATATTATGAAAATATTGAAAAATGCTAAGTTCTTGTCTCACCATGGTTGCATCGGATGTGGGAATTCCATTTTTATTCTTCCATAGTGTCTTATTAATCATGTTTGAAGTGTGTCCAAGGGCCAAACGGTAATTTGACTCCATTTTATATTTATGGATCTCAAATTTTCCATTTCAAGTCCATTTTCTCATTTTTGGCCGTTACGGAGTCGGATTTTGAGTCGGGGCTTCTCGAGAGCCGCGGACCATTCCTGCGCCCTTAGAATCATTTATTACACTTACATGTACATTCATTTCAACCTATAAATGCATTTAGGGCCAAATGCATACTTGGTGCAAAGTTGCATTTTCTGAGTTTTTAACCCTTTACTGATCTAGAAGCATTTTGGGTGTATCACAGTATGTTTTTTTCACTTTCTCCTGCGTTGCCGGATAGAAAACTCTATTTTGGGAGGGTTTTTTTTTGTATTTTTCCAGAAAAATTCGTTTGATAGCCCGATTTTGCTCTCAGTTGTGGACTGATCCTGAAAAAATTTCATGTAGCAGCTTTTTAGGTCCTCTTGACCTTCGCTGATCGAGGGGCATTTTAGGGATTTATAGCGTGTTTTTTTTTTTTTTTTTTTTTTGTTTCCTTCTGCGTTGCCAGGTAGAAAACGTGATTTTAAGGGTCTTCTTCGCGTTTTTTTAGAAAAATTCGTTTAAAGGTCCATTTTTAGCCTTAGTTCTGGGAAAAAAATCAAAAGAAGCTTTCTGTCAAAACACTATTCCTGCCCAGATTTCCTACCCGGAAAAGTTATTTTTTTATGAAACTTTGAGGCTTCATATCTCTTTCGTCCCGATTCGAAATCAAGTGATTTTTTAGTCTAAGTTTATTAACTTTTGCTTGTCTATCCAACGGTATGCACGATTGTATCCAATTCTATTTGAATGGACTAATTTACCCCTTGTCAAGTACCCTTGCCGCACTGATTTGAAACCCAAAAGTTAATTTTTTTGAAACTTTGACGTTTCATATCTTTTTCGTTCGGACTCTGAATCAAGTGATTCTTAAGTCTAGATTCATTAATTTTTCCTGGTCTATCTAATGGTATGCTCATTTGCATCTAGTTTCATCTAAAAAGACCATTTTAACCCTTGTAAAGTACCCTTGCCACACTGATTTTTTATCCCGAAAAGTTTGATTTTTTTAAAACTTTGGAGTTTCATATCTTCTTCATCCGAACCCCGAATCAAGTAATTCTTAGGTGTAACTTCATTAATTTTTTGCTATCTTTCTAGTGGTGTGCTCGGTAGCACCCAATTTTATATTTTCAGAAATGATCATTTTGCCCTTAGGGCTAAATTTGTCCGGTTTTCTTTTAATTTGTTTCCGCTACTTTCTTTAGAGTCCCGTAACTTCATGGGAAGTCATAGATGTGTCTTAGGAATGATGTACATTCCCAAGGATATTGCTTCAATGTGAAAAGACTATTTTTCCCTTAAGGGCCTGTTCGGTCTTTTTCTGATCATTCATTTTCGCATTGTTCTCGCTGAGATCCGTGGCCTCATAAAAGGTCACTCTGGCTTCTTAGAGATGCATTACATCTCCATGGGCATGTTTTCTGTTTCCGCTTCTGCATTTGGATCCATTATCGGGTCAATCTTCGGTTCATCACAGGACGCATTGGCTTAAAAAACAAGGGTCGTCACACCTTTTGTTATTTAGGTGATCTTTGATCCTATAGTATTTTAATTGTGATCATTGGCAAGGTTTAGCCTTCCTTTGATTTTATTGGAGCCGAAACGTTTAGGAGACAAATCATGTTTGTTTTTGATGATTGGGTGTTTAGTCATGTGGTAGTATGACTTGATTTTCACGGGGTTAGATTAAGAGACTATGGCGTCTCAGATTCGATGTGTTGGATGATGATATAGGTCTTTTTTCTTGGGTTGTGTGCACCTTTGGGGTTGTGTTCAGCATTTGAGATTTGATGTGTAGTGTGCCATATGGCCATCATTCTTTTGAGGGTGTGTCGTGTCATGAGTGCAAATGATATAGTGATGGGGCCATTTTCGGTAGAGGCTGTTGTGTACGTTGTGTCATAATCATATGGGTGCAAGTGGCATTGGTCTATGCATTTTCTTTTGATTTTAGGATCACTGATATGGCGTGTTGTGTGGGATACTCAGATATGTTCTCCGTAGTTATCCTAGGTTGGTCGTCTGTTTTGTCGAGGCCGGATTTCGAGGACGAGATCCCTTTAAGCTGGGAAGGTTGTGAAAACCGTGTCTTCTTTTTCCTTTTCTGATTTTTTGTCATTCATTTTTTTTATTATTATTATTTACTATTTATTTTATTTATTTACTTATTTGATTTATTCTTTTTTCGCGTTGCCTTAGGGTTTTGTTACGCCCGAGGTAGGCTTCGATGTTCGAAACTGATTTCTGGCACCACATGCTTACATTATATTATCTTTTACAGTCCATTCATGATTTAATTTCATTGAAAAACATGCTCGTTTATTTTAATTTCCAGGGGTATGGATGATGATACCCCTCGATTCTAGAGCCACGGGTGATCAAGTTCGAGCACAGATCCGGTGACGGCCCAAGTTCTTCAACCCGGTGCGTTAGTGATGACCCAAAAGTAAACCCGATAACGGATCCGAAATGCGGAAGCAAAAGATAAAACCATAGTCATTTGAGATATAAATCATCTATAAGGCACCAATGTGATATTCCCTAATGTCACGGAACTTAAGGAAAGCGAAAGAGGAAACTAGAGTTAAAACAGGCAAAATTCATTAATGAAGGGCAAAATGGTCAATTCACAATTAAAAGGAGAAAATTGACTTTAAAAAAGTCAAAAAAGGTGAATACAAACTAATCTAATCATTTCATAACACTCCAAGAGGTTCAAAGAACTTTGGATAAGAATCCCACAAAATGCCCTTTCCCGGTTTTAGCGAAAACTGACACTACCTCACTAAAACATGAATAACTGCCATTGTGATTGGAATCTATGAATGGAATAGGTACCATTGGAAATATGACTCAAAATCCTTGAGTTTAGGCTTAAGAATCACCCTATTTGGATTAGGAATGATAGAGTTATGACCTTTTAAAGTTGAAACTTCAGTGCTGAAACACAACAGAGGAGCTGCATGCAAATAAGCTATTTCAGTCGACTGAAATAGATTTTCGGCCACCAAACTGGATAGAAACTTTGCTGAAATCCCATTTTAAGGTGAGATTGGTTCGGTAAACCGAAATGAACCATCGGTCGACCGAAATAGGCCATCGGTCGACTGAAATGGTCCTGAACAGTAGAAATGGCTACTGGAATTGAAGGTTTACTATGCATTGATGTTACCAAAAGCCATCGGTCGACTGAAATGGAGTTTTGGTCGACTAAAACACCTTAAAATGCTGCTGTACGACCTACTATAAGCCTAAGGTGTTAAGGTTCAACCCGTACTTTGAATCCCATGATGATTTGGTTCAAAAATGAAGTTTAAAACTGATTTTTCAATGAGATTTGAGTATGTGAACATGTCAACAAACTTTAAATGGATAAATGAATACAAAATAATGGCCCATGGCCTCATACATGCCCTTTACAAGATTTTCATATACCAAACCTCCAAAATTGGTAAAAGTACATTTTTATAGCAAAAGTTGGTACCAAATGAACACAAGTGTTAAAGTGAACATGTTTGGCCCTTAGCCTCTTTACATACATGCTTGTAATATCAAAAGTAAGTACTTAGGTATCATTACACATCAAAGTAGCCACATTAACTTCTAAAATACCATACATCCATGGTATGCAAAAATATAACATCAAAAGTAAAGCATGCTAAACACTTGCATGTCAATATACAAAAATGATCCAAATTACTCATTAGCCTCTAAGGATTATGAGCATCCAAGAACATAGTCTCCTTACTTAAAAAATAACCCAAACCACTAGGGTGAGTAATCAAGTTACTCGTAGGAAGAAGTATATGCGTATACCCTAAAGTTTCAATATCATTGCAAGATCAATATAGACGAATACAAGGGAGCATTCCACTTAACGTCTATGTTCAAGGTGTTCTAAGGGATCATCTTAAGCTAACCTAAATATCTCTTAGCAACACATATCAATATCAATGTACTTAACAACATCAATTCGCCAATAACAAAAATCACAAGTTACAATTAAGCATTGGTTGTCAACTTGGAATTTAATGCGAAATCAATTAGTGGAATACTTGGACATCAAATCTTGGATAAAGCCAAGACCTAAATGGTTATTCCAGGCATTAACCCGCTGGGAATACCACCCTAAGTGCGAATTATAAATTAGGAGAACTCGTACCTCCAGCATTAGAGCCAAAATCTAGCCATATCACTTGTAACAACAATGTCCCAAGATAATCCAAAATATAATAAGTTCAAAACTCATACATAATTATTAAGGTATATATATCACCTTCCATGCACAAGTATTTTGAAACCACACAAACCATGCCCTAGGGCTTCCAAGTCTAGAATGACATAATAAATGACAAATATTCATCATGATATATTGTGTAAAACGATATCACTAACTTATCAATTTAAACCATGCCTCAACAATAAGCTTTATATACTAGATTACAACATTATAGTATTAAGCTCCTAAAATAATTACAATTATCAATAGTAATTCACTATAATGTAGGATTAACATCACAATAGTATAGTAATTCAAATCAATAAGAGTTCTATACAACATTAATAATCCTACTCATGATACATACATAATATACATACTTAATCAATAAATCATAAGTCAATCATAAGGATTTCCTATAGTATGCAATACTACAATTCTAAAAGTATGTATACAATATATATTAAACCCCAAAGGATTTTAAAACACTTAAACTATAAACATACTACCACCCCTACCTCAATAGAGAATTGAATCTCTATAATCGAAGCAACCAAGCTCAAAATGGAAAACAAGTTTAGGGTTAATGAAGAGGAGAGCAAGAGGAAACTTTTGTGTTCCAAGGTTTTAAGTCTAGGGTGAATGGAAGGAGGCCAAAAATGAAGTCAGAGCTATTAACTAAGCTTTTCTCCAATGGTGGCTAGGTTAGGATTCTTAGAAAACAAGTGAAAATGAAAGGGATAAAGTGAAAATGGTGAGTGGAGGAATACTAGATCCTCCACTCACTATGTGTTCTTACACTACCTCTCACACACACACAATGCAAGACTAAATTATGATCCTACACTTGTCACAAATCAATGGCTCCTTCTTAGGCTTAATCTTAAGCCGACACTTGTCAACCATCTAAGCCAACAAGTGCACCTATCCTAGGCCAACAAGTGGATGAATCTCCACCCTCCAAATGTCAAGAGATCATGTCCCCAAGTCACTCCACCCCAATGCCAACAAGTGGCTCCATGAGAATGTGACACTTGCCACATTTTCCAAAAATTGCAAAAAGGTTCTTTTTGAAAATATCCTCCAAAATAAATTACAAAATGGTACCCAAGACGAAAAATAATTACTTTATGTAATTACACAAAAACCCCAAAAATAAAGAATAATTACAATAAAGTATGCATCCATGCCATTTAAAAAAAAAGTAAGCAACTAACATGCTTTTTTACAAAAGTAAAAATACAAATGTCATGGAAATCAAATATCATGGATGCATGCAAAACCGGAATGAAATCCGAGCACAACAAGTGAGGTTATGCAAGGAAAAATGATAAACGGAAAAAAGACAAAATAGGGAAAAAATAAAATAGGAAAAAGACAAAAAAAAGAAAAAAAAAAAAAGAAAAAGAAAATCACCGAAAAATGAAAAGGAGGAAAAAAAAACCGGGACATTACAGATCCGAGGGACATCAAACAATTAATATATAATTAAGCACAAAATACAAACCGAATTACTAAGAAATAAATAATAAAGGAGAAAAGAATTCTAATTAAAAATCCTCAAAATAAAAATGTTAAAATCCATTAATCCAAAACCTCCAAAGTAACTCCGTTTAATTTAATAACTCGGGAATCCCTCAAGTGAACCCCTAATAAAATCCCAAACTGGAAAGGAAATAACTGTAACCAAAATCCAAAGCTGAATGAAGAAGTAGTCCTACGTAGTCAGAGGAATGAATGTCTGTATCTGCTCTGCACAACCAAGCTCTGACCCTGGAACTAACAAGCACCTAAAAAATAAGAGAGTGGGTCAGGCCCACATGCAAGTCCTATCCTACTACGATCCATACAAAAACCCGATACACAGATACATCCTAGATAGCTCAACAATAACTAGAGTAGTCTATATATGTATAATTACACACTATAGGATGCTCACTAGTCCAATAGGTCTGTCTTAACCTGAGTAGAGATACTATGCAAATCGCATATAATGTGGTCATGTGTACCTAGACCTACTAGGGAACAACACCTATATCCAGTTATCCATCCTAGGCGATATACGCACCCTAACCATGGTCCTGAGACTCAAGCTCATACCATGGCACCATAATGATATATATATAAAGTCCGTATACTCCTAACACAAAATATCATCCATCTGGTGTAGTGGCCTGATATATGTATAACAATCCATCCAGAAACCAAATAGGTCATTCAATTATTTTATTGACATGACGTAAATATAGGTAGGACTTAACCTTTCTGGTTAATCCATACCTCAATCCAGATTAAGAGGACTTAGTATTTGAACTAGTCCATCCCTAGTATGCCACCGTCTCATATCGGTACATACAATCCTCCAAGTCAAATGATTGACCATGCTAAATTTAATCATCAATCACACTCCAAAATAAGCATACACAGAGTCTAAAATGTTAAGACCATAATATGCATCCCATACAAGATTTAGAATTCTGTTATAGTCTTTTAAAATTGCTACAGAAAGACCTAACATCTAAACCCTCCGATAGTCCAATAATTAATACAGTATTTATATAACTCAGTACATCAACTAATCCGAGTTAAGCATAACCATTTGTCAGATAATCAATTATACATATAACATGCTGAGATATGATTAACATCTTTAAATCAGGAAGAGATACTAAATTGCCAAAAATCAGTACGCAATTCAAGTTATTTTACATCCTTCCATATACAGTTTGCTGTGTAGATCTTATACTACTTCATGCTTCAACACATTAATGCAACCATGCTTCTCAGTAGTTTTTACCTCTCTATTATAGGTATATACAACATTCATAGCAACTACAACAATTTTTAAAACACCCTACTGGCCCAACCGAACCCAGAAACACGGAAAAATCGAAAAACAAAAGAGGGAGCCACCTCTCCACTTAGTGGAGCCGGCTCCACCCTTGTGGGAGCAAGCTTTACCCCTTGTAGAGCCGGCTCCACCCTTGTCGTGAGCCGGCTCCACCCTTGTCGTGAGCCGGCTCCACCCTTGTCGTGAGCCGGATCTCCTCCTCTAAGAGCTGTAAAGCCTAACCTGTTCATCTTCTTCACCTCCGGCGAAGTTCAAAGCCCCTGTACAGTTTTTATTACTTGTTCTAGGGTTCAATCTCAGTCCCAAATTAATTCTAAACCATTAATATACAACCGTGATATGAATTGAACACAACTTTTGAAAACAACGACAGCAGAAATTTAATTAGAAATTCTAAGTAATTCTTAACAGATTTATCCAGTGATATTATATACTATTTAAACATACATAAAAGATGTATTTTAGCATTAGTTTAATCCCTAGAGCCTACCTAGGCATGCACAAATCACAAGTTTAAGGGAAAGAGTAGAACAGAGACTTGCCTTCAGTTTCAGTTTTGAAACTCTAAACTACCGTCTCTGAGTTTTTCGTGAATGTCCTAGACTGCCGTTCTACACCTCCAGTGCTCTTGGTTCAATCCAGAAGCAAACCCATTCCTTCCTCCTTGAACCTCTTTGTTAATCTCTCAAGTTCCTCTATGCCTCTCAATATCCTTTGTACGTGGTTTTAGTCGTAAACCCTAGACAGAACCCATATGATAATATATATATTCAGACATCTCTAAACCTTAGTCCACTTAGGATTAGAGATTGAAAACCCTAATTAAATTCTAGCCAGCCTCCACGTGAATCCTAAAAGAAAACTAAAACCTAATTTAAATATTAACTAAACCGTAATGTAAAACCATTCACGTATATAAGTTACTAACCAATTACAATTTATTTAATTAAAGAAAACCAACCTAAAATACAAATAATTTAATCTCATTAAAACAGGTGAATTCCAAATAGAAAAATACAACTAAACAATTAAAGAAAACAACACACAATAATTAAATAATTCAAATAAAGCAAATATCAAATAATAAATACAATTAAACGATTAAAAAAATAAAATTAATATTTAACAAATAAAAATGCAATAAAATAAATATTAACATGCCGAGAGTATCCTTTTAAAATTAGGGGTATTACATGGATGCACAGTTTCTTCGGAAACATTTTTGTTTTTCGTAGTATTTTACTTAATTATGTTTTTGAGATATTTTGCCTTCAGGACTTATGTGCAATTATTCTTTGAGATATTTTCTGGAAGGACTAAGTTATAATTTGGGAAAAAGAGTGACAAGTGGCACTTTCCCATTGGCCCATTTGTTGACCTACCATTGGTGCACTTGTTAGTTTATATCGTTGACAAGTGTAGGCTTGAGATCAAACCTTGTGAGGAGGCCTAGATTTGTGACAAGTGAAGGGTGGATGTGTGTGTGTGAGAGAGAGAGGTAGTGTTGTTGTGTGTTTGTTTGTCTAACAAAGCCTTTAGTTAGTGGAGAAAGTTGTTAAATTGTCTTCCTCACAAACAAACATCATTGTTGAAGCTTGAAACCCTTGCCATCCCTTTTTCTTTTTGAACCCTTTCCCTTGGGAATTTGGCCTTCCACCTTGAAGATCAAATCTTCCTCTCTTCCATATCTATAACACATTTGCTCAGTTTTTCAATTTGACCTTGTTGGCCTTGGATTCTAGAAGGACAATCCTCTAGTGAGGTAGCGAATGATATATGTTTATACCCTTAGTGTTTTATGTGTTCTTCAAGTTGGTATATGTTATTTACATGTCATTTTTAGATTTTAGGGTTGTATATAGATGTATATAACATGAAATTAACTTAAGGCTTTGTTTTATGTATGGCTTATACTTGATCTTTAACATGTATTAAGCTTGCTTCAATTAAAGATGTTTTGAAATCTTGTGATTTGAAATTATGAAATTATTGAAATTCTATATTGTTGTGGACAATGAATTGATTATGTATTTGCTATTGTGTTGATGTTTAAATCGTAGATTTGAAACTTATGTATAGCATGATTGAAATTCTTGTATTGATAATATTGTTGTAGCTTAGCAAAAATTCACATTGTAATCTTGTTATAGGAATTGCCATTTAGCTTAAGGACTTAGGGCATAACTTGTGTGATTTCCTATTGGTTTATGCGTGGTAAGTGGTTAAGTGCATTATATACTTAGTGTATGTTGTGTACAATTTGTTTATTTTGGATTCTTGGGGCGTCGTTGTTGAAGTGGCTAGAACAAGGTTCTAGTGTGGAGGGTATGAGTTCTTCCCAAATTGTGTGCACTAAGGTAGTTACCAATGGGCTAGTAACCCAAAATAACTATTATGCATTTGGTTTTATCTGGTGTGATGTCCAAGTATATCCACATTGTTGATTTCGCATTTCGTTTCAAGTTGATAGTACTAAATTGTTGTAACTTGTTGTTGGCTTTGTTGGTTCCGATTTCCTATTATAGATTATGTTTATATAGTTTCAAATGTAGTTTTAGGATGTTCCCTTAGCTCCACATTGAACTTAGACGTTAGGTGGTATAATCCACGTGTATCCGTTTATATTAACTTGCAAAACCGTTAAAACTTTAGGTTATACGAATGTGCATTATCCTACAGAGTAACTTGTTTACTCACCCTAGTTGAAATGTGGTTTTTCAGGAAAGGAGACCTTGTTTTTGGATGCTCACCAATCCTAGCTTGGCTTGGTTACATCTGGATTGTTTTTGTGTTCATTTGACATGCAAGTGTTAGCATATCTTTTTGTTCATCTTTGTTGTAATAATTGTATAACTTGTTTGGACGCATAGCTTGCTTCCTTTTGGGCATGTAATATAACTTGAATGTCTTATTTTGATTATATTTCAACATATATGCAATGAGGCCAAGGGCTAATCTCTTTTGATAAATAGAATGTATGATGAAAATTCAGCATGTTTTACTTTAGTAACCTATTTAATGTCAGCGGCATTTTGGGCATTTTAGGTTCCATTTTATTTTTAGTTCAGATAATGGCTGGTTAGAAAACTCATTTTTAGGGGGGTTTCTTCACAAAAATTTTTCAAAAGAATTCATTTTTGCTTCGAAAAATAGGCATTTTTTTGAAAACTTCACGGTCTCAGCCAACCTAGTCACGATCGATCGTGGGACACCTTTTTGGTCACTGTTTATTGTTCGCAAAACTTTACGATCAATTGCAAAGGTAGTGATCAATCGCACTGGGCACATTTCATTTTTAAAATTTGGATTTGGCTACTGCCCATCGTTCATGGATTCTGCGAACAATCGCACCTAAGCACAGTTTGGTAAATTTTATAAAACTTTGAGGTTCCATATCTTTTTCATTCGGACTCCGAATTAAGTGATTCTTGAGTCTAACTTCATTAATCTTTCATTGTCTATCCAATAATATACATGGCAGCGCCCATTTTTGTTTTAAAAGACTATTTTACTCTTCTTAGTTCACTTTATTTATTTTAAAAACCTAGCTTCCGTATTTGTTTTCCTTTAAGTTTCGTAACTTTTAGAAAGTCATTGTGGCATCTTAGAGATGATTTTCATCTCTAAAGACCAAATATCTTTCATTACTTCCACATATGGGATCCATTACCGGGTCAATTTCGGGTCACTCACTAACGCACTGGGTTTTGTGAAACTTGGGCCGTCACAATTAGCTCCGCCCTCTGTGTTAAAGCATCAAGGGCCAGAGTGAATTCACCTAAGGAGCTTGGTGGATACTGAAGAGGATGAAACCTTTTTGTCCTTTCGTGGAGTGGCAAATTCCATCTCACCAACCCCAGCAAATGGCTCGTCATACTCCCCAATGACTTGGAGCCCTTACTCCACATCATGTTCATTAGCATCGCCATATTCCCTCACCTCCGAAGGAAGTTAGCCTTAGGCAAAGCCAAGTCTAAATCCCTTGGCATAGTGACGGTTGGCAATTTTTGAGAAACGTCCAAACATATCCAAACCTCCATCCTTGTAGGTCTGGATCACAGAGTTCGCTTTCCCGAGCTACAATTCGAGCTCGACTGCTTTATTTTCTAGCTCTCTGGCTCTCCTGCCAAAATAGTCGACCGATTTCTACCACTCAACAGTCTCTCTCTTGGCATTTATGAGGGAAGTCTCTAGAGACTCCACCTTTTTTTGTCGAGCAGCAGATTGATTCGCCATAAAAGAGTCGACTGAAAGCTTCTTCATAAGGGCAAACATAAAAAAAAAGAGCTCTATAAAGAGGAAACTAGTTACAAATGCAGAAAGCAGGAAAACATGGTGATAAAAGCACGGGAAAAAGATTAAATAATTTACCTGTATAATGGACTGAGGTGCCAGGGAGAGAAGATCATCAACGTTCATCTACTGTTAAAGAATCCCATCTCTGGGTGGCTACATTCCTTTAGCCAAACCAACAACACCTCTGGATACTCGGCCCCAAAGTCACCAAGGGTGATGAGGAACCATCATCCTTTAGCATCTCGGGAAGCCACCTCTCTTCCAAACATCCTATGATGGCAGTTAAGGTTGATATAATGAAGGCTTATGATTCTATGTCTTGGGGTTTTCTTCTGAAAATACTTCAAGACTATGGTTTTAATAGTACTTGGGTGGCTTGGATAACTGTTATTATTCTCAATGTTAATTAATGGGTCTCCAACTGGATTTATTTAGACAGCTAGGGGTTTGAGATAGGGATGTCCTCTCTTTCCCTTATTATTTACTCTGGTTGCAGATCAGTTGTCCCAGAGGTTGAATGCTACAGCTCAAAATGGAAAATTGGTGTTATCTCATACTGTTGTGAAGGCAAATGTGGATATCTGTCATACATTTTTTTACGGATGATTTATTAGTTACTTGTAAGGCTACCAGTGCTAATGCCAGAGTGTTAGCTTCTGTTTTTTCAAATTTTGAAGATACATCTAGTCTAAAGATTAGTCCACACAAGAGTAGTATAATTTTTTCTAAGGGGGTGAGAAGGGAAAGGGTTATTTTGCAACTGTTGAAGTGCAAGGAAGAAAGTTTACCTTTGAAGTACCAGGAAATTCCTTTGTATTCAACTAGTATAAAGAGGACTCAGTGTGTAGTTCTTATTGACAAGGTAAAGCAAAAGGTTACTGCTTGGAGCTCTAATTTACTTTCAGTAGTAGGGAAAGTGGAGTTAGTTAGAACTGTTATTACTCCACTTTGTTTATATTGGTCTAGTGTTTTTCAAATCCCTGTTACTGTGCTTAACCAAATTCAAAAGGTATGTAGAGATTTCATTTGGGGAAGTACAGATAATAGAAGGAAGATGCATTTACTGAGCTGCGGAGTGATAACTAGACCAAAGAGTGAAGGGAGTTTAGGAGTTAGAAGACTGAAGGACCTATAGACAGTTGCTTATTATGCTAGTGTTTGGGATTATTTGATTTGTAAGGATAGGCTATGGATTTCTTGTTTTAAAGCTAGGTATGGAGGGTGTTCTTTTTATTAGAATGTGGTGCCTAGGGCAACTCATTCTGTTATAAGGACAAATATGGTTAATCTCAGAATTATAATGCTGTAAAACATTACCTTCTTTATTGGTATGGGTTAGAAGATCAGAACTCTGGTGGATCTATGGTGTGATGGCCAAACTTTGTTGTAGAAATTTGGCCATAGGATGATAAGAAGGCTGGGGTTACTTTGGGATTCAACAATTGATAGCCTAATGGTTAATGGAAATTGGAAATTGGAGCTGTTGCAAGAGGATTTATTTGATTCTCTTAAACAGTTTTTGATTGCAATCCCTATACATAATAGAGAGGATAGAATTTTATAGGATGGTGGAGATTTTTCATTCAAGAGAGCTTGCGATTGATGTAGAATACAGTACCCTGAGGTTGAATTGCACAACATGTGTTGGGGGAAGGCAAGACCTAGGTGGTCAGTGAATGGAGTTTTTTTGTTTCATGATAATCTACTTACATTGGTTAATTTGTAGAAAAGAAAGTTACAACTGGTACCTAGATGTTATTATTGTAAACAAGCTATGGATACTAGGGATCACTTGTTCCTTGATTGTTAATTTGCAAAAGAAGTATGGAGCTGGCTTAGAGATGCAATGGGCTAGGACAAATATCAGTTTTCTGGTTTGAGGGATTTTTAGGAGCTGTTTTGGTGGTTTAAGAAACAGCCAAAAAAATTTAGTTACACTTTGTTTGTTGCTACTTTGTCGAGCATTTGGCATAAGAGGAATGGAAGATATCATGGTTCTTTGGATCGATTACCTAAGGAGGTGGCTAGATAGACTTTGCTTAAAGTGGCGGATGTTCTTGGTATCAACATTCAAGACCTACTATAATAATGGATTAGTTTTTTGACCTCATGGATTGGAAATAAGCTTTTTCTTAAAAGCAATGTTATTGTTTTAGGTCTTCTCTGAGGGTATGCCCTCTGTACACTTGTAAATATATATTTTCTTTTAATTTTACAACCAATTATAAAAAATAAAAAATAAAAAAGCCATTTCTCAGTGGATCTCGCAAAGTCACTACCAGCGGTACTGTCATTGGTAGCAACCAAGGCACCTTTACCCTTGAAAGCCCTAGCCATAAGCTTGGGATGCTTTGAAGCTGAGGAATCCACCGCTAATGGGTGCTTGAGAGCCTGAGGAGAAGAAATTCCCTTCTGCTTCTGAAGGGAAAGGTTCTTACTTGCCTCAGCAAAAATGTTCTTCCTCTCCTTCAGCAGCTTAGCAGCTGCCTCCCTTTTTTTTTCATTATACGAGCCCTGGGAGGAGGAAGTTCCATAGCTAATGTAGAAATTAAAAGAGGAACAGGGGAAGTAGAATCAACCTCAGTATGTGATATATCGAGATCGATGGGTTCCTCAGGATTCTAAACGACCAAAGGAAGATCCCTGGAGATCTCTACAAGAAGAGAAGAAGAGAGGAGGACCCGAGCAAAGGGGATATTACTCCAAATGTTCAATCACAGATATTCGAACTGGATGTCTTCAAATTTAAAAGGAAAAAGATCAGTTTCATGTCCCAAAAAGTCAAAACTATAACAAAAATGCTTAACAATACAAACAAAGCAAGAAGACTCATCCAAATCATCGAACACAAGGGTAGAAGGACTATGAAAGCTCGTCCGAACAGGAAATTCCCTAGCAGAAGAAGAATTATAAGCCCCTCCAACCTTAACGATCTTCTCCTTCCACTTTTTATCAAAGGTATTGAGGTAAAAAAAAAAAAAAAAAAAAAAAAAGGGATCTACCTATTCTAGAATGGAAGTGATATCTGCCCTCCTCTCCCTTTATTCTATTTATCGTATAGTAGAAGAGGAGATCGGCAAAATTCAAGGTCAGCCCACATACCCTATTTAGGGCCAGAAGGCAAGAAAGGATACAAAATAAATTAGGGTTAACCTGCAAAGGGGCCAAATTCAACACAGATAAAATGCGAAGGTAAAAAGGATTAAGGGGAAACCGAAAGGCAAACAAATGCCCAGCGGAAAAAAGCATCTCGCCCTCCTTTAAACCCTCGCCGATAAACCATGAGGATATTCCTCGAATGTAACATTAGAAGGAACCTGATTCTTCTTTCTCAATTGAGTGGCAGAAAGGGATTTCCTTTCCACAATATCTAAAAAAAGGACTATAGGACCCTCGGTATGACTCATAGTACTCGCACTAACCTTTGGTTTCTCTAATTTAGAATCAGACACTCGAGCACTATGAGTATGCTCACTACTTTCTTGACTCATGGTGAAGGGAAGGAACAAAGAACAAGACAGAAGAAAGTAAGAGAAAGACTGACCTTAACAAATGGGAAGAAGGCCAGAGTAGTAGTAGCAGGCAAACTCGCTCACTCTCAAAAGCTAAAGTATTCTTGCAGATGCAAAACCCAACAATAGCGAAGGCTTAATATATAGAGATGTGAAGCAAACAACGAAGAGACGGCAGAACGAATGTAATGACCCGGTCATTTTCCATCTTTTCCTTTTTCTCCATTTTTACGAATTAATTTTTTTCGTTTATATTTTCTTTCATGTAACCCCACTTTTCATGTTCAGAGTTGACTTTTGACTTCATGTGCTTTCATTCATGTTGGTTTCCCTGAAAGGCATAGCTTTACTTTTAGACAAAAGCTCGCCGGTTGTTTCTTTTTCCCGCAGGGGCGTGGATGAAAAGATTCTTCAGAAACATTTTCATTTCTTGGGGTGTTTTTCATAAATATCTTTTCAAGATAATTTGATTTGGGGGTTTTTAACAAAATATCTTCCAAAAGATATTTTCATTTGGGTCACTTGCTCAGTTATCCTTTTGTATAAGGGCCTTTGTGCAATTAATGAAAATTAATTGCAAAGTGTCTCTTTGGGGCTTGGATCCTCGTATAGGATTCATTTTTATATTTCGTCGAGTCTTGTACTGACCCCGATTGTTGCCGAACTTGCTCGGGGCATATCTCTCTACACGGGACTTGGTTTTTGACACTATTTCTTCTGTTGTTCATTTTTTCTCATTTTGGTTCTTTTTTGTTCACGGTATTTTTCCATTTGAGCTCCTCTGCGCAAATTCCACTTTTCCGGGCGAGGCGGGACCCCGTTCGGGGCACTTTTGAGTTTTTCTATAAATAGGGGGTAAGAGAGAGAAAAGTCAAACCTCTCCTCTCTCTTCCTTGGCCGGCCAACCATGGCAGCCATGGCTGCCATCTTCTTACTCCCTTTTCGGCCTCTTTTTTCTTGGATTTTTCCGGCAATGTCTTAGGCTTTAATGTCGGCCTTGGCGAGGCCTTTGATTCCAACCGATTGGAATCTCATTTTGGCCATTTTTTGAGTTCGTGTTTGAAGTCAATTTTGGATTTAGGTGTTGCCTCTCGAGGGTTTATTGCTTCCCTTGTTGTCCCCGACAAAACCCTGAAGTGGCGACACATTCGGAAAGGTTTCATTTCGATATGATTTGAAATTCATCTCAAATTGAGGAAGGGGTTGTTGTATGTTTATTTTCTAAGTGTTTAGGTGTTTTTATATATTGTTTACATGCTTACTAAACCATAGTCTTGTATATGGATTGTAAATCTTTGAAATGACTTAGGGTTTAGTGATTTAAAAGCATGTTTGGTATATCTATATGTATAGCTTGCCAAATTGTAGTCTATATATATATTGTGTAGCTAAATTCATGATTTAGAGGCATGCTTAGCTTATATATATATAATGTGTAGAGATATTGTGTATTTAATGGCTTAAAGAATTATAGTATATATGCATTGTATAGCTTATTTGATAATTCAAAGCCTTAAGAGCATGTATATCTTGCCATAGATAAATTGTTTCATTTATTAAATTATTTGATTTTAGAGACTTTTCATGTTAGGATGATAATCTCTTGAAATGTAGTACATTTGGTTACCTTGTGAGCATGTTACTAAACTTGCGTAGAATTAGTACTTGAGGCCTCTTAAAATGATAATTGTACTTAGCATGATATAGAATATCATTGTCTTGCAAAGCTTGTTTAAATATATCTTGCGTAGATATATAGCTTGTTTAGAATATTACAATTGATTACCTTGAAAGCTAGTTACTAAATTGTAGCTTATTTGGTACTTGTGGCTTAGGAATGGTAATTTGGCTCAATTGTTGTAAAATATTCTTGTTTTGCGTATAAATTGCATATTAAGGACTTGACATGTCATATGCCATTTAGACTTAAATTCTAGGACATGGTTTGTGTGGATTCAACCTTACTTGTGCATGGAAGATAGTTTTTATGCATTATTTGATTTTCTATAAGTTTGACCAACTTATTGATTTTGCAAAAATTTTAAACTTATTAATTTTGGAAGGCTTATAAGGACAATATATATGTGATGGCTAGAGTTTGGTTCTAATACAGAGATAAGAGTTTCCTAAGTCATATAAAGTGCGCAATAGGTAGTACCTTGTGGGTCGTAATTGCCCAGAATAACTTATACACGCGTGCACTAGATAGTACCTTGTGGGTCGTAATTGCTCAGAATAACTTGCTTAGTCTGTGACCACGTATCCTAGTCTTTCCACTATTTATTTTCGCATTAAATTCCAAGTAGTTAATCATGGATTACTTGTAGCTTGTGAATTGGTACTTTTCTTGCATATTTAAATCTCATTTAGTATAGTTGAACTTGTATACTTGCTTCATTTGTGTAAACCTCATTTTGTATATTGAACTTGTATACTCGTTCCGTGTGTTTAAAATTACATTTAGTATACTTGTAAATATAGATATATATATATATATATATATATATATATATATATATATATATATATATATTGCATTCCGTTTCAACATTGATTTCTGTACTTGTGGACATATTCTTGCTTATATTGAATATTTACCTTCATATTATTTAGTGTACCTAGCATGTATACTTGTATATTGATGATGTAGCTTAGAGATAGTCTAGTATACTTGTATCATGTATACTTGCCTTTCCGTGTTTCATTTAGCTTAGTATACTTGTGCTTATATACTTGATTTACGAGTTTCTCCATATTAATTGTATACTTGTGTATGTATGCTTAGATAATGTATATTTCATTTTAATATGGTTTAGTATACTTGTAAGTGTATGCTTATATGTCGTGCATTATGTTTCAACATTGTTGTATACTTGAGCATGTGTACTTGTATGTTGTCTTTCATTTCAATTGCTAGCATAGCTTGAGATGTTTCCCTAGTTCACCTTGGAATATAGATGTTAGGAAGAATGATCCCTTGTGATGATCTATGTTGAACCTACATGGCATTTGAAACTTTAGAGTATACACATGCACTTCTCCCTACGAGTAACTTATTTACTCACCCTAAGTTGTTGGGTTATTTTTCAAGTATAGATACCTTGGTTTGGGATGCACAACATCCCTAGGTCACCTTTTATATTTTGATGTGATTTGATGTATTTTAACGAGCATGCACATGTTAGCATGCATTATTTTGCCTTTTCAAGTTATAATGCATTGTTAGGTTAAAAATGTCATTTTTACCTTGAGACTTGTAATGTGTGCCTAAGCACACTTTTTAAAATTCATTTTATGTATATGATATATAGCTAAGGGCCAAACCTTATTTGAAATCACATAAATGTAATAAATATATAATTTTGCCTTTAATGTGAATAATATGAAAAATAAGGGTTTTAGCATGTCATTTTTGCACCAGAACGTGCATTGTGCATGAAAATTTATATATGACATTCATTTACCATGTATGCGGTATGTCCAAGGGCCAAACACCATTTCATTTTCATTTTTGCATTTTGGTTTCATATATTGCATTTTTTTTTGGCAAAAATAGGAAAATTTGAGATTTTAACGGTTCATTTTCAATTCGGGTGGTGCAAAGTGTGCACGAGCACACTCACTAGCACTCATTTATTATGCATGAAGTGTGGCCAAGGGCCAAACAGTCTTTTGATTGCATTTAGGTCCAGTTATTACATTGTTTACCTTTAAAAGGCATTTTTCACGCATTGGGGTCCAGATAGGTCATATTTTGCATCGGCGGTATTTTTAAGCCATGGATTATTGTAGCATGTCCTAATAGGTAAGTTACATCTGCGTCCATGATTGTTTCCAGGCAAAACTTCTTCCTTGGTGATTTGAGTACCCTTTGGACTCATTTTGCATTTTTCTTTGTAAACCTGGTTTAAAGGACATTTTGGGTATTTTCCTTGAAAATAAATTCCAGCCTTGACATGGTTGACTAGAAAACATGATTTTAGGGGGGGTCACTTCACAACTTTTTTCCAAAAAAGTCTTTTAAAGGCCTCAAAATCACATTTCAAGTTGGTTGGTCTAGTGCATTAGGCATCGGACAAGCACTCGTCGGCAACAGACAAGCGCTCCAACTTTGGGCAGTGGGCTCAAGCCTAACTATGATAGCCATATAATAGCCAGATGAGCCCTCATCCAGCACGTCAGCATAGACGAGCACTCGTAGCTCTTGGACGAGCGCTCTAAGCCCTATTTTCAGGTTGACTCAACTTTAACCCTCCGACTTCAAATTGACATATCTCTTTCGCTTTAACTCCGAATTAGTCCATTCTTGAGTCTAAATTGACCACATCAAATAAGCTTTCAAATGGTACCAATTACAATTTTAGAGTCCACTTGTACCTCAAGATATTCAATTTTTAGTAAGGTACTGTTAGGATTTGGTTTGAACCGGGATGGTCTTTTTGGGTTTCTCTTCCTTTGACTTTGAGACTTGATATCTTTGTCGTCCAGACTCCAAACCAAGTGATTCTTGAGTCTATCCTTGTTAATTTTTTGTTGTCTATGCAATGGTGTGTATAGTGGCACCTATTTCAGCTTGAAATAACCATTTTGCCCTCAGGGCCAAACTTGGACCTGTTTCGGCGTCTTAGGGATGCATTATATCTCTAGAGGCCTTGGTTTTTCATTTCCGCAGTTTTGGACCTATTTCAGGTTATCACAGGATGCACTGGGTTTGTAAAATTTAGGGCCGTCACAACAAGGCCCCAAAAGAAATGGAACCTCAAGTGGTAATGATGAGAGTGACTGTTGTAGAAAACCCCTCCATTTCCAAAAATAGTTAAAATTCCTTACATAAATTTGATTCATAAAAGGAATTGGGGGCAAAGTGTAAGGGAAAAATTTACCACCAATCATAGCACACCACGTGTCCACAAAACAAGAATAACCCATCATTGAAATAACTGGTGTAACAGCCTTATACTGTCGAAAGCCCACCATTAAAAGGCACTCAGACATTCAAATCAGTCCAAGAAGAAGAACGTGGCCTAGGATAAGGGCATTAAATGACCCATAATGCCTGTTATCACGGGAAAATAGGGCCCTTGATCACCCACACAGAAAACTGTCAGTAATGGCCCAAAAAAAAAAAAAAGCTCTGTATACACATATAAATAAAAGATCAATGAGAAGGGAAAATGGATCAATTTCCAGCAATCTAATTTTCTTCTGCCTAAATTATTTCAATTCAGTAATATTATCTCGGTTATAATTTTTATTTCTCTTAAGTGTTTCTGGTGTTAAATTTTGCACCTACAATTTATAATTGATCTCAACCTCTCTATTTTCTGTGATTATAGGGTAGGTTTATCATGCAATGGTACTTAATGATCATATGTTTAGGGGTTTGATAGGCCATGCTAAGGGAAGATGGGTCATACTACACCCTTAGTTTAATGTAGTTGGGTAGACGATCCATGCTAAGCAAAGATGAGTTATGTTCGGCCCTAAACGTATGAGTTTTTCTTTATAAATTATGTTATGTGCTTGTAGTCATACATCTTCCGATCATACAAAATAGAGTTAAGTGCAAAAAAACCCCTTTTACTATCGATATAGTGCAAAACAATACATGTGTGGTATAAAACCCCCTATACTATCAATTTGGTGCAATTACCCCCCTGTTCGCATAAAAAGACGTTAATACCCTCTCTAATATAAATTTTAGGGTTAAGTGCAAAAAACCCCTCTGATATATAGGGTTTGTGCAAAAATAGTCCCTACCTTTTGAAAATGTCTATTTCAGTCCATAAAATTAAAAAAAAACGTGCAAATAAGCCCCTCTAATCACTTTTTTGTCTAAATTGACATAAAATAAATTTTAAAGAAAAGACATGACATTTTATCCTCATTTAAAAAACATATACTATATATATATATATATATATATATGTATGTATATATACAATACTATAATTTCATCTTAAAATAATCTATATTAGATCGGGCCGATGAGTGTATGTATGGAAAAAGTAATTTCACTGCCCTCAAGTTAAAGAAAGTAGGACCCACAACACCCTTTTGGGTCCCCTAAAAACGTAAAGTGAGCAAATGCATGCAATTTTGAAATCGCAGTGATTGTAATTTCTAAAAATAAAGAGCATTGATCATCCTTGAAATTTATCATAATTACTTTATAAACCAAATACAATATTTGTTGGAAAATTATCAGTTAGTTTAACTTTACAGTGGATAAAATAAAAAATAAAAAATAAAAAAAGGGAAAAAATCCACTTTACTGCAATAATCAAGAGGAATAAGATTCTATTTTTTAATATATCTTTAATTTAGTTCAAAATTCATTAGTAATTACTTTTTTTACAGTTTTATCATTACTTATTGAATATCTTAAATATATTTATTTTAAGGTTAATGATCTTAATTGGATAATACTGAATTTTGTAACTATTAGTATAAAATTTATGTGAAAAATAAATTTCAAAAATAAAAGTTAATGGTCTTAAATTAATAGAAATTTTTGAAATTTTTAGGCTCGGTCTGGTTAGATAAAAATTAGTAGTGGTTATATTCTATATTTGTTTACCATAAATTTTTTACATTGCCTAATTTTTTTAATATTACTTCATTTATATTAGAGGGTATTAATGTCTTTTTATGCAAATAGGGGAGTAATTGCACCAAATTGATAGTATAGGGGGGTTTTATACTACACAAGGACTGTTTTGCACTATGTCGATAGTAGAACCCAAGGGTAAAATAGGGTTTTTGAATTTATTTATGTCAATTTGGACCAAAAAGTGGTCAGAGGGGCTTATTTGCACCTTTTTTGAATTTTATAAACTGAATGCACATTTTCAAAAAGTAAGGACTATTTCTGTACAAACTTTATATATCAGGGGAGTTTTTTATACTTAACCCTACAAAAAATCCAAATAATATGTCTAATTAACTATTGGAGGGCAGATTAGTGGTGAAGTCAATACCTTAGACTCTCTATCTATTGCGAGTGGTTTATCATTGAAGAAAACACACATCAATGAGCCCTAAACTTGTGTAATTAAACCTTTTGTCTTTCAATTTTGGGGATTATGTAATGTAATTTGTGCTTGATCTTATGAATTTAAACTTGGTTGTACCAAGGTTTGTATTGATAATTCTTTCAATTGATTATCTATATTGGTTACATGTTGTCTTATGTGTGATTAATTGAGGGTTAATCTCTACATTGAGTAGTTTTTGTAATTGTGTTTAGTGATGGACATGCATGGTTTCTATTGAATACAATTGCTCTTAGTTTGATGGATTATGCTTAGTCTTGATGGGTTATGTTACACCTTAGAGTAATTGTAGATAGTTAGACAATTCATGTTTGATTTTGATAGTTCATACTTATTCATTGCAACTTGTATTATCTCATTGATTATTGATGTGTGCTTGTAGTCATATTTCTATTACAATGTGTTTTCCCCATTAATTGAAGGCATTTGGTATAATTGCATGAGTTTAGTGTTATAATCCATACCTTAAGCCTTTCTCCTTATATGATGGCCCTGGTTTTCAAGCCAGTGCGTCTTGTTATGATCCATAAGATTAACCGAAATAGATCTGGAATGCGAAAGCAAAAACAGAAACAAGGTCTCTAGGGATACACGACATCCCTAAGACACTAAGGTGACCTTCCATTAAGTCACGGAACTCAAAAGAATCAAATGCGGAAGCTAAGATTATAAAAATGGGAAGGGTACTTGACCAGGGGTAAAATTGTATTTTCAAACAAAACCGGATGTAACTGAGCATGCCATTAGATAGACAAGGAAAAATTAATAAATCTAGACTCAAGAATCACTTGATTCGGTGTCCGGATGAAGAAGATATGAAACTCCAAAGTTTCATAAAATTAGACTTTTGGGTTTCAAATCAGTGCGGCAAGGGTATTTGACAAGGGGTAAAATAATCTTTTCAGATAGAATTGGATGCAACCATGCATACCATTGGATAGAAAAGGAAAAATTAATAAACTTAGACTCAAAAATCACTTGATTTGGAGTCCGAACGAAGAAGATATGAAATTTCAAAGTTTCATAAAATTAGACTTTTTAGGTTTCAAATCTGTGCAGGGCCTGCACAGATATTTGGGTTTCAAATGTGTTTTTGAGGGCTTAAACGACATTTTCTGGAAAAAAGGTTTTGAAGAAATCCCCCCCAAAATCATATTTTCTACATGACCATCTCAAGAGAAGTTTTTATTTTTCAATTGAAATACCCGAAATACCCCTTATATCAGACTTTTTCTTGAAAAAAATGTACACAACTGAAAATCCAAATCTGCGAGCTATTTTCGGCATCAAAACGATATTTTTTGTATCCCCTTTAAAATCAAATTTTCTAGGCGACCATGTCAAGCCCGTAATTTATTTTCCAAATGAAATGCCCAAAAGTCCCATAAACCAGATTGTGAAGAAAAATGTAAAATGCAAGGGACTCAAGAGCTAATTTCATGCAAAGATGTGTTTTGTGCCAAAATAATTGTGCACACAAACGTAATTAGTGTTTTTAAGCGTGTGGGAATGGTCTGTGGCTTCCAAAAATGCCCGATGCAAAATACGACCATTCCGAACCTCAAAATGCAAAGAAAATGCTTTAAATGGAAAATTTGAAACCAACAAGCATCCATTTCATACAAATGTGATATTTTGTGACGGCCCTGGTTTTTCAAGCCAGTGCGTCCTATGATGAACCGAAGATTGACCCGATAACGGATCTAGATGCAGAAGCAAGAATAAGACAACAATCTCCCAAGGCACAACACACCTCCAAGACACTTTGATGACCTTCCATGAGGTCACGGAACTCAAAAGAATCAAATGTAGAAGCAAAAGATCAGAAAACTAACAATTAAGCCCCTAAGGGCAAAAGATCCGGGTGTAACCGAGCACACTGTTTGAAAGACAGCAAAAAATTAGTCAAGTTCAAAAAAAAAAATTCACTCGATTTGGAGTCCGGACGAAGGAGAACGAGCGAAAACAAAAGTCAACGTCATGACGTCGAGATGAGCACCCCACGAGCACCATGACATGCTAGGGGAAGAAAAGTTCCAGCCAGAACTGAGAACCAATATGAGGTCCAAAACGACTTTTTCTGGAAAAACACAAAGAAGAAACCCCCCCCCCCCCCCCCAAAAATCAAGTTTTCTACCCGATTGTGCATAGGAAAATGAAAAAAACTCACTGTGAAATACCCAAAATACCCTTAGATGAGAAAAGGTCAAAAGGGTAAAAAATCTGCTACAGGATCTGTCCGCAACTGAGAGCAAAAACTGGTTATCAAACGAATTTTTCTGGAAAAACACGAAGAAGAAACCTCCCTTAAAATCGAGTTTTCTACACTACAGTGCTGACGAAAACAAATAAAATACACTATAAAATTCCCAAAATACCCCCAAGAAAATCAAGTCAAGAAGTTTAAAATCTTTCTGAGCTGCTACCAAAGGAAAGGAAATGTGGCTTCGGGAGATTTAAAATTGCCTAAATTGAAAATCCAATCTTAAAATACACCCGTAAGACCCCCGAAAGTTTCGGATCAATCGACACATTTTTCAAAAAAAAGTCGTTGAATAGTACAGAGTACTAAAATCTCAAGTTTTAAAAACATATTTGTAAACTTTAGAATTAATGGCCTTGGCCTCATATCATATATACAACATAAGCATCCAAAAAGTGTACTTAGGCACACAGTACATATTTGGAATCAAGGATACAAGTTTTGATATCTAAAGCTACAAAATGACATTTCATACTAACATTTGCATGAAATGTAAACTTAAAAGCAACAAGTCATCCAAGGAATGATGTGCACCTCGAACCAAGGTATCCGTACCTGAAAATAACCCTGTAATTTCGGGGTGAGTAAATAAGTTTACTCGTAGGGAATGAACATGCATCGACCTAACATTTTACAATAAGATCACTTTATGGTGAAACATGTTAAAAGGGCTCATGCCACCTAACGTCTATGTCAAAATGAGACTCAGGGATCATTATAAGCTACTCATGCAATTGAAATGAACCACGGCATACAAGTATACATGCTCAAGTACACTAAACCGTATTAAAACATGATATACGACACACAAGCATACATGTTCAAGTACCTTAAATCATGTTAAACAAGATAAGCAATATCTAACATCCATACACAAGTATTCGATATAGATAGAGTACTCATAGATCAAGTATACAAGCACAAGTCTACTAAGCTAAATGAAATACACATAAGACAAGTATACACGGCACAAGTATACTAAATGAAATTTAAACTCATGGAGCAAGTATACAAGTTCAAGTATGCTAGATAGGATTCAAATACCCAAAGTAAGCATCAATTCTCAAGCTACAAGTAATCCATGATTAATAACTTGAAATTAGATACGAAATCAAATAGTGGAAAGACTAGGACATGTAGTCACTAGACCAAGCAAGTATTTTCGGGTAATTACGACCTACAAGGCACCACCTAGTGCGCACTTAAGACTTAGAGGACACTTGTCCACGTACTAGAGCCAAACCCTAATCATCACATAAATTATGTCCTCACAAACTTTCCAAAATCAATAAGTTCAAAACTTATATAAAATCAAATGCAAGTTACCACATTCCATGCACAAATAAGGTTGAATCCACACAAACCATGTCCTAGAATTCAAGTCTAAATAGCATATGACATGTCATGTCCTCAATATGTAATATATATACAAAGCAATAATATTTTACAACAATTGAGCCACATTACCATCCTAAGCCACAAGTACTAAATAAGCTTTAATTTAGCAACAAGCTTTCAAGGTAAACAATTGTAATATTCTAACAAGCTATATGCCTACACAAGATATATTTAAACAAGCTTTGCAGGACAATGATATTTTATATCATGCTAAGTCTAATTACCATTTTAAGATGCCACAAGTACTAATTCTACATCTAATTAGTAATATGTTCACAAGGTAATTAATTGTACTACACTTCATAAGATTACTACCTTAACATGAAAAGTCTCTAGATTTCAAGTCAATTCCAAATAAACTCAAATTAATATATGTTAAAGGACATAGCACGGTCTTCACATATATTGTACCCAAAATCAATTTAAGTGACTATAACACTTAAAATAAAATTAATTAAGCTAATTAATTAATTTTCTCTAAATTTTTAAACAACTCCAAATATGCTCAATTTAATATATATTAAAGAACTCACCAAGGCCTACTTTAATATCACAATATAAGTTGATTACATGCTTGTTTCAACTATGTGAATTAATCTTTTACAAAAGATAAATATTAAATAAAATTTACAATTCTTATTCAAATGCTCCCAATTTAATATATGTTGATAAACATACCAAGGCCTAATTTACTATCATGCCAAAATTTAATTCCAATTTTGCACAACCATATGAATTAAATCTTAAATATACAAATTAATTAAATTAAATTCTAAAACTTGAACAAAGGCATGCTTGCAAGTTGTATATGCTTATATAACAATCAATATAACATAAATATAAACCTAGGACATCCCCTACCTCAATTTGAGATGAAAACCTCAAATCCCCACCGAAAGAAAAGTGCTCCGAATTCAACGATACTTCGGGGTTTTGTCAGGGACAACACAATGAACAAGAATTCCAAGGAAGCCCCATCAAAATCACAACTTGACTTCAGACCCGAACTCAAAATTTGGCCAAAAACAGGTTCTAATAAGGGGGAAAGGTGGAGCATGATGAGGCCTACGATAAATGTTAAGGGCAAAGACTTTCTACCAAAGAAATCAAGTAGAGGAGAAGAAGAAAAGGTGGCAGCCCAAGGAGCACCCACGGCTGCCGGCCAAAGAGGGAGGAAGATGATGGAAAAAGTGACTTTTCACTTTAAGACATTCTAATTATAGGAAAACCCTAAAAGTGCCTCGAAAGGGCCCCGCTGGGTCCGGAAAAGTGGAATTTGAGCAAACGCGCTCAAACAGTGAAACTCTGTGAAAAAGAACCAAGATGAGAAAATATGAATAACAGAAGAAACGATGTCAAAAATTGAGTCCCGTGTAGGAAGATATGCCCCGAACAAGTTCGGCAACAATTGGGGCCAGAAACCCTGAAACTAGAGAAAAACAACCAGAAGGAAATTCTAAGAGTATGCGACTCGACGAAAAGTGAAAATGAGTCCCGTACGAGAATCCAGGCTCAAAACAAGGCATTTAGTAATAACTTTCATTAACTTTCAAAACAAGGCATTTTGCACAATAGCCCCTCCAAAAAGTGAAAACTGCACAACTGGCCCGGTATAAAAATATCTTCCAAATATATTTTCTTAAAAACCCCTGAAATAAAAGATAAAGATATTTATGAAAAACACCCCAAGAAAAGAAAAAGTTTCTGAAGAACTATGCATCCATGCCCCTATGGACACTGGGAGCAACCAGAGTACTTTACTCCGAAAACAAAGATACGTATTTCGTGGAAACTACTTAGAATGAAGATACGTGAAGTCAAAAACCAACTCCGAACACAGAAAGTGAGGTTATGCTAACAAAGTGACAAACGGAGAAAGGACAAAATAGGGAAAAGGACGAAAAGTGAATAGTATCGAAAAATAAAAAATGTGGAAATGACTCGGTCCTTAAAAGAAATTGTCAAACCAAAGGAAAGAGTCTCAGAAACCATTTTTGAGCACTCTAGATGACACTAAATGATGAGAAACTGAACTAAGAAAATAAATTTCAACGAAAAGAATTCATCCGTGGAGGAAAAAGGAAAGGATGGAAATGACCAGGTCATTACTACCTACCCTCCTTAAAGAGATTTCATCCCTGAAATCAGAAACATTCCCAGAAGAACCAAAGAAGGACAGTATACAAGGTCACAAAAGGAATAGATCTTAAATTACCCAAGGACAACTCCAAAGGTCTCAAAATCAACGAAAAGACACGAAACCACGAACCTTGAGACACCTCTCCAACGAATTGACATACTAACCCAATGTCAACTACCCAAAGGAGATCAAGGCAACTATACATTAAAACAAAGAACACAACCAGAAGCAACATGGCAGCATGAATAGCGACTAGAACCCGCCCACAACGTACCCAAGGTGCTGTAGCATCGACAGCCACAAGTGCCCGCCCACACTCATATTACTAGCTAGGTAATGCAAGGTAGCATCAACGGCAACTAGCACTCGCCCACACACAATTTGTACGGTAGCATGACAGTGTAAAGCCCTAATTCATCACCTGCCCCCAACAAGCTCACCCGTAAAACCCATCGATACAACTAACATCAATGTCAAATGATCATTACCAAAAGTACCACGAAAACTAGGCATTCTGTGAGAGTTACGATATGGTCCAAAATGTTCGGCCGAACCATTCTGGTCAATCCAAAACTCTGACAACAATGTCATAGGCACCACTACGCTTAAGGCCTTAAATCCTCAATACTGGAAAACTAACAATCCCAAGTCTCAAAACACCGTTGTCAACCACATTAATAACGAATTCAAAGCCTAACGAGTCTATGCCCTCAAGCCAATGGATCAGACTTTACAAAATCAAACAACATCACCTCCACCCTAGTCACAATGACTCCTAACAAGACAATGCACCCAAAATCCTCCACGTCATCCTAAAGCTGACCTACTATAAGGCAACGCCTAGGAATCAAGACATTGGATCAAGCTTACACACACAACCTCAACAACCAAGGTCATACAACCCCAAGCACAATGCGGAATGATAAAAAGGAATAAACTAAAAAAGCAATTAGTCATGAAACATATATATACATATGTAAGTATACATTCACAAGTATACTAAGAAATATTGAAATGGAAATACAATATATGTGTACAAGTTTACATCCACAGGTATACTAAGTAGTACTAAATCCATGGTAGACAAGTATATAGGCTCAGGTATACTAAACCAAAATGAGCTGAAATAAACAACGTGTAAGCATACTAAGTACAAGTATACTAAATGCAAATAAAAGTCCACATACCATACAACTAAACACATAATATACAAGGGCAATCAAATATGTTACCTATCACATAGGGGTCAAGCATTAGAGAAACGCTACACATCACCTATGACGCTAGCATGACGAGCAGATATAGTAAATGGAAAACACATCATCTATATCATTACATAACTACCAAATAGTCATATCTCCCAACACGTTTCTAAGGCATGCTCAAAACAATAGGGCATATAAACATATAGGAATGATTATGTAAATAACAATCCCACAAAACACAAGCAAGAAAGGATGAAATGTCTTTCAAAAAGACAAACTCACCAAAAGTGAATCCCAAAAACCTGGATGAGTCCAATCCCTCACCGTAAGGAATGAATCATCTCCTAGAATGAACATTAAAGTTCCCAAAACAAAGAATCTATAAGTCTTTCCCAAGACTGGATCAACACAAGGTGGAATCCTAACGCCACACAAAACAAATAACGATGTAATGGATAGTTCCAACACTAACCATTAAGAGATACCAACAAGAGAACTCAACTCAAGATGCCAATGAGTTCGATGAGAACTCCATAGGATCCTATAAAACCCCTAAATGCAACCCCAAGTCTTCTATGATGAGGGAGAGTAATTAATTGCACTAAGGCAATTAATTACATGAAAACACACACACCCCAACCTTAGCTCATAAGAGTTGTCCAAGGAAAAACAAGAAGAATCCCAGGTCAATCACCTATCAAATCCCTAACCATCACTCTAAGAAGAAGAGACGCAAGGACCTCACCATTAAGGCTCACGAAAAGAAATCTCCCAATCCCCAAGGAAGGACTCGAGTCAATTCGACTCGTAGTCCCATGACGTTAGATACAAGACCCCAATGACGTCACCATATCAAGGTCACCATGAAACCCCAAGAGATGATGCCCTAGTATCAATCTTAACCAACCAAGTTGGAACAACCCACAATGCCTAAACAAGACATAAAAGTAAGCAGTTGACACGTAACATAGCAATATACTACATACTCACACAAGTAGTAAGGTCATATAAGGCATGTCAATATATGCATCATACTATTATGCTAAGAATAACAAGCACATGTAATACGCCAAAGAAAATAAGCATAACCCACATGCTAAACAGACAAGCGTAAATAAATATACTAAAATAGACAAGTATGTACAATGTACTAAAGTAAACAAGCACATATATCATACTGAGACAGTTAAGTAAACTTCTAAACATACGTCCACATAAGCACGTAAACATGTTATCAAGAAGCAACTAAACACATAGAGCATGGCAACACAAGCATGATATGCACCAAAAACCCATCATCTTAAGGTTTTCAAACCTAGGAGCTCTGATACCACCTGTGACTGCCCTAGTTTTTCAAGCCAGTGCGTCCGGTGATGAACCGAAAATTGACCCGATAACGGATCCAGATGCAAAAGCAAGAATAAGATAACATTCTCCCAAGGCCCAATACACCTCTAAGACACTTTCATAACCTTCTATGAGGTCACGGAACTCAAAAGAATCAAATGCAGAAGCAAAAGATCAGAAAACTAGCAATTAAGCCCCTAGGGGCAAAATAGTCATTTCTGAAAGTATGGATTCCAGTGCCACCGAGCATATTTTTGGGAAGATAACAAAAATCTAATCAAGATGGACTTAAGAATCGCATGATTTAGAGTCCGGATGAAAGAGAAAAGACAAGACGAAGAAAAATGAGCACTTAAGGCTAAAAGGGTAAACTGGTAATTATTTAGGAAGATCTAGGTACAACCGAGCACACTGTTGGAAAGATAGTGAAAAATTAGTCAAGTTCAAAAAAAATTTCACCTGATTTGGAGTCTGGACGAAGGAGAACGAGCGAAAACAAAAGTCGATGTCACAACGTCGAGACGAGCACCCCACGAGCACCATGACATGCTAAGGGAAGAAAAGTTCCAGCCAGAACTGAGAGCCAAAACGAGGTCTGAAATGACTTTTTATGGAATAACACAAAGAAGAAACCCCCCCTAAAATCGAGTTTTCTACTGAGAAAAAGGATTAATGACTTACTAGATATATTTGAGATGAAAACCTCAAATCCCCACTGAAAAAAAAAGTGTCCTGAATTCGCCAAAACCGAAGGGTTTTGTCGGGGACAACACGATCTACATGAATCCGAAGGAAGCCCCATGAAAATCACAACTTGATTTCAAACCCAAACTCAAGAAGTGGTCGGAAATGAATTCTAATAAGGGGGAATGGTAGAACACGTCGAGGGGAACAAAAACCGTGAAGGCCGAAGACTTTTCACTTAGGAAAGGTAAATCAAAGGAGGAGAGATAAGGTGGCAGCTCCATGGGCATCCATGGCTGCTTCAGGTCATGCAAGGAGAGTGGGGAAGATGAAAAATAAAATATTTCACCCCCCTTTTAAAGAAATCTCAAAAGTGCCCCGAATTGGCCCCACCGGGTCCGAAAAAGTGGAATTTAAGCAAACGCACTCAAATGGCAAAACTTTGTGAACAAAAAAGATTCAAAATGAGAAAATATGAACAATGGAAGAAACGGCATAAAAACTGAGTCCCGAACAGAAAGTTATGCCCCGAACAAGTTAGCGGCAACTGGGTCCAAAAACTCTGAAACTGGAGAAAAATGACCAGAACGGAATTCTAAGAGTCCACGACTCGACGAAATGTGAAAATAAATCCCGTACGAGGATCCAGGCTCTAGACGAGACATTTTGCAATAACTTCCGTTAATTGCACAATGGCCCCTACAAAAAGGGTTAACTGCGAAACTGTCCCAGAATGAAAATATCTTCCAAAAGATATTTTCTTAGATACCCCTGAAATAAAATATCTTCAAAAGATATTTATTAAAAACACCCCAAGAAATGAAAAAGATTCTGAAGAATTGTGCATCTGTGCCCCTATGGGCACCGGGAGTAACTAGAGTACTTTCTTGCAAAAGTAAGGATACGTATTTCAAGGAAACCACTCAAGATGAAGGCACGTGAAGTTAAAAACTAACTCCGAGCATGAGAAGTGAGGTTATGCCAACAATGTGACAAACAGGGAAAAGACAGAATAGGGAAAAAGACGAAACAGGGAAAAGGACAAAAGGTGCATAGTGTCCGAAAAGTGAAAATGTGAAAATGACTCGGTCCTCAAAGGAAGTTGTGAATTCACATGAAAGAGTCTCAGAAACCAATTCTGAGCACTCGAGATGACACTAAGCGACACGAAACAGAGCTCAGAAAAGAAAATTAAATGAAAAAAATTCATTCGTAAAATTTCAAGAAAAAGGAAAGGGAGGCAAATGACCGGGTCGTTACAACCTACCTTCCTTAAAGGAATTTCATCCCCAAAATTAGGAACTTACCAGAGAGAATAGAATAATGACCGAACAAAAGGTCAAATCAAAGGGCAGCTCACAACGCACTGAAGGACAAATCCTGAAGTCTAAAGATCAACTGAAGGAACGCGAAACCATGAACTGAGACAACATCCTATACGAATCGGCATGTTAACTTAACATCAACCACCGAGAGAATCCCAAGAAAACAAAACGTCAAACGTGGTTAAAGAAGAGAGTGACAAGGCAGTACGAACAGCAACCAGAACCCGCCCACACTTACTCGTCAGTAAGGTAGCATGATAGTATAAGACACTAGTTCGTAACATGCTCCAGAAGGGAACTTTTCGATACAAATGACATCAATGTCAAAAATGATCATTACCAAAGGCACTACGGAAACCATGCATCTGCGAGAGTTGGGGTAGCTAATTCCAAAACTCTGACAACAATGACACTGGCACCATTACGCTTAAGGCCTTAGATCTAGAAGCCACGAAGGAAAAGGAAATGAAACGGTGCCTCCCTAGCCCACGTCTCACTCCACCAGACAAGAATTGTGATTTTACACTCACATGAGCCTTACTCGCATCAATTGACAGAACAGACAAAAAGGTTCCCGACATGGGTCCTTACAGAATGAATTTCTCCTATCCAAGGAAGAAACTCGTGAAACAAGAATGCATCTAAGGGATACGATAGACCTTTAGAGACAATGCCAAAACCAGACATAAAAGTAAACAGCTAGCATGTATCATAGCAATGGACTATCTACTCAAGGTGCCACATAAGTAAACATGTCAAACAAAGATGCTTTTAAACACATAAGCATATAAGTACAGAAAATATGTCATCACACCGAGCATGTTATCAAACGAAGCACGTAAACATGTTATCATAGGCATATAAATAAATCAAGGTACACCAACAAAAGCATGATATGCACCCAAAACCCATCGTCCTAAGGTTTTCGAACCTAGGAGCTCTGATATCACCTGTGACGACCCTCATTTTTAGGTCAGCGTGTCCTGTGATGAACCGAAGATTGACCCGATAACGGATCCGATATGCGGAAGCGAAAACAGAAAATAAGACTCTAATATGACAATAAGAACTAATGCGGAAGCAAAAGAACAAAAATATGACAATTAAGCCCCCAGGGGCAAAATAGTCATCTTGCATAGAAATGACATCCCTAAAATGTAAATTGTTCTCGAGACACATCCATGACTTCCTGTGAAGTCACAGAACTCAAAAGAAAGTAGCGGAAGCGAATTACACGAAAACAAAACAAAAATAGCCTCAAGGGCAAAATGGTCATTTCTAAAAAATATGGATTCGGGTGCCACTGAGCATGCCGCTGAAAAGACAACAAAAAAAATAATTGGGATGGACTCAAGAATCGCATGATTCGGAGTCCGGACGAAGAAGAAACGGCCTGACGAAGAAAAACGAGCACTTAAGGCTAAAAGGGTAAACTGGTAATTATCCAGGAAGATCTGGGTGCAACCGATCACACCGTTGGAAAGACAACAAAAAATTAGTCACGTACAAAAAAAAGTTCACTCGATTTGGAGTCCGGACGAGGGAGAAGTGAGGGTTTGAAGTTAAGACGTTGCGGCGACCTGACGAATGCCATAGCGCACACGGCGCCCATGCACGAGCCCACCGGCGCCCATGCCGGCACCCAATGGCATGCACAAGCTGACAGCGAGAAAAAAAAAGTGAGGTTCCTGAACTGAGGCTTGAAATGGAGGTTAAGACGAGTTTTTCTGGAAAAATACGAAGAAGAAACCCCCCCCCCCCTAAAATCCAGTTTTCTACCCGACTATGCGGACGGAATTGAGAAAAACTCACTGTGAAATCCCCAAAATGCCCCTAGATCAGAACTGGACAAGAGGGCAAAAAGCTACTATAGGATCTGTCTACATCTGAGATAAAAAACGGGCAAGAAAATGAATTTTTCTGGAAAAACACAAAGAAGAAACCCCCCTCAAAATTGAGTTTTCTACATAACTTTAAAGAGAATTAAAAAAAAATGCAATGTAAAATATCCGAAATGCCCCTCCATGAAATCTGGTCATGGAGATCCAAAAAGCTGCTAAATAAAAAAAAAAAACAGAAAACTGAATTTTGCGATGGATTTCCGATACCAAGACGATGTTTTCTAGAAAAACACGAAAAAAAAAAAAACCTCCCCTAAAATCACGTTTTCTAAGCGACCATGTTGAAAGAAGAAAATAAAACTGATGTGAAAGGTATAGAATGCCCCTAGAACAGTTTATGCAACAATAATGCCAAATGAGTCCATAGGAGGCTCATTTCACCAAAGAAGAGGGTTTGCCCGGAAACGACCATGCACGCAAACATAACTTACCTATTTGGACGCGCTACAATGTTCCATGGCTTAAAAATACTGTCGATGCAAAATCCGACCCCCCAACGGCCAAAAAGGTGAAAATGAACTTAAAATGGAAAATATGGACACCAAAATTAGGAAATGGTTTCAAATGACCATTTGGCCCTTGGCCACACTTCATACAAGATAAATGAGACCTAGTGGAGGTGCCGGAACACACGTTGCACCACCCGATTTGAAAATGAACCCTTAAATGCTCGGATTTTACTATTTTAGCCCAAAATGCAATATGTGAACTAAAATGCAAAAATGAACACTAAATGGTGTTTGGCCCTTGGCCACACCTCATACATGATTATAGAATCCCTATGAAAAAGAAAGAATGGAATTCCCATGCCCAATGCAAAAGTTATGATGAAAAGACTTGTGAATTTTTAATGTTTTCATAATAACTTTGAAAGTAAAATGCATAGAATACATAATACATGTTATTGACCTCCGACCTCATCTTATACATGTTGACTACAATGAAAATAGTGTACTTATGCACACTTTACATATTTAGAATCAAAGAATACAAGTTACATACATTAGGCTATGAAATGGTATTTCATGCTAACACTTGCGTGAAATGGAAACATAAAAGCTATAAGCCATCCTAATGAACAATGAACATCACAAACCAAGTCTTCGTACCTGTCAAAACCTCCAGTGACTTCGGGGTGAGTAAACAAGACTAACAAGTTTACTCGTAGAGAATGAGCATGCATCGACTCGATTTCTTTAGAGATTTTTAGGACTAACATGATATAGTTCAAAAGGGATCATGCCACCTAACGTCTATGTCAAAGATTAGACTTAGGGATCATCCTAAGCTACCATGGAGTATAAGCAACAAGAATCATGATATATATACATATATGAAACAAGTCAAGATTAGGATAATCTAAGAACACGATAAGAAGGATGCTAGAATACAAGGATCACATTATCAAATGCAATTAACATGATTCGGAGTGATACATGAAATCAAGAACAAGGCATAATATCTATGCAATTAATGAGATTATAGCATTTTAATTAACATGATAAAAGTAATACAAGAAATCAATGACAAGGCATAGTATCTATGCAACTAAACAAGGATGGAACATTCCATGAAACACGAAAAGAGTTATATCAAGAGCAAGGCATAATATCTATGCATTTAAACAAGGATAGAATCTTCCATACAACACAAAAAGAGTCTTAAATCTTCAAGGAATACAACACTTGAAATCTAAGGAGTTAAATCACGAATGAAGCATAAAATTTATGCAATGGGACAAGTTTGGAGCATTTCACATACACGACAAGTTTAAATCTTCAAGGAATAGCAACTTGAAATTTAAAGAGTGAAATCAACCAATGTGGAAACTCGGATATCGCTCGGATTAAAACCGTACTCTCGAGATCACTTTAGGGCTACTAACCCATGGGTGCCTTTCCCTTAGTGCGCACTATAGTTTAGAGGGACAATCCCCCGTACTAGAACCAAGTCCTAGCCATGTCAATTCTTGATTGATATCCCAAGTTCCAAAATCAACAAGTTGTGCAAGTCAAGATTGTATAAAAATACAAGAAATGCATTAACCACATATCATACACAACCAAGATTTTGGAACACACAAGTCATGCCCTAAGTTCTTAACTATGATGGCATGTGAAATGTCAAGAAATCAATGTGTGCATTTATATAGACCACAACCAAGATAAATAGCACATGGAATCCATCGAAGCAAATATACTATAAGTATAAGATACATGATTCAATTGTATATTAAACAACACATATGTGAATAAACCATTCCAAAACAAATGAGCATGTTCATTAAGCACATTAATGAAACCAAGATACAAGAAATCCAGATACATGATATCAAGGCATGATTAACTCGAGGGAGACATAAAATGAAATTTAATCTACTTAAGGGATTAAATTATCAAAGTTACATGGCAAGTCCAAATGTTCTACGAACAGGTTATGTCAAGAATCATGTCAAGGCCATGTTCAATGT
This sequence comes from Cornus florida, assembly GCF_030987335.1. Taxonomy (NCBI): domain Eukaryota; kingdom Viridiplantae; phylum Streptophyta; class Magnoliopsida; order Cornales; family Cornaceae; genus Cornus; species Cornus florida. Next base: position 74,930,279 of record NW_026775573.1, on the reverse strand, counting down.
CAAGTTTCAAGTTCATTTCATACATGACACAACCATGTGAGTCAAGTTCCATACAAGGGAAATAAATAAATGTAAATTTCAAAACTTATCCAATTATGCTTAAAGTAATACACGTGAAGGAACTTATCAAGAAAATCATGAATACAAGGTTAAAAACTTAATTAAGTGCATAGAACCATTAAATGGATTTTAATTATTTCATTTAATAAAAATCTCTAGATTTTGAAAGTCATTCAAATGACCTCAATCTAATATATGTTATACAACATGTCATAACTTGATTTAAGAATACGGTACAAGTACATTTCATGTAAGGTACGGCCACGAGTATTAATCTTTAATACTAGAAAAATAATAATTGAAAAGTTTCAAAACCTAATCAAATATTCTAGATTTAATATATGTGAAACTATATGACATGCATATCAAGAATTTCAAGTCGGAAATCCAACGGGATGAATAGTACACTTGGAGTAATTTAATTAGTCTCATTAATTAAATATTACTAGATTTCAAAACTTCTCCGATTACTCTCAAATTAATCTATGTTGAAGAGCATGCTAAAGCCTAATATAATATGCTATCACACGTTGATTTAAAGCTAGATAAGGCCACATGATTTAATATTTTATTCAAGATAAATATTAAATAAAATATTCATTACTTGTCCAAATAATCTAGATTTAATATATGTCAATCTGCATATCAAGGGGTAATATTCTATCATACCACATGATTAAACAAAGCTATGGACAACCGGGAAAATTAAATCATTCACAAGAAAAATAAATAATAAAATCTCTAGATTTTGTGATTCAAGCATGTAATCAAGTTGTATAAGCATCACAAGCATGTAATATAGCAAGAAAGTAAATTATAACACCCCTACCTCAATTTGAGATGAAAACCTCAAATCCCCACTGAAAAAAAAGTGTCTCGAATTCGCCGAAACCAAAGGGTTTTGTCGGGGACAACACGATCTACATGAATCCGAAAGAAGCCCCATGAAAGTCACAACTTGACTTCAAACCCAAACTCAAGAAGTGGTCGGAAATGAATTCTAATAAGGGGGAATGGTACAACACGTCGAGGGGAACAAAAACTGTGAAGGCCGAAGACTTTTCACTTAGGAAAAGTAAATCAAAGGAGGAGAGAGAAGGTGGCAGCTCCATGGGCATCCATGGCTGCTTTAGGTCGTGCAAGGAGAGTGGGGAAGATGAAAAATAAAATATTCCACCCCCCTTTTAAAGAAATCTCAAAAAGTGGCCCGAACAGGCCTCGCCGGGTCCGGAAAAGTGGAATTTGAGTAAACGTGCTCAAATGGCAAAACTTTATAAATGAAAAAGATTTAAAATGAGAAAATATGAATAACAGAAGAAACAGCATCAAAAACCAAGTCCCAAGCAGAAAGTTATGCCCCGAACAAGTTCAGCGGCAACTGGGTCCAAAAACTCTGAAACTGGAGAAAAACGACCAGAACGGAATTCTAAGAGTCCACGACTTGACAAAATGTGAAAATGAATCCCGTACTAGGATCCAGGCTCCAAACGAAACATTTTGCAATAACTTTCATTAATTGCACAATGGCCCCTATAAAAAGGGTTAACTGCGAAACTGCCCCAGAATGAAAATATCTTCCAAAAGATATTTTCTTAGATACCCCTGAAATAAAATATCTTCAAAAGATATTTATGAAAAACACCCCAAAAAATAGAAAAGATTCTGAAGAATTGTGCATCCATGCCCCTATGGGCATCGGGAGCAACTAGAGTACTTTCTTACAAAAGTAAAGATACGTATTTCAAGGAAACCACTCAATATGAAGGCACGTGACGTCAAAAACCAACTCCGAGCATGAGAAGTGAGGCTGTGCCAACAATGTGACAAACAGGGAAAAGACAGAATAGGGAAAAAGACGAAACAGGAAAAAGGACGAAAGGTGCATAGTGTCCGAAAAGTGAAAATGCGAAAATGACTCAGTCCTCAAAGGAAGTTGTCAATTCACATGAAAGAGTCTCAGAAACAAATTCTGAGCACTCGAGATGACACTAAGCGACACGAAACAGAGCTCAGTAAAGAAAATTAATCGAAAAAAATTCATTCGTAAAATTTCAAGAAAAATGAAAAGGAGGAAATTGACCGGGTCGTTGTAAGAGTTCTTGAAGAAGTACTATCCGGTTTCTAAGACCAATGCCATGAGAACCTCAATTCAAGAATTTGCACCTGGGGATGGAGAAACGTTTCATGAGGCATGGGAACGCTTTAATGAATTGCTTAGGAAGTGTCCACATCATGACATGCCCAAATGTAATTAATTCAATATTTCTTTGAGAGCTTATCGGACAATTACAAAGGTATGGTTAATGCTTCCATGGGTGGCACTTACATTGATAGGCATGAGGATGACATGTGGCGTCTTTATGAGAGCATGAGGGAAAATTCTTTGCGTAGAACATTATCATCCAAGAATGGTAGAAATTCACAAGGTAGGAAGGGTGTTGGCTTACATCAAGTCAACCATTCAAATGAAATAGCCACCGAAATGAAGTCTTTATCTCAAAGGTTTGATCAATTTTTTATTAACCAAAACTCGGCGAACCAAGTATCTTCCTTCCCTAACCATTATCATCGTGCATCAAATGAAACATGTATGACTTGTTCTAGTGTTCTTCATTCTACTTCTCATTTTCCTCATGGATAAGTACAAAATGAACCTAATGAACAAGTTAATGCAGCTTTTGTGAACTAAGGGAACAATCCTTATGGTACTCATTATAATCCAAGTTGGAGAAATCATCTGAACTTCTCTTGGAAATACCAAGGAGAGGGCTCAAACCCTTCCCAAGGCGGTTTTCAAGGGAAATACATTCCACCTCCACTTCAAAGTCAAGCATCCCAAGGTTATAGACCTTATCAATCACATGGGAATCAATTTGTTAACTCTCATTTTCCCAACCAATCTTATTCCCAAGGAAATGCTAGAAGTCCCGCCTTTGAAGAAAAAGTTTTGAATGCTTTGGGCACTCTTGAGGCGAACACACAATTGCTTCATTCCCACTCTTAATCTATTGTGAAGCTAGAAACCCAAGTAGGGCAAATAACAAGCACTCCTAATGCAAGAGAGAAGGGAAAGATGCCTATAAATGCCCCACCTAAGCAATAATGTGTTATGGAAACCCATTCCTCATCGGAAGGCCACACCATTGAGCATGTCAATGCGGTGACTACCTTGCAGAGTGGTAGGATTGTGGACAACCAAGTGGGTAAGTTCAATGAAGGGAGTGAACCGGTACAACCTCAAGTTGTCACCCGTCCCGTTTCACATCCCATTCCTCCTTCATTGCATATACATGATCTTGTTAATGAGAAAGCTTCAAAATGTGATTTGAAGAATGATTTCAAAAATGATTTGAAGAAAGATTTGCCGAAAAATGAGTTTGAAAAGGTTTTGTTGAAAAATGATTTGGAGCAAAGTGATTTGAAAAATTCTTGTGCTGAAGAGTTTTCAAAAGAAAATGCCGAAAAAGTGTTTGAGCCAAAAGCTCCATTTCTGGATGCCTTAAAAGGATCCATTTCAAAAGACAAGCAAAAGGCAAAAACAATGAAATCATGGAAATGTTTAGGTAAGTGAAAGTCAATCTTCCACTTTTGGATGCAATCAAGCAAATTCTAGCTTATGCCAAATTCTTAAAAGACTTATGCACCCAAAAGCGGAAGAACAAGAGCCAAGCACCAAGAAAAGTGGTTTTAACCGAGCAAGTGAGCTCAATTTTGCAACATAACACTTTACCAAAGTTTAAGGACCCCAGTTTACCTACTACTTCATGCATCATTGGTGATCATATCATTTCCGGAGCTTCTTGACTTAGTAGCAAGTGTTAACCTTCTTCCATACTCGGTTTATGTCAAATTGGGCCTAGGTGAATTGAAATTGACGTCGGTAGTTTTACAACTTGCCGACCGATCCATTAAGAAGCCTAGGGGTATCATTGAGGATGTTTTGATAAAGATTGACAAATTTTTCTTCCCCATTGATTTCGTTGTCATTGACACGGAACCGGTCCCCAATCCTAAAAGCCAAATTCCCGTTATCCTTGGCCGTCTATTCTTGGCAACCGTTAATGCCAACATCAATTGTAGGACGGGGATAATAAAGATCCAATTTGGCCACATGAAGGTGAAGTTGAATATCTTCAATCCTACACCCAACTCATTTGACAAATATGAAGGAGAGGTTAATGTTGTAAATAAATGTCATAATCTTCAATGTCAAGGAAGTGAGCTTTTGTGTAAGACCAAAACTTCAAAGGGATCATCTTCAACCTTGCATTCTCAAAGTGTTGTTTCAAATTCTTGCTTTGAAAGGGCATGGAAGACCAAAGATTGTGATTGCGTTGACAAGGGATCAAAAGTTTCTTTTGAGCTTAATCCAACAAGTTCTTCAAATAACCATTTGTTGGGTGGAGTTTAAAGCGTCTATCACCCCAACAAAGAGGGGATGCATTACAAGATCTTTGATCCGGGCTAAAAGAGCCCAATGTCTTGCTTGAGACGTTAAAGACTAGCACGACATTTCGTAGGGTGTCAAAACCCTATTCCTCCCTCATTTCTATCTTAAATTTCATTTCTTGCAAAGTCTAGATATTTGTTTTTGGTTCATATGCATTGTTAGGAATTGTGGTTACGATTGTATGCACTTTTATGTTGTGACTGAGCATTTTGCATAAGTTCGATCGATCTCAAATGAGAGTTCGATCGATCAAAATTCTATCTGCATCCAACACTTAGAAAAAATTTCTACCTGCATCCAAATCACCTCTCTGTCTCATCGTTCGAACTTATTCTCAGATCGATCAGAAGACTTTAGATCGATCCAACTTCAAAGTTCAATCGATCTTGAGTTCCAATACTTAGCCAAATTTTTGAACCAAAAACCTGCATATTTTTGCTCTCTGTCTGATCGATCGAACATTTTGTTCAGATCGATCTCTGTTCTTCAATTCTCTATTTTGACTTTTGTTTGACTTTATTTGACTTTTTAATTTTCAAAAATCCAAAAATATTTTTATTTTATTTTATTTTCCAAAAATACCAAAAAGATTTTCTTTTATTTTCTTTTATTTACTTAATTATTCAAAAAAAAAAAAAAAGATTTTACTTTATTTATTTCAATAATCCAAAAAGATTTTATTTTATTTTCTTTTATTTTTATTCTTATTTTTCAAAAATCAAAAAATATTTTCTATTTTTCAATTTTTAATTTTAGTTTTTAATTTCAAAAATTCCAAAAATACTTTGAAGAAAGATCATCACAGTTCGATCGATCTGAAATCTCAGTTCGATTGATCGAACTGGACGGGAAAAGCTTTTAAAAAATAGAACCTGAGGGTCACAAGATCGATTCATTAGATCGATCCAACCCTCCAAACCCTCAGTCCCTTATTCCCATCACCATTGTACACCCATATTCCTCATCATCTCTAGCGAATCTCCAACGAGATCCAGTGAGCTTCGACTCTCTCTCTCTCTCTTCTCTCTCCTCTCGGATTTGAGTTTGCATCACCCCCTTCGTATCTCATCTTCTCTTCTCGATTTTGGGTAAGATCCGAACCCCATCTTTGATTTCAAGCTCAAGTTGTTAAATACATGTTTTAAATGTTGAATCCATGATATATTGATGATGATTTCCTCCATTGATGAAGCTTGAAGCTTGTTGTATATATGTGTATATATATGTTTATATGATTTGTATATATTTGAATTTTGATTTGTTTTGTGGGAGTATGGGCCTAATCTAATGACTGGGATTGAGCAATTGTTGTGTTGATGGGCCCACGACACTGTTCGTGAAGGCCCCATGCCATCCACGTCATAGATCTGTGACCTTTCGACTTTCATCTTCGTACAGTTCGATCGATCGAACTTCAATCTCAGATTGATCTTTAGAGATCGATCTGCAACGACCCGGTCATTTGCCTTCTTTTCCTTTTTCCTAAAATTTTACGAATGAATTTTTTTCGTTTAATTTTCTTTTCTTAGCTCTGTTTCGTGTCGCTTAGTGTCATCTCAAGTGCTCAGAATTGGTTTCTGAGACTCTTTCATGTGAATTGACAACTTTCTCTGAGGACCGAGTTATTTTCGCATTTTTTCGTTTTTCGGACTATGCACTATTTCGTCTTTTCCCTATTCTGTCATTTTCCCTATTTCGTCTTATCTCCGTTTGTCCGTTTTTGGCACAACCTCACTAATCATGCTCAGAGTTGGTTTTTGACTTCACGTGCCTTCATCTTGAGTGGTTTCCTCGAAATACGTATTTTTACTTTTGCAAGAAAGTACTCTGGTTGCTCCTGGTGTCCATAGGGGCATAGATGCACAATTCTTCAGAATCTTTTTCATTTCTTAGGGTGTTTTTTGTAAATATCTTTTGAAGATATTTTATTTCAGGGGCATCTAAGAAAATATCTTTTGGAAGATATTTTCATTCTGGGGCAATTTCGCAGTTAACCCTTTTTGTAAAGGCCATTGTGCAATTAACGAAAGTTATTACAAAAATGTCTCGTCTGGAGCCTGGATCCTCTTACGGGATTCATTTTCACTTTTCGTTGACTCGTAAATTCATAGAATTTCCTTCTGGTCATTTTTCTCCAGTTTCAGAGTTTTTAGACCCGGTTGCAGCCGAACTTGTTTAGGGCATAACTTTCTGCTCGGGAGTTAGTTTTTGACGCCATTTCTTCCGTTGTTCATATTTTCTCATTTTGAATCTTTTTCGTTCATGGAGTTTTGCCGTTTGAGTGCGTCTGCTCAAAATCCACTTTTCCGGACCTCGCGAGGCCCTTTCGGGGCAGTTTTTGAGACTTACTATAAATAGGATGCCCTAAAGTTAAAAATCAGATTTTGGTCATCTTCCCCACCTCTCTTGGCTGGATTTCCTAGCAGCCATGGCTGCCACTTTCTCTCTCCTCCTTTGGTCCACTTTTCCTTGGTAGAAATCTTTCGGCCTTAGCATTTATTGCTTCCCTCGACGTGCTCTACCTTTTGCCCTTATTAGAATCCATTTTCGACGATTTTTTGAGTTCGGGTTTGGAGTCAAGTTGAGATTTTCATGGGGCTTCTTGCGGATTCTTGTTCACGGTGTTGTCCCCGACAAAACCTCTCGGTATTGTCAAATTCGGAGCACTTTTACTTTGGTGGGCCTTTGGGATTTTCATCTCAAATTGAGGTAGGAGATGTTCTAGGTTTAAATTCTTGTTATATAGGATGCTTGTGATGCTTATACTACTTGTTTGCATGATTAAATAGAAAATCTAGAGATTTTATTATTTATTTTTTTTGTACGGGATCTAATTTTTCCAGTTGCTCATGACTTGGTTTAAACATGTAGCATGATTTTATATTGCACTTTGATATGCTCATTGTCGTGTATTAAAATTGGAACATTTGAAAAAGTATTAAAGATTTTATTTAATATTTATCTTAGGTGAAAGATTAATTCACATGGCCTTAACTAGCTTGAAATTAATATATGTTAGCATATTATATTAGGCCTTAGTATGCCCTTCAACATAATTGAATTTGAAAGTAATTGGAGGTGTTTTGAAAATTAGTAATTATTAAATAATTTGATTAATTAATTTGCCCCGACTGCACTATTCACTCTATTTGAATTCCGACTTCATATTCTTGATTTACATGCCATATAGCTTCACATATATTTGATTTAGAATATTTGGTTAGGTTTTGAAACCTTTTATTTAATTAAATTCCATGTTTAAGATTTAATCCTCATGGTGATATACAACTTGGAATTGAATTGTGGCATGCTAGAAAATTAAGCTTTGGTGTGGTTATTCACATATATTAAATTGGGATTAATTGCATTAGAATTGCAACCTTTATTTTATATTTAACTTTAGTGAAAGTTTAATTTACATAGGTGTAACTTGCATGAAATAAGCTTATAATGTGATATTACATTAGCCCTTAGCATGTTCTCTAAGATATGTTAAATTGAGAGCATTTAGTAAAGTTTGAAAATCTAGAGATTTTAATTAAAAGAATTAATTAAATCTATTTTGTGGTCCCATTAGCTTAATTAAGATTTTAACTTGATATTTGTATTGGCCATGACTTGTTTACTAGTATATATTAATTGTGGACCATTTAAAGCTGCTTTAGAACCTTGGTAATTAAATTAGCATGATTTAATTAGAGTTCTACTTTGTTGTTCCAATAACCTAATTGAGTTTTAGAATGGATATAGGTGATGACCATGCCATGTTCTTTAATATGTATTAATTTGAGGTTATTTGGAATTGAATTAGAATCTAGGGAATTTAATTATTTTTATTTAAATAAATTCTATCGAATTGAGCCATGGATTTAATTATGTTTGAAAGTCGTTTCTATATCAAAATCCTGGACATGGACTTGTTGTATATTCATTTGGTTATGTTTTGAGCATTGGATAACATAGTTGCTATGTTTATACTCATGAGAATATGTTTTCCTTATTGAATATATTGTTGCCTTGTGTAATAATTTGCACATTTTGTATTTAACATCATTCATGCATAGCGTGTAACAAATCGCACACTGAAGATTTGACATTCATCACATCATATTAGTTGTGGACTTAGAGCATGTATTGTATAGGTTTCCAAATTTGGTTGTGCTTAGTAGATAGTTGATTATCTTGCATATTTCTGTTGATATATGCATTGTTGCACAACTTGTTGATTTTGGAAACTTAGGGATGTCGTTATTTGACTATGGCTAGGACGTGGTTCTAGTACAGGGGATAGTCCCTCTATATGGTCTAGTGCGCGCATAGGGAGGTTACCCATGGGCTAGTAACCCTAAAGTAACTATGTTGTCGGTCTGATCCGGCGTGACATCCGAGTATCCACTTTGTTTGATTTCGCATTTCATTTTCAAGTTGATAACTAGATGATGTTGTAACTTGTTGTTTCTTATTTGTTGTTCCATTTTAAGTTACAGGATGTTAACTTTGCGAAATTGTGCTTTATGCGTTGTATTGGAAGTTCCAATGTTGGTTAAATTGCATCGATATTGAAAATCGTGTTTTGAAGTTCTAATAAAGCTTAGGATTGATCCTATTGATTCATTTATAACATAGACGTTAAGTGGCATGAACCACTACTGTTATTTTGTGCTTTAGATTCTAAGTTGATGGCTTTGAGAACCTAAACCTTGTTACATTGTATAACATGCTCTTTTGTTGTTGAATTGCATGGATAATGTGATTCTTGTTAACTTGTATTCAAATATGCTTTTGTCATGTTGTATGGATTACTCTAGACCTAGTTCAATTGTATTGAAAATGCAATTCATGTTAATCTATGCTCAAGCATTATTCTTGTCGTGTTCTTTGGATTATCCCAACCATGATTCGTTTCATACACGTATATATATCATGATTCTTGTTGCTTAGACTCTAAGGTAGCTTAGGATGCTCCCCGAGTCTCACTTGGACATAGACGTTAGGTGGCATGAGCCCCTTTAACATGTTTCACCTTAAGGTGATAAATTTGTAAAATGCTAGGTCGATGCATGCTCATCTCCTACGAGTAGCTTTATGTTACTCACCCCTACGATACTGGGGCATATTTCAGGTACGAAGACTTAGTTCGTGACGCCTAGCATTCCTTGGATGTCGTGTAGCTTTCAAGTTTCCATTTCATGCGAATGTTAGTATGGAATGTCATTTTGTAGACTTATATGTCAAAATATGTATATTTGATTCCATGTATGTAATATGTACTTAAATACACTCCTTTCAATGTATTTTATATGTATGAGATGAGGCCGGAGGCCAATGACCATTATATTGTATTCTATGTACTTTTTAACTTCATGAAATATTGTGAAAATCTTGAAAAATCGCAAGTCATTGCTTCACCATGGTTGCACCGAGTATGGGAATTCCATTTTCATTCTTTTATAGGGTCTCATAAATCATGTTTGAAGTGCGGCCAAGGGCCAATCGGTCATTTGATCCCGTTTTGTATTTTTGGATTCTGAGTTTTCATTCCAAGTTCCATTTTTGCCTTTTTGCCCGTTGGGGGGTTGGATTTTGTATCGGTGGTATTTTTAAGTCGTGGACCATTGTAGCACGTCCAAATAGGTAAGTTACGTTTGCGTGCATGGTCGTTTCTGGGCAAAACCTTATCGTTTGTGTTTTGAGCCTCTTGTGAATTCATTTCGTACTTTTTTTGCATATTCTAATCTAGGGGTATTATAGACTTTTCACGGTGATTTTATTTTCTACTTTCAACATGGTTGAATAGAAAACATGATTTTAGGGGGGGTTTATTTTCCGTGTTTTTCCATAAAATGTTGTCTTGATATCAGAAATCGCTTACGAAATTCAGCTCTCAGTTTTTCAATTTAACAGCTTTTTGGACCTCCATGACCATATTTTATGGAGGAGCATTTCGGACATTCTACATTGCAGTTTTTTTTAATTCTCTCACGGATCATGTAAAAAACTCAATTTTGAGGGGGGTTTCTTCTTTGTGTTTCTGCAAAAAAGTTCATCTAGGCTTCCAAATTCAGCCTCTGTTCTGAATTTTTCTGAAAAAAATAACCACACAGCAGCTTTATGGGCTGCTGCCAGCCATGGTGCACCCAGCACGCGCGCGACGTTCATTGGCGCGCGCATGGGGCTGTCATGGCCCCTCGTTGGGCCGCCGTGACATCAATTCTTCTTTTGGACTTTTCTCCTTCGTTCGGACTCCGATTCAAGTGAATTTTTTTTTGAACTTGATTAATTTTTCATCATCTATCCAACGGTGTGCTCGGTTATACCCGGTATTTCTAGATAATTACCAGTTTGCCCTTAAAGCTTTAAGTGTCCATTTTTCGTCGTCATGCCGTTTCTCCTTCGTCCGGACTCCGAATCATGCGATTCTTGAGTCCATCTTGATTAGTTTTTCATTGTCCTTCCAGCGGTGTGCTCTGTGGCACCCGAATCTACGGTTTTCAAAAATGACTATTTTGCCCCTGGAGGCTTATTTGTCATATTTTCGATCTTTTGCTTCTGCATCAGTTCTTGTTGAGTTCCACGACCTCATGGAAGGTCACTTTGACTTCTTAGAGTCCTGTTTTCTGTTTTCGCTTCCGTATATCGGATCCGTTATCGAGTCAAATCTTCGGTTCATCACAAGACACGTTAGCTTAAAAACCAGGGTCGTCACAGGTGGTATTAGAGCGTCCGGGTTCGAATACCTTGGACGTTGGGTTTTGGGTGCATATCATGGTCTTGTTGTTTTGCTTTGATATGTCATTTGTATCTTAATAATATGTCTTGTATGATAACATGTTCACATGCTTAGGTGTTTCGAGGCATCTATTATTTATTAAGCATGCTTTATGTGTATATATGCTCTTGATAACATGATCTGGGCTTCTATCATGTCTGCGTGCTTATGTTAGCATGACCGTATGCGACGTATGTTGGGATACCTTACACTTTTCATTCACGTGTTTTGTCGTACCATATACTTACGTGCTTCTTGATAACATGTTTAATTTGATAACATGCCTATTTGCTTATGTGGCAACTTGTTTACTACTTGTGTCAGTAGATAGTCTGTTACTATATTGTATGCTAGATGTACCCTTTTATGTCTAGTTTTGGCATTGTCTCTTAGGATCTGTCGTATCCCTTGGATGCATTCTTATTTCACGAGTTTCTTCCTTAGATAGGAGAAATTCATTCTGTAAGGACCTATGTTGGGAACCTTCTTATCTGTTCTGTCGATTGATGTGAGTAAGGCTCATATGAGCGTAGAGGACTGCGATTCACTTTTTTTTCCTTGTCTGGTGGATTGAGACGTGGGCCAGGGAGGCACCATTTCATTTCCTTTTCCTTCGTGCCTTCTATATCTAAGGCCTTAAGTGTAATGGTGCCAGTGTCATTGTTGTTAGAGTTTTGGGATTAGCTACCCCAACTCTCGCAGATGCCTGGTTTCTGTAGTGCCTTTGGTAATGACCATTTTCGACATTGATGTCATTTGTATCAAAAAGTTCCCTTCTGGAGCATGTTACAAACTAGTGCCTTATACTGTCATGCTACCTTACTGACGAGTAAGTGTGGGCGAGTTCTGGTCACTGTTCGTACTGCCTTGTCACTCTCTTCTTGTATCATGTTTCAACGTTTTGTTGTCTTGGGATTCTCTCGGTAGTTGACGTTGAGTTAATGTGCCGATTCGTATGAGGTGTTGTCTCAGTTCATGGTTTTGCGTTCCTTCAGTTGATCTTTAGACTTCAGGATTTGTCCTTCAGTGCGTTATGAGCTGTCCTTTGATTTGACCTTTTATTCGGTGATTATTCTGTTCTCTCTAGTATGTTCCTAATTTCGAGGACGAAATTCCTTTAAGGAGGGTAGGTTGTAACGACTCGGTCATTTGCCTTCCTTTCCTTTAAGGAGGGTAGGTTGAATTTATTTCGTTTAATTTTCTTTTCTGAGCTCTGTTTTGTGTCGCTTAGTATCATCTCGAGTGCTCAGGATTGGTTTCTGAGACTCTTTCATGTGAATTGACAACTTCCTTTGAGGACCGAGTCATTTTCGTTTTTTTTCGTTTTTCGGACACTATGCGCTATTTCGTCTTTTCCCTATTCTGTCATTTTCCCTATTTCGTCTTATCTCCTTTTGTCAGTTTTTGGCACAACCTTACTACTCATGCTCGGAGTTGGTTTTTGACTTCACGTGCCTTCATCTTGAGTGGTTTCCTCAAAATACGTATCTTTACTTTTGCAAGAAAGTACTCTGGTTGCTCCTGGTGTCTATAAGGGCATAGATGCACAATTCTTCAGAATCTTTTTCATTTCTTGGGGTGTTTTTCGTAAATATCTTTTGAAGATATTTTATTTCAGGGGCATCTAAGAAAATATCTTTTGGAAGATATTTTCATTCTGGGGCAATTTCGCAACTAACCCTTTTTGTAGGGGCCATTGTACAATTAACGAAAGTTATTGCAAAAATGTCTCGTCTGTAGCCTGGATCCTCATACAGGATTCATTTTCACTTTTCGTTGACTTGTAAATTCATAGAATTCCCGTCTGGTCATTTTTCTCCAGTTTCAGAGTTTTTGGACCCGGTTGCCGCCGAACTTGTTCAGGGCATAACTTTCTGCTCAGGAGTTAGTTTTTGACTCTATTTCTTTTGTTGTTCATATTTTCTCATTTTGAATCTTTTTCGTTCATGGAGTTTTGCCGTTTGAGCTCGTCTGCTCAAAATCAACTATTCCGGACCTAGCGAGGCCCTTTCGGGGCAGTTTTTGAGACTTACTATAAATAGGATGCCCTAAAGTGAAAAATCAGATTTTGGTCATCTTCCCTACCTCTCTTGGCTGGATTTCCTAGCAGCCATGGCTGCCACTTTCTCTCTCCTCCTTTGGTCCACTTTTCCTTGGTAGAAATCCTTCGGCCTTAGCATTTATTGCTTCCCTCAACGTGCTCTACCTTTTGCCCTTATTAGAATCCATTTTTGACGATTTTTTGAGTTCGGGTTTGGAGTCAAGTTGAGATTTTCATGGGGCTTCTTGCGGATTCTTGTTCACGGTGTTGTCCCCGACAAAACCTCTCAGTATCGTCGAATTCGAAGCACTTTTATTTTGGTGAGCCTTTGGGATTTTCATCTCAAATTGAGGTAGGAGATGTTCTAGGTTTAAATTCTTGTTATATAGCATGCTTGTGATGCATATACTACTTGTTTGCATGATTAAATAGAAAATCTAGAGATTTTATTATTTATTTTTCTTGTACGGGATCTAATTTTCTCGGTTGCTCATGACTTGGTTTAAACATGTAGCATGATTTTATATTGCCCCTTGATATGCTCATTGTCGTGTACTAAAATTGGAACATTTGAATAAGTATTAAAGATTTTATTTAATATTTATCTTAGGTGAAAGATTAATTCACATAGCCTTAACTAGCTTGAAATTAATATGTGTTAGCATATTATATTAGGCCTTAGCATGCTCTTCAACATAGTTGAATTTGAAAGTAATTGGAGGTGTTTTGAAAATTAGTAATTATTAATTAATTTGCCCTGAGTGCACTATTCACTCTATTTGAATTCCGACTTGATATTCTTGATTTACATGCCATATAACTTCACATATATTTGATTTAGAATATTCGGTTAGGTTTTGAAACCTTTTTATTTAATTAAATTCCATATTTAAGATTTAATCCTCATGGTGATATACAACTTGGAATTGAATTGTGGCATGCTAAAAAATTAAGCTTTGGTGTGGTTGTTCATATATATTAAATTGGGATTAATTGCATGAGAATTGCAACCTTTATTTTATATTTAACTTTAGTGAAAGTTTAATTTACATAGGTGTAACTTGCATGAAATAAGCTTGTAATGTGATATTACATTAGTCCTTCACATGTTCTCGAAGATATGTTAAATTGAGAGTATTTGGTTAAGTTTAAAAATATAGAGATTTTAATTAATTCTTTTAATTAAAATCTATTTTGTGGTCCCATTAGCTTAATTCACATTTTAACTTGATATTTGTATTGGCCATGACTTGTTTACTTGTATATATTAATTGTGGACCATTTGAAGTTGCTTTAGAACCTTGGTAATTAAATTAGCATGATTTAATTAGAGTTCTACTTTGTTGTTCCAATAACCTAATTAAGTTTTAGAATGGATATAGGTGATGACCATGTCATGTTCTTTAATATGTATTAATTTGAGGTTATTTGGAATTGAATTAGAATCTAGGGAATTTAATTATTTTTATTTAATTAAATTCTATCGAATTGAGCCGTGGATTTAATTATGTTTGAAAGCCGTTTCTATATCAAAATCCTGGAAATGAACTTGTTGTATATTTATTTGGTTATGTTTTGAGCATTGGATAACATAGTTACTATGTTTATACTCATGAGAATATGCTTTCCTTATTGAATATATTGTTGTCTTGTGTAATGATTTGTACATTTCGTATTTAACATCATTCATGCATAGCGTGTAACGAATTGCACACTGAAGATTCGACATTCATCACATCATATTAGTTGTGGACTTAGAGCGTGTATTGTATAGGTTTCCAAATTTGATTGTGCTTAGTAGATAGTTGATTATCTTGCATATTCCTGTTGATATATGCGTTGTTGCACAACTTCTTGATTTTGAAAACTTAGGGATGTCGTTATTTGACTATGGCTAGGACGTGATTCTAGTATGGGGGTTAGTCCCTCTATATGGTCTAGTGCGCACATAGGGAGGTTACCTATGGGCTAGTAACCCTAAAGTAACTATGTTATCGGTTTGATCCGGCGTGACGTCCGAGTATCCACTTTGTTTGATTTCGCATTTCATTTTCAAATTGATAACTAGATGATGTTGTAACTTGTTGTTTCTTATTTGTCCTTCCATTTTAAGTTACAGGATGTTAACTTTGCGAAATTGTGCTTTATGCGTTGTATTGGAAGTTCCAATGTTGGTTAAATTGCATCGATATTGAAAATCGTGTTTTGACGTTCTAATAAAGCTTAAGATTGATCCTATTGATTCATTTATAACATAGACGTTAGGTGGCATGAACCACTACTGTTATTTTGTGCTTTAGATTCTAAGTTGATGGCTCTGAGAACTTAAACCTTGTTGCATTGTATAACATGCTCTTTTGTTATTGAATTGCATGGATAATGTGATTCTTGTTAATTTATATTCAAATATGCTTTTGTCATGTTGTATGGATTACTCTAGACCTAGTTCAATTGTATTGAAAATGTAATTCATGTTAATCTATGTTCAAGCATTCTTCTTGTCGTGTTCTTTGGATTATCCCAACCATGATTCGTTTCATACACGTATATATATCATGATTCTTGTTTCTTAGACTCTAAGGTAGCTTAGGATGCTCCCCGAGTCTCACTTGGACATAGACGTTAGGTGGCATGAGCCCCTTTAACATGTTTCACCTTAAGGTGATAAATTTGTAAAATGCTAGGTCGATGCATGCTCATCTCCTACGAGTAGCTTTATGTTACTCACCCCTACGATATTGGGGCATATTTCAGGTACGAAGACTTGGTTCATGACGCCTAGCATTCCTTGGATGTCGTGTAGCTTTCAAGTTTCCATTTCATGCAAATGTTAGCATGGAATGTCATTTTGTAGACTTATATGTCAAAATATGTATATTTGATTACATGTATGTAATATGTACTTAAATACACTCCTTTCAATGTATTTGATATGTATGAGGTGAGGCCAGAGGCCAGTGACCATTATATTGTATTCTATGTACTTTTTAACTTCATGAAATATTGTGAAAATCTTGAAAAATCGCAAGTTATTGCTTAACCATGGTTGCATTGGGTGTGGGAATTCCATTCTCATTCTTTTATAGGGTCTCATAAATCATGTTTGAAGTGTGGCCAAGGGCCAAACGGTCATTTGATCCCGTTTTGTATTTTTGGATTCCGAGTTTTCATTCCAAGTTCCATTTTTGCCTTTTTGCCCGTTGGGGGGTCGGATTTTGTATCGGTGGTATTTTTAAGTCGTGGACCATTGTAGAACGTCCAAATAGGTAAGTTACGTTTGCGTGCATAGTCGTTTCCGGGCAAAACCTTATCATTTGTGCTTTGAGCCTCTTGTGAATTCATTTCACACTTTTTTTGCATATTCTGATCTAGGGGCATTATAGACTTTTCACGGTTGTTTTATTTTCTTCTTTTAACATGGTTGAATAGAAAACATGATTTTAGGGGGGGTTTCTTTTCCATGTTTTCCAGAAAATGTCGTCTTGATATCAGAAATCGCTTACGAAGTTCAGCTCTCAGTTTTTCAATTTAGCAGCTTTTTGGACCTCCATGACCAGATTTCATGGAGGGGCATTTCGGGCATTCTACATTGCATTTCTTTTTAATTCTTTCGCGAGTTATGTAGAAATCTCAATTTTGAGGAGGGTTTCTTCTTTGTGTTTTTGCAAAAAAGTTCATCTATGCCTCCAAATTCAGCCTCTGTTCTGAATTTTTCTGAAAAAAACAACCACACAGTAGCTTTATAGGCTGCTGCCAGCCATGGTGCACCCAGTGCGCGCGCGGCGTGCATGGGCGTGCGCATGGGCGTGCGCATGGGGCTGTCATGGCCCCTCGTTGGGCCGCCACGACGTCAATTCTTCTTTTGGGCTTTTCTCCTTCGTCCGGACTCCAATTCATGTGAATTTTTTTTTGAACTTGATTAATTTTTCGTCGTCTATCCAACGGTGTGCTCGGTTATACCCGGATATTTCTGGATAATTACCAGTTTGTCCTTAAAGCTTTAAGTGTCCATTTTTCGTTGTCATGCCGTTTCTCCTTCGTCCTGACTCCGAATCATGCGATTCTTGAGTCCATCTTGATTAGTTTTTCATTGTCCTTCTAGTGGTGTGCTCAGTGGCACCCGAATCTATGGTTTTCAGAAATGACTATTTTGCCCCTGGGGGCTTATTTGTCATGTTTTCGATCTTTTGCTTCCGCATCAGTTCTTGTTGAGTTCCACGACCTCATGGAAGGTCACTTTAACTTCTTAGAGTCCTGTTTTCTGTTTTCGCTTCCGTATATCGGATCCATTATCGGGTCAAATCTTTGGTTCATCACAGGACACGCTGGCCTAAAAACCAGGGTCGTCACAGATCGAACTCAGTTTTTCAGTTTCTCAGATCGATCAAAGTTTTGAGATCGATCTCACAATTTTTTGTGATCGATCGAACTTCACAGATTTCATACACACATTCCATGCATCTTATATTTTGTCATGCTATCTTATATATGCCCAATGCCTGTGATTTTCCACATTGGATGCATTTTACACTTATACTGCTTAGCATGTTCACTTCCTATCACTTGTATAGATTCATGTCATATATGTTTTGTCTATGTTATTTGACATGCATGTTTCTATTTTGTGCTTTCAATTCTTTATTCTGGCACTGACTCCCCTTGCAAGTTTTAAATTATTTTTAGGCCGTGCCTAAGCGCAAGACTGTAGCCCACGGACACTATCACCGTTGGGGCAGGCACACTTTCGATGCCGAGGCCAGTCTTTCTCATGCAGAGGACCCTGCACAGAAGGAGCCATTAGAGTCTACTCCACCTCAGTCACCTTCTCATGAGGCTGAGGCTAATCATATTCCATCTACTTCTGAGGCTCAGCCTACATTTACACCATCTCCATCTCCATCACAGGATGAGGCTGAGGCTGAGCATTCACCATTACCATCTCCACCACACCAGCCATCTCAGCCAGCTCGAGAGCATGACGGGCCCGCGCATAGATATACACAGATGTCAGTGGCCCATGAGTCAGTTTTCGACACAGATATTATCCAGAGAGGCCTTGCAGCTATTCTTGCCCCAGTTACTGAGCCAGTCTACCCGCGGCTAGTACGGATGCTCTTCCAAAACCTCCGACCGTCCCCGCGTACCACGACAGAGCTGGTCATTACCATAAATGGCCATCAGATTTCTATTATTGTGGACACACTAGCCAGATCATGCCATTGTCCACACCGATGCCCCCTGGAGCTACAGGAGCTATATCCGAGGCAATACAGGCCTTCTTATGCCGACATGGCAGTATTTCTGACAGGTTACTATACCGATGGCAAGACTTTCGCCAACCGCACTTATCTTCCAAATGACCTATGGTTCTTTGATTCCGTTCTCTTTCGGAACATATATATGGCCGGGCACAAGATTCAGCGGTGAGGCGACTATCTGACAGCCCTCTACGCATTTTATACAGGCCACTGGGTATCTATCCCTGCGCTCATCTGGAGCGTGATGAGGAAGCTCTACGATGAGCATATCAGCAAGGAGAGGCCCAAAAGGGCCAAGTCTCTCCCATTTGGCCACCTCATCACCCAGATCCTGATTGACCAGCGATATCCTTTCCATCTTTGGGAGCACCCTGAGAGAGGTTCCTGTCACTTCTTGAAGAAGGACTAGGACAAAAGCTATAATGGTATTATTACCCGATTACAGGAGGCTGCAGCTCTGGCAGCAGAGGACTTAGATTTAGACGATTTAGAGGTTGAGGCCCGAGCAGTAGTAGCAGACCCGGCATCGGACGACGCACCAGTTGATCCAGCTGTTAAGCATATGGACATTGATTTAGAGCGACCTGCAGATGACGCAGAGCAGCACTCTCTAGCTGGATCACCCATTCATGCAGAGGAGCAGACTCAAGATCTTTTTTCTAATTCATCCGTACCTGAGGCTCCTAATCAGATCCCCAGCTTTGGAGAGCGTCTTCAGACTCTGGAGGATGCAGTGGTTGCTATCAGAGCTGATATTGCTGCCATTCGAGCCGATGTTGTGGCCCACCGATGTAATGATCCGGTCATTTTCATTCCTTTTCTTTTTGCTCAAATTTTACGGATAAATTTTTTCCGTTGTCTTTTCTCTTCTGTGTTTGGTTTCCCATCGCTTAGTATCATATCAAGTGCTAAGAAATGGTTTCTGAGACTCTTTTCTTGTGATTGACAACTTCCTTTAAGGACTGAGTCATTTTCACATTTCTCATTTTTCATCACTATTCACTTTTTGTCTTTTTCTGGTTTCCTTTTTCGTTGCATAACCTCACTTTTTGTGCTCGGGTTTGACTCCGGCTTTACATACATTTATGATATTTAATTTTTATTATATCTATATTTTTACTTTTGTAGAAAAGAATGTTACTTGTTTACTTTCCTTGTAAAGGTCATTGATGCATAACCTTTTGGTAATTTTTCTTAACTTTTGGAGTTTTAGTGTAATTATGAAAAGTAATTATTTTTTGTCTTAGGGACCATTTTGTAATTTAATTTTGAAGATATTTTCAAAAAGGACCTTTTTGCAATTTTTGAAAAGTGTGACAAGTGTCACACTCTCATTGGTCTACTTGTTGACATTTGTGTGGAAACACTTTGATGCCTTGGATGATGACATGTGGAGGGTGAAGATTCACCCACTTGTTGGCCTAGGATTGGTGCACTTGTTGGCTTAGATGGTTGACAAGTGTAGGCTTGAGATTAAGCCTAGGATGGAGCCTTGGATGAGTGACAAGTGGATGCTCCAAATTAAGTCTTGCAATTATTTTTGGGCCACTTTGAGATTATGGTTTTAAAGAAGGGTTTTTGTGCAATTGACCAGAGATGTGTGTGTTGACCATGGTGCAAGAGCACATAGTGAGTGGAGGATTTCTATTTCTTCCACTCACACTTAATCACATTATTTCATTCTTTTCTTTACAAGAAAACCCTAGCCTCCATGGATGGAGCTTGAAGCCTTAGGCCTTGACCTTGATTTTTGAGGGCCTTCCATTGATTTCCAAGCTTAACCTTGGTAATACTTTTTATTCCCCTCATCCTCCTCTTCAAAACCCTTGAAGGATCTAACCTAACTCCTATTTTTACTTTGGTATCTAGGATTCAATTCTCTAGTGAGGTATTGATCTATTATTTTGAAATATTTTTATGTCATTATTGAGTGTTTTACATGCATAGAAGAGATGGACTTGTATTCTGCCCTTAAACTATTTTAACTTGAAATAAATCTTATTAAATTAAATATTGAACATGAAAATATAATCAATTAGCTTCCATTTAGTTTTGGTTTCATGTAATTTAGATTTAAAATGAATTAGTTATGAATTTTTGAAGTTGCAAGCTAGTTGCTGGAAATTTAAATCTTTTCCTTATCTAGTCCGGAAATAAATTTTTATATAGAGATGTATTGCTTCAATTACCTTGAAATTTTTACTGGAACTTCCCCCATATGTATTACACTACTCAGAATTTTTTCAAAATTTTAGAGCATGTATAAATTTTATTAAAAATCTGAAACTATCTGCTGTTCATGTTTTTATTGCAGCTGGAAAACATATTTTTAGATGATTTATTTCACTAACCTTTGGACATTGGATCATGGATTAAATTTTTATTTTTACACTCTCATATGTTTACTTCCAAAATAAATTAAATTTGGCCAATTTGGATGTTAAATAAATTTTTCATGAATTTTCAAAGTTGGAAGCTACAGGCTGAAAATGTGTTTTTCCAGGCAAAACTTGTTTCGAAGTTGTGGGTCAAAACTGTAATACCCCTAACTTTAAAAGGATAGTCCTAGTATTTAAATTATTGTTTAAACTTGCTTTTGTTAATTTCTTTGGTTTGATTTAATTATTTTAAGTTGCATTTGTTTACTTATTTGTTTTAATTATTGTAATTGTTTTAAATTAATTTGGTTACTTGTTTAATTTACTTGAATTTAATTGAGTTAATTTGTTTAATTGATTTGTTTTAATTAATTGTTTTATTTAAGGATTTAATTGTTTTAAGTGAAATTAAATTTAATTGGATTAGTTAAATTATATTTAATTAGTTTCAATAGGTTGCAACATGACTATAGTTTATGGGGTTTATAGTTTTCATAGACAGCCGACAGTGTATAACCTAGGTTTGCCTATAGGCCGTATTATACATGGATTAGAGTTTAAAGCTTAAGGTTATAAATAGGCTTATACAGTGGTTTAGGGTTGAAGGAAAAATAAAATAAAAACCAAAACACGTCTGCGGAGATAGTAGAGAGAGAAACAGAGGAAGTTTTACAATATTTGAGTTCGCCGAAGATCTTAGAAAACGGCGCAAGATTTTGAACAAAAGTCTCAAAGGAAAGTTCTATCCTTACTCTCTCCCTTAGGCTTCGTGTTCTTTGCATTCTTTAATAGTTTTAGGATTATTGAAATCAATTAAAAACATTCTCTGTTCGTGCTTAAACTGAAACTTGTCAGTATGTTTTTATGCTTTGTAAAACTGTTAAAAACATAATGTTTGCTGCGTAAATCCCTATTTAAAGCTATGTATGTAATGTTAACTGGACTTAAGCATGGATTGGGAGTGTACTGGGATTTGGTTGCAGCCTCTAGAAGTCATGGCGTGAGGTAGCAGAGGTATAAAACGGAGACAGAAGGCGAAGAGACGAGGCAGAGAAGGGGAGAGCCGGCTCTCCCTTAGAGAGAGCCGGCTCCCTTTGATGGGAGGCAGCTCCTAAGGGTGTGGGAGCCGGCTCCAAGGGTAAAAGAGCCGGCTCCACACTTGTCTGGAGCAGGTTCTTGCTCCAGTTTTCTTTTTTTTTTTCGTTTTCTGCTAGTTTTTGCTTGCAGTGATGTTTTCTGGAGTTTTCAGATGTGTTTAGGACTGGATGTGGACGGTTTAATTAAAGCATATGGTTGAATTAAGGCTCCAGATGTAGTGTTAATAAATCTAATTTCCTGGAATTGCTTGGACAGAAGAGGAATTAATCAGATAATTACACTGTGTTTAGATTTGGAAAACTAGTAAAGTTTAACTCTCTGCACTAGTAATCTTTTAAGACTGATAATATAATTGTAACATGTTTAACTGTGTACCATGATCATATATTTGAATTATACATGGGTGGGATGTGTTAGTGTTGAATCGAACAAAGTTTTAAATTTAACAGTAATGGAATTTTGTAGAACAACCTAAACTAAGCACGTATATATACATACTGTGATTCTGTCTTGATGCTTGCATTAATAGTATTAGTATCAACTATTGGGGGAATGGACTTTGTTGATGTTTACTCTAAATATCTGTAATATCAGCAGTTAAGTGTTGAATGATAATTTGAAATACTTCTATCATTATATCGTATTTAATGAAACAACCTAAACTGAGTAGGTTTGCATATATATGGTGACTATATTTCTTGATGCTTACATTATAACTGTTGGTATCAGTGTTGGATATACAACTGAACATGTTTATGTATATAGCTAATTCTGTTTATTGATGCTTACACTATGCTTGTTAGTATAAGTGATGATTATTGTAATTGTTAATATTATCAACTGCTGAATAATTGGATAGTATACACAGGTATGGGACGGTGGTATACTAGGGATGGTTTGGTTTCAAAATACCAAAACCTACCTACTCTGGATTACGAATTGGATTAACTAAAAGTTAAGTCCTATTGGTTATAGTGTCATGGCAATGACTAGTTAAGTGGCACTACTAGGATTCAGGATGGATTTTAAGTATATTGTTATGGTACCTCGATATGAGCTTGAGTCTCAAGATCGACAGTTAGGGAGCGTATATGCATTAGGATGCGTAGCTGGATACGATGGTTAGAGGTGTACCCTGTTTAAGCTTAGGTACATATGCCCACTTCGTGTGCATTTTAGCATGTTACCTCTATTCAGGTTGAGACCGGCCTGTAGTCCAGTGAGAGTCCTTTAGTGTGACTATATATATATTTACGGACTATTAGCTATTGTTGAATTCTTTAGAGTGTACATGCGTATTAGGCCTCTGTTTGGGTTGTAGTAGTGTAGAACTTGCACGTGGGCCTGACCCACTTCTATTTTTCAGGTACACGACAGTTCCAGACTTAGACATGTTCGTGCTGAGCAGGGGTTTCTATTCACTCTACCGACGATGTAGGACGTCTCTTCGTAGCTTACTTCTGGATGTCTTATCAGTTATTTTTTTTAATTACTATTTAGATTATTATTAGGGGTCCACTAGAGATGGATTCTCGAGTTGTACCCTTGGAGGTTTTGGAGTTGGATTATTTAATCTTTATTATTTGAGGATTTTATTTTAGTTTCTTTCAGCTTAAACTTTATCTCTTATATTTATTTTGTCATCTGTGTTTATTTTAACATATTAATTGTTTGATATCCCTCGGGTTTGGGCCTGAGCCTGATCAACCCATGTCTCGGATCTGAGGGGTAACATAGTTGGTATCAGAACACTCCAGGTTCAAGTGTCTCTAGGATGTTTCGTATTAAGTCTTCCGAGTAACGTTTTCTCTTTATTAGAGTTTAAGTTTAGGATTCATTGTATTCCTTACAGTTTGTATAGAAATGGTACTGATGTCTGTCTTTTTGTGTTAACAGATGGTTAACGCTAGAAATGGACAGAACATGCGTAGAACTAGGAAGGAAAGGAAAGCGGCACGTAGGCAACAATATCTCCTATGGCATCAGCAAATTGAGGAAGAGCAGCAAAGGCTTGGGTTTTAGGATGGTGATGGTCAGGTTCAGGAGGTAGTTCAACAGACTCGGGATCAGGGAGGAGATCTAGAGTATCCTCCTTACATCAACGACCTCATTGCTCGGGCTAAAAAAGCCGGGGTAATAGCTGCACTTCGGAATCAGCCTTAGGTACAGCCGGCACCGCTACCAGCACCGGTTGTTCAGACTGATATTTGGGAGAAAGCTAGGAGTTCTTTCACAAAAGGGAGTCCACCTGAGTTCACAGGCTCCACCGATGCGAGAGCAGCTCACCAGTGGAAACAGGACATTGAGCGACATCTTTGCTTGGTTCAGTGCACGGAGGTTCAGAAGTAGATGCTTGCTACATTCAAGCTAGTTGGGGATGCACTATAGTGGTGGGAGTCAGTTACCACCGCAGAGGAGAGGATGGCATTGACTTACGATCAGTTCAGTGCACGCTTTGATGAAAAGTACTTTCCTTATGCAGTCAGGGTAGCTATGAAGACTGAGTTTTTAAATCTGCAGCTGCGGAATATGACAGTGGCGAAGTATGAGCAGCAGCTCACATGCTTGTCTCTCTTTGCACCGAAGGAGGTGGATACAGAAGAGAAGAAGCGCAACAATTTTGTCAAGGGACTGATGTGGTCTATCAAAAGAGCTATTACAGGTAGTCCAGCTTATACTACCTATGCTCAAATGGTAGACGCCACTCTACAGTAGTATCAGTTAACCGTGGACATCAGACAGGCCAAGGGTGAAAAGCAGGGTGACAGAGACTCTGCTAACCAGTCAGCTAAGAAAGGGAATGGGAACGGACACCGACAGAATGACAAGGGTATATTCCAGGGACAGCAGCCTTAAAAGAAGCATAAGGGTGAATCAGATGCTCCCAAGGATGTGGCACCTATTCAGTGTCAATAGAATGGGGGACCACAAGCAGGACAGGGTCAGCCATAGGCTAACCGATAGAAGAGGCCATTTGGCACTTTCCAGGGTAATTGCTATACTTGTAGGGAGTATGGTCACACTTTCAGGCAGTGTCCTATAGTCAGACAGGGACAGGGACAGAGACAAGGACAGGGACAGCTTGTGCAGCAGGGACAGAGGGCGCCAGTGCCTTTACCAGCTCCACAGGTTCCACGGATTCAGGGACAGACACATCTGGCTTTACCGGCACCGCCGCAGCCTCAGGGACAGGCACCACAGCAGTTACATTATGGCAGGGTATACAATCCCAAGCCACAGGATATACAGGCACCTCAGGCTGTTGAGGGTAAGTTTCCTATACATGGTTTTCATGAACATGTTTTATTTGATACGGGTGCTACATACTCATTTGTAGCTAGGACTTTTGTTGTTTTATCTGGGATGAAGACGAGGGTATGCACTAGACCTCAGGGTATTTCTACACCATTGGGTGATACAGCTATTATACATGAGAGTGACGGGCCTGTGACACTAGATATTGGCAGACTCAGATTTTTAGCCAACCTATTAGTCCTAGACATGCACACTTATGATGTGATACTTGGGATGGATTGGTTGTCTCACTACCATGCCCAAGTTAATTACTTTGATAGGTCTATTGTGTTTACCATACCTGGTCAGGACATGTATGTCGTCACTATGCCACGTTCTAGCGGGGTCGGTAGCACCTATTTATTCCATGTGGAAGAGGAAATGAAGGAGGGGACTACTGTATCATTGGATAACATACCGATTGTACAAGATTTTTCAGATGTATTTCAGGAGATTCCATGGTTGCCACCTAGTCGCGAGATTAATTTTGTGATAGACTTAGCTCCAGGCACTACGCCTATTGCTAGGGCACCCTATAGGATGGCACCAGTGGAAATGAGAGAGCTGAGGTATCAGATTCAGCAATTACTCAGCCAGGGTTTTATTCATAGGAGTACATCACCATGGGGAGCACCAGTGCTATTTGTGAAGAAGAATGATGGTTCGCTTCGCTTGTGTATAGATTACAGGGAGTTGAACAAGGTTACTATTCATAACAAGTACCCTCTACTAGGATCGATGATTTGTTTGATCAGTTACGGGGAGCCAAATATTTCTCCAAGATTGATCTGCGTAGGTATCATCAACTGAGGGTTAGGGAGCAGGATGTTCCTAAGACAGCGTTTCTCACGAGATATAGTTCTTATGAGTTTCGTGTCATGCCGTTTGGGACAACTAATGCACTTGCAGTGTTCATGGATTTAATGAACAGAGTCTTTTGGGCTTGTTTAGATCAGTTTGTCATTGTCTTTATTGATGATATCTTAATCTATTCTAGGTCTGAGGATGACCATGCTAGATATCTTCGCATAGTCTTGTAGACACTTCGTGAGCGCTAGTTATATGCCAAGTTCGAGAAGTGTGAATTTTGGCAGCGGGAAGTGAATTTTTTGGGTCACGTGGTGTCAGAAAGGGGGATAGCGGTTGATCCAGCCAAGGTTTCAGCTGTGGTGGAGTGGGGACAGCTTACTTCACCTACCGAGATTCGGAGTTTTCTCAGTTTGGCAGGATATTATCGTCGGTTCATCCAGGGGTTCTCTAAGATAGCAGGACCACTCACTCATCTAACCAAGAAGGGTGTACAGTTCGTGTGGGATGAGCACTGTCAGCGAACTTTTGATGAGCTGAAAAGGAAGTTAACTTCTGCACCGGTTCTGGCTACTCCACAGAGCGGGATAAAGTATCTTGTCTACACGGATGCTTCATTACAGGGTCTTAGATGTGTTTTGATGCAGGAGGAGCGACCGATTTCTTATGGATCTCGGAAGCTTAAGCCTCATGAGCTTAATTATCTAACGCATGATTTGGAGTTGGCAACTGTGGTCTTTTGCTTTACGTATTTAGAGGCATTATCTGTTGGGTGAGGCCTTCAGGTTATTTAGTGATCATAAGAGTCTGTAGTACTTGTTCACTCAGCGGGAGCTGAATATGAGATAGCGCAGGTGGTTGGAGTTTGTGAAAGACTATCATTTTTCTATACAGTACCATCCAGGAAAAGCGAATGTGGTGGCGGATGCACTCAGTCACCGACCTGTTGGTAGTCTTTCTGCTCTATTCACTATTAAGTGGAATGTGTTGAAGAAGGTGGATGAATTGTCGGATGTGTTCATGGTTTGTATGGTAGTTACACCTTCTATCATTCACAAGGTTTTGAAGGCATAACTCACGGATCAGCAGTGCATTGACAAGTTTACAGAGATAGCTTCCAGAGGGGTTTCATTCTACTATGTTGGGGCTGATGGAGGTTTGAGGTACAAGGGACGGTTAGTGGTACCTTTTGCTGATGATTTGAGGAAGGATGTGATGACTAAGATTCACCACTCTGAGTTCTCTGTTCGTCCAGGAGGCGATAAGATGTATCAGGATATGAAGCGGTAGTTTTGGTGGGCAGGTATGAAGAGGGACATTGCTCTTTTTATCTCACGATGTAGTACTTGTCAGATGGTCAAGATTGATCATCAGAGGCCGCCAGGAGCTTTACAACCACTACCAATACTGGAGTGGAAATGGGAGAGCATTTCTATAGATTTTGTGGAGGGATTGCCAAACTCTTTCAAGGATCACAACTCTATTTGGGTTATCGTGGACAGACTGACAAAATCAGCTCACTTTTTGCCTATTCGTACTGACTACACTTCGGAGCAGTTAGCGCGACTTTACATCACTGAGATTATGAAGTTGCACGGCATTCCATTGTCTATTATATCGGACAGGGATTCAAGCTTTGTGTCAGGATTCTGGAAGAGTTTTCAGCAGGCTTTGGGTACAGAGTTGCATCTTAGCACTACTTATCATCCTCAGACTGATGGACAGATTGAGCGAGTGAATCAAATCATGGAGGATATGCTTCAATCCTATGTTCTTGATTTCAAGGGCCACTAGGAGGATTACCTACCGCTTATGGATTTTGTTTATAACAATAGTTTCCAGAAGATTATTGGGATGGCACCATCTGAGGCGTTATACGGCCGACCGTGTCGATCGCCTGTTTGTTGGATGGAGGTTGGTGAGAGTAGATTCTTGGGTCCTGAGTTCATCAAGGATACTTCTGAGAAGATTACTCTTATTCAGGATCGCATGCGTACTGCCAAAAGTAGGTAGAAGAGCTATGCTGATCGTCGCACACGTGCTTTGGAGTTTTAGGTTGGGGATTAGGTTCTTCTCAAAGTATTGCCTACGAAAGGCGTCATGCACTTTGGGAAGAAAGGGAAGTTGTCACCACGGTTTGTCGGTCCATTCATGATCACGGATCAAGTTGGAGCTGTCACTTATCGGTTAGCACTTCCGGATCATTTGGATCACATACACAACGTGTTCCATGTTTCCATGTTGCGAAAATTTCTACGAGATGAGGATTGGTATTAGCATATCGATGTTGGAGACATTGAGTTACGGCCAGATGCAACTTATTTAGAGCCACCGTGTCGTATAGTAGATCGTCGGGATCAGATTTTTCATAATAAGGTTATTCCTTTGGTACGTGTTCAGTGGAGTCATCACAATGAGGCTGAGTCCACTTGGGAATGGGAGGATGTCATTCGCTTGCAGTTTCCTGAAATTTTGGAAGAAGGTAAGAGCGAATTCTGAGGACGGAATTCCTTTTGTTAGGGGGGAAGAATGTAATACCCCTAATTTTAAAAGGATAGTCCTAGTATTTAAATTATTGTTTAAAATTGCTTTTGTTTATTTCTTTGGTTTGATTTAATTATTTTAATTATTTTAAGTTGCATTTGTTTACTTATATGTTTTAATTATTGTAATTGTTTTAAATTAATTTTGTTACTTGTTTAATTTACTTGAATTTAATTGAGTTGATTTGTTTTAATTAATTGTTTTATTTAAAGATTTAATTGTTTTAAGTGAAATTAAATTTAATTGTTTTAAGTGAAATTAAATTTAATTGGATTAGTTAAATTATATTTAATTGGTTTCAGTAGGTTGCAACGTGACTATAGTTTATGGGGTTTATAGTTTTCATAGACAGCCGACAGTGTATAACCTAGGTTTGCCTATGGGCCGTATTATACATGGATTAGGGTTTAAAGTTTAAGGTTATAAATAGTCTTATATGGTGGTTTAGGGTTGAAGGAAAAATAAAATAAAAACCAAAACACGTCTGTGGAGATAGCAGAGAGAGAAACAGAGGAAGTTTTACAATATTTGAGTTCGCCGGAGATCTTAGAAGACGGCGTAGAGATTTTGAACAAAAGTCTCAAAGGCAAGTTCTATCCTTACTCTCTCCCTTAGGCTTCATGTTCTTTACATTCTTAAACAGTTTTAGGATTAATGAAATCAATTAAAAACATTCTCTGTTCGTGTTTAAACTGAAACTTGTCAGTATATTTTTATGCTTTGTAAAACTGTTAAAAATATAAAGTTTCCTGGCGTAAATCCCTATTTAAATCTATGTATGTAATGTTAACTGGACTTAAGCATGGATTGGGAGTGCACTGGGATTGGGTTGCAGCCTCTGGAAGTCATGGCGTGAGGTAGCAGAGGTGTAAAACAGAGACAGAAGGCGAAGAGACGAGGCAGAGAAGGGGAGAGCCAGCTCTCCCTTGGAGAGAGCCGGATCCCTTTGATGGGAGGTAGCTCCTAAGGGTGTGGGAGCCGGCTCCAAGGGCAAAAGAGCCGGCTCCACACTTGTCTGGAGCAGGCTCTTGCTCCAGTTTTCTTTTTTTTTTCATTTTCTGCTAGTTTTTGCATGCAATGATGTTTTCTGGAGTTTTCAGATGTGTTTAGGACTGGATGTGGAAGGTCTAATTGAAGCATATGGTTGAATTAAGGCTCCAGATGCAGTGTTAATTAATCTAATTATCTGGAATTACTTGGACAGAAGAGGAATTAATCAGATAATTACACTATGTTTAGATTTGGAAAACTAGTAAAGTTTAACTCTCTGCACTAGTAATCTTTTGAGACTGATAATATAATTGTAACATGTTTAACTGTGTACTATGATCATGTATTAGAATTATACATGGGTGGGATGTGTTAGTGTTGAATGGAACTAAGTTTTAAATTTAACACTAATGGAATTTTATAGAACAACCTAAACTAAGCACGTATATATACATACTATGATTCTGTCTTGATGCTTGCATTAATACTGTTAGTATCAACTGTTGGGGGAATGGACTTTGTTGATGTTTACTCTAAATGTCTGTAATATCAGTAGTTAAATGTTGAATGATAATTTGAAATACTTCTATCATTAATGAAACAACTTAAATTGAGTAGGTTTGCATATATATGGTGACTATATTTCTTGATGCTTACATTATAACTGTTGGTATCAGTGTTGGATATACAACTGAACATGTTTATGTATATAGCTGATTCTGTTTATTGATGCTTACACTATGCTTGTTAGTATCAGTGATGGAGATATGGATTTGGTTGATGATTACTGTAATTATTGATATTATCAACTGCTGGATAATTGGATAGTATACACCGGTATAGGATGGTGGTATACTGGGGATGGTTTGGTTTCAAAATACCAAAACCTACCTACTCCGGATTAAGAATTTGATTAATTAAAAGTTAAGTCCTATTGGTTGTAGTGTCATGGCAACGACTAGTTAAGCGGCACTACTAGGATTTTGGATGGATTTTAAGTATATTGTTATGGTACCTCAATATGAGCTTGAGTCTCAGGATCGACGGTTAGGGAGCGTATATGCATTAGGATGCGTAGCTGGATACGATGGTTAGAGGTGTACCCTATTTAGGCTTAGGTACACATGCCCACTTCGTGTGCGTTTTAGCATTTTACCTCTATTCAGGTTGAGACTGGCCTGTAGTCCAATGAGAGTCCTTTAGTGTGACTATATATATATTTACGGACTATTAGCTATTGTTGAATTGTTTAGAGTGTACATACGTATCAGGCCTCTATTTAGGTTGTAGTAGTGTAGAACTTGCGCGTGGGCCTGACCCACTTCTATTTTTCAGGTACACGACAGTTCCAGACTTAGACGTATTTGTGCTGAGCAGAGGTTTCCATTCACTCTACCGATGATATAGGACTTCTCTTTGTAGCTTACTTCTAGATGTCTTATCAGTTAATTTTTTTTACTGTTTAGATTATTAGTAGGGGTCCACTAGAGATGGATTCCCGAGTTGTACCCTTGGAGGTTTTGGAGTTGGATTATTTAATCTTTATTATTTGAGGATTTTATTTTAGTTTCTTTCAGCTTAAACTTTCTCTCTTATATTCATTTTGTCATCTGTGTTCGTTTTAACATATTAATTGTTTGATATCCCTCGGGTTTGGGCCTGGGTCTGATCAACCCGTGTCTCGGATCTGAGGGGTATCACAAAAACTGTTTCAATTGGGAAAATATTTTTTAAAATAAATTGATATTATCAAATTAGAGTGTTTAACCTTTCCTTGGGCTTTGGATTCATTCAATTTGGGTTAGAATTGAATTTTTTATGAATTTTACAAGTTGAAGGTAACAAGCTGAAAAATCTGTCTTATGGACCAAAAATTTGGGGCGATTTCATTTCGGTGGTAATTGGGATTGTCATTCCAATTGAGGTAGGGGATGATTATAGGTTTATGTGGTATGTGATTTATTATTTTTGATGCTTATGCTATATTTATGCATGAAATCTAGGATTTAATTTAATTACTCATTAGTTAAAAATTTAATTCACATAGTTGTATATTGTGTAGAATTAATTAAAGACTTAGTATTTAGTTAGGCCTTGACTTGATATTAGTGATTATCATGAATCAAACTTTGTTATATATTAAATTGGAAGGATTTGAAAATATTTTGAAATCTAGGGATTTAATTATTTTTATTTAATTAAATTTTATTCAACTATTCCAATGAAGTAATTAAACTTTTGAGTTGATATTAGTGATTGTCTTGATATGTTGTTTAACATATATTAAATTTGGGATTTTTTGATGAATGTTGAAATCTAGAGAATTTAATTATTTATATTTAATTAAATTTTGTTTAACTACTCATGGCTTAAATTAAAGTATTGATATGACATATGTAATGACCACAATGTGATCTTTGACGTGTATTAATTTGAAGCCATTTGGAATTGAATTGAAATCTAGAGAATTTAATTGTTTTTATTTAATTAAATTCTATTTATTTGCTCCATGGATTTAATTGTGTTTAGGGAAGTTGTTTCTATATTTAAATCATGGACTTGGAATTGTTGTATATTCACTTGATTACATTTTGAGCATTGGATGATATAGTTGTTATTCATGAGAATATGTTTTCCCTACTGAATATATCATTGTCTTGTGTAATGAGTTGCACATTTTGTATTTGACATCTTTCATGCCATAGTAGTTGTAGACTTAGAGCATGTATTGTATGTGTTTCTAAATTTGGTTGTGCGCGGTAGATAGTTGATTATCTTGTATATACATGTTGATATATACATTGTTGCATAACTTGTTGATTTTGGAAACTTGGGAATGTCGTTGTTTGGCTACGGCTAGGACTTGGTTCTAGTACGGGGGATTGTCCCTCTATATAGTCTAATGCGCACATTGGGAGGTTACCCATGGGCTAGTAACCCTAAAGTAACTATGGTGTCGGTTTGATCCAGCGTGATGTTTGAGTATCCACTTTGTTTGATTTCGCATTTCATTTCA
Organism: Cornus florida; assembly: GCF_030987335.1. Taxonomy (NCBI): domain Eukaryota; kingdom Viridiplantae; phylum Streptophyta; class Magnoliopsida; order Cornales; family Cornaceae; genus Cornus; species Cornus florida. The sequence goes on along the minus strand of NW_026775573.1, from coordinate 74,897,574 downwards.
AGTTGATAACTAGATGATATGGTAACTTGTTGTTCTTTTTTTGATTTCTCATCTTAAGTTGAAAGATGTTAACTTTGAGAAATCATGCTTTATGCGTTGTATTGGAAGTTCCAATGTTGGTTAAATTGCATCGATATCATGATTTGTGTTTTGATGTTCAAATGTAGTTTAGGAATGATCCTATAGATTCATTTTGAATATAGACGTTAGGTGGCATGACCCACTCTTGTTGTTTTCGTATTTTAGATTTTAAGTTGATGACTTTGAGAATCTATATCTTGTTACTTTGTACAACATGTTTCTATGTTATAGAAATGCATGAATGAGGTGATTTATGCTAGAAACACTCTAAGGTAGCTTAGGATGCTCCTTGAGTCTCATCTTGACATAGACGTTAGGTGGCATGAGCCCCTTTAACATGTTTCACCTTAAGGTGATAATTTTGTAAAATGCAAGGTTGATGCATGCTCATTTCCTACGAGTAGCTTTATGTTAATCACCCACGTAGTGGGGACATTTTTCAGGTACAATGTGATACCTCTCGGATCTGAGACACGGGTTGATCAGGCCCAGGCCCAAACCCGAGGGAAGTATCAAACAATTAAAGTATTTTAAATCGAACACAGAATAGAAAAAAAATTAAGAATTTAAATAAGGAAACGAAATAAATATAAAATCCTCCAGATAAATAATTATAATTCAATCCTCCAAAACCTTCATGGTTACAACTTGGGAATCCAAATAGTGGACCCCTAAAGAAAATCTCAATTGAAACTGAACAACTGAAAATAAAAATAATCAAAGACTAAAGCGTGAAGTGAAATCCTACGTTGCTAGTGGAATGAATGAGAGTCTCTACTTAGCACGATCAAGCTTGAGACTAGAACCGTCCAATACCTTAAAAGAATAATAAAAGAAGTGGGTCAGGCCCACGAGCAAGTTCTAATCTAACTGCAATCGATACAGTGACCCGATACGCAGATACACCATAGACACCTCACAATATCTATCTAGTCCATACATATAAATATATCTACACTAAGGACATTCACTGGTCTATAATAGAGGTCTCAACCTGAATAGAAGGCAACATGCGAAAACGTACCCGAAGGTGGGCATGAGTACCTAGACCTAACAAGGTACACCACAACCTATTATAACCAGCTACGCATCCACTGTATATACGCCCCCTAACCAATGAGTCTAAGACTCAAGCTCATCTCATGGTACCATAAACATATATATAAAGTCCGTCCAAAAACCAGGGTATGTAGTTCAAATATTTATTAAACTGACATACAATAAACCAACTAGTTAGTCACTCAATTATTCAGTTGGTATGACTTAACTACCACCCATTAATCCAGGAAGCCATTCAACTTATTCGCAGTTGATCTGACTTAGTCACAGTTAGGATTCAATATTTTCCAATCCATTCCTTTAATCCATTAAGTTAGGTTTATGCGTTTTGAACTAAACCATCCCTAGTATGACACCATCCCATACCGGTGCATACAATCCTCCATATCCATGTAAATTACAACATATATATAATAGTTTAATAATTTACAGTCCAAAATAATTGCAAAAAAGTGCTTAAAGTTTCAACAATTTAAATCCAAGAATTAAATCATATGATTGCAGGAATCGATTTAATAATTTAACAACTAACATTCAGAGCATGCATAGATCAAATCTAATATATCAATGACTCTATCATGCACTTAAGATAAATCCTATAATCATATTATAGGCCAATAAATTGCTACATTAATTTAAGCAAATTATTTCTTTCCATCCGGCAACAGCGTACTTAGTTGTATACTTGAATTCCGTTTAATCTTTTAGCACAGGGCCACACTATGCTACAAGTCTAGTTTATTAAATAAAAGACTTCACCGTGCATTTAAAACAAGTTTTATAAACACATTAAATCCATTTAAATTGCTGAAATTTAATTAAGCAATTATTTTGTCTTCCATCTATTAATAGCATAGAAAAATTCATTAACTATATACTATTAATCCCGACCACTTAAAATTAAACTTTAATTAGTTTAGGGTCCTAATAACATCCTAAAACAACCTCTTAGTCCCTTTGTGAAGACCCAAACCCATCAGTACAGTGTACATGCTTAACAGCACCAAACAAGACGTGGAAAAACAAGTCTGGAAGTGAGAATTGAAGAGAGCCTGCTCTAGATTTTAAAGAGCAGGCTCTTTTGAGCCTGGAGCCGGCTCTTCATGTGTGGGAGCCGGCTCCCATATCCATGGAGCCGGCCCTCACCTCCTTTGAGAGCCTCTGTCCCCGTTCTGCTTCGTTTCAGCCTATCTTTTCACCTCCGATCATTCCAGTTCCTCTGTTACTCTTAAATACTGAACTTAATAGTCTTATATATACCTAGTATCATTCCAATGGTCTATTTATAGTAGTTGAAAAGAATTACAAAGGCTAAAATTGCAACTAAGTTAACATGCTTTAAGAACAGAATGCTGAAACGAAAACATGCATAACTTTTGTTTTATAGAATTAATATCAACACCTAAAGATCATTGATATAACATTTATTAAACATATAGGTTCCAGTTAATGTTCAATTTAAACCCTAAAGACTATCTAGGTGCACAGAACATGAGCCAAAGAGAAGGAGAAAGAGAAGAACTTGCCTGTGATTTTAGTTATGAAACCCCGGCGTCGTCTCCAAGTTTTTCGGCAATTCTGAACGCCGTCAAGCTTCCTACTACTCCATCTCTAATCCTTAATCAACCTCCTTGGTCCTCTCTATACAATTCCTCTTAAGCCTCACTTTGTTTCCTCACAACTGCTCTCTATTTCTCTCTCTGTATCTTTGGTACGTGAATAGGGTTTTTCCAACCCTTGATACAAATTATAACCGTATATTTATAAGCACAAAAATAACCTAAGTCTACTTAAAACCCTAGACTATAATTTAATCGGCCCATAGAAAACCTAAGTCATGTTATGTCGGCTATCAATATAGAACCCCATAAAACATACGTGAAAACCTACTTGCATAAACAAAACATTTAACTTATTTATTTAACTTATTTACTAATAAAAACAACTAATAAATCCACGTTAGATAATTAAAACATTCAATTAAAATAAACGCAACAATTTAATTAAACAAAATAATCAAGGAATTCATTTTACTCAAATAATTCAAATAATTTCAAATAAACAAGCAACAAAACCATTTAAATAATTAAAAAAAAAAACAAGTAAATACTTAATTAAAATACCAAGACAATTCTCTTAAAATTAGGGGTATTACATACAAGGACCTTGATTTGGGATGTACACTATGCCATGGAAGTTTCGTAGACTTGAAGTATCATTTTCATGAAAATGTTGGCATAAAATCCTATTTGTAGCCCTATATGTCAAAACTTGTATTCTTTTATTCGTATATGTAAAGTGTACATAAGTACATTCTTTTCAATGTATTTAACATGTATAAGATGAGGCCGGAGGCCAATGACATGTATCTCGTTTTTTATGCACTTTTGTTTTCAAAGTTTATTATGAAAATATTGGAAAATGTTAAGTCATTGCTTCATAACTTTCGCATCGGGTATGAGAATTTCATATTTTTTCTGCCCGGACTCAGTACCAGACGATTCTTGAGTCTAATTTTATTCATTTTTCATTGTCCTTCCAATGGTGTGCACGGTGGCACCCATTTCAGTGAGAAATGACCATTTTGCCCTTGGTTCATTTCTTTTAGGGTTAGGCATTGTTGCTTCATTTGCTAGGCTCATTTGAGTTCCGTGGCTTCATGGAGAGTCACTTTGGGGCCTTAAGGATGACGTACATCTCTTGAGGTCATTTGGCTTCATTCACTTCCGCATTTTAAATCCATTATCGGGTCATCTTTTGGTTCATCACAAGACACACTGGCTTAAAAAAAGAATAGGGTCGTCACAACCGAGTTGATTTTACTACATTCCGCACGGATGTCATGACTGCACTCCGAGACTTATCTCACGATATCTGCCTAGCTCGCCCTGCCCGTCTGTGACGACCCTGGTTTTTTAGCCAGCGTATCCTGTGATGAACCGTAAGGATGATTCGATAACGGATCCGAATGCGGAAGCGAAAACGGAAACAAGACTCTAAGAAGTCAAACTAACCTTCCATGAGGTCGTGGAACTTAACAAGAACTGATGCGGAAGCAAAAGATTGAAAATATGACAAATAAGCCCCCAGGGGCAAAATAGTCATTTCTAAAAACTATAGATTCGGGTGCCACCGAACACACCGCTGGAAGGACAACGAAAAACTAATCAAGATGAACTCAAGAATCGCATGATTTGAAATCCGGACGAAGGAGAAACGGCATGACGACGAAAAACGGACACTTAAAGCTTTAAGGGAAAACTGGTAATTATCCAGAAATATCTGGGTGTAACCGAGCACACCGTTGGATAGACGACGAAAAATTAATCAAGTTCAAAAAAAAATTCACTTGAATCGGAGTCCGGGCGAAGGACAAAAGCCCAAAAGAAGAATTGACGTCGCGGCGGCCCGACGAGGGGCCATGACAGCCCCATACGCACGCCCATGCGAGCGCCTATGCACGCCGCGCGCGTGTCGGGTGCACACATGTCTGGCAGCAGCCCATAAAGCTGCTGTGTGGGTTCTTTTTTTAGAAAAATCCAGAACAGAGGCTGAATTTGGAGGCCTAGATGAACTTTTTTGCAAAAACACAAAGAATAAACCCCCCTCAAAATTGAGTTTTCTACATGATTCGCGAGAGAATTCAAAAAAAACACTGTAAAATGCCCAAAATACCCTCCCAAGAAATCTGGTCCAGAGGGTCGAAAAAGCTGCTAAATTGAAAAAGGCAAAAATGGACTTGGAATGGAAAACATGGAATCCAAAAATGTAAAATGGAGTCAAATGACCATTTGGCCCTTGGCCACACTTCATACAAGATTTATAAGACCCTATAAAAGAATGAAAATGGAATTCCCACACCCGATGCAACCATGGTGAAGCAATGACTTGCGATTTTTCACGGTTTTCATAACATTTCATGAAGTTAAAAAGTTACATAGAATACAATACACATGTCATTGGCCTCCGGCCTCATCTCATACATATCAATTACATTGAAAGGAGTGTACTTAAGTACACATTACATACATGGAATCAAATATACATATTTTGACATATAAGTCTACAAAATGACATTTCATGCTAACATTTGCATGAATTGGAAACTTGAAAGCTACACGACATCCAAGGAATACTAGGCGTCACGAACCAAGTCTTCGTACCTGAAATATGCCCCAGTATCGTAGGGGTGAGTAACATAAAGCTACTTGTAGGAGATGAGCATGCATCGACCTAGCATTTTACAAATTTATCACCTTAAGGTGAAACATGTTAAAGGGGCTCATGCCACCTAACGTCTATGTCCAAGTGAGACTCGGGGAGCATTCTAAGCTACCTTAGAGTCTAAGCAACAAGAATCATGATATACATACTTGTATGAAATGAATCATGGTTGGAATAATCCAAAGAACACGACAAGAAGAATGCTTGAGCATAGATTAACATGAATTGCATTTTCAATACAATTGAACTAGGTCTAGAGTAATCCATACAACATGACAAAAGCATATTTGAATACAAGTTAACAAGAATCACATTATCCATGCAATTCAACAACAAAAGAGCATGTTATACAATGCAACAAGGTTTAAGTTCTTAAAGCCATTAACTTAGAATCTAAAGCACAAAATAACAGTAATGGTTCATGCCACCTAACGTCTATGTTATAAATGAATCAATAGGATCAATCCTAAGCTTTATTAGTACATCAAAACACGATTTTCAATATCGATGCAATTTAACCAACATTGGAACTTCCAATACAACACATAAAGCACAATTTCGCAAAGTTAACATCCTATAACTTAAAATGAAACGACATATAAGAAACAACAAGTTACAACATCATCTAGTTATCAACTTGAAAATGAAATGTGAAGTCAAACAAAGTGGATACTCGGACGTCACGCCGGATCAGACCGACAACATAGTTACTTTAGGGTTACTAGCCCATGGGTAACCTCCCTATGTGTGCAATAGACTATATAGAGGGACTATCCCCCGTACTAGAACTACGTCCTAGCCATAGTCAAACAACGACATCCCCAAGTTTCCAAAATCAACAAGTTGTGCAACAACGCATATATCAACAGGAATATGCAAGATAATCAACTATCTACTAAGCACAACCAAATTTGGAAACCTATACAATACATGCTTTAAATTCACAACTAATATGATATGATGAATGTCGAATCTTCAGTGTGTGATTCGTTACACACTATGCATGAAAGATGTTAAATACGAAGTGTGCAAATCATTACACAAGGCAACAATATATTCAATAAGAAAAACATATTATCACGAATACAAACATAGCAACTATGTTATCCAATGTTCAAAACATAACCAAATGAATATACAACAAGTCTAAGTCCATGATTTGAATATAGAAACCACTTTTAAAACACAACTAGATCATGGAGTAAATTGATAGAATTTAAATAGATAAACACAATTAAATTCTCTAGATTTCCGATTCAATTTCAATTAACCTCAATTTAATACATGTTAAAGGGCATGGCAAGGGCATCACCTATATCCATTCTAAAACTCAATTAGGTTGTTAGAACAACAAAGTAGAACATTAATTAAATCATGCTAATTTAAATCCCAAGGTTCTAAAACAACTTCAGATAGTCCCAAATTAATATATACTAGTAAACAAGTCATGGCCAATACGATTATCAAGTTAAAATCTTAATTAAGCTAATGGGATCACAAAATAGATTTTAATTAATTCTTTTAATTAAAATCTCTTGATTTTCAAACTTAAGGAAATGCTCTCAAATTAACCTATGTTGGAAAACATGCCAAGAACTAATGTAATATCACATTACAAGTTTATTTCATTCAATTTAAGATCATGTGAATTAAACTTTCACTAAAGTTAAATATAAATTAAATGTTGCAATTCTTATTTAATTAATCCTAATTTAATATATGTGAACAACTATACCTAAACTTAATTTTCTAGCATGGCACAATACAATTCCAAGTTGTATATCACCATGAGGATTAAATCTTAAATATGGAATTTAATTAAATAAAAGGTTTCAAAACCTAACCGAATATTCTAAATCAAATATATGTGAAGCTATATGGCATGTAAATCAAGAATATCAAGTCGGAATTCAAATAGAGTGAATAGTGCACTCGGGGCAAATAAATTAATTAAATTAATTAATAATTACTAACTTTCAAAACACCTCCAATCACTTTCAAATTCAACTATGTTGGAGACCATGCTAAGGCCTAATTTAATATGCTAAATGTATTGATTTTAAGCTAGTTAAGGCCATGTGAATTAATCTTTCACCTAAGATAAATATTAAATAAAATCTTTAATACTTATTCAAATGTTCCAATTTTAATACACGACAATGAGCATATCAAGGGGCAATATAAAATCATGCTACATATTTAAACCAAGTCATGAGCAACCGGGAAAATTAGATCCCGTACAAGAAAAATAAATAATAAAATCTCTAAATTTTATATTTAATCATGCAAACAAGTAGTATAAGCATCACAAGCATGCTATATAATAAGAATTTAAACCTAGAACATCTCCTACCTCAATTTGAGATGAAAATCCCAAAGGCCCACCAAAATAAAAGTGCTCCGAATTCGACGATACTACTAGGTTTTGTCGTGGACAACGCCGTGAACATAACCCACATGAAAGCTCCATCAAAATCACAACTTGACCTCAAAACCAAACTCAAGAAATGGTCAAAACTGAATTCTAATAAGGGGGAAAGGTAGAGCACGGCGAGGGGAACAACAAACGTTAAGGCCGAAGACTTTCCATCAAGGAAAAGTGAACCAAAAGAGGAGAGAGAAGATGGCAGCACCCCTTGGGCTGCCATGGGAGCTCCAGGTCGTGCATGAAGAGGGGAAAAGATGAAAAATGAAATATCTCACCCCCCTTTTATAGAAATCTCAAAAAGTGCCCCGAACGTGCCCCGCCGGGTCTTAAAAAGTAAAATTTAAGCAGACGTGCTCAAATGACAAAACTTTGTGAACAAAAAAGATTCAAAATGATAAAATATGAACAATAGAAGAAACGGCGTCAAAAACTGAGTCCCGAGCAGAAAGTTATGCCCAAAACAAGTTTGGCGCAAACCGGGGCCAGAAACCCTAAAACTGGAAAACATCGACCAGGAGGAAATTTTAAGAGTACACAACTCGATGAAATGTGAAAATGAATCCCGTACGAGGATCCAGGCTCAAAACAAGATATTTTGCAATAACTTTCATGAATTGCACAATGGCCCCTCTAAAAAGTGAAAACTACATTTGTGGCCCAGAATAAAAATATCTTATTTTCTTAGATGCTCCTGAAATAAAATATCTTCAAAAGATATTTATGAAAAACACTCCAAGAAATGAAAAAGATTCTGAAAAATTGTGCATCTATGCCCCTGTGGACACCGGGAGCAACCAGAGTACTTTCTTGCAAAAGTAAAGATACGTATTTCGAGGAAACCACTCAAGATGAAGGCAGGTGAAGTCAAAAACCAACTCCGAGCATGAGAAGTGAGGTTGTGCCAAAAATTGACAAACAAAGATAAGACAGAATAGGGAAAAGGACGAAATAGCACATAGTGTCGAAAAATGAAAAATGTGAAAATGACTCGGTCCTCAAAGGAAGTTGTCAATCCACAGAAAAGAGTCTCAGGAACCAATTCCAAGCACTCGAGATGACACTAAGCGACACAAAATAGAGCTCAGAAAAGAAAATTAAACGAAAAAAATTCATTCGTAAAATTTCAGGAAAAAGGAAAGGAAGGCAAATGACTGGGTCGTTACACCGTCCTACCTCGTCCACCTGAGATTCCCAGTTTCTTCTATCTTTTCATACTACACCTCTGTGATCTATACTTCATTTTTGTCACTGTATATTATTTGCAGCCGGATATGTCGGCTTTGCTCTTTTGATGTACTCTATACTTTATTTTCTTTATATATATGTTTTTGCTATGGATGTCATTTATCATATTCTTATATCTGTCTGTTTGACTCCATCAGGTGCATCACAATGACTACAGTGAGAGAATGCTACACAATTTTCAGGACCATCCTTATATCTCTCTCTCTACTTTATCTGCTTTATCCCATTTACACTTGTATGTCCACTGTGCACTGATTATCCCTTTTGTTATCTGATGAATTTATCCGAGTGCCAAATTTCAGGACCACAGTTAATCCCAAGTTTAGGGGGGCCATGCCACCCACTTTGGATACTTCAGTCCCAGCCATTCTTTGCCTTAATTGCACCGGTAAACTCTTTCATTTTGTTCTCTTTGCATATTTAGGACACTGTGTCGTTTAAGTTTGAGGGTAATAGTGTATGTTACAGTGTTTGCTTTTAAATTCAAAATTTTGAGCATGACTTGTGTATTTGAGAGATTATATATGATTGGTCCATATTAGCGATGATTTTGATCTTTTGAGGACTATATTACTTAAAATTTAAAAATTGATTGACTTGAGAGTCCAATACTCCTTATATGTCTTATGGAAGCCATTTAGGAGTAAATTTTTCAAAAAATTGATATCTTGCTTGCACTTGTGGTCCACACCATCTTGATTTTGTGATTGTTTTGAGATTCACTCTAGGATTCTACACTAGCACAGGGGCACACTAGCATTCATTTATGAGGTACATGCTTTGTTGATTATTGAATTGGTTATATCCCAATTGAGCTAATAGTGCATTGAAAGCTTTCATTCTTGATAAAGGTGGATAACAACCCATTTTCACTAAGTAGCCGGGATTCTAGCCTCATCAAGCACTGAACTTCTCGCGCCGAAAGGTGGAGGGCCCAAACTCTAGGTTAATAACTGAACTTGATCAAAAAAAAAAAAAAAAAAAAAAAAAAAAAAAAAAAAGAAGTTGCAAAAGCAATAAAAAGTGAGGACTTCTCCCAAAAGGTGAGAAGTGGGAAATGATTAGATGGAGGTTATCTTGATTTGTAGCCTAGTTGATTTGAGCTTGTAAGTCGGTAGGGGTGTTTGAACGCCTAATGCCCTAAAACAATCTGGTTTGGGAGTCATTAACCTAACGCTCGACCTTATGAATCGTTAGAAAGCTTAATAGATCAACATATTGCACCATACTTCCATCTTTGACCCTCAAAAAAAAAAAAAATTGAGTGAAAAGAATAAGCGCACCTATATCAATAAAGCTTTAATAAAAGGTTCACTTTTTGTCTTGATGATCGGTACTAGATTTGTGTGCTAGTTTGAGGATAAGGATGTGATTAATTCTTTAGTTGGCTTAGATAGTAACACATTTGATGTCGGTCCACTCAAAAAGGATTTTAGAGTTGTTTTAATTTGCATGATCATTTTCTTGATGTGTGGAGGACCATACTTGCTTGCTTAATGTTGAGATTTTGGGAGATTGCTTGGAAATGTTTGAAATATTGCATACTTGAGGTAATTTTCTCCCAATGCTTGTTTGCAATATTGGTACCTCTTTTGAAAGAATGAGCTTAATGTTTGTGGGTATCATTTCTGGAAACCCTCACTAGACTTTACTTGTCCACTAGGGGTAACCTAGGGGTTTAAAAGGCTTGTTGCATATGCTAAGTGTAATCGTGTTCCCTACGAAAGTGGTGTTATCCATTTATTGCTTTCTAGTTCATAGTTGTATAGTTGTTCATTTCATTCCTTTACTTTCTAGTTCATTACTAGGGACTAGCAATATTTAAGTTTGGGGGTGTGATGAGCGCTGAAAACTGCGTAGTTAAACCCCTTAAGCTTAGGTATTCTAATACCTTTATCTATTTTACTTTACCGTTTTAAATTGATTTCGTGTTATTTCCATTTTCAGGCACTTATCCTGAAAATAAGCTAACTCAGCCAAATAAAAGCAGAAATGAAGCAATTCTGGGATGAATCAAAGAAAGGAGCCAAGTGGAAGCAAAAGATGGAATTCAACATCTATGATCGATCGCAGATCAAAGTTCGATCGATCCAACATGATCGATCCCAGCACTTCAAGATGGATTAGAGCTATGATGACATTTTCAGAGATCTCAAAAGTTCAATTGATCCAACATCATTATTCAATCCATCGAACTACCTTGTCCTTTTCCAAATGATTGATCTTATCTAGTTGTACCACCCTACCAACTACTTTTGTCCTTTTCCCAAAAATATCTTCGAAATATCTCAGATTTGTTTTTATCCAAAAACCCGCCGCCATTGAGGATCGATCCAACTTCAATTCGATAGGTCTCAGCCATCTTTGATCGATCCAAGTCCAAGGTTCAATCGATCGAACTTCCTCCAGTGCGAAAAAGTTAAATTTCCAGCTCATTGAAAGCTGTCCTTATCCAATCATTGGGGAATATTTTGTGCACGACCCGAGCTTATTTTGTGTGTCACTTAACCTACCTATATAAAGAATATGATACACTTTTTGAGGAGGATGGATTAGAATTCTTAGGATCCATCTATCACAATAGAGGCTATTCTTAGGGAGGAAGAAAGGAGGAGGAGGCTAGAGACACAAGCTTGGGAGCTCTTCATCAACCAAGGAGTAGATTTCTTCCATGGAGTTTGCCCTTGAGGGTTGGAGAAGCATTACTATGAGTGGCTAGACATCCTCTTGGGGCTAGAGTTAGCCCCAAGCATGCTTTCTACATCTTGATTTTGTGTATTATTGAGGGATTAGTATTGTAATACATGTTTTGGCACTTTTATATATATAAATCTTGTTTATCCAATGATTTATGTGGTTTAATGCTTCCAATTGATCATTTCATTCTATCCATATGTCTATGTACGCTAGAATAGATGTTCATGTGTTTGTCTCTATTTCTTGTGTTATTGATGCATGTCTATGTGTATTAATGTCATAAATCTAGAGATTGTCAAAACATAGTGCTTAATGGAATGCTCTTGTAATTTTCTTGATGGTTCACGCTCATTTCTTGATGGATTGTGCCTCTCTCTTAGCTTAATTAGTTTAATTTCATGTCATTAGCTTAATTGTAGTGTAGTAGTAGTATAGTTGTTAGATAGGAGGACAATCCATGCTTGTTGTTTGATGTTCCATACTTTTGAATGCAAGTAGCATATGTCTCTAACCTTGTGGTGTATTTGGCTTGTGAGCTTGATGAAAGGATTAATGACTTGCTAGATATATTGTGCTTTTCACATGCTACTTAGACAATATATACTTAATTGTTAGATATATTATGCTTTTCACATGTTGATTAGACAATATATACTTAATTGGTCACCCTTGCTAATTGAATCAACCAAACACACACACACACACACATCAATATTGCAACACACATTTCCTTCATTAGTCACTTGTTAAGGGTGTAGAAAAGTATGTTTGGTGGTGACCTCTAAACCCCAAGATCTCTCTCTCTTGCTTACTCTTTGTTACATTCAATTATTTAGTTTAATTTGCTCTCTAGTTAATCAACCAACCAACTGTTTGTTTGATCACTCGACCTACTAACCCTAATAGTGATTCCACAACCAAATTCGAGTCCAATCCCTTGGGACGATCCCTACTCACCCTAACTATATTTTTAGTGAAGGTAGTAGTGACTTTTATAAATGTAAAACTTGGCCCTCGCCTTAATGCACACTTTCTAAGCTTGTGGTGTAGCGACCGTTCGACCACCATTAGGCACACATTACACATTTGGAATCAAGGATACAAGTTTTGATATGTAAAGCTACAAAATGACATTTCATGCTAACATTTGCATGAAATGTAAACTTAAAAGCAATAAGTCATCCAAGAAATGATGTACACCTCGAACCAAGGTATCCGTACCTGAAAATAACCCGATAACTTCGGGGTGAGTAAACAAGTTTACTCGTAGGGAATGAGCATGCATCGACCTAGCATTTTACAATAAGATTACCTTATAGTGAAACATGTTTAAAAGGCTCATGTCACCTAACGTCTATGTCAAAATGAGACTCAGGAATCATTCTAAGCTACTCATGCAATTGAAATGAACCATGGCATACAAGTATACATGCTCAAGTACACTAAACCATATTAAAACATGATATACGACACACAAGCATACATGTTCAAGTACCTTAAATCATGTTAAATAAGATAAGCAATATCTAACATACATACACAAGTATTCGATATAGATAGAGTACTCATAGATCAAGTATACAAGCACAAGTATACTAAGCTAAACGAAATACACATAAAACAAGTATACACGGCACAAGTATACTAAATGAAATTTAAACTCATGGAGCAAGTATACAAGTTCAAGTATGCTAGATAGGATTCAAATGCCCAAAGTAAGCATCAATTCTCAAGCTACAAGTAATCCATGATTAACAACTTGAAATTAGATACAAAATCAAATAGTGGAAAGACTAGGACATGCGATCGCTAGACCAAGCAAGTATTTTCGTGTAATTACGACCCACAAGGTACCACCAAGTGCGCACTTATAACTTAGAGGACACTTGTCCACGTGCTAGAGCCAAACCCTAGCCATCACATAAATTATGTCCTCACAAGCTTTCCAAAATCAATAAGTTCAAAACTTATACAAAATCAAATGCAAGTTACCACATTCCATGCATAAAAAAGGTTGAATCCACACAAACCATGTCCTAGAATTCAAGTCTAATAGCATATGACATGTCATGTCCTCAATATGCAATTTATATACAAAACAATAATATTTTACAACAATTAAGCCACACTACCATCCTAAGCCACAAGTACTAAATAAGCTTCAATTTAGCAACAAGCTTTCAAGGTAAACAATTGTAATATTCTAACAAGCTATATGCCTACACAAGATATATTTAAACAAGCTTTGCAAGACAATGATATCCTATATCATGCTAAGTCCAATTACCATTTTAAGATGCCACAAATACTAATTCTACATCTAATTAGTAATATGCTTACAAGGTAATTAATTGTACTACATTTGATGAGATTACCACCTTAACATGAAAAGTCTCTAGATTTCAAGTCAATTCCAAATAAACTCAAATTAATGTATGTTAAAGGACATAGCACGGTCTTCACATATATTATACCCAAAATCAATTTAAGCGACTACAACACTTAAAATAAAATTAATTAAGCTAATTAATTAATTTTCTCTAGATTTTTAAACAACTCCAAATATCCTCAATTTAACATTGTTAAAGAACTCACCAAGGCCTACTTTAATATCACAATACAAGTTGATTCCATACTTGTTTCAACTATGTGAATTAATCTTTTACAAAAGATAAATATTAAATAAAATTTACAATTCTTATTCAAATGCTCCCAATTTAATATATGTTGATAAACATACCAAGGCCTAATTTACTATCATGCCACAATTTAATTCCAAGTTATACACAACCATATGAATTAAATCTTAAATATAGAAATTAATTAAATTAAATTCTAAAACTTGAACAAAGGCACGCTTGCAATTTTTATATGCTTATATAACAATCAATACAACATAAATATAAACCTAAGACATCCCCTACCTCAATTTGAGATGAAAATCTCAAATCCCCACCGAAAGAAAGTGCCCCGAATTCGATGATACTTCGGGGTTTGTTGAGGACAACACGATGAACAAAAATCCCAAGGAAGTCCCATCAAAATCACAACTTGACTTCAAACTTGAACTAAAATTTTGGCCAAAAATGGGTTCTAATAAGGGGGAAAGGTAGAACACGATGAGGCCTACAATAAATGTTAAGGCCGAAGACTTTTTACCAAGGAAATCAAGTGGAGAAGAAGAAGAAAAGGTGGCAGCCCAAGGAGCTCCCATGGCTACCGGCCAAAGAGGGAGGAAAATGATGGAAAAAGTGACTTTTCACTTTAAGACATTCTATTTATAGGAAAACCCTAAAAGTGCCCCGAAAGGGCCCCGCCCAATATGAATAATAGAAGAAACAGCATCAAAAACCGAGTCCCATGCAAGAAGATATGCCCCGAACAAGTTCGGTGGCAACCGGGGCCAAAAACCCTGAAACTGGAGAAAAATAACTAGAAGGAAATTCTAAGAGGACGCGACTCGACAAAATGTGAAAATGAGTCCCGTACGAGAATCCAGGCTCAAAATAAGGCATTTTGTAATAACTTTCATTAATTACACAATGGCCCCTCTAAAAAGTGAAAACTGCACAACTGGCCCAGAATAAAAATATCATCCAAAAATATTTTCTTAAAAACCCCTAAAATAAAATATCTTTAAAAGATATTTACGTAAAACACCCCAAGAGAAGAAAAAGTTTCTGAAGAACTATGCATCCATGCCCATTTGGACACGGGGAGCAACCAGAGTACTTTACTCCAAAAACAAAGATACGTATTTCGTGGAAACTACATAGAATGAAGATATGTGAAGTCAAAAACCAACTCCGAACACAGAAAGTGAGGTTATGCCAACAAAGTGACAAACGGGGAAAGAACAAAATAGAGAAAAGGACGAAAAGTGAATAATGTCGAAAAACAAAAATGTTGAAATGACTCGGTCCTCAAAGGAAGTTGTCAATCTAAAGGAAAGAGTCTCAGAAACCATTTCCGAGCACTCGAGATGACACTAAATGATGAGAAACTGAACTAAGAAAAGAAATTTCAATGAAAAAAATTCATCCGTGAAATTCTGAGGAAAAAGGAATGGAAGGAAATGACCGGGTCATTACATATTTTGTGCAAGGTGAGCATTCACGCAAACGTAATATATATATTTACACATGTTCCAATGGCCTACAGCCTCAATAGTCGCTAAATACAAAATATCACCTATTAAACCTTAAATTTTGCCTAAAATGGCTTTTAAAAGAGAAACTTGAAACTAAAATTATAAAATGATTTCAAGAGACCGTTTGGCCTTTGGCCACACTTCATGCATAAATAAAGAGACCCTATGAAAGTACTAAAACGCACTTCCCACACCCCATGCAAATGTAGTGAAGTTAAGGCATGCCCTTTTTCTATTTTTCTACAAAATAGCCGTGAAAGTAAAAGTACTTAGAATGTAAAATAAAAGTACTTGGCCCATGGCCTCATTACATATATGTCAAATATATCCTAAAGAGTATATCTAAATACACTTTACATATTACAAAGTATAAATGGCATATTGAGTCTAGCTAAGTATTACAACTTTAAAAGTAAAACTCAAACATGCTAACACTTACATATGAACAAGAATACATTTAAAAGAACTTCAAATCAACAAAACGACCTGGGGATATTGTGCATCCCAAAACCATGTCTTCATACCTAAAACAGGTCGCATTCAGTGAGGGGTGAGTAACCTGTATTACTCGTAGGGAATGAGCATGCATGGACCTAACATTTTACATGGTTATCATATTAATGTGAAACAATTCAAAAGGTTCATGCCACCTAACATCTATGTTAAAAGTGAGACTCAGGGATCATTCTAAGCTACTTTAAAGCATTTCTAGCATAAACTACAATATTTATGCAATTAAACAATATAGAAGCATACTATACAACGCAACAAGATATAGATTCTCAAAATTATTAACTTGGAATCTAAGATATGAAATCAACTAAAGTGGTTCATGCCACCTAGTGTTTATGTTCCAAAGCGAACTAAGAGATCATCTCAATTACATAAGTTACTGAAATGATAAATCCAAAGCATACAAGTATACAAGCAATAGTATACAAAATCGTAAAGATGCTTTATGCATCAAATTCACAAATGATAAATAAGTCGTGAATAATAACTTGGAATTTAATATGAAATCAAATAATGAAAAAACTTGGATATCAAATCGAATCAGACCGACAACCATAGCTATTTCGGGTTACTAGCCTGCCAGGAACTACCCTAGTGCGCACATGTGGGAAGATCTAATCTTCCGCCCTAGAGCCATACTCTAGTCTTATCGAACAAACAATATCCCATGTTTCCAAAATAAACGAATTGTACTACAATATATATATATATATATAAGGTAATAAACTAACTACCATGCACAAACCAATTTTGGAAACACACAATACATGCTCTAAGTCCACAACTACTATGGTATGATAAATGTCGAATATTCAGAGTGCGATTCGTTACACGCTATAATAACATCACATGTCAAATCTTCAATATGCGATTCATTACACACTATAATAATATCATTTAATATTAGAAACATAAACTTATGAATCTATTACAAGTCTAAAATCATGATTTAAACATACAACCAACGTCAAATACATGATTAAATCATCAAAACAATAGAAATGAAAATTAATTAAATAAACTAATTAATTTATCTAGGTTTCAAATCTCAACCAAATAATCCCTAATTAATATATGTTAAACAACATAGCATGGTCATTACATATATCAACTCGAAAACTTAATTAGGTCTTTGGAAAAATAAAGTAGAATTTAATTAAATCATCATAATTAAATCTCTAAATTCTAAAGCAACTCCAAATGGTCCCAAATTAATACATGCTAGAAAACGAGTCCTAGTCATTAAAAATATCAAGTGAAAAACTTAATCAAGCCAATGGAACCATTAAATAAATTTTAATTAATTCTTTTAATTAAAATGTGACGGCCCTAGTTTTTCAAGCCAGTGCGTCCTGTGATGAACCGAAGATTGACCCGATAACAGATCTGAATTGCGGAAGCGAAAACAGAAAATAAGACTCTAAGAAGTCAAAGTGACCTTCCATGAGGTCGTGGAACTCAATGAGAACTGATGCGGAAGCAAAAGATCAAAAATATGACAAATAAGCCCTCAGGGGCAAAATAGTCATTTCTGAAAACTGTGGACTCGGGTGCCACCAAGCACACTTCTGGAAGGACAATGAAAAACTAATCAAGATGGACTCAAGAATCGCATGATTCGGAGTCCGGATGAAGGAGAAACAGCATGACAAAGAAAAACAAGCACTTAAGGCTAAAAGGGTAAACTGGTAATTATCTAAGAAGATCTGGGTGCAACCAAGCATACCGTTGGAAAGACAGTAAAAAATTAATCAAGTTAAAAAAAAAATTCACTCGATTTGGAGTCCGGATGAGGGAGAAACGAGTGTTTGAAGTTTTGACGTCGCGGTGGCCCGACGAAGGCCATTACATGCCCCATGCGCGCCCGGCGCCCAATGGCATGCCCATGCTGACAGCAAGGGTCCAAAGCAGGTTTTCCAGAACTAAGGCTTGAAACGGAGGTCAAGACAAGTTTTTTTGGAAAAACATGAAGAAGAAACCCCCCCCCCCCCCTAAAATCGAGTTTTCTACGTAAAATGCCCAAAATGCCCCTCCATGAAATCTGGTCATGAAGGCCAAAAAGCTGCTAAAATGCAAACTGGAAGCTGAAACTTCACGAGGGATTTCTGGTACCAAGACGACATTTTCTGGAAAAACACAAAGAAGAAACCCCCCCTAAAATCACATTTTCTATTCAACCATATTGAAAGAAGAAATTAAAACTGATGCGAAAGGTCTAGAATGCCCCTAGATTAGATTATGCAACAAAATTTCAAAATGAGTCCATAGGAGGCTCATTTCACCAAAGAAGAAGATTTTCCCAGAAACGACCATGCACGCAAACGTAACTTACCTATTTGAATGCGCTACAATGGTCCATGGCTTAAAAATACCACCGATACAAAATCCAACCCCCCAACGAGCAAAAAGGCAAAAATGAACAAGAAAAGGGAAATTTTAAAACCAAAATTATCAAATGATTTCAAATTACCATTTGGCCCTTGGCCACACTTCAAACATGATTTATAAGACCCTATGAAAGAATAAGAATGGAATTCCCACACCCGATGCAAAAGTTATGAAGCAATGACGTAACATTTTTCAATATTTTCATAAAGTTAAAGTTGCATAGAATACAAGATACATGTGATTGGCCTCCGGCCTCATATCATACATATCAAATACATTGCATAGAGTGTACTTATGTACACATTACACAATTGGAATCAAATATACACATTTTGACATATAAGGCTACAAGTGGCATTTCAAGCCAACTTTTACAAGAAATGAGAACTTCAAGTCTACTAATCATCCAAGCGTGATGTGAATCCCGAATCTTGATCCCGGTACCTGAAAAATGTCCCAACTACATGGGTGAGTAACATAAAGCTACTCGTAGGAGATGAGCATGCATCGACCTAGCATTTTACAATTATATCACCTTAAGGTGAAACATGTCAAAGGGACTCATGCCACCTAACATCTATATCAAAATGAGACTCAGGGAGCATCCTAAGCTACTCATGCAATTTAAAGTGAACAACGTCATACAAGTATACATGCTCAAGTATACTAAACAATGTTAAACATGTTATACAATATACAAGCATACATTTCCAAGTATACTAAACCACATTAAGACAAGTCATGCAATGTCTAAGCATATTTACACAAGTATGCATTTTATATGAAAATCTCGTAAATCAAGTATACTGACACAAGTATACTAAGCTAAGAGAGATACGCCTAAAACAAGTATACACGGCACAAGCATACTAAATGAAATCTAAACTCACAGAGCAAGCATACAAGTTCAAATACACTATATGAGATCTAAATGCAAAAACAAGTATACAATTTCAAGTATACTAAATAAGATTCAAATATCCAAAGCAAGCATTAATTCTCAAGCTACAAGTAATCCATGATTAACAACTTGAAATTAAATGCGAAATCAAATAGTGGAAAGACTAGGACATGCGGTCACTAGACCAAGCAAGTGTTTCTGGGCAATTACGACCCACAAGGCACTACCTAGTGCACACATGCATAAGTTATTCTGGGTAATTACGACCCATAAGGTACTACCTAGTACGCACTTATGACTTAGAAGATTCTTGTCTCCGTACTAGAGTTAAACTCTAGCCATCACGTGAAATACGTCCTTACAAGCTTCTCAAAATCAATAAGTTCAAAAAGTATACCAAAATCAATAAGTTCAAAATTTATACTAAAATCAATATGTTCAAAACTTATACTAAAATCAATAAGTTAGACCAAACTTATATCAAAATCAATAATGCATAAAACCATCTACCATGCACAAATAAGGTTGAATCTACACAAACCATGCCCTAGGATTCAAGTCTAAATAGCATATGACATGTCAAGTCTCTAATATGCAATTATACACGAAGTAAGAATATTTTACAATAATTGAATCACATTACCATCCTAAGCCACAAGTACTAAATAAGCTTCAATTTAGTAACAAGCTTTCAAGGTAAACAATTGTAATATTCTAATAAGCTATATACCTACACAAGATATATTTAAACAAGCTTTACAAGTCAATGATATTCTATATCATGCTAAGTCCAATTACCATATTAAGAGGCCCCAAGTACTAATTCTACATCCAATTAGTAATATGCTCACAAGGTAATTAATTTTACTACATTAAAAGGGATTTTCAACCTAACATGAAAAGTCTCTAGATTTCATATTAATCCCAAATAAACTCAAATTAATATATGTTAAAGAACATAGCATAGTCTTCACATATATTATACCCAAAATCAATTTAAGTGCCTACAACACTTAAAAATAAAATTAATTAAGCTAATTAATTAATTTTCTCTAGATTTTCAAATATATCTAAATGTCTTCAATTTAATATATATTAAAGAACTTACCAAGGCCTACTTTAATATCACATTACAAGTTGATTCTATACTTGATACAACTAGGTGAATTAAACTTTCACAAAAGATAAATATTAAATAAAATTTGCAATTCTTATTCAAATAATCCCAATTTAATATATATCAACCACCATACCATGGCCTAAATTTCTAGGATGCCACAATTTAATTCTAAGTTGCCTAGCATCATGAGAATTAAATCTTAAATAAAGAAAATAATTAATACAACATTAATATAACCCTAAAACATCCCCTACCTCAATTTGAGATGAAAATCTCAAAAGCCCACCGAAAAAAAAGTGCTCCAAATCCGACAATACCAAAGGGTTTTGTCGGGGATAACACGATCTACATGAACCCATAAGAAGCCCCATTAAAATCACAACTTGACTTCAAACCCGAACTCAAAATTTGGCTAAAAACGGGTTCTAATAAGGGTGAAAGAAGCGCGTAGTCAACACGAACACAAAACGCAAAGACTCTACTATGTTCTGACAAAGAAATGAAGTTCAAATGAGGAAAGAGAAGGTGGCAGCCTCCCTTGGGCTGCCATGGAAGCTTCAGGTCATGCAATAGAGTGGGGAAGATGAAAAAATAAAATATCTCATCCCCCTTTTATAGAAATTTCAAAAAGTGTCCCGAACAGGCCCCGCCGGGTCCGGAAAAGTGAAATTTGAGCAGACGCTCTCAAATGACGAAACTCTGTGAACAAAAAAGATTCAAAATGAGAAAATAAGAACAAGGGAAGAAATGGCGTCAAAAACTGAGTCCCGAGCAGAAAGTTATGCCCCAAACAAGTTCGGCGGCAACTTGGGTCAGAAACTCTAAAACTGGAGAAAAACGACCAGAACGGAATTCTATGAGTACATGACTCGACAAAAAGTGAAAATGAATCTCGTATGAGGATCCAGGCTCAAAATGAGGCATTTTTGCGATAACTTTCATTAATTGCACAATGGCCCCTCCAAAAAGTGAAAACTGCACTAATGACCCAGAATGAAAATATCTTCCAAAAATATTTTCTTAAAAACCCCTGAAATAAAATATCATCAAAAAATATTTACGAAAAACACCCCAAGAAAAGAAAATAATTCCAAAGAACTTTGCATCCATGCCCCTATGAACACCGGGAGCAATCAGAGTACTTTTTTACAAAAGTAAAGATACGTATTTCGTGGAAACCACTTAGAATGAAGATACATGAAGTCAAAAACCAACTCCGAACACAAAGAGTGAGGTTACGCCAACAAAGTGACAAACGGGAAAAAGACAAAATAGGGAAAAGGATGAAACAGGAATAAGGACAAAAAAGTGAATAGTGTCTAAAAACGAAAATTGTGGAAATGACTCGGTCCTCAAAGGAAGTTGTCAATCCAAATGAAAGAGTCTCAGAAACCATTTCCGAGCACTCGAGACGACACTAAGCGACGAGAAACTAAACTCAGAAAAAAAATTTCAACGAAAAAAATTCATCCGTAAAATTCTGAGGAAAAAGGAAAGGAAGGAAATGACCAGGTCATTACATAAAATCTCTAGATTTTTAAACTCATCCAAATGCTCTCAAATTAAAGTATGTTAAAGAACATGCCAAAACTTAATTTAATAGCATAACACAAGTTAATTCCATGCTAAATACAACTAGGTGAATTAAACTTTTATTTAAGAAAATAATTAAATAAAAATTTCAAAACCTATTCAAATATTCTCAATTTAATCTATATTAAAGAACATAGCATACTCATCAACAATATCAAGTTAAAAATTCAATTAAGTGATTAGAACACTTAAAATAAAATTAATTAATCTAATTAATTAATTTTTTTTAGATTTTAAAACAATTCCAAATATTCTCAAATTTATATATGTTAAAGAACATACTAAGGCCTAATTTAATATTACATTATCAGTTGATTTCATGCTAGTTAAAACCACGTGAATTAAATCTTCATACAAGTGAAAGATTAAATACCAACAGGCCTGTGGCCTAGCGGTACAAGGCTCCTACTTCTCAAAGGGAGGTTAGGGGTTCGAACCTTAGTGGAGGCAGTGTGTGTGTGAGTCCCAACTAGGAAAAAAAAAAAAAAAAAAGAAGAAAGGAAGAAAGAAAGATTAAATACAAGTTTCAATACTTATTCAAATACTCCCAATTTAATATATGTTAATGAACATATCAAGGCTTAATTTAATAACATGCCACAATTTAATTCTAAGCTATGTACAACTATGTAAATTAAATTATATATAAAGAAAATAATTAAATTAAATTCTAGAATAAATTTAAAGGCATGCATACAAGTTGTATAAGCATAAATAGTATGCAAGACAATAAAAATATAAACCTATAACATCCCCTACTTCACTTTGAGATGAAATCTCAAATTCCCACTGAAAGGAAATTGCTCCGAATCCGACGATACTTCTAGGTTATGTCGGGGACTATGAAGGAAGCAACTTTAACCTTTGAGTCACCATGAAAATCCAAACCCGAACTTAAAAATGATCAGAAATGGTTTCTAATAAGGGGGGAAAAATCGTCTCGCCAAGGCCTACAATAAACGCTAAGGTACTACGGCATTTTTCAAAAGGGAAATGGCCGGAAAAGAAGAAAAGAGGCTGCCATGGCTGCCGGCCAAAAGGGGAAGAAGATGATGAAATCAGAATTTTCATTTTAAGACCCCCTATTTATATAAAATCCTAAAAGTGCCTCGAACAGGCCCCGTCGGGTCTGGAAAAATAGAATTTTGGCAGACGCGCTCAAATAATAAAACACTATGAACAAAAAAGAACTAAAATAAAAACAAATAAACAATGGAAGAAACAACGTCGAAAATCGAGTCCCGTACAGGAAGATATGCCCCGAACAAGCGCTAACTAAGGCTGAAAACCCTAAAATTGGGGAAAACGGCCGGAAGAAAATTCTAAGAGTACACGACTCGACGAAATGTGAAAATGAATCCCGTACGAGGATCTAAGCTCAAAATGAGGCATTTTACAATAACTTTCGTTAATTACACAATGGCCCCACCAAGAAAGGATAACTGCAAAATTGGCCCAGATGAAAATATCTTTCAAAAGATATTTTCTTAAAAACCCCCGAAATAAATATCTTTAAAAGATATTTATGAAAAATACCCCAAGAAACATCAATGTTTCTGAAGAATCCTTTCATCCACGCCCCTATAGGAGAAAGAAACAACCGGCGAGCTTTTCTCCAAAGTAAAGCTACGCGTTTCGAGGAAATCAACTAAAATGAAAACTCATGAAGTCAAAACTCAACTCCGAACACGAAAAGTGAGGTTGTGCCAACAAAGTGACAAACGGGAAAAAGACAAAAAGTGAAT
The DNA here is from genome assembly GCF_030987335.1 of Cornus florida. NCBI lineage: Eukaryota > Viridiplantae > Streptophyta > Magnoliopsida > Cornales > Cornaceae > Cornus > Cornus florida. Next base: position 74,873,430 of record NW_026775573.1, on the reverse strand, counting down.
AGTGTCTAAAAAATGAAAATATGGAAATGACTTGGTCCTTAAAGGAAGTTGTCAAAGGAAAGAGTCTTGAAAACCATTTCCGAGCACTTGAGACAATACTAAGTGATGAGAAACCAAACATAGAAAAGAAAAGACAATGGAAAAAAATTATTAGTAAAATTTGAGGAAAAAGGAAAGGAAGGAAAATAACCGAGGCATTACACCTTATTACTTGAATCCAAGTTTAATTTAGCTTTATTTCACTTGCATGCTCTATAATAGTAAAATCACCATTAGTATAATCAGACCAATCACCATCTTTTCAATCTCATGCTCATTGATTTTAAGTTAAATTCCAAGTTAATAATCCATGTGGACGATCATTTCTCACTATACTAACGTATAAGCGTTTAGTGGTTTTATAAATATAAAAGTTAATGTCCCATATGCCACATATAAACACCTATTTTTGGTAACAACCACGGGTTGCATCAGGCTTTATAATTAGTTGACAATAAAATAGTAAAAATATGAATAATGCTTGCATCCTGCGCAGGGAGGATGGACTTCATCCTCCCTGCTGACGTGGCCTTCTCCCTTGCTGACACTTGTCCAAAATAAAAAATAATAAAACATGGGCAATGCCCATTTGTCTGGGTTAAACCTGTTTCTCGTAATTACTCTTCTCTCTCTATCACTCAACGATACAATTTAATTGGAAACTCAGTCCTTCAATTCGTCGCAAGTTTAATCTTTCCATCTCTCTCTCCATCTTAATCTTTAATCTACTTGTGTTTCAAAGAGCGTTTCAAAGAGAGATCTAAAAGTTTTAATCTCACAACACACAGAATTGGAACTCCGTCCTTCAGGTGCTTTTTTTCTCCGTACTTCAGGTTTTTTTCTGTATATATAAAAATTGTTTTACTTTCTTTAATTATTTTGAAGAATAAAATGATTCTAGACAGAGATTAAGGAAATATTGTTGTGATTTCAAATTAGTGTTTGCTGCTTTCTATTTCCTCTATTTTTTTTGTGCTGATGATTAAAACTCTCAGTTCAATAAAATCCATCTATTATCAAGAAAATAAGATAATAGTTGAAGGACTTGATTGAATTCGTGCTGTTTGGGCTCTTGGAAAATGGAAAAAAATGTATAAATTGTGCTAATAATTTATACTTTTCTTCGTTAATTTGTTTGTTTTTTTTTTTTTTTTTTGAAATGGATGAAAGAAAATGAAAGATTTCTGATTTCTTTTCTGGTTATGCAATTCAGTAGGTAGTCAAACAGTACTTTATGGGAGAGGGCTTTTGGTTCTTGAAAAATGGATAAATTCAGCCGAAATTAGACAAAAACTTAGCTTAGTTAATTTTTTTTTTCTTTTGGGTTTCTTGAACCAGATAAAAGAAAATGACAGATTTCATACTTTTGTTTCTATCTGGTGCTATAAATAAGAAAAACAATGTAATGAATGAGTTTACATGAAATATTTAAGAACTACGTATGAAGGTGGAGTTGATTTCATGATAGATTTAATTTGGTGCAAATGTAATAAAAATATATATATATATAGAATGTATGTAATAAAAAAAATATAGAATGTTTATGACTGTTCTATCTCTAATACAAAAGTGTTGTATATAGAATATTCTATCTCAGATTAAAAGATTTTCTTACATTTAATTGGTAGCTTTTAATAGTCACAATCATTTATATGCAAACTTATGGAGGAGATAGATTATGTAAGTGTAAGTAGTGAACCATCAAATATTTGTGAAATTGATGATGCGTATTCTTCTCCTACTAATTAATTCTCCTTAAAAAAAGAAAATCAAGAAGAAAGAGATGAACCAAAACTTGAAATGGAGTTTAGTTCATGTGATGAAGTATATAAGTTGTGTCTCAACTATGGTCGCAAACTTGGTTTCAATGTAAGGAGAAATCATCAGAGAAAAAATATAGCGGGCCTCATCACGGGGGTTACCTTTTGTTGTTTAAAAGAAGGTAAAAGGAAAGAGACCAAAACTCCTTTGTGCCATCAACCTATTATAAGAGTTGGTTGTTTGGCTCATATGAAATGTGGACTTCAAAACAATGGCAAATTTAAAGTTGTATCATTGAACAAAATCTATAATCATGACTTAATTAGAACTCTAATGAAACATATGATGAGAGTTAATCAAAATATTTCAAAGGCTCAAAAAGAACATGCTGAAGATGCAGAGAAGTCGAGATTGCCACTAAAAGGAACAATGGAGTTGATGAGTAGAGAAGTTGGCGGTAGGGAACATCTTGGTTTTCTAGATAAGGATTACCAAAATTATATACATAGAAAGTGAAAGATGGCAATGGTAAAAGGAGATGTTGGAGTAATTTTAGTATATTTTGAAAAAATACAGCTGAAGGATTCATCATATTTTTGTTCAATGCAAGTGGATGAGGATGAAATGAACACTAATATTTTTTGGGCTGATGCACACTCAATCAATGACTATGGCCTATTCGTAGATGTTGTGTGCTTCGATAGTACTTATCGAATAAATGAATATGGTCGACCTTTTGCACCATTTATTGGGGTGAATCATCATAAACAAACAATCGTGTTTGGTGCAACCTTACTTTACGATAAAACCATTGAATCATTTAAGTGGTTGTTTCAGACTTTCCTTGGTGCAATGTTCGGAAAGCAGCCTAAGACAATTCTAACAAATCAATCTACTGCAATAGCAAAAACAATATCGCTTGTCTTTTCTGAATCTCAACATCGATTATGTGTTTGACATATTTATCAAAATGCAGCCAAGAATTTGAGTCATGTGTTTAATAGATCAAACCACTTTGCTTATGACCTTAGCAATTGTGTGTATGATTATGAAGATGAAAATGAATGGCTATTGGCATGGAATAGTATGTTAGAAAAGTATAGTCTCGAAGAGAATAAATGATTAAAAAAGTTATTTGAAATAAGAAAAAAAATGGGCAATGGTTTACGGACGACACACTTTCACCGCAGACATGAAAACTACCCAACGTAATGAAAATATGAACAATGTGTTAAAGAATTACTTGAAGCCGAGTCATAATCTTTTGCATTTCTTTGAGTATTATGAGAGGGTGTTGAATGATCGGAGGTATGAAGAACTACGTGCAGATTTTAACATGATGCAAAGTATGCCCGTGTTATTAACTAGTGTGGAGATGTTACGTCATGGTGTAGAAATCTATACCCCCAAAGTTTTTGAATTGTTTCAGAAAGAGTATATGAGATTGGGAGATTACAATGAGTATAAAGTGGCTAAGGATTGGACAAAATTTGAATACAAAATATCTTGTGTTGGAAAATCTCAAGGGCTTGTGGTCAATTTCGAAGCCTTAACAGAAACATTATGTATAGTTGTCTGAAGTTCACTTTTATTGGGATTTTATGTGTTCATGCTTTGAAAGTGTTGGATAAGAAGAATATAAAAAGGATTCCGCTCCAATATATCATGAAAAGATGGATAAGAGATACAAAGGCAATGACTATCACCAATTATCATAGAATTGAAGCCAATGACAATCCTAAAGTGTCTATGGGAAAGCGTTATAGTCATTTGTGTCAAAATTTTCGTGAGATTTTGGTGTATCGAATACCAAAGTGCACAAAGTGTGATAAAGTATGGCCAAGTTTAAATTTATAGAATGTCACTACCACTACTAACTACTAATGTAGCAAGAGTGAGTAGGGATCGTCCCAAAGGAATGGAAGGGTATTTTGGAATCAATGTTGGATTAGCAGGTCGAATGATCAAAAGAGAGGTTTGTTGGTTGAATTATACTACAATTTAAGCTAAAATAATGCAATGTAAAACAACTAAACAAATGAGGTGTAGAGAATGAGACAGGATTCTTAGGATATAGAGTTCACCACTAAGCATTGTCTTCCTAGACATTCAATATTTGATAGATTAGGGGGATTATGTGTTGTAAAAGAAAGTGTGTGCCATTAATTGAAATATTAAACATGAATGGCCAAGTAACCATACATTGTCTAATCAATCTAGTGAATAGCACAACATATCAAATTAAGCCATTAATCCTTCTATAAGCCCACAATTAATGCACACTCAAGAAACTAGAAAATATATAACTTGTACTTATAAGCATGAAATATCAAACAAAAAAAATGGATTGTCCACCTATCTAGGAAATTAAAGCAATTACACTACAATTATGCTAATGACATGAAAAGTAAACTAATTAAACGAAGGAGGTGGCACAATCCATCAAGAAATAAGTATGAACCATCAAATAAACCACAAGAGTAATCCATTTAAGCACTATGCCTTAACCATCACTAGATTCATAATATCACCACACATAGACATGCATCAATGTCACAAAATCTAGAGAAAAACACATGAACATTCATCCTAGCATACATAGACACATGGATAGAATTAAATGATCAATTGAAAGCATTAAACTACACAAATCATGTAGAAATAAGATTTATATATGTAAGAGGTCAAAACAAAAATTACAACACAAATCCCCATTAATTACAAAACATTAAAGTCTAGGAGACATGCTTAGGGCTATCTCTAGCCCCAAGAGAATGGTTTAGCCACTCATTGATGTTGTCATCCATCTTCAAGGGCTATCTCCATGGTAGAATTCATCCTCCTCCCTTGGTGTTCTTTGTGGAAACCCTAGATGAGTGAAAGAACTTTCCCAAAATGTATGTTTCTCCCTCTAATCTCTAACCAATTCTCTCTCTAACTAACCAACCTCTCACTAAAAAATGACCAAATTCCTTATATAGGTAGCTCAAATGTTACACCCAATGATCAGACCTCGTGCACTAGGACCTCCAAAAGATTTTACCACGAGCACACCTTCAATTCAGCTTGAAATCTATTTTGCACATAATTTGAGGCAGTTCGATCGATCACATGGTTGCGCTAATCGATCAAAGTACAGCGGTGCACTTTTTGGAAAAGACAATGCTGAGATATTTTTGGGAAAATGACAAAAATGGTTGGTGAGGATAAGATTAAAAAGGTTCGATCGATCAGATAAAAGGTTGGATCGATCGAATAGGAAATTTTATTGAGGATAAGGACAAATGGCTCGATCCATCATAGCAGGGTTGGAACGATCACAGATCATAGCGTGGTCCGATCGATCGTAGAGGAATTTTTCACCACTTTGCTTCCACTAAACTTGAGATTGCTTCTTTTAATGCTCTAATTCAGTTGAATTGACTTATTTTGGGGATAAATGCCTGAAAAGGGAAATAACATGAAATTAGACCGAAATGGGAAAATAAGATAGAATAAGGTCCTAGAATATTCAAGATTAAGGGTTTTAAATGCACACTTTTCAGCGCTTATCAGATTTCATCTTTAGCATCAGAACATGAGAAGTTATATGCATATGCAAATGATCGTGCTCTTGTGTTGCTTAATGACTTGGAGGAATTGAAGAAAGAACTTTACTCAAATAATGTAAGTGGTGGCAAAAGTTTAGTTGGTCAAAATGAGGAAGTTGATACGATAGCTCCACTAAAGAATTGTGTGCTAATAGGAGTTAAAAGAAAAGTTACAGTCAGGCGTCCACGTAATCGATTAAAATGTGCACTTGAAAAACGAAGAAAAAACTCATATGCCAAAAATTCAACAAGACAACAAACACAAAAGGCCTCTGAGGCATTTTATAAAACTTTATAAATAATTTAAACTTTGTAAATAAATTAAAGTGTGATCAGTGTTGTACTTACTTTTTTTTTATTTTCAGTGGATATTATAGGAGCCCATTTTTAGTAGTTGGAGCTCACAAGAGCAACAAGCTAGACATGATATGTTTACCCAGGTAATTCATTTCTTTTTGTGTCATGTTTCTTTACCTTGGCTTATGTTTTATTTTACGATTTTGTAATTATTACTTATTTGAAAGGAATCTCAAATTGGCCTTAGAGTAGAGACGTCTTCCAAAACTTATTCAATGATGAACTACAGTCATGAAATTTTTGAGGCAATCACAAATTGGCAACCCAATATGTTTTACACACAATTACTTCAGGTAATTATATTATCCTAACAAAACAATTGATAATGTTACAAATTAATGATGTACATTTATTTATTTTAACTTTCTAATAATTATAGTTTTTCAATACTTGTAGAAGTCGCATTATGGTAACCTCTCACAAACTGTACAAGAAGGTAACCAATTTGAAAATTTTCCTCCTTCTTATTCAATCTGAGGCCTGTTTGGTGGAGCTTTTGGGAAGCTGGGATTGTTACTTTTTGTTGTTATAGTTAGTTATTGAATCGTGTTACTCAATATGATGCCTGTTTGGTGAAGTTTTGGGGCATGCCAGGGATTGTGTTACTTTTTGTTTTTATAACTAAAAAAAAACTTGTTAGATAATCTGAGGCATGTTTGGTGGAATTTTTGGGATGCTATGGATTGAATATTTTGTATCATATTTTGATTAAAATTCTAAATTATAAAGTAAATGAATGGAAATATTGCCAAAAATGAAAAAAAAAATGGAAATAAAGTACTAGGAGTATTATAGTTCTGTATGTTTTTAATCACTTAGAGCTTTCACTGAATTACAACTATTGATATAATAATCAAGCAATGTACAAGAACAAATACATATTGGTATATGTCCAAAATTGATTCATTTTACTTTTCACACAAGAGCTTCATTGCAAATACTTCCACAAAACATTCACATGTACTTACAGGATCACTTAATTCAAAACTACAAGTCCAACAGTTTAGATATAACTACAAACACAATGAAGAAGCTCTTGCGTTTTATGAAACAAATCCCAACACATCAACCACTTTAAATAAAACGAAGCAAGCTCAACTCAAAATCAAATCAACAGAGATTGGGATTTTAATAAAAATTGAACTGAAACCACAATTGGAGGTAAAAACATGGCAATTTCATTAAAAACCAGATATTTGCAATCCTATGACAAAATCTCAATTACAGTAATTCAAAACAACTAATATTGCTAACTTCTAAAACCACCAGTTGCAAAAATAACTTACTTCTAAAAACCCCAAAATTATAACTGATAATCAACCACCGAATCCATACAGAGTCCTACCCTGTAGCTTGATCTGTTTCCTGCTCATCAAAGAATAGACGGAGAATCATATAGATCAATACGAAGCCTTCGAATTTCTCGAAGCAAGGATTCGACCTGTAAGCTCAATCCGAGAAAGTTTTTAACAAAATATATTTATAGGTAGCCTCAAGGCTGAGGTAAGATCAAAGTCTAATAGCAAGATATGTATGGTTCTGCTTTGAAGGTTACCCATTTTCACGTGCTGATCCTCCTTTTTCTGTAGGAGTCTCAAGTCCTAAGAGAGTAGATCAGTCATGGAAGTCTTCTTTTCTAGAAAGCTCTAAAAGTTGAACATTGACTAAGCAATTGGATCATCTGACCTTTTATTTCACTGGAATTTATGTTGCTAATACTGCCAAGGATAAAATCTTTCTTTGGCAGCAGTTGCTCAATCACTCTTTTTGAGGATAAATGGTCCTTCATAATGCCCTGGATGTTGTCCCGGAGAACTTTCCGATGACGCTTGGCACCTCCCTTGCCTAAGCCCTATCCGCCTTTGTCTCTTCCGAACATTTTTAAAGAGAGAGAGTCAGATCTAGGGTTTTCGAATTGAAGGACTATGTACCAACTTTGTGTCTTGTGGGATTAAAACTTTTACATCTCTCTCTACGATGGAGAGAGAGATAGGAAGATTATGCCTTGCGGCGAATTGAAAGCGAAGTGAAGGATTGAGTTTCCAATTAAGTTGTATAGTTGAGAGAAAGAGAGAGAGATGAGTGATTACGAGACACAGGTTTAACCTGGATAAATGAGCATTACCTATATATATATATATTTATTTATTTTGGACAAGTGTCAACAAGGGAGAGGGCCACGTGAGCAAGGATGATGAAGTACATCCTCCCTGCGCAGGATGTACGCATTATTCTTAAAATATTTACTTATAAAAAATATTAGTTTCTCCCTATTTTTTATTTATTTATTTTTTGTTTTTTGAAAAACCCCTATTTAATAAATTCTATAAATAGTTAGATTATGGAATATCAAGAATATTTATTTACCGAATAAAATATATAAAAGATTCAATACGTGGCATAAATAATCTCAATTTAAATTGTTTTAGGTCTTAGTTCCTTGCTTCTCTTAAAATTCCTCTCATTTAAAAAAAGGGAAAATCAGAAAAGCGAAATATGACTCATATTATCTCTCCTCATCATGCCATTTTTTTTACTAAGCCCAGATTTTTTTAATCCAAATTATATATATATATATATATATATATATATATATATATATATATATATTGTTGTTTAATTATGTAAAAATTATTATCTTACAAATAATTAATAAATTAAATATAATTTGTTTATTAAATTACTAAAATTCTAAAAATTAATTTATAAATAAATTATAAATCAAATTTCAGTTACGTCCCAAAAATACACTTTTACTAGTGTATATATATACACAAACACAATGAGTAATATAGTAATTTAATATATAAAAAAATATATTTTTTAATATATACGAGTATTTGTTCTATTATGTGTGCAATAAAATGTAAACCGGAGGGGTGTAAATGTAATTTAGAGATGCCAATCTTGCCTCCTATATATTCAGAGAGATTAGGGGTCATTCTCGCTTGGTTTGCTTTTCTTTTAGGGTTAGGGTTTATTGGAATCTGATCGAATGGACGAGGTAGGAGAGCACAGCAGAGTGAAGGGTGTGGTCAAATGGTTCAATGATCAGAAGGGCTTTGGGTTCATCACTCCGAACGATGGCGGCGAAGATCTCTTCGTCCACCAGTCCTCGATCAGATCTGAGGGCTTTCGCAGTCTCGGGGATGGTGAGGCGGTAGAATTCTTGGTCGAGTATGGTGGTGACGGCCGTATCAAAGCGGTCGATGTCACTGGCCCAAACGAGGGGCCGGTTCAGGGTACTACCCGTGGCGGCGGCGGCGGCGGAAGAGGCGGAGGCGGTGGTGGGTATGGCTTCAGTGAGGGTCGAAGTGGCGGTGGCGGTCGAAGTGGCGGTTATGGCGGTAGTTATGGCAGTCGTGGCGGTGGGGGTGGGGGTTACGGTGGTGGGAGTTACGGCGACGGCGGTGGCTATGGAGGTGGGAGTTATGGTGGCAGCGGTGGGTATGGAGGTGGGGGTTACGGTGGTAGCGGAGGTGGTGGTTATGGTGGCGGAGGTGGAGGTAACAATTGTTACAAGTGTGGGGAGGCGGGGCATATGGCGAGGGACTGTTATCAGGGCGGTGGAGGCGGAGGTGGAAGTTATCAGGGCGGTGGAGGCGGTGGTGGAAGGTATGGCGGTGGAGGCGGTGGTGGAAGGTATGGCAGTGGCGGCGGAGGTGGTGGGGGTGGCGGTTGTTACAACTGTGGGGAGCAAGGGCATTTTTCCCGAGATTGCCCCAACTCTGCTCGCTGAAATGGATTGAAAAGGAAGGGTAAATGTGTATTTTCACGTTTTACTCCCTCTCTTCTGCATTTAGGTTTACCGCCTTAGAATTTATCAATCTTGAATAATATTAGTAGTATTGTCGTTATATGGCCTCCTCTGAAGTATGGTTTAGCTATTGGCTTTCTTAGGTTTGGGATATATGCTTTATTGGCAAGAAATATTTGGAATTTTGTTGGTGTGTCTTTATTTTTGTGTGGGGGGGAGTCCAAAGAAGGCAATTTACATAATGTTGTGGGTATGCTATCTCTATCTTCATATATATATATATATATATATATATATATATATATGCATACATATTGACCTGATCTTAATGAATTGGAGTTTTTTTAATTACTTTTTGGCTTCTCTTAATATTATTTTAATCAATGGAAGTTTGCTATGGTTTTCAGGGAATTTTGTATATAACATAAAACATGCTCTGTTTATTTTTTATTTTTGTTGCCTTGCATATGATGAGGATGGTGTTTTAGGGTTTCTTTTTCTTACTCATATTTTTGGGAAGTGCAGATGGGTTCGGAATCTCTTTTGTTCCATTATTTGGAAACGTTAGAGCTTTCGTTGCTTAAAGCCACCCAATAATAGTAACATATGGCTGTCTTTTCTTAGGTCCTTAGCTTGTGGTCCGTATTCCATGACAGGTTGGGTTCATAATTTTCTATCCCACATGTGATTGTTTGTCGATTTTTTCCCTTTTTGCTTTTAAACTTTGTGGAAGAAGGTATTCTGATCATTTACTTTAAAGAGAGGATTTTAATTCTTTTTGTTAATGGTAACTGCCACTGGTCCAATTGATAGTGTCATACGGGCTAGCGAAGAGAACAAATATCTTACAACTGATTCTCCTCTTGAAACCTTCTCTATTGAACATGGACACTATTGCCACATAGGTTAAAAATTCACATACTTGTCAAAGGTTTGACCACCATGGAAGCCTTGGGAGGGATCTCATCACACCCTGCCTATAATATGCAAAACTAATATTTGTGGTGATAAGAAGAGTTAGAATCCCTACTTGAGAAGTTGTAATTGGTATATCTCGCTATAGACTTAACCCCAAATCCTAATTCGTTTGTTTAGTTGGTCTTCTTGTGATTTGAAATTGAAAGAAGAGTTATCATTCCTACTTGAGAAGTTATAATTGGTATATCTTGCTATAGACTTAACCTCAAATTGGGAGTCGATTGTTTAGTTGGTCATATTGTGATTTGAGATTGATTCCATTTCAGTTTCATGCTGAAAGCATGTTCTGATCACCCATTTTGATGTATTTATAAAAATGATGCTGACAAGTGATGTACCAAAGTTGCATGTCTCCCCACTTCCATGGCACATTTGAGGGACTTCAAAGAAGGTCTAACAATTATTTTTGCTTCGTATTGTGTGTTCGGTTGATGGAAGAATGGAGGTAGGACGCACAATGGGTTTGGTTTAATTTTCAATTCATAATTTGGTCTGTGAAAGCATTAGGATCATTTCAATTAATGGGTTGGGAAGCAAAAAAATGATCAATTTTGAACCGAACTTTATTTTTATTTTCATTCCTTTTTCTTTTCCATTTAGTTGATATTCTCCAATTCTTATTCCTTTGAATTTATCTAGCTTGATTTGTTAACTGCTTATCCATTCAACTTTTTAAGTGAGTTGAATCTTTTCAAATCTCTGTTTGTTTTGTGCGTTATCCTGATTTCATGTTACTGTGTATATTGTGTTTCATCTGTTGAATATACACATTGAACCCTATAATGAACTTTTGAAAGTTTGAAAGTCTTTATTTGTAATTAAGTTCACACTTATTCTCCAATTGTTGTCACCTTCTTCTTTTCCACAAAGTTAAACTCATTCTCAATAGATATATAAATCAAGTGAAAGAGAGTTACTATTGTACAAAATCATGTGTTTGCTTTGATTCTCGTGCATCAAACCGAACCTTGTTCACTTTATTATTGGTTTTGTATTTTAAAAAATCTGAGTCATCAAAATTACTCGTATCCAAACTAGCTTTATACGGTTTAGATTGATTGGGTTTATGTGGTTCTATCAAATCAATCCAGTAGTTACAATTTTAATGGAATTGTTCTGATCGGCTTGATTGTTGTTTATACTCTAAATTAAGGGTAGGAATGGAAAGGGAGAAGGGGAAGGAGTACGAGTGGGAAGCAGAAATGGAGTTGGGAAGAGTCTTTACAAAGTATTATCCACTAGCTCTTCTTCCCTTGTTTGTATTTGGCTTCCAAAGCTTCCAGTGCCCCATTATCTAATTTTGTTGTTTCAAATGATAAGATTGCCCGTTCTTTTGCATTGCTTTCTGTCTTTTTACTTGAAATTCAAGTGGTGTGTATGTCACTCATCCACGGCCCCGACTTCTTTTGCTCCTAGAAAGAATCCTCACTTCGACCCAGTGCTCCAGAGAGATTCAAGTCAACTGGTGCATTTCAAGAACCTCAAATTTGACTCCTGAATTAGTATGTTGTGTAAGATTTGTAGGCGACTCTTGAGGCTTTAAAATTAGGAACAGTGAATTTGGTACTCGAGGTTGTGTGACACAATTTAAGTTTTCTTGAGGGATTATTTAGTAAGGGCTAAAAGTGTTTTATGCTGCACACTTTTAGCAATTCATATATATTAGGTGCATGAGATAGAGAATGGAAAGGGGTTTAAGACATAGATGAAAGAACATTATTTTCAGAATGCAAAGAGTGGCAGCAGTACATGAATCTCCTCTGTTATCAGGTTATGCACTCCGTCCCATCACTTCATTTGTATTTGGCTCCCAGGGCTCCATTTTCGAATTTCGTTGTTTCAAATGATAAAGATTGACCCTTCTCTGATTTCTCTCTCTTTGTCCTTAAAATTCAAGTAGTTCGTCTATCACTATTCCACAGGCTCTAAGATTGTTCCTCCCTCGCATTGTTTTCTCTCTTTTGCATTGAAATTCAAGTAGGGTGTCTATGACTATTCCACAGGCTTTGACTTCTTATTTTGCTCCTAGAAAGAATCCTCACTTTGACCCACGGGAAATGGATGTGCTCTAGAGATCTTCAAAGTCAACTGATGCATTCCGAAAGTCCTCTAATTTGACTCAATCACTGTGATGTGTAAGGGTAGGTCTTGTAGTTGAGACTTCAAAAATTAGGATCAGAGAATTTTGTATGTGGAGATTGTGTGAACTAAAATAAGATTTTTTAGAGGGATTTACTCAAGAAGACTCTTAGCATTTTATACATATTAAGTGCATGGGAGAGAGAGAGAGCGCGCACGCGCCCACGCACTCACATAATAGTATAGGTTGTATGCTTAGTAAGGGTCTTTGGAAAGACGGGGACCAGCTCTCCAAGATTAAGTACTCTTTATAAATATCAGATTACTGATTATCTTTGAAATATCAACCAAAGAGATTACTAATTATCTTTCAGTTCCTGATGTTAAACTGCTTTGAAATGCTATGTTATGGTCTAGTGCAGAATTGAGATTATTTGTAATTGATCCTAGTGGCCATTGTCTTAACTATGAAGCAAGACAGGCATGTAATTGCCTTCCAGTTTCTGTAGCTTTTTAACTGATTGTTTGGTAATCGCCCTTATTACCGCTACGTCCTTCCTTGTATGGTGAACGGCAACCCACACGAACCTTGAGAATTAAGTCGACTATAATTCTATAAAATGGTTTTTTTTTTTTTTTTTTTTTTTTTTTTGCCTGGAAGTTGATTGTCATTTAATGTTTAGCTTAAGATACCAGACATGGGTCTGATTTTGGGTACAATAACTATGGTCTGTACCCAAGTCACCCCTCAAAAACAGACTAATGAACTTTTTTATGTGAGATACTTTGATGTGCCTTTCTATACCTTGTATTTGAATGTAATATATATATATATATTTAGGTTAGTAGAAGATTTGGTATTGAAGTCTTTTAGATATGGTTTTATTTCTAGCAAATCACTAAAGCTTCTTTGATTGTTCAAATCTTTTCACTATAGTCTTCTGTGTTGAATACAGAAGCCCCATCGCTATTGAATACACAACAGGCATGAATGTATTGCTTTTGAATACTCAACAGGCGTGAGTTAAAGTGTGTGTGTGTGTATATGAAATCATCTCCATGCTTTTCATGTAAACCACAACAAATTTTGTTAAAAGTAGAAAGAATGCAGGATTGTTAAAATTTTGGAGTTCGTGTGTTCGTGTAGTCCATCGCTAACATTGAGCTCTATCTATTTAACATTTATCAAAGACCATCTCACTCACTGTTCTCCTCTTTAGAAATAATTCTTCATAATTCTAAAGTAAGAACTATTTTATAATTCTAATTCCTAGTCTCTCGCTATGGTTTATTGAATATGACAATGGATCCAAAATACCTCTTTTTTCTTTTATTTAATTATTATTTTTTCCCATTAACGCATACTGTAATTGAGTCATTGATGTCATCCCTTTTTTTTGAATCTGTTTCTCCGTGTCCGAAGGGAGTGAGCAAATGTGGGAAGGGGAAAAGGAAAAAGAAAAGAGAGATTAAAGAAAGAAAAAGTTAATAGAGAATTTTAAAAATTATTTTATTTATCTATTTTGTTGTTGTTGTTAGGCTTAGACTTTATAAGGTCATCTTAGCCCACCTAGATCTTGGATGTGGTGGGGTCCACCACCACATCCAAATAACATATCCGGGTTTTTAATATTCTCTTTTTATAACGACAGAAGAAGTCTTGTGCGTTGAGATAGAGATGGCAACAAGGCGGGTTTATGATGGAATAGTTTATCATCTGTGTCATAATAAGCATTTACCTGTCGGAAAGTGTTCAGTAAACAACCCCATCACACTTTCCTTGTCCCTGTTAAAGTTATCCCCCCTCATTTAAATTCTCATTCAAATTTCAAAAATTTGGATTTAAGAAAATAAACTAAATAAACATTCTTATTAAGTTTACACAATTGTACCTCAAGAAAAACTTATAAGAAAATTCAAAAGAAGTTTGATCAGTTACTTTACGCGCACCCAATATGAAATCTTGGTGTTTTCAAGAACAGTATGCCATTTAAGGTGATCTTTGTTGTGGCCAACTCGGAAGGCACCTTTTTCTTCAAATTTGACAATGTGGAAAGATGCAATTAGGGATGGCAATGGGGCGGGGCGGGGCTAGGATCTCATTCCCCATTCCCATCCCCATCCGCGTCTCCATCCCCGCTTAAAATTTCACCACCACCCCCATACCCGCTCCCGCCCCCGACCTCTTATCCCCATTCCCGGCCCCGACTCCGACCCCGACCCCGATTAACATATATTATTTAAAAAAAAAAACATAATTTTTCTTATTTTCATATATATAATAAATTTAATTTAGTAATAAATTATTAAATGTAAGGGTATATTAGTAATTTAATACTTAATCGGGGGCGGGGCAGGTTTACACCATTCTCGCCCCCGGTTTCGGCCCGTTTGGGTTTTCAAAATTTACCCTTATCCCCATTTCCCTTTACATAAAAGGGTCTTCATCCCCGTTATAAACGGGACGGGACGGGACGGGACGGGACAGGGTGGGGACCCGGCGGGGATAGGGAATTTGCCATCCCTAGCTGCAATGAGCTGATTGTTTGCAAACCAATTTCACTAAGGATTTGGCAATAGGATTATGCTCCACACCTTGATTCATACAAATCCATTTCAATCTGGATACAATTGTTTAATATCCCATTTGAGCTTTGGTTTCCTAAGGCCTAAGTTATTTAGCAAATACAGTGGGTATGCAAAAATTTGCCGAAACAAATACTTGGGATAAAATCAGGATTGATTATGCTGGAATATCAATCCTCATTCTCCCCCTACCTAAATCATTCCAAGTGAGACTTGAGGGTGATAGGATGTCCACAGTGAGATTTTATTATCCCTGGATCCCAATTGCTTGTACCACTTGCTCATCTTTTGGTCATTCAAAGGATTCTTGTTTGAGCACTGGTCCAGTTTTAAACAATGAAGTGCAGATTAATCCTTCTGGCACAAACTTATGGCAAATTGTGACCAGAAGGAAAGGAAGGACTTCCTGCCATCCCATCTCTAATCCATTCCCCAACACTGCAGGTCCTCCTCAAATGGATGTCTCCACCTCAGGGATTCCTTATGGATTAGACACCGTGTCTCATGTTCAGACATTTGCAGGTTCATCTCCCACTATCATTAACTTTAACGTTCCCTTGCTTCCACTTCCTTGTCCTGCAATTCCTAAAGTTGGTTTTGCTCATAATTCACAACTTACTGATAAAAGGAAAGCTATTAATTTTGTGATTAATCTCGTGATTAATCTCTCACCACACAAGACCACACAAGCTCAAGGCTCACCTGGTAGCTCCACCTTCCATTGCACCCATCATAATTGCAAATTCATTTGATGCCCTTCCAATTGATGGACTTGTTAATCATGAATACTCAGTGGAGCTAGCTTCATCCTTTGATGAAGATTCCTCTTATAGCCACAACGACCCTACTTACTCTCCCAACATTGATAAAATCATGAAACCATGAAAACCAATTGTAATACCGCTAATTTTAAAAGAATAGTCTCGGTATTTATTTTATGGTTTGGTGAATTTTTGAATTTATTATTTGAATATTTGTATAATTGTTTAATTGTTTAAGTGACTAATTGAATTATTTGTTTTAATTGTTTATTAATTTAAATTGTATGCTTTATTTTAAAATTGTTTATTAATTTAAATTGTATACTTTATTTGAATAGATTGATTAATTGAATAATGTGATTAAATGTTATGTGCTATCTGTTTTATGTGTTAAGTGTTTAGTTGACATTAATTAAATTAAAGTTTATTTTATTTTATTTTAAGGAGTTGGGCTTGGACAGTAGTAATAGACCAACCGTTTAGGTCTCATGGACTACTTGGATAGGAGATTAAATGGGTACAGTTTTACCCATGGATAGTTTATACATATATATATGGGTATATATGTATATAAGGTTAATTTAATTATTAATAATAATTAATGGTTAAATAAGAGGTTATTTGCAGTATATATTATTATACAGTCTTAGGGTTTAATATTTCTCGGATTATCATGTTGTGGGCTAGCAGACTTAGATATATAATTTAATTTATTTTTTTCTTTTCCTTCTCTTAAGATAATAAGAATTAGGTTTTATACGCATATATATATATATATATATATATATATATATATATATATATATGTTGTATGTCTGCAAAGGGTTTGAGAACCCTATTGACGTAACAGTGGAGGCGGAGAGATATACAGAGAGGTTTGAGAGGAAAACAGAGAGGGAGAATTAGGGTTTGGCTAGGAACAAGGGCTGAACCAAGAAGGGGTTGTTGAAGCTTGCTCGTGGGTTGAACCAGGAGCAACGGAGGGTCTGTGAAAGCAACCAAGGTCGTCGGAGTTATCAGTGAAGAAGGTTTAAGGTTTCAAAACTGAAATCAAAGGCAAGTTCTATATCTTACTCCTTCTCGTAGACCTGTGTTCTGTGCATGCCTAGATAATCTCCAGGATTAAATCAGACTCTAAAACTGAACTTGTATGCTTATTAATTCAGAATTTTTATTGTATTACGTGTTGATACTTGAAATTGATTTAGCTTATAAATTATTTCATCTGTTGTATTTTTAATTGTGGTTAATGAAGCATATTGAGTTTGTATAAGCTTCTGGGATTATGTGGGACTTAGATTGAAGCCTAGGAACCTTAATAAAACGTCACAGAGGGTTCTGCAACATCCCTAGAGGAGAAGAAGATGAAAGGTTTCAGTGACGGCTCTCTAGGAGTGAGAGAGCGGGCTCTCCAAAGGAGGGAGCTGCTCTAGGAGAGAGAGAGCCGGCTCTCCATGGGGGAGAGCCGGCTCCACAAAGGGAGGAGCCGACTCGTTCCTTAGGGGAGGCGGCTCCTCTCTTGGCAGTGCACCTAGGGTGCTTATTTGGTATTTTTGAACTGTAGGGGCCCAAGGGTGATTCTGGACTTTAGTTGGGGGGGGGGGGGGGGGGGTTTAAATGATTTAAATAGACATGTTAAAATCCCTGAATTGTTAAACCATGCTATTATGCTGAAATTTGAATAATTATTTGCATGCTGTCAATGGTTAGGGAAGATTTAATTGCTGATTATGATTCTAGCAAGTTAAATGGACTGGTATGATATTACTCTTGTATAAATCAATATAAGGTGCTCAGTTTATTATTTGATTTCATTATATCATGCTCTCGATTTTAATTGATGAACTGTTTATTCCTGTTTTGTCAATTATATGGATTTTGTGGATTGTATGCACCGGAATGGGACGGTGGCATACTAGAGACAGATTAGTTCAAAATACTAAATCTTACCTATTCTAGAATAAGGAAATGGATTAACTAAAATGTTAAATCCTACTTATATTTCATGTCAGATCAGCTGAATCAGTTGGATGACATACTGGATGTTTGTTTTATATTCTATATCAGGATGGATTTATATATATATATGATTATGGTACCACGACATAAGCTTGAGTCTCAGGATCGATGGTTAAGGAGCATATATGCAATGGGATGCATAGCTGGCTATAATGGTTTGAGGTGTTCCATGCTAGGTCTAGGTACTCATACCCATTTCAAGTGCGTTTTGCATATTGCCTACTAGTCAGGTTGAGACTGTTTTGTAGTCCAGTGAGAGTCCCTTAGTATGGATATATATACTTGTGGACTAGATAGTTATTGTTGAGTTATCTAGAATGTATCTGCGTATCGGGTCTCTGTTTGGATTGTAGTTAGAGTAGAACTTGTTCGTGGGCTTGACCCAATATTACTTTTCTCAGGTGTTCGACAGTTTCCGTCTTAGAGCTTGATCGAGCTGAGTAGAGACAGTCACTCACTCCTCCGACTACGTAGGACTATTTTTATGTTTTTTTTTTTTATTTTTTTTTATTTATTTTTTATTTTTTTCAATTATTTTCAGTTACGATTTTTAGGGGTCCACTCAATGGATTCCCGAGTTGTTCTATATTTGGAGGATTGTTTAATTAGCATTTTTAAATGATTATTATTTAGAATTCTTTTCAGCTTAATTATTTATTTTTTATTTCATTTGTACTCATGCTTGTTTAAATACTTAATTGTTTAGTATCCTACGAATCTATGATCGGACTTGATCACCCGTGGCTCTAGAATCGAGGGGTATCACAGTTGGTATCAGAGCATTCCAGGTTCGAGTGTCTTTAGGATTCTATCGTATAAGACTTCCGCGTAGCGTATTTTCTTGTTTAGAGCTTAAGTTGAAGATTCGTTGTATTCCTATACGGTCCGTCTAAATCGTATTGATGTCTGTCTTTCTGTGTTAACAGAATGGTTAACGCTAGAAGAGGACAGAACATGCAAGGAAACAGGCAGCAAAGGAGAGTGGCACGTAGGCAGCAATATCTCTTACAACGTCAGCAAATGAGGGAAGAGCAACAATGGCATGGGTTTCAGGATGATGATGGTCAGTTGCACATCGAGCATGAGGACGTACAACAGACTCAGGAGTCTCAGGATCGGGGTTACAAGTAGGGCAAGAATCTAGAGTATCCTCCTCAGGTAGTTTACATCATTGCTCAGGCTGTAGATACAGGCGTAGCAACTGCACGTCAGAATCAGTCACATGTTCAGTAAACACTAGAAACAGTACCAGTGGTGCAGAATATGTTTAAAGGTTATTATTTTGCCTGCAGAGATTATGGGCATACAGCCAAACAATGTCTTGGGTTAGCTCAGAGACAGCAGAATGGGGGACTATAGGCAGGACAGGGTCAGCCACAGGCTAACCAACAAAGGAGGAAATTTGGTATTTTCCAGGGTAGTTGCTATACTTGTGGAGAGTTTGGTCACACTTCCAAGCAGTGTCCTAAACGAGGAGATACCTGGCTATCCAAGCGGGTGGGTACCGAATCATAAGGAGGAAGGCTCTTTTAAGCGTGATTTTTATTACTGGTAGTAGTGGAAGTATTATTTGAAGAATAGTATTGTTTAAATTACGTACACTAGTATTATTTTAAAGAATATATAACGATTATTCTTTTGGAAGTTTATGATTCAAAGAATTTCTTAATGAGGTGAACTAGTGGTTTTGGCTATCTCTATTGTGTTTTATGATAGCATTTTTGTGATATTTGCAAATGTTTTTATTAAACTATATTGGAATGTGTATGATGGGATGATAAAGGAATATCATCGTGGAGTGATTGGTTTTTGGACAGGTAAACAAATTGTTGCTTAACTATGTTGTGTGGGTACGAGACGATTACCAATGAGGTTATAAAAGAACTTGTGTAAATCAATACTGTAAGTTTGATTTTAAAGGAATAATTCCTAAGAAAGAGCGATATTCTAAATGTGAGTAGATTTTGGAGTGTTTTGTATACTTTCTGAGTTTTGCTCTACGGAGTATTCAGAAATATTTGGTTTTTATAGTTTAGTTGGTGACACAAGTATGTGATCGACCACATGGTATTTCTACACCTTTAGGCGATACAGCCATTCTACATGAGAGTGATGGGTCTGTGACACTAGATAGTGGCGGACTCAGATTTATAGCCAATCTAGTGGTCCTGGACATGCACACTTATGATGTGATACTTGGGATGGAATGGTTATTTCACTGCCATGCTCAAGTTAATTGTTATGATAAGTCTATTGTTTTCACCATACCTGGTCATGATTTGTACATCGTCGCTATGCCATATTCTAACGGGGTTACTAGCACTTATTTGTTCTATGTGGAGGAGGAAACGGTGGAAGAGATTATTGTGTCACTGGATAGCATACCAATTGTACAGAAATTTCCAGAGGTTTTTTCAAGAAATTCTAAGGTTGCCACCTAGTCGAGAGCTAGACTTTGTGATCGATTTAGCTCCAGGCACTACGCCTATTACTAGAGCACCATACAGGATGGCACCAGTGGAGATGTGAGAGCTGAGGGATTAGATTCAGCAATTACTCAATTAGGGTTTTATTTGTAGAAGTACTTCACTTTAGGGAGCACCAGTTTTGTTTGTAAAGAAAAAGGATGGTTCATTTCGCCCATGTATAGATTACAAGGAGTTGAACAAGGTTACTATTCGTAACAAGTACCCTTTACCCAGGATTGATGATCTTTTTGATCAATTAAAGGGAGCTACATACTTCTCTAAGATTGATCTCCGTTCTGGATATCATCAACTTTGAGTTAGGGAGCAGGATGTTCCTAGAACAGCGTTTCTCACTAGGTATGGTTCTTATGACTTTCGTGTCATGCCTTTCGGATTGACTAACGCACTAGTAGTCTTCATAGACTTGATGAACAGAGTCTTCAGGGTTTATTTAGATCAATTTGTCATTGTCTTCATTGATGATATTTTGATTTATTCTAAGTCGGAGGATGATCATACCAGACATTTTCGCACAGTGTTGCAGATGCTTCGTGAACACCAGTGATATGCAAAGTTCGAGAAATGTGAATTTTGGTAGCGGGAAGTGAAGTTTCTGGGTCATGTAATGTCAAAAAGGGGAATCGCGGTAGATCCAGCCAATGTTTCAGCAGTGGTAGAAGGGGGACAGCCTACTTCATATACTAAGATTCTGAGTTTTCTCGGATTGGCAGGATATTATCATAGGTTTATTCAGGGGTTCTCAAAGATAGCGGGACCACCCACCTATTTGATCAAGAAGGGTGTACGGTTCGTATGGGATAAACAAGGTCAGAAAGCTTTTGATGAGCTAAAGAGCAAGTTAACTTCTGCATCGGTTCTGTCTACTCCACAGAGCGGGATAGAGTATCTTGACCACACAGATGCTTCTTTGCAAGGTCTTGGGTGTGTTTTGATGTAAGAAGAACGACCAATTTTGTATGGATCTCGCAAGCTTAAGCCCCATGAGCTTAATTATCCAACACATGATTTGGAGTTGGCAGCTGTGGTCTTTGCTTTACGTATTTGGAGGCATTATCTGTTGGGAGAGTCTTTCAGATTATTGAGTGATCATAAGAGTCTGCAGTATTTGTTCACTCAGCGGGAGTTGAATATGAGACAGCGCCGATGGTTAGAGTTTGTGCAGGACTATCATTTCTCTATACAGTACCATCCAGGGAAAACGAATATGGTGGTAGATGCACTCAGTTGTCGACCCTGTGCGAGTCTTTCTGCTTTATTCACCACTGAGTGGAATGCTTTGAAGACAATTGACGAGTTGTCTGATGCTTTTATGGCTTGTATGGTAGTTACACCTCCTATTATTCATAAGGTCTTGAAGGCACAACTCACGGATCAGCAGTGCATTGGCAAAGTTACAGAGATAGCTTCTGGGGAGTTTCCATTTTATTATGTTGGGACTGATGGAGGTTTGAGGTGCAAGGAACGTTTAGTGGTACCTTCTGCTGACGATTTGAGGAAGGATGTGATGACTGAGACTCATCATTCTGAGTTTTCTGTTCATCCAGGAAGAGACAAAATGTATCAGGATATGAAGCGGCAGTTTTGGTGGGCAGGTATGAAAAGGACATTGCTATTTTTGTCTCTCAGTGTAGTACTTGTCAGATGGTCAAGATTGATCATCAGAGGCCGCCAGGATCTATACGGCCATTACCTATACCAGAGTGGAAGTGGGAGAGCATTTCTGTGGATTTTGTTGAGGGATTGCCTAATTCATACAAGTATCACAATTCCATTTGGGTCATCGTTGATAGGTTGACTAAATCAGCTCATTTCTTGCCTATTCCCGCTGACTTTATTTCAGAGCAGTTGACGCTACTTTAAATTACGGAGGTTATGAAATTATATGGCATTCTGTTATCAATTATATCGGATAGGGATTCAAGCTTTGTGTTAGGATTCCAGACGAGTTTTCAGCATGCTTTGGGTACTGAGTTGCATTTTAGCATTGCTTATCATCCTCAGACCGATGGTCAGACCGAGAGGGTTAATCAGATTATGGAGGACATGCTTCGTTCTTGTATGCTTGACTTCAAGGGCCACTGGGAGAATTATTTACCACTTGTGGAGTTCGCGTATAATAATCGCTTCCAGAAAACTCTTGGTATGGCACCGTTTGAAGCATTGTACGGCCGACCATGTCGATTTCCTATCTATTGGATGGAGGTTGGAGAGAGCAAATTTCTGGGTCCTGAGTTTATTCAGGATACTTCAGAGAAGATTGCACTTATTAGGGATCATATGCTATGATACCCCTCAGATCCGAGACAAGGGTTGATCAGGCCCAGGACAAAACCCGAAGGAATATCAAACAATTAATATTTAATGAACACATAATACAAGTTGAAATAATAAGAAATAAATAAAAATGGCTGAAAAGAATTCTAATTGAAAATCCTCAAAATAAAATTGTTCAAATCCATAAATCCAAAACCTCCAATTATTTAACAACTTGGGCATCCATCTAGTGGACCCCTAATAAAAATCCCAACTGGAAAATAAAACAACTGTAATCAAAATCCAAAGCTAATAAGATAGTAGTCCTATGTAGTCGGAAGAATGGAAGTCCGTATCTGCTCTACATGATCAAGCTCTAACCCTGGAACTGATGAGCATCTGTAAAATAAGAGAGTGGGTCAGGCCCACATGTAAGTCCTATTCAACTACGATCCAAACAAGAATCTGATACGCAGATACATCCTAGATAGACTCAACAATATCTAGAGTAGTCCATAAATGTATATAATACACACTATAAGACGCTCACTGGTCCAATAGGTCTGTTTTAGCCTGAGTAGAGATACCATGCAAATCGCACATAATGTGGTCATGTGTACCTAGACCTACTAGGGAACAATAACTACTGTCCAGCTATCCATCCTAAGCGATATACGCACCCTAAATATGGTCTTGAGACTCAAGCTCATACCATGGTACCATATCATAAATATATAAAATCTATGTCCTCCAAATACAAAATATCCCCCATCTAGTATAGTGGTTTGATATATGTATAACAATCCATCCCAGAAACCAAATTATATCATTCAGTTATTTATTGACCTGACACCAATAGGAGTCGGACTTAACCTTTATGGTTAATCCACATCTTAATCTAGATTAGGTAGGACTTAGTATTTGAACTAATCCATCCCTAGTATGCCACCATCCCATACCGGTGCATAAAGTCCTCCAATCCACATAATTGATAAAATAACATTAAACAATTTATCAACAGTTCTCCGAAATATGCATCAGTATATTTTAATACATATATAATGACATTAGGTATTCACTACAGAACCTAAAAATCATGCTCTAACTATTTAAATTGCTAAAATAAATCATAGCGTTTAAATCCTCCAAAACAGCCTATAAATTGATACAATTACAACAATTTAAGAATCAATTAAATCCAAACTAAGTATAGTTAATTATTAGAAATTCACCATACTTATAACACTGTAAAAATATATGATTATATATAATTAGATCATATATAAAAACCTTGCCAAGTTCCAGTAAGTAAAACTAATGAAATAGTGTGTAACTTACCAGTTTTCTCTTAGGTTTTTCTTGCTCTAATCTACAGTCCAATTATGAATTTATGTTTTTCTATCATAATACCAGTCTTATACAGTCCTATACATCACTTAAAACAATTTAAACGAAGTGCAGACACCCAGTATAGCCCAAACAGTCCCTAAAACCAACCCTGTAGCAGTTTAAGGAGAGAGCAGGCTCTTTCAAAATTGCGAGCCCGCTCTATTTCACCTAGAGTCGGCTCTAGGGCTCTAAGAGCCGGCTCCAATGCATCTAGAGCTGGCTCCATTTCTTTGGGAGCCGGCTCTAAGGGTTTTGGGAGCCTGCTTTCCCTCCCTTAGTAGCCGTCTTCCGTTTTCCCCTCGTCTTCTTCGACTCGGTGATTTCCAAGCCTCTGTACTATGTTTAAATCCTTGTTCCAGTGTTCATTTATCATTTCAGATTAATTACAAGGAAACCATATGAATTATTGATCTCAAATAAGCAAAACTTAAATATATATGTAGAAGGAATCAACTAACAAAAACTTAAGAATTTTGTATATCAGTTTCATTCAATTTGATTAATTATAAATCAAATATGCATAAAAGATTGTTTAAGCATTCCTTAAACCCTAGAGTCCACCTAAGCATGCACAGAACACAGATTCATGGGAAAGAATAGAACATAAACTTGCTTTTGATTTCCGGTTAGAAATCTTAAACTTTCATCTCTAGCAACTCCGACAACGTCGGTTGTGTTTATTGACCTCTGCTGCTCCTATTTCAACCCACAAGCACACGCCAAACTCCCCTCATTGACTCAGTCTTAGCCTAAGCCAAAACCCCTGCTTTCCTCTTTTAATGTCCCTCTATTTCTCCCTGTATCTCTCTCTATCTCTCTGTTACAGAATTACACTTATTTTCTAAAACCCTAAACCGCCGTAATGTTGATATTTATAGATTTATTATAGTAACCCTACTCTATATATAATTAGAGACTAAACCCTATGTCCAATCCTAGTCGGCCCATCCGTGTATTCTAAAGAAAAGAAACCCTAATGTTTACCATTATACTGTTTCTAGTTCAATCCAATTACACCCGTGAGAAATTCCAATAAAATAACAGTGCAACCAACTTCAAATTAAAAAATAAACATTTAATTCATTTAACAAAAATAAAATAAAAAGACCATTAATTCTATTTAATTAAAAAAAATAACATCAAATAATAACTGCACTTAAACCAGTAAACAAATGAAATTAAGAAGTACCACAATTAAACAAGTAGTAAACAACGAAAACACTTAAACAAGCATTAAATAATTAATCAAGAAAATACGCAAATAATCACACGAAAATAAAATAAACAATAAATAAAATGTCGAGACTACCATTTTAAAATTAGGGGTATTACATTCTTCCCCCCTAACAAAAGGAATTCCATCATCGGAATTCGCTCTTACCTCCTTCTTCCAATATTTCAGGAAACTGCGAGCGAATGACATCCTCCCGTTCCCAAGTAGACTTAGCCTCATTGTGATGACTGTACTTAACACGTACCAACGGGATAACCTTATTACGAAGGATTTGATCCCGACGGTCGACAATATGACACGGTGGCTCCAAATAGGTTGCATCCGGTTGTAACTCAATCTCCCCAACATCGATATGCTGATACCGATCCTCATCTCACAGAAACTTCCGCAACATGGAAACATGGAACATATTATGGACGCGATCCAAATTATCTGGAAGTGCCAACCGATAAGTGACAGCTCCAACTCGATCTGTAATCATGAATGGACCGACAAACCGCGGTGACAACTTCCCTTTCTTCCTAAAGCGCATTATACCCTTTATAAGCGACACTTTGAGTAGAACCTAATCCCCAACCTGAAACTCCGAAGCACATGTACGATGATCCGCATAACTCTTCTGCCTACTCTGGGCAGTGCGCATGCGATCCCTAATAAGAGCTATCTTCTTAGAAGTATCCTTGATGAACTTAGGACCCAATAATCTACTCTCATCAACATCCAACCAACAAACAGGGGAACGACATGGTCGGCCATACAATGCCTCAAATGGTGCCATCCCAATAGTCTTCTGGAAACTATTGCTATACGCAAACTCTATAAGTGGTAAATAATCCTCCCAGTGGCCTTTGAAATCCAGAACACACGACCGAAACATATCCTCCATGATTTAATTAACCCTCTTAGTCTATCCATCAGTCTAAGGATGATAAGCAGTGCTAAGATGCAACTCTGTACCCAAAGCTTGTTGAAGCATCCGTGTAGACCAGATACTCTATCCTACTCTATGGGGTAGACAAAACCGTTGCAGAAGTCAACCTAGTCTTTAGCTCATCAAAAGCTTTTTGACAATGTTTATCCCACACAAACCGTACACCCTTTTTAGTCAAATGAGTGAGTGGTCCCGCTATCTTGGAGAACCCTTGGATGAACCTACGATAGTATCTTGCCAACCCAAGAAAACTCCGAATCTCGGTAGGTGAAGTAGGCTGTCCTCACTCAACCACTGCTGAAACATTGGCTGGATCCACCGCTATTCCTCTTTTTGACACCATGTGACCCAGAAATTTCACCTCTCGCTGCCAAAATTCACATTTCTCGAACTTGGCATACAACGGGTGCTCACAAAGCGTCTGTAAGACCATCCGAAGATGTCTAGCCTGATCGTCCTCTGATCTTGAGTAAATTAAAATGTCGTCTATGAAGACAATGACAAATTGATCCAAGTAAGCCTTGAAGACTCTGTTCATTAAATCCATAAAAACTGCTGGTGCATTAGTTAGCCCGAACGGCATCACTCGAAACTCATAAGATCCATATCTAGTGAGAAATGCCGTCCTCGAAACATCCTGCTCCCGAACCTGAAGTTGATGATATCCAGACCGCAGATCAATCTTATAGAAGTACGTAGCTCCCTTTAACTAATCAAAAAGATCATCAATCCTGGGTAACGGATACTTGTTACGAATAGTAACCTTGTTCAACTCCCTGTAACCTATACACAGCCGAAGTGAACTGTCCTTCTTCTTCTTAAATAAAACCGGTGCCCCCCAGGGTGAAGTACTCCTACGAATAAAACCTTGGCTGAGTAGCTACTGAATCTGATCCCTCAGCTCTCGCATCTTCATTGGTGCCATCCTATACGGTGCCTTGGTAATAGGTGTAGTGCTTGGTGCTAAGTCTATCACAAAGTCGATCTCGCGACTAGGCGGCAACGTTGGAATCTCCTGAAATACATCCGGGAAATCCTGTATAATTGGTATGTTATCCAACGATACAGTAGTCCCCTCCTCCGTTTCCTCCTCCATATGAAACAAATAGGTACTAGTGACCCTGCTAGAACGTGGCATAACGACGACGTACATGTCCTAACCAGGTATGGTGAAAATAATTGACCTATCATAACAATCAACTTGGGCATGGTAATGCGACAACTAATCCATCCCAAGTATCACATCATAAGTGTGCATGTCCAGGACCAAAAGATTGGTTAGAAATCTTAGTCTACCAATATCTAGTGTCACAGGCCCATTACTATCATGAAGAATGACTGTATTGCCTAATGGTGTAGAAATACCCTGTGGTCTACTGCATACCCGAGTTGCCATCCCAGACAAAGCAACAAAAGATCTAGCTACAAATGAGTGTGCAACACCCGTATTAAATAAAACACGTCTATGCAAACCATGAATATGAAACTTACCCTCAATAGCCTGAGGTGCCTGCATATCCTGTGGCATAGGGTTCTACACCCTGCCATAATGTAGCTGCTGCGGTGCCTATCCCTGAGGCTGCGACAGTGTTGGTAAAGCCGGATATGTCTGTCCTTGAATCCGTGGAACCCGTGGAGCTGGTAAAGGCACTGGCACCCTCTGCCCCTACTGCATATGCTGTCCTTGTCCCTGTCCTTGTCTTGCTCTAGGACACTGTCTGGAAGTATGACCATACTCTCCACAAGTGTAGCAACTACCCTGGAAAGTACTAAATGGCCTCCTCTGTCAGTTAGCCTGTGGCTGACCCTGTCCTGCCTGTGGTCCCACATTCTGCTGTCGCTGAATAACTGCCACATCCTTGGGAGCATCTGAACCACCCTTGTACTTCTTTTAAGGCTGCTATCCCTGGAACTTACCCTTGTCATTCTGTCGGTGTCCATTCCCATTCCCTTTCTCAGCTGACTGGTTAACAGAATCTCTGTCACCCTACTTCTCACCCTTAGTCTGTATGAAGTCCACGGTCAACTGATACTGCTGTAGAGCGGCGTCTACCACCTGAGCATATGTAATATAGGCTGGACTACCTATAATAGCTCTCTTGATAGACTACATCAGTCCCTTAACGAAACTGTTGCGCTTTTTTTCCTCTGTATCCACCTTTTCTGGTGCAAAAAGAGATAAGCGCATGAACTGCTGCTCATACTTAGCCACTGTCATGTTCCCTTGTTGTAGATTAAGGAACTTAGTCTTCATGACTGCCCCGACTACATAAGGGAAGTACTTCTCATCAAAGCGTGTACTGAACTGATCATAAGTCAATGCCATCTTCTCCTCTATGGTGGTAACTGACTCCCACCACTGTAGTGTATCCCCGACTAGCTTGAAGGTAGCAAGCATCTGTTTCTGAACCTCCGTGCAATGAACTAAGCGAAGATGTCGCTTGATGTCCTGTTTCCACTGGTGAGCTGCTTTCGCATCGGTGGAGCCTGAGAACTCAGGTGGGCTCCCCTTTGTGAAAGAATTCCTGGCCTTCTCCTAAGTATCAGTCTGAACAACCGGTACTGGTAACGGTGCTGGCTATACCTGAGGATGATTCTGAAGTGCAGCTGTTACCCCTGCTTCTATAGCCCGAGCAATAAGGTCGTTGATGTGAGGAGGATACTCTGGATCTCCTCCCTAATCCCGAGTTTGCTGAACTCCCTCATGCTTCTCATGGAACTGACCATCATCCTCCTGAAGTTACCTACGGGCTGCTTCCCTTCATCGCTGATTGTTCCGTTTGGTTCTTGCGTTAACCATTCTGTCAATACAGAAAGATAGACATCAGTATGATTAAACCAAATTGTAAAGGAATACAATGAATCCTAAGCTTAAGCTCTAATCAAGAGAAAATGCTACACGGAAGTCTTAATACGAAACATCCTAGAGACACTTGAACCTGGAGTGCTCTGATACCAACTGTGATACCCCTCGGATCTGAGACAAGGGTTGATCAGGCCCAGGCCCAAACCCGAGGGAATATCAAACAATTAATATTTAATGAACACAGAATACAAGTTGAAATAATAAGAAATAAATAAAAATGGTTGAAAAGAATTCTAATTGAAAATCCTCAAAATAAAATTGTTCAAATCCATAAATCCAAAACCTCTAATTATTTAACAACTCGGGAATCCATCTAGTGGACCCCTAATAAAAATCCCAACTAGAAAATAAAACAACTGTAATCAAAATCCAAAGCTAATAAGATAGTAGTCCTACATAGTCGGAAGAATGGAAGTTCGTATCGGCTCTGCACGATCAAGCTCTAACACAGAATAAGAGAGTGGGTCAGGCCCACATACAAGTCCTATTCTACTACGATCCAAATAGGAATCCGATACGCAGATACATCCTAGATAGAGTCAACAATATCTAGAGTAGTCCACATAATATATATAATCCACACTATAGGACGCTTATTGGTCCAATAGGTCTGTCTCATCCTGAGTACAGATACCATGTAAATCGCACATAATGTGGTCATGTATACCTAGACCTACCAGGGAACATCAACTACTGTCCAGCTATCCATCCTAAGCGATATACGCACCCTAACCATGGTCCTGAGACTCAAGCTTATACCATGGTACTATATCATAAATATATAAAGTCCGTATCCTCCTAATACAAAATATCCCCCATCTAGTATAGTGGTTTGATATATGTATAACAATCCATCCCAGAAACCAAATTATGTCATTCAGTTATTTACTGACCTGACACCAATAGGAGTCGGACTTAACCTTTATGGTTAATCCATATCTTAATCCAGATTAGGTAGGACTTAGTATTTGAACTAATCCATCCCTAGTATGCCATCGTCCCATATCTGTGCAAACAGTCCTCCAATCCACATAATTGATAAATATAACATTGAACAATTTATCAACAGTTCTCCGAAATATGCATTAGTATATTTTAATACATATATAATGACATTAGGCATTCACTAAAGAACTTAAAAATCATGCTCCAATTATTTAAACTGCTAAAATAAATCATAGTGTTTAAATCCTCCAAAACAGCCTATAAATTGATACAATTACAACAATTTAAGTATCAATTTAATCCAAACTAAGTATAGTTAATTCTAGATAATTCACCATACTTATAACACTGTAAAAATATATTATTATATATAATTAGATCATGTATAAAAACCTTGCCAAGTTCGAGTAAGTAAAACTAATGAAACAATGTGCAACCTACCAGTTTTCTCTTAAGTTTTTCTTGCTCTAATCTTCAGTCCAATTTTGAATTTATGTTTGTCCATCATAATACCAGTCTTATATAGTCCTATACATCACTTAAAACAATTTAAACGAAGTGCAGGCACCCAGTATAGCTCAAACAGTCCCTAAAACCAACCCTGTAGCAGTTTAAGGAGAGAGCAGGCTCTTTCAAAATTAAGAGGCTGCTCTATTTCACCTAGAGCTGGCTCTAGAGCTCTAAGAGCCGGCTCCATTGTATCTAGAGTAGGCTCCACTTCTTTGGGAGCTGGCTCTAAGGGTTTAGGGAGCTTGCTCTCCCTCCCCTAGCAGCCGTCTTCTGTTTTCCCCTCGTCTTCTTCAACTCCGATGATTTCCAAGCCTCTGCACTGTGTTTAAATCCTTGTTCTAGTGTTCATTTATCATTCCAGATTAATTACAAGGCAACCATATGAATCATTGATCTCAAATAAGCAAAACTTAAATGTATATGCAGAAGGAATCAACTAACAAAAACTTAAGAATTTTGTATATCAGTTTCATTCAATATGATTAATTATAAATCAAACATGCATAAAAGATTGTTTAAGCATTCCTTAAACCCCGGAGTCCACCTAAGCATGCACAGAACACAGATTCATGGGAAAGAATAGAACAGAAACTTGCTTTTGATTTCCAATTAGAAATCTTAAACTGTCGTCTCTAGCAACTCTGGCAACGTCGGTTGTGTTTATTGACCTCTGCTGCTCCTATTTCAACCCACAAGCACACGCCAAACTCCCCTCCTTGACTTAGTCTTAGCCTAAGCCAAAACCCCTACTTTCCTCTCTTAATCTCCCTCTATTTCTCCCTGTATCTCTCTCTATCTCTCTGTTACAGAATTACACTTATTTTCTAAAACCCTAAACCACTGTAATGTTGATATTTATAGATTTATTACAGTAACCCTAGTCCATATATAATTAAAGACTGAACCCTACGTCCAATCCTAGTCGGCCTATCCGTGTATTCTAAAGAAAAGAAACCCTAATGTTTACCATTACACTGTTTATAGTTCAATCCAATTACACCCGTGAGAAATTCAAATAAAATAACAGTGCAACCAACTTCAAATTAAAAATAGAACATTTAATTCATTTAACAAAAATAAAATAAAAAGACTATTAATTCTATTTAATTAAAAAAAATAACATCAAATAATAACTGCACTTAAACCAGTAAACAAATGAAATTAACAATTACCATAATTAAACAAGTATTAAACAATGAAAACACTTAAACAAGCATTAAATAATTAATCAAGAAAATACGCAAATAATCACATGAAAATAAAATAAATAATAAATAAAATGCCGAGGCTATCCTTTTAAAGTTAGGGGTATTACATTCTTCCCCCACACAAAAGGAATTCCGTCATCGGAATTCGTTCTTACATTCTTCCAATATTTCAGGAAACTGCGAGCGAATGACATTCTCCCGTTCCCAAGTAGACTCAGCCTCATTGTGATGACTCCACTGAACACGTACCAATGGGATAACCTTATTATGATGGATTTGATCCCGATGGTCGACATACGACACGGTGGCTCTAAATAGGTTGCATCCGGTTGCAAGTCAATCTCCCCAACATCGATATGCTGATACCAATCCTCATCTTACAGAAACTTCCGCAACATGGAAACATAGAACACATTAAGGACGCGATCCAAATTATCCGGAAGTGCCAACCAATAAGCGACAGCTCCAACTCGATCCATAATCATGAATGGACCGACAAACCACGGTGACAACTTCCCTTTCTTTACAAAGTGCATTACACCCTTCATAGGCGACACTTTGAGTAGAACCTGATCCCCAACCTAAAACTCCAAAGCACATGTGCGACAATTCGCATAACTCTTCTGCCTACTCTGGGTAGTGCGTATGTGATCCCTAATAAGAGCTATCTTCTCAGAAGTATCCTTGATGAACTCAGGACCCAATAATCTGCTCTCACCAACCTCCAACCAACAAACAGGGGAACGACACGGTCGGCCATACAATGCCTCAAATGGTGCCATCTCAATAGTCTTCTGGAAATTATTGCTATACGCAAACTCCACAAGTGGTAAATAATCCTCCCAGTGGCCCTTGAAATCCGAAACACACGACCGAAGCATATCCTCCATGATCTGATTAACCGTCTCAGTCTGTCCATCAGTCTGAGGATGATAAGCAGTGCTAAGATGCAACTCTGTACCTAAAGCCTGCTGAAAGCTCTTCCAGAATCCTGACACAAAGCTCGAATCCCTGTCCGATATAATAGACAACGGAATGCCATGCAACTTCACAATGTCGGTAATATAAAGTCTCGCCAACTGCTCTGAAGTGAAGTCATTGCGAATAGGCAAGAAATGAGTTGATTTCGTCAATCTATCCATAATGACCCAAATGGAATTGTGATCCTTGAAAGAATTTGGCAATCCCTCCACAAAATTCATAGAAATGCTCTCCCATTTCCACTCCGGTATCGGCAGTGGCTGTAGAGCTCCTGGCGGCCGCTGATGATCAATCTTGACCATCTGACACGTACTACATCGTGAGACAAATATAGTAATGTCTTTTTTCATCCCTGCCCACCAAAACTGCCGCTTCATATCCTGATACATCTTATCGCCTCCTGGATGAACATAAAACTCAGAGTGGTGAGTCTCAGTCATCACATCATTCCTCAAATCATCAGCAGAAGTTGCCACTAACCGTCCTTTGTACCTCAAACCTCCATCAGCCCCAACATAGTAAAATGGGACCTCACCGGAAACTATCTATGCAACTTTGTCAATGTACTGCTGATCTATGAGTTGTGCCTTCAAAACCTTGTGAATAATAGAAGGTGTAACTACCATGCAAGCCATGAAAGCCTCCGACAATTCATCCACCTTCTTCAATGCATTCCACTCAGTAGTGAATAGAGCAGAAAGACTACCAACAGGTCGGTGACTGAGTGCATCTGCCACCACATTCGTTTTCCCTAGATGGTACTGTATAGAGATGTGATAGTCTTTCACAAACTCTAACCATCTGCGCTGTCTCATATTCAGCGCCCGCTGAGTGAACAAATATTGCAGACTCTTGTGATCG
Source organism: Cornus florida (assembly GCF_030987335.1). NCBI lineage: Eukaryota > Viridiplantae > Streptophyta > Magnoliopsida > Cornales > Cornaceae > Cornus > Cornus florida. Next base: position 74,839,836 of record NW_026775573.1, on the reverse strand, counting down.
CTAAATAATCTGAATGACTCACCCAACAGATAATGCCTCCAAATACGTAAGGCAAAGACCACAGCTGCCAATTCCAAATCATGTGTTGGATAATTAGGCTCATGAGGCTTAAGCTTCCGAGATTCATACGAAATTGGTCGCTCCTCCTACATCAAAACACATCTAAGACCCTGCAAAGAAACATCCGTGTAGACCAGATACTCTATCTCGCTCTGTGTGGTAGACAAAACCGGTGCAGAAGTCAACCTAGTCTTTAGCTCATCAAAAGCTTTCTGACAATGTTCATCCCACACAAGCCGTACACCCTTTTTAGTCAAATGAGTGAGTGGTCCCGCTATCTTGGAGAACCCCTAGAAGAACCTATGATAGTATCCTGTCAACCCGAGAAAACTCCGAATCTTGGTAGGTGAAGTAGGCTATCCCCACTCAACAACTGCTGAAACCTTGGTTGAATCCACTGCTATTCCTCTTTCTGACACCACGTGACCCAGAAATTTCACCTCTCACTGCCAAAATTCACATTTCATGAACTTGGCATATAACTGGTACTCACGAAGCATCTGCAAGACTATCCAAAGATGTCTAGCATGATCGTCCTGTAACGACCCTGGATTTTTCAACCCAGTGTGTCTTGTGATGACCCGAACCGGATCCAAGATGCAGAAGCACAACAAAGACAAGTCCTTAGAGATGTATGTCATCCCTAGGGCACAAGAACTGACTCTCAAAGAGTTTCGAGACTCAACGGAAACAAAATGAAGAGAAGAGCATCAAAACCCTACAAGAGAAGAGCCAGGGGTAAAATGGTCATTTTACCCTAAGAGGAAGGAATTTAACTTTCAACAAGTCAAATTAGATCTAAAACATCCTAAAACATCATTTGGTAACTTCACATGAAGTCCCAAGGCCAAAGGAAGAGAAATCCCAGCTGAACCCTATCCCGGTTCAAACCAAAATCGACACCCTTTCACTAAAACAAAGATATCCTGAGCTAAGAGAAAAATATGAAACTAAAACTGGTACCATTGGAAAGACAATGAAAAATTAATGAAGTTAGACTCAAGAATCACCTGATTCGGGGACGGAAAAGATATCAAGTCCTAAAGTCGAAGAAAGGGAAACTCTATCCCGGTTCGAACCAAATCCTGACACTACTTCACTAAAACATGAATAACTTGATCTACAAATGGAATCTGAAGCTCTAATTGGTACCATTGGAAAGCTTATTTCGACACGGTCAGTTTAGACTCAAGAACGGACTAATTCGGAGTTAAAACGAGTGAGATATGACCCGTTGAAAAAAAATGTCTGGAGCAAGACCAATACCCACCGGGGCCGACCAAAAACCTGTGGGGGCCCGCCAAATGCGGCAGTAAGCCGCGGGTCTAGAACCTCAAAAAATGCAGGAACAATGTTTTTAGCAGATTTTTGAGTTTGCAATGCGGTTTTCGAGGTCAAGATGACATTTTTCGGAAAAACACAAAGAAGAAACTCCCCCTAAAATCAAATTTTCTATGTGACGGAGTCAAGATCGGAATTTATTTCCCAAAGGAAATCTCCAAAATGCCCTTGAGTAAGATTTTTCAACAAAAGGGTGAAATGAATCCATAGAAGGTTCAAAACACAAACGAAAGGGTTTTTCCCAGAAACGATCAAGCACATAGACATAACTTATTTATTTGGATGTGCTACAATGATCCACGGCTTAAAAATACCGCCGATGCAAAATCCGACCCCCCCCCCCCCCAACGGCCAAAATGACAAAAATGGAACTTGGAATGAAAACTCAGAATTCAAAATTATGAAATGGTTTCAAAATACCATTTGGCCCTTGGCCACACTTCATACATGGTTAATGAGACCCTAAGGAAGAATCAAAATAGAATTCCCACACCCAATGCAAACATGGTGAGACAATAACTTGACATTTTTCAATAATTTCATAATATTTCATGAAGTCATAAATTTTATAGGATGCAAAATACATGTTATTGGCCTCCGGCCTCATCTCATCCATGTAAAATGAACACTTCCAAATGTACTTAGATACATATTACAAAAGGGAAGCCATCCTAGCTTTTAAAATACCATACATCCATGGCATACAAAATATAACATCCAAAAGATAAAACATGCTAAACAAGTGCATGTCCATATACAAAAATGCTTCGAGCACTCATGAGCCCCTATGGATGATAAGCATCCACAAATATCATATCCTTACCTGTAAAATAACTCACACAACTAGGGTGAGTAATCAAGTTACTCGTAGGATGTGGTGTATGCACATACCCTATAGTCTCAAGTATAATGTGAACCAAACATAGATCATCACAAGGGTGCATTCCACCTAACGTCTATGTTTTCAAGGTACTCTAAGGGATCATCTCAAGCTATACAAATATTTGAAATGACAACTACAGAACATCCAAGTATACATGAACAAATACACTTACCACATTGAAACCAAAATCATCAAATCACAAGCTACAAGAAATCCATGATTTACGACTTGGAATATAATGCGAAATCAAATAATAGAAAGACTAGGATATGTGGCCACGAGACCATACAATTTATTTTGGGTAATTACGACCCACAAGGTACTACCTAGTGCGCACTATGACTTAGGAGAATTCCTATCCTCCGTACTAGAGCCAAACCCTAGCCATTAACATCTCATATCCTTACAAGCTTCCAAAAATCAACAAGTTCATGACATTTATGCAATCTCAATACATGAAACTACCTACCAAGCACAAATAGGGTAAAACCACACAACCCATGTCTTAAGGTTACATGTCTAAAGTGGCAAATTAATGATATTACACATCATGTTATATCAGTTTACATTCAATATAGGCCATAATTGCAAATCATGAAATATAATAATCTACCTACAAGTAATTATAAGTGCCACACACAAGATTTTCATACTAAGCTATCAATGAAATCTATATTACTTAACATCATAAATGTAATCTCAAGATATTCATAATAAAACCTCAATGGAATCATAAGTATTAGGCAATTTATTAGATAATAGCCTACCTATACAATTTAATGGTCACATACATGCTTTAATCCACAAACCCTAAGTCAAGCATAAAAAATCTTTATTTACATGCTAGTACAAGAATTTAAAAAGGCATGTAATCAATATATATTAAGCTCTAATATATATAAAACCCAAAGAGGATAAACATACAATCACCCCTACCTCAATAGAGAATTGAATCTCTATAATCCAAGTAACTAAGCTCAAAATAGAAAACAAGTTTAGGGTTAATGAAGAGGAGAGTGAGAGGAAACTTTTGTGTTCCAAGGTTTTAAGTCTAGGGTGAATGGAAGGAAGCCAAAAATGAAGTCAAAGCTATTAACCAAGCTTTTCTCCAATGGTGGCTAGGTTAGGGTTCTTGAAGACAAGTGAAAATGAAAATGATAAAGTGTAAAATGGTGAGTGGAAGGGCTAGAAATCCTTCACTCACTATGTGCTCTTACACTACCTTACACACACACATAATGCAAGACTAAATGGTGAACCTACACTTGTCATGAATCTATGGTTCATTTCTAGGCTTAATCTCAAGCCTACACTTGTCACCATCCTATGTAAACTTCCAAGACTTAATATCGAACCTACATTTGTCAACCATCAATGCCAACAAGTGCACCAATCCTAGGCCAACAAGTGGGTGAATCTCCACCCTCCATATGTCATCATCCAAGGCATCAAAGTGTTTTCACACAAATGTCAACAAGTGGACCAATGAGAGTGTGACACTTGTCACACTTTTTTAAAATTGCAAACAAGTCCTTTTTGAAAATATCTTCCAAATTAAATTACAAAGTGGTCCCTAAGATGAAAAATAATTACTTTGCATAATTACACTAAAACCCCTCAAGTTATGAATATTTACCAAAAAATCATGCATCTATGCCTTTTACAAGGAAAGTAAACAATTAACATGCATTTCTACAAAAGTAAAAATGTAGATATCTTGGAAATTAAATATCATGGATGTGTGCAAGGCCGGAATCAAATCTGAGCACAAAAAGTAAGGCTATGCAAGTAAGAGTGAAAAACGAGAAGATGACGAAATAAGGAAATGACGAAAAAAAGAAAATTACCAAAAAAAAGAAAAGAAAGGAAGTAAAATGACCGGGTCATTACACATCATCTGACCTTAAGTAAATCAAAATTTCGTCTGTGAAGACAATGACAAATTGATCCAATTAAGCCCTGAAGACTCTGTTAATTCAATCCATGAAAACCGCTGGTGCATTAGTCAACCCAAACGGCATCACCCGAAACTCATAAGATCCTTATCTAGTGAGAAACGCCGTCCTCGGAACATCCTACTCCCGAACCCGAAGTTGATGATATCCAGACCGCAGATCAATCTTAGAGAAGTACATAGCTCCCTTCAACTGATCAAAAAGATCATCAATCATGGGTAACGGATACTTGTTACGAATAGTAACCTTGTTCAACTCCCTGTAATTTATACACAACCGAAGTGAACCGTCCTTCTTCTTCATAAATAAAACCGGTGCCAAGTTCCAGTAAGTAAAACTAACAAAACAGTGTGCAACTTACCAGTTTTCTCTCAGGTTTTTCTTGCTCTAATCTTTAGTCCAATTATGAATTTATGTTTGTCCATCATAATACTAGTCTTATACAGTCCTATACATCACTTAAAACAATTTAAACGAAGTGCAGACAACAGTATAGCCCAAACAGTCCCTAAAACCAACCCTGTAGCAGTTTAAGGAGAGAGCATGCTCTTTCCAAATTGAGAGGCTGCTCTATTTCACCTAGAGCAGGCTCTAGGGCTTTAAGAGCCGGCTCCAATGCATCTAGAGCCGGCTCCACTTCTTTGGGAGCCGGCTCTAAGGGTTTTGAGAGCCTGCTCTTCCTCCACTAGCAGCCGTCTTCCGTTTTCCCCTCGTCTTCTTCGACTCCGGTGATTTCCAAGCCTCTGTACTGTGTTTAAATCCTTGTTCCAGTGTTCATTTCTCATTTTAGATTAATTTCAAGGCAACCATATGAATCATTGATCTCAAATAAGCAAAACTTAAACATATATGCAGAAGGAATCAACTAACAAAAACTTAAGAATTTTGTATATCAGTTTCATTCAATATGATTAATTATAAATCAAACATGCATAAAAGATTGTTTAAGCATTCCTTAAACCCTGGAGTCCACCTAAGCATGCACAGAACACAGATTCATGGGAAAGAATAGAACAGAAACTTGCTTTTGATTTCCAATTAGAAATCTTAAACTGTCGTCTCTAGCAACTCCGGCAACGTTGGTTGTGTTTATTGACCTCTGCTGCTCCTATTTCAACCCACAAGCACACGCCAAACTCCCTTCCTTGACTTAGTTTTAGCCTAAGCCAAAACCCCTACTTTCCTCTCTTAATCTCCCTCTATTTCTCCCTGTATCTCTCTCTGTCTCTCTGTTACAGAATTACACTTATTTTCTAAAACCCTAAACCACTGTAATGTTGATATTTATAGATTTATTACAGTAACCCTAGTCCATATATAATTAAAGACTGAACCCTACGTCCAATCCTAGTCGGCCTATCCGTGTATTCTAAAGAAAAGAAACCCTAATGTTTACCATTACACTGTTTCTAGTTCAATCAAATTACACCCGTGAGAAATTCCAATAAAATAACAATGCAACCAACTTCAAATTAAAAATAGAAAATTTAATTCATTTAACAAAAATAAATAAAAAGACCATTAATTCTATTTAATTAAAAAAAAATAACATTAAATAATAACTACACTTAAACCAGTAAACAAACGAAATAAACAATTACCACAATTAAACAAGTATTAAATAATGAAAACACTTAAACAAGTATTAAATAATTAATCAAGAAAATACGCAAATAATTACACGAAAATAAAATAAATAATAAATAAAATGCCGAGACTATCCTTTTAAAATTAGGGGCATTACACATGCGTACTGCCCAAAGTAGGTAGAGGAGTTATGTAGATTGTCGTGCACGTGACTTGGAGTTTTAGGTTGGGGATCACGTTCTCCTCAAATTGTCTCCTATGAAAGGAGTAATGCACTTTGGGAAGCAAAGAAAGTTGTCACCACGGGGTGTCGGTCCATTCATGATTACGGATCGAGTTGGCGCTGTAGCTTATCGGTTGGCACTTCCAGATCATTTGGATTGTGTGCACAATGTGTTCTATGTTTTCATGTTGTGGAAATTTCTGTGAGACGAGGATATCTATCAGAATATCGATGTTGGGGAGATTGCGTTGCAGCCAGATGCAATATATTTGGAGCCACCGTGTCGTATTGTCGACCATCGGGATCAGATTCTTCGTAATAAGGTTATCCCTTTAGTGAGTGTTCAGTGGAGTCACCATAATGAGGCTGAGTCTACTTAGGAACGAGAGGATGTCATTTGCTCGTAGTTTCCTGAAATACTGGAAAAAGGTAAGAGCGAATTCCGAGGACAGAATTCCTTTTGTTAGGGGGGAAGAATGTAATACCTCTAATTTTAAAAGGATAGTTTCGGTATTTATTTTATGATTTTGGTGAATTTTTAAATTTATTATTTGAATATTTGTATAATTGTTTAATTGTTTAAGTGAGTAATTGAATTATTTGTTTTAATTGTTTATTAATTTAAATTGTATGCTTTATTTGAAAATTGTTATTAATTAAAATTGTATGCTTTATTTGAATAGATTGATTAATTGAATAATGTGATTAAATGTTATGTGCTATTAGTTTTATGTGTTAAGTGTTTAGTTGACATTAATTAAATTAAATATTTATTTTATTTTATTTTGAGGAGTTGGGCTTGGACAGTAGTAATAGATCAACCGTTTAGGTCTCATTGACTACTTGGATATGAGATTAAATGGGTGCAGTTTTACTCATGGATAGTTACACATATATATATGGGTATATATGTATATAAGGTTAATTTAATTATTAATAATATATGTTATATAGTCTTAGGGTTTAATATTTATCGGATTATCATGTTGTGGGCTAACAGACTTATATATAATTTATTTTATTTTTTTCTTTTCCTTCTCTTAAGATAATTAGAATTTGGTTTTATATGCCTATATATATATGTGTTGTATGTTTGCCAAGGGTTTGAGAACCCTATTGACGTAACAGTAGAGGCGGAGAGATATATAGAGAGGTTTGAGAGGAAAACAGAGAGGGAGAATTAGGGTTTGGCTAGGAACAAGGGCTGAACCAAGAAGGGGTGGTTGAAGCTTGCTCGTGGGTTGAACCAGGAGCAACAGAGGGTCTGTGAAAGCAACCAAGGTCGTCGGAGTTATCAGTGAAGAAGGTTTAAGGTTTCAAAACTGAAATCAAAGGCAAGTTCTATATCTTACTCCTTCCCGTGTTCTATGCATGCCTAGATAATCTCCAGGATTAAATCGGACTCTAAATCTGAACTTGTATGCTTATTAGATTAGAATTTTTATTGTATTACGTATTGATACTTGAAACTGATTTAGCTTATAAATTGTTTCATCTGTTGTATTTTTAATTGTGGTTAATGAAGCATATTGAGTTTGTATAAGCTTCTGGGATTATGTGGGACTTAGATTGAAGCCTAGTAACCTTAATAAAATGTCATAGAAGGTTTTGTAACATCGCCAGGGGCGAAGAAGATGAAAGGTTTCATTTATGGCTCTTTAGGAGAGAGAGAGCCAGCTCTCCAAAGGAGGGAGCCTGCTCCAGGAGAGAAAGAGTCGGCTCTCCATGAGGGAGAGCCGGCTCCACAAGGTGTAGAGTCGGCTCCCCATTGGGGAGAGCTAGCTCCACAAAGGGAGGAGCCGGCTCCTTCCATAGGGGAGGTGGCTCCTCTCTTGGTAGTGCACCTACAGGTGCTTATTTGGTATTTTTGAACTGCAGGGGCCCAAGAGTGATTCTGGACTTTAGTGGATTGTTAAACCATGCTATTATGCTGAAATTTGGCCATTATGAAATTTAAATAATTATTTGCATGCTGTCAAAGGTTAGGGAAGATTTAATTTCTGATTGTGATTCTAGCAAGTTAAATGGACTGGTATGATATTACTCTTGTATAAATCAATATAAGGTGCTCAATTTATCATCTGATTTCATTAAATCATGCTCTGGATTTTAATTGATGAACTGTTTATTCCTGTTCTATCAATTATATGGATTTTGTGGATTGTATGCACTAGAATGGGACGGTGGCATAGTAGGGACGGATTAGTTCAAAATACTAAATCCTACCTATTCTGGAATAAGGGAATGGATTAACTAAAATGTTAAATCTTACTTATATTTCATGTCAGATCAACTGAATTAGTTAGATGACATACCGGATGTTTGTTTTATGTTCTATATATATCTATATATATATATATATATATGATTATGGTACCATGACATAAGCTTAAGTCTCAGGATTGATGGTTAGGGAGCATATATGCATTGGGATGCATAGCTGGCTATGATGGTTTGAGGTGTACCCTGCTAGGTATAGGTACTCATGCCCACTTCAGGTGCGTTTTGCATGTTGCCTACTAGTCAAGTTGAGACTGCCTTCTAGTCCAGTGAGAGTCCCTTAGTGTGGATATATATACTTATGGACTAGATAGTTATTGTTGAGCTATCTAGAATGTATCTGCGTATTAGGTCTTTGTTTGGATTGTAGTTAGAGTAGAACTTGCTCGTAGGCCTGACCCACTATTATTTTACTCAGGTGTTCGACAGTTTCCATCTTAAAGCTTGATCGTGTTGAGCAGAGATAGTCACTTACTCCTCCGACTACATAGGACTATTATTTATGTTTTGGTTTTTTTTTTTTCCTTTAGTTTAGTTATTTTCAGTTGGGATTTTCAAGGTCCACTCGATAGATTCCTAAGTTGTTCTATATTTGGAGGATTGTTTAATTATCATTTTTAAAGGATTATTATTTAGAATTCTTTCAGTTTAATTATTTATTATTTATTTCATTTGTACTCATGCTTGTTTAAATACTTAATTATTTGGTATCCCTCGGATTTGTGCTTGGACTTGATCACCCGTGGCTCTAGAATCGAGGGGTATCACACCAATTCATCCTAAGCACTCTAAGATTGCAAAAAGAGCAAAGAGGGCAAAACCACTAGCCGTTAGTATTACCCTAAAAGGGTTTAGAGGTTTGAGCAGCTAAACCTCCTCTTCCCATTGAACTGGGTTGTTTGGAACATTATAGGACTTAACTCTACCCTCAAATAAATAAATGTTACATGTTTTATTAGAGATTTGTGTTTAAGTCTATTAGCAATTCTTGAAACAAAGGTTAATAATGCAAACATGCATGTTATACACCAATTTATTGCCCCACAATGGCATATTAGATGCAATTACCTTACCTCCATGCTAGGAAAGGTTTGAATAATTTGGGATCCTCTAAGGGTATCTTTAGAGTACAACCAAGTCATTAATTGTTCCATTGAGCTGACTGATTTAAAAGTAAAGAGTTGGCATCATTTGTTTATGCTGCAAACACAACAGTGGATAGGAGGGCCCTCTGGAGAGCATTAAATAGTCTATGCTCTTTAATTGAACCATGGATTTTATTAGGAGATTTCAATGTTCTCCTTCATGTGAATGACTCATTTGGAGGGGTTCTTAGATGGACTTCTGGATGACAGATTTCAAGGATTGCTTGGTGAGAAATGAACTGGAGGATATGAGAACTCTGGTATTTTTCATACTTGATCCAATGAGAGTTTTGGCTATGCCAATATTGATGGGATTTGTATGCCCTGGCATAGCGAATTCCTACTTGGATTAAAGTGACATATGTTCCTAACATATTTGAAATATTTATGCTTTATACAATTGGTGAATTCAATGTATTATGTTTTGATTCATTATGGAATTGATAGTGTCCACTTGATTAAAAGAGATATTTATATATGTATGTGATGACGATCAATACATGAATATAAATAGTAATCATAAATAGTTTATAGTCGGTAATTATGGATGGACTCATTATTAACTAAGACTCGAACTAGATCCGCATTAGGATGAGATATATTGCAAGAGCTGTCGTATGCAATTGCTCCTTATCACTATCATGACATGTGACTCTTAAGCATGAGAGAAGTATAGACTCATTTATTAATTAGTAATTACTTTGATTTATTCGGCAGAATCTTCGGAATCCATAGACCGACACTTTGGGTAATTATGTAATTAATAGTTAAAGGGTTATATTTTTAATATTTGCATCATTACTACTTATATTTATTTTGTATTGATTATGGTTGATCACAAGGTAAATTCGAAGGCCTTCGTGTGTTTTTAGACAAAATGATTTTCTATATATTTATTTATTTAAATTATTATTTTTGTCAAACAAATATTTTATTGTGATCAAGCCGGAAATAATCAAAGGTACCAAAATAAATATATTAATTTAGTAGTCGGATTGATGGCTTTATTTATCCGACAACTAATTATGCATAGATGGGTCAAAATGCAACATTAATTTAGAGGTTATTTATTATTTAATTGGAGTTAAATTATTTTCTTTTAGTGGAATAGAAATTAATTTTTGAGTTAATTGAATTGGGTCTATGGTATAATGGATATGGCCAATTATTAATTCATTGTAGCAAAGAGAATAAGAAGCCTAAAGGATTCTCACTCATAGCCCAACTTGATATTGTAAGCCCATTAGATTTGAGATATCACGTTAATTTTAGAGATTGAGAAAAATTTATTGTCTTTAATTATTACTTTTATTTTACCTATATATACATTGGGTCCATGTATATTTTAGGTTACGCCTTGGTGTAATAATTTTTAAAAGACAAGAAAAGTTTCTCTCTCTAGAATTTTAGGGTTAGTGTTTTCATCTGATGGAGGCTCCCACAAGCTTAGCTCTCCAAGGTTATTCATGGAGGCTTATGGGTGATTCCTAAAGGCAAGATCATTACCAACAAGATGGAGATCCAAGGAAGAGGTATCTAGCAAAGGGATTTACAATAAGTGAGAACATTCACTTTAGAGGAGAGATCTAAGGTTTACTCAAATCTGGATGTAAGTTTTCTATCCCTAAATTGAATGGATTATTATATTCTTCATGCATAAAACTTGTCTCTACACATTAATCAGGATCTTTATTTAAAAACCCCTCTTAAAGTTTTTAAAACTTTCGTTTCCCCAACAGTGGTATCAGAGCTAGATTTAATTCATGTATAGAGTTCATATTTTTTTATTGAAGAAAATCATCATTCATGGATCCAAATTTATATATGCATATATATATATATATATATATATATATATATATATATATATATATATATTAATATATGACGATGATGTATATATATTTGTGATTGGATGATAATGATGTATGCTTGGGCCATGGATGAAGCTTATAGGTTAATTATATGTAATTTTATCTTTTGATGAATGTAATTAAGGCTTTGATTTAGCTATTTGAAAGTTCAATAATGTAATTTTATTTTTTCCATTATATTTCAAATTGTAAAATTTATTTAAAGCCATGTAATCTTCATCAAAGGATGTTATGAAGCTTCAAGAAGGTCCAAGAGGGTTAAATTAGGCTTCAGGAATTTTATGGAATTTTTTAGAATTTTTTTAGAATTTTTCTGGAATTTTTGGGCCTAATTTAATTTTCTGGAATTTTGTATGAATTTCAACGATTTTCCGGTGGCCGGAGTGCTGGTGGTGGTGATGGTGGTGCTAGAGTGAGGGACGACTGATCTAGTGCGGTGCGGTTTACATGTGCCCGTACCAGGAGCTGTAGGATTAAAGCCAACTGTGGTGAGAAGATTTGATGCGGCGCATCCATGGTGTGCTCTAAGTGAACCAATCATCTGGCGCGTGAAGGCCACAGGCAAGACAAGTCCAGCTTCTCCAGGCGCGTGGCAGCGCGTGCCACACGCTACTACCTTCTTCAGGAGCGTACCAGCGCGCACAAGCACGTGGAGGCGCGTGAGAGGACCTTTTCAGCGCGTGGGGGCACATGGGAGGTGCGTCGGACGTTGTTTTGGCTCCTGTAGGTGTATAGAACCTTACGATGGACCTCCAGGCTTATTTTTATAATTATTTTGTGCTTTTTCCTCATTAAAGAGTGAATTATTGCCCTGAAGTGGATTTTAAAATTATTCTCCGTTACTTAAAGATAATGGGAGTTTAATGGGATGCAATAATTATAGCACTTAGTAATTATTTAGTTTTTAATGTTAAAAACTAAATCCATTAGCCATTTTATTTACTTTATCTGTCATTTATTTATTTATGTGATGTATGAAATGCATGGAATAGATAATTGTTAATTAATTATTATTCATGCATTGGATCCATGATATTTATTTAAATAACTTGATTTATATTAATTAAATTAAGAAAATCAATTGGACTTGATTACTAATTAATTAGAGGGCACTTGAGGGGAAATGAAAAATTATTTTTAAATGTGTGCCTCAAATTAAATATTAGTGAATAATTTAAAGTCCAAATATTTTCTAAATTTAATTGTATTAAAATGAAGGTGTTTTGTATGTATCATATTATGTATGTGAATAAATGAAAAATCCTAATTATGAATGATTAAAAATTGAGTGGGAGCGGGGATTTTTATACATTACCCCATGGCCTTCGTTATTATAACCATTGTAATTAGATCATAAAAAATAAGGCCCCACTCATGATTTGAAGAGTCTGAGATTACAAGAATGGTTGTGTAATGACCCAAGTTTTATTCAACCCAGTGCGTCAATGATTACCTGAAAGTTGACCCGGTAACGGATCCGAAATGCAGAATCAAAAGATAAACTAAGGTCTCTAGAGATATAAATCATCCCTAAGACACCAATATGACCTTCCATGAAGTCACAGAACTTAAAGGGAGGGAAAGAGTAAACGAGAGTCAAAATAGGCAAAATTCGTTAGTCAAAGGGCAAAATGGTTAATTTACAAATAAGAAGGGAAATTTGACTCCATGCTAGTATAATAAGGTCCATACAACCTAAAATAATCATTTCACAGCATTCCAAGAGGTTCTAAGGACTTTGGCCAAGAATCCCACAAGACGCCCATTCTCGGTTTGAACAAAATCTGACACTATGTCACTAAAATATGAATAACTCCCACTATAATTTGAATCTAAGAATGACATTGGTACCATTAGAAAGCTAACTCAAAATCCTTGAGTTTAGGCTTAAGAATCACTCCATTTGGATTAGAAATCAAGAAGTTATAACCATTTGAAGTCGGAACAAGGGTACTAAACAAAATCTGGAAGGCTGGTGTGTGTGAGCTATTTAGGTTGACTGAAATTTCATTTCAGTGGACCGAAATGAACAGAAAATTTCCCAAAAACTGATTTTTGAGGGAATGTCACTTCAGTAGGCCGAAATAAGCATCGGTAGACCGAAATGAACCTAAACAATGATTTTGGCTACTGGAATGTGTGTTTTATTGTGCAATTGATTTCCCAAAAGCCATCGGTCAACCGAAATGACATTTTGGTCCGCTGAAATGACCCAAGAAGGTACTGAAACACCTGCTATATGCCAAAATTGTTGAGTTTTAACCCAAGCCTCAAATCCCATCATGAATTGGTTCAAAAACAAAGGTTAAAAGCTAATTTTCAAGAGGATAAGAGTATATGAACATGCCAATAAACCTAATATGAATATTTGAATGTAATATAATGGCTTGCGGCCTCATACATGTCAATTACAAGAATTTCATATGTCAAACCTCCAAAGTTGATCAAAATACACTTTTAAAGCAAAATATAGTACCAAGTGAGCACAAGTACAAATGTAAACATGCTAGGCCCTTAGCCTCATTACACACATATCTATAGAGTATCAAAAGGTGCACTTAAGTGCACATTACATAGTTTGAACAATAAATACATGTTTTGACATAATAACCAAAATGAAGCATGATATGCTAACAAGTGCATATTTTAATATAACAAAAATACTCCAAGTAGTCAAGCAAGCCTAAGAGTGATGTGCATCCCACAATAATGCTTCTTTATCTGAAAAACAACCCGGTAACTTTGGGGTGAGTAAACAAGTTTACTCGTAGGGAATGAGCATGCATAAGTTTAACTTAATACGACTTGTAATTCAATACAATTTAATCCAAAGTGTTTAACCGACATTGAAACTTCCAACACAACGAAACAAGGTACAAACTCACAAGGTTATCAACTTGGAATTTAAATGCGAAATCAAACCAAAGTGGATACTTGGATATTGCCTGGATTAAAACGGTACTCCTGGGATCACTTTAGGGCTATTAACCCATGGGTACCTTCCCTAGTGCGCACTATAGTGTAGGGAACTCTCTATCTCCCGTACTCGAACCAAGTCCTAGCCAAGTCAAGTTCTTGATAATATCCCAAGTTTCCAAAATCAACAAGTTGAGCAACAAGTTATGATATATGTTACAAACACAAAAGCTCCATGAAATAAATGACTAAATCATTAGAATATTGAAATAGAAATTAATTAAACTAATTAATTAACTTTTCTCTAGATTTCAAGAGTTATTCAAATAATCCCAAATGAATATATAATAAGAACTAAGTCATGACCATGCCATATATCAAGTCTAAAATAGAATACAAGCATGGTACAATTAAGTAGAATTTAAATTAATTAATTCTCTAGATTTAAAAACTCATTTAAATCATACCAAATCAATATACAACAAAGATTAAGTCATGGTCATGTCATATACCAAGTCTAAAGTGTTATATGTAATCTACTATTAATCATGATTTCTCAAATTAGTAAGATTCATGCATACAACTTTAACATCACTACAAAAGCAATTTATTCACTTAGATAATAAACTAGAACACCCCCTACCTCAATAGAGAATTGAATCTCTATAATCCAAAGCAACCAAGCTTAAAATGGAAAATCAAACTAGGGTTTTGTAGAGGAGAGTGAGAGGAAGCTAAAGTATTCCAAGCTCAAAGGTCTAAGGTGAGTGGAAGGAGGCCAAAAATGAAGTCAAAGCTTTAAGTCAAGCTTTTCCTTCAATGGAGGCTAGGTTAGGGTTTGAGAGTAAAGTGGTGAGGAAGATACAATAAAGTGAGGTGAGTGGAGGATTTAGCATTCCTCCACCCACTATGTGCTCTTACACTACCTCACACGCACACACACACAATGCAAGACCAAATATGAAGCCTACACTTGTCACTAATCCATGGCTCCTTCCTAGGCTTAATCCTAAGTCTACACTTGTTAACCATCCAGGCTAACAAGTACTCCAATCCTAGGCCAACAAATGGGTGAATCTCCACCCTCCACGTGTCAAGAGATTGAGCTTCCAAGCTACTCCACCCTAATACCAACCAGTGGCTCCATGAGAGTGTGACACTTGTCACACTTTTCAAAAATTACAAAAGGTCCTTTTCCAAAATATCTTCTAAATTAAATTACAAAATGATCCCTAAGAGGAAAAGTAATTACTTTACGTAATTACACTAAAACCCAAAAAGTCAAGAATATTTCCAATAAGTTATGCATCCATGTCCTTTACAAGAAAAGTAAACATCTAGCATGCTTTTCTACAAAAGTAAAAATGTAAATATCATGGATGCATACAAAGCTGGAATCAAATCTGAACACAAAAAGTGCGGTTATGCAAGGAAAAAAGATAAATGGGAAAAGACGAAATAGGGAAAAAGATAAATTAGGAAAAAGACGAAAAAAGAAATTACCAAAAAAAGAAAGGAATGAAAATGTTTGGGTCATTACAACCTACCCTACTTAAAAAGATTTCATCCCCGAAATTGAGTCGTACCTGAAAGAGAGAACAAATAGGGATGCCGAGAGCGAACCTCCTACTCGAGCTCCCAGGTAGTATCCTTAACGCCGTGGTGTCTGCACATGACCTTAACCAATGGGATGGTCTTGGCTTGTAAGACCTGTTCCTATGAATCAAGAATCTGGATCGGTCCTCCCTTGTAGGTCACGTCCTCATCAACAACCACATTAGTCCACCGTATAACATGCGATGGATCCGGTTCTTACTTCCGCAGCATAGAAACATGAAAGACGTTGTGAACCCTATCCAAGTTTAGCGGCAATGCCAAACGATAAGCAACTTCACCGACGCGCTCCAATATCTCAAATGGTCTAATGAACCTAGGAGACAACTTGCCCGTCTGCCGAAATCTTAGACCTTGCGTGGAGAAATCTTAAGAAAGACATGGTCCATAACCTCAAAAGACAAGGATCGTCTCCTCCTATCAGCGTAACTCTTTTATCTGTTCTGTGTGGTAGCCAACCGTTGCTGAATCAACTTGATTTTCTCTATAGTCTCAATGACAATGTTGGAACCCAAGGCAACGGTATCACCGACCTCAGTCCAACAAACTGGAAATCTACAAGGCTTGCCATATAACGCCTCAAAAGGTGCCATTCCAATACTAGTCTGGTAACTATTGTTGTAGGCAAACTCAACTAAAGGCAAGTAGTCCTCCCAACTACCCCTGAAATCTAAGATACAAGCCTGTAACATATCCTCCAATATCTGAATGGTGCGCTCTGACTGACCATCAGTCTGAGGATGGAATGCCATGCTAAAATGAAGCCCCGTATCAAGAGCCTCTCTGCTAAAAGTGAGACGTGAATAGTAGATCCCATTCGAAATAATAGATACCAAAATCCCGTGAAGCTTGACGATCTACCTCACATATAGTCCACTTAATCTCGCTACACTGTCTGACACTACCATGGGCAAGAAGTGAGCCGTCTTAGTCAACCTGATAACTATGACCCAAATGACATCATTCCCTACCTGAGACCTTGGAAGTCCCGTTATGAAATCCATAGTGATATGCTCCCATTTCCACTAAGCTACTGGTAATAGTTGCAAAAATCCTGTCGGTCGCTGATGCTCTTCTTCACTTGGCGACAAGTAAGGCATCGAGCCACAAACTGTGAGACATCCCGTTTCATACCCTGCCACCAAAACTGTCACCGCAGATTGTGATACATCTTCGTACCACCAGGATAAACTGCGAGCCAAGAATGGTGAAAATCTTGAAGAACGTCTTCACGACTAGACAAAGGAACAAACATCATCCCCTTGTACCTGAGACCACCATCTGAATGTAAGGTCCAACCCTCTACATTCTCGTCGCCTGAAATCCGAACATGGATGGCCTGCATCTCCCCATCCTCCAATTGTGCCTCAATAACTCTGCTAGCAAGTGCCGGTTGAGCCACAAGGCTAAACAAAATAGCCGTTGAGACATCCTCATAAGACTATAAACCAAGATCTGCAAGCTCTTCTAGCATCTTCCATCTGTGAATGGAAATGCTAGCAAGAGTCCCCTGTGACTTCCTGCTCAATGCATCGGCCACTACATTGGCCCTACCCGGATGGTACTGTAACTCAAAGTCATAGTCCTCCATGAACTCAACCCATCTGTGCTGTCTCAAGTTTAAATCCTTCTGAGAGAAGAGATACTTGAGACTCTTGTGATCGGAGAAAATCTCAAACTTCTCCCCGTACAAATAATGTCACCACTCTTTCAGGGCAAAAATAATTGCTGCCAACTCTAAATCACGTGTCGGTTAGTTCAACTCGTGAGTCTTCAACTGTCGAGAACCATAAGCAACTACCCACTCTGTCTGCATCAAAATGCAACCCAAACCTTCCCGCGAAGCATCACAAAAGATCACGTAACCCAAATCACGTTTAGAAATGATCAAAACTGGGGTCGATGTCAACCTGACCTTTAACTCTTGAAAAGCAAACTCACAGGCCTAGTTCCATATGAACTTAACCCCCTTGTGGGTAAGTCGAGTCATAGGTGCCGCTAAACAAGAGAAATCCCAAACAAATCTTCGGTAGTAGCCAACCAGGCCAAGAAAACTCTGAATCTCAAACACTATCTTCGGATGCTCCCATTCCATCACAGACTCAATCTTTAACGGATCCACTGCAACACCACCCCCTGATACAACATGTCCAAGGAACTTCACTTCCGGTAGCCAAAATTCGCATTTCTCGAACTTGGCGTATAACTTATTATCCCTAAGGATCTGTAACACTGTCCTCAAATGATATTCATGCTCCTCCACTGAAGCTGAGTATACGAGAATGTCATCAACAAAGACCATACTGAACTTTTCAAGATAGTCACTGAATACATGGTTCATCAAATCCATGAAAGCTGCTGGAGCATTGGTCAAACCAAACGGCATCACCAGAAACTCATAATGGCCATACCGTATATGGAAAACGGTCTTGGATTTATCCTCATCCTTAACCCTTAACTGATAGTAACCTGATCTCAAATCAATCTTTGAAAAACAAGTGGCCTCTTTTAATCGATCAAATAAGTCATTAATCCTAGGCAAATGATACATGTTCTTGATCGTAACATGGTTCAGCTTGCGATAATCGATGTAAAGTCTTAAGGACCCATCCTTTTTCTTCGTAAAAAGAACCGGTGCTCCCCAGGGTGAATCACTAGGATGAGTAAAGCCCTTAACTTTCAAATCATCCAATTGAGCTTTTAACTCGTCAAGTTCTGTCGGAGCCATGCGATACGGTGCCATATAGATAGGTGCAGTATAGGGAATGACATCAATGGAAAAGACCACCTCCCGAAGAGGAGGAAGCTCCGTCAATTCCTCCGGTAAGACATCCAGAAACTCGTCAGCTAACTGGCTAGCTAAGTAGGACTTGTGGCGACTCTAGTCACCGATACTGAAAATCACCATCGAGTGGGAATCACTTAGATCTCCCACGAAGTGAAAACAATCTCCCGTAGGAGTGCAAATAGACACTCGCCCGAGGAAGCAATCGACTGTGGCACGAAAGAAAGACAGCCAGTCCATCTCGAGAATGACGTCAAAGCCCGTCATGTTAAAAATGATGAAATCAAACTCTAAAGTTTGCCCAGCTATCTCGATAGCACAACCTTAACAAACATGGTCCAAAGATACTAGACCCTCAATTGGTGTGTTAACACAAAAGAAACCATCCCGCTGCGTAACCTCCAGACCCAGAGAATGTGCAAATGAAGCAGATATGAATGAATATGATGCACTCGTGTCAACAAGAACTCTAGCCCAAGAATTGAAGACTAGAAAGATACCTCAAACTGTAGAAGTCCCAGTAGAGGTATCAGCCTGTGCCAGTGCATAAGCTCATCCCTCAGCCCCAGACTACTGTGAATTACCCTACTGAGCTGACTGATGCCCAGAAGTAGCAGGCGTAGGGTTTCTACTTGGATATAAACTGACTGGTGCAGCTGGTTGTAGTGCTTGAGGCACCCTGAAACCTGACTGTACAACTGCTGACTGTACCGGTATGGCCTAGGAACCTATGCCACCCTGTGCCCTGCTCCGTGAATGAGGGTAATCCTTCCTTTTATGACCGGGCTGCTTACAGTAGTTACAAGTTCCCTGAAACCCTTCATCGAAACTGTAGGCTTACTAGCCTGTGATTGACTGCCTGTGGCTGAAGCTGTGGGCAGCGAGGCTTGATATGCCCCGGCTGCTGACAGTAGTGACAAATCACTCCCCTGGCTGACCCCGAAGATACTAGAACTGCAGATGCAGACTGAGCCTGCTGTGACTATCCTTGAGTACGTGAACTGTCCCCAGCCTTAGCCTTCTTCCACTGACCCCCAATGGATACTGATGGAGACTCTTTATGAGACTACTTATACGAACCCTTGATCCTGTGCTGGTCGCGGTCCTCTGCCTCAACCATCATAGCCCTCTGGACCATCTCTCTGTAGGTCCTCAAATCCAACGCTGAAATTCGTGGCCTAATATCAAGATGTAACCCATCTTGAAACTTCCTTGCTCTGAGCTCATCGGTAGCTACCATCTCTGATGCATAACGGGAAAGAGAAATGAAGTGTGTCTCATACTCAATGGCACTCATCATGCCCTGATAGAGACCTGTAAACTGCACTTTCATATCCTACCTCATAGCCCTCAGAAAGAAGCGATCGAAGAACAACGTCCTGAACTCCTCCCAAGTCATCACCTCCACATCGTGGATATTGGTTATAGACTTCTACCAAATACCGGCATCTCCTATGAACATAGAAGCTACCAAGAAGATCCTCAATCGGTCTGTAGGTACTGCCATGCTATCGAGCTTGCGTACAATGAGATCAAACCATGCCTCTGAAGCAAGTGGATCCATACTTCCTGCAAACTAGTCAATTTTAACCCGCTGTAACTTCATGAAGTAGTCCAATGCCTCATTACCAACTGGTGCCAGTGCTGGTGCCAGTACCGGAATCTATATCCCTGCAATATGCTAACGAAACATCTGTTGGATAGACTTTGACATCCCCAGAGCCACTCCCTGTGCAATTTGCTCCTCATAAGTCGGCGCTCATGGTGGATTAGGATCCACACCACGAGGTCGAGTCTTGGGTCTCCCTGGACCCCGTGTGAGCTTGGTGTCTGCAACCTGTTCCTCATTCGCAAATACTCGATGTGGATTAGCATCCATACCCCAAGCTGGAGCCCTGACCCTACTAGAAAAATCCCTAACAAGCTCTGTGTCCTTAACCTTCTTATCCACTCCGACATAACGAGAAGACTCTCTGCGAGTCAAAACCATGATGCTAAACGCACGAAAGGAAAAAGGTCAACAATAACACAAGTTATTATGACCAAATGCAATTCACACTATGAATGCACGAAACAAGGAGTATGTCAATGTATGCAACATACCCTCATGCTAAAGCAGATAAGCGTACAACACGTTAAAACAGATACTGAAAACTTCTAGGTACTCAAGCATGTAAGTACATAGACATGTTATCAAACCAAGTATGTAAACAGGTTATAATACAAAAACATGTTAACAAGTAGCATATAAATATATCAAAGCAAATCAATAAAAGCATGATATGCACCTAAAACCCATTGTCCAAGGTTTCTGAACCTAGGCACTCTGATACCACTTGTAACGACCCAAGTTTTATTCAACCCGGTGCGTTAGTGATGACCCGAAAGTTGACCTGGTAACGGATCTGAAATGCGGAAGTGAATGATAAACCAAGGTCTCCAGAGATATAAAATCATCCCTAAGACACCAATATGACCTTCGATGAAGTCACAGAACTTAAAGGGAGCGAAAGAGTAAACGAGAGTCAAAACGGGCAAAATCGGTCAGTCAAAGGGCAAAATGGTCAATTTACAAATAAGAAGGGAAATTTGACTCCACGCAAGTCAAATGAGATCTATACAACCTAAACTAATCATTTCACAACATTCCAAGAGGTTCTAAGGACTTTGGCCAAGAATCTCACAAGACGCCCATTCCCGGTTTGAACAAAATCTGACACTGTGACACTAAAACATGAATAACTTGCATTATGATTTGAATTTGAGAATGGAATTGGTACCATTGGAAAGCTAACTCAAAATCCGTGAGTTTAGGCTCAAGAATCACCCCATTTGGATTATAAATGAAGAAGTTATGACCATTTGAAGTTGGAACAAGAGTGCTGAAACAAAATCTGGAAGGCTATAGTGTGTGAGCCATTTAGGTCGACTGAAATGGAATTTTAGTCAACCGAAATGTACAGAAAATTTCGCAAAAACTGATTTTTGAGGGAAGGACACTTCGGTAGGCCGAAATAAGGCATCAGTAGACCGAAATGAACCTAAATAGTGATTTTGGTTACTAGAATGTTTGTTTTACTGTGCAATTGATTTCCAAAAGCCATCGGTTGACTGAAATGGCATTTCGGTCGGCTGAAATGACCCGAGAAGGTACTGAAACACCTGTTATATGCCAAAATTATTGAGGTTTAACCCAAGCCTCAAATCCCATCATGAATTGGTTTAAAAACAAAGGTTAAAAGCTGATTTTCAAGAGGATAAGAGTATATGAACATGCCAACAAACCCAATATGAATATTTGAATATAATACAATGGCTTGTGGCCTCATACATGTCAATTACAAGAATTTAATGTGCCAAACCTCCAAAGTTGATCAAAATACACTTTGAAAGCAAAATATAGTACCAAGTGAGCATAAGTACAAATGTAAACATGCTAAGCCCTTGGCCTCATTACACATATATCTATAGAGTATCAAAAGGTGCACTTAAGTGCACATTACATAGTTTAAACAATAAATACATGTTTTGACATAATAACCAAAATGAAGCATGATATGCTAACAAATGCATATTTTAATATAACAAAAATACTCCAAGTAGTGAAGCAAGCCTAAGAGTGTTGTGCATCTCACAATAATGCTTCTTTACCTGAAAAACAACTCGGTAACTTTGGGGTGAGTAAACAAGTTTACTCGTAAGGAATGAGCATGCATTAGCTTAACTTAATGCAATTTGCAATTAAATATAATTTAATCCAAAGTGTTTAATCGACATTGAAACTTCCAACACAACGAAACAAGATTCAAACTCATAAGGTTATCAACTTGGAATTTAAATGCGAAATCAAACCAAAGTGGATTCTGAGATATTGCCCGGATTAAAATCGTACTCTTGGGATCATTTTAGGGCTATCAACCCATGGGTACCTTCCCCTAGTGCGCACTATAGTGTAGGGAGCTCTCTATCTCCCGTACTCGAACCAAGTCCTAGCCAAGTCAAGTTCTTGGTAATATCTCAAGTTTCCAAAATCAACAAGTTAAGTAACAAGTCATGATATATGTTATAAACACAAAAGCTCAATGAAATAAATGACTAAATTATTAGAACATTGAAATAGAAATTATTTAAACTAATTAATTTGTTTCTCTAAATTTCAAGAGTTATTTAAATAATTCCAAATGAATATATAACAAGAACTAAGTCGTGGCTATACCATATATCAAGTTTAAAATGGAATACAAGCATGGTATAATTAACTATAATTTAAATCAATTTAAATTAATTAATTCTCTAGATTTAAAAGTTGATTTAAATCATGCCAAATCAATATACAACAAAGATCAAGTCATGGCCATGTCATCTACCAAGTCTAAAGTGTGTTATATGTAATTTACTATTAATCATAATTTGTCAAATTAGTAAGAGTCATGGATATAACTTGAACATCACTACAAAAGCAATTTATTCACTTAGATAATAAAGTAGAACACCCCTACCTCAATAGAGAATTGAATCTCTATAATCCAAAGCAACCAAGCTTAAAATGGAAAATCAAACTAGGGTTTTGCAGAGGAGAGTGAGAGAAAGCTAAAGTATTCAAAGGTCTAAGGTGAGTGGAAGGAGGCCAAAACTGAATTCAAAGCTCTAAGTCAAGGTTTTCCTTCAATGGAGGCTAGGTTAGGGTTTGAGAGTAAAGTGGTAAGGAAGATATAATAAAGTGAGGTGAGTGGAGGATTTAGCATTCTCCCACTCACTATGTGCTCTTACACTACCTCTCTCACACACACACAATGCAAGTTCAAATATGAAGCCTACACTTGTCATTAATCCATGGCTCCTTCCTTGGCTTAATCCTAAGCCTACACTTATCAACCATCCAAGCAAACAAGTGCTCCAATCCTAAGCTAACAAATGGGTGAATCTCCACCCCCCATGTGTCAAGAGTTTAAGCTTCCAAGCTACTCCACCCCAATGCCAACAAGTGGCTCCATGAGAGTGTGACACTTGTCACACTTTTCAAAAATTACAAAATGGTCATTTTCCAAAATATCTTCCAAATTAAATTACAAAATGGTCCCTAAGACGAAAAATAATTACTTTACATAATTACACTAAAACCCCAAAAGTCAAGAATATTTCCAAGAAGTTATGCATCTACGCCCTTTACAAGAAAAGTAAACATCTAGCATGCTTTTCTACAAAAGTAAAAATGTAGATATCATGGAAATTAAATATCATGGATACATGCAAAGCCAAAATCAAATCTGAGCACAAAAAGTGAGGTTATACAAGGAAAAAAGATAAACGGGAAAAAGACCAAATAGGAAAAAAGACCAAATAGGAAAAAGGCAAAAAAAGAAATTACCGAAAAAAAGAAAGGAAGGAAAATGACCAGGTCATTACAGGTTGTCTTATGAAAATAAAAATATTAAATGTTCATTGTAATTAGATCTTTAAAAATAAGGCTCTACGCATGATTTAAATAGTCTAAATTATAATGACAAGATATTTAATGTTTTATTTTTCGTTGGAACATTAATAACGTTATACACTCAATTTAAAATCAATAGTGTTTAGCTCCCCAATGGAGTGGTCTATACTAGGTGATTTTAGAAAGGGTAAACATAATTGGGGATCATTTCATATATAGACAATGCATTGTCTTAAGAGATATGGAAATGATTGGATTTGCCCGCCAATAGCAATAATGAACTTCGCCAACCGAATAAGTTATTGGCGTATTGGTTATCCGATTTTTCATGTACAGCGGTTAAGGGACCCATAGATATTTTAATGGAAGTGCTCACCTAATAGCAAATAAAGCTCAACAATAGTAATAATGAACTCCTCCATCAGGATAAGTTATTAACGTATTGATTGTGTGATTTATTATGCTACGAAGTTGAGGGACCCACATTAATTAAAAGGGATTGTTCACTAATAGTAATAATGAACTCTTATTCTATTGAGATTTACTACCTCTGTCCCAAAATGGATGTCACAAAAAGCGACATCCTTTTTGGGATAGAGGGAGTATTATATTATGTGGTTGACAAACTTATTTTAATTTTAAATATACATGATAGTATTAATAATTCATCTTACTTATTGTATTAATGAATTTATATTCAAATTTTATGTCTAATCTATTTAATCCACTTGTAATCATATTTAATGCAATTGGATCTCATTTATACGGACTGGAAAAAAAAATTTAGATATTTTGCTCACAACGTAAGGGTACAAAATGTATTTACTATTCTTATACCTAATCCTTTTACTTTAAGATCCCCAAGAGAATATTAATACTTTTATAAGTGAAATAAGGCAAATGATATGGCTCAGTGCAACATTCTAGAGTTTATCTCGAATACGCTCTAAACCTAACATTTATATTATTTTATTTTCTTCAAGCATCATGTTAAATCTCAATGAGATGTTTTGGTGAGATTAGATAAAGCTATGCCTAAGTACTATGTCAGACTTGAATACCATCAAGATAGCCTAAGGAACTCCAGTAAGAGATCATATTTTGGAAATGATTGTTTATTATTGAAAATTAACTGGAAGTCAATGGGCTGACTTGGGTGGTAAATTTCAAGTTGACATTATTATTGCCTTGTTACCAAACTCGTTCGACTCTTTTAGAGTGAACTAAATAAGGAACCAGTTTGAGTTCACATTCACTGATATTCTTATAGAGTTAGTAACATATGAAGCGATAATCAAAAGTACGGGCGTTACTATCAATCTAACCTAGTTTATACCATTTTTTTCTAGGCCGAAGTAGAAGGGCAAGGAAAAGAAGAAGGATGACAATAGGACTAGGCCAGCACAAAACATGGGGATCCAAAAGGTTAAAGGGAATAAGGCAGTGAATATTGAGGGTAAAGGAAAATGTTTCTTTTGTGGCTAACTAAGACATTAAAGGACGAACTGTCTAAGCAACGACGTGGCATAGGAAAATGTATATTTAATCATTGAGCCATTTTATGTGGTTGTATCTATTAATTCCTGTTGGATAGATTCTGGAGCCACTAAATATGTTTATAATTCTTTGCTAGGATTTCAGGAATTCAGAAGCCTCAATGATATGGATATATATTTGTCTTTTGACTTGATGTCAAGGTTGTAGCTAAGTCAGTGGGAGTATTACACATGAAATTAGAGAGTATAAGGATATTAGTATTAGAGAATTATCTTTGTGCACAGATGTTAGATGTAATCTCATTCTTGTTTTACTTTTGGTTTATAAAAACTGTGCTGTTACTTTTGGTAAAACTACTTTCATAATATTGAATAGATGTGTGATTGCTTCTGGTACATTGAAAGATGGTTAATATACTATAACCACTAGCTCTTAATATTTGCATGATGTAGAAACTAATGTTGCATCTTCTAGATTGAATGTTAAGAGAATATTTGTTACTTTTGACTCATTGTATTTTTAGTGTATATTATTGGGTTAGAATTAGTCAAAATGAGATTCAAAGATTGGTCGAAGAAGGTTTATTACCTAGTAAGGCAAGGAGCTTAAACCAACTTGTGAATCCTATATTAAATGATAGATAACCCTAAGGGCTTTATCAACCAAATGAAATAGATATAAAAAACAATTGGAGTCGGTACACACTGACATGTGTAGTCTTATGAACATCCAAGCAAGATTACTAACGTTTTGGATACATTTACCTGAAGTGACATAAGTATTAAACTTTTGGTATATTCCGAGGGTGTCAAGATTGATGTGGAGCACAGATTAGGTAAACTTATCAAAACACTTCGATCTGATCATGGATGTGAGTATTTTTTGGGATAGTACAAAGACGATATGGTCAATGAGGGT
This sequence comes from Cornus florida, assembly GCF_030987335.1. NCBI lineage: Eukaryota > Viridiplantae > Streptophyta > Magnoliopsida > Cornales > Cornaceae > Cornus > Cornus florida. The sequence continues at coordinate 74,813,324 of NW_026775573.1, read as the reverse complement.
GTTGTGTACCAGTTTTCTGCAATTGACGCTCAATGAATTGAGGTGTCAAATAGGAATAACATAATTCTACTTAACATTGTTAGATCTATGATCAGTTATGCTACATTATCTCTTTCATTTTAGAGTTTAGCCTTAACAATATCGATGCACATTATGAACTGCATTCCATCTTAGTCTATCTCAAGGATACCTTTTGAGCTGTGTTTTTGACTAAATCTTAGTTTGAATCATATGCACATATAGGATAGTCTTGCACATGTGCACTTGATATGGATAAGTAAGTTAGAAGTAGATTATAGACATGCTTGATTTGATGGCTATTCTAAAGGTACTAGGATGGATTATTTTATGATCTCAATAATAAAATTTGATTATTAACACTCACTATTTATCTATAAGAGGATCATATTATGAATCGCATACTTAGTAGCATAATAGTGTTAGAGGAGATGGTAGGAGTACCGATTGTACCACATATGAACACACTTATTATAAGATTAAGAATTATATATGAATTCCCATTGATGCATTAGCATCATCTAGTATACAAATTCCTGCATCGGTACATTGTTATAGTAGGAGGATTATCATCCAATCCGATAGAATCATGTTCTTAGGTAAGACTTTTATGGACATCCTTGTTAAACATAAGTTAGACCCAGTAAGTTACACGGAAGCATGAAATCAGTCGGAATTTATGTATTCTAATAAAATCTGGGATCTTGTAGAACTTTCTAGTAGGGTGATACCTATGGAATGCAAGTTAATCTACAAGAGGATACTAGAAGATTTCTTAGTGAATGAACCATATGTGTACAGGGTAATGTCATTATTTTTCTATTTCTATATATTGATGACATCTTACTCATTTATAATGACGTGGAAGTTTTGTCATCATTAAAAAGGTAGTTGTTCAATTACTTTGGAATGAAGGATTTTCAAGATGTAAGCTATATTCCTAGGATCAAGCTTTTGCAAGATCGGATTAAAAGGAAAATCGGCTTATCTTAACAATCCTACATTAACAAAGTTTTGACCAGGTTTCCTACGAAAAACACAAAGAATGAGTTCTTACTTTATTGACATGGATTACTCTCTCTAGTAAGTAGTTTTCCAAGACTAGCAGAGGGGATTGAGCAAATGAGAATGGAATAATATGCTTCGGCATGTGGGATTCTTATATATGCCATGGTTTATACCAAATAGGACATCTGCTACATATTGTAGGGATAGTCAGTACATATCAGTCCAATCCTGGACTTGATAGTTGGTCTGTTGTGAAAAATATCATAAAGTACCTTAGCAGAACCAATGATCTCATTCTCATTTATGGATGTGATGATATGGTTCTAGTCAAGTATGCTGATTCTGATTTTAAATTAAATGTAGATACTATGAGGTCCATGACTTATGTATGTTCACTCAGTGGAAGAGAAATCAGTTGGAATAGTGTTAAGTAGATTTAGATTGTTGACTCAAACTTGAAGGTGGAGTACATTGCAGCCTTAAAGGTAGCAAAGGAAAAATTTGGTTTGATCTCACTGATTTAAAGGTTGTAGAGCGTACTAGCCTTGCTATTAAGCTAAATTGCGACAATAGTGCAGAAGTAGCCTAAACCAATGACCCAAGATTCTATAGAGGAACAAGGTACATTGAGAGGAACTATCATGTCCTATATGATATTGTTTGGCAAGAAAATATACTCGTGGTTAAGAATATTGCATCAGAACACAACTTTGTTGATTCATTTACAAAGGTGTCATCGATCAATAGTTTTGATAGTCACCTGGATAACATAGGAATTAGATGCGATTCGAATTGGCTATGAGGGTAAGTGGGAGTTGATGGGATTTGTATGCCCTGGCATAGCGAATTCCTATTTGAACTAAAGTGACATATGTTCCTAACATATCTGAAATATTTATGCTTTATACAATTGGAGAATTCAATGTAATATGTTACGATTCATTATGGAATTGATAGTGTCCACTTGATTACAAGAGATATTTATATATATATGTGATGACGATCAATACATGAATATAAATAGTAATCATAAATAGTTCATAGTCGGTAATTATGGATGGACTCATTATTAACTAATACTTGAACTAGATTTGCGTTAGGTTGAGATATATTGCGAGAGCCGTCGTATGCAATTGCTTATAGGGCTGCAAATAAGCCGAGCCGAGCCGAGCTTGTGTTTGCTCAGGCTCGGATCATTTATTTATGGGGTCAACTCAGGCTCGGGCTCAGTTCGTGACGAGCTCAAAAAATTGAGCACAGGCTTGGGCTCGTTTAAATTTTAAAAGCTCGGGCTTGGCTTGGCTTGAGCTTGTTAATTTTTTTTTTTTTTTAAATTACTTCTCAAAATTAATTAGTATTCGACAAAAAAATAAATAAATAAATAAATTTTCGGAAGGTAAACACTACCTGTTTTATAAGAACAACTGAGCAGGTCTGAATTTACAACACTTAGTGGGAAAAAAAAAAACTTACAAGAATTAAAGTAAGGTGATGCCTAATAATACAAAATCGCAGTTGTCCAGATTCATGGAATTAAAGTGAAAGTAAAGTTTTGCCAAAAAATTAACTAATGCAGTACCTGTGACGGCCCAAGTTTTGTAAACCCAGTGCGTCAGTGATGACCAAAAGATGACCCGATAACGGATCCAAAATGCGGAAGCGAAAGGTGAAACAACGGTCTCTAGAGATATAATGCGTCTCTAAGACGCCAATGTGACCCTCAATGAGGTCATGGAACCCAAAGGAAAACGGACAAAAAAGAACCTAGGGACAAAATGGTCATTTTCCAAAAAAGTGGATTCAAGTTCTATCGAGCACACCACTGAGAAGACAATGAAAAACTAATCATGATGGACTCAAGAATTTCATTATTCGGATTCCGGACGAAGGAGAAACGACAAAACAAAGAAAAACGAGCAATAAAGCTAAAAGGGGTAAACTGGTAATTATCCAGAAATATTTGGGTGTAAGCAAGCACACCGTTGGATAGAAAATGAAAAATTAATCAATTTCAAAAAAAAATTCACTTGATTTGGAGTTCGGATGAGGGAGAAAGGTCAAAAACAAAATCGACGTCGCAGCGGCCCGACGAAGGCCGTGACAGTTACAGTGCCGTCAACCCACTACTACTGCAACTGAGAGTAAAAATGGGCATCTAAACGGACTTTTCTGAAAAAACTCAAAGAAGAAACCCCCCCTAAAAACTCAAAGTTTCCTACCCCGATCACTGACGGAAACAAAAAAAATGCATTGTAAAATACCTAGAACGCCCCGAAGAAAATCTGGTCAAGGGGGTAAAAATTTCTCCGAGCTGCTGCCCAAAGAAAAGAAATAGGCCTTCAAGAGGTTTTTAAATTGCCTAAATTGAAAATGCCATCTTAAAATACACCCATAAGACCCCCAGAAGTTTCGGATCGGTCGTCACACTTTTCAAAAAAAAGTCGATGAATAGTACTAAGTATATTTGCACTAAAAATCTGCAAAACTTGGCAGCAAGGATTTTCTGGACAAATATGGAATTTTGAGGGCCAATATGGTATTTTCTGGAAAAACACAAAGAAGAAACCCCCCTCAAAATTGAGTTTTCTATGTGACTCGCTAGGAAAAATGAAAAAAATGCATTTTAAAATACCCAAAATGCCCCTGGAACAGAATAGGATAAAACTCCCTAAAAATGCTACTTAGAGTTTTTGTTTCATCAAGGATGGTGTTATTTGCCAAAGTGAGTATGCAAGTGCATGCAATATGATAAAATAGATGTACCAATATGGCCTAAAGCCTCTTTACATTCCATTAACACGTTTTAGCATACAAAGCCTCCATAGTTGATAAAAATACATTTTTAAGCAAAATATGGCACCAATTGAATACAAGTGAAATATAAACTTGCTTGGCCCTTGGCCTCATGTCCTACATGTCAAATGCATTAAAAGGAGTGTACTTATGTACACTTTACATACATAGAATCAAAGAATACAAGTTTGATACATAAAGCTACCAAACGATCCAAGGCAATGAAATCTTCAAGTCTTGAGTCCTGTACCTGAAATATACCCCAATAACGTAGGGGTGAGTAACATAAAGCTACTCATAGGAGATGAGCATGCATCGACCTAGCCTTTTATAGTTTTATCACCTTAGGGTGAAACATGTTAAAGGAGCTCATGCCACCGAATCAAGTGATCATCCTAAGCTACCTAGATCATTTCTAGCATAGTCACATTGTTCATGCAATTCAAACAATATGGAAACATGTTATACATAGCAACAAGATATAGATTCTCAAAGTCTTTAACTTGAAATCTAAGATACGAAAACAACAAGAGTGGGTCATGCCACCTAACGTCTATGTTCAAAGTGAATCTATAGGATCATTCCTAAACTACATTCGAACATCAAAACACAAATTATAATATCGATGCAATTTAAGCAACATTGGAACTTCCAATACAACACTTAAAGCATGATTTCTCAAAGTTAACATCTTGCAACTTAAAATGGGAAATCAAATAAAGAACAACAAGTTACGATAACATCTAGTTATCAACTTGAAATGAAATACGAAATCAAACAAAGTGGATACTCGGACGTCACGCCGGATCAGACCGACAACATAGTTATTTTAAGGTTACTAGCCCATGGGTAACCTCCCTATGTGCACATTAGACTATATAGAGGGACAATCCCCTGTACTAGAACCAAGTCCTAGCCGTAGCCAAGAACGACATCCCTAAGTTTCCAAAATCAACAAATTGTGTAACAACATTTATATATCAACATGTATATACAAGATATCAACCATTTACTAAGCACAACCCAATTTTGGAAATATATACAATACATGCTCAAAGTCTACAACTACTATGACATGAAATATGTCAAATACAAAGTGTGCAATTCCTTACACATAGCAACAATATATTCAATAAGGAAAAACATATTCTCATGAATATAAAAGTAACAACTATGTTATCCAATACTCAAAAGTAATCAAGTGCACATACACCAAATCCAAAATCTATGATTTAAATATAAAAACAACTTCCAAAATGCAATTAAATCCATGGAGTAATAAAATAGAATTAACTTAGACATAAATAGTTAAATTCTCTAAATTCCAAGTTAATCCGAAATAACCTCAATTTAATATATATTGAAGGACATGTCATGGTCATCACATATATAACATCAAATGACAATTTAAGTGATTAAAGCACTTAAAACAAAATTAATCAAGCTAATTAATTAATTTCCTCTAGATTTTTAAACAATTCCAAATGCCCTCAATTTAATCTATGTTAGAGAACATGCCAAGGCCTATTTAAATACAACATTACAACTTGATTTCATGCTTGATACAACCATGTGAATTAAACTTTCACTAAAGATAAATATTAAATAAAAGTTGTAATTCTTAATCAAATGAGCCAAATTTAATATATGTTAACCAACAGATCCAAGCATAATTTCCTAGTATGTTACAATTCAATTCCAAGTCATACATATCCTTGAGCATTAAATCCTTTACAAAGAAATTAATTAAAATTAAATTCCAAGATTTATACAAAACATGCATACAAGTTGTATAAGCATATATAATCATCAATACAACACAAATCTAATTCTAAGACACCCCCTACCTCAATTTGAGATGAAAATCTCAAAAGCCATTAAAACAAAACGGCTCCGAATCTGACGAAACTCCTAGGTTTTGTCGGGGACAACACGATCTATATGAATCTCCAAGAAGCCCCATGAAAATACAAACTTGGCCTAAATCCCAAACTCAAAATTTGGTCAGAAATGGTTTCTAATAAGGGGTAATGGTAGAGCACGACGAGGCGAGCAACAAATGCAAAGGCTGAAGGATTTTCACTTAGGAAAAGTAGGTTAAAGGAGGAGAGAGAAGATGGCAGCTCCATGGGCATCCATGGCTGCCTTTGGTCGTGCAAGGAGAAGAGGAAGAAGAAGAAAATATGATTTTTCTTCTTTAAGGCACCTATTTATAGTAAATCGCAAAAAGTGCCCCGAAAGGGCCTTGCCGGGTCCGAAAAATTAGATTTTGAGCAAACGCGCTCAAACAAAAAAACTTCATGAGCGAAAAAGATTTAAAATGAGAAAATATGAACAACGGAAGAAATAGCGTCAAAAACCGAGTCCCGAGCAGAAAGTTATGCCCTGAACAAGTTCGGCGGCAACCGGGTCCAAACACTCTGAAACTGGAGAAAAATGACCAGAATGGAATTCTATGAATTTATGAGTCAACAAAAAGTGAAAATGAATCCCATACGAGGATTCAGGCTCCAGACGAGACATTTTGCAATAACTTTCGTTAATTGCACAATGGCCCCTACAAAATAGGTTAACTGCGAAACTGCCCCAGAATGAAAATATCTTCCAAAAGATATTTTCTTAGATGCCCCTGAAATAAAATATCTTCAAAATATAATATGAAAAACACCCTAAGAAATGAAATTAATTCCAAAGATTTATGCATCCATGCCCTTATGGGCACCAAGAGCAACTAGAGTACTTTCTTGCAAAAGTAAAGATACGTATTTCGTGGAAACCACTCACGATAAGGATACATGAAGTCAAAAACCAACTCCGAGCACAAGAAGTGAGGTTATGCCAAAAACTGACAAACGGGGATAAGACGAAATAGGGAAAATGATAGAATAAGGAAAAGACGAAATAGCGCATAGTGTCCAAAAACGAAAAATGCGAAAATGACTCGGTCCTCAAAGGAAGTTGTCAATTCACATGAAATAGTCTCAGAAGCCAATTCTGAGCACTCGAGATGACACTAAGCGACAAAAAACCATCCACAGAAAAGAAAAGACAACGCAAAAAATTTATCCGCAAAATTTGAGGAAAAAGGGAAAAGGAAGAAAATGACTGGGTCATTACAGTGCGTAATTGATGCGGACGACGTTGATAGCGAGGATAGAGGACGGAAACCGATGATGACAAGGATGGAGGGATAGCGGTACAGGCGACATTGGGATAATGGACGACGTCCATGGCAAAGACAGAGAACCGCGGCCGACGATGACAAGGACAGACGATGCGTTCAGATCTGAGAGAGAAAGTTATGGCGATTAAGTTGATTAGAGAGAGATAAAGAGTTACTTGTGTATATGGAAGGGTTGTCATCAGTGGACTGAGCCGGTGGAGCTGATTCGTGATTCGTAAGTGAGTTAGAGAGAGAGAGACTGACGATGGGATTTGTTGTGGAAAAGAGGCAGATCTGAATGGTGAAGTGTAGTTTTAGGGTTTTTGATATCTTACAAAATCAATGGATGAGATGGGTTCTAATTTAATGGGTGAGATGAAATCTTATTTGGGCTATGGTGGATTTTCTTTGGGCTAGTGAGTTATCATTCTTGGGCCATATTAATGAAAAATATGAGCTGGGCCAACCTTAAAAATAATATGGACTAAATATTTTAAATGTACAATAAAAACAAATGGGCCTGATATATATAATGGGCCTGATATATAGAACGAGCCTTAACGAGCCCATGTTCACGAACCTATGCGACCCGAGCCCAACGTTGCTCTGGCTCGACTCGTTTCGTAAATGAGCTTAGAAATTGGGCTTGAGCTCGGCTCGTTTGCTTAATGAATGAGCCCGAGCCGAGCCCTTAGTGAGCCAAGCCTGAGCTGTTCATGAACAGCTCGGTTCATTTGTAGCCTTAATTGCTTCCTATCATTGTCATGGCATTTGACTCTTAAGCATGAAAGAAGTATAGACTCTTTAATTAATTAGTAATTACTTTGATTTGTTCGGCGAAATCTTTATAATCCATAAACTGGCACTTTGGGTAATTATGTAATTAATAGTTAGAGGATTTATTTTCAATATTTGCACCATTGCTACTAGTATTTATTTTGTATTGATTATGGTTGAACACAAAGTAAATTCGAAGGCCTTCGTGTGTTTTAGACAAAATGATTTTCTATATATTTATTTATTTAAATTATTATTTTTGTCAAACAAATGTTTTATTGCGATTAAGCCGGAAATAATCAAAGGTACCAAAATAAATATATTAATTTAGTAGTCGGATTGATGACTTTATTTATCCGATAACTAATTATGCATAAAGGGGTCAAAATGCAACATTGATTTAGAGGTTATTTATTATTTAATTGGAGTTCAATTAATTGTTTTTGGTGGAGTAGAAATTTTTTTTTGAATTAATTGAATTGGATCCATGGTATAATGGATATGGCCAATTATTAATTCATTGTAGCCCAAATGATTCTCACTCATAGCCAAACTTGATATTGGAGGCCCATTAGATTTGAGATATCACGTTAATTTTAGGGATTGAGAAAAATATATTGTCTTCAATTATTATTTTTATTTTGCTTAAATATACATGGGGTCCATGTATATTTTAGGTTACGCCTTTGTGCAATAATTTTTCTTTCTCTAGAATTTTAGGGTTAGTGTTCTCTTCTGATGGAGGCTCCCACAAGATTAGCTCTCCAAGGTCATTCATGGAGGCTTATGGGTGATTCCTAAAGGCAAGATCATTACCAACAAGATGGAGATCCAAAGAAGAGGTATCTAGCAAAGAGATCTACAATAATTGAGAACATTTACTTTAGAGGAGAGATCTAAGGTTTACTTAAACCTTGATGTAAGTTTTGTATCCCTAAATTGAATGGATCATCATATTCTTCATGCATAAAAATTGTCTCTACACATGAATCAAGATCTTTATTTGAAAATCCCTCTTAAATTTTTTTAAAACTTTCGTTTCCTTAACAAATATATCAAGGAAGCTTGATAGGGTTCTAATTAACTCTTCATGGATGTCATTGTTTCCACAAGTTGATTGTGAGTTCTTACCTCATGGTATTTCAGACCACTCACCAATGGTGGTTAGATTTGGTTCTCTCATTTCCAAAAGGAACACACCCCTTTTAGATTCTTCTACTTTTAGGCCCTTAATCCATCTTTCCTGCACATAGTTTTATAAGGATGGCAATTGGAGGTACATGGTTCAAGAGTGTTCAATCTTGTTTAAAAGCTTAGAGACCTAAAGATGCCTCTCAAGCAATTGAATAAGAACACTTATAGTGACATTTCTTATAAAGTTGCAGTGTACAGAGATGACTTCTCTATGTCAAAAAAGTCTTGACCTGAATCCAGCTGATGATTTGCTCAGATTGAATGAGAAGGAGTTGTCTTGTAAGTTCTCAAAGTTGTCTTTAGCAAATCAGATGTTCTTTAAGCAGAAGGCTTAAGTTCATTGGCTAAGGGAAGGGGATCAGAACACATCATTCTTTATGAAAAGCTTTAACTTTAAAGCTAACAGGAGGAAAGTGCAGTCTATCACTGATCATATTGGAAACCTAATCCAGGGAGAGGATACGCTTAAGGAACTCCTAAATCACTTTCAATCAATCCTTGGTCAGACTTATACTCACTACTCAGGTATGTTTTGTTTCTCATCTTTCATTTTTAAGTATATTCCTCCCCATTTTTTTCCAACCCACACTTCCATCCCCACATACTTGGAAATCTAGTCATGCATTCTCTCATTTCATCCCTATAAGAGCCAAGGTCCAGATGGGTTCAACTTCTATTTCATCATTCATGCTTGGCTTATTATTGGCCAAGATGTTATTGCTGTTGTAAGGGATTTTTTTCATTTCAAGGAGAATGCTGACAGAAATTGTGACGACCCTGGATTTTTCAACCCAGTGTGTCTTATGATGACCTGAACCGGATCCGAGATGCGGAAGAAAAAAAATAAAAATAAAAATAAAAATAAAACAATGGTCTCAAGAGACACAACACATCCTTAAGACACCAATGTGACACTCAATGAGGTCACGGAACCCAAAGGAAACAAATGCGGAAGCAACATTTCAAAAACGGACAAGAATTGACCTAGGGGAAAAAACGTCATTTCCAGCTTAAAAGTGGGTGCCACCGAGCACACCATTGGAAAGAAAACGAAAAATTAATGAATTTAGACTCAAGAATCACTTGATTCGGAGTCCGGTTGAAGAAGATATGGCTAATGGAAGAAGAAGGGGCAAAACGGTCAAAAAGTGCAAACCCTAGATCATCTAACCGGTTACCAAGCCTTCCTAACCGGTTAGGAGACCAAAAAACTCAACCAAAACACTGCCCATGCACATGTAACCAGTTACCAAACTTCTCGTAACCGTTTAGATGTAAAGGGGGCAGAATACTCAGCAAGGAAAACCTGGCAGCAGGGGTTTTTCCGGAAAAAATGAGATTTTGAGGCTTTAGATGACATTTTCTGGAAAAACACAAAGAAGAAACCCCCATCCAAATTGAGTTTTCTACATGAATCATAAGAAAAATCGAAAAATATGCAATGTAAAATGCCCAAAATTCCCTCCCAATAAAACTGGTACAGGGGGTACAAAAAGCTGCTAAATGGAAAAACAGAAGCTGAACTTTACGATCTATTTCCAATACCAAGATGGCATTTTCTGGAAAAACATGAAGAAGAAATCCCCCCTAAAATCACATTTTCTAAGTGACCATATGAAGAACGGAATTTATTTCCTAAAGAAATTTTTTAAAATACCCTTAGGTCAGATTATGCAATAAAAGTGTAAAGTGAGTCCGTAGGAGGCTCATTTCACAAAAGAAGTAGCTTTGCCCAGAAACGACTATGCCCGCAAACGTAACTTACCTATTTAGACGCGCTACAATGGTCCATGGCTTAAAAATATAGCAGATGCAAAATCCGACCCCCTAACGGGCAAAAAGGCAAAAATGGGACTTGGAACGAAAACTCGGAATCCAAAATTATGAAATGGTTTCAAAATACCATTTGGCCCTTAGCCACACTTCATACATGATTAGTGAGACCCTACGAAAGAAACGGAATGAACTTCCCACACCCGATGCAAAAGATATGAAAAATTAACTCATAGAAAACCTTGAAATCAAAGGTGCATGGAAAACAAAATACATGTCGTTGGCCTCTGGTCTCATCTCATACATGTTATATACATTGGAAAGAGTGCACTTATGTACACTTTACATATACGAATCAACAAGTACAAGTTTAGACAAATAAGGCTACAATTGGCATTCCGAGCCAACCTTCACAAAAATGGAAATCTTCAAGTCCACAAGTCATTCAAGCATAATGAGAGTCTCAACTTTAAGTCTTGTACTTGAAATATGCCCTAGTATCGTAGGGGTGAGTAACATAAAGCTACTCGTAGGAAATGAGCATGCATCAACCTACGTTTTACAAGTTTGCATGATTTAATTATTGTGGTTCATTCCACCTAACGTCTATGTGAAATGTGAGACTCAGGGAGCATCCTAGCTACCTAAGATCATTTCTAGCATCAATCACCTCATTCATGCAATTTTAACAACATAGGGTCATGGTTACACAAAGTAACAACATAGGAGCATGCTTACGCAAAGCAACAACATATAGACTCTCAATGTTATCGACTTGAAATCTAAAACACAAGATTTACCAAAATGGGTCATGCCACCTAATGTCTATGTTCCAAATGAATTTATAGGATCATTCCTAAGCCACATTTGAACACCAAAACACAAATCATGATATCAATACAATTTAACCAACATTGGAACTTCCGATACAACGCATAAAGCATGATTTCACATAGTTAACATCTTGCAACAAAATATGGAGAATCAAATAAGAAACAGTAAGTTATAACATCATATAGTTATCAACATGAAACGAAATATGAAATCAACCAAAGTGGATACTTGGATGTCACGCCGGATCAGGCCAGCACCATAGTTACTTTAGGGTTACTAGCCCATTGGTAACCTCCCTATGTGCGCACTAGACTATATAGAGGGACAATCCCTCGTACTAGAACCAAGTCCTAGCCGTAGCCAAACAACGACATCCCCAAGTTTCCAAAATCAACAAGTTGTGCAACAACGTATATATCAACATGTATATACAAGACATCAACTATCTTCTAAGCATAACCAAATTTGGAAACATATACAATACATGCACAAGGTCTACAACTACTATGGCATGAAAAATGTCTAATACAAAGAGTGCAATTTCTTACATAAGGCAACAACATATTCATTAAGGAAAACACATTCTCATGAATAGTAATATAACAACTATGTTATCCAATGCTCAAAATATAACCAAGTGAACATACAACAAGTCCAAGTCCATGATCCTAATATAGAAGCAACTTCTAGAACATGCTTGAATCCATGGAACAATAAGATGTAGTTTAATTAAATGAAAATAATTAAACTCCCTAGATCTCAATTCATTTTCAAATGGCCTCAAAATAATATATGTTAAAAGACATATCATGGTCATTACATATATCTAATCAAAAGTGCAAAGTGGGCAAGATACCATCATGTAGAATTTAGTTAATCCTAAATTAATTAAATCTCTAATTTTCAAAAGTTACTCAAATGATCCCAAATAAATATATAACAAGCACTAAGTCATAGTCATACCATATATCAAGTCCAAAATGGGATACAAGCAATACACAATTTACTAGAATTTAAATCAAATTAAATTCATTAAATCTCTAGATTTGAAAACCTATTCAAATCATTCCAAGTCAATATCTATCAAAGATCAACTCATGGCCATGCCATTTAACAAGTTTAAAATGAGTTACATGCAAGCTATGATAAATCATAATTTCTTAAATTAGCAAAAGACATGCATACAACTTATATAAGCATCAATAGCATGCAAGAAACAAAAATATAACCCTAAAACATCCCCTACCTCACAAGAGGATCGTTCCTCTTGAATCCAAGCAAGCAAGCTCAAAATGGCAAACCCTTCTAGGGTTATGAAGATAAGGATGAGGGAAACAAAAATATTCACAAGGTTAAGCTTGGAAATCACTGAAAGGCTCTCAAAAATCAAAGTCAAAGCTTAAGGCTTTAAGCTTCATCCATGGAGGCTAGGGTTTATGGTGAGGAAGATAATGAAAACAATGAATGAAGTGTGAGTGGAGGAAATAGAAATCCTCCACTCACTATGTGATCTTACACCATGGTCAACACACACATCTATGGTTAATTGCACAAAAACCTTGTAACAACCCGGATTTCTCAACCCGGTACGTCAATGATGAACCAGAAGTTGACCCGATAACGGACCCGAAATGCGGAAGCGAAAGAAGCCAAATGACCTCAAGAGATGTACGTCATCCCTAAGGCCCCAAATTGACTCTCCATGAAGCCACAGAACTCAAATAGCCAAGCAAATGAAGCAAGAATGCCTAACCCGAAAAGGTATGAACTAAGGGCAAAATGGTTATTTCTCACTGAAAAGGGTGCCACCGTGCACACCATTGGAAGGACAGCGAAAAATGAACAAAATTAGACTCAAGAATCGTCTGATTCTGAGTCCGGGCAGAAAAGATATGAAATTCTAACACCCGATGCGAAAGTTATGAAGCAATGACTTAACATTTTCCAATATTTTCATAATAAACTTTGAAAACAAAAGTGCATAGAAAATGAGATACATGTCATTGGCCTCGGGCCTCATCTCATACATGTTAAATACATTGAGAAAAATGCACTTACGTACACTTTACATATACGAATCAACGAATACAAGTTTAAACAAATAGGGTTACAAAGAGGCATCTTATGCTAACACTTGCATAAAATAGAAACTTAGAAACTGTAAGCCATCCAAGGAGCAATGGAATCTTCAAATCTTGAGTCCTGTACCTGAAATATGCCCCAGTATCGCAGGGGTGAGTAACATAAAGCTACTCGTAGGAGATAAGCATGCATCGACCTAGCATTTGATAATTTTATCACCTTATGGTGAAACATGTTAAAGGGGCTTATGCCACCTAACGTCTATGTCAAGATGAGACCCAAGGAGCATTCTAAGCTACCTAGATCATTTATATCATAATCACATTGTTCATGCAATTCAAACAACATGGAAACATGTTATACAAGGCAACAAGAGATAGATTCTCAAAGTCTTCAACTTGAAATCCAAAATACGAAAACAACAAGTATGGGTCATGCCACCTAATGTCTATGTTCAAAATGAATCTATAAGGTCATTCCTAAACTATATTTGAACTTCAAAACACAAATTATAATATCGATGCAATTTAACCAACAATGAAATTTCCAATCAAACGCATGAAGCATGCTTTCACAAAGCTACATCTTAAGCTCAAAATAGGAAAACAAATAAGGAATAACAAGTTACGATATTATCTAGTTATCAACTTGAAATGAAATACGAAATCAAACAAAGTGGATACTCGGACGTCACGCCGGATCAGACCGACAACATAGTTACTTTAGGGTTACTAGCCCATGGGTAACCACCCTATGTGCGCACTAGACTATATAGAGGGACAATCCCCCATACTAGAACCAAGTCCTAGCCATAGCCAAACAACGACATCCCCAAGTTTCCAAAATCAACAAATTGTGCAACAACGTATATATATCAACATGTATATACAAGATATCAACTATTTACCAAGCACAATCCAAATTTTGGAAACTTATACAATACATGCTCAAAATTCACAACTACTATGGCATGTAAGATATCAAATACAAAGTGTGCAATTCCTTACACATAGCAACAATATATTCAATAAGGAAAAACATATTCTCATGAATATAAAAGTAACAACTATGTTATCCAATACTCAAAAGTAATCAAGTGAACATACATCAAATTCAAATCCATGATTTAAATATAGAAACAACTTCCAAAATGCAATTAAATCCATGGAGCAATAAAGTAGAATTTAATTAAACATAAATAGTTAAATTCTCTAAATTCCAAGTTAATCCAAATAACCTCAATTTAATATATATTGAAAGACATGTCATGGTCATCATATATATAACATCAAATGACAAGTTAAGCGATTAAAACACTTAAAACGCACTTTCATCTCAAAATGAGGCATTTAGTGCCAATTCGATCAATCGAATCGCTCTACAGTCAATTCTCTATAGATTTCAGGTCTATGTCCATCGTTTGAACTTTCTGTTCGATCGTTCTAAGTGCACTTCGATCGATCCGGTTGTCCTTGTGATCGATCTCACTTCCAGACTTAGAAAAATTTTCGAAGCTCTGCAAATTTTCATGCCTTCTGTCCCATCATACGAGCATAGAGATTGATCATGGTATGATCGATCCAAGTCAGGATCAATCACAGCTTTGCCCCTTTGACTTTTTCTTGATTCTATTTTTATTTTATTTTATTTTTCATGTTATTTTACTTTTGTTATTTTCTTTTATTTTATTTAGTTACTTTTCTCTTGTGAAAAAAAATATATATTTATTTCTTTCCATTCTTTATGTCCTTGCATTTTTACTTCTTGCATTTTTATTTACTTGCCTTTTATTTTTGTTTGATACATACTTGTTATGTCAAAAAAAAAAAAAATAATAAATAAATAAAATAAAATAAAAAAGTAAAAAAATAAAAAAAAATATACCAAAAATATTTTTTTTTCAAAGTAGCATTCCGTCTTACTAGAAACGTTAAACTTAACAGCCACATGACACATTATGTCTTTTATCTCTTGCATAGTACATGTTCATTTTTCATTTTTCTTTCTTTATCTTTCTAACATTTTGTTTCATTGTACATACTTTCATAAAAAGAAAAATATGAAATCTTTTCACCATTGTGCACTTGTGTGTAGTCATGCTACTTTCATATGTTCTATTGGGCTTGATCTCATATCTATTTTACATCTTGTGCTATATTGCTTTAGAATGCTTGATTTACTTATCTTATCCCATTTGATATTTGATGTGAGTTTGTTAGTGTAGTTATTCAAGTAGGTTGTTGATTCCAAGTTTAGAGGTACATTCTTTTTTCTTTTCTTTTTTTCTTTCTTTTCTTTTTTTTTTTCAATGGATTATTACCAGGCTTCATGTCTTTGCCAACACGGTATATTCTTTTCATCTTTTCCATTGTTCTCATTACACATTGAGGACAATGTGCGGTTAAAGTTTGGGGGTAAGGTGACTTTGTTCCATTCTACTTAAGTTTGAGACTTAATTGCATGATTGAGATTTGAGATTGATGTTAGCGATGATTTTGATCTTTTGAGTACCAATACTTAGAGTTTAAAAATTGCTTGACTTGAGAGTCCAATACACATTGTATGCTTTGTGGATGCCATTTAGGAGTAAATTTTTTGAAAGATTGATATCTCTTAATTGCATGATTGAGATTTGAGATCAATGTTAGCGATGATTTTGATCTTTTGAGGACCATGATACTTAGAATTTAAAAATTGCTTGACTTGAAAGTCCAATACTACTTGTATGCTTTGTGGTTGACATTTAGAAGTAAAATTTTCGAACGATTGATATCTTGCTTGTACTTGTGGTCCACATCATGTTGGTTTTGTGATTGTTTTGAGATTCACTCTAGGATTCTACACTAGTACAGGCGCACACTAGCATTCATTTATAGGGTACATGCTTTGTTGATTATTGATTTGGTTATATCCCAATTGAGCTAGTAGTGCATTGAAAACTTTCATTCTTGACAAAGGTGGATAACAAACCCTTTTCACTAAGTAGCCAGGATTCTAGCCTCATCAAGTACAGAATTTCTCGCGCCGAAAGATAGAGGGCCCAAACTCTAGGTTAAAAAAAGGAAAGAAAAAAATAGAAGAAAAAAAGCGAGTTTGCAAAAGCAAATAAAAAAGTGAAGACTTTTCCTAAAAGCTGATAAGTGGGAAATGATTAGATGGAGGTTGTTTTGATTTGTAACCTAGTTGATTTGAGCTTGTAAGTTTTTAGGGGTATTTTAACACTTAGTGCCCTAAAGCCGTCCGGTTTGGGAGTCATTGGCCTAAAGCTCAACCCCATGAATCACTAGAAAGCTTAATAGATCACTACATTGCACCATGCTTCCATCTTTGATCCTTTAGGTTAGTACCAAATAAAAAAAAGAAAAATCGAGTGGAAAGAATAAGTGTACCTAGATGAATAAAACTTTAATAAAAGGTTCATTCTTTGTCTTGATGATCGGTACTAGATTTGTGTGCTAGTTTGAGACTGAATGTGATCATTTCTTTTGTTGGCTTCGATAGCAACATATTTGATGCCAGTTCATTTAAAAAGGATTCTAGAGTTGTTTTGATTTGTATGATCATTTTCTTGATGTGTGAAGAACCATACTTGCTTGTTTGATGTTAAAATTTTGGAAGATTGCTTGGAAATGGTTGAAAAATTACATACTTAAGCTAGTTTTCTTCCAATGCTTCTTTGCAATATTGGTACCTCTTTATTGAGAAAGAGCCTAATGTTTGTCGGTATCATTTCTGGAAACCCTTACGAGACTTTACTCGTCCACTAAGGGTAACCTAGGGGTTTAAAAGGCTTGTGGCATGTGCTAAATGCAATCCTGCTCCTTACGAAAGTGGCGTTATCCATTTATTGCTTTCTAGTTTATAGTTTTTTAGTTGTTCATTTCTTTCTTTACTTCATAGTTCATTGATAGGGACTAGCAATATACTCTTTAGATCCATATACTCTCTATCTCTTGAGCTTCAAAGAAGAAGAAGAAGATGATGATGCCATGCTTGTAAGAGAACCTTGTTGACACCTTGACCACCTCTACAACCATGGGCTAGATTTTCACTTAGGGCTTGGATGAGCCTTAAGTCTTGTGTAATCTAAACCCTTGTATTTCTATTTTCGGGGATATATATATATGTTTTTGTGATTAGTGGTTAGCCTTGTGATTGTTGATTTAATTCTTCCTAATGATTCTTTATTTTAATTACATGTTGTCTTATGTGTGATTATTTGGGAATTGATCTCTACACTAGATTCTCTATGTTGGTTGTATGTCTATGTGTGATTAATTAAGGATTTAGTGATGGCTAAGCATGGTTTTCATTGAATGGGTTTGTAAATTAATTTGATGGATTATGCTTACACTTGATGGGTTGTTCTACAATTTAATTCATGTTTGTAGTTAGGTAAACAATCTTTGCTTAGTTTGATACTCCACACTTATTATTGCAAATCCCATGATTCTCTAGATTGATGTGTGCTCTCATTAGATACATTTGTTGACTAATTGATGGATTATGCCTTTGTCTTGGTGGGTTGTTCAACACCTAGTTTACTTATTGGTTAGGTAGACAATTCACACTTGAATTAGATAGTTCACACTTTTACATGCAAATTGTGTTTATGTTTGTGGCTACATCTAGATTGCAACAATGCATTCCTCATTAATGGAAAGCAAGTGTTTAATTACATGAGCTTAATGGTGATTCCAACACCCTAAGATCTCTCTTCATATCTCTTAAATCCTTATCTCTTATTAGTTTACTTTACTTGCATTTTAATTTTATTGCACCTTGGTTTAATCAGCCAACCTAATCTCTCCTTTCAATCTTGTAATCCATTAGAGTTGAAGTTAAATTCCAACTACGTGTTTAATCCATGCGGATGATCTCTACTCGTTATGCTTCATTAGTTGTAGTAGTGGTTTTTATAAATGTAAATTTGACTAGAAAGGTTTCCTAAACCACATTCCGACCTCTCGCATTACAAAGTTCGTTTTCTAAACCCATAGAAAGGGGCTTGTTAACCGTAATCTACATTTTATTTCAGCAAAACAAATATATATATTTTTTAGTTCTATAACTCATTTTTTTTGTTTTTTGTTTTTTTTTTTTTTTTTGTCAATTATATGAGATATAGGTTCTAGTTCCAGTTCCACCACGTGATACAGTGTAGAGCCCTCCACATGCGATACAATTCCCTGTCTATCTCAAGGATCTTAAGGTGCAACACTTACAAGATCTATAATGACCTGTAAATTTTGCATTTATTATGTGTGAAGTTACGATTTTAGTGGTAGATCTGCGAACAAGTTGGTGTTGTGGTTTGGATTTTGTTGGTTTGTGTCTATAATATACTTTTTCCTTGTTTGTTTGCTTCAGTCCTAGATGGATTCATGTAAAATGTTGATCAAGTTCTTGTGACGCTTAATTTGTTTTGAGTGAATAACCATTGCTAAGATTTATTGTTATTTCAACTTCTGGTCACTTGAGTGCTCAATTGTTTGATTCAACTTAAATGAGTAGCTACTGGATAAAGAAAACATGTGCTTGTTATGTGTTACCATGTATACATGATACTTGTAGTAAAAGATTTTTATTTAAAGATTTATAAGACTGTTATCTAGGCTTATAAACGCCCTATCTAATTTTAGGATTTATAAGACTGTTATCTAGGCTTATAAATGCCCTATATAATTTTAAATGTAGTGACTTGCAAAATCTACGTACCATGTACATATATTATTGTTACATTTCTTTGTATAGTAATTTAATTATCTTTCCCATGTTCATTATGAACATGTAACTATGTATAGTGAATTTTCCTTTCCCATGTTCATAATGCTATTGCGACAACATAGAAAAATGGAAACATGTAAGTAATTGTATTGATATTTATGTAATTCAGTCTCAAATTAGAATTTTCTCATAGCTTTGGTTTTGTAGAATTTCTGAATACCTGAATTGCTTTGGTTTTTCAATTTATCATGAAATTTTGTTCTCTAAATATTCTTTTTCGTTCTTGTCAAAGACAAAAGATTGGATTTCGTGATATATGAACTATCTTCAAATAGACATGCAAGTAATTGTATTGATATGTATGTAATTCAGTCTCAAATTAGAATTTTCTCATAGCTTTGGTTTTTCAATTTATCATGACATTTTGTTCTCTAAATATTCTTTTTCGTTCTTGTCAAAGACAAAAGATTGGATTTCGTGATATATGAACTGTCTTCAATAGTTTCCTTAAAAAGATTTTTATTTATTTTTTTTTTAATTTTTAGAATCAGCTTTCTCTTTTATAAATTTTTCAAGTTTCAACCTATAGTTGTTAGAATCAGCATTAGTTTAGGGAGGTTGGTTGTTTTTTTTTTTTTTTAATTATTTTTTTTTTCACTTTACCCTAAATTTTGGTAGGTTACTCTTAATATTCCATTCAATTGATAGTAAATCTTGATTTATGTTCTCTTTACATGAAAAAACAAACAAATAAATAATTTGCGTTGCATTTTATTAATTTTATTCAAACAAAGGGATTTAGATAATCTCCAGTCACATTGTTTGTCAACCAGTGGAACAGATCAGATGCTCTTTCAAATATAGATTCTGGTGGAAGTGAATTTTTTTTTCTCCCTTTTTTGAAAAAATGTTGTGAATATGAGCCTTTATCAGATTATCATCAGTATATTTCTGAGTGCCACCCCCCCCCTTTCCTTTTTTGCCAAAATTTCCACTTGTTCTTTGGGTGACAAGTGATAACTTAAACATTATAATATGTTGGTTTTGTTTATCCTTTTTAAATTTTTCCAAAAAGAATTTTATTTTTTATTTTTTATTTTGTTTACTGGTGTATTTATCTTCCCTTCAGTTATCTTCTTTTTGATACTAGCATCTGAGATCCATGCAATGTTTGTTTACAGGTACAATTTGGAGCAGCATGTCATTCATTTAAGTTCTAACGGAGGGATATCTGCTGTTGGAATTACATACAAATTTGGCAGGCCTTATCCTTTCCTTGCAAAGGTAATGATTTTGTCTCTTGCTTTCTTTGCTTCCTAGATGTATGCAGGCTTTCATAATATATACATGCTAATAATTTGTAGTACGTTCGTACTATTGAAGGGCACTTTTGCTAATTTTACAAAAATGCAAATAAAATAATAAATAGCTTATTAATACATTTTCTTTGATTTTATATTTGAATAAGTTAAATCTTATTGCATATCATGATACAGTATGCTTTGACAGCTCATTAAGAAACCAAAAATGTTCCAAGCTTGTAAGTTACCAGCCTCAAATATGCATGTGTAACTGAGAAATTGAGTTAGAAGTTGTTCTTGTCAAGTTGCCATTAATCACATAAATTTCATTCTACATTCTTGATGAGTGCTTAAATGTGATGCATTTTAGCACATAAGATAGGGTATTTTAATCTATTCATCTATCTTTATTTTTTCGTTTTAGTACTAATTTATGGTTTTGTCTATTTTTAGGTCACTAAGGTTCAAACGGGCTAAATATGGTCCATCACAGCTTTTTTAGAGTCAAGCAAAAGTTTCGAGAAGATTCCAAAAAAATCCAAAAAAAGGTCAAAAAAAAAAAATGCAGAATTTCGCCACCAGTGGGTTTGGATCGATCGAAGATTCTTCGATCGATAGAAGATATTCTTGGATCGATCAAAGATATGCTGGCAGCGAGCTATTTTATTCCCGCGCGCCCAAACTCCACCCACATAGCTGCGGGATTAGATATTTTAAAGGCTTATTTTCTTACTTGTTCACTACTCCAAGAACCTCGAATTTAAAGGGAATTGAACCATTTTGTAAAATATCTTTTAGTCTTCAATTATTATTTTATTTTTACATTGCAATAATTAGTTTCTATCTCTAGAAAAGTAAGAGATTAGGGTTAGAAGAAAAGAAGAAGAGTGGAGGTTCCAAGAACACATCTCAAGATCTACACTCTTTCTTTCTCTCTAGAATTCAACAAAGAAGAAGAGTAAGAAGATGAAGCCATGTTTGGGGATTGCCCTTAAGGGTTCAAAGATCACACGTACATCCTCCATGATTGGCTAGATTTCTCCTTGGGGCTTGGATGAGCCCCGTAATCTAAACCTCTATCTCTTTCATACTTTTTGTGGAATAATTTCTTTTGATTAGTATTTTAGCCTTATGAATTTAATGAATCTTGGGTTCTCCTTTGATTTTTATGGATTAATTTTTTCTATGGATTCTTTATGTGATTACAATTTGTCTTATGTGTGATTACTTGGGAATTGTTCTCTACACTAGTTTTTCTATATTAATTGCATGTCTATGTGTAGTTGATTGAGAATCTAGTGATGGGTAGACATGGGTTTGTCAATTAATTTGATGGATTATGCTTATTTTTAATGGGTTTTCTACAATTTAATTCATGCTTGTAGGTAGGTAGACAATCCATACTTGATTTGATATTTCATGGCTTATTATTGCAAATTTCATGATTCTCTAGATTGATGTGTGCTATAATTGTTACTAGTTTGATGGGTCATGCTTAGGATTGATGGGTTGTTTTACACTTAGTTTAATTGTTGGTTAGGTAGACAATTTATACTTGAATTTGATGGTCCATGCTTAATTTTGCAATTGGTAGTCATATCTAGATTACAAGAATATTTTCCCCAATTAGTTGAAAGTGTGTGGTTTGGTAAACGAGCTTGGTGGCGATTCCTACGCCCTAAGTCTCTCTTCTCATCTCTTAAATCCCTAACTCAACTTAGTTTATTTTAATTGCATTTTAATTAATTGCATCTTAGTGTAATCAAATAACCAACCCTCCTTTGTAATCATTTCATACATTAGAGTCGAAATTAAATTCTAACGCATATAATCTCTTGGGACGATCCCTTCTCACTTATACTATATAGTATAGGTGTTAAGCGGTTTATAAATTTAAAGTATGATGCAAACTTGACACTAATTTCCGAACTCATAGTATTATGCATTATTTTGTTCACACACTCGGGTCGCATCATAATTTTGGCGTTGTTGCCGAGGATTAACGGTTTTGTTGGAATTAGACTAGACACTAGTGGTCATTTGATTACTTCTATTTTTATTTTATTTTCTTTTGTATATTCGTTTCTCATTCTTTATACTATTTTTCGATTAGGTACTTGATTACAAAGAAGACAAACATTGAATCTTAAAGCAATCTTTGGAGCTTAAAACTAACATTGGAATTTAAAGTTACTTAAGGATCATTGTAAGCATTTCTTGAAAATCTTGTAGGTTAATCGTTTCACTTCTTTGTATGCTTGTGATAGCCTTTGTTGAGGATCATTATATTGCTTAAATTTTAGTCCAAGCATCGGCCGTGTGGAAGCCAATATTTTTTTGCATTTAGATTTTAATTGTGAATGGAGGAATTATATAATCAAAGTTTGGGGAAGGGGGAGGGGGGAATTTCTTCCCTTCACTTTATGCCCCTCTATCATATTTTAATCCTTATGAGATTGAGTCCAATGTTCAACATGCATCATTTTTTTATGGACTTGATCACTCTTTTAATCTTTCTTATAACTATTACCCTCCCCCACCATTTTATGAAGAACCACCTCCATTACCTTATTCACCCGAGTTTCAAGAAAAGGTGTTAGCTTTACTTTATGTGCATATTTCACAAACTCAACTTATTAATTCTCATTCTCAAACTTTAGCCAAGTTAGAAGCTCAAGTTGAGCAAATTGTAAGTATTCCTTCTTATCAAGAAGAGGAGGAAGAGGCAAATGAACAAATGGCAAGAATTCAATTTATATGGATGATGATGAAGATGAGGATGAGGACGAGGATGAGGAGAGTGAAGAGGAAGAAGTAGAAAATAAGCAATTTGAGGAATTAATGAGTTCACCAATGGCTAGTCCAATAGAGCACAACATGACTTATTAGGATTTTCCTTATTTTGATCATGATTTTATCCCGGCCCTTGATACTTTAGAGAGTGAGGAGATGTTGACCACTATAGAGGTAAGAGAGGAGGAAGAGGAACTTGTTGAAGAGAGTTTTTCTTCTATAATCTCTAAAGACCCTCTTGAGACATGCCTTTTTGAAATGTATAAAATGTACCGACCCAAATCCACTGGATCCGGATCATTCAAGGGTAACACGGTCCTTTCACGTTAAATTTATATTTTTAAAAGTCCAACAAGGACAAAATGGTCATTTTGTCACAATTCTAATAGTTTAAGACTTAAAGGGTACATTAGTCATTTGTTTATGTCTCATAATAATTGATGTAAAAATCCGGGGGCCAAACAGTCATTTCTGTAATTAAAATATATTTAATGTATTTTATTTGGGTTATGAAGTAAATACTCACAACTTTAGATAGGTGGTAAAGAATAATTAGGGAAACTAAATAAAAAATGTATGGAACAGGAACCGGTCAACGTATACACATCACACGTCAACTGGTTTGGGACGTGTATAGTGGAAAAGCCCATTGCCAGGATATCGGTCGATGTATGGAAGGCTACACGTCGACTAGTTAAAGACTTGTACAGTGGAAATACTTACTGTCAAGATACCGGTCGATGTGTGAGAGCTACACGTCGGCTGGTTCAGGTCATTCGGTCGACGTATGGCATTTTATGTCGACTAGTTGGGTTATCCTCACCCAAAATGTCACTGTCCAAATAAAACCGAGATACACCAACTTTAAAAACCAACCACCTACACCACTACACTCACGTACATATTCAAATACATTTCAACACCTAATACAATAGCAACAACCACATTGTTAACATAATTTACCACACGTTACTTAAAATACACTAAAGGATTTAGTGTGATTAAAAGTTAATTACATTTCCCGAATGACTATACACCAAAATGAATCTAAATACATCAAATATTGCAAAATAATACATTTTGAGTCAACATTATACAAAATTAAGCTCAAATACAAAAGATAGCAATAAGAGAAATTTTCCTACTCCAAGCTAAGGCCGGGGTGGATTGTCGTCCGCTATTTCTTTTTCGTGTCCTGAAAAGTGTTAAATATAAAAGGGGTGAGCAAAATTGCTCAGTAGGTAGTGTATAAGACACACCTCTTGTGACCCTGTGAATCCAAACAATGAATAGAACAATAGAGAGCGGGGTCAGACTAAGCCGGGGAAAATACAATATCAATTCCAAGTTCAAAACAAACAATTGCCATGCCATGAATGCAATGCCATGCATGTCACTCCCCATTTTCAGAAAACATCCATCGCTTCACAAACTCTTAATATAACCCGTCCTTTGGTGACTCCGCAGCGACATGAGACAAGGATTGGCCACTGTCCCTGACCCTTGGTACCCCCGCGGCGTCATTTGGGGCCCAGATAGCTCAACCACGCTAGGGCAATCTCCCTAGTTCCCTCTAGGTTACATTAACATATTGGCCCTTTGGTGATTCCGCGGCAACCGGGTTTTCTCAAAATCACTTTAATCAAAACATTTTCCTA
This sequence comes from Cornus florida, assembly GCF_030987335.1. Classification (NCBI taxonomy): domain Eukaryota; kingdom Viridiplantae; phylum Streptophyta; class Magnoliopsida; order Cornales; family Cornaceae; genus Cornus; species Cornus florida. The sequence continues at coordinate 74,788,203 of NW_026775573.1, read as the reverse complement.
AAAATCCCTTTTGTCATTTATTCCAAATCATTTTCCTCCATTCATGCCCCTTGGTATGCATATATGTCTCATGCTTTCAATGCTATGGCAATAAGGGATTTTATACAACACAGATAAGTAAGTTTTTACAAGAATTCTAAGAAATTTACACATGCTTTCATATACCACTTCTAACAAGTTTACAACATAGTAGGCATAGAAAAATCAATACTTAGACAAGGAAATTAACACAGAAGCATATTTTTCATATAATTCAATTAACACATATGATCATAAACTTCATATACAACATTTACATCATCTTCAAGACAATTAACTCAAAATTAAACATGTTTTACAACAATTAATGAGAGATAACTCACAAAGGAACAAGAAAAACATGAATTAGGAACCCCTACCTCAAGCTAGATGAAAATCCCCAATTAATACCCTAGATTTAAAAAATCTTAGGATGCACCAAAGCTGAAATTGCTTACGTCAATTCGAAGATCTCGCTGCGCTCTCCGTTTTGCTGCAAACGGCACCCAAAAATACCAAGTATTGCAAGAGAAATCAAGATTGGAAGTTTGGAACCCAAAAGAAAGAAAAAAGAAACATCTAGAATGGGGGAGAGAGAGTCCAGCGGGAGTAAGAGGAAAAAAGGGAAGAAATGAGACCAAAAATGTCTCTTTGTCTCTCATAAAATACTCATGTGGGCCCCACCAATTTTTCCTTTTTATTTTCCCTTTTCTTTTGTTTTCAATTTATACCACATACACACATAAATACATATTTAATTCATAATTACTTAGAACACATTAAATAAAATAAATATGATGCAAATGGATCCAACCAAAATCCCCGTATACAACAATTCCGATAGCGGGTCCCACACGGAATCTTTCGGTCCGAAAAACTGAAAAATGTTAAAATGATCACCCTTGCATTTCAAAGAGTCCCGAATTCAATGAAATTCTCCAAACAACTCTTGAACACAACCGGCGCACTCCGTAGTGTCTAGTTTGCAAAACAGTTAAAAGACGAAAATGCCCTTGCAAAAACAAAAAATTCCATAAATTGGAAAATGGAAAAAATTTGGAAACGTTACATAAAAATTGTGGTTTTGACCTTGAAAGCTCCAAAAATGAAATAAACTCTCTAATGGACTCCTTAGCTAATTTGGAAGGTGAGGAGATGGTGATTTTTTAGAAAGAAAAAACGGATGAAGAGAAAGTGTTTTTTGATATTCCAAATGAGTCTTTGAAAAACGTTGACTTGCCAATTCACAAATGAAGTAATTCTTTGAAAACACTTCAAGAGCACAAAAATGAGGCAAGGCCAACCATTATGGATTTTGTTTTCAAGACTGTAGATGAAAGGAACGAAATCATCTCTTTCATTGTTTTCAAGTCATTTCTTTCATTGTCGTAAGTGAGCCATTAAATGAGAAAATTGAAAAGATGGTCAATAAAGATATTTTATATCCGGTTTTTGACACTTTCGACTAGTGAGTCGAACCAACGTCTTGCTAGAGACGTTAAACACTAATTCTTCATAGAGTTTCACAACTCTATTCCTCCCCTATTTTTTACTACTTTATTTTTTTTATTTTTTATTTTTAACTTCTTTCGGCATCTAGATATGTTCCATTGAGTTTCATTGAATTTCATGCATGTTAAGCTTAAAAAACAAATAGAAGCTTCCCAAAAAATTTTCTGCTAGAGCTAGTTCGATCGATCGACGCTTATTCCGATCGGTAGAAAATAATTTTAATCAATCAGAATTGCGTTAGAAATTTTTGTTCCTAGGGCATCATTCTATAAGCTTTTTGATCGATCGGGAAAAATATTGATCGATTGTTGAAAATTTTGATCGATCGAAGCAAAAAAAAAAAAAAAAAAAAAAAAATGTTTCTTTTTCTTTCAATTGTGCATATGGCTTTATTCTTACTTCTTTATTTTTCTTTTTCATTTTGTTTATACATTTTTACATTTTATTTCTTGCATATTGTCTATACATGCTTTCATAAAATGAAAAACATAAAGACTTTTCAACATTGTGCCCTTTTGTATAGTCATGCATACTTTATGATTTATCTTAGGTTTGATCTCATATCTCTCTTTCATTTTGTGCTACATTGCCTTAGAATGCTTGATTTGTTTATTCTTATCCCATTTGATATTTGATGTGAGTTTGCTAGTGTAGGTATTCAAGTAATTTGTTGATTCCAAGTTTGGGGGTACACTTTTTCCCAATGGATCATTACTAGGCTGCATGTCTTTGCCACCAGGGTATATTCTTTCAATTTTTTCCCATTGTTCTCATTGCACATTGAGGACAATGTGTTGTTTAAGTTTGGGGGTAAGGTGACTTTGTTGCATTCTACTTAAGTTTGAGACTTAATTGCATGAATGAGATTTGGGATCCATTTAAGCTATGATTTTGATCCTTTGAGGACCATGATACTTAGAATTTAAAAATTACTTCATTTGAGAGTTCAATGCTCCTTGTATGCCTTTTAGAAGTCATTTTGGGGAAATTTATTTGGAAGATTGATATCTTGCTTGCATTTGTGGTCCACATCATCTTGATTTTATGATTGTTTAGAAATTCACTCTAGGATTCTATACTAACACAGGCACACACTAGCATTCATTTGTGGGGTACATGCTTTGTTGATTATTGATTTAGTTATATCCCAATTAGCTAGTAGTGCTTTGAAAGCTTTCATTCTTGACAAAGGTGGATAACAAACCATTTTCACTAAGTAACCGGGATTCTAGTCTCATCAAACATTGAATTTCTCGCACCGAAAGGTAGAGGGCCGAAACTCTAAGTTTTTTTTTTTTTTAAAAAAAAAAAAAAGAAGCAAATTTGCCAAAGCAAATAAAAGTGAGACTTTTCCCAAAAGGTGAGAAGTGGAAAATGATTAGATGGAGGTTGTTTCGATTTGTAACCTAGTTGATTTAAGCTTGTAAGTCCTTAGGGGTGTTTCTACACCTAGTGCCCTAAAACCGTCTGGTTTGGGAGTCATTGACCTAACTTTCAGCCTCATGAATCTTTTAGAAAGCTTAATAGATCACGACATTGCACCATGCTTCCATCTTTGATCCTAAAAATAAAAATAAAAATACAAAATAAAAAAAAATTAAGTGAAAAGAATAAGTGCACATAGTTGAATAAAGTTGTAATAAAAATTCCATTCTTTGTCTTAATGATCGGTTCTAGATTTGTGTGCTAGTTTGAGACCTGATGTGATCATTTCTTTAGTTGGCTCAAATAACAACATATTTGATGCTAGTTCACTTAAAAAGGATTCTAGAGTTATTTTGACTTGCATGATCGTTTTATTGATGTGTGGAGGACTATATTTGCTTGCTTGATATTGAAAATTTTGAGGTTTGCTTGGAAATGGTTGAAAAATTGCATACTTGAGGTGGTTTTCTTCCAATACTTGTTTTGTATGTTGGTGCCTCTTTAGTGTAAGAACTTAATGTTTGTGGGTATCATTTCTAAAAACCCTCACGAGACTTTACTTGTCCACTAGGGGTGACCTAAGGGTTCAAAAGGCTTGTTGCATATGCTAAATGCGATCGTGTTCCCTACGAAAGTGGCGCTATCCTTTTATTACTTTATAGTTCATAGTTACTTAGTTGTCTATTTCTTTCTTTTCTTTGTAGTTTATTGTTATGGATTAGCAATATCTAAGTTTAGGGGTGTGATAAGTGCTCAAATGTGATGCATTTTAGCACCTAAGTTAGGATATTTTAGTCCATTCATCTATCTTTATTTTCCCGTTTTAGCACTAATTTATGTTTTTGTCTATTTTTTGGTCAATAAGGTTCAAACGGGCTAAAAATGGTCTATTACAGCCTTTTTGGAGTTAAGCAAAAGTTTAAGGAAGATTCCAGAAAAATTCAGACAAAAGGTTAAAAATGTAGAATTTCGCGACCTCGAAAGATTTTTCGACCGATTGAAGATATTCTTGGATCGATTGAAGATATGCTGGTAGTGAGCTATTTTATTCCTTTGCGCATGAACTCCACCTACCACATAGCTGCGGGATTAGATATTTTAAAGGCTTATTTTCAGACTTGTTTATTACTCCAAGGACCTTGTACTTAAAGGGAATTGAACCATTTTGTAAAATATCTTTTTATCTTCAATTATAATTTTATTTTTACATTGTAATAGTTAGTTTCTCTCTCTAAAAATGTTAGAGATTAGGGTTAGAAGAAAGGAGAAGAGTGCACCAAGAATACATCTCATGATCTACACACACACACTCTCTCTCTAGAATTCAATAAAGAAGAATAGGAAGAAGATGGAGCTATGTTTGGGGATTACCCTTGAGGGTTCCAAGATCACACTCACCTCCTCCATGATTGGCTAGACTTCTCCTTGAGGCTTGAATGAGCCCCAAGTTTGTAATCTAAACCTCTATCTCTTTCACATTTTTTGGGGAATAATTTATTTTGATTAGTGTTTTAGCCTTTTGAATTTAATGAATCTTAGGTTCTCTTTTGATTTTTATGAATTAATTTTTTCTGTGGATTCTCTATGTGATTACATGTTGTCTTATGCGTGATTGTTTGGGAATTGTTCTCTACACTAGTTTTTCTACATTAATTGCATGTCTATGTGTGGTTGATTGAGAATCTAGTGATGGCTAGACATGGGTTTGTCAATTAATTTGATGGATTATGCTTATGTTTGATGGGTTATTTTAGAATTTAATTCATGCTTGTAGGTAGGTAGACAATCCATACTTGATTTGATATTCCATGGCTTATTATTGCAAATTCCATGATTCTGTAGATTGATGTGTGCTATAATTGTTACTAGTTTGATGGGTCATGCTTAGGATTGATCGGTTGTTCTACACTTAGTGTAATTATTGGTTAGGTAGGCAATTTATACTTGAATTTGTTGGTCCATACTTAATACTGCAATTAGTAGTCATATCTAGATTACAAGAATCCTTTCCCCAATTAGTTTAAAGTGTGTGGTTTGGTAAACGAGCTTGATGGCGATTCCTACGCCCTATGCCTCTCTTCTCATCGCTTACATCCCTAACTCAACTAAGTTAATTTTAATTGCATTTTAATTAATTGCATCTTAGTGTAATCAAATAACAAACCCTCCTTTACAATCATTTGATACATTAGAGTCAAAATTAAATTCTAACACGTATAATCTCTTGGGACGATTCTTTCTCACTCATACTACATAGTATAGGTGTTAAACGGTTTATAAATTTAAAGTATGATGCCCACTTGACACTAATTTCCAAACTTAAAGTATTGTGCATTATTTTGGTCACACAATCGGGTCTCATCAATTCTCTTTGTATTTCTTTTACATCTCTCTATCTATCTGACTCATTTATTTATTTTTTATTTTTTATTTTTCCTATTAATAATATGGTATTCAATTTTACAAAGACGGAGAATTTTAAGTAAGTTTGCCAATGAATTTGTTAGAAGCTTATGCACTAAGATAGAATAATGACTTATGAGTTGATCAGTAAATTACTTTCAAACTTCAAATAATAATTTATATTAATAAGTTTCAAATTTTCCTTTCATACTGCTGTTACACCACATTCATAATTCAGTTCATAAACAAGAGAGAGAATTGGGGATTGTTAGCCCAGGAGATATCAAGTTCGGAAGCAGAAAGTACTATGGATATATCGGCTCTCTGACAGTTCCTCCATGCACAGAGGGTGTTATTTGGACAATAATCAAGAAGGTTTTAGTCTTTAACCCCTTATTAATCTGTGAAAGGCTTTTTACAACCTACTAATCTATCATTTTGCATTTGTAGGTGAGGACAGTCTCAAGGGAGCAAGTACGAGCACTAAGGAAAGTTGTTGATGATGTAAGTTGAAATGGTTCACTTTGAATAGTTTCTCCATGCAAACTACGTTTTCAGAGGCAACTTGAAGTGTTTTAGACTTGAGCTTTTATCATGAATTTGCACAAATTTCTAAAAATCCAAGAACTCAAGCTATCTGTTAGGAGTTAGGACCTCTTAATTTGAAAAATAAAAACCAGTAAGTCTACACGACGAGACATTAGGTTTACCCATAATTTTGGCGCATTTAATTTTTCTTTTTGGTAAAAATAATTTTAGCCAAACTTTACATTTGTTTGAAGCTTCTGACTGATCTCTTTTCTTTTTTTAAATATAATTTTATAAAATTATTTTTGATGGCCAACTTTGAATTTCAAGTTGGCTTGTCAAATGACAACAATGTCGACCTTTGGCAATATTTTACCCCAACACCCACTGTACATCCTCGATCTTATGGAGCTTATAAAATCCATCCCTTGCAAGTGATGTTCAAAATATGATAGGCTTCAAGCATTTGTTAGTTAGAAAGGTCACTTGGTCATCCGAAAACGACTACCTTTTAAAATTGAAAGTACCTTTTAAGTTGTGTTAGTGTGCCCACTGCCCAGCCAAGTGTTTTTAATTATTCTACTTGTAGAAATATTTTCTTCCCTACTAATTAATTGTTCCAATATCCACATCTGATTGGTGATTTTACTTAAATCGATCATTTATGTGAGTGATAAGGCATAGCTCCTTTCCTCAAAACAAAGACATCCGAGTTTGCCATAAGATCGATATCCAATGCTTTGTATCAGACAATGGTTTGGCTATATTAAATGATAATAAATGTAAGGGTTTCAATTTGAAGTTGATCGTTGTGGTCATGCATGCAGTCAGTTGGTGGGATGTGGTCAGTTGTTGGGCTGAGTTTTTGCATTTATGCGTTTTGGGTGTATGATACATTCATCTCCAATTTTAAATGCCGCGAATAAGGACCTTCTTGGACATTCTATATCCTAATGTCCACTTATTCTCACCAATAAAATTCTATAACTTGAATGGAGTTGTATTAATTATTACAATTAGACAGAGTGTAATAAAGGTATTGATGTGCACAACATTATTATCATTTGTTACTTCTCTGTAAGGTTGTAAAATAAATTTCGACTAATTTCTTTAGTCTTTAATTTCTTCTATGTTAAATTTCCATTACATTTTATTGTAATACCGGCCCCTAATTTGTTATATGTTAAATTTTCATTTATTATAATGTGTTCTTAATGAATTTATATAAAATGTAAGGCATTTCAAATCAAATGGGCAGCAGGAGTTGTTGAAGTTGAAGCTAGAAAAAAGAAAGTTTGAAGATGGGGTTGTGGTTGCGCTTTTTGAATTTCCTTAGCCAATGTGAAAACTTCTAGTACATTTTGATGGGCTCTTTTGACGAAACTTGTGGTTCTGTTCGCTACTTTTGTGAAAAATTCTTTTCATTGCGTATACTTCTTTTGTAAAAACTTGGTGTTCACTACAACATTATTTATTAGTAGACAATTTGGATGGTATTTTCATATTGATAGGATAACTTGTGGTTGCCTAATGTTGGCCTAAGGATTTTATCTAAAGGTCAATCTTATGTTTTAATGATTACAAATCATTAATGATGTTTAACTACTAATATTTTCATTGAGTGATGTATAGTTGATCAATATTCAATCCTCAATGATGAGCTAGAAAATCCATTCCAAGTATTCCAAGCACTCAAGCAATGGATTCAAGGAAGCCTCAATGTTGCCAGAAATCAAAGAAAAACTCGGACTTCAAATATCACACAAAGCATTTGAAAGAAACAAAGCAAGTCTTTATCAAGCCTAAACGATCATGGTCAAAGAATGAAGGAAAGGGTAGATAGGATGGTGAGAACTTAAAATTTAATGTCAAAGTATTTATGAATTCATTTGAAGCTCATCTCTCTAGGACCATGCATATCATACATCATTTATATGCTCCTACATCATTAGTAATAAACTATGAACTTCAATACATATATATTTAACATATGAAGTCTTTGCTAAGAATGAGTTAGTTTAAGCTTGTATAAGCATTGAACGAACTCACAACTTAAGCTAAAAATGCTAGGACCATGCACATTAATCATAATATTTATTCTCTAGAAAGAAAAGGAAAAGGCATTGAATTTAATATTTCATCTTTAAAGCCTTTGTTGCCATAATTTGGTACATGACTCTAGGACATAATGCACTTAAAATTTATCATCTTCATACGTCCCGAGACTCTTTGAAATAGGTCTTGAACTAAATTGAACCATTCATCAAAGTCCTAGGTGCTAGAAAGATGGATATCTCATAAGAAGCAATTTTCAGCCCAAAAAAAATTTCAGACCAGCCTGTACTAAAAATGCTATAACTATTTGTGTAGTTGAAATTTTTACATAAGGCCAGTGGCATTGGAAATCTGACTTCTAGCCCTTGAGTTTAGACTCAAATTTCACCTAAAAATGATTTGAATTGAGTGAGATATAACCATCACAAGATGCCTGATTTTGCTCTGCGAAACTTCTGACCAGGTTGTACTAAAACAAAAATAGAGAAGGCTCCATAAAAAATGGAGAAGGCTCCATGAAATAGAGAAGGCTCTATGAAAATTAGAGAAGGCTCCATAAAATAAAAGGCTCCATGAAAATTAGAGAAGCCTCCATGAAATAGAGAAGGCTCTCAACTTTCCGAGGCTGGGAGCCGGCTCCATACAATGGAGAGCCGGCTCTCAAGGCTAAGGAGCCACCTCCTCTTGTTTTACAAGAGCCAGCTCCTTCTGGGGTTTTGAACTGCAACGGAAACTTTTGCATTTATTATTTCCCAACCACCTGTAATAGCTTTATTGAACTCCATTTATCTATAAATACAAAGGTTGGTCTGCAACATAAATGACACTATTACAAAAAGCATTCTACCATTCTTGAAAAGCATTAAAGAAGCATTCATTGAGCTTTCATTTCCTCTCTTACATTTCATTCCACTGTAGTAATTCTAAGCTTCATATATATATTCATCTTTACTATTGTCGTGAGCAGAACTATGTACTTTTATCTTTGAGAGATTTTTTGTACAATTCATTTCTATTCCAAGTTACTGTAAAGGGTTGGTGTGACCCAAAAGAAAGCCTAGGAGAAGGGTGTTCTCCTAGCAAGAAAGAGAAGCAAGGTCTTGCTTCAATTGAAGGTTTGCTCTCCACCATTAAGGAGAAGCTTTAAGGAATTTGGGAAGTATCAAGAGGGATCTTGAGCCGAGGAGTAGGAGTTTCCGAACCTCGCAAAAATCGTCGTGTTATTGTTTGCAATTTCTCTTCCCTTATCTTTTTTACAATTGTGCTAAATTGATTACTTTTATATCTTAATTATTGCATAATTGGTTATATTATTGATTAGAAGTTATATTTCTTTAATTTGCGAAAACTGGCCATTAACTCTATTCACCCCCTCTCTAGAGTCAATTCTTGGGTAACAATTAGTATCAGAGCCTAAACTCTATTAAAGTACTTAACCCTCTTAGAATACGATCATGGCCAATAATAGTAGTATCACACACTTAGAAGGTTATCCCATTGATAAACCTCCTTGTTTTGATGAAAATGATTATATTTATTGGAAAATTAGAATGATGGCCTTCTTAAAAAGTATTGATATTGATTTATGAAAAGTTGTAGAAAATGGTGGTCATATCCCAACCAAAGTTATTGAAAGGAATGAAATTCCTAAATTAAAAGGTGAATGGGATCAAAATAATCATAGATTAATACAATGCAATACTTTAGCCATATGCCATCTTTATTGTGCATTAAGCAATAATGAGTTCAATAAGATTATCTTTTGTAAAACGGCTAAAGAATTTTGGAACTCACTTGAATTAGCCTATGGAGGATCAATTAATGGTGAGGAATCATATACGCCTATGCTTATTGAAAAAGATGTTTCTTCCATCATAAATGAAAATGAATTAGTTAGTGAGATGTATTCTAGTTCTACTAACATTACTAATCATTTGAATTTTCTTAGTATAACTTACTCTTCTTCCTATAGTGAAGAAAATAAAGAAACTCAAAAGAAGAGTATAGCTCTCCAAGCTTCTAGCAAAGAAGCAAGTGACATTAAAGAGTTGGACAAATTTTGTCTCATAGCCGATGAAGATGAGGTAAATTCTAATCATGAATTTTTTTGATATAGAAACCTCTTATAATGAACTAGTTGATGCACATAATGAATTACTTGATGCGTTTAAAGAGTTACATGGTGTGCTAGAAAAAATGATTGTGAAATGTGCTTCTCTTAAAAAGGAAAATCACAATCTCTCTCAAAGACATGAAAAAGTCCAAATGGAAAATGATTCTTTGAAAATGAAAAACCATTATCTTATGCAAGAATTACAAATGATCTAACTTGAAAACGAATCCTTGAAAAAGGAAAAGGATAATGTACTATCTATAGAGCCACCATCAATTGATTGTGTTTCCAAGTATAATTTTTCAAAGGAAGCCATTGATGATCAAAATGGCACTTTAGCAAAGACACCCAAAGGAAAAGAGAACTTAAGTTCTATGCTTGGAAATCAAAGAGTTGTCTATTTAAAAAATGAGATAAGATATGATTCTCATACTAAAGATGCATGCTTGTTGAGAAGAAGAAAACCTTTGTTTGATCACTTTGTCAAAAGTGGTACCCATTCCTTTAAATGCAATTATTGTAAGAGGCTAGGACACAAAATTCATAATTGTCCATTTAGAAATAAGACAACAACTAAAAGAATTTGGGTTCCAAAAGGAACTAATATGCCATTACCTAACTCATATGGACCCAAGAAAATTTGGGTACCAAAAGAAGAATATACAACATTTTCTTGTAGGCATCTTCTTCAATCAAGGATTAGGAAGGAAACATCATGCTTGGGAACAACCCCAAGGATAAGTATTGGGTATCAAAGAATGCCACTTGATTATGTTTGTTAGGTTAAAGATCTCTTCTTTCAAGAATAAGTGGATTCTCAAAAATGGATTACTAAAGTGCATAAAGAGAAATTAAGTCATGATTTCCCCTCGCTAATAAAAGGATGAAGGATGCACTACATTGAGAAACTGTGCAAAAGCTAATGGAATTACTTGCTTCGGTAAATATCCCCTTCTTCATCATAAATGTGCTTTTAGTTGATAAACTTAAATGTGACTTGATTATGCTAGATAAAAGGTAATACAAGATTATTTTTATGGCATAATTAATGTGGATGGTGATCTTGACATAAATGCTACTTGATAATAAAATGTTTATGGTATAGATTTTGATAATCCATATGAAAGTAGTATGTTATGATACATTGTTGATTCTTAATGCTACTTTATTTAAAGTTAATCGAATTTATTAAATTGGCTATGTCTAAGAAAATAAATTATATGCTTGTGTGATGATAATTGTTTTATTTACATTTTATTGGCATCGCTCCTTGCATATATGAAAATGAGGTTGTTCATCTTGAAAATGTTTAGATGGACTTGAGAAATGATAAATCATATAGGTCCTATCTTGAATACTTAAAGGAATAAATCTCATTGGAAGAGCCATCTCATTAAAATGAAGAATGAGAATTTATAATGCCTTCCTAAGAGTTGAAGTGTTCACCACTATCCAAGTGATCATTCATTGGAGAGCATTCTATATGTGGTAGATAAAAGAACTAATTCTCTCTTATAGTTGTAAACTTTTATCTATGTTTCTTTTCATTCATATCATGATAATCAACTTGTGTCATCATTGAAAACTAGGCTAGAATATCTCTCCAAATCTTCAACCTTGAAGAAGGAATTAAATGAATGACTTTGTGCACATGTGTCTTTGATTAAAGGAACAAAAATGCTACATATTTTTACATGAAATAATTTTTATCAAATGCATTTTTAAGTTACTTTAAATTCAAAGGTCTCTAAAAATAAACCACTCGGATTTAAATTGCATATATTGTGAACTACATGATCTATAGCCTATGTGGTTAAAAATAAGCTCCTAGAGCTCTTTTCAAAAGGCTTTGTGGTTATCTCATGGATGTGGACAGAATACCATTCATTAGCCCAAAGTTTGCAAGGCATTGCTTATTTACACATATCAATATCTATCAAAGGCTGCTAAATGAGGCGCTTTCAGTTGAAATAAATAAGGACATAGTAGTCCTTTCTTATACTGGAAGATCAGGTGTATTTCTTTGTGATAGGTGAAATATAGCTCAGCATTATCCATAGTAAGGTTGGAAGTGTGTGGTCTATATAAAGGCTGTTATAGCAAATTGAAAGGGTGAGCCTTAAAGTAAAAACAAAACCCTAGAAAAGAAAGCTAAATGAGAGTGACTCGAGAGGCCATATGAACACATGATTTCCTGAGTTCTTAATCAAGAATGAAAGCTGAATACATTATCAAAAATCACTAAGCAAATGTAAAATACATTGAAGTGATGATGGATGCCTAGTAAATTGAAAATTCAGTGCAAAAGGTGACTGGAAGGACTTAAATTTGCTGGAATCACTATCTTAGCTTGAAGAAGGTTTAAACAAGCTCTTATATCATGTTTACATCTGCAGGAGGTGCTCACTTGAATAAAGTTGAGCTGAAGTAAGTTTTTCATATCCCTAACCCTCATTTAAGCTTATTTTCTGGTTCAGCCTCTGATTTATGTAAGGAAGTGTTAATATCTTGCTGTGATTCATCTATCAATCTTTCTAGCAATTGTCTGTAGTTGAATAGAGGCTAATAAAGTTTAGAAGTTACATCAAAACTGACCAACTTGAAGCTTGGCCTAGTAAACCTAAGCTGTTAAGGTTTAAGGCCTGAAAATCTGGGATTTAAACTATGAAAATTGTATACCATGCTTATCTTGATGTAATTACTGTCTGAGCAAGTGTATTAACATGAAATATATCTGAGGGCTTCTAATTCAAGGTAGTGGTGTAGTGATTTTACAGGTTTTTCCCTCAGTGCAGAGTTTTTACAGAAACTGGTCTATAACTGATTTTGAGGCTGAAATTAAATTGTGAAATGAATTGATTAATCTCTGAGCTTTTGTGAGAAGATGAACCAACAAACTGCAGTCTAGCCAGCTCTATTCAGATGAGAGCTGTCTCTTTGAAGAAAAAGAGCCATCTCTACACAAAGCATAGCCTGCTCTACAAAATGGTATCAAATTGCATGCTCTCGGGATCTCAAGAATTTTAAAAGAGAGCCAGCTCCCTTTACATAAGAGCAGGCTCTATAAACTGAGAAAGCATGCTCTATAAAAATAAGAGCCAGCTCCCAACCTGGACCAAAACCTGCATATTACTTGCTTGCTCTCAGGATCTTAAAAATGATGAGAGAGAGCCGGCTCCTTATAAAACAAGAGCCGGCTCCAAGGAATTTATAGAGCCGGCTCTATACAAACATAAGAACCGGCTCCCATGATGGTTATAAGCATCAGTCTCTCGGCATCTCAAGAAGAACACAAGAGCAGGCTCTAATAATGCTATGATGTTAAAATGAGTCTCGGCATTTTCTATCTTGAGGTCTTGAAATTGAATCACTTCATAAAGTTTTCCAAAAGCAACAGTGGGTAAGCATCTCGGCTAAAACTCTTGATTGGGCATCTTCACAAGTAAGCTCTCTTCATCACAATTCTCTTTAAAGTTCATGTAACTATTGCCTTTTAAATGATTTTTAGTAATTAATTCCTAAACTCATCACCTTTAAATCTATTATTCCATGAAACCCTTGATTGCACTATAGCCTTTCTCTTTCACATGTAAAAGACTTATTCTAGTAAGAATTGCTTAGTCTGTGGTTTGCAAATTCAAAATTTATGCACAAACTATCATTTTTCCTTTAATTAATCTATTGATCCATTATATATAGATCAAATCTTAGAGATATATTGCATAAATTTTGTTATCAAACCCCATTTGTTTTGAAGTTATCTTTGAATAAATTTTAAACATGTGTTGTCTATCATTCAGTTGGACCGTAAATTTCAAAATTCTACTGGATTTCCACTTTTAGCCTGAATTTATCAATTTCAATCTTTAAATCTTGTTATATAAAATTTTGTTTTGAGGTTTTTTAAGCATAAATTTTTCTTAGCACTTAGTATCAAAATTTTGACTAGATGAGAATTTTATACTAGGATATTTTATTATTTCAAAATCCTTTTACTCATCACTATTTATCTTCAGTCAAAACTGATTTGAGTTTTGAAATTATCAGTGAGTTTTGAAATTATCAGTGAGTTTTTCATTGGATTTTTATTTAGAGAATTATGTCTGTAATTTTCAGTTCAAAATTTTAAATTATCCATGGCTTCTATATAAGTAAAATGAAAATTTGCTTCAAATTTCTTCTTATTTGTTTAAATCTTTCAAGTTTCTTATGCACTACTACTTCAAAATATGGCAAGAAACTAGATTATCCTCCCACCTTTTTGAGATGACAAAGGGGGGGAAAGATGTGTGATTCATTATGCTTGTTATGTTCATTATGCTTGTTATTCTTATGCGTATGTTACCTTTCACTTATGTATTTAAACGCATATTGAAAGGGGGAGACTTATACACTTTAATGCCTAAAATATTTATTATTGATATAAATTCAATGTATGCATATCGATATGGGGAACATTCTTTCAAATGCACTCCACCTTGACAATAAACACATCAATGTTTTGTCATCATCAAAAAGGGGGAGATTGTTGGCCTAAAGATTTTATCTAAAGGTCAATCTTATGTTTTGATGATTACAAATCATTAATGATGTTTAAGTACTAATATTTTCATTGAGTGATGTATAGTTGATCAATATTCAATCCTCAATGATGAGCTAGAAAATCCATTCCAAGCATTCCAAGCACTCAAGCAATAGATTCAAGGAAGCCTCAATGTTGTAAGAAATCAAAGAAAAACTCGGACTTCAAAGATCACACAAAGCATTTCAAAGAAACAAAACAAGTCTTTATCAAGCCTAAACGATCATGGTCAAAGAATGAAGAAAAGGGTAGATAGGATAGTGAGAGCTTAAGATTTAATGTCAAAGTATTTATGAATTCATTTGAAGCTCATCTCTATAGGACCATGCATATCATACATCATTTATATGCTCCTACATCATTAGCAATAGACTATGAACTTCAATACATATATATTTAACACATGAAGTCTTTGCTAAGAATGAGTTAGTTTAAGCTTGTATAAGCATTGAAAGAACTCACAACTTAAGCTAGAAATGCTAGGACCATGCACATTAATCATAATATTTATTTTGGTCTCAAGAAAGAAAAGGAAAATGCATTGAACTTAATATTTCATCTTTAAAGCCTTTGTTGCTATAATTTGGTACATGACTCTAGGACACAATACACTTAAAATTTATCATCTTCATATGTTCATAGACTCTTAGAAACAGGCCTTGAACTAAATTGAGCCATTCATCAAAGTCCTAGGTGCTAAAAAGATGGATATCTCATAAGAAGCAATTTTCAGCCCAAAAAAATTTCAGACCAGCCTGTACTAAAAATGCTATAACTATTTGTGTAGTTGGAATTTTTATATAAAGACAGTGGCATTGGAAAGCTGACTTCGAGCCCTTGAGTTTAGACTCAAATTTTACTTAAAAAGGATTTGAATTGAGTGAGATATAACCATCACCAGATGCCTAATTCTGCTCTGGGAAATTTCTGACCAGGTTGTACAAAAACGGCCATAACTATTTCTGTGGTTAGAAATTTTGAGCAAGTCTGGTGGCATTAGAAAGCTAACTTCAAGAAAATAAATTTAGACTTAAATTTCATCTCATTTGGAGTTTTATGGACTGAGTTATATCCATTTGAAGTCATGCACTTTTTCTGTCCAATCCAATTTAGCAGCAGCCTTTATGAAGTAAGAGCCGCCTCTATAAGAAATAGAGCCAGCTCTCTCAAGCAATGGAGAAGGATCCATGAAAAATAGAGAAGACTCTATGAAATAAAGAAAGCTCCATGAAAATTAGAGAAGGCTTCATGAAATAGAGAAGGCTCTATGAAAAATAGAGAAGGCTCTATGAAATAGAGAAGGCTCCATGAAATAGAGAAGGCTCCATAAAAGATAGAGAATGTAACGACTCTGGATTTTTCAACCCAGTGTGTACTATGATGAACTGAAAGTTGACCCAATAACAGATTCGAAATGCGGAAGCAAAAGATAAATCCAAAGTCTATAGAGATGCAAACCATCCCCAAGGCACCAATGTGACCTTCCATGAAGTCACGGAGCTCAAGGAAATAACCGGAAGCGAAAACTAACATGAAAAGGGTCAAATGGTACCCTATGGCACTAATGACAACCAAAGGGACAAAATCCAGTTCAAACTAAACCAAGAACACCACTAAATGGCTTACACAAGTTTAACAAAATCTAGTAGGAAGGAACGAAGCGATAAAGGCCTGAAGAAACAATCAACCAAACAAAACCTATAAGGCAGCTCCATTTCGGTCAACCGAAATGGAGCTTCGGTATGCCGAAATGAGCCAGGAAAAGAAGGAAAATAGCCTTCATTTCGGTTTACCGAAATGACAAACCGGTCGACCGGTTTATGGCTCGGAACTGAAAAAGGCTACTCGAATTGGACTTTACTGTTCAATTGAAATTCAAAGGCCATCGGTCAACCAAAACAAGCTACCGGTCGACCGAAACAGGTTGAAAATGCAAAAATGAACCTGTTATGCACAAAAAATGAAAAGAAGTCCCTAAGGCTTAATTGGATCCCCATTGCATAATCAAACTGAATTGTATGCAAGTGTGTGATGATCTGACTATACACACAAGTGTAAAATAACATTTTAAACATTTTGAAATGGCTTATGGCCTTATTACAATTTATTTACAACATTTGACAGGTCAATCCTCCAAGTTAGAAAAATTACATTTCATAGGCAAGACTTAAACATGCTAACACTTGCATGTGAACAAGAATGCTTATAAAGAAACTTCCATTCTGCAATCCACCCAAAGCAAGTGCAAATCTCCAATCTTGTATCATGTACCTGAAATATGCCCCAGTAACTTTGGGGTGAGCAACATAAAGCTACTCGTAGGAAATGAGCATGCATCGACCTAACGTTTTACATGTTTGCATGATTTAAACATCGTGGTTCATTCCACTTAGCGTCTATGTCAAAGGAGAGACTCAGGGAGCATCCTAAGCTACCTAAGATCATTTCTAGCATAAAACACATCATTCATGCAATTCAAACAACATAGGAGCATGCTATACAAAGCGACAAAATATAGATTCTCAAAGTCATCAACTTGAAATCTAAAAGTGTGTAAACGACTAAAGTGGGTCATGTTACCTAATGTCTATGTTCCGAATGAATCTATAGGATCATTCCTAAGTCACATTTGAATAATATAGCATAGATATACTTAGTAACATCAAAATTTATAATGATTCATTAAAAATCATAAAACATGAATGTACCTAACAACATTAAAGCATGCTATGATTCATTCAAAATCATAATGCATAAATATACTTAACAACATTAAATTGCCAATAACCAAAACCACAAGTCACAATTAAGCATTGGTTATCAACTTGGAATTGAATGCGAAAACAAATAGTAGAAGACTTGGACATCACGTCTTGGACTAAACCAAGAACAAAATGGTTATTCCGGGCATTAACCTGCTGGGAAAACCACCATAGTGCGCACTATCTCGACGGGGAGAACTCATACCTCTAGCACTAGAGCCAAACTTTAGCCATATCACAGAAACAATGTCTCAAGACTCCAAAATAAATAAGTTAACAACTTATATACGAAATATATATATACAGCACGAAACTACATTTCATGCATAAGTAGGCTGAAACCACACAATACATGCTCTAAATCCACAACTACTATAGGATGACAATGTCAAATCTTCAAAGCACGATTCGTTATGTGCTATAATAACATCACATGTCGAATCTTTAGTGTGCGATTCGTTATACGCTATCACAATATATTTCAACATTAAAATATAAACTCATGCATCCATTATAAGTCTAAAATCATGTTTCAAACATATTATCAATGTCAAATACATGATTTAATCAATAATGCAATAGAAACGGAAATTAATCAAATAACTAATTAATTTCCCTAGATTTCAAATCCCAATCAAATGGTCCCTAATTAACACATGTTATACAACATAACTTGATCACTACATACATCAATTCAAAAACTTGATTAGGCCTTTTGAACAACAAAATGGAATTTAATCAAATCATGATAATCAAATCCCTAAATTCTAAAACAACATCAAATGGTCTCAAATTAACATATGCTAGTATACAAGCCCTAGTCATCACAAATATCAAGTTGAAAACTTAATTAGGCCAACGGAACCATTAAATGGATTTCATTTAAAATCTCTAGATTTTCATACTTATTCAATTGCTCTCAAATTAAAGTATGTTAAAGGACATGCCAAGACTTAATTTAAAAGAATATCACAAGTTCATTTCATACAAGGTACGGCCATGGAATTTAATCTTTCACAAAAGATAAATATTAAATAAAAAGTGCAATTCTTATTCAAATAATTCTAATTTAAAATATGTTAACAAACATATTAAAACATAATTTATCATCATGCCATAACTTAATTCTAAACTATATACATCCTTGAAAATTAAATCTTATACAAAGAAATAAATAATACTAATTTTTCTAGATTTGATACAAAGCATGCAAATAAGTTGTATAATCATGGAGAACACTCAATACAACACATACAAAATCCTAAAACATCGCCTACCTCAATTTGAGATGAAAATCTCAAAAGCTACCAAAATGAAACGGCTCCGAATCCGACGATTCTAAAGGGTTTTATCGGGGACAGCGCCGTGAACAATTGTAATACCCCTGATTTTAAAAGGATAGTCTCGGTATTTTTTAAAAAATTATTTTAATTGTAGTTAATTATTTAGTTGAGTTCTTGGCTAATTGTTTACTTGTTTAATTGATTTAATTATTTATTTAAATGTGTTAATTGATTTATTTGTTTAAATGAAATTGTGTGTGATGATGTATATTTGTTTAGGAATTTAATTGTTTTATTTTTTTTTTATTTTTTATATTTTTAAGGAATTGGATATGGATTGTAGTAATGGACTAACCAATTGGGCTCCATAGACTACATGGATAAGGGATTTAATGGGTACGGATAATTACCCATGGATAATTGTATATGTATATATAATAAATATATGTATATATATATAAGG
This sequence comes from Cornus florida, assembly GCF_030987335.1. NCBI lineage: Eukaryota > Viridiplantae > Streptophyta > Magnoliopsida > Cornales > Cornaceae > Cornus > Cornus florida. The sequence goes on along the minus strand of NW_026775573.1, from coordinate 74,769,059 downwards.
AAAGTTCTTTAGTAATAATCTGATGTGTATATTTATATGTTATAATAAAAAGGGTTACACATAGATTGTACGTAAAATATATTTTAGTTACCTTTTTAGTAATTAAATTTTATTTTATTTTTATTATTAGTTGACTTGGATTGGGAAAAGAATTAGGGTTATTTTATTTGCCTATAAATATATAGCTATAGGTTAGTAAAGAAAAAGGGTTAGAAAATAATCACGTAATATTTTTTTAGAGAGAGAAAGAAGGAAGAAGAAGGAAGGGGAAAAGGAAGAAGGAGGCTAGGGTTTTTTTTATCAAATCCCTAAAAGTAAGTTTTAATTCTTCTCTTCTCCTTTGATTCGTACCCTATGCATACTAGATTAATTCTAGGTTCTTTAAATAAATTAATTGAATCGAATTACATGGATTTATTTGAAAATTTTAGTTCATGTGTTTTAATAATGGGTTTGTAATAATTTTCATATTTTGCTAAATTAAATTTTCATGTGTTGTAATCTAGTATGTGTTTTAATTATGTTGTAATATATATGCGTTTAGAATGAATAATTTATCTAACTTGGATGAAATTAAGTTTGGTTCACAGTTTGTGTGCCGAATGAGGAGATTATTATTATTTTTTAAGCATGAAACGGTTTAGATATATTATATGAAATCAGTCTGTGATTTTTCCCATGAACGCCGAACAAGGAAATTCTATTAATATGAATCAGTTTTTGTGCTGTGTGAGGGAAATCAGAATTGTGTATATAAGCACATGTAAGCACGCTGAACGAGGCAAAATATTAAGTTGGCGTGAATCAGTGCAATGTGAATTCAAATTGTGGGTTTTCTAGGTAAGAAATGATTGGTAATGATTGATATATGATTTGTTTTTTTTAAAAAAAAAAATCAATGATTGATAATGATTGGTAGCATGATTTGGATGTTTTTTTCTAAAGTCAGCAATGATTGATGACTGGTATTAGTAATTAAATTAGATTAATATTTATTATTTTTTTGAATAATGGATTTGTATTAAATATTTATTTAATTTAGAATTGGAAAGCATGATTTAAGTTTACATGCTAAGTATGGAATATAATTAATTTTAAAAAGGATAAATTAATAAAATATAGTTGGATTAAATTATTTTAATCAATTTTTTAGGTTTAAATTAATTTAATCAGAACATGGAGATGTACAATTTTGTTGTTATCTATGTTAATTTCTTTATGATGTAAATTAAATGCATACTATTTAGAATTGATATTTTTGCTCAAGTAAATGCAAAGGATGTGTTTATTATTTATATTATATTTGTTTGGATTATTAGATGTATATATTATTTACATTACCCTTGGATTGAAAACTTTTATTTGATTATGATATGGCTTAACGCACCATTATGGGATGGGGGCGTATTGGGGACGGATTAACTTAAGAGTTAAGTCCTACCTATTTTTAATAAGGGAACGGATTAACCATAGTGTTAAGTCCTACTTATTTGTGTCAGGTCAACGGAATAGTTGGATGACATATTATTATTAAATAATAATTGAATAGTTTATCTGGATGATTGGATAGGACGGATTTTTATATAGAATTATATGCCATGATATGAGCTTGAGTCTCAGGATCAGTGGTTAGGGTGGATATATTGCCAGGGATGTATAGCTAGATATAGTGTAGTTGTGTATCCTGGTAGGTCTAGGTACTCATGCCCACTATATGTACGTTTTGCATGTTGCCTACTATTCAGGTTGAGACAACTCTATAGTCTAGTGAGGTTCTTTTAGTGTGTGTATATCTATATATGGACTATTTAGTTATTGTTGAATTAATTAGGATGTGTACGTGTATTGGGTCTCTGTTTGGGATGTAGTAGATTTAGAACTTGTATGTGGGCCTGACCCACCATTATTTTTCAGGTGTTCATCAGTTCTAGTCTTAGAGATTGTTCGTGCCGAGCAGAGACAATCATTCACTCTTCCGACTCTACGTAGGACTCTTCTTCATGATTTAATTATTAGTTTTATTTCAGTTCAGTTATTTCAGTTAGGATATTTTTAGGGGTCCACAATATAGATTCCCGAGTTGTAGTTTTAATTAATTACTAGTATCCGAGGATTGGAGGATTTTATTATTAGATTTTTAATTATTATTTAGTTGAGGATTTTAAAATAGGGATTTATTATTTAGTTTCCTTCAGCTTATTATTTATTTATTTCTTTATTATTCTTTTTGTATTCAAATGATTATTTAAATATTAATTGTTTGGTATCCCTTGTATTCTGTGCTCGGACTTGATCACTCGTGGCTCTAGAATCGAGGGGTATCACAGTTGGTATCAGAGCACTCCAGGTTCAAGTGTCTCTAGGATTTTATCGTATAAGACTTCCGCGTAGCGTTTTCTCTATTGTTTAGAGCTTAAGTATTAGGATTCATTGTATTCTTTACGGTTTGGTTATATCGTAATAATGTCTGTCTTTCTATGTTAACAGAATGGTTAACGCTAGAAGAAGATGGGACAATCAGAGAAATAGGCAACGAAGGGAAGCGGCCCATAGGCAGTGTCAGGAGGATGAAGGTCAGTTCCATGAGGAGCATGAGGAAGTTCAACAGACTCAGGATTAGGGAGGAGATCCAGAGTTTCCTCCTCACCTCAATGACCTTATTGCTCGGGCTATAGAAGCAGGGGTAACCGCTGCACTTCGGAATAAACCTCAGGTACAGCCGGCACCGTTACCAGCACTAGTTGTTCGGACTGATACTTGGGAGAAGGCTAGGCGTTCTTTCACAAAGGGGAGCCCACCTGAGTTCACAGGCTCCACCGATGCGAGAACAGCTCATCAATGGAAACAAGACATCGAGTGACATCTTCGCTTGGTTCAGTGCACGCTTTGAAGAGAAGTACTTCCCTTATGCAGTCAGGGCAGCCATGAAGACTGAGTTTATTAATCTGCAACAGGGGAACATGACAGTAGCGGAGTATGAGCAGCAGTTCACACGCTTGTCTCTCTTTGCACCAGAGGAGGTGGATACAGAGGAGAAGAAGCGCAACAGTTTCGTTAAGGGACTGATGTAGTTTATCAAGAGAGCTATTACTGGTAGTCCAGCCTATACTACCTATGCTCAGGTGGTAGACGTCGCTTTACAGCAGTATCAGTTGATCGTGGATATCAGACAGGCCAAGGGTGAGAAGCGAGGTGACAGAGACTCTGCTAATCAGTCAGCTGAGAAAGGGAATGGGAACGGTCACCGACAGAATGACAAGGGCAAGTTCTAGGGACAGTAGCCTTGGAAGAAGCACAAGGGTGGTTCGGATGCTCCCAGGGATGTGGCACTTATTCAACGATAGCAGAATAGGGGACCACAGGCAGGACAGGGTCAGCCACTGGCTAACCAACAGAGGAGGCCATTTGGTACTTTCCAGGGTAGTTGCTACACTTGTAGAAAGTATGGTCACACTTCCAGGTAGTGTCCTATAGTAAGACAGGGACAGAGATAGGGACAGCATGTGCAGCAAGGGCAGAGGGCGCCTGTTCCTTTACCAGCTCCACAAGTTCCACAGATTCAGGGACAGACATATCCAGCTTTACCAGCGCCGCCGCAGCCTCAGGGATAGGCACTGTAGCAGTTACATTATGGCAGGGTGTACAACCCCATGCCACAGGATATGAAGGCACCTCAGGCTGTTGAGGGTAAGTTTCTTATACATAGTTTTCATGGACGTGTTTTATTTGATACGGGTGCTACACACTCATTTATAGCTAGGTCATTTGTTGCTTTGTCTGGGATGATGACTCAGGTATGCAGTAGACCACATGGAATTTCTACACCGTTAGGCAATACAGCCATTCTTCATGAGAGTGATGGACCTGTGACACTAGATATTGGTAGACTTAGATTTCTAGCCAATCTTTTGGTCCTGGACATGCACACTTATGATGTGATACTTGGGATGGATTGGTTATCGCATTACCATGCCCAAGTTGATTGTTATGATAGGTTAGTTGTTTTCACCATACCTGGTCAGGACATGTATGTTGTCGCAATGCCGCGTTCTACTAGCACCTATTTGTTTCATATGGAGGAGGGGACTACTGTATTATTAGATAATATACCAATTGTACAGGATTACTCGGATGTATTTCAGGAGATTCCAGGGTTGCCACCTAGTCGCGAGATCGACTTTGTGATAGACTTAGCTCCAAGCACTACGCCTATTGCTAGGGCACCGTATAGGATGGCACCAGTAGAGATGTGCGAATTGAGGGATCAGATTCAGCAGCTACTTAGCCAGGGTTTCATTCATAGGAGTACTTCACCCTGGGGAGCACTGGTTTTATTTGTGAAGAAGAAGGATGGTTCGCTCCGCTTGTGTATAGATTACAGGGAGTTAAACAAGCTTATTATTCGTAACTAGTATCCTTTACCCAGGATTGATGACTTGTTTGATCAGTTGAAGGGAGCTACTTATTTCTCTAAGATTGATTTGCGATCTGGATATCATCAACTCCGGGTTCGGGAGTAGGATGTTCCGAGGACAGCATTTCTCACTAGATATAGATCTTATGAGTTTCGGATGATGCCGTTCGGGTTGACAAATGCACCAGCAGTTTTCATGGATTTAATGAACAAAATTTTCAGGGCTTACTTGGATCAATTTGTCATTGTCTTCATAGATGACATTTTGATTTACTCGAGGTCAGAGGACGATTATGCTAGACATCTTCGGATAGTCTTACAGACGCTTCGTGAGCACTAGTTGTATGCCAAGTTTAAAAAATGTGAATTTTGGCAGCGGGAAGTGAAATTTCTGGGTCACGTGGTGTCAGAAAGGGGAATAGTATTGGATCCAGCCAAGGTTTCAGTGGTGGTTGAGTGGGGACAGCCTACATCACCTACCGAGATTCAGAGTTTTTTCGGTTTGGCAGGATATTACAGGAGGTTCATCCAGGGGTTTTCAAAGATAGCGGGACCACTCACTCATTTGACTAAGAAGGGTGTACGGTTTGTATGGGATAAACATTGTCAAAAAGCTTTTGATGAGCTGAAGACTAAGTTGACTTTTGCACCAATTTTGTCTACCCCATGGAGCGGGATAGAGTATCTTGTGTACACAGATGCTTCGTTGCAACGTCTTGGATGTGTTTTGATGCAGGAGGAGCGACCGATTTCGTATGGATCTCGAAAGCTTAAGCCTCACGAGCTTAATTATCCAACGCATAATTTGGATTTGGCAACTGTGGTCTTTGCCTTACGTATTTGGAGGCATTATCTGTTGGGTGAGTCCTTCAGATTATTCAGCGATCATAAGAGTCTGCAGTATTTGTTCACTCAGCGGGAGTTGAATATGAGACAGCATAGGTGGTTGGAGTTTGTGAAAGACTATCATTTTTCTATACGGTATCATCCAGGGAAAGCGAATGTGGTGGTGGATGCACTCAGTCGTCGACCTATTGGTAGTCTTTCCGCTCTATTCACTACTGAGTGGAATGCGTTGAAGAGGGTGGATGAATTGTCAGATGCTTTCCTGGCTTGCATGGTAGTTACACCTTCTATCATTCCCAAAGTTTTGAAGGCACAACTCACGGATCAGTAGTGCATTGATAAAGTTACAGAGATAGCTTCCGAAGAGGTTCCATTCCACCATGTTGGGGCTGATGGAGGTTTGAGGTACAAGGGATGATTAGTGGTACCTTCTGCTGATGAGTTGAGGAAGGATGTGATGACTGAGACTCACCACTCTGAGTTTTTAGTTCATCCAGGAGGTGACAAAATGTATCAGGATATGAAGCGGCAGTTTTGGTGGGCAGGTATGAAGAGGGATATTGCTCTATTTGTCTCACGATGTAGTACTTGTCAGATGGTTAAGATTAATCATCAGAGGCCACCAGGAGCTCTACAACCACTGCCGATACCAGAGTGGAAATGGGATAGCATTTCTATGGATTTTGTGGAGGGATTGCCTAATTCGTTGAAGAATCACAATTCCATTTGGGTCATCGTTGATAGGTTGACTAAATCAGCTCATTTCTTGCCTATTCGCACTGATTACATTTCGGAACAGTTGGCGAGACTTTACATTACAGAGATTGTGAAGTTGCATGGCATTCCATTATCTATTATATCGGATAGGGATTCGAGCTTTATATCAGGGTTTTGGAAGAGTTTTCAGTAGGCTTTGGATACAGAGTTGCATCTTAGCACTGCTTATCATCCCCAGACTAATGAACAGACCGAGAGGGTTAATTAGATAATGGAGGATATGCTTCGTTCTTATGTCCTTGACTTTAAGGGCCATTGGGAGGAGTATTTACCACTTATGGAGTTCGCATATAGCAATAGCTTTTAGAAGACTATTGATATGGCACCGTTTGAGGCATTATATGGCCGACCATGTAAATATCCTATTTGTTGGATGGAGGTTGGCGAGAGCAGATTTTTTGGTCCTGAGTTCATTAAGGATACTTCTGAGAAGATTGCCCTTATTAGGGATCACATGCGCACTGCCTAGAGTAGGCAGAAGAGTTATGCGGATCGTCGTACACGTGCATTGGAGTTTCAGGTTGGGGATCAGGTTCTACTCAAAGTGTCTCCTATGAAAGGTGTAATGCGCTTTGGGAAGAAAGGGAAGTTGTCACCCCAGTTTGTGGGTCCATTCATGATTACCAATCGCGTTGGAGCTGTAGCTTATCGGTTGGCACTTCCAGATCATTTGGATCAAGTGCACAATGTGTTTTATGTTTCTATGTTGCGGAAATTTCTATGAGATGAAGATCGGTATCAGCATATCGATGTTGGAGAGATTGAGCTACAGCCGGATGCAACATATATGGAGCCACCATGTCGTATTATAGACTGTAAGGATCATGTTCTTTGCAATAAAGTCATATCGTTAATACGTGTCTAGTGGAGTCACCATAATGAGGCTGAGTCGAATTGGGAATAAGAGGATGTCATTTGTAATAACTTGGATTTTCACGGATAATTTTTTTCCGTTGTCTTTTCCTTTTTGGGTTCGATTTTTCATCACTTGATGTCGTCTCGAGTGCCCTGGAATGATTTCCAAGACTCTTTTCCTTGGATTGACAACTTCCTTTGTGGATTGTGTCATTTCCATATTTTATTTTTCCGAACACTATTCACATTTTGTCTTTTTCTCGTTTATCCTTTTTCCTTTCACAACGTCACTTTTTGTACTTGGATTTGATTCCAATTTTGCATGCATTCATGATATTTGATTTCCATGATAGTGGTATTTTTACTTTTCTAGAAAAGCATGTTGATTGCTTACTTCCTTCATAAAGGGGCATTAACCTGCTGGGAAAACCACCATAGTGCGCACTATCTCGACGGGGAGAACTCATACATCTAGCACTAGAGCCAAACTTTAGCCATATCACAGAAACAATGTCTCAAGACTCCAAAATAAATAAGTTAACAACTTATATACGAAATATATATATACAGCACGAAACTACATTTCATGCATAAGTAGGCTGAAACCACACAATACATGCTCTAAATCCACAACTACTATAGGATGACAATGTCGAATCTTCAAAGCACGATTCGTTATGTGCTATAATAACATCACATGTCGAATCTTTAGTGTGCGATTCGTTATACGCTATCACAATATATTTCAACATTAAAATATAAACTCATGCATCCATTATAAGTCTAAAATCATGTTTCAAACATATTATCAATGTCAAATACATGATTTAATCAATAATGCAATAGAAACGGAAATTAATCAAATAACTAATTAATTTCCCTAGATTTCAAATCCCAATCAAATGGTCCCTAATTAACACATGTTATACAACATAACTTGATCACTACATACATCAATTCAAAAACTTGATTAGGCCTTTTGAACAACAAAATGGAATTTAATCAAATCATGATAATCAAATCCCTAAATTCTAAAACAACATCAAATGGTCTCAAATTAACATATGCTAGTATACAAGCCCTAGTCATCACAAATATCAAGTTGAAAACTTAATTAGGCCAACGGAACCATTAAATGGATTTCATTTAAAATCTCTAGATTTTCATACTTATTCAATTGCTCTCAAATTAAAGTATTTTAAAGGACATGCCAAGACTTAATTTAAAAGAATATCACAAGTTCATTTCATACAAGGTACGGCCATGGAATTTAATCTTTCACAAAAGATAAATATTAAATAAAAAGTGCAATTCTTATTCAAATAATTCTAATTTAAAATATGTTAACAAACATATTAAAACATAATTTATCATCATGCCATAACTTAATTCTAAACTATATACATCCTTGAAAATTAAATCTTATACAAAGAAATAAATAATACTAATTTTTCTAGATTTGATACAAAGCATGCAAATAAGTTGTATAATCATGGAGAACACTCAATACAACACATACAAAATCCTAAAACATCGCCTACCTCAATTTGAGATGAAAATCTCAAAAGCCACCAAAATGAAACGGCTCCGAATCCGACGATTCTAAAGGGTTTTATCGGGGACAGCGCCGTGAACAATTGTAATACCCCTGATTTTAAAAGGATAGTCTCGGTATTTTTTAAAAAATTATTTTAATTGTAGTTAATTATTTAGTTGAGTTCTTGGCTAATTGTTTACTTGTTTAATTGATTTAATTATTTATTTAAATGTGTTAATTGATTTATTTGTTTAAATGAAATTGTGTGTGATGATGTATATTTGTTTAGGAATTTAATTGTTTTATTTATTTTTTTTTTTTTATATTTTTAAGGAATTGGATATGGATTGTAGTAATGGACTAACCAATTGGGCTCCATAGACTACATGGATAAGGGATTTAATGGGTACGGATAATTACCCATGGATAATTGTATATGTATATATAATAAATATATGTATATATATATAAGGAAAGTTCTTTAGTAATAATCTGATGTGTATATTTATATGTTATAATAAAAAGGATTACACATAGATTGTACGTAAAATATATTTTAGTTACCTTTTTAGTAATTAAATTTTATTTTATTTTTATTATTAGTTGACTTGGATTGGGAAAAGAATTAGGGTTATTTTATTTGCCTATAAATATATAGCTATAGGTTAGTAAAGAAAAAGGGTTAGAAAATAATCACGTAATATTTTTTTAGAGAGAGAAAGAAGGAAGAAGAAGGAAGGGGAAAAGGAAGAAGGAGGCTAGGGTTTTTTTATCAAATCCCTAAAAGTAAGTTTTAATTCTTCTCTTCTCCTTTGATTCGTACCCTATGCATACTAGATTAATTCTAGGTTCTTTAAATAAATTAATTGAATCGAATTACATGGATTTATTTGAAAATTTTAGTTCATGTGTTTTAATAATGGGTTTGTAATAATTTTCATATTTTGCTAAATTAAATTTTCATGTGTTGTAATCTAGTATGTGTTTTAATTATGTTGTAATATATATGCGTTTAGAATGAATAATTTATCTAACTTGGATGAAATTAAGTTTGGTTCACAGTTTGTGTGCCGAATGAGGAGATTATTATTATTTTTTAAGCATGAAACGGTTTAGATATATTATATGAAATCAGTCTGTGATTTTTCCCATGAACGCCGAACAAGGAAATTCTATTAATATGAATCAGTTTTTGTGCTGTGTGAGGGAAATCAGAATTGTGTATATAAGCACATGTAAGCACGCTGAACGAGGCAAAATATTAAGTTGGCGTGAATCAGTGCAATGTGAATTCAAATTGTGGGTTTTCTAGGTAAGAAATGATTGGTAATGATTGATATATGATTTGTTTTTTTTAAAAAAAAAAAATCAATGATTGATAATGATTGGTAGCATGATTTGGATGTTTTTTTCTAAAGTCAGCAATGATTGATGACTGGTATTAGTAATTAAATTAGATTAATATTTATTATTTTTTTGAATAATGGATTTGTATTAAATATTTATTTAATTTAGAATTGGAAAGCATGATTTAAGTTTACATGCTAAGTATGGAATATAATTAATTTTAAAAAGGATAAATTAATAAAATATAGTTGGATTAAATTATTTTAATCAATTGTTTAGGTTTAAATTAATTTAATCAGAACATGGAGATGTACAATTTTGTTGTTATCTATGTTAATTTCTTTATGATGTAAATTAAATGCATACTATTTAGAATTGATATTTTTGCTCAAGTAAATGCAAAGGATGTGTTTATTATTTATATTATATTTGTTTGGATTATTAGATGTATATATTATTTACATTACCCTTGGATTGAAAACTTTTATTTGATTATGATATGGCTTAACGCACCATTATGGGATGGGGGCGTATTGGGGACGGATTAACTTAAGAGTTAAGTCCTACCTATTTTTAATAAGGGAACGGATTAACCATAGTGTTAAGTCCTACTTATTTGTGTCAGGTCAACGGAATAGTTGGATGACATATTATTATTAAATAATAATTGAATAGTTTATCTGGATGATTGGATAGGACGGATTTTTATATAGAATTATATGCCATGATATGAGCTTGAGTCTCAGGATCAGTGGTTAGGGTGGATATATTGCCAGGGATGTATAGCTAGATATAGTGTAGTTGTGTATCCTGGTAGGTCTAGGTACTCATGCCCACTATATGTACGTTTTGCATGTTGCCTACTATTCAGGTTGAGACAACTCTATAGTCTAGTGAGGTTCTTTTAGTGTGTGTATATCTATATATGGACTATTTAGTTATTGTTGAATTAATTAGGATGTGTACGTGTATTGGGTCTCTGTTTGGGATGTAGTAGATTTAGAACTTGTATGTGGGCCTGACCCACCATTATTTTTCAGGTGTTCATCAGTTCTAGTCTTAGAGATTGTTCGTGCCGAGCAGAGACAATCATTCACTCTTCCGACTCTACGTAGGACTCTTCTTCATGATTTAATTATTAGTTTTATTTCAGTTCAGTTATTTCAGTTAGGATATTTTTAGGGGTCCACAATATAGATTCCCGAGTTGTAGTTTTAATTAATTACTAGTATCCGAGGATTGGAGGATTTTATTATTAGATTTTTAATTATTATTTAGTTGAGGATTTTAAAATAGGGATTTATTATTTAGTTTCCTTCAGCTTATTATTTATTTATTTCTTTATTATTCTTTTTGTATTCAAATGATTATTTAAATATTAATTGTTTGGTATCCCTTGTATTCTGTGCTCGGACTTGATCACTCGTGGCTCTAGAATCGAGGGGTATCACAGTTGGTATCAGAGCACTCCAGGTTCAAGTGTCTCTAGGATTTTATCGTATAAGACTTCCGCGTAGCGTTTTCTCTATTGTTTAGAGCTTAAGTATTAGGATTCATTGTATTCTTTACGGTTTGGTTATATCGTAATAATGTCTGTCTTTCTATGTTAACAGAATGGTTAACGCTAGAAGAAGATGGGACAATCAGAGAAATAGGCAACGAAGGGAAGCGGCCCATAGGCAGTGTCAGGAGGATGAAGGTCAGTTCCATGAGGAGCATGAGGAAGTTCAACAGACTCGGGATTAGGGAGGAGATCCAGAGTTTCCTCCTCACCTCAATGACCTTATTGCTCGGGCTATAGAAGCAGGGGTAACCGCTGCACTTCGGAATCAACCTCAGGAACAGCCGGCACCGTTTCCAGCACTAGTTGTTCGGACTGATACTTGGGAGAAGGCTAGGCGTTCTTTCACAAAGGGGAGCCCACCTGAGTTCACAGGCTCCACCGATGCGAGAACAGCTCATCAATGGAAACAAGACATCGAGTGACATCTTCGCTTGGTTCAGTGCACGCTTTGAAGAGAAGTACTTCCCTTATGCAGTCAGGGCAGCCATGAAGACTGAGTTTATTAATCTGCAACAGGGGAACATGACAGTAGCGGAGTATGAGCAGCAGTTCACACGCTTGTCTCTCTTTGCACCAGAGGAGGTGGATACAGAGGAGAAGAAGCGCAACAGTTTCGTTAAGGGACTGATGTAGTTTATCAAGAGAGCTATTACTGGTAGTCCAGCCTATACTACCTATGCTCAGGTGGTAGACGTCGCTTTACAGCAGTATCAGTTGATCGTGGATATCAGACAGGCCAAGGGTGAGAAGCGAGGTGACAGAGACTCTGCTAATCAGTCAGCTGAGAAAGGGAATGGGAACGGTCACCGACAGAATGACAAGGGCAAGTTCTAGGGACAGTAGCCTTGGAAGAAGCACAAGGGTGGTTCGGATGCTCCCAGGGATGTGGCACTTATTCAACGACAGCAGAATAGGGGACCACAGGCAGGACAGGGTCAGCCACTGGCTAACTAACAGAGGAGGCCATTTGGTACTTTCCAGGGTAGTTGCTACACTTGTAGAAAGTATAGTCACACTTCCAGGTAGTGTCCTATAGTAAGACAGGGACAGAGATAGGGACAGCATGTGCAGCAAGGGCAGAGGGCGCCTGTTCCTTTACCAGCTCCACAAGTTCCACAGATTCAGGGACAGACATATCCAGCTTTACCAGCGCCGCCGCAGCCTCAGGGATAGGCACTGTAGCAGTTACATTATGGCAGGGTGTACAACCCCATGCCACAGGATATGAAGGCACCTCAGGCTGTTGAGGGTAAGTTTCTTATACATAGTTTTCATGGACGTGTTTTATTTGATACGGGTGCTACACACTCATTTATAGCTAGGTCATTTGTTGCTTTGTCTGGGATGATGACTCAGGTATGCAGTAGACCACATGGAATTTCTACGCCGTTAGGCAATACAGCCATTCTTCATGAGAGTGATGGACCTGTGACACTAGATATTGGTAGACTTAGATTTCTAGCCAATCTTTTGGTCCTGGACATGCACACTTATGATGTGATACTTGGGATGGATTGGTTATCGCATTACCATGCCCAAGTTGATTGTTATGATAGGTTAGTTGTTTTCACCATACCTGGTCAGGACATGTATGTTGTCGCTATGCCGCGTTCTACTAGCACCTATTTGTTTCATATGGAGGAGGGGACTACTGTATTATTAGATAATATACCAATTGTACAGGATTACTCTTATGTATTTCAGGAGATTCCAGGGTTGCCACCTAGTCGCGAGATCGACTTTGTGATAGACTTAGCTCCAAGCACTACGCCTATTGCTAGGGCACCATATAGGATGGCACCAGTAGAGATGTGCGAATTGAGGGATCAGATTCAGCAGCTACTTAGCCAGGGTTTCATTCATAGGAGTACTTCACCCTGGGGAGCACTGGTTTTATTTGTGAAGAAGAAGGATGGTTCGCTCCGCTTGTGTATAGATTACAGGGAGTTAAACAAGCTTATTATTCGTAACTAGTATCCTTTACCCAGGATTGATGACTTGTTTGATCAGTTGAAGGGAGCTACTTATTTCTCTAAGATTGATTTGCGATCTGGATATCATCAACTCCGGGTTCGGGAGTAGGATGTTCCGAGGACAGCATTTCTCACTAGATATAGATCTTATGAGTTTCGGATGATGCCGTTCGGGTTGACAAATGCACCAGCAGTTTTCATGGATTTAATGAACAAAATTTTCAGGGCTTACTTGGATCAATTTGTCATTGTCTTCATAGATGACATTTTGATTTACTCGAGGTCAGAGGACGATTATGCTAGACATCTTCGGATAGTCTTACAGACGCTTCGTGAGCACTAGTTGTATGCCAAGTTTAAAAAATGTGAATTTTGGCAGCGGGAAGTGAAATTTCTGGGTCACGTGGTGTCAGAAAGGGGAATAGTAGTGGATCCAGCCAAGGTTTCAGTGGTGGTTGAGTGGGGACAGCCTACATCACCTACCGAGATTCGGAGTTTTTTCGGTTTGGCAGGATATTACAGGAGGTTCATCCAGGGGTTTTCAAAGATAGCGGGACCACTCACTCATTTGACTAAGAAGGGTGTACGGTTTGTATGGGATAAACATTGTCAAAAAGCTTTTGATGAGCTGAAGACTAAGTTGACTTTTGCACCAATTTTGTCTACCCCATGGAGCGGGATAGAGTATCTTGTGTACACAGATGCTTCGTTGCAGCGTCTTAGATGTGTTTTGATGCAGGAGGAGCGACCGATTTCGTATGGATCTCGAAAGCTTAAGCCTCACGAGCTTAATTATCCAACGCATAATTTGGATTTGGCAACTGTGGTCTTTGCCTTACGTATTTGGAGGCATTATCTGTTGGGTGAGTCCTTCAGATTATTCAGCGATCATAAGAGTCTGCAGTATTTGTTCACTCAGCGGGAGTTGAATATGAGACAACATAGGTGGTTGGAGTTTGTGAAAGACTATCATTTTTCTATACGGTATCATCCAGGGAAAGCGAATGTGGTGGTGGATGCACTCAGTCGTCGACCTATTGGTAGTCTTTCCGCTCTATTCACTACTGAGTGGAATGCGTTGAAGAGGGTGGATGAATTGTCAGATGCTTTCCTGGCTTGCATGGTAGTTACACCTTCTATCATTCCCAAAGTTTTGAAGGCACAACTCACGGATCAGTAGTGCATTGATAAAGTTACAGAGATAGCTTCCGAAGAGGTTCCATTCCACCATGTTGGGGCTGATGGAGGTTTGAGGTACAAGGGATGATTAGTGGTACCTTCTGCTGATGAGTTGAGGAAGGATGTGATGACTGAGACTCACCACTCTGAGTTTTTAGTTCATCCAGGAGGTGACAAAATGTATCAGGATATGAAGCGGCAGTTTTGGTGGGCAGGTATGAAGAGGGATATTGCTCTATTTGTCTCACGATGTAGTACTTGTCAGATGGTTAAGATTAATCATCAGAGGCCACCAGGAGCTCTAAAACCACTGCCGATACCAGAGTGGAAATGGGATAGCATTTCTATGGATTTTGTGGAGGGATTGCCTAATTCGTTGAAGAATCACAATTCCATTTGGGTCATCGTTGATAGGTTGACTAAATCAGCTCATTTCTTACCTATTCGCACTGATTACATTTCGGAACAGTTGGCGAGACTTTACATTATAGAGATTGTGAAGTTGCATGGCATTCCATTATCTATTATATCGGATAGGGATTCGAGCTTTATATCAGGGTTTTGGAAGAGTTTTCAGTAGGCTTTGGATACAGAGTTGCATCTTAGCACTGCTTATCATCCCCAGACTAATGAACAGACCGAGAGGGTTAATTAGATAATGGAGGATATGCTTCGTTCTTATGTCCTTGACTTTAAGGGCCATTGGGAGGAGTATTTGCCACTTATGGAGTTCGCATATAGCAATAGCTTTTAGAAGACTATTGATATGGCACCGTTTGAGGCATTATATGGCCGACCATGTAAATATCCTATTTGTTGGATGGAGGTTGGCGAGAGCAGATTTTTTGGTCCTGAGTTCATTAAGGATACTTCTGAGAAGATTGCCCTTATTAGGGATCACATGCGCACTGCCTAGAGTAGGCAGAAGAGTTATGCGGATCGTCGTACACGTGCATTGGAGTTTCAGGTTGGGGATCAGGTTCTACTCAAAGTGTCTCCTATGAAAGGTGTAATGCGCTTTGGGAAGAAAGGGAAGTTGTCACCCCAGTTTGTGGGTCCATTCATGATTACCAATCGCGTTGGAGCTGTAGCTTATCGGTTGGCACTTCCAGATCATTTGGATCAAGTGCACAATGTGTTTTATGTTTCTATGTTGCGGAAATTTCTATGAGATGAAGATCGGTATCAGCATATCGATGTTAGAGAGATTGAGCTACAGCCGGATGCAACATATATGGAGCCACCATGTCGTATTATAGACTGTAAGGATCATGTTCTTTGCAATAAAGTCATATCGTTAATACGTGTCTAGTGGAGTCACCATAATGAGGCTGAGTCGAATTGGGAATAAGAGGATGTCATTTGTAATAACTTGGATTTTCACGGATAATTTTTTTCCGTTGTCTTTTCCTTTTTGGGTTCGATTTTTCATCACTTGATGTCGTCTCAAGTGCCCTGGAATGATTTCCGAGACTCTTTTCCTTGGATTGACAACTTCCTTTGTGGATTGTGTCATTTCCATATTTTATTTTTCCGAACACTATTCACATTTTGTCTTTTTCTCGTTTATCCTTTTTCCTTTCACAACGTCACTTTTTGTACTTGGATTTGATTCCAATTTTGCATGCATTCATGATATTTGATTTCCATGATAGTGGTATTTTTACTTTTCTAGAAAAGCATGTTGATTGCTTACTTCCTTCATAAAGGGGCATTAATGCATACTTTAGTGTACTTCTTCTTAACTTGTGGGGTTTTAGTGTAATTAAATAAAATAATTATTTTTCATCTTGGGGACCATTTTACAATTAAATTTCGAAGATATTTTCAAAAATGACCTTTTTACAATTTTTGAAAAGTGTGACAAGTGTCACACTCTCATTGGTCCACTTGTTGACATTTGTGTGGAAACACTTTGATACATTGGATGATGACATTTGGAGGGTGAGGATTCACCCACTTGTTGGCCTAGGATTGGTGCACTTGTTGGCTTGGATGGTTGACAAGAGTAGTTGTGGGATTAAGCCTAGGAAGAAGCCATGGATTGGTGACAAGTGCAAGTTCACAATTTAGTCTTGCAAATATCTTTGGGCCACTTTGGAATTATGGTTTTAAAGGAGGGTTTTTGTGCAGTTGACCATAGATGTGTGTGTTGACCATGGTGTAGGATCACATAGTGAGTGGAGGATTTCTATTTTCTCCTCTCACACATTTTCACATTTCATCTCTTTCTTCCTCACCACAAAACCCTAGCCTCCATGGATGAAGCTTAAAGCTTTAGGCATTGACCTTGATCTTTGAGGCCCTTCCACTTACTTTAGACCATAAAGCTTGGAATACTTTTTGTTCCCCTCATCCTCCTCTTCAAAACCCTTGAAGGATCTAGCCTAACTCCTAGTTTTGCTTTGGTATCTAGGGATTCAATTCTCTAGTGAGGTATTGATCTATTAATTTGAAGTATTTTTATGTCATTATTAAGTGTTTTACATGCACAGAAGAGAAGGACTTGTATTCTGCCCTTAAATTGTTTTAACTTGAAATAAATCTTGTCAAATTAAATATATAACATGAAAATATAATCAATTAGCTTTTATTTAGTTTTGGTTTCATGTAATTTGGATTTAAAATGAATTAGTTATGAATTTTTGAAATTGCAAGCTAGTTGCTGGAAATTTAACTCTTTTCTTATCTGGTCCGGAAATGAATTTTTATATGGAGCTGTGCTGCTTCAATTACCTTGAAATTTTTACTAGAACTTTCCACATGGATTTTACACTACTCAAATTTTTTTTACGATTTTAGAGCATTTCTAAATTGTTTTAAAAATCCGAGACTATCTGCTGTCCATGTTTTTATTGCAGCTGGAAAACATATTTTTAGATGATTTATTTCACTAACCTTTTGACATTGGATCATGGCTTAAATTTCCAGTTTTACACTCTCATATATTTACTTCCAAAATAAATTAGGTTTGCCCAATTTGGATGTGAAATGAATTTTTCATGAATTTTCAAAGTTGGAAGCTACAGGCTGAAAATGTGTTTTCTGGGCAGAATTTGTTTCAAAGTTGTGGGCCAAAACTATTTCAATTGGGAAAATGTTTTGTTAAACTAAATTGATATTATCAAATTACAGTGTTTAAGCTTTCATTGGGCTTTAGATTCATTCAATTTGGATTAGAATTGAATTTTTTATGAATTTCCCAAGTTGAAGGGAACAAACTGAAATATCTGTCTTGCGGACCAAAATTTAGGGCGATTTCATTTTGGTGGTAACTGGGATTTTCATTCCAATTGAGGTAGGAAATATTTTAGGATTTATATGTGTTGTATTAAGTGTTTCTCATGATTATATAACTTATATGTATGCCTTGTATCAAATTTAGAAAGTTGGTAATTTTTATTTCTTTGTATAAGATTTAAAATTCATTATGATATATAACTTTGATTTGATTTGTGGTATGCTAGAAAATCATGTTTTAATATGTTTGTTAACATATATTAAATTGGTGTTGATTGAATAAAAATTATATATTTTATTTAATATTTATCTTTTGTGAAAGATTAAATCACATGGCTGTACCTTGCATGAAATTGACTTGTGATATGCTTTTAAATTATGTCTTGACATGTTGTTTAACATACTTTAATTTGAGAGCATTTGGACAAGTATGAAAATCTAGAGATTTTAATTAAAATGATTTATTAAAATCTAATTAAGGGTTCCATTGGCCTAATTAAGTGTTTAACTTGATATTTGTGATAACTATGACTTATGTTCTAGTATATGTTAATTTGGAACCATTTGATGTTGTTTTAGAAGTTAGGGATTTGATTATCATGATTTAATTAAATTCTACTTTATTGTTCTTATGGCCAAATCGAGTTTTGATGCGGTGTATGTAATGACCATGCTATATTATTTATCATGTATTAATTGGAGGCCATTTGATTGAGATTTGAAACCTAGGGAATTTAATTAGTTTATAAATTAAATTCCATTTCTGTGGTATTATTGATTAACTCATGTATTTGACATTGATAGTATGTTTAAAGCATGACTTTTGACTTATAATGAATTTATGAGTTTATGTTTTCAATATTGGATTATATTGTTATAGTGTGTAACGAATCGCACTTTGAAGATTCGACATTGTCATCCTATAGTAGTTGTGGATTTAGAGCATGTGTTGTGTGGATACAATCTACTTGTGCATGGAAGGTGACTTAGTGCATTATATAAATTACGTATAAGTTGTGAGCTTATTTGATTATTTTGGAGTCTTGGGACATTGTTATTGTGATATGGCTAAAGTTCGGCTTTAGTACGGGAGGTATGAGTTCTCCCCAATTGAGATAGTGCGCACTAGGGTGGTTTTCCCAGCGGGTTAATGCCCGGAATAACCAATTTGTTCTTGGTTTAGTCTGAGACGTAATGTCCAAGTCTTCCACTATTTGTTTTCGCATTCAATTCCAAGTTATCAATCATGTTTATATTGTGACTGTGGTTTTGGCTATTGGCGATTTGATGTTGTTAAGTACATCCATACTAAATTGCTATATTTAGTTGATTCAGCATTTAGATTTCAAGTTGATAATTTTGAGAATCTATATCTAATTGCTTTGTGTAAGCATGTTTCTAACTAGTTGCTTTGTGTAAGCATGTTATATTTTGTTGCTATGTGTAGCATGCTCTAGTGTTGTTGAAATTGCATAAAGGATGTGTTTTATGCTAGAAATGATCTTAGGTAGCTAGGATGCTCCCTGAGTCTCACCTTTGACATAGACGTTAGGTGGAATGAACCACAATGATTAAATCATGTACACTTGTAAAATGTAGGTCGATGCATGCTCATTTCCTACGAGTAGCTTTATGTTACTCACCCCTACGATACTAAGGCATATTTCAGGTACAGGATACAAGATTGGAGATTTCAATTGCTTGGGTGATTTGCTGAGTTGAGCTTCTTTAGAAGCATTCTTGTTCACATGCAAGTGTTAGCATGTTCATGATTTGTCTATGAAATGTAATTTTTCTAACTTGGAGGTTTGACATGTCAAATGCTGTAAATGTATTGTAATGAGGCCATAGGCCATTGTAGCACATTTATTTTATCATATTACATACACTTGCATGCTCACTTTGGCAAACAATACCTTCCTTGATGAAACAAAAACCATTGGAAAGACAATGAAAAATCAATGAACTTAGACTCAAAAATCACTTGATTTGGAGTCCGGATGGAGAAGATATGGCTTACGGAAGAAAAAGGGGCAAAACGGTAAAAAAGATGGCAACTAAGAACATCTAACCAGTTAGGAGACCTTCCTAACCAGTTAGGAAGTCAAAAATCACGAGAAACACACTGCTCATGCACATGTAACCGGTTACGAAACACCTCGTAACCGTTTACATGTGAAGGAGGCAGAATGGGCAGCCCAAAAAACCTGGCAGCAGGGGTTTTTCCGGGAAAAATAGAAATTTGAGGGCCAAAATGACATTTTCTAGAAAAACTCAAAGAAGAAATCCCCCTCAAAATTGAGTTTTCTATGTGACTGGCAAGAAAAATCTAAAAATACGCAATGTGAAATGCCCAAAATGCCCTCCCAAGAAAACTGGTCTAGAGGGTCTAAAAAGCTGCTAAATTTAAAAACTGAGAGCTGAACTTTGGATGCGATTTCTGATGCCAACATGGCATTTTCTGGAAAAATACAAAAAAGAAACCCCCCCTAAAATCATATTTTCTATTTAACTATGTGAAGAACGGAATTTATTTCCTAAAGGAAATTCCCAAAATACCCTTAGGTCAGAAAATGCAACAAAAGTGTAAAATGAGTCCGTAGGAGGCTCATTTCACCAAAGAAGAAGCTTTGCCCGGAAACGACCATGCACACAAACGTAACATACCTAGTAAGATGTTCTATAATGGTCCATGGCCCAAAAATATGGTCGATGCAAAATATGACCCCCCAACAGCCAAAATGCCAAAACTAACATTTGGAACGAAAACTTGGAATTCAAAACTATGAAATGGTTTCAAAATGCCAATTGGCCCTTGGCCACACTTCATACATGGTGAATGAATGCTAATGGAAGAATCAAAATGGAATTCCCACACCCAATGCAAACATGGTGAATCAAAACCCAATATTTTACAATACTTTCATAATATTCCATGAAGTCAAAATTTACATAGGATACAAATTACATGTCATTGGCCTCCAGCCTCATCTCATACATGTTAAATACATTATAAAGAGTGTACTCATGTACACATTACATATAAGTAATCAAATGTACACATGTTGACATATAAGACTACAATTGGCATTCCAGGCCAACCTTCACCAAAAATAAAAGTCTCCAAGTCCGCAAACCATCCAAGCATAATGAAGACCTCAACTTTAATTTTTGTACCTGAAATATGCCCCAGTATCGTAGGGGTGAGTAACATAAAGCTACTCGTAGGAAATGAGCATGCATCGACCTACGTTTTACAAGTTTGCATGATTTAATTATAGTGGTTCATTCCACCTAACGTCTATGTCAAAGGTGAGACTCAAGGAGCATCCTAGCTACCTAAGATCATTTCTAGCATCAATCACCTCATTCATGCAATTTTAGCAACATAGGGTCATGCTTACACAAAGCAACAACATAGACGCATGCTTACATAAAGCAACAACATATAGATTCTCAAGGTTATCAACTTGAAGTCTAAAATGCAACATCAACTAAATATAACAATTTAACATAATTAGAATATCTAATACCACACATCAAGACATAGATTCTCTAGGTTATTAACTAGAAATCTAAAAGTGTGAAATCAACTAAATATAGCAATTTAGTATGGATGTACTTAACAACATCAAAATCGCCAATAACCAAAACCACAAGTCAACAAGGTAAACATGATTGTCAACTTGGAATTGAATGTGAAAACAAACAGTGGAATACTTGGACACCACGCTCGGAATTCTGCCGAGACCTTAATGGTTATTCCGGGCACTAACCCGCAGAGAAGACCACCCTAAGTGCGCACTATCTCAATGACTTAGAGGACTCACGTCCCCGTACTAGAGCCAAACCCTAACCATCTTAACTCAACAATGTTCCAAGATTCCAAAATAAACTAAATAAGTTTATAACTTATACATATTACTATTACATAGTAACAAGTTAGCAATATAACTTTCAATTGTGCATAATAAGCATTTCATATCCATAATGCTACGAAATCACAAGCCAATAATATATTTATATTGGAAACATACTCTCATGAATATAAACTTAACAACAATGCTTTTCAATGCATATAACACAATCTAGTGAATACATCACAAGTCTAAATCCATGCTCTTAAAATAGAAACAACTTCTAAAACATGATTAGATCCATGGATACACAAGATAGAATTTAATTACATCAAAATAATTAAACTCTCTAGATTTCAAATCATTTCCAATTGGCCCCAATTTAATATATGTTAATAGACATATCATGGTCATTACATATATTCACACACAAGCCTAATTAGGCCCATGAAACCACCAAAATAGATTTTAATTAATTCCCTTAATTAAAGTCTCTAGATTTCCAAACTCAACCAAATGCTCTCAAATTAAAGTATGTTAACAAACATGCCAAAACTTAATTTAGAAGCATAACACAACTCAATTCCATGCAAGGTATGGCCATGAACTTAAATCTTTCACAAAAGATAAATATTAATTAAAAAGAGTAATTCTTATTTAATTAATCCCAAATTAATATATGTTAACCAACATATTAAAAGAAGAGTTTCTACCATGCCACAATTCAAATCAAAGTTATATATCATCATGAATTTTAAATCTTATACAAAGAAATAAAAATTACTAACTTTCTAGATTTGATACAAGGCACATATATAAGTTGTATAATCATGCTAAACACTCAATACAACACACACAAAAGCCTAAAACATTCCCTACCTCCATTTGAAATGAAATCTCAAATCCCCACCAAAATAAATCGGCGCCGAATCCGACGAAACTCCTAGGTTTTGTCGGGGACAACACCACGAGCATGAATCCCAAGGAAGCCCCATCAAAAACACAACTTGACTTCAAACCCGAACTCAAGAAATGGCCAAAACAAGATTCCAATCGGTTGGAATCTAAGGCCTCGCCGAGGGGAACAATAAACACAAAGGCATCACCACTTTTTAATGAAGGGAAGAAGTCCAAAAGAGGAGAGAGAAGATGGCAGCCATGGATGGAGCTTGGACCGGCCATGAGAGAGGAGAGAGAGAGAGAGAGAGAAAATTTTGATTTTTCTTTCTAAGACCTCCTATTTA
This sequence comes from Cornus florida, assembly GCF_030987335.1. NCBI lineage: Eukaryota > Viridiplantae > Streptophyta > Magnoliopsida > Cornales > Cornaceae > Cornus > Cornus florida. Next base: position 74,746,226 of record NW_026775573.1, on the reverse strand, counting down.
TAGAAAAACTCAAAAAGTGCCCCGAACGGGCCCCGCCGAGTCCGGAAAAGTGGAAATCGCACAGACGCGCTCAAATGGCAAAAATCTGTGAATGAAAAAGATTCAAAATGAGATAATATGAACAACGGAAGAAACAACGTCGAAAAATGAGTCCCGACCATAGAGTTATGCCCAAAATAAGTTTGGCGCAAACTAGGGCCAGAAACTGGAAAACATCGTCCAGGAGGAAATTCTAAGAATCCATGACACGACAAAATGTGAAAATGAGTCCCGTATAAGGATCCAGGGTTAAAACAAGGCATTGAGCAATAACTTTCATTAATTGCACAATGGCCCCACAAGAAAGTGAAAACTGCGAAACTACCCCAGAATGAAAATATCTTCCAAAAGATATTTTCTTAGATACCCCTGAAAAAAAATATCTTCAAAAGATATTTATGAAAAACACCCCAAGAAAAGAAAAAGTTTCCAAAGAACTTTACACTTATGCCCCTATGGGCACTGTGAGCAACCAGAGTACTTTCTCACGAAAGTAAAGATACGTATCTCATAAAAATCATTGAGAATGAGGATACGCGAAGTTAGAAACCAACTCCGAACACAAGAAGTGTGGTTACGCAAACAGAGTGACAAACGAGGAAAAGACGAAATAGGGAAAAAGATAAAATAGAGAAAAGACAAAAAGTGAATAGTATCGAAAAACGAAAAGTGCAGAATTGACTCGGTCCTCAAAGGAAGTTGTCAATCCACATAAAAGAGTCTCAGAAATCACTCCAGAGCACTCGAGACGACACTAATCGACAAGAAACCAAACTCAGAAGGGAAAAGACAACGGAAAAAATTTATCCGAAATATCCGGGTCATTACAGCTGAGTTGAGCTTTTTTAGAAACATTCTTGTTCACATGCAAGTGTTAGCATGTTCATGATTTGTTTATGAAATGTAATTTTTCTAACTTGGAGGTCTGACATGTCAAATGTTGTAAATGAGTTGTAATAAGGCCATGGGCCATTGTAGCATGTTTAAAATACCATTTTACACTTGCGTGTATGTTCACATCATCACACAATAGCATATAATGCAATTTGATCATGCCATGGGGAGTCATTTTAATGCTTTAGGGATGACGTACATCTCTAGTGGCCACTTAGTTTCCTCCGTTTCCGTATTTCGGATCCGTTATCGGGTCATTCTTTTGGTTCATCACAGGACACACTGGGTTGAAAGATCTAGGGTCGTCACATCATTCGCTCACAGTTTCCAGATATAATGGAAGAAGGTTGGGGCGAATTCCGAGGAAGGAATTCCTTTTATTAGGGGGGAAGAATGTAATACCCCTGATTTTAAAAAGATAGTCTCGGTATTTTTTTTAAAATTATTTTAATTGCAGTTAATTATTTAGTTGAGTTCTTGGCTAATTATTTACTTGTTTAATTGATTTAATTATTTGTTTAAATGTGTTAATTGATTTATTTGTTTAAATGAAATTGTGTGTGATGATATATATTTGGTTAGGAATTTAATTGTTTTATTTTTATTTTTTATTTTATTTTTTATATTTTTAAGGAAATGGATATGGATTGTAGTAATGGACTAACCAATTGGGCTCCATAGACTACTTGGATAAGGGATTTAATGGGTACGGATAATTACCCATGGATAATTGTATATGTATATATAATAAATATATATATATATATATATATATATATATATATATATATATATATATATAAGGGAAGTTCTTTAGTAATAATATGATGTGTATATTTATATGTTATAATAAAAAGGATTACACATAGATTGTACGTAAAATATATTTTAGTTACCTTTTTAGTAATTAAATTTTATTTTATTTTTATTATTAGTTGACTTGGATTGGGAAGAGAATTAGGGTTATTTTATTTGCCTATAAATATATAGCTATAGGTTAGTAAAAAAAAGGGTTAGAAAATAATCACGTAATATTTTTTTAGAGAGAGAAAGAAAGAAGAAGACGAAAGAGGAAAAGCAAGAAGGAGGCTAGGGTTTTTTATCAAATCCCTAAAGGCAAGTTTTAATTCTTCTCTTCTCCTTTGATTCGTACCCTATGCATGCTAGATTAATTCTAGGTTCTTTAAATAAATTAATTGAATCGAATTACATGGATTTATTTGAAAATTTTAGTTCATGTGTTTTAATAATGGGTTTGTAATAATTTTTCATATTTTGCTAAATTAAATTTTCATGTGTTGTAATCTAGTATGTGTTTTAATTATGTTGTAATATATTATGCGTTTAGAATGAATAATTTATATAACTTGGATGAAATTAAGTTTGGTTCACAGTTTGTGAGCCGAATGAGGAGATTATTATTATTTTTTTAAGCATGAAACGGTTTAGATATATTATATGAAATCAGTCTGTGATTTTTCCTATGAACGCCGAACGAGGAAATTCTATTAATATGAATCAGTTTTTGTGTTGTGTAAGGGAAATCAGAATTGTGTATATAAGCACATGTAAGCACGCCGAACGAGGCAAAATATTAAGTTGGCGTGAATCAGTGCAATGTGAATTCAAATTGTGGGTTTTCTAGGTAAGCAATGATTGGTAATGATTGATATATGATTTGTTTTTTTTTTTTGAAAAAAACAAGCAATGATTGATAATGATTGGTAGCATGATTTGGATGTTTTTTTTCTAAAGTTAGCAATGATTAATGACTGGTATTAGTAATTAAATTAGATTAATATTTATTATTTTTTTGAATAATGGATTTGTATTAAATATTTATTTAATGTAGAATTGGAAAGCATGATTTAAGTTTACATGCTAAGTATGGAATATAATTAATTTTAAGAAGGATAAATTAATTAAATATAGTTGGATTAAATTATTTTAATCAATTGTTTAGATTTAAATTAATTTAATCAGAACATAGAGATGTACAATTTTGTTGTTATGCATGTTAATTTCCTTATAATGTAAATTAAATGCATACTATTTAGAATTGATATTTTTGCTCAAGTAAATACAAATGATGTGTTTATTATTTATATTATATTTGTTTGGATTATTAGATGTAAATATTATTTACATTACCCTTGGATTGGAAACTTTTATTTGATTATGATATGGATTAACGCACCATTATGGGATGGGGGCGTATTGGGGACGGATTAACTTAAGAGTTAAGTCTTACCTATTTTTAATAAGGGAACAGATTAACCATAGTTTTAAGTCCTACTTATTTGTGTCAAGTCAACAGAATAGTTGGATGACATATTATTATTAAATAATAATTGGATAGTTTATCTGGATGGTTGGATAGGACGGATTTTATATATAGAATTATACGCTACGATATGAGCTTGAGTCTCAGGATCAGTGGCTAGGGTACATATATTGCCAAGGATGTATAGCTAGATATAGTATAGTTGTGTACCTTGGTAGGTCTAGGTACTCATGCCCACTATATGTGCGTTTTGCATGTTGCCTACTATTCAGGTTGAGACAACTCTATAGTCTAGTGAGGTTCCTTTAGTGTGTGTATATCTATATATGGACTATTTAGTTATTGTTGAATTAATTAGGATGTGTATGTGTATTGGGTCTCTGTTTGGGATGTAGCAGATTTAGAACTTGTATGTGGGCCTAACCCACCATTATTTTTCAGGTGTTCGTCAGTTCCAGTCTATAAGATTTTTCGTGCCGAACAGAGACAATCATTCACTCTTCCGACTCTACGTAGGACTCTTCTTCATGATTTAATTGTTAGTTTTATTTCAGTTCAGTTATTTCAGTTAGGATATTTTTAGGGGTCCACAATATGGATTCCCGAGTTGTAGTTTAATTAATTACTAGTATCCGAGGATTGGAGGATTTTATTATTAGATTTTTAATTATTATTTAGTTAAAGATTTTAAAATAGGGATTTATTATTTAGTTTCCTTCAGCTTATTATTTATTTATTTCTTTATTATTCTTTTTGTATTCAAATAATTGTTTAAATATTAATTGTTTGATATCCCTTGTATTCTGTGCTCGGACTTGATCACCCGTGGCTCTAGAATCAAGGGGTATCACAACAATAAACTCCAAAGAGGACCTACCAAAATCCTAACTTAGCCTCAAACCCGAACTCAAAAATTGGCCAAAAACGGGTTCTAATAAGGGTGAAAGATGCGTGTCGTCAAGACGAGCAATAAACACTAAGGCACTACACCTTTTTACAAAAGGGAAGTGGCTAGAAAAGAAGAAGGAAGACCGGCAGCCATGGCTGCCATGGATGGCTGGCCAAGAAAGGGGAGAGAGAGAGAAAAATCTGATATTTTCTCTTAAGTCACTCTATTTATAGAAAATCTCAAAAAGTGCCCCGAACGGGCCTCGCCAGGTCCGAAAAAGTGGAATTCAATCAAACATGCTCAAATAGAAAAACTCTATGAATGAAAAAGATTTAAAATGAGAAAATATGAATAATGGAAGAAACGGCGTCAGAAACTGAGTCCCAAGCAGAAAGTTATGCTCCAAACAAGTTCGGCGGCAACCGGTGCCGGAAACCCTGAAACTGGAGAAAGACAATTAGAAGGAAATTCAAAGAGTACGCGATTGGACGAAAAGTGAAAATGAATCCCGTACAAGGATCCAGGCTCAAAACAAGGCATTTAGTAATAACTTTCTTTAATTACACAATGGCCCCTCCAAAAAGTGAAAACTGCACTAATGGCCCAAAATGAAAATATCTTCCAAAAATATTTTCTTAAAAACCCCTAAAATAAAATATCTTCAAAAGATATTTATGAAAAGCAACCCAAGAAAAGAAAAGATTCTGAAAAACTATGCATCCATACCCCTATGAACATCGGGAGCAACTAGAGTACTTTCTTACAAAAGTAAAGATACGTATTTCGTGGAAACCACTTAAAATGAAGATATGTGAAATAAAAAATCAACTCTGAACACAAGAAGTGAGGTTATGCCAACAAAGTGACAAACGGGGAAAAGACAAAATAGGGAAAATGACGAAATAGGGAAAAAGACGAAAAGTGAATAGTGTAAAAAAAAATATATATGGAATTGACTCGGTCCTCAAAGGAAGTTGTCAATCCAAAGAAAAGAGTCTCGGAAATCACTCCAGAGCACTCAAAACGACACTAAATGACGAGGAACTGAACTCAGAAAGGAAAAGATCAACGGAAAAAAAATAACCGTGAAAATCTGAGAAAAGGGAAAGGAATGAAAATGATCGGGTCATTACAGAGAATGCTTTCAACATTCCAGTAGGCTTTTTCTAACGAAAAATCATTTCTTCCAACCAAAGAGCAGGCTCCCAAAATAGGGAGCAGACTCTCAGAGGTTGGGAGCCAGCTCCATGCAATGGAGAGCCAGCTCTTAAGGCTAGGGAGCCGCCTCCTCTTGTTTTATAAGAGCCAGCTCGTTCTGGGGTTTTGAACTGCAATGGAAACTTTTACATTTATTGTTTCCCAACCACCTGTAACAGCAATATTGAACTCTGTTTATCTATAAATACAGAGGTTGGTCTGCAATATAAATGACACCATTACAGAGAGCATTCTACCATTCTTCAAAAGCATTAAAGAAGCATTCATTGAGCTTTCTTTCTTCTGCTTTCATTTCCTCTCTTTCATTTCATTCCACTGTAGTAATTCTGAGCTTCATATATATATTCATCTTTACTATAGTCGTGAGTAGAACTGTGTACTTCTATCTTTAAGAAATTTTTTATACAATCTATTTCTATTTCAAGTTATTGTAAAGGGTTGGTGTGACCCAAAAGAAAGCCTAGGAGAAGGGTGTTCTCCTAGCAAGAAAGAGAAGCAAGGTCTTGCTTCAATTGAAGGTTTGCTCTCCCCCATTAAGGAGAAGCTCTAAGGAATTTGGGAAGTCTCAAAAGGGATCTTGAGCCGAGGAGTAGGAGTTTTCTAACCTCACAAAAATCGTCGTGTTATTGTTTGTAATTTCTCTTCCCTTATCTCTTTTACAATTGTGTTAAATTGTTACTTTCATATCTTGATTATTGCATAATTGGTTATATTGTTGATTAGAAATTGTATTTCTATAATTTGCAAAAATTGGCCATTGACTCTATTCACCCCCCCCCCCCCCCCTCTAGAGTCAATTCTTAGGTAACACCTAAATTTATTAGTAGACATTTGGATGATAATTGTTTTTATATATAAAATGTGTTTTATAAATGGGTTTCTTTAGGGGAAAGAAAAAAACCAAAAGAAAAAAATAAAATAAAACTAGGTAATATCACCAACGTGAAAAGACTAAATACCAGTGCTCATTAAAAAAGCGTTGGTAAAGGCTTAATACCAGTGCTCTTTAAAAAGCGCTGGTAAGGGCCTAGGGATGCTGGAATCACCAGCGGTCATCGATAAATGCTGGGGAAATGCTGGTATTACCAGCGTTTTTTTAGACTTTCACCAGCGCTCAGTTTCTGAGCGTTGGTGAAAGGCATAACTGTTGTAGTGCGTGTGCGTATAACTCACAAGGAAGCCTCATACGAAGATCCACTCATCTAGTTAGAGAAACGATTGGAAAACATTCTCAAATAGATTTTTATTTTGAACCAGGTTAACCTATAAAAAATGAAATACTGATCCAATTTTCATTCTTTTAATATTATTTAACTCTAAAATAGGTGTTAATGAGCCACATCACATATCAAGAATAAGTTCCTCCCGACAGGAGGCAAGTATTGTCCTGTATGATATATACTGGTATAGAATGTAACAACTAAAAAATATAAAAATAATAAAAAGGGACTATAACTAGGGTTTTTAGTATATTTTCCCTCACTATGTCGAGGTCCTTCATGCATCAGAGTTTGGAGATTTCTCCGAAGTGGTGTTTTTGCTATCGGATGGCTTCTCTTTTCTATCAAATCTAAAGTTCTTGTGGGTTGTATGGCCAGATGGGTACATGTGTGCTGTGGGGTGTAACCTCAGGGTTTTCAAGCTTTGGACGGAACATGTTAATGGCAATTTTTTGCCTATCTTTCCTTTTAATCCAGGTATGGAAGGCAAGCTTTTGGGGAATGAATCTTTAGTTGATCATTGCCATTGGCGGTGCTTCTCTGGTGCTATTTGAGACTCTATTCATAGAAAATCGCTAATGAATCCTTTGTCTTTGTTGTGTTGGTTTCAAGTGCTCCAACCATGTAACAGTCTATGCTTCCATGTTTGTAATCCACGCATTGTTGGGCACCTCTAGATTCAACAAACTCATCCTTTTGCGGGGCAACCATTTTTGGTTATTCGGACATGGAATCTGGAAAATTCTTTTATGGTCTTTCCCATACATGGTGGGATGGATATTGGCCACCATTTGGGTGTTTGTCAATGATTTTCATGGGTTTTATGTTGGCCATGGTGATAAGTGCTAAAATATGCACTATTCTTCCCTTATTCTTGCATTAGTTAACACCTTAACTTATCTTCACTTTTTTGTTTTAGTCTTGATTTATTTCATTCTTCATTTTCAGGTACTTTAGGCACAACAAGGTTAATTCCAGTGCTTTACAAGGTTAAAGATGCCAAGCTTCAAAGAGGAATTGATGAGAAGCTAAAAAGTCAAGACCTGATCAGTCGAACTGACTGTTCGGAATTCGATCATTGAGATATCTATTCAGATTAACTGTTCAGAATTTGACTGATCGGACATTTAATCCGATCAATCGAATGCGTGCCTAAAAATTGCGAGTTTCAGATTTAAAGACTAGTCTGTGGTGCACTCAAATTAGGAGCCTTGTGCATGATTTCTAACCACTTTAACTGTAATACCCCCTAATTTTAAAAGGATAGTCTCGGTATTTATTTATTTGTTTTAATTGTATTTTTAATTATTTAATTGATTTTTTGACTAATTGCTTATGTGTTTAATTCAATTAGGTATTACTTGATTATTTGATTAAGTGTCTGTCTATTATTTATATTTGTTTATGTGTTAATTGTTTAATTCGATTATGTGCTTAAATGGTTTTTTGATTAATTGTAAATTATATATTTTCTCTTTTTATTATTTTATTTTATTTTTCTTTTATGGTTTAGTAATGGGCCAACCAATTGGGTCCCATGGACTACTTGGGTAGGAGGTTGGATGTGTATGGATTATTACCCATAGATGGTTATGCATGTATATATATAGATATATGTTATATACATATATAAAAAAGGAAAGTAAATTATTGATTACTTTTATGGTAACTTGGGTAGTAATATTTAATTTGATGTATATATTTTATATTTAAATAATAAAAATATACATAGATTTGATACGTGTTATGTTTTAAGTTACTTTATAATATTACGGTAACTTAAGTATTATTGGATAATCTATTAATAAATAATAGAATGTGTATAATTTATTTATTTAACAAAGATATACATAAATTATATACGCAACATATTTTACTTACTTTTTTAATATATACAAAAAGGAAAGTAATTTATTAATCACTTTTATGGTAACTTGGGTAGTAATATTTAATCTGATGTATATGTTTTATATTTAAATAATAAAAATATACATAGATTTGATACGTGTTATGTTTTGAGTTACTTTATAATATTATGGTAACTTAAGTATTATTGGATAATTCATTAATAAATAATGAGATGTGTATAATTTATTTATTTAATATAGATATACATAAATTATATACTTAACATATTTTACTTACCTTTTTAATATATATAAAAGGGAAACTAATTTATTAATTACTTTTATAGTAACTTGGGTAGTAATATTCAATCTGATGTATATGTTTTATATTTAAATAATAAAAATATACATAGATTTGATACGTGTTTATAATATTAAGGTAACTTAAGTATTGTTGGATAATTCATTAATAAATAATAGGATGTGCATAATTTATTTATTTAATAAAGATATACATAAATTATATACGTAACATATTTTACTTACCTTTTTAATATTTTAATATATATATTTTTTAAGTTGACTTGGATTGGGAAAATGGTTAGGGTTATTTTATTTAACCTATAAATATATAGCTATAGGTTGTAAAAAAGGGGTTAGAAATATTAACGTGATATATTCTAGAGAGAGAAAGAGTTAGAGAGGGAAGGAAGAAAAGGAAGGAAGGAGGAGAAAAACCCTGTAGAGAGATGATCAAGGAAGAAGAAGTGTAACTTTTGATTCGAAAGTTTAAGACAAGTTCTTCTTCTATCTCTTTCCCTTTGATTCGTGTTTCTATGCATGCCTAGGAAATTCCAAGATTTATTAAACACATAAAATTAAATAATTATGCATGTTTAATTGGATTAGAACATAGGTTTTATGAAATTGGTTCATATCTGTTCTTATGTTATGAATTAATAAATGCATGATTTTGATTTGATTTCCGATGTGAATTTTTATATGTTTACATTATGTATTTTTCATATCTGTGGAATGATGGAATGTAGAAACATGCCAAGGATTCCTGAACAATAAATAGGAACTAGGTTTGGGTTTAAATAAATTTAAATAGACTCAATCATAATGATACTTGCTATTTGACTGTTTTAAACATACGAATGGATTTAATCTTTTAAAATGTTTTAGCAATTAGGATTAAATGTGTAGGATGAATTGGATATGGAGAATGCTTATTTGACGGTATAATAAAATATCATCATGTATAAGATTCAGTTTGTGTAGGACATATGATATAGGAAGCTTAAATAAATAATATGTCATTCCTATTTTATGATAACTTGATATCATATTATCATAGTTATTTCTGGATTGTTTGATGTATTTCCTTAATCGTTACATTAATTGTTGGATTGTGTGGTTTAATGCACCAGTATGGGACGGTGGCATTCTAGGGACGGATTAACTTATCAATTAAGTCCTACCTATTTTATATAAGGGAATGGATTAACTAAAATGTTAAGTGCTACTTATATTCAAGTCAGGTCAGCTGAACAAGTTGAATGACTTATGGAGGATTAATTTATTATATAAGGGAATGGATTAACTAAAATATTAAGTTCTACTTATATTCAAGTCAGGTCAGCTGAACAGGTTGAATGACTTATGGAGGATTCATTTATACTGGATAGGATGGTGACTAGATTATATATATATAAATATGGTGCCATGATATGAGTATGAGTCTCAGGATCAGTGGTTAAGGCGCGTATATCGCCAGGGATGTGTAGCCAGATATAGTGTAGTTGTGTACCTTGGTAGGTCTAGGTACTTATGCCCACTGTATGTGCGTTTTGCATGTTGCCTACTATTCAGGTTGAGACAACCTTATAGTCTAGTGAGGTTCCTTTAGTATGTATATATATATATACGGACTACTAGTTACTGTTGGATTGACTAGGATGTATATGTGTATCAGATCTCTTCTTGGACTGTAGTAGAGTAGAACTTGTTTGTGGGCCTGACCCACCATTATTTTTCAGGTGTTCGTCAGGAGTAGAGGTTATTCGTGCTGAGCGGGGATCAGTCTACTTCATTCTTTCGATGCTACATAGGAGTTCCTTTATGATTCAGTTTCCTAATTTAGACAGTTATTGCTGTTATTTGTTTAGTTTGGATTTTTTAGGGGTCCACATAGTATAGATTCCCGAGTTGTATTTTAGAGGATCAGTTATATCAGAAGAGTTTATTAATTAATGAAAATATATTATGAGGTTTATTATTAGATTATCATTTTAGTTTCTTGTCAGCATTTTATTTATTCTTCTTTATTTTTTTGTACTCTGTGTTCGTTTATTGCCGCTTTGTTTTTGATATCCTCGGGTATTCGGGAGTGGGCCTGGCCAACTCGCATTTGGAAATCCGAGGGTATCACAGTTGGTATCAGAGCACTCCAGGTTCAAGTGTCCTTAGGAGTATCTTTCGTTATGTGAATTCCGCGTTGCGTCTCGTAAAACTTAGAGCCCGTATTAGGATTTGTTGTACTCTATTTACGGTTTGTTAGGAGGAGTTGATGTCAATTATATTATGTAGTCATAGAATGGTTGGCACTAGGAAAATGATGGGTTCAAGGCAAAAGCGATAGAGACCCAAAAGAGTAAAGGAGTACATTATCGATTTCGTTGCCAAAGGCAGAGTTAGGGATCGATGGTTTTGGTTCGTTTGGCGTTACTTTAAAAGTATAAGCCAATGAAGGATTTAGGTGTACGTGATAGGTCACCGCATATCGGGGCCAACACGACTTCAGTTGATCTCAAAAAGGAGACAAGCAAGGAGTAGGAGCCAAAGAGGATCCTAATGGAGGAGATTTATGTGCATCCAATAGAGAGGGTACTAAATCTTGAACATGGATGATCGCGCGAGGTGATCTGAATTGCTAGTAGTATAGCGAATGTTATTAGTAGAATTGGAGTTGATCAATCTTCAAATAATTAAGTTTTTTTTATCTTCTCTAAAAGAGGTATATAAGAAGTATTGTTTAGGAGTTTGGGGATCGGATGTGTTCTTATCAGAACGAATTACATAATTTTTTAAATCACATACAAGAGGGCATTGGTATTATGTTGTGACATTCTAATTCGCTTTATAAAGCCAAGTTAGACAGTTTACATTCCGCATATAAGAATGATGAGGGTTAAGCCCTTGGTATTTGCTTAAGCAAACATTTGTGTTTTTTAAGCTATGTTTTAAAGGATATGTTTCGAGGTTGGATGATTATTTATGAAACTATAAAAGGAAATTTTGAAACAATCTGGTAAGGTGGATTTCAAAGTAGACTTTCTTTTTTAGAAAGAACGATATCCTAAGTAGGAGTATATTTTGTTTTATTGTGTTTATCGTATGTGATTTAAATTTTTTTTTTTTTTTGTTAATTACTCGGGATTTGGTATGTGGTTTAGTTGAGGACACAAGTGTGTGATCAGCCAACTATTGTTTTAATAACATGGAGTAATAGCACTATTTACGCTAGATTTGTGAGCATACGGTCGTAGGATTTGGTAGATACACATAAATCTAGCTAATCTATTGGACCTAGACATGTGTCATGGGATAGTTAAACTATCACTACGAGTCAAACAATCTAGAACGATTATTTGATATACTTTATGTTAGGTATGGATTCGTATCATATTACAACGCCATAATATTGGTGGTTGTTAATGTTTCGGTATGCGTGAGGTTGTGGTAAATAAAGATCACTGTAACGCCATGATGATTTATCAGAGGTGCTGGATTTACTGAACATTTTCTTAAAAATTTTAGAAGTTGTTACCAAGTCGGAAGGAGGATTTAGTACTGGATTAAGTACTTATTGGAATGACACCGAGTGAGGATAGAAGACTGAATAAATATTCATCAGTAAATTCTTAATCAAGAATTTATTCACGAAGGTGTGTCATTAGGAGGAATTTACCGGTGTTGTACATGGAGGAGGAAACTAAGTCTCTTCATTTCCATAAATAATATGGAATTATTTTTTTAGTCACAATTTGCAACAATTAGCTATTGCTAGGAAATTGATAACTTATGTAGAGGATAGAAAGATTTTATATTCTTTTGAAGTTAGACAAAGAAGTCGGATTGTCATTAACTTGTCTTAAAGAAGCAGGGTGTGTCAAAGACAAGATGGTGAAACCAAACACCTATATAAAGATGAGGTGCATGGTATGTATGGAAAGGTTGTAGTTTGTTGACTTTTGTTGAGGTAAAGTCATAGTTGACTATTGGTAAATGGAATTACCGATTGATTTTCAATATCGGCAAGTTTATCACAGATCAGTGGTGGATAGATTTAGTTACAGAATTCGCTTTTGAAGATGCTCCAATTTAAATGTTGGGTACAAACGAAAGCTGGTGGTACCAGAGTAACGGTACTTTCTATAGACAAATTGGATGGAGGATGCACAGATTGAGTTTCACAACTTTTAGTTCTTCATCCTAGTGGAAACATGACGCTTCACGATAGGTAGGAGAAGGGACATAGTGATTTATTGCGACGACCCTGGTTTTTAGGCCAGCATGTCCTGTGATGAACCGAAGGTTAACCCGATAACGGATCCGAATGCAGAAGCGAAAATAGAAAAGAAGACTCTAAGAAGTCAAAGTGACCTTCCATGAGGTCGTGGAACTCAATAAGAACTAATGCGGGAACGAATGATCAGAAAAAAGACCGAACAGGCCCCCAAGGGCAAAATGGTCATTTCTGAAAACTATAGATTCGGGTGCCACCGAGCACACCGCTGGAAGGACAATGAAAAACTAATCAAGATGGATTCAAGAATCGCATGATTCGTAGTCCGAACGAAGGAGAAACAGCATGACGAAGAAAAACGATCACTTAAAGCAAAAGGATAAAATGGTAATTATCCAAGAAGAACCGGGTGCAACCGAGCACACCATTGGAAAGATAGGGAAAAATTAGTCAAGTTCAAAAAAAAATTCACTTGAATCGGAGTCCGGACGAAGGAGAAAAGCCCAAAAGAAGAATTGACGTCGCGGCGGCCCGACGAGGGGCCATGGCGCACACGGCGTCCATGTGCGAGCCCACCGGCGTGCATGCCGGCGCCCAAGGACATGGCTGGTGGTAGCCCTTGGCTGCTGCTACATTTTTTTTGATCTGCCCAGAATTGAGGCTTGAAACGGAGGTCAAGATGAGTTTTTCTGGAAAAACACGAAGAAGAAACCCCCCCTAAAATCGAGTTTTCTACCCGACAACGCAAACAGAATGGAAAAAAACTCACTGTGAAATCCTGAAAATGCCCCTAGATTAGAACTGAACAAGAGGGTCATAAAGCTGCTAAATGAAAACTGGAAGCTGAAACTTCACGAGGGATTTTCGGTACCAAGACGACATTTTCTGGAAAAACACGAAGAAGAAACCCCCCCTAAAATCATATTTTCTATTCAACCATGTCAAAAGAAGAAAATAAAACTGATGTGAAAGGTCCATAATGCCTCTAGATCAGAATATGCAAAAAAATGTGAAATGAATTCACAAGAGGCTCAAAACACAAACGATAAGGTTTTTCCCAGAAACGACCATGCACACAAACGTAACTTACCTATTTAGATGCGCTACAATGGTCCATAGCTTAAAAATATAGCCGATGCAAAATCCGACTCCCCCAACGGGCAAAAAGGCAAAAATGGACTTGGAATGGAAAACATGGAATCCAAAAATGGAAAATGGGATCAAATGACCATTTGGCCATTGGCCACACTTCAAACATGATTAATAAGACCCTATAAAAGAATGAAAATGGAATTCCCACACCTGATGTAACCGTGGTAAAGCAATGACTTGCGATTCTTCAAGGTTTTCATAATATTTCATGAAGTTAAAAAGTTGTATAGAACACAATACACATATCATTGGCCTCCGGCCTCATCTCATGCATGTCAAATACATTGAAAGGAGTGCACTTATGTACACATTACATACATGGAATCAAATATACATATTTTGACATATAAGTCTACAAAATGACATTTCATACTAACATTTGCATGAAATGGAAACTTGAAAGCTACACGACATCCAAGGAATGCTAGGCGTCACGAACCAAGTCTTCGTACCTGAAATATGCCCCAGTATCGTAGAGGTGAGTAACATAAAGCTACTCGTAGGAGATGAGCAGGCATCGACCTAGCATTTTACAAATTTATCACCTTATGGTGAAACATGTTAAAGGGGCTCATGCCACCTAACGTCTATGTCCAAGTGAGACTCGGGGAGCATCCTAAGCTACCTTAGAGTCTAAGCAACAAGAATCATGATTTATATACATGTATGAAACGAATCATGGTTGGGATAATCCAAAGAACACAACAAGAAGAATGCTTGAACATAGATTAACATGAACTGCATTTTCAATACAATTGAACTAGGTCTAGAGTAATCCATACAACATGACAAAAGCATATTTGAATACAAGTTAACAAGAATCACATTATCCATGCAATTCAACAACAAAAGAGTATGTTATACAATGCAACAAGGTTTAAGTTCTCAAAGCCATCAACTTAGAATCTAAACCACAAAATAACAGTAGTGGTTCATGCCACCTAACGTCTATGTTATAAATGAATCAATAGGATCAATCATAAGCTTTATTAGAACGTCAAAACACGATTTTCAATATCGATGCAATTTAACCAATATTGGAACTTCCAATACAACACATAAAGCACAATTTTGCAAAGTTAACATCCTGTAACTTAAAATGGAACGACAAATAAGAAATAACAAGTTACAACATCATTTAGTTATCAACTTGAAAACGAAATACGAAATCAAACAAAGTGGATACTCGGACGTCACGCTGGATTAGACCGACAACATAGTTACTTTAGGGTTACTAGCCCATAGGTAACCTCCCTATGTGCGCACTAGACCATATAGAGGGACTATCCCCCGTACTAGAACCACGTCCTAGCCATAGTCAAACAACGACATCCCCAAGTTTCCAAAATCAACAAGTTTTGCAACAACGCATATATCAACAGGAATATGCAAGATAATCAACTATCTACCAAGCACAACCAAATTTGGAAACCTATACAATATATGCTCTAAGTCCACAACTAATATGATGTGATGAATGTCGAATCTTCAGTGTGCGATTCGTTACACGCTATGCATGAATGATGTTAAATACGAAATGTGCAAATCATTACACAAGGTAACAATATATTCAATAAGGAAAACATATTCTCAGAGTATAAACATAGCAACTATGTTATCCAATACTCAAAACATAACCAAATGAATATACAACAAGTCTAAGTCCATAATTTGAATATAAAAACCACTTCTAAAACACAACTAGATCATGAAGCAAATTGAAAAAATTTAAATAGATAAACACAATTAAATTCTCTAGATTCCGATTCAATTCCAAATATCCTCAATTTAATACATGTTAAAGGACATGGTATGGTCATCACCTATATCCATTCTAAAACTCAATTAGGTTGTTGGAACAACAAAGTAGAACTTTAATTAAATCATGTTAATTTAATTACCAAGGTTCTAAAACAACTTCTAATAGTCCCAAATTAATATATACTAGTAAACAAGTCATGGCCAATACAAATATCAAGTTAAAACCTTAATTAAGCTAATGGGACCACAAAATAGATTTTAATTAATTCTTTTAATTAAAATCTCTTGATTTTCAAACTTAACCAAATGCTCTCAAATTAACCTATGTTGGAAAGTATGCCAAGAACTAATGTAATATCACATTACAAGTTTATTTCATTCAATTTAAGACCATGTGAATTAAACTTTCACTAAAGTTAAATATAAATTAAAAGTTCCAATTCTTATGCAATTAATCTCAATTTAATATATGTGAACAACTATACCTAAGCTTAATTTTCTAGCATGCCACAATACAATTCCAAGTTGTATATCACCATGAGGATAAAATTTTAAACATGGAATTTAATTAAATAAAAGGTTTCAAAACCTGACCGAATATTCTAAATCAAATATATGTGAAGCTATATAGCATGTAGATCAAGAATATCAAGTCAGAATTCGAATGGAGTGAATAGTGCACTCGGGGCAAATTAATTAATCAAATTAATTAATAATTACTAATTTTCAAAACACCTCCAATTACTTTCAATTTTAACTATGTTGAAGAGCATGCTAAGGCCTAATGTAATATGCTAACACATATTAATTTCAAGCTAGTTAAGGCCATGTGAATTAATCTTTCACCTAAGATAAATATTAAATAAAATCTTTAATACTTATTCAAATGTTCCAATTTTAATACATGACAATGAGCATATCAAGGGGCAATATAAAATCATGCTACATATTTAAACCAAGTCATGAGCAACCGGGAAAATTAGATCCCGTACAAGAAAAATAAATAATAAAATCTCTAGATTTTATATTTAATCATGCAAACAAGTAGTATAAGCATCACAAGCATGCTATATAACAAGAATTTAAACCTAAAACATCCCCTACCTCAATTTGAGATGAAAATCTCAAATGCCATCAAAATGGAACGGCTTCGAATCCGACGAAACTACTAGGTTTTGTCGGGGACAACGCCGTGAACATAACCCCCATGAAAGCCCCATCAAAATCATAACTTGACCTCAAAACCAAACTCAAGAAACGGTCAAAATTGAATTCTAATAAGGGGGAAAGGTAGAGCACGGCGAGGGGAACAATAAACGTTAAGGCTGAAAACTTTTCATCAAGGAAAAGAGAACCAAAAGAGGAGAGAGAAGATGGCAGCACCCC
The DNA here is from genome assembly GCF_030987335.1 of Cornus florida. Taxonomy (NCBI): domain Eukaryota; kingdom Viridiplantae; phylum Streptophyta; class Magnoliopsida; order Cornales; family Cornaceae; genus Cornus; species Cornus florida. The sequence continues at coordinate 74,729,005 of NW_026775573.1, read as the reverse complement.
TTGGGCTTCCACGGGAGCTCCAGGTCATGCATGAAGAGGGGAGAAGATGAAAAATGAAATATCTCACCCCCCTTTTATAGAAATCTCAAAAAGTGCCCCGAACGGGCCTCGCCGGGTCCGAAAAAGTAAAATTTAAGCAGACGCACTCAAATGGCAAAACTTTGTGAACAAAAAAGATTCAAAATGATAAAATATGAACAACGGAAGAAACGACGTCAAAAACCGAGTTCCGAGCAGAAAGTTATGCCCCGAACAAGTTCGGCTGCAACTAGGTCCAAAAACTCTGAAACTGGAGAAAAATGACCAGAACGGAATTCTATGAATTTACAAGTCAACAAAAAGTGAAAATGAATCCTGTACAAGGATCCAGGCTCCAAACAAGACATTTTGCAATAACTTTCGTTAATTGCACAATGGCCCCTTCAAAAAGGGTTAACTGCGAAATTGCTCCAGAATGGAAATGTCTTCCAAAAGATATTTTCTTAGATGCCCTTGAAATAATATATCTTCAAAAGACATTTATGAAAAACACCCCAAGAAATGAAATTAATTCCAAAGATTTATGCATCCATGCCCCTATAGGCACTGGGAGCAACCAGAGTACTTTCTTGCAAAAGTAAAGCTACGTATTTCGTGGAAACCACTCACGATAAGGATACGTGAAGTCAAAAACCAACTCCGAGCTTGAAAAGTGAGGTTGTGCCAAAAACTGACAAATGGAGATAAGACGAAATAGCGCATAGTGTCGAAAAACGAAAAATGTGAAAATGACTCGATCCTCAATGGAAGTTATCAATCCACGAAAAAGAGTCTCAGGAACCAATTCCGAGCACTTGAGATGACACTAAGCGACACGAAACAGAGCTCAGAAAAGAAAATTAAACGAAAAAAAAATTCATTCGTAAAATTTCAAGAAAAAGGAAAGGGAGGCAAATGACTTGGTCGTTACATTTATCTCCACGTCTAATATTTATTAGATAGTAAAGATGGACCATCAAAGATCACTAAATCCTTTGCAGCCATTTCCTATACTAAAGTGGAAATGAGAGAGCATTTTATGGATTTAGTTGCGGGATTAATGATTTTACACAAGGGTCAAGATTCTGGATGGGATATTGGTTGACTGATACATTAGGTCAGCTCGATTCTTGTCTATTTCAAACTCGTAGGACTTTAGTTCATACGAATAGAATGGATCACGAGACGGTTTAGATAGATTACAGTGGTGATTCACACTTTATATCAAGTTCCGTCTGGTGAAAGCAATGATGTAAATGGATGCTCTCAACAAACAATAGAATATTTAAATCTTTCGGTTAGTTGTTAAGTTATTAGATGAATTTATAGCAGGTGTAATAATAACACTTGTTATTACTGCGGTAGTTGAGAAAGTCAACTTTGAATATTGGAGCTGACCTTGGAAACGGTGTTACCTTACTCAGATGGAGTTTAAGGTACTCGAGGAGGATTTAGTAGTTTCTGTAAATAGTGATATGACGATCGGGCGACTGAGCTGGAAAGTTTAAAATTTTTCTCGGTGTGCTCAGACGATTAGAAGGTACATCATGACATCAAATGTCGGTTTTGGTGAACAAATACGGATAATGATCCATATATAACTGCCCTAAGTGCAAAACTTGTTACAAAGGTGGAAAGTTGATCATCGGATATCATAGGAATCTTTAGCCACTTCCTATAACAAATATGGAAGTTGAATTAAATAGGAGCAACGGTCGGTGGGAAGGATCGACATTGATTTGGAATTTCAATTTTCCATATAGAATCCGAGTTGTGGAGTGAGAAAGATCACTTGAGGACATAAATTTGAGTGATGCTTATTTTAGAACTTCATAATAGTTCTATAGTTCAGTGATAGTGGTATTATAACATGTGGATGTCTATATTAGTGGATGCTGATAAGCGCCGAATACTGTATATTCAAGCGCCTTAAATTACATTAGTTAAGTCCACTAATTGATTATTTTATGTAGATTATCTCCATTTGCATGTTTTTGTACATTTTCAGGTTAAATTGCAAAAAGGAAGCAAAAATGATGCCTTATGGAATTTTGAACAAAAAGGGTGCCAATTCTGAAATTCTGGCAGCAGTAGAGCCTGGCCTTCCTCGCCATTTTTGACCTAGAAAACTCAAGAACTGGACTCCCATCAAAGCATAAAGTTTGTAAAACCCTGAATTAGCTTTCCAAATCTTTAAACAATTCATCATTCGGAGCTCGGAGCAGAGAGTTATGGCTTTGTTACCAGAGGTGCGCAGAACTGCCTGGCAGCATTGAAGTGCTGCCTTTCTCCCCATTTCCGACCAACCAGACTTGAGAATTGGGTCTCCACCAAATCATGAAGTTTTTAAACCTCTGAATCAGCTCTCCAAATCTTCAAATAGTTCATCATTCAGAGTTCGGAGCACAAAGTTATTTTCATTCTTCCACAGTGGGTCAGTGATGGGCAAGAATTGCATGTTACACATTACACTAATTTCTAGTGCTCGAGGCCACCCTTCGAGTGCTCGAAATTTGGCCAGATTGCAGCTCGGAAATGAACCCCTCTTCAGCCCACTTATGCATTGGTTTCCACATTTCCACCCTCCTTCTTTATGGAGTGGTTGGGAATGTCTTTGGAGGAGAGAGAGAGCTTGGTTGAAAGATATAAGGCAACTAAGGGCCACATGCATCATATCCTAACTTTTGACAAGAGTAGAGGAGAGAGAAGAGAGCAAGGAAGAGAGTGTTCTTGAGTGCTACAGTAGAGCTCGAAAATGAAGTTGTATTCTTCTTCTTCTTCTTCCATTTTTGTATCAATGGAGAGCTAAACCTCCATCTAGGGAGGTGATGAAGCCTCCTCTTTTGATCATGTTCTAAATTAGGCTATACTTTTGGGGACTATAATGTACAATGTATGGTAGTTTCATAGTCTAAGAGCATATTCCTTCTTGTAATAAATTTTAATGTGTAAATGGTTGATGTAAGTTCATTGTCATATCTTTGACAATTCTTGGATCAATCTTATTGCTTTTATTTTCATAGTGACAGTGAAAATATAGACTATGAATGTTTTTCAAGGCATGTTGATTTTAAAACTTGATATTCCATTGCTTAGGTACCTCCTTTGATGGTTTATACTTGATTCCTACCTTCATGTGCTTCACCATTTGATTGAAAGCTTGATGGTCTTTTGCTTGAGATAGTGTATTTGATTCTACACCTTAGTTTAAGTAGTTCAACTATGGTAGCTTTTGATGGATCATTCTTGTTTTGATTAAGTGAACTTCTTGATGATTATTAAGCAACGGAGTTGCTTCATATTTCTTGACCATTGCATATATGCTATTTATCCCCAAATTTAGACCTAATCTAGCATGTACTTAGGGTGTAGTGTGGATTCATCTCCCTAGTCATTTCTACTTGTATCTCACTTTTTCAATTTCATTGCAATCTATTGTTTTATGCATTTTAATTTCTTAATTTAGTGACAAACACACAAACCCTTTATAAACCCCTCATCACTCTAAAATGGCTTTAGATACTTAGGTTGCCTTAAGACTAGCACAGTCCCAGTGGTTCGACTTACCCGTCCAATAGCCCTATTTTACAATGATTCGTGCTATTGCGAAGAGGGTTGATTTATAATTGATTTTGACCGTCGATCAATTTTTGGCGCCGTTGCCGGGGACTGCAAATGGTTTAGCGACCAAAGTTCTAGGGTTAATTTTAGTTTGATTGTGAATATTGTGTGTTGTGAATACTCCTTGTATATTTTTGATCATTTTCGTGTTGTAAGATTCTAGAGACTCGAATCTCGCCGTGGGAACGCTAGCAAAGCGTAAGTCTAGAGGACCCCAGGTAAGTTTCTTGACCTTTTAGTTTCACATTGTAAGATATCGTGCTTGTGTTAAGCTTAGAAGTAGTTAATTTATTTGCAAGCCCTTGTTGAGGCTATATTATTGTTTTAATTCTGTGTATAAGCATCGGTCCTTGTCGTGGCTATTTATTTTCTGTCTTGATAATTAAGGAGAAAGGGAACATCGTATGTGGAGTTGTGGATAATGAATTGCTTTGTTGATTATATGCTGTGCTGTTGATGTTCGGTCATAGGTCACTCTCTCTACCCACAATCGATTCGCCCATTGATATCAATTCTCTTGAAAGAACTCTTAAAAGAAACCTTAGGGAATCTACTCTTACAAGGGATCTTGAAACTAAATTTAATACAATGGGAGATAATATAGGAAATCCGGGGAATGAAAGGGCTGAAATTCCTAATATCGAGCCAATGACTCTTAGAGATCATTTCATACCTACCACCTATGCTTCTCCTTCTTGCATAGTAATGCCAAACATCGATGCAGCTCAATATGAGATCAAATCAAGCACCATCCAAATGCTTCCATCATTTCATGGCTTTGATAATGAAGATCCATATAAGCATCTTGATGAGTTCCTTGAAATCTATTCGACCATCCGGTTGAGAGGTTTTCTGGACAATGCACTCCATCTCCATCTTTTCCCATTCTCCCTAAAGGATAGGGCAAAATATTGGTTGAACTCCCTCGCTCCCAATTCCATTACTTCTTGGGCTCAATTGCAACAAGAATTCCTTAAGAAGTATTATCCGGTGAGTAAAACCAACCAAATGAGGCGTTCCATTCTAAGCTTTTCTCAAATTGATGGAGAACAACTCCATGAGACTTGGGAAAGGCTACAAGATCTTCTTCAGAAATGTCCTCATCATTTGATCCCAAAATGGCAATTAGTGCAAGCTTTCTATGCCGGCTTGACCGAAACCCATAGATTCATGGTTGATTCTTCTTGTGGTGGGATGTTCATGTCTAAGAATGCAGATGAGGCTTGGACCCTACTTGAGAATTTAAGCGAAAATTCACTTCAACATAATTCTCGTAGGGCTCAGACCTCAACCATTGCAAAGAACACCAACCCTTGTCAACCAAAATCAATAAGGGAGGAATCATCTCAAGTGGATGCCATCGCTTATAAATTCTACCAATTGATGGCACCACATCTTCCTCCTTCATTGTCTCAAAATTCGGCAAGCTCAGTTTGTGCTTCATGTACTAGTCCATTCCATCTCTCGGAAGATTGCCCCACACCGGAGCAATTTCCCAATCCCAACCAAGAGCAAGCTAATGCCATGTTCTCAAGGCCCGGGCATAACCCGTATTCCAATACATATAATCCGGGTTGGAGGGACCATCCGAATTTTTCGTGGAGGCAACAAGCCCTAAAAAATTCCCATTTTCAAAATCAAGGGCCTCAAAATCAGCCCTCTTCTCAATATCAAGGTACGCCTTTCCAAGCCTCTTCAAGTTACCGTCCTCCTTACAATCTAAATGTTTCCAATCAACCTCCTGTGTGTCCAACTGACGAGATAGTAGCTGCAAACAAGCAAATGATGGAATCATTGAACAAGCAAATCATGGATTCCAATAAGCAACTCTTGACATCTTTTCAGCCTACTCTCCAAATGGTTCACTCCCATACTCAATCCATAGCTAAGCTCAAAAATCAAGTGGGCCAAATAGCTAACTCGGTGAATCAATTGCTTCAAAAGGATAAGGGCAAGCTTCCCTCTCAACCTTTTGAAAATCCTAGAGGAATGCATGTGATTGATGAAACCCCTCCTCCGAGTGGGCCGACTCATGAACAAGTTCAAGCTATCACCACCCCTCGGAGTGGTAGAGTGGTTGACAACAAGGTTGATGGAGACACAAGTGAGAAAAACCCTCCTTTGAAAAATCCAAATTCAAGCTCTTCTAATCCAAATCCAAGCTCTTCTAATCCAAATTCTTATCCAAATACCATTCACGGAAATCCCACACATGTCACCCCAAATGTGGAAACTACTTATGAGCCAAAAGCTCCGTTTCCTCAACGTCTTCAAGAGTTGACACATTTTGGGAACAAGAATTGTAAAATTCAAGACATGTGGGAAGTTTTCAAGCAAGTGAAGATTAACTTGCCCCTCTTGGATGCTATCAAGCAAATCCCTCCCTATGCAAAATTTCTCAAAGATTTGTGCACTCAAAAGCGCACTTCTAAAAATCATTTGCCAAAAAAAGGTGAGGTTGACTAAAAATGTTAGTGCTATCATTCAGCACAGCACTCCTCTGAAGTATAAGGATCCAGGTGCCCCCACAATCTCTTGCGTCATTGGTGACAGGAAAATCGAGAGGGCCTTCCTTGACTTAGGAGCTAGTGTGAATTTAATTCCATATTCAGTCTACCTACAACTTGGTTTGGGAGATCTTAAGCCGACTTCCGTGGTTTTGCAACTTGCCGATAGATCGGTCAAGCATCCACGAGGTATTCTCGAGGACGTTATCATCAAAGTGGACAAATTCTACTTCCCGGTAGATTTTGTGGTTCTTTATACGGAACCGGTCCATGACCCAAAAAAGCACATTCCCGTGATCCTTGGTAGGCCATTTTTAGCCACGGCTAATGCATCAATTAATTGCCGAACCGGGGTGATGGATATTGCTTTTGGAAACATGCAAGTCAAACTCCACATCTTTCATGCAACTCAACATCCCTCCAATGAGGATGATTGTTTTCTTGTGGATGTCATTGATGAAGTGGTCAAAGAATCTCTCCCCTTCATTCTATGCAAAGATCCTCTTGAAACTTGCATGTCCCATTTTGACTTCTCAAACTTTGATGTTGATCAAGCCATTCAAGAAGTCAATTCCTTGCTTGATATTAATGCTATCATGGATGTACCTCCTTAGAAAATTCCAAAAGAACCACTTCCCCAACTTTCCACTACTCCTCCGGTCCCATTATTGCTATCTCCACCACAACTTGAGCTTAAGCTGCTCCCGGCCCATCTCAAGTATGTGTTCCTTGGTCCAAAGCAAACCCTTCCGGTCATCATTGCCTCGGACCTTCAAAAAGACCAAGATACCAACCTTTTAGCGGTGTTCCAAGAGCATAAAGAAGCTATTGGTTGGACAGTGGCAGATTTGAAAGGAATTGACCCCTCCATTTGTATGCACCGCATTCATATGGAGGATGATGCAAAGCCTACTAGAGAGGTCCAGTGCCGGTTAAATCCAAATATGAAGGAAGTGACCATGAAAGAGGTGATCAAATTGCTAGATGCGGGAATCATCTACCCTATCTTTGATAGCAAGTGGGTGAGCCCCACACAAGTTGTCCCCAAGAAATCCAGTCTCACCGTTGTTGAAAATTCAGCGGGTGAGCTCATGCCACAACGAACCACCACCGGGTGGCGTGTGTGCATTGACTACCAAAAACTCAATTCATCAACTAAGAAGGATCATTTCCCACTCCCATTTATTGATCAGATCCTAGAAAGGTTAGCCGGCCAAAGCTTCTATTATTTTCTTAATGGTTATTCCGGCTATAACCAAGTGGCAATCGCCCCCCAAGATCAAGAGAAAACAACATTCACATGTCCCTTTGGTACTTTTGCCTATCGACGCATGCCTTTTGGTCTATGCAATGCGCCGGCAACGTTCCAAAGGTGTATGATGTCTATATTCTTAGATATGGTTGAAAAGTTCTTGGAAGTTTTCATGGACGATTTTTCCGTATTTGGCTCCTCCTTTGACTCGTGTCTCAAAAATTTGTCTCTGGTGCTCCAAAGATGCAAAGAGACGAATCTCATTCTAAGTTGGGAGAAAAGCCACTTCATGGTCCAAGAAGGCATTGTTTTAGGACATGTCATTTCTAAATGGGGAATCGAGGTAGACAAGGCAAAAGTTGAGTTGATCTCTAATCTTCCTCCTCCGAATTCCGTCCGTCAAATCTGTTCTTTTCTTGGCCATGCCGAATTCTATGGTCGCTTCATCAAAGATTTTAGCAAAATCTCACGGCCCGTGTGTAATCTCTTAGCCAAGGATGTTCCGTTCAATTTTGATGACGCTTGCATGGAAGCTTTCATTAAACTTCGCACTCTTCTCTCATCCGCCCCAATCATGAAACCGCCTAATTGGTCTCTTCCCTTTGAGATCATGTGTGATGCATCCGACTATGCATTAGGGGCAGTTTTGGGCCAACATGTGGATAAACTTCCGCATGTCATTTATTATGCCAGCAAGACTCTCTGCGATGCCCAATTGAACTACACCACCACTGAAAAAGAATTGCTAGCTGTGGTGTACGCCTTGGATAAATTTCGTTCCTATCTACTAGGTTCCAAGGTCATCGTCTTCTCGGATCATGCCACTCTTAGGCACTTATTAGCGAAAAAAGAGACAAAACCCTGTTTAATTCGATGGATCCTCTTACTTCAAGAGTTTGACATTGAAATCCGGGACAAAAAAGGGACCGACAATGTTGTCGCCGATCATCTCTCTCGCTTGCTTATTGAAAAATCTTCCGAATTTGCAGCCATCCGTGATTCCTTTCTGGATGAGCAACTTCTTCAAGTTTCACATTCCAATCTTCCATGGTTTACGGATATTGTCAACTATCTTGCGGTTGGCAAAATTCCAACTCATTGGTCCAAACAAGAGAAGGACCGGTTTTTCTCACAAGTCAAGCACTTCTTTTGGGATGATCTAGAATTATTCAACTATTGCCCGGACCAAATCATCCGGCGATGCATTCCTGAAACCGAGACCACAAGCATTCTAAATTTTTGTCATACTCTCGCTTGTGGAGGCCATTTCAGTGCTAGAAAGACCGCTGACAAAATTCTTCAAAGCGGATTCTTTTGGCCTACCTTGTTTCGGGATGCATACAATTTTTGCAAATCGTGTGAACGATGTCAAAAATTTGGATCCATGTCCCGAAGAGACATGATGCCCCTCACCAACATTTTAATTGTTGAAATTTTTGATGTGTGGGGAATTGACTTCATGGGACCATTTCCATCTTCTTATGGCTATGAGTACATCCTTGTAGCGGTGGATTATGTGTCTAAATGGGTTGAAGCCGAGGCTACCAAAACCGATGATCATAAAGTCATGATCCAATTCTTTCAGTCTCACATCTTTAGTCGTTTTGGTATGCCCCGAGCAATCATTAGTGATGGCGGATCTCATTTCCGAAATCGTTATCTCAAATCCATCCTTGTTAAGTATTCCGTCATTCATAAGGTTGTTATACCTTACCATCCTCAAACGAGTGGTCAAGTAGAGATTTCTAACCTGGAAATTAAGCACATTTTGGAAAAAATGGTTAGACTGGACCGCAAAGATTGGTCATTAAGGCTAAACGATGTGCTTTGGGCTTACCGGACAGCTTATAAGACACCCATTGGCATATCGCCATATCGACTTGTCTTTGGCAAAGCATGTCATCTCCCGGTAGAATTAGAGCACTGTGCTTATTGGGCCATAAAAAGGTTCAATTTTGATCTCAAACAAGCCGGCTCTAATCGTGCGTTGCAATTAAATGAACTTGAGGAATTGCATAATGACGCGTATGAAAGTGCAAAAATCTACAAGGCAAAAACTAAAGCTTTTCATGACAAACACATCGTCAAGAAGTCTTTTGCCTCGGGACAAGAGGTTTGGCTTTTCAATTCCCGCTTGAAACTCTTTCCCGGTAAACTCCGGTCAAGATGGGATGGTCCATACATTGTCACTACTGTCTTTCCTCATGGAGCAATCAAACTTCATGATCCTGCAAGTGGATCACTCTTCAAGGTTAATGGCCAACGGCTTAAGCCTTGCATTGATGGCACAATCCCAACCTGAAAAGTTGAGGAAGTCCTCTTGACGGACCCAATTTATGAGGATTAGTGCCAACTCTAACTTGGTCTAGCTATCGACATTAAATTTAGCAAAGCAAGGGAAGCAATTCTTCCAATTTCCAAGCTTTCCCCCCCTCTTCAAAATTGCCGGAGCCTTGAATTTTCTGGGAAATGGTCTCGAAAGCCAAAAGTTTGATTTTTCTGAATAGCTCTTCAGCTGTGTTCCACAATTTTAGACTGGCTTCTTAGACCTTCTCAGCTCTTGTTTTCATTCCCGGAAGTTTCCGTCTCTATCAGGAAATTTTCTCGGACTTTCGATATGGCACTCACATGCATAGCCTCTTCTCTTCCTCCATTATTGGATCATGATTCCTCAAAATCATCCTTACATTGCATTGAAGTTGCAAAAAGTTGAAAAGTTTCTTAAATGCATTCATGTAGTAGAGAGTGGTTGCATTGTCAAAAAAAAGGGGGGGGGGGGGGGATTTCATTCATTTAAATATTTAATTTTATTTTATCTTACTTTATTTTGTTATTATTTTTATTTTATTTCATTTAATTTATTTATTATTATTTTTATTTATTTTATCATGCATGCATAAGAATGATCAATCTATAGGTTACAATGTTGCATGCATGCATGCCTGCATTGCATTCATGCATTCTTTCATGAGTTCATGCATTCAACTTTCATCACGTGATCCCACTTCAATATTGTATGGCACTACATTTGCATGCATTGAAACATTTTGAAACCGTGGCACAATCCATCAGCATCCTTGCATGCCTTCACAACTTGCTGCATTGCATGCATTGCCACCTTGCACTCGAAGCCACTGAAATTCTGCTTTCCAACATTGACACCTTGCATGCATAGGTGTCAATGTTGCTTAAATCCTCATTTTTGGAGTGCACAATCTCAGTCAATGTTGCTTAAATCCTCATGCAAGCTTCTTACATTCAAGTTGGCTGCAACTCACATGCATTGCACCAGCCATGCCAATCCATCAAATGCCTTCATCTCTCTCACTCCTTGCAAGCTCACTGCCATACTCTCGAGCAATCCCAACCCCATTCCGAGTGCCCAAGCTTCTTAACCCAACTCACTGCCCATACTTCGAGCACTCGAAGTCCAACTTCGAGTGCTCGAACCCCCCTTCATCCACAAACCAACTCCACAAACCAACTCTCTCACCTCTCGGTTCTCTCTCTTCAAGATCACCCACACAACCTCAACCTCCAACATCCAACTCCATACCCTGCATGCATGCATGCAAGCCCATGCATGCATGCCCCTCAACCAACCACCAACAAAACCAACCCACGACCAACCCCTCTCCAAAACCAACCCATTTCCATGCATGCTCCAAACTTCATTCCAACCTCATCTCTCACCCCAAACACAAAACCAAACCCTCTCTGCCAAATTCTAGAGCACTCGAAGCCAAGCTTCGAGTGCTCGCCATTCCTTGAGTCCTCTTACCCAAGCCAACCGAGCCCACTGCCCCATTCTAGAGCACTCGAAGTCCAACTTCGAGTGCTCGAGCCAAGCTTACCCTCCTCTCTTTTAAACCCCGAAACCACACTCCACTTCACTCCCCCTCGGCACCCAACAACCAACCTCCTACCTCATCAACCCAACACCACTCACCACCACCCAACCTTATCCTTCTTCTTCCACCGAATCACCACCTCCACCAACAACACCCACCACCTTTTCTCTCTCCTTAATCTCTCTCTCTAACCCCTCACCTTCTACCACACTCCACCAACACCACCCCAACCTTCATCACCCGACACCACCACACCCAAACCAACTATCTCCATCAACCATCTCTCACCACATACCACCTTCTCTCACTTCCACACCACTTTCCCAGTTTTCATTCTAATGCATGTATGCATTCAATCCATGTGCCTCCATTCTTCTTCTTCTTCTCAAGGTATGTGAACTTCATATTCTTCTCAATTCCTTGTCTTTATTATCTTTATAAGGAAGATGGGAATGCATTGTGGAGGTTGTGTTGTATGTGGTTGATGATTGCTCTATGCTAGAGCTTGGTTTGGGTGTCAAAATTTTTAGTTTTCATCATCCCTCCCACTCATCTTCACATTCTCTCTTTTGTGGTGCACACCAGGTGCTCGCTGAAAGTCCTCAACCAAGTCCACCTCTCTAAATGTCTCGTGCCAGTCCTTCTTGCCCTCCTAGACCCTCTGCGGGTGCCCGTGCTGTCAATCGTGAGCGACCACGTGATCCTTGGGATCGCAAACAACTCAACTACGAGCTTTCTTTTCCGCTCACGGATGCCTTTGACATTCTACCCACTACTTCGTGGGCTGTAGCCGAATTGACTAACCGGCGTCTGTAGCACATTTGCGCGCCCCTTGCCAGGGTTTCCTACCCCCGTGTAGTGCGCCTCTTCTACTAGAATCTCTAATGCCCTGAAGAGCCACCCATTTCTCTTACTACATCCATTGATGGCACCACCTATGCTTTTACTATGACTGACATCATTCAGGTTTCTGGTTGCCCCATTGAGTGCCCCGATGACATTGTCAATCGTGAGAATCTCCCTTTATATGAGGAGCCGGATACATTAACTGTGGAGCAGGTTGTCGCTGCTATTGGCAATGTTGACGATCCTAATAGGCCCCGATCTTTTATCCGCAAAACCAATCTTCCGGAACGCCTCTGGTTCATTGACACTGTTTTTAAGCACAATGTCTGCCCTTTGGTGCATAACACCGAGCGTAGGGGCCTCCTTTTGCAAGCCTTATATGCCATGGACCAAGGCCAATGGTTCTCCATCCCGGAGCTCATTTGGACAACATTTATGAAGTTTTGGCATGACGCTCACAATGCACGGGTTCCGCGAGTTAAAAATCAGAAATTGCCTTTGCCGTTTTTCATCACTCGGCTCCTAAAGCACAAGGGTTTCATTGTTCCTCCCCATGAACCAACAGGCGAAAAGATTAAAAATTTTACCAAGCACCGGTGGATCAATGTTCTTAGCCATTCTAGTACCCCTCAGCCTGCTGCCCCCCTGTTCATCCAAGCTCCACCTCCTCATCCTTCTAAGGATGCTTCCACGGCCTCAGCTGCTGCAAGGTTAGAGCCTCCGGTCGACTCCCAGCAGGACCAGGCTTTCATCCGGGCTAGCATTGCCGGTATTCATGAGCGGATGGATCGTTTTGAGAATTCTTTGTCTGCGTACACTCGGACTATATGTGAGACTTCTTCCCGTGCCGAAGAAGATCATTGTCTTACTGCTGAAGACCGCCGTGTCGCAGCTGAGGAACGTCATTTGGCTTCCGCCGAACGGCGTAAGACTCAATCTCTCCTCCATTCCATCCTCGCTCGTTTACCCTCTGGCCCGTAGCTTGTTGCGAGTGTTAGACCTTATCTTTTTGTTCATATGTAAATATTTCTCTTGTATCTTTTGTTTTACTTTTGAACTTTTAGAATTTGCTATGTATAGGTTGCTCTAGTAGACATGCTCTATGTATAGCTCTTTTGTAATCATGTAATCTCCCTTTTGAATGCAAATTCTCTCTTTTCTGTTATCTATTTGTTCAGTATTTTTCTGTATATGTGCTTGTGCTATTAATGCCTTTTGTGGTTGTTTCTTTTTGTTATTCGTCATACTATCCAGGTGGCGCAGTCCATTTCAAGTTTGGGGGTTTTGTCTCACCATGGTTTTTCCTCCCCCTGGGTATTTTTGTTCCTTTTTACTCTTTCTCATTTTTGTCTTTAACTTTCATCCATGTCCCACATTGAGGACACTGTGTCGTTCAAGTTTGGGGGTGCATTATTGCATTCTTGGCATAGTTTTGGTATCATATTTTTGTAAAGCAATGATAGTGTAACTTGGAACTTGTCGGAGACAAAGCATATGTTTAATACCTTGTGTATAGAAGCAATTGAGAATTTTTGAAAATAAAGAAATTTGAATTTGAAGTGATCATGCAAATATAATGTAGTCTGTATAAATGCCTCAATTAGATTCTTGCTGGATTTACACTTTTTTAAGCTTCACAATGCACAGATGTACATTGGAAACTTAACTATGAGGCATGTAACTTGATTGACCTTGATCTTGGCCTAGTTAATCTGATTTTATGAACCTAATGGATGAATATCTTTGGCATGATTCTAAAAAAAAAAAAAAAAAAAAAAAAAAAAAAATTTGAGAAATATAGAAAGTAATGACCAGTTGAAGTTCGTAGCCTTTCCAACTCGAGCTATTAAGCCCTATGGAGTGTCTCTACACTTAGCACCCTAAAGCCATCTGGTTTGGGAGTTGTTGGCCTAACGCTTGCTACATGGGTTGGTTAGAAAGCTTAAAGGACTTAAACATTGCACGGTCATTCAAAAAAAAAAAAAAAAAAATTTTTTTTTTTTTTTTGTAATAAACATGGTTTGTTGGAGTTCGTAACCTTTCCAACTTGAGCTATTAAGCCCTATGGAGTGTTTCTACACTTAGCACCCTAAAGCCATCTGGTTTGGGAGTTGTTGGCATAACGCTTGCTACATAGGTTGGTTAGAAAGCTTAATGGATTTCAGCACTGCAGAACCATTCTATGTTTCATTTTTGAGCATTAATAAATTGTCAGCAGGCAACAAAAGTTGTCTTGAAAATAAAATCATGCCTTAGGGACTTCATTTAAAGGGGAATTCAATGATTTGAAAACTTGTGCCTTGGAATTGGAAAAGAAAGTAAAAGCTGCATGTTGAGAATCCAATTCACTTTCACTGAAGTTTGAGTGATTTCCATTTAAGAGATGACAATTGAGTTATTTATATGGACTATGATGTTGATGCATACATGTTGAAATGGTTTTTGCCAATTTTTGTATCAATGCTTCATATATGCAAGGTAATCTTCCCAATGACCCCGTCTCCAGCTCTTTATCTGTTTCAAGTTGTATTTGAGCTATTTTTATATTTATTTTTGCCATGGTTGATATTTTTGTAATAGCATTCCCATGTTTTTCATTCCATTGAGCTTTACATTTTGGTTTTGCTAAGGGATTAGCAAAATGTAAGTTTGGGGGTGTGATAAGCGCCGAATACTGTATATTCAAGCGCCTTAAATTACATTAGTTAAGTCCATTAATTGATTATTTTATGTAGATTATCTCCATTTGCATGTTTTTGTACATTTTCAGGTTAAATTGCAAAAAGGAAGCAAAAATGATGCCTTGTGGAATTTTGAACAAAAAGGGTGCCAATTCTGAAATTCTGGCAGCAGTAGAGCCCGGCCTTCCTCGCCATTTTTGACCTAGAAAACTTGAGAACTGGACTTCCATCAAAACATAAAGTTTGTAAAGCCCTGAATCAGCTTTCTAAATCTTTAAACGATTCATCATTCAGAGCTCGGAGCAGAGAGTTATGGCTTTGTTACCAGAGGCGCGCAGAACTGCCTGGCAGCATTAAAGTGCTGCCTTTCTCCCCATTTCCGACCAACCAGACTTGAGAATTGAGTCTCCACCAAACCATAAAGTTTTTAAAGCTCTGAATCATCTCTCTAAATCTTTAAATAGTTCATCATTCAGAGTTCGGAGCACAAAGTTATGGTCATTCTTCCATAGTGGGTCAGTGATGGGCAAGAATTGCATGTTACACATTACACTAATTTCGAGTGCTCGAGGCCACCCTTCGAGTGCTCGAAATTTGGCCAGATTACAGCTCGAAAATGAACCCCTCTTCAGCCCACTTGTGCATTGATTTCCACATTTCCACCCTCCTTTATGGGAATGTCTTTGGAGGAGAGAGAGAGCTTGGTTGAAAGATATAAGGCAACTAAGGGCCACATGCACCATATCCTAACTTTTGACAAGAGTAGAGGAGAGAGAAGAGAGTAAGGAAGAGAGTGTTCTTGAGTGCTACAGTAGAGCTCGAAAATGAAGTTGTATTCTTCTTCTTCTTCTTCCATTTTTGTATCAATGGAGAGCTAAACCTCCATCTAGGGAGGTGATGAAGCCTCCTCTTTTGATCATGTTCTAGATTAGGCTATACTTTTGGGGACTATAATGTACAATGTATGGTAGTTTCATAGTCTAAGAGCATATTCCTTCTTGTAATGAATTTTAATGTGTAAATGGTTGATGTAAGTTCGTTGTCATATCTTTGACGATTCTTGGATCAATCTTATTGCTTTTATTTTCATAGTGACAATGAAAATATAGACTATGAATGTTTTTCAAGGCATGTTGATTTTGAAACTTGATATTCCATTGCTTAGGTACCTCCTTTGATGGTTTATACTTGATTCCTACCTTCATGTGCTTCACCATTTGATTGAAAGCTTGATGATCTTTTGCTTGAGATAGTGTATTTGATTCTAAACCTTAGTTTAAGTAGTTCAACTATGGTAGCTTTTGATGGATCATTCTTGTTTTGATTAAGTGAACTTCTTGATGATTATTAAGCAACGGAGTTGCTTCATATTTCTTGACCGTTGCATATATGCTATTTATCCCCAAATTTAGACCTAATCTAGCATGTACTTAGGGTGTAGTGTGGATTCATCTTCCTAGTCTTTTCTACTTGTATCTCACTTTTTCAATTTCATTGCAATCTATTGTTTTATGCATTTTAATTTCTTAGTTTAGTGACAAACACACAAACCCTTTATAAACCCCTCATCACTCTAAAATGACTTTAGATACTTAGGTTGCCTTAAGACTAGCGCAGTCCCAGTGGTTCGACTTACCCGTCCAATAGCCCTATTTTACAATGATTCGTGCTATTGCGAAGAGGGTTGATTTATAATTGATTTCGACCGTTGATCAGATGCAAAGTGCTATTTCGAATGAGCTTTATGAAGATTTTGGAGCAGCAGCTCTACTTCATATCTATAGACAGAGGAATTAATCGAGAGATTAAATTAGACCATAAAGGATATGTTTGAGGCGTATATCCTAGATTTTCATGGACAGTTGGAAGTGTTTACTTCACTTGTCGGAATTTTATCTGTGATATTGTTGGCACAAGGAGGTTAGTGTGACAACTTTGGAGGTTTTGTATCTTTCACAATGCATACCTCTCATTTGATGATTGGAAATGGAAGTAAGGGTTGTACAATCAGACCTTAACTTCATTTAAAAATATGTCGAAAAAAGATACTTCCCTTTGTATTGAACTGCGCGCGGTTGGGAGGCGACAGTGGGATGTTGTAAATGATTGAACTCGTATACTAGAGTTTTTCTATCAGGGAGTAGTTTGCTCGTTTTGTTTTTCATATAGGAAGAAAGACGATTTTTGGAGAAAGGTCAATTTTACTTATTACATTGACTTTTAGAGGATTGTGTTTTGCAATTGAGGCAGTCGCCTCTGAATCAGCGTTACCAAATTATTAGTGCTGGGTGCATAGGAGTTTGTGCGTATATTCTATGGCACTTGGAGGTATGTAGATCATTCCCTTGTCGACATGGGAGGATTACGTTGTTGTTTGATACAACCTATGCATTGTATGAGTATTGTGTTTCCTAAAATATAGGAACCCTGTATACCACTTGGTATATTGGAGTTAAGTGGAGCCCTCATAGTGAGGTTGCGTCTACTTGGAAATAGGAGGATGTTTTTTGCTCACAGTTTCCAAGCATAATGGAAGAAAGTAAGGTCGAATTCCGAGGACGGAATTCCTTTTGTTAGGGGGGAAGAATGTAATATCCCCTAATTTTAAAAGGATAGTCTCGGTATTTATTCATTTGTTTTAATTATATTTTTAATTATTTAATTGATTATTTGACTAATTGCTTATGTGTTTAATTCAATTAGGTATTACTTGATTATTTGATTATGTGTCTGTGTATTATTTATATTTGTCTATGTGTTAATTGTTTAATTCGATTATGTGCTTAAATGGTGTTTTGATTAATTGTAAATTAAATATTTTCTTTTCTTTTATTATTTTATTTTATTTTTCTTTTATAGTTATGGTTAGTAGTAATGGGCCAACCAATTGGGTCCCATGGACTACTTGGGTAGGAGGTTGGATGTGTATTGATTATTACCCATAGATGGTTGTGCATGTATATATATAGATATATGTTATATACATATATAAAAGGGAAAGCAATTTATTAATTACTTTTATGGTAACTTGGATAGTAATATTTAATCTGATGTATATATTTTATATTTAAATAATAAAAATATACATAGATTTGATACGTGTTATGTTTTAAGTTACTTTATAATATTATGGTAACTTAAATACTATTGGATAATCTATTAATAAATAATAGAATGTATATAATTTATTTATTTAACAAAGATATACATAAATTATATACGCAACATATTTTACTTACCTTTTTAATATATATAAAAAGGAAAGTAATTTATTAATCACTTTTATGGTAACTTGGGTAGTAATATTTAATCTGATGTATATGTTTTATATTTAAATAATAAAAATATACATAGATTTGATACGTGTTATGTTTTGAGTTACTTTATAATATTATGGTTACTTAAGTATTATTGGATAATTCATTAATAAATAATGGGATGTGTATAATTTATTTATTTAATAAAGATATACATAAATTATATACTTAATATATTTTACTTACCTTTTTAATATATATAAAAGGGAAAATAATTTATTAATTACTTTATTGGTAACTTGGGTAGTAATATTCAATCTGATATATATGTTTTATATTTAAATAATAAAAATATACATAGATTTGATACGTGTTATGTTTTAAGTTACTTTATAATATTATGATAACTTAAGTATTATTAGATAATCCATTAATAAATAATAGGATGTGTATAATTTATTTATTTAATAAAGATATACATAAATTATATACGTAACATATTTTATTTACCTTTTTAATATTTTAATATTTATTTTTTTTAAGTTGACTTGGATTGGGAAAATGGTTAGGGTTATTTTATTTAACCTATAAATATATAGCTATAGGTTGTAAAAGGGGGTTAGAAATATTCACGTGATATATTCTAGAGAGAGAAAGAGTTAGAGAGGGAAGGAGGAAAAGGAAGGAAGAGGAGAAAAACCCCTGTAGAGAGAAGATCAAGGAAGAAGAAGTGTAACTTTCGATCCAAAAGTTTAAGGCAAGTTCTTCTTCTATCTCTTTCCCTTTAATTCGTGTTTCTATGCATGCCTTTGAAATTCCAAGATTTATTAAACACATAAAATTAAATAATTATGCATGTTTAATTGGATTAGAACATAGATTTTATAAAATTGATTCATATCTGTTCTTGTGTTATGAATTAATAAATGTATGATTTTAATTTGATTTCTGTTGTGAATTTTTATATGTTTACATTATGTATTTTTCATATCTGTGGAATGATGGAACGTAGAAACATGCCTAGGATTCCTGAACATTAAATAGGAACTAAGTTTAGTTTAAATAAATTTAAATAGACTCAATCATAATGATACTTGCTATTTGAATGTTTTAAACATACGAATGGATTTAATCTTTTAAAAAAATTTAGCAATTAAGATTAAATGTGTAGGATGAATTGAATATGGAGAATACTTATTTGACGGTATAATAAAATATCATCATGTATAACATTCAGTTTGTGTAGGACATATGATATAGGAAGCTTAAATAAATAATAAGTCATTCCTATTTTGTGATAACTTGATATCATATTATCATAGTTATTTCTGGATTGTTTGATGTATTTCCTTAATCGCTACATCAATTGTTGGATTGTGTGGTTTAATTCACCGGTATGGGACGGTGGCATTCTAGGGACGGATTAACTTGTCAGTTAAGTCTTACCTATTTTATATAAGGGAATGGATTAACTAAAATGTTAAGTTCTATTTATATTCAAGTCAGGTCAGCTGAACAAGTTGAATGACTTATGGAGGATTAATTTATTATATAAGGGAATGGATTAAGTAAAATGTTAAGTCCTACTTATATTCAAGTCAGGTCAGCTGAACAAGTTGAATGACTTATGGAGGATTAATTTATACTGGATAGGATGGTTACTAGATTATATATATATAAGTATGGTGCTATGATATGAGCTTGAGTCTCAGGATCAGTGATTAAGGCGCGTATATCGCTAGGGATGTGTAGCTAGATAAAGTGTAGTTGTGTACCCTGGTAGGTCTAGGTACTCATGCCCACTGTATGTGCATTTTGCATGTTGCCTACTATTCAGGTTGAGACAACCTTATAGTCTAGTGAGGTTCCTTTAGTGTGTATATATATATATATACGGACTACTAGTTACTGTTGGATTAACTAGGATGTATACAAGTATCGGATCTCTGCTTGGACTGTAGTAGAGTAGAACTTATTTGTGGGCCTGACCCACCATTATTTTTCAGGTGTTCGTTAGGAGTAGAAGTTATTCGTGCTGAGCGGGGATTAGTCTATTTCATTCTTCCGATGCTACATAGGAATTCCTTTATGATTCAGTTTCCTGATTTAGACAGTTATTGTTGTCATTTGTTTAGTTTGGATTTTCTAAGGGTCCAAATAGTATGGATTCCCGAGTTGTATTTTGGAGGATCAGTTGTATCAGAAGAGTTTATTAATTAATGAAAATATATTATGAGGTTTATTATTAGATTATCATTTTAGTTTCTGGTCAGCATTTTATTTATTCTTCTTTATTCTTTTGTACTCTGTGTTCGTTTATTGCCGCTTTGTTTTTGATATCCTCTGGTATTCGGGCGTGGGCCTGGCCAACCTACATTCAGAAATCCGGGGGTATCACATTAACAGCCTATAGGTAAGGTATAAATAGAAAATTAAGCCATGTTTACTAGGATCATTACATTTTAGGGATCAATTTGGAAAAGAACTCTCTCTATGGTTTGTTCTCAACTTGAAGAAGAAGGTGATGCTGAGCTTGGAGATGGCAATTAAAGCCTTGAAAACGACATTCATCCTCTCTATGGCCGGCTAAATCTTCACTTAGGGCTTGGATGAGCCTAATCTTGTGTAATTGTATCTTTTATCTTTCATTTTTGGGGATTTCTAAGTTGTTTGGTCTTGTGGATTCATACTAAGTTGTACCAAGCTCTGTATTGCTGAATTCTTTTAACTAATCTTTAAATTTACTATATGTTGTCTTATATGTAGTTGATGGTTGATTGATCTCTACATTAAGTACATTTTGTAATTGTATTCAATGATGGCCATGCATTATTTACATTGGATACAAATTGTTATCCAAGAATTGACTCTAGAGGGGGGGTGAATAGAGTCAATGGCCAATTTTCGCGAATTATAGAAGTACAATTTCTAATCAACAATATAACCAATTATGTAATAAACAAGATATGAAAGTAATCAATTTAGCATAACTGTAAAAGAGATAAGAGAAGAGAAATTGTAAACAATAACACGGCAATTTTTGCGAGGTTCGAAAACTCCTACTCCTAGGCTCAAGATCCCTCTTGAGACTTCCCAAATTCCTTAGAGGTTCTCCTTAATGGTGGAGAGCAAACCTTCAATTGAAGCAAAACCTTGCTTCTCTTTCTTGCTAGGAGAACACCCTTCTCCTAGGCTTCCTTTTGGGTCACACCAACCCTTTACAGTATCCTTGCTAAGAGACCACCTCTCTTAGTTTTACATAGGCCACACCAGCCCTTACAATTTCTTTGCTAAGAGAAACTCTTCCTCCTAGGCTTACAACAGATTTGTAGATAGAATTTGTAGTACAAGAAATCCTCTCAAGAACTGGTACAAATCAAACCTCACAATAGAGTATATATGAAATCAAGTGAAGCTCAAACTCTAAGTATGAAATGTATGAGAGATGATGAGAAAAATACAGAACAAAAGCTCTGATGAAATACTATAACAAAAGTTCAGCAAAGGCTCACTAAATGCTCTCTGAAGTTCACTCTGATTCAACTATGGAAGCTTGTATATGAGATAAAGATCGATGTCTGAACAGAGGCTCTATGAGTGAGTATAACCAGAACAAAAGCTCTGTATAATGGTAGAGCCAAAAGTTCTCTTTGATGCACTTGAATGAATGTTCTTTAATGCTCTCTCAAGTAGTATAATAGAGCAAAAACTCTATAAAGATTAAAACAAGAGCAACAGCCCTTTTAATCTTTACTGGAATCTCTCAAGATAGAATAAGAGTGAAATGAGAGAGATGAAGAGAAGATTAAGAACAAAAGCTCTCTTTGCAATGTAATATGATGTCTCTTAAAATCATGTATTCTTTTCAGACAAGCCCTCTGTATATATAAAGAAATTCATAACTCAATATAGCTGTTAGAAGTGGTTAGAGGAAATAAATGTAGAAAAATTGCCGTTGTAATTCAAAACCCTCAAAGGAGCCGGCTCTTTGCAAAAGTGGAGGCGGCTCAATTTCAAATGGAGGCGGCTCCATTAAAAAAGTGGAGCAGGCTCTTTTTCTGAAATGGAGACGGCTCAATAGAAAAATGGAGCCTTCTTTACTTTCCTGAGCCTTCTCTAATTTTGTAAAGCATTCTCTAGTTTTTTATTGAGCCTTCTCTACTTTCCTGAGCCATCTCTAATTTTGTAGAGCCTTCTCTATTTTTTTCATTGAGCTTTCTCTATTCTTTGAGAGAGCTGGCTCTATTTCTTATAGAGGCTACTCTTGGTTCATGAAGGTTGCTGCTAAATTGGACAGAAAAAAGTGCATGACTTCAAATGGACATAACTCAGTCCATGAAACTCCAAATGAGGTGAAATTTGAGTCAAAATTTATTGTCTTAAAGTCAGCTATCTAAAACCAACAGCCTTGCTCAAAAATTCCAGCCATATAAAAAGTTATGGCTATTTAAGTGCAACTTGGTCAGAATTTTCGTAGAGCAGAATCAGGTATTTTGTGAAGCTCATATCTCAGTCATTTTTAATCTAATTAGGTGAAATTTGAGTCTAAACTCAAGGGCTCGAAGTCAGATTTCCAATGCCACTGGCCTTGTGTAAAAATTCCAACTACACAAATAGTTATAGCAGTTTTAGTGCAAGCTAGTCTGAAATTTTCTAGGCTGAAAATAGCTTCTTTTAAGATATCCATCTTTCTAGTACCTCGGACTTTGATGAATGATTCAATTAAGTTCAAGGCCTGTTTCTAAGAGTCTAGGGACATATGAAGATGATAAATTTTAAGTGCATTGTGTCCTAGAGTCATTTACCAAATTTTGGCAACAAAGGCTTTAAAGATGAAAAATTAATTCAATGCCTTTTCCTTTTCTTTTTAGAGACCAAAATAAATATAATGATTAATGTGCATGGTCCTAGAATTTCTAGCTTAAAAAATGAGTTCTTTCAAAGCTTATCAAGCTTGAACTAACTCTTTCTTAGCAAAGATTTCATATGACAATATATATAAATGAAGCTCCTAGTCTATTGCAAATGGTCATAGGAGCATATGAATGATATATGATATGCATGGTCCTATAATTTTGAGCTTCAAAAAATATTCAAATATACTTTGACATCGAATCTTAAGCTCTCACCATCCTATCTACCCTTTTTTTCATTCTTTGACCATGATCGTTTAGGCTTGATGAAGACTTGCTTTCTTTCTTTGAAATGCTTTGTGTGATCTGTGAAGTCAGAGTTTTTCTTTGATTTCTTGCAACTTTGATGCTTCCTTGAATCCATTGCTTGAATGTTTGGAATGCTTTGGAATGCTTGGAATGGATCTTCTAGCTCATCATTGAGGATTGAATGTTAATCAACTATATATCACTAAATGAAAACATTAGTACATAAACATCATTAATGGTTTGTAATCATCAAAACATAAGATTGACCTTTAGATAAAATCCTTAGGCCAACACAATTGTTTTTGATTTGATGAATTATGCTTAGTTTTGATGGATTGTGCTACACCATTAGAGCAATTATAGCTAGGTAGATAATTAATGCTTGAGTTTGATAGTTTATGCTTATTCATTACAACTATAGTATTTGTTTTCTTGTTGATGTGTGCTTGAAGCCATATCCTCATTATATAACTTGTTATTCCCCATTAATTGAAGGCATTTGGTGCAATTACTTGGGCTTAATGGTGAAGTTCATGCCCTAAGTCCCTCTCACTCTTACTTTAATCCAATTTAGTTTTTATATAATCTCATTTGTATCCTAATTAGCTTAATTACATAATTAGTCTAAACAAACCAATCGTCATCTTTTCAATCTCACGCTTATTAATGTTAAAATCAATTAAAGCTTATAGTCGTTGTGTTCAATCCCTACTCATTATACTTCAACTATAGTTGCGTAGCGATTTTATAAATTCAAAATTGGTGTTTTTTGATTGTCCATATTCTATACTTCTAAATGCATTGATCATGAGAGCACATCAATTTTTGCCGCCATTGCCAGGGACTACGGTTTAATTGAATTGACTTTAAGATTAGTGTTCTTTTGTGTGACGGCCTAAATTTTGAAGAACTCGGAGCATCAGCGAGTAACCTGAAAACTGATCCGATAACGAATCCCAAATACGGAAGCAATGAAGAGAAGTCTCTACAGATGAGTACCACATCTAAGATGCCAAAGTGACTTCTTGAGAAGCCACGAGACTCAAAAGAAAATAATTACGGAAGCTAGGGTTTAAAACGGACAAAGTGAACCACTAGGGGTAAAATGGTCATTTAAAATAGAATTGGATATCACCATGCATACCATTGGATAGACAACAAAAAATTACTAAATTTAGACTAAAAAATCACCTGATTTGGAGTTAGAAGAAAGAAGATATGCAAAAAGTTTTATAAAAAAACTACGAAGTGCCCAATGCAATCGATCATAAAAGCTAGGATCGATTGTAAAAAGATGAGAACGGAGATGCTTCAGCTGTGTTTTTTTTCTTCTGAAAATGTGTATTTTTCAAGGCTAAAACGGGACTTTTTGGGAAAAGGTTGTGAAGAAACAACCTCCCCCCCCCCCCCCCCCCCAACCAAAAAAAAAAAAAAGAAAAAAAAAAGACTTTTCTAATGAAGCATGGTCTGAACCAAAATTAAAATGTAACGTGGAATGCCTATAATGCCCCCAAGAAAAACTACGCAAGGAAATAAAAACATGCTGAAATTTTACATACATTCCATA
The DNA here is from genome assembly GCF_030987335.1 of Cornus florida. Taxonomy (NCBI): domain Eukaryota; kingdom Viridiplantae; phylum Streptophyta; class Magnoliopsida; order Cornales; family Cornaceae; genus Cornus; species Cornus florida. Next base: position 74,704,243 of record NW_026775573.1, on the reverse strand, counting down.
CATCGAAAGTGTTTAGCCCTTGGCCTCATTACATATATGTTGAATTAGTATCAAAATAAGGTACTTAAGTTTATATTACACCACCAAAAGGAAGCATGACGTGCTTCTAAACAAGTTATAAATTTTTAACATAAAAAGGTAGACAAATCATGCTAACACTTGCATGTCAAAATTATACAAAAATAACCAAATGAGCCAAAGCCAAGCTAGGGAAGGTGAGCATCCAAAAAGAGTGTCTCTTTGCTTGAAAAAAACCAATATCAATTAGGGTGAGTAAATGAGTTACTCAGTAGGACGATGTGCATGCGTATAATCTAAAGTTTCAACGGTTTTGCAGTGTAATATAAACAGATACACGTGGATCATGCTCCCTAACATTTAAGTTCAATGTGGAGCTAAGGGATCATCCTAAAGCTACCTTTGAAAAAATTTAAACATAATCCACGATAGGCAAAGATTATAAACAACAATGGTGCTTCCAATGTCAACAACAAGTTACAACTCAAGTAATGTCAACTTGAAATGAAATGCAAAAACAAACAGTACAAAAATATTAGAAGAACAACTACAATAAAGTAAAAGAATAACAACGTATACACCGCTCCAAGAACTACAATACAACTTACACATAGACTCCACTATGATGCAACTCACACATGCGACTCCATGATACAATGAAATGTTATGCCGAAATCATTACATAATTTAACAAAAGGTGCACTTCCACACCCCGCTGGCTCAATACCCTATAGACTTAATGTCCACTTTTTCAATGTTTAGATAACATATATCGTTCGATCATGTTATGCATGTTGTACACACACAACTTATAACCAAAAGAACTTTATGAGCCAAATTATGACCACCATGCTCCTAAGGCCAAGGTGGCACACACACACACCCCATGATTTACTCACTTAGCAAATATATCAAAGATGTCATAATACTAAATCAAGTCATTAAAACTACAATGGCAATTACATGAACAAGTTCACAAAGTGAATCAAATTAAACTACTACTATAAAATCAACCTACGAAATCCATTCATGCTAGTATACAATTAGTTTCAAATCCATGATTTAAACATCAACATAGTATCAAATACACAATTAAATCATTGACAATAATTATCTAGGATTTCTATAATTACGCTAATGAAATCTATAGATTTTAAAACATCACCAAATGAAACAACATTAACACAAGTTCAAGATCACGTAAAAGCCTTAAACAATTTAAAGCCCCAAGTTAATTTCATACATTATACATCTAGATACAACCCTAAAATTCAAAATACATGCATACAATGTATATTAACCTCAAGAATACATTGAAACACTAAGAGTATAACCATACGACATCCCCTACCTCACTAGAGGATAGCCTCTAGAATCCAAGGCAAACAAAAGCAAGGGAAGAAACCAAGAAAAGGTGTTGTAGAGATGGAAGAGAGGGAGCTTTTTTCTTCAAGGTGTAATACCAAAAGCTTAAGGGAAGGGGGTCGAAATTAAGGAATGGAGGCAAGGGTTTCAACGTTAACAATGGGGTTTTAGTGAGAGGTTAGAGATGACTCTCTAGAAATTCCACTAACTTTAGGGTTTTGGTTAGTCAAATACACTATACTAACACTACCTCTTTCTCTCATACACACATCCACCCTCCACTTATGACCGTCCTAGGTCTCCTCACAAGATTATATCAAGGCTTTACACTTGTCACCATCCTAAGGCAACAAGTGTTCTAATGGAAAGTCAACAAGTTACCCAATGAAAGAGTGCCACTTGTCAATCTTTTCTCAAATTGCAAGTTAGTCCCTACTCTAAATATCTCAAAGAATAATTGTAAAAAGGTCCCTAAGACAAAATACTTCAAAAACTTAATTACACAAATAATCCCAAAAAACGAAAATGTTTCCGAAGAAACTATGTATCCATACCCCTAGAAAATAAAAATAAAGGAGCATGTTTTTCTATGAAATCAAATCATGTATTGACAGTAAAAGATAAAATAATGCAATGCACGTGGTGCCAGAAATTGGTTTCGAACACCGAAACCTACTTCAGGTTCAACAAAACCCTAAGGCAACGTGAAAATGAATTAACAAATAAATAAATAAATAATAAATAGAAAAAATGCCGGAAAAAGGAAAAAGATGACATGGTCATCACACTTTGATTGCTAGTTTAGAATATTTACATATAATTTTTCTTATTCTTTGTCTTTGTGTGCAATTAGGTACTTGATCGAGAGGCAAGCAAGCTTCGGGATCATAGTGTTGAACCTACAGATTTCTCCTAAGGGCAATCCGGTACTTTTGATAATAAAAAACCATTAATGATATTCAATGTACTAATGTTTACATTGAAGTTCAATTCCAGATCAAAAGGAACATTGTGAGGAAAGGAACGAAGATTTCAATTCATTGAAGCTGAAATCATTGGCTCAAGGAAGTCTATACAACTTTAAAGATCAACAAAGCTTGCCTATTGTAATGACCCGGTCATTTCCTTCCTTTCTTTTTTCCTCAGAATTTTACGGATGAATTTTTTTTTGTTGAAATTTCTTTTCTTAGTCCAGTTTCTCGTCAGTTAGCGTCATCTTGAGTGCTCAAAAATGATTTTTGAGACTCTTTCCATTGAATTGACAACTTCCTTTAAGGATCGAATCATTTCTATATTTTTCATTTTTCGATACTATTCACTTTTCGTCCTTTTCCCTATTTTGTCTTTTCCCCATTTGTCACTTTGTTGGCATAACCTCACTTTTTGTGTTCGGAGTTGAGTTTTGAGTTCATGAACCTTTCTCCTAAGTGGTTTCCACGAAATACGTATTTTTATTTTTGTAGGAAAGTACTCTGGTTGCTCCTAGTGTTCATAGAGGCATGGGTGCAAAGTTCTTCAGAAACATTTTTGTTTCTTGGGGGTGTTTTTCATAAATATCTTTTGGAGATATTTTATTTCGGGGGTTTTTAAGAAAATATCTCTTAGAAGATATTTCTATTCTGGGCAATTTTGCAGTTATACTTTTTTATAGGGGCCATTATGCAATTAATGAAAGTTATTGCAAAGTATCTCGTTTTGAGTTGGGATCCTTGTACGGGATTCGTTTTCATATTTCGTCGAGTCGTGTACTCTTAGAATTGTCTTGCGGTCGAACCCTACAGTTTTTGGGTTTTCGGCCCTAGTTAGCGCCAAACTTGTTTGGGGCATATATCTCTGCTTGGGACTCAATTTTCGACGTTGCTTCTTTCGTTTTTCATCTTTTCTTATTTGGTTCATTTTCATTCATGGATTTTTGCCATTTGAATACGTCTGCTCAAATTCCACTATTCCGGACCCGGCGGGACCCGTTCGGGGCACTTTTTGAGATTTTCTATCAATATGGGGTTTAAAAAATTAAAACATAATTTCCCTTTTCTTCTCCACACGTTCTGGACTAGATTCCACAGCCCTTCCATGGCTGCCACCTTCTTTTCTTCTTTTCCACCTTCTTCCTTCGTGTAAATGTCGTAGTGCCTTAGTGTTTATCGAAGGCCTTGACGGTGCGCATCTTTCCCCCTTATTAGAACCCGTTTTTGGCCAATATTTGAGTTTGGGTTTGAGGTCAAGTTAGGATTTTGATAGGTCCTCCTTGGAGTTTAATGTTCACGGCGTTGTCCCCGACAAAACCCAGAAGTATCGTCGGATTTGGAGTGTTTTCATTTCGGTGGGGATTTGTGATTTCATCACAAAATGAGGTAGGGGATGTCTTAGGTTTATATATATGTTGTATTGATTGTTATATAAGCATATACAACTTCTGAGCATGCCTTGTTTAAGTTTTAGAATTTAATTTAATTAATTTCTATATTTAAGATTTAATTCATATGGTTGTATATAACTTGGAAATTGTGGCATGTTAGTAAATTAGGCCTTGACATGTTTATCAACATATACTAAATTGGGAGCATTTGAATAAGAATTTCAAATTTTATTTAATATTTATCTTTTATGAAAGATTAATTCATATAGTTGAAACAAGTATGAAATAAACTTGTATTGTGTTATTAAAGTAGACCTTGGTGAGTTCTTTAACATATGTTAAATTGAGGATAATTGGAGTTCTTTAAAAATCTAGAGAAAATTAATTAATTAGCTTAATTAATTTTATTTTAATTGTTGTAGTCACTTAAATTGATTTTGGGTATAATATATGTGAAAACCGTACTATGTCCTTTAACATATATTAATTTGAAATCTAGAGAATTTAATTATTTTAGTTAATTAAATTCTATCTACTTGTCCTATGGATTTAACTATGTCTTTTAAATTGTTTCTATGTTTAAATCAAAGAATTGGACTTTGCATGATCTAGGATATCATTGTCTTGCATGACTTGTTTAGATATATCTTGTCTAGGTATCTAACTTGTTAGAATATTACAATTATTTACCTTGAAAGCTTATTACTAAATTGTAGCTTATTTAATACTTGTGGCTTAGGATGGTAATTTGGTTCAATTGTTGTAAAATATTCTTGCTTTGTATATAAATTGCATATTGAGGACATGACATATCATGTTATTTAGACTTGAATTCTAGGACATGGTTTGTGTGGATTCAACCTTATTTGTGCATAGAATGTGGTAACTTGCATTTGATTTTGTATAAGTTTTGAACTTATTGATTTTAGAAAGCTTATGAGGACATAATTTATGTGATGGCTAGGGTTTGGCTCTAGTATGTGGACAAGTGTTCTCTAAGTCATAAGTGCACACTAGGTGGTACCTTGTGGGTTGTAATTACCCGAAAATACTTGTTTGGTCTAGCGACTGCATGTCCTAGTCTTTCCACTATTTGATTTCACATTTAATTTTAAGTTGTTAATCATGGATTACTTGTTACTTGAGAATTAATGCTTGCTTTGGATATTTGAATCCTATTTAGCATACTTGAACTTGTACACTTGCTCCGTGAGTTTAAATGTCATTTAGTATACTTGTGCCTTGTATACTTGTCATATGTGTATTTTGGTTAGCTTAGTATGCTTGTATTTGTATACTTGATTTATGAGTACTCTATATATGTTGAACACTTGTGTATGTGTGTTAGATATTGCTTATCTTGTTTAACATGATTTAAGGTACTTTAACATGTATGCTTGTATGTTGTTTGTCATGTTTTAATACGATTTAGTGTACTTGAGCATGTGCACTTATATGCCGTAGTTCATTTCGATTGCATGAGTAGCTTAGGATGATCCCCGAGTCTCATTTGACAGACGTTAGGTGGCATGAGCCCCTTTAACATATTTCACCTTAAGGTGATAGAATTGTAAAATGCTAGGTCGATGCATGCTCATCTCTTACGAGTAGCTTTATGTAACTCACCCACGTAGTGGAGACATTTTGCAGGTACAGGGACCTTGATTTGGGATAGAGACTATGCCATGGAAGTCTCGTAGACTTGAAGTATCATTTTCATGAAAATGTTGGCATGAAATCTTATTTGTAACTTTGTATTTTAAAACTTCTATATTTGATTTTAATCATGTAATATGTACATAAGTACACACTTTTCAATGTATTTGACATGTATGAGATGAGACCATAGACCAATGATATCTAATTTGTATCCTATATCCCTTTGGACTTCACGAAATATTATGAAAATATTAAAAAATGGCAAGTCATTGGCTCACTATGTTTACATCGGGTGTGGGAATTTCATTTTTATTCTTTCACAAGGTCTCATTAATCATGCATGAAGTGTGGCTAAGGGCCAAATGGTAATTTGAAACCATTTTATAATTTTAAGTTTCAAAATTCCATTTTCATGTGCATTTTCGCCTTTTTTGACCATCGGGAAGTCGGATTTTGTATCGGCCATTTTTGAGAGCCATGGACCATTCCCGCGCACTTAAAAACACTAAATACGTTTACGTGCATAATCTTTTAAGCCTAGAAATGCATTTAGGGTCAAATGAACACTTGGTGAAAAGTTGCATTTTCCTCGTTTTTGGCCTAAACTGATCAGGGGTGTTCTGGGCATTTCACAGTTTGTTTTTTTTCATTTTCTTCCATGCTGCTGGGTAGAAATGATTTCAGGGGGGGGTTTCTTCTTCGTGTTTTTCTAGAAAATGTCGTTAAGGGCCCCGTTTTTGCTCTTTGTTCTAGCAGATTTCAAAAGAAAAACATGTAGCAGCTTTTTGTTTTAACCTTCTTGGTCTAAACTGATCTAGGGGCATTTCAGGAATTTAAAAAAAAAATAAATTCTGGTCTTGACATGGTCACATAGAAAACATGATTTTAGGGGGGGTTTTTTCACAACATTTTTCCAAAAAATATCGTCTTGAACTCGAAAACCCCACGTCAAATCTGATTTCCTGTGCGCACCTGCACTATTTGAGAAAGTCTGTTGTAAGGGCATTTTGGGGATTTCACGTGAAAAATAAATTTTTCCTTTGATTTGATTAGCTTCGAAAAATTATTTTGAGGGGGGTTTCTTCTTCGTGTTTTTCTAGAAAACGTCGTTTAATGCCTCAAAACGGCAACACGAATTTCAGCATTTTGCCCAAGTTACTATTCATTGCTGTCAAAACCCAATTTACGGCCGCGACGACATCAAAACTTTGTTTTGACTTTTCTTTTCCATCCAGACTCCGAATCAAGTGATTCTTGAGTCTAAATTGATTAATTTTTCGCTGTCTTCCCAGTGGTGTGCTTGGTAGCACCCGATTTTATATTTTCAGAAATGACCATTTTGTCTTTGGGGCTATTTTTGTCCGGTTTTCTTATAATTTGCTTTCGTTACTTTCTTTTGAGTTCCGTGACTTCACGGGAAGTCATGAATGTGTCTCGGGAATGATATACATTCTAGGGACGTCATTTCCATGTAAAATGACTATTTTGCCCCTGGGGGCTTAATTGTTATTTTTTTTTATCTTAGCTTCCGCATTTGATTTTTTTTGAGTTCCATGACCTCATGGAAGGTCATCAAGTGTCTTAGAGGTGTGTTGTGCCTTAGGAGACCGTTGTTTGTTTCTTACTTCCACATCTAGATCAGCTATCGGGTCAATCTTCGATTTATTACAGGATGCACTGGCTTGAAAAACCAGGGTCGTCACAGGTGGTATTAGAGCTCTTAGGTTTGAATACCTTGGATGATGGGTTTTGGGTGCATATCATGCTTGTGTTTCCATGCCTATGTGTTTAATTGCTTCTTGATAACATGTCTATTTGCTTATGTGGCAACTTATTTAGAAGTTTACCTTAACCTCTTTAGCATATGATTTATGCTTGTCTATCTTAGCATATAATATATGCTTATTTATTATAGCATGTTATATGTGCTTGTTTGCCTTAGCATATGCATACTGCATATGCTTGTAGGCTTTAGTACATTGTCCATGCTTGTCTGTGTTATCATATTATTTATGCTTGTCTGCTTAGCATGTTGTATGTGCTTATTTGCTTTAGCGTGTCATATGTGTTTGTTCATCTTAGCATGATTATATGTAGCATATCATCATGTTTCATGTCCTTTTCCTACATACACTGACATGCGTTATGTGATTTTTACTACTTGTGTGAGTAGGTAGCCTGTTGTTATGCTGTATGCTAGTTGTTTACCTTTATGTCTTGTTTTGATATTGCATGCTGTTCTAGCTTGGTTGGTAGAGATTAATGCCAGGGCATTATCTCTTAGGGTTTGTCGTATCCCTTGGATGCATTCCTGTCTTGTTGAGTTTCTTCCTTGGGTAGGAGAAATTCATTCTGTAAGGAACCCATGACGGGAACTTTCTTGTTCTTCTTGTCGGTTTGGTTGTCTCAAGACCTTGGTCTGATGGTTGATGCGAGTAAGGCTCATGTGAGCGTAGAATCGCAGTCCTTATTTGGAGGAGTGAGACGTGGGCTAGGGAGGCGTCGTTTCATTCCTTTTTTATTCGTGGCTTCTCGACGTGGTCGGGGAGTATCTGGGATGTTGGTTTTGTCTCTTAAGGTTTCATGGTGACCTGGATGTGATGATGTTATTGGGGTCTTGCTTCTATCGTCATGGGGCGATGAGTCGGGATTGACTTGAGTCCTTCCTTGGGGATTTGGGAAGTTGCCTTGTGAGCCTCAGCAGTGAGGTTCTCATGTCTTGCCTTCTTAAGGCAATAGTTTTGGGATATCTATAGGTGTGTTGACCTAGGATCCTTCTGGTGTTGCCTAGATAGCCCTTACGAGCTACTGTTAAGGTATGCATGGTTTCATGTAAACAAAAAAATTGGTGCAATTAATTACTCTCCCTTGTCATTTAAGACTTGGGGTGGTGTTTTAGGGTTCCATTAGAATCCTGCCCAATTCTCATCGAATTCGTTGGCATCTTGAGTTGAGTTCTCTGTTGATGTCTCGTAATGGCTAGTGTTGGAACTATTTATTGCGTCGTTGTTTCGTCTGGTGTGGCGTTGGGATTCCATCTTGGGTTTGGGCTAGTCTTAGGAAAGACTTATAGACTCTTTGTTTCGGGAGCCTTAGTGTTCACTCTGGGAGATGATTCCTTTCCTCATGGTGAGAGATTGGAACCATCCGGGTTTTTGGGATTCACTTTTAGTGAGTTCATCCTTTTGAGAGGCAATTCATCCCTTCTTGGTTTTGACTTGTGGGATTGTTATTTGCATAGTCCTTTTTACATGTTTGTATACCTTAGCATGCCGTAGAAACATGTTTAGGATATGTGACTATCTGGTAGTTATGTGATGATATAAATGATGTATTTTCCATTTACTATATCTGTTTAGCATGCTAGCGTCATAGGTGATGTGTAGCGTGTCTTTGATACTTGACCCTTATGTGATAGTTAGCATATTTGATTACCCTTGTATACTATGTGTTTAGTTGTTTGGTGCGCGAATTTTCATTTACGTTTAGTATACTTGTACCTAGTGTGCTTGCGCATTGTACACTTCATTTCATTTTGGTTTAGTATACTTGAGCCTGTATACTTGTCACCATGGATTTAGTACTGCTTAGTATACCTATGGATGCATACTTGTACATATATATATATTGCGTTTCCATTTTGATATTTCTTAGTATACTTGTGAATGTATACTTGCATATGTATATACATGTTTCATGACTAATTGCTTTATTAGTTTATTCCTTTTTATCATTCCGCGCTGTACTTGGGGTTGTATGACCTTGGTTGTTGGGATTGTGTGTGTGAGCTTGATCTGATGCCTTGATTCCTAGGCGTAGCCTTGTAGTAGGTCAGCTTTAGGATGACGTGGAGGATTTTGGGTGCATTGTCTTGTTAGGAGTCGTTGTCACTAGGGTAGAGGTGATGTTGTTTGATTTTGTAAAGTCCAATCCATTGGCTTGAGGGCATAGACTCGTCAGGCTTTGGATTCGTGATTGGTGTGGTTGACAACGGTGTTTTGAGACTTGGGATTGTTAATTTTCCAGTATTGAGGATTTAAGGCCTTAAACGTAGTGGTGCCTATGACATTGTTGTCAGAGTTTTGGGATTGGCCAGAATGGTCCGGCCGGACATCTTTGGACCATATCGCAACTCTCACAAAATGCCTGGCTTCCGTGGTGCTTTTGGTAATGATTGTTTGATATTGATGTCATTTGTATTAATAGGTTTTATAGGTAAGCTCGTTTCGGGCAGGTGACAAATTAGGACTTTATACTGTCATGCTACCGTACAGGTTATGTGTGGGTGAGTGCTAGTTGCTGTTGATGCTACCTTGCATTACCTAGCTAGTAATGTGAGTGTGGGCGGGCACTTGATGCTGTCGATGCTACCGTACCTTGAGTACATTGTGGGCGGGTTCTAGTCATTGTTCGTACCACCATGTTGCTTCTGGTTGTGTTCCTTATTTCGATGTGTAGTCGCCTTGGTCTCTTTTGGGTGGTTGGCATTGGGTTAGTATGTCAATTCATTGGAGAGGTGTCTCACGGTTTGTGGTTTCGTGTCTTTTCGATGATCTTGAGACCTTTGGAGTTGTCCATGGGTACTTTATGATCTATTCCTCGGTATGACCTTGGGTATGGTCTTTGTTTGGTTCCGTTGGGAAAATTCCTGATTTTGGGGACAAAATCTCTTTAAGGAAGGTAGGTTGTAATGACCCGGTCATTTCCTTCCTTTCTTTTTTCCTCAAAATTTTATGGATGAATTTTTTTCGTTGAAATTTCTTTTCTTAGTTCAGTGTCTCATCATTTAGTGTCATCTCGAGTGCTCAAAAATGGTTTCTGAGACTCTTTCCTTTGGATTGACAACTTCCTTTAAGGACCGAGTCACTTCCACATTTTTCGTTTTTCGACACTATTCACTTTTCACCCTTTTCCTTATGTTGTCTTTTCCACATTTGTCACTTTGTTGGCATAACCTCACTTTTCGTGTTCGGAGTTGAGTTTAGACTTCATGAACCTTCATTCTAAGTGGTTTCCATGAAATACGTATTTTTACTTTTATAGGAAAATACTCTAGTTGCTCCTGGTGTCCATAGAGGCATGGATGCAAGTTCTTCAGAAACATTTTTGTTTCTTGGGGTGTTTTTCATAAATATCCTTTGGAGATATTTTATTTCGGGGGTTTTTTAAAAAATATCTTTTGGAAGATATTTTCATTCTGGACAGTTTTGCAGTTATCCGTTTTTATAGGGGCCATTGTGCAATTAACGAAAGTTATTGCAAAATACCTTGTTTTGAGCCGGGATCCTCATACGGGATTCATTTTCACATTTTGTCGAGTCGTATACTCTTAGAATTGTCTTGCGGTCAAACCCTACAGTTTTCGGGTTTTCGGACCCAATTAGCGCCAAACTTGTTTGGGGCATATCTTTCTGCTCGGGACTCAGTTTTTGACACCATTTCTTCTGTTATTTATCTTTTCTTATTTTGGTTCTTTTTTGTTCATGGAGTTTTGCCGTTTGACTACGTTTGCTTAAATTTCACTATTCCGGACCCGGCGGGACCCGTTTGCGGCACTTTTTGAGATTTTCTATCAATAGGGGGTTTGAAAAATTAAAACATAATTTCCCTCTTCTTCTCCACACGTTCTGGACTAGATTCCACAGCCCTTCCATGGTTTCCACCTTCTTTTCTTCTTTTCCACCTTCTTCCTTCGTGTAAATGTCGTAGTGCCATAGTGTTTATCAAAGGCCTTGACGGTGCGCATCTTTCCCCCTTATTAGAACCTGTTTTTGGCCAATTTTTGAGTTCGGGTTTGAGGTCAAGTTAGGATTTCGGTAGGTCCTCTTTGGAGTTTAATGTTCACGGCGTTGTCCCCGACAAAACCCAGAAGTATCGTCGGATTTGGAGCGTTTTCATTTTGGTGGGGATTTGTGATTTCATCACAAAATGAGGTAGGGGATGTCTTAGGTTTATATTTATGTTGTCTTGATTGTTATATAAGCATATACAACTTGTGAGCATGCCTTGTTCAAGTTTTAGAATTCAATTTAATTAATTTTTATATTTAAGATTTAATTCATATGGTTGTGTATAACTTGGAATTAAATTATGGCATGCTAGTAAATTAGGCCTTCACATGTTTATCAACATATATTAAATTGGGAGCATTTGAATAAGAATTGCAAATTTTATTTAATATTTATTGTTTGTGAAAGATTAATTCACATAGTTGAAACAAACATGAAATCAACTTGCATTGTGATATTAAAGTAGACCTTGGTGAGTTCTTTAACATATGTTAAATTGAGGATAATTGGAGTTGTTTAAAAATGTAGAGAAAATTAATTAATTAGCTTAATTAATTTTATTTTAGGTGTTATAGCCACTTAAATTGATTTTTAGTATAATATATGTGAAGACCGTGCTATGTCTCTTAACATATATTAATTTGAGATTATTTGGGATTGATTTGAAATCTAGAGAATTTAATTATTTTAGTTAATTAAATTCTATCTACTTGTCCCATGGATTTAACTATGTCTTTGAAATTGTTTCTATGTTTAAATCAAGGAATTGGACTTAGCATGATATAGGATATCATTGTCTTGCATGACTTGTTTAAATATATTTTGTGTAGGTATACAGCTTGTTAGAATATTACAATTGTTTACCTTGAAAGCTAGTTACTAAATTGTAGCTTATTTAATACTTGTGGCTTAGGATGGTAATTTGGTTTAATTATTGTAAAATATTCTTACTTTGTATATAAATTGCATATTGAGGACATGACATGTCATATGCTATTTAGACTTTAATTCTAGGACATGGTTTGTGTGGATGGAACCTTATTTGTGCATAGAATGTGGTAACTTGCATTTGGTTTTGTATAACTTTTGAACTTATTGATTTTGGAAAGCTTATGAGGACATAATTTATGTGATGGCTAGGGTTTGGCTCTAGTACGTGGACAAGTGTCCTCTAAGTCATAAGTGCGCACTAGGTGGTACCTTGTGAGTCGTAATTCCCCGAAAATACTTGCTTGGTCTAGCGACCGCATGTCCTAGTCTTTCCACTATTTGATTTCGCATTTAATTTTAAGTTGTTAATCATAGATTACTTGTAGCTTGAGAATTAATGCTTGCTTTGGATATTTGAATCCTATTTAGCATACTTTAACTTATATACTTGCTCCGTGAGTTTAAATTTCATTTAGTATACTTATGCTGTGTATACTTGTTTTATATGTATTTTGTTTAGCTTAGTATACTTGTGTTTGTATGCTTAATTTACGAGTACTCTATATATGTTGAACACTTGTGTATGTGTGTTAGATATTGTTTATCTTGTTTAACATGATTTAAGGTACTTTAACATGTATGCTTGTATGTCATGTATCATGTTTTAATACGGTTTAGTGTACTTGAGCATGTGTACTTGTATGTCGTAGTTCATTTCGATTGCATGAGTAGCTTAGGATGATCCCCGAGTCTCACTTGACATTGATGTTAGGTGGCATAAGCCCCTTTAACATGTTTCACCTTAAAGTGATAGAATTGTAAAATGCTAGGTCGATGCATGCTTATCTCCTATGAGTAGCTTTATGTTACTTACCCACGTAGTGGGGACATTTTTCAGGTACAGGGACTTTGATTTGGGATGCACACTGTGCCATGGAAGTTTCGTAGACTTGAAGTATCATTTTCATGAAAATGTTGCCATGAAATCGTATTTGTAGCTTTGTGTGTCAAAACTTGTATATTTGATTCTAATTATGTAATGTGTACATAAGTACACTTTTTTCAATGTATTTGACATGTATGAGATAAGGCCATAGGCCAATGACATCTAATTTGTATCTTATGTCACTTTTGACTTAACGTTATGAAAATATTGAAAAATGGCAAGTCATTAACTCACCATGTTTGCATTGGTTATGGGAATTCCATTTTTTTTCTTTTATAGGGTCTCATTAATCATGCATGAAGTATGGCCAAGGGCCAAACGGTAATTTGAAACCATTTTATAATTTTAAGTTTCAAAATTCCCTTTTTATGTGCATTTTCACCTTTTTTGGCCGTCGGAGGGTCGAATTTTGTATCGGCCATTTTTGAGAGTCATGGACCATTTTCGCGCGCTTAAAAACACTAAATACGTTTGCGTGCATAATCGTTTAAGCCTAGAAATACATTTAGGGTCAAATGAACACTTGGTGCAAAATTGCATTTTCCTCGTTTTTGGCCAAGACTGATCAGGGGCGTTCTGTGCATTTCACAATGTGTTTTTTTCTTTTTCTTTCACGTAGCCAGATAGAAAACGTGATTTTAGGGGGGGTTTCTTTTTTGTGTTCTTCCAGAAAATGTCGTTAAGGGCCCCGTTTTTGCTCTCTGTTCTGGCAGATTTCAAAAGAAAAACATGTAGCAGTTTTTTGTTTTAACCCTCTTGTTCTAAACTGATCTAGGGGCATTTTGGGAATTTCTTTTCAAAAATAAATTCCGGTCTTGACATAGTCACATACAAAACGTGATTTTAGGGGGGGTTTCTTCACAACATTTTTCCAGAAAATGTCATCTCAGACCCGAAATCCCCGTGTCAAATCTAATTTCTTATGTGCACCTGCACTATTTGAAAAAGTCTGTTGTAAGGGCATTTTGGGGATTTCACGTGAAAGATAAATTTTTCTTTTGACTTGGTCAGCTTGGAAAAATTATTTTGAGGAGGGTTTCTTCTTCGTGTTTTTTTAGAAAACATCGTTTAGTGCCTCAAAATAGCACACGAATTTCAGCATTTTGGCCAGGTTACTATTCATTGCTGTCAAAACACAATTCATGGCCGTGGCGACGTCAAAACTTTGTTTTGACTTTTCTCTTCCATCCGAACTCCGAATCAAGTGATTCTTGAGTCTAACTTGATTAATTTTTCGCTGTCTTCCTCGTGGTGTGCTCGATAGCACCCAATTTTATATTTTTAGAAATGACCATTTTGCCGTTGGGGCTATTTTTGTCCGATTTTCTTGTAATTCGCTTTCGCTACTTTCTTTTGTGTTCCGTGATTTCATGGGAAGTCATGGATGTGTCTCGGGAATGATATACATTCTAAGGACGTCATTTCCATGTAAAATGACTATTTTGCCTCTAGGGGCTTAATTGTTATTTTTTTTTATCTTAGCTTCCGCATTTGATTCTTTTGAGTTCCATGACCTTATGAAAATCCAGGGTCGTCACACCTATGGGGTAGATAGGTTGGTGAGTGACTTAGGAACAAAATGTAAAGAATCTATGAGATCATCTGAAGCTCCTTCTAAGATCATACATCACTCACACACTTCAAATCATCACATTCATGCAAATTAAATTGCCAATCATTAACACAAGTATCTAAATTATGGGGCATCATAGAATAGTAAGTAAATAGGCCAAGGAACAACTCAGCTGACTCAGTCAGTAATCTACCGACTAGATTAGGCCAAAGCTCATCATGTTCAATTCATATCTCAGTTGGCTCAATGGACAATCCAGCCGACTCAGTTCACAACTGAGTCGACTTACCTTTTCAATCCAGCTAACTCAATCAAACCGAGGCTCTTCACTTTCAAAACCTTGAAAATACACAACTTAGCCGACTTAATTTTTAACCAAGCCGAATTGTTCTTGAATTGAGCCGACTCAGTTCTCAACTAAGTCGACTTCTTCGTTAGTCAAATAGATCTGCTACAGAAATCCTTCATCTTTCAACCCGTGATTCAGTTTATGACTTTACAGTTTGATTTACATGTGTATACTGACAAGTTGACTATCTTCTAGTAGTATTAATGTTCTTGTCTTAAGGTTAACAGCTATAGTATCCATAAAAAAGCTATACACATGATTCGAAATCTGATATCTGCCCTATGCACTGAACACCTCTGTCAAACAAGGTATCTCTATCTAAAGAAGCTTCTCTACCAAATGTTGCTATGTTCTGTCTTTATCAAAAGAAGGGTTTGCAATGGCTATGGACTATGGAAGAGCTCTATAAATATACTGTGATAAGTTTGCTGCAAAGTGTGCTTGAGCCTCAATTTTCAACAAGTCATTCATACCATCTTGCAGAGTAAAAAGTTTGGCTATCCTTCATGCATTGATTCTCTAAGCTAAACTTCAGATATTTCTTCTCTCACACACATACATCATTTAAAGAGAGCGAGCTTCATTTGTATTATTTGATTCTCTAGAGAGTGTGAACTGTAATCTCAAGTTGTGAGAGTGAGATCGTTGTAATACACTTCTATATTTCATTATAAGACTGAGAGAAGGAATTCTTTTAGCCAAGATATTGTAAGGGCTGGTTTGGCCCTAAGTAAAGACTAAGAGAGGCTGTCTCTTAGCTAGGAGAAGGAAGGAATTGCTTCTTTTTAAGGTTTGCTCTCCACCCGTAAGGAGGAGCTATAGTGGATTGGGAAGTCTCAAGAGGGGTCTTGAGCCGAGGAGTAGGAGTTTCCGAACCTCGCTAAAATTGTTGTGTCTATATTTACAATTTCTCTGTCTCTCCTCTTTACATTTCAGTTTATACTTGTGTTCATCTACTGATTCACTTAGCTTTAGTTTTTCATTATAAAATTGCTTATCTGCTTAAATTATTTGCTGAAACTGCAAGAAAACTTTGATTTTGCCATTGTTGGACTAGGACTCTATTCACCCCCCTCTAGAGTCTATTCTTGGGTAACAAGTGGTATCAGAGCTTAAATTTTATCTATATGACTTAACCATCTTAGAATACGATCATGTCTAACATTGGATCATTGTCTTCCTTAGAAGGTCAATCCAACAATCAACCTCCCTTATTTGATGGTAATGATTTTAACTATTGGAAAAATAGAATGAGAGTCTTTCTTGAAAATGTTGACATTGAAGTATGGGATGTCGTTGAGTTTGGAAAGAATGTTCCAACTAAAATAGTAGAAGGAAATGAAGTTCGCAAACCAAAATCAGAATGGGATGCTAGTGACCTTAGATTAGTTCAATGTAACTCCAAGGCCAAAAACAATCTCTACTGTGCATTATGCAAAGCTGAGTACAATAAAATTTGTGATTGTGACACGGCCAAAGAAATTTGGAACAAACTCATAGTCACTTATGAAGGAACTAGTCAAGTCAAGAATACCAAAATTCATAGACTTGTGTATCAATATGAACTCTTTAGCATGAATGAAAATGAATCTATTAGTGAAATGTTTTCTCATTTTACTAACATTATTAACCCCTTGAAGAATCTTGGTAAGGTATATCCTTCTTCCGATCATGTTAAAAAGATCTTATGGGCATTTCCAAAAGGTTGGAACTCAAAGGTTACCGCTATTCAAGAAGCCAAAGACATTGAGAAGCTACCTCTAAATGAGCTCCTTGGGTCCCTCCTCTCATATGAAATTACCATGAAGGACCAATCAGCAAAGGAATCTATTCAATCCAAGACTACCGCCCTCCAAGCCTCCACAAATGAAGAAGTGTCTAAAGATGCCATTGAAAATGATGAAGAAATTGCCCTTGCCACTCTCTCTTACAAAAGATATTTTCAGAAGAAGAAATACAATAAAAGAGGCAATCTCAGAAAGAGTCCTTCATCATCATCTCGTGACTCCTCTCAAAGGAGCAATCCACATGCTTCCATTGTGGAAAATCCGGGCACTTCAAAGCTGATTGCTTCCTCTATAAAAAGGAAAAGGAAGAAAAATCCAAGAAGAAATCCATGAAAGCATCATGGGAAGATGATGACTCTCTCACCTCCGGAAGTGATGATGACCTTGGTACAAACAACCTAGCTAACCTTTGCCTTATGGTAAATGACGATGAGGTAAGTTCTACCTCCAACTCTTCTCTTAAGCAAGATATTTCCTTTAATAACTTACTTGATGAATATAATGGGTTACAAGATGCTTTTCAAGAACTTCATAAAGAACTAGGAAAAATGGTTTTGAAATGTGCTTATTTCAAAAAGAGAAAACTTCATTCTTTCAAACAATCTTGAAAAAGCTAGAAATGAAAATGATTCTCTCAAAAAGGAAATATAATCCATCTCTCTCAAGGAACCTAGTAATCTCATTTCTGAAAATGAATCACTTAACTTAATTATTGAAGATCAATTGAACATCATCACTAAATTCACATAAGGAGAAGAATATTTGAGAAAGATACTTGGAAATCAACAAAGTGTATTTTTTAAAAATGGATTAGGATATAATCCTCACTCCAAAGATGCATGTTTACTAAAAAGAAGAAAGCCCTTGTTTGAGCATTTTATCAAGAGCAATACTTTATCATCACCTTACCATCACCATGTAAATAATAGATCTTCGGAAAAGAAATGGAAACCTTTTAGAACCAAACTAATTTGGGTTCCCAAAGGATCTTATGTTTGTCAAACTAACCCATATGGACCCAAGAACATTTGGGTACCAAAGGAAGATCACGCTAATCTATTTTGCAGCGGAGCATAAAGACCTCTTCCTTTTTTAAGGACAAATGGTTCCTTGATAGTGGTTGTTCTCGTCACATGACTGGTGCTCGCTTTAAATTTTTAGCACTAAGACCTCACAACGGAGGAAATGTTACATTTGGTGACAACTCCAAAGGAAAGGTAATCGGCATTGGTACTATAGGTATATCTTTAACTTTATCCATTGACAATGCGCTTCTTGTTAAAGGACTTAAACACAACTTGTTTAACATTAGTCAACTATGTGACAAAGGTTTTAACGTGATATTTAAATCGGATAAATGCATTGTTGAAAAAGATGGAATTCAAATTTTTAATGCTCTTAGAAATGGAAATATGTACACTTTGCTTTTGTGTGAATAGCATGACCAAAATGTTAAATGCTTTATTTCATCTAGTGATGATAATTAATTATGGCATAGAAGGCTTGGTCACACTAGCATGGACTCAATCTCAAAATTATCCGAATTGGAGTTAGTCAAAGGCCTCCCAAAGACTAACTTTGTCAAGGACAAAACTTGTGGTGCTTGCCAAATAGGTAAACAAAACAAGTCTTCCTTTAAAAAGAAAAAGGATATAACAACTTCAAGACCTCTTGAGTTAATCCACATCGATCTATTTGGGCTAGAAAGAATTGTGAGTCTAGGTGGTAGGCGATATGCTTATGTCATTGTCGATGACTTCTCTAGATTCACTTGGGTATTTTTTCTTACATACAAAAATGAAACCTTCTTAATCTTTTCTAGATTTGTAGAAGAGTGGAAAATGAAAAGGTGTGTAAGATCAAATGCATTAGAAGTGATAGAGGAAGGGAATTTGATAATCAAGATGTTGAAAAGTTTTGTGATGAAAATAGATATGATCATAACCTTTCGGCTCTTAGGACTCCTCAACAAAATGGAGTTGTTGAAAGGAAGAATAGCTCTTTTCAAGAAATGGCTAGGACTATACTTAATGAGCATTTGTCTCCTAGATCTCTTTGGGCCGAAGGCGTTAATACTTCATGTTTTGTTATTAATATGGTTATTGTTATAAAAATTCTCAACAAGAATACCTATGAGCTTTGGAATCAAAAGAAGCCCAACATTACCTATTTTAAAGTGTTTGGATGTAAGTGTTTTGTGCTTAGTGATAAAGATAACTTAGGAAAATTTGAACCTAAATCAGATGAAGGTATTTTCCTTGATTATTCTTCTAAAACTAGAGCATATAGAGTGTTCAATAGAAGAACACAAGTTGTGGTGGAATCAATCCATGTAGTCTTTGATGAATCTGATTCTCCATAGCCAAATATCCCCTTGGATGATGATGATGAGAAGATTGACATTGACAAAAATGTTGACATCATTAACGTTGAAAATCTTAAACAAGAAAACCTTTAAAAGGGTAATGCAAGTGAAAATCTCTCTATTGATGACCCTCCTAAGGAATGGAAGTTTGTCAATGATCATCCCATTAATCAAATAATTTGTGACGGCCCAAGTTTTTCAACCCAGTGCGTCAGTGATGAACCGAAAGATGACCCGATAACAGATCCGAAATGCGGAAGCAAATGATAAACAATGGTCTCTAGAGATACAACATGACTCTAAGACACCATTGTGACCCTCAACGAGGTCACGAGACACAAAGGAATCAAATGCGGAAACAACATTTCAAAAAGGGACAAGAATGCTCCTAGGGGCAAAATCATCATTTCCAGCCTAAAAGTGGGTGCAACCGAGCACACCATTACAAATACAACGAAAAATCAATGAACTTAGAATCAAAAATAGCTGGATTCGGAGTCCGGATGAAGAAGATATGGCTTACGGAAGAAGAAGGGGCAAAACGGTCAAAAAGGGGGCAACCAAGAACATCTAACCGGTTAGGAGACCAAAAATCTCGCCAAAAACATTGCCCATGCACATGTAACCGGTTACGAAACCCCTCGTAACCGTTTACATGTGAAGAGGGCAGTAAAGTGCAACCCAAAAACCTGGCAGCAGGGGTTTTTTCGGGAAAAATGGAAATTTGAGGGCCTCGATGACATTTTCTGGAAAAACTCAAAGAAGAAACCCCCTTCAAAATCGAGTTTTCTACGTGAAATGCAAGAAAAAAAAAAAAAAAAAAAAAAAAAAACTCACTATGAAATGCTCAAGATTCCCTCCCAAAAAAACTGGTCCCGAGGGTCCAAAAAGCTGCTAAATTTAAAAACTGAAAGCTGAACTTCGGATGCGATTTCCGATGCCAAGATGGCATTTTCTGGAAAAACACGAAGAAGAAACCCCCCATAAAATAGCATTTTCTAAGTGACCATGAGAAGAACAGAATTTATTTACCCAAGAAAATTCCCAAAATACCCTTAGGTCAGAATATGCAACAAAAGTGTAAAATGAGTCCGTAGGAGGCTCATTTCACCAAAGAAGAAGCTTTGCCCGGAAACGACCATGCACGCAAACGTAACTTACCTAGTAAGATGTGCTACAATGTTCCATGGCCCAAAAATATGGCCGATACAAAATATGACCCCCCAACGGCCAAAATGTTAAAAATGTAATTTGGAAAGAAAACTTGGAATTCAAAACTATGAAATGGTTTCAAAATACCATTTGGCCCTTGGCCACACTTCATACATGATTAATGAGACCCTATGGAAGAATAAAAATAGAATTCCCAAACCCAATGCAAACATGGTGAAGCAAAAACCCAATATTTTTCAATACTTTCTTAATATTTCATGAAGTCAAAATTTACATAGGATACAAATTACATGTCATTGGCCTCCGGCCTCATCTCATACATGTCAAATACATTGCAAATAGTGTACTCATGTACAGATTACATATAAGGAATCAAATGTACACATGTTGACATATAAGACGACAATTGGCATTCCAAGCCAACCTTCACCAAAAATGGAAGTCTCCAAGTCCGCAAACCATCCAAGCATAATGAAGACCTCAACTTTAATTTTTATACCTAAAATATGCCCTAGTATCGTAAGAGTGAGTAACATAAATCTACTCGTAGGAAATGAGCATGCACCGACCTACGTTTTACAAGTTTGCATGATTTAATTATAGTGGTTCATTCCACCTAACGTCTATGTCAAAGGTGAGACTCAAGGAGCATCCTAGCTACCTAAGATCATTTCTAGCATCAATCACCTCATTCATGCAATTTCAGCAACATAGGGTTATGCTTACACAAAGCAACAACATAGGCGCATGCTTACATAAAGCAACAACATATAGATTCTCAAGGTTATCAACTTGAAGTCTAAAATGCAACATCAACTAAATATAACAATTTAGCATAATTAGAATATCTAATACCACACATCAAGACATAGATTCTCTAGGTTATCAACTAGAAATCTAAAAGTGTGAAATCAACTAAATATAGCAATTTAGTATGGATGTACTTAACAACATCAAAATTGCCAATAGCCAAAACCACATGTCAACAAGGTAAACATGATTATCAACTTGGAATTGAATATGAAAACAAATAGTGGAAGACTTGGACATCACGCTCGGAATTCTGCCGAGACCTCAATGCTTATTCCGAGCACTAACCAGCGGGGAAGACCACCCTAAGTGCGCACTATCTAAATGACTTAGAGGACTCATGTCCCCGTACTAGAGCCAAACCCTAGCCATCTCAATTCAACAATGTTCCAAGATTCCAAAATAAGCCAAATAAGTGCATAACTTATACATATTACTACGACATAGTAACAAGTTAGCAATATAACTCTCAATTATGCATAATAATCATTTCATATCCATAATGCTACGAAATCACAAGCCAACAATATATTCATATTAGAAACATACTCTCATGAATATAAACTTAACAACAATGCTCTTCAATGCATATAGCACAATCTAGTGTATACATCACAAGTCTAAATCAATGCTCTTAAAATAGAAATAACTTCTAAAACATGATTAGATCCATGGATAAACAAGATAGAATTTAATTACATTTAAATAATTAAACTCTCTAGATTTCAAATCATTTCCAATTGGTCCCAATTTAATATATGTTAATAAACATATCATGGTCATTACATATATTCACACACAAGCTTAATTAGGCCCATGAAACCTAAAAAAAAAAAATAGATTTTATTTAATTCCTTAATTAAAGTTTCTAGATTTCCAAACTCAACCAAATGCTTTCAAATTAAAGTATGTTAACAAACATGCCAAAACTCAATTTAGAAGCATAACACAACTCAATTCCATGCAAGGTATGGCCATGAATTTAAATCTTTCACAAAAAATAAATATTAATTAAAAAGAGCAATTCTTATTTAATTAATCCCAAATTAATATATGTTAACCAACATATTAAAAAAAGAGTTTCTACCATGCCACAATTCAAATCAAAGTTATATATCATCATGAATTTTAAATCTTATACAAAGAAATAAAAATTACTAACTTTCTAGATTTGATACAAGGCACATTTATAAGTTGTATAATCATGCTAAACACTCAATACAACACACACAAAAGCCTAAAACATTCCCTACCTCCATTTGAGATGAAATCTCAAATCCCCACCAAAATAAATCGACTCCGAATCCAACGAAACTCCTAGGTTTTGTCGGGGACAACACCACGAACATGAATCCCAAGGAAGCCCCATCAAAAACACAACTTGACTTCAAATCCGAACTCAAGAAATGGCCAAAACAAGATTCCAATCGGTGGGAATCGAAGGCCTCGCCGAGGGGAACAATAAACACAAAGGCATCACCACTTTTTAATGAACGGAAGAAGTCCAAAAGAGGAGAGAGAAGATGGCAGCCATGGATGGAGCTTGGACTGGCCATGAGAGAGGAGAGAGAGAGAAAAATCTGATTTTTCTTTTTAAGACCTCCTATTTATAGAAAAACTCAAAAAGTGCCCCGAACGGGCCCCGCCGTGTCCGGAAAAGTGGAATTCACGCAGACGCGCTAAAATGGCAAAACTCCGTGAACAAAAAAGATTCCAAATGAGAAAATATGAACAACGGAAGAAACAATGTTGAAAACTGAGTCCCGAGCAGAGAGTTATGCCCAAAACAAGTTTGGCATAAACCGGGGCCAGAAACCCTGTAACTGGAAAACATCGTCTAGGAGGAAATTCTAAGAGTCCATGACTTGATGAAATGTGAAAATGAATCCCATACAAGGATCCAGGCTCAAAACAAGGCATTGAGTAATAACTTTCATTAATTGCACAATAGCCCCTCTAAAAAGTGAAAACTGCGAAACTGCTCTAGAATGAAAATATCTTCTAAAAGATATTTTCTTAGATACCCCTAAAATAAAATATCTTCAAAAGATATTTATGAAAAACGCCCAAAGAAAAGAAAAAGTTTCCAAAGAACTTTGCATTTATGCCCCTATGGACACCGGGAGCAAGCAGAGTACTTTCTCACGAAAGTAAAGATACGTATCTCATATAAATCATTGGGAATGAAGATACGTGAAGTCAGAAACCAACTCCAAACACAAGAAGTGTGGTTACGCAAATAAAGTGCCAAACGAGGAAAAGACAAAATAGGGAAAAAGACGGAATAGGGAAAAGGACGAAAAGTGAATAGTGTCAAAAAACGAAAAATATGGAAATGACTCGGTTCTCAAAGGAAGTTGTCAATCGAAAGAAAAGAGTCTCTGAAATCACTCCAGAGCACTCGAGACGACACTAATCGACAAGAAACCAAACTCATAAGGGAAAAGACAACGGAAAAAATTTATCCGAAAAATCCGGGTCCTTACAACCTTCCCACCTTAAAGGGATTTCATCCCCGAAATCCAGCCCAGCGAAACAGAAAGTGAAACCAGGATAACTACAGAGTACATCACTGAGTACCCCACATAACACGCCACACCAGCGACCTTAAAGCTGAAAGGAACACACAAACCAGTGTCATTTGCACCCACGTGCTCATAACAAGACAACCTATCGAAGGCAAAATGACCACATGGCCACACGACAGGTCAGAACTCACACAGAGAACCCAAGGTTAGGCAAAAGAATGGAAAACAACAACTGTAAGCGTCCCTCTTGACAAACCATCATAAGGAACCAAAAACAACTACCAAAAGAACTCCAAGATAACCACATATCAAATCAGGGTACAGAACAAACAGAACGTGGCAGTACGAATAGTGACCAAAACTAGCCCACGATGTATTCAAATGTGTGGTAGCAATAACAGTATGTAGTGCTTGCCCACACTTACTCGTCAGTAAGGTAACATCGGGGGCAACTAGTACTCGCCTACAATACACAACTTGTACGGTAACATGACAGTATAAGGCACTAATTGATAACCTGCCCCCCACTAGGTCTACCCAAGAAACCTCTCGATAAAAATGACATCAATGTCAAAAATGATCATTACCAAAAGCACTACGGAGACCAACATTTTATGGGAGTTGAGATATGGTTCAAAGATGTCCGGCCGGACCATCCTGGCCAATCCCAAAACTCTAATAACAATGCTATAGGTACCGCTATGCTTAAGGCCCTAAATCCTCAACACAGCAAAACCAACATCTCCAATGTCTCAAAATACCCCTATTAACAACAGTAATCAGGAATCCAAAACCTGACAAGCAAATCAACGCTTATAGAAATCAAAACGAACCTCATAATAAGATATTTCATTGAAAGTTCTTCACATTACTCCCTGAAACAGATCAACTACAAGACCAATCACCATGATCAAATATTAGATCCACATCCCTATCATGGATAACTAAATCCTCAAAATATAAATCCACCAAGTGGCACACACATCAAAATGCCAATAACCAAGGTCACAAAATGAATCTCTCAAAATCGTACTTGGAAACACCAAGTTAAATCAAAATTCCTTAATTTTTGATCCACAACCAATCATCAGAACTACGATTCCTCAAAACTATGTCTAGTCATAACTAGGACGAGAAACTCCACAACAAGCCATATCCAACAGCAATCCTCCAAAACTTCTCCTTGAATTTAACCACATCCAGGTCGCCAAAATGGAAACAAGTCTCCAAAAGACATTCTCAAAAGAGCATCGAGCTCACCTCACAATCAAACAAATCCTCAATGATAAGGACACAAGGCCCCAAAAAATGATCTCATACCAATCAACTCACTTTGAGCACCACAACCGTCAATAACCGCGATAAAACTCCCCAAGGGAAGACACGAAAGAAAGGGAACCACCAGTCCTAAAAAGGACAACTCCACGACTCCATCTCTGAAATGAAAGACAGCAAGGTCAAAGACTTCACCCCCTACATGGAAGTAAGCCGACCAAAATACATCAAATCCTTACCAAGGACTCAAGACAACAATGATGATCCTCATGGACCAACCAACCCCAAAACAGAGCACAACATAATGGAAATAAGAGACTCACTCCTTGTGAAGTCCCTAACACGAACCAACACAAAACCCTTGTGGAAACCCGCATACACACTACATGCGACCGAGGGAAACGAATGGGAAAACCAAACCTGGAAGTCATGCATATGACAAGGAATGCAACTACTAGAAAGAAAATCTACTCACATAGATAAAAATCAAAGGTACATGCAACACGTCTCCACGTAAGCACAAAAGCATGTTACTAAAGCGCAATAACAACATGGCATCGCTAAGCATATAAAGAAGGCATGCTAATGCCACACAAAAGAAGGCAAATGTGGATACACCTGCACCTACTCATGCATCACAATATCATAAATCATACTACTAACATGGTAGTAAATGAAACTGCATAAGATAACATGATGCAACAATGAACCCTATGGACATCGTGTCCTAGAGTGCCTAAGAAAGGAAAGGACAATTCCTAGTCATAAACTGTCTCCAAAACCAATGGAACAACAACCTGTCTCAAAGCAAACGTGAGCCCTTACCACAACGGTAAGACTCTAACAGTCCATCTCAGAATCTAGAGGTGACACTACAAGTGACACTAACAGTGCAGTGCTCTCACTACCCGTAACATCAATCAATCGACTTGATCCCAAAAGCATCATCACATAAGAACTCCTCAAGGAAAATGGTAACTATAGCCATACCAATAACAACTAAATCAATCACCACGACTGATCCCCAAAACAACCATCATCATCACTGATCAAAGGACAATGCCTATCAAAACAAAACCAACACTAATTCCATCCAAACTGCGCTTGTAGCTAGCCAGCACGGTAGCATGACAGTGCCATGCACCCGCCCACAAACGTACCCGCCCACAAAAAATGCAAGTTCTAGAGGAATCTTCCTGGACAATCATAGATCCTAAGAGGTCCATAACCTCATCATGGCCCAAAACCAACAAATCCACCACTACGGTAATGCCAAATGACTCATCTCACAAGAGCCTAAGCAAAAGGTGACCATCCACCTACCTCAAAACCAATGCTAGGTCGACAACAACCTACATCACCATGAGACTGTGACTACAATCACCATCAACCTCAACTCGTGCCTCAATGACTAATCCCGTGTCATGCCAAATATGCAACACAATTATGCATATACAAATCTAATCTAGCATACATCATATGTCATGCTCTTTACAAAAAATTTAAATCATGCTAAACAAATAGCATACAACATATAGCACGTAAGCACATAAATATATTATCAAACTAAAACGTGTTATCATAAAGCATATAAACACATAGAACATGTAACAAAAGCATGATATGCACTCAAAACCCGTCGTTCTAAGGTTTTCAAACCAAGGAGCTCTGATACCACTTGTGACGGCCCAAGTTTTTCAACCCGGTGCGTCAGTGATGAACCGAAAGATGACCCGATAACGGATCCGAAATGCAGAAGCAAAAGATAAATAATGGTCTCTAGAGATACAACATGACTCTAAGACACCATTGTGACCTTCAACGAGGTCACGGGACACAAAGGAATCAAATGCGGAAACAACATTTCAAAAACGGACAAGAATGCACCTAGGGGCAAAATCATCATTTCCAGCCAAAAAGTGGGTGCCACCGAGCACACCATTTCAAAGACAACAAAAAATCAATGAACTTAGACTCAAAAATCTCTTGATTAGGAGTCCGGATGAAGAAGATATGGTTACGGAAGAAGAAGGGGCAAAACGGTCAAAAAGGGGGCAACCAAGAACATCTAACCGGTTAGGAAGCCAAAAATCTCACCAAAAACACTGCCCATGCACATGTAACCGGTTACGAAACCCCTCGTAACTGTTTACATGTGAAGAGGGCAGCAAAGTGCAACCCAAAAACCTGGCAGCAGGGGTTTTTCCGAAAAAAATGGAAATTTGAGGGCCTCGATGACATTTTCTGGAAAAACTCAAAGAAGAAACCCCCCTCAAAATCGAGTTTTCTACATGAAATGTAAGAAAAAAAAAAAAAAAAAAAAAAACACTCACTGTGAAATGCCCAATTCCCTCCCAAGAAAACTGGTCTAGAGGGTCCAAAAAGCTGCTAAATTTAAAAACTGAAAGCTGAACTTCGGATGTGATTTCCGATACCAATATGGCATTTTCTGGAAAAACACAAAGAAGAAACCCCCCCTAAAATCACATTTTCTAAGTGACCATGTAAAGAACAGAATTTATTTCCCAAATAAAATTCCCAAAATACCCTTAGGTCAGAATATGCAACAAAAGTGTAAAATGAGTCCGTAGGAGACTCATTTCACCAAAGAAGAAGCTTTGCCCAGAAACAACCATGCACGCAAACGTAACTTACCTAGTAAGATGTGCTACAATGGTCCATGGCCCAAAAATATGGCCAATACAAAATATGATCCCCCAATGGCCAAAATGCCAAAAATGTAATTTGGAATGAAAACTTGGAATTCAAAACTATGAAATGGTTTCAAAATACCATTTGGCCCTTGGCCACACTTCATACATGATTAATGAGATCCTATGGAAGAATCAAAATAGAATTCCCACACCCAATGCAAACATGGTGAAGCAAAAACTCAATATTTTTCAATACTTTCTTAATATTCTATGAAGTCAAAATTTACATAGGATACAAATTACATGTCATTGGCATCCGACCTTATCTCAGACATGTCAAATACATTATAAAGAGTGTACTCATGTACAGATTACATATAAGGAATCAAATGTATACATGTTGACATATAAGACTACAATTGGCATTTTAAGCCAACGTTCACCAAAAATGGAAGTCTCCAAGTCCGCAAACCATCCAAGCATAATGAAGACCTCAAATTTAATTTTTGTACCTAAAATATACCCCAGTATCGTAGGGGTGAGTAACATAAAGCTACTCGTAGGAAATGAGCATGCATCGACCTACGTTTTACAAGTTTGCATGATTCAATTATAGTGGTTCATTCCACCAAACGTCTATGTCAAAGGTGAGACTCAAGGAGCTTCCTAGCTACCTAAGATCATTTCTAGCATCAATCACCTCATTCATACAATTTTAGTAACATAGGGTCATGCTTACACAAAGCAACAACAGAGGCACATGCTTACATAAAGCAACAACATATAGATTCTCAAGGTTATCAACTTGAAGTCTAAATTGCAACATCAACTAAATATAACAATTTAGCATAATTAGAATATCTAATACCACACATCAAGACATAGATTCTCTAGGTTATTAACTAGAAATCTAAAATGTGAAATCAACTAAATATAGCAATTTAGTATGGATGTACTTAACAACATCAAAATCGCCAATAACCGAAACCACAAGTCAACAAGGTAAACATGATTGTCAACTTGGAATTGAATGCGAAAACAAATAGTGGAAGACTTGGACATCATGCTCGGAATTCTGCCGAGACCTCAATGGTTATTCCGGGCACTAACCTGCAGGGAAGACCACCCTAAGTGTGCACTATCTTAGAGGACTCATGTCCCCGTACTAGAGCCAAACCCTAGCTATCTCAATTCAACAATGGTCCAAGATTCCAAAATAAGCCAAATAAGTTCATAACTTATACATATTACTACGACATAGTAACAAGTTAGCAATATAACTCTCAATTGTGCATAATAAGCATTTCATATCCATAATGCTACGAAATCACAAGGCAACAATATATTCATATTAGAAACATACTCTCATGAATATAAACTTAACAATAATGCTCTTCAATGCATATAACACAATCTAGTGAATACATCACAAGTCTAAATCAATGCTCTTAAAATAGAAATAACTTCTAAAACATGATTAGATCCATGGATAAACAAGATAGAATTTAATTACATCAAAATAATTAAACTCTCTAGATTTCAAATCATTTCCAATTGGCCCCAATTTAATATATGTTAATAGACATATCATGGTCATTACATATATTCACACACAAGCTTAATTACGCCCATGAAACCTAAAAAAAAAATAGATTTTATTTAATTCCCTTAATTAAAGTATGTTAACAAACATGCCAAAACTCAATTTAGGAGCATAACACAACTCAATTCCATGCAAGGTATGGCCATGAACTTAAATCTTTTACAAAAGATAAATATTAATTAAAAAGAGCAATTCTTATTTAATTAATCCCAAATTAATATATGTTAACCAACATATTAAAAAAAGAGTTTCTACCATGCCACAATTCAAATCAAAGTTATATATCATCGTGAATTTTAAATCTTATACAAAGAAATAAAAATTACTAACTTTCGAGATTTGATACAAGGCACATATATAAGTTGTATAATCATGCTAAACACTCAATACAACACACACAAAAGCCTAAAACATTCCCTACCTCCATTTGAGATGAAATCTCAAATCCCCACCAAAATAAATCGGCTTGGAATCCGACAAAACTCCTAGGTTTTGTCGGGGACAACACCACGAACATGAATCCCAAGGAAGCGCCATTAAAAAGACAACTTGACTTCAAACCTGAACTCAAGAAACTGCCAAAACAAGATTCCAATCGGTTGGAATCGAAGGCCTCGCCGAGGGGAACAATAAACACAAATGCATCACCACTTTTTAATGAAGGGAAGAAGTCCAAAAGAGGAGAGAGAAGATGACAGCCATGGATTGAGCTTGGACCGGCCATGAGAGAGGAGAGAGAGAGAAAATCTGATTTTTCTTTTTAAGACCTCCTATTTATAGAAAAACTCAAAAAGTGCCCAGAACAGGCCCCGCCGGGTCCGGAAAAGTGGAATTCACGCAGATGCGCTAAAATGGCAAAACTCTGGGAACAAAAAAGATTCTAAATGAGAAAATATGAACAACGGAAGAAACGACATTGAAAAATGAGTCCCGAGCAGAGACTTATGCCTAAAACAAGTTTTGCGTAAATTGGGGCCAGAAACCCTGTAACTGGAAAACATCATCCAGGAGGAAATTCTAAGAGTCCATGACTCAACAAAATGTGAAAATGAATCCCATATGAGGATCCAGGCTCAAAACAAGGCATTGAAAAAGTTTCATTAATTGCACAATGGCCCCTCCAAAAAGTGAAAACTACGAAACTGCCCCAGAATAAAAAAATATCTTCTAAAAGATATAGAAGATATTTTCTTAGATACCCCTGAAATAAAATATCTTCAAAAGATATTTATGAAAAACACCCCAAGAAAAGAAAAAGTTTCCAAAGAACTTTGCATTTATGCCCCTATGGACATTGGGAGCAACCAGAGTACTTTCTTACGAAAGCAAAGATACGTATCTCATAGAAATCATTAGGAATGATGATACGCGAAGTCAGAAACTAACTCCAAACACAAGAAGTGTGGTTACGCAAACAAAGTGCCAAATGAGGAAAAGACGAAATAGGGAAAAAGACGGAATAGGGAAAAGGACGAAAAGTAAATAGCGTCAAAAAACGAAAAATGTGGAAATGACTCAGTCCTCAAAGGAAGTTGTCAATCCAAAGAAAAGAGTCTCGGAAATCACTCCAGAGCACTCGAGACGACACTAATCGACAAGAAACCAAACTCAGAAGGGAAAAGACAACGGAAAAAATTTATCCGAAAAATCCGGGTCATTACATAATCGGTGATGTATCCAAAGGGGTAGGCACAAGGCCACAACTTAAAAATCTTTGGAATTATGTGCATTTGTTTCTCATCTTGAACCTAAAAAAATTCATAAAGCTAAAAATGACGGGTCTTGGATTATGGCCATGCAAGAAGAACTTAATCAATTTGAAAGAAATAAAGTTTGGGAATTAGTATCTAGACCTAAAGAAAAGACCATCATAGGCACTAAATGGATTTTTAGGAACAAGAAAAATGAGTCGGGAAACATTGTAAGGAACAAAGCTAGACTTGTTGCTCAAGGTTATAATCAAGAAGAAGGCATTGATTATAAAGAAACCTTCACTCCCGTAGCTAGGCTTGAGGCTATTTGAATGCTCCTTGCCTTTGCATCATACAAGAACTTTAAGTTATTTCAAATGGATGTAAAAAGTGCATTCTTAAATGGCTTCATAGATGAAGAAGTTTCTGTAGAAAAACCACAGGGTTTCGAAAGCTTTGATTGGCCTAATCATGTGTTTAAATTATTCAAAGCTCTCTATGGTTTGAAGCAAGCTCCAAGAGCTTGGTATGAAAGACTTAGTGGTTTTCTACTTCAAAATGGTTTTGTTAGAGGTAAGATTGATAATGCACTATTCACCAAAACCATTAAAAATAACATGTTAATTGTTCAAATTTTTGCTGATGATATTATCTTTGGTTCAACTAATAGCTTACTATGTGAGGAGTTTGCTTCAATCATGCAAAATGAGTTTGAAATGAGTATGATGGGAGAACTCAACTTTTTCTTAGGTTTGCAAATCAAATAAACACTTGATGGTAATTTTATTTGCCAATCCAAGTACGTTAAAGATTTGCTAAAGAAATTTGGCTTGGAGGACGCCAAACATGCCAAAACTCTAACGAGTCCTTCCTTGAAAATTAATAAGGATGAGAAAGGCATAGGAGTGGATATCAAAAGGTATAGGAGAATGATTGCTAGCCTCTTATATTTAATGGCAAGTAGGCCGGACATTATGTTTTGTGTATGCTTATGTGCTAGATTTCAATCATATCCTAATTAATCTCATTTAAGTGCTGTAAAGTGTATTTTTAAATATCTATGTGGTACTATCAATCTTGGTTTATGGTATCCTAGGCACACTTCATTTGAATTAGTTGGTTACTTCGATGCGGACTTTGCCGGAAGCAAAATCAATAGGAAAAGCACCAGTGGAACCTGTCATCTTCTTGGTCAATCTCTTATTTCTTAGTCATGTAAAAAACAAAACTCAGTGGCTTTGTCAATGGCAGAGGCCGAATACATTGCTGCGGGAATTTGTTGTGCTCAAATACTCTACATTAAGCAGCAACTTGAGGATTTTGGGCTGCTGTATGATCATGTTCCTATTAAGTGTGACAATACAAGTGCCATATGCATCTCCAAAAATCCCATTCAGCACTCAAAGACCAAGTATATTGAAATTCGATACCATTTCCTTAGAGATCATGTGTTTAAAGGCGATATCAAACTTGAATTCATTCCCACCGATAAACAAATAGCGGATATATTCACTAAACCTCTCCATGAAGATAGGTTTTGCACCCTTAGAAGAGAAATTGGGTTAACAAGTGAGCCTGCAGTGATCAAGACCCATCTCTCTCAAATTCTAGTGCCTCAGTCCAACTCAGCCGACTTAGTTCTTAACTAAGTCGATTCGGTTTTAGACTAAGCTAACTCAGTTAAAAACTGAGCCGACTAAGTTTGATTTTCACAGTGACTTGTCTTGGTCTAACTCAGCCCACTCGATTGCTACTTGAGCCGACTCAGTTGGTCACTGAGCCGACTCAGTTTGACAGGTCAAAGCTTTTAATTTAGGGTTTCTTCTCATCCTATTCATTTTTCCTCGACAACTAAAGGGGGTTGTCACGGCGGCGATTCCACTCTTCTCTCCCTCAATAAAGGTACATTAATTCCCTTTGCTTATTGAAATCCCTTTAATTTCTTAATCAATTCGCTATTTATATATCTCATCTACTACCCCTCTCCTCACTTCACCAAATCCAACCTTATTTATCCCATCTACGCATCCCAAACCCTAACTCACCATGTTTACCGGTACTCCACCTCTCCGAAACCCTAAAAGATCTAGGCGTACCCACGATGCTGAATTAGGCCCTAACAACCCAATCCTTCCACAATCCATAGAAGCCCAAGTTCGCAGCAAGCCCATTCTTTACAGTTGTCTCTTTAGAGGGCCAACCTACCAGACCCAATTCGAGAACAATTTTGGAATTCGAAAGGTTACTAAAGACAAATGTCCTACAGAGGAGGTCTATGATGCTTTTAATCTCAATATCTACAAGTTGTTCAAAGATATTGGGTTAGAACAATTTGTGAAATTGGACATTCCCTATTACCCGCGTATTGTGAAAGTGTTTTACACTCATCTTGAAAGAATTGGAAGAACAAGGAATGTCCGTACATTTCTGGGCTTTGCTGCAACACTTTCAATGCAGAAGAACTTGGAGCTGCATTGGAAATATTTCACAGAGGGATTCAACATTATTCCTCTCACAAATGGTATGATGGACCTGACTTTGACAAGCATGAGGCAGTGCATCAAATTTGGTATTACAAGTCTCTCACTGACATCTCCTGCATCAAAGCCAACCAACTCACTCTTGAAGCCCGAGTCCTCCATAACATCATTACTTACACTTTTCTCCCAAAATTCGGGAGTCACTCGACTGTCTCTAGAATGAAGGTATTTCTTATGTGGTGTGTCCTTAATGGAAAGTTTTTTGACTTTGCCTTTGTTATGCTCTATCACATGCTCAAATGCAAGGATAAAAAATTCGGATTTCTCTATTATGCTATGCCTTTGACTCTTTTATTCACAAGATGGAATTTTCCTCCCGAATTTGAAGAATCTGAAACGCTTGGGTCCAAAGAAAAATTTAGCCCCACTCAAATGAGACTCATGGGGCTTGAACAGGATGAGTAGGACACCTGGTTTTACCCTAGGCAGAAAAGGTGGGAAGATGCTATTGCCAGGGGAAAGGAACCAATTGATGAGGACAGTGACGCTGACGAGCCTCAAGGTACTAATGATGAAGATAATCATGAGGATGATCCTGCACTTGCTGCTACTGACATCCCATCTGATACACCCTCCACACGAGATATCTTATTGGAGCAGCTTGCCATCTCACGAAGGATGGAAACTAAGATTGATGCACTCACTAACTGTGTTGAGACATTGGCTCTCAATTATGACGACCTGCAAGCAAACCTAGCTGAGATTCGTAGCTCTTTGGACCTCCCTCCTTTTTGATGTTGACAAAGGGGGAGAAATGAGTGGTTGATGTGTTAAGTGTGTTAAGATTATTTAGGATTGTTTTATGACGGTCTTGGCAGTCGTATTTTAGGTCTAACTGAGGATATCTTGATGTTTTGTGGATCTTTCATTCTAAATTTTCTAAATGCTAGCTGTTTTGTTTCAATGTCAATCATGCACTAATTTCCATGTTAAATGAATTGACATGTCTTTGGATATATATATATATATATATATATATATATATATATCTGTGTGTGTGTGTGTGTGTGTGTGTGTGTTAGCCACTAATTGACTCTAGAGAGGGGGTGAATAGAGTCAATGGCCAATTTTCGTAATTTATAGATTTGCAAATTCTATTCTACCATTCAAATAGTTATGCAACATATAAGATATGAAAGAAAATAATTAATTGCACAATTGTAAAAGAGATAAGGGTAGAGAAATTGCAAACAATGACTCGGAGATTTTAGCGAGGTTCGAAAACCCCTACTCCTCGGCTCAAGACCCCTCTTGAGACTTCCCAATCCACTATGGCTTCTCCTTACGGGTGGAGAGCAAACCTTTACATGAAGCAAACACTTGCTTCTCTTCTTCGTTAGAAGAACACCCTTCTTCTAGGCTTCTTTGGTTTACACCAACCCTTACAAGTTTGTAGAAGAAATTATAGTTATGATACAAGAATGAATCTCTCTCAAGATAGATGTACAAATGTAAGCTCATAAGACTAGAGTAATAGATAGATTAAAATAAAGCTCAAGTTGGTATGGTTGAGTGAAATGAATGCTCGAGTAAAATGCTTTGAATGATATTTTTGAATTCTCTCAACCGCGCCCTTGCCTTCTTTAATGCTTGTCTTTTTATAGAGTTAAAAAAAAATGAAGTACATTAATTGCTCAAAATATGTCTGTTGAGGTAGGTTGAAGAGCATTAAATGTTTGTGTGACCGTTAGAGCAATAAATGTATCAATCTTCAGATCTGCTTCAGTTTCTAAAAATTAGAAGAAGTGAGATTGGTTCTCATCTAACCGGTTAGAGGATTTTTCCGAACCGGTTACATCTGTTGAGGGACTTCTTTAGTAGGGGCCAACTATTCGAACACAAGAAGCTTCCTAACCGGTTACATCAAAAGCCAAGATAAGTATCGTTCTGTTAACGCATATCTAACCGGTTATATAACTTCTTCTAACCGGTTACATTAATGGCCAAGAAAAGTTTCATTCTGTTAAAGCACATCTAACCGGTTATATAGCTTCTTCTAACCGGTTACATCATTGGCTAAGAAAAAATCGTATTCTGTTTAAGTACATGTAAACAGTTACTTGAGTTCTCCTAACCAGTTACGAGAAGGTAGATACAATGTTTTGTATGTTGATCTAAACGGTTAGAACAATTCTTCTAACTGGTTACAAGGTGCGGATAAGAAGATCAAGCTTTCTATTTTGTTAATCTAAATGGTTAGATGAAAATTCCTAATCGGTTATGAGATACCTTCGATCATGTGTTGCTTTCTGTTTTAGCTCATCTAAACGGTTAGATGAAAACTTCCTAACCGGTTATGAGATTCTAAGGAGATTTTTGATTTTTCTTTTTAAGTGTAGAATCTTGAAGGATGTGAATGAAAATGCATGAGCCAATAGATTTGAGCTTCAAATTAATTCATAGATTACTTTGACAGAAACTCCTAATCACTCACCAATCTATCTACCCATTGTCTTCAAGTTAATCATGATTGCATTAACCTCGGAGTAGATTTGATTTCTCTTGAAATGATTTCTTTGTCTCGGTTGCTTGGCATATTTTATTTCCTTTGCCCTGCAAGCTCAATGCAAACATTAGACCAAGAACACTTCATAATGTTTTGTAATCATCAAAATTATTAGACGATCTTTGAATGACCTTTAGGGTCAACAATCTCCCCTTTTTGATGATGGCAAAACATTGATGTGTTCATACATAAGGAAAATAATTATATAATATCCATGTTTGAATTTTCTCCCCCTTTCTTAGTGCATAGGATGAATAAGGCTTAAAAATGCATTAAGTATTTACTCTTGCCAAAATAAGTCATCATGTTAATTTCATATTCAAAAGTAAGTGATAGTGACAGCACATCAAAACACATCAAGCTATTCTCCCCCTTTGACATCTCAAAAAGGTATGGGAGGGGGGACATTAGATAAGACATGATAAGAATCAAAATAAAACTATCTAGGAATTATTACATCAATCATTAATTTCAACCATGGGGTCACGGGGCTTGGGACGAGGAGGTGGAGGAGGAGGTGGGACATCAGATCGATGATGTTGTTCCAAAAACACAAATCCCAGAGGAATGATTTGAATGCGCTCGGCCACCAATTTTAAAAAATCCTTCATAATTTTGGCATTAGCATTGTGGACGGCTAGCCGGCAATCAATGAGATCATAGGTCTCGATAGCGCGCTGAATGACAATATGGAGATCAGATAACTGATCATGGGGGCGAGAGATGAGGGATTTCCCAACACTGTTAGCGCGAGTCTCAAGAGTGGTGACTCTGTCACCTAGGGCTTGGATAGCCGCCATAGTCTCGGCATGCTAATCATTAAGTAGCTGAGTCACCTCTGGAGGAATGGGAGGCTGAGGCTGTGGCACTGTGGGACCCTCTGCAAAGAAGTCATCAAAATTGTCAAAGTCAAACGCCTGGTGCTGAAAAGGATAGGCCTCGGGTGTAGGAGCATCAGGTGCGGGAGCTGCAGGAAGTCTTTCCCAGACTCTATTGACTTTGCGACACTGTATATTTTAAAAATTTTTTAAGGACAGTCTGTCTTCACGAGTGGGGTCCTTTTTGTGGAATTCTGAGTCAAGAGGGACGTTGAAGTGTTTAAATAGTTGAGTCAGAAACATGCCGTAGGGCAATGTAGCAAGTTTGCCAGTTTTCCTGGGAATGGAGGTAGTGTCATCCGGATCTGCAATGAACTGAAGAAGGTGCTGAAAAATAATATAGCCCAAATTGAGCTGAATGCCCAAAGAAATGCACCAAATCAAGAACATATCCAAATGGGATACATGAGTTCTGCCGCTGCCACGAGGGATGACACAATAGAACAGAGCATTATGAATTAGACGGGCTTCAACGGTGAAATCCGTAGAGGTGAGAGGAAAAATCTTTGTCCGGAAGAAATTCTGAGTGAGATGCATTACAGCCATGATCTCACTATACCAATCAACCTCAATCTCAAATCTGTGAGTATAAATCTTCTTTCCCTTGTTTTCAATGCCCAAGATGGAATTTAGGGTTTTATAGTTAAACTTGATGTTCGCACCTTTGACCTGTGAGTGAAGGTAGCCGATTTTGAGTTTGAGATGGGTATAAAAGACTTGAATGAGAGTGGGATAGTAGGGTTCCTCGATTCCTATGAATGAGTCCCACCCCAAGGCCCGAAATTTGTCGTAGAATGATAGATTTTCTCGTATGCAGAAATCGGCATAAAAAATTCGACCTTGAGACACCCCTCAGTTGCGAAATCGAGTGTTGAATAGCAATTCCATCTCTCGTGAGAGATAGGAAGTAGCAAGGACTGTATTTTCATCTTGAGATGTTTCTTCTTGATTTTCAATCCACTTGCGCTATCGTATTTGAGCAGTGGAGGAGGACGGATTGTACTCTTCTCCTGAGGAAGGATCTTCGACGAAGAAGGAAGAAGATAATTGAGGATTGCCTCTGCTGGAGCTACGACCACTGTGACCACTGCGAATGGGGACGTTTTTAGGACGAAGACTTCCTCGAGTGCGAACCATGGTGACTGGATTGAGGGTTGGGGAAGAAGATGATGAAGTGTTCGAGTAGAGAAAGAAATGTGTTCGATTAGGACTTGGTGAAAGTGACGTATGGTTTTTATATTAAATGAACAACTAACCGGTTAGATTGAGGGAAGTACTCGAGTACTTTAGATTTGTATCTAAAGTAACTGGTTAGATCCCTTGTGGTAACCATTTAGATGACTAAGAATCTTTATGATCTTAATGAATGTAACCGGTTAGATCCCTTGTGGTAACCGTTTAGATGACTAAGAATATTTATGATCTTAATGAATGTAACCGGTTAGATCCCTTGTGGTAACCGTTTAGATGACTAAGAATCTTTATGATTTTAATGAATGTAGCCGGTTAGATGATGAGATCTGATCAATTAGTTTAGATTTAGATCTTTTAAGTAATCGGTTATGTTGCTTTATCTAACCGATTAGAAGAGATTTGTAGGACAATGTAACCAGTTAGATGTGGTTTGGTAACCAGTTAGAAGGGAATTTGGTAACCGGTTAGATGGAAAGTGAATGAGAATGTGAGGTTACTGGTCTTTGCTTATCTTACCGATTAGAAGGAAATTTGGTAACCGGTTAGATGAATAGAGAGTTTAAGTATCAGTCACTGGGTTTAGTTCATCTTATCGGTTAGGAGGAATTATATAACCGGTTAGATAACTTATCACAAAATAGTCAAATTTCAGAGATATTTGTCATTCCCAATTCTCTTCGAATTGTAAGAAAGTTGTCAGCCCATTGTTTATTGGAATTTACAAACACAAGTTCAATGTCTCCTTTTATTACATGGTCTCTGAGAAAGTTATAACGGATTTCTATATGCTTGGTACGAGAATGCTAAATTGGATTTTTGGAAATACAAATTGCACTAGTATTATCACACATAATTGGAATGTGGTCAAAGAAAATACCGTAGTCCTCAAGTTGCCGTTTGATGTAAAGAGCTTGAGCATAACTGCTCCCTGAGGCAATATACTCGGCCTCTGCTGTGGATAGAGCAACGGAGTTCTGTTTCTTACATGACCATGAAACAAGTGAATGACAAAGGAAGTGACAAGTGCCATTGGTACTTTTTCTGTCAATTTTGCATCCAGCAAAGTCGGCATCCGAATAACTTGTAAGATCGAACGAAGTATGACTAGGAAACCATAAACCCAGATTAATAGTTCCATATAAGTAACGAAATATTCTTTTAACAGCATATAGATGTGATTCTTTAGGACAAGATTGGAATCGAGCACATAAGCATACACTAAACATTATGTCCGGCCTACTTGCAGTCAAATATAGAAGACTACCAATCATGCCTCTATATTTTTTGATATCAACATCTTTTCCTTTCTCATCTTTGTCTAGTTTTACCGAGGAACTCATGGGAGTTTTGGCATGTTTGACATCCTCCATGCCAAATTTCTTTAGCAAATCTTTGACATACTTGGATTGACAAATAAAGATGCCGTCAAGTTCTTATTTGATTTGCAACCCTAAGAAAAACGTAAGTTCGCCCATCATACTCATCTCAAACTCATTTTGCATGCTTGAGGCAAACTTTTCACAAAGAACTTTATTTGGTGATCCAAAGATGATATCATCAACATAAATTTAAATGATTAAGAGATTGCCATTAATGGTCTTAGTAAAAAGAGTGTTATCAATTTTCCCTCTATTGAAATTGTTATCAAGAAGGAAACCACTTAATCTTTCATACCAAGCTCTTGGAGCTTGTTTCAATCCATATAGAGCCTTTGAAAATTTGTAAACATGGTTGGGATGATCATAACTTTCAAAACCCGGTGGTTGTTCCACATATACTTCTTCCTCAATGAAGCCATTTAGAAAGGCACTTTTTACATCCATTTGATAAAGCTTGAAATTTTTATGTGAAGCAAATGCAAAAAGCATTCTAATAGCTTCAAGTCTTACTACGGGAGCGAAGGTTTCATCATAGTCAATTCCCTCTTCTTGATTAAACCCTTGAGCAACAAGTCTAGCCTTGTTTCTTACGATTGAACCTGATTCATCCTTTTTGTTTCTAAAAACCCATTTTGTGCCAATGATTGTCTTATTTTTAGGTCTAGGAACTAATTTTCAAACTTCATTTCTTTCAAATTGATTAAGCTCTTCTTACATAGCCATAACCCAAGACTCATCTTTTTCAGCTTCAAGGATATTTTTAGGTTCAAGTTGAGAGACAAAAGCTACATAGTTGCATATATTGGTAATTTGAGATCTTGTGCGAACACCTTTGGATGGATCACCAATGATTTGATTTATTGGATGATTTGGCACTTGCTTCCAATCCTTCGAAAGAGTGACTTTATGAGGAAGACATTATTTTGAATTATCTATGGAGAGATCATCAAAAGGTGAATTGCTTATGTCAAGAGTTTCAATACTCTTTTCAATTTCCACTATATCCTCATTATCATCCAAAAAACCTCTAGAAAGAGACAAAGGTGATTCATCAAATACAACGTGTATGGACTCGACAACCACACTTGTCCTTTTGTTGAATACTCTAAAGGCTTTACTTCGAGATGAGTAACCTAGGAAAATTCCTTCATCCGACTTAGGTTCAAATTTTCCTAGGTTATCCCTGTCATTTAGTACAAAACACTTATACCCAAACTTAAAAATAACCATTGTTTGGCTTCCTTTTGTTCCAAAGTTCATAAGGAGTTTTATTAAGAAGTTTTCTAATGATGACTCTATTAATGACATAACATGCAGTATTAATGGCCTCGGCCCATAAAGATCTAGGAGATGAATGCTCATTTAACATAGTTCTAGCCATTTCTTGGAGAGATCTATTCTTTCTCTCAACGACTCCATTTTGTTGAAGAGTTCTAGGAGCCGATAGATTATGATTGTAACCATTTTCAACACAAAAACTTTCAGCATCTTGATTATCAAATTCTCTTCCTCTG
Organism: Cornus florida; assembly: GCF_030987335.1. NCBI lineage: Eukaryota > Viridiplantae > Streptophyta > Magnoliopsida > Cornales > Cornaceae > Cornus > Cornus florida. Next base: position 74,663,358 of record NW_026775573.1, on the reverse strand, counting down.
TTACTTCTGATGGTCTTAATTTTGTATTCCTTTTCGTTCTCAACTCTTTTACAGAATTTTGAGAATATAACATAAGTTTCATTTTTATGAGAAAGAAAGAATACCCAAGTGAATCTAGAAAAATCATCAACAATAACAAAAGCATATAGTTTACCACTAAGGCTAGCTACTCTTTCTAGACCAAATAAATCCATATGAATTAGTTCAAGAGGTCTTGATGATGGTATATCCTTTTTCCTTTTGAATGATGACTTAAATTGTTTGCCCTTTCGACATGCACTGCAGGTTTTATCCTTAGAGAAATTAGTCTTTGGGAGGCCTTTGACTAATTCTTGTTTAGATAATTTTGAAATTAGATCCATGCTAGCGTGACCTAGTCTTCTATGCCACAACCAACTATTCTCATTTGAAGACACAAGACATTTAACATCTTGATCATATAATTCACATAGAAGTAAGGTATACACATTTCCATTTCTACAAGCATGAAATGTATCATTATTATCCTTTTTCACCATGCACTTATCTGATTTAAATGGTACATCATAGCCTTTATCACATAATTGACTAATGCTAAGCAAATTATGTTTTAAACCTTTAATAAGCAACACATCATCAATGGATAGGGAAGAAGAAATACCGATAGATCCAATACCAATAACCTTACCTTTTGAGTTGTCTCCAAAGGTGACGCTTCTTCCTTTGTAGGGCTTGATAGAGATGAAATTTGATTGATCTCCCGTCATGTGTTTAGAGCATCCATTGTCCAGGAACCACTTATCCTTGAATGAGGAGGAAACCTTCAAGCAACCCTACAAAAATAATTTAGATAATCTTCTTTTGGTACCCACCTTTTCTTGGGTCCATGGGAGTTAGGAAGAAGCTCATAAGTTCAAGAAAATACATATATTAAAATCAATCCCAAAGTTAAAACAATCAAACCATAGTATTTAGGTTAGGTTACATCATTGCCCTAAAAGAGGAATTAGCTATTCATGACAAGGTTGGATATCATCTGTGTTGAGTTCATCTCCTTCGTCACTGACGGCACTTATCTTCTTAGGATCTTCACTCTTAAGGTTGTAGAAACCCTAAAAGCCACCACACCTTCAGCCTTCTAAAAACAACGATAAAGGGATTAAAATTTTAGACCTCTTGATAAGCGCTTAATATTACATATTCAAGCACCCTTTCTTGCATTAGTTAAGTCCATTATTAGAGGATAATGTACAATTTTAATTCAGTTGTGTATTTTTTTCTGATTTAAGGTATTTTATCTAAGAATGATCAAAGAAGCGGTTTTGACAACTTTCTGTTGAAATACATGCGCCGTATCGGGGAGCCATCTTCGGGACCTAACCTCTTCAGTCGCCGTTTTTGTGAAGTTCGTAGCTTAATGTTTATAGTGGAAGTGTGTCTTCGCTCCAGCCTGAAGAAGCTTACATAAATTTAAGCTCCGAGGAAGTACAGCTACAAGGCCCCGCGGGTGCTCGCCAATTCCCTCATCTCTCTGCCCCATTTCGCGGGGCCTTGCTGAGCCCCAGCGGGAGCCCCCGCGCGCCCCCGCAGGCCCCTACCTCGCCATCGCGGGTGCCCGCTAAACATGCCAGTCCCCCGCAAGCCACCACGGGCGCCCACCGATCTGTAGAAGGCAGCTCAACTGCCCCTGAATTTCAGCATCTTGGTCCCCTTATTCTTCTTTTGTGTGGTCTAGCTTCATGCAGAGGGGGAGCTCAGTATTTGGAGTATGGGGAGTTGGTTTTGAGTGTATATAGACAGTGGAAGCTCATTTATTTTGGGATATCTCATATTTTTGCTAAGTTTTAGAGAGAGAAATAGTGAGTTTGGAGGGTCATGGGTATTCTTCAGCTTAAGGTGTGGAAATGGAGAGGGATTCTTCATCTTTTCCTTCACTCTTTGTCTTCATGGGTAACTAACTCCCTATCTAAGGAGGTGATGAAGCCCCATTTTGTAAGCAATGCTATGTTTTGATTTATATTTGGGGTATAATGTATATATATAACTTTTCCATGAACTAGAGAACTTCATATGATGTAATGAATCTCTTTATCTATAAATGATCATTTTGAGTCAAATATCTTGTCTTAGATTGTTTTTCTTTCACGATTATATTGCTCCATTTTCATAATGACAATGGAGATGAGTTCATGGAAGTGTTTTTATTGGCATGATATTTAGGAATTTTGATGATCTATTGCTTAGGGCATTCCTTTGATAGATTCTTCTTGATTTCTATTTCATGTGCTCCTATTATGAGATTAAGGGCTTGATGATCTATGGCTTGGTGATCATGTCTAAGGTTGCATCCTAGTTTAGGTAACCAAAACATGTAAGCCTTGATTGGTTATTCTTGTATCTTGTTTTCATATATTTCTTGAAGATAATGTATCAATGCTATGTTGTTGCATTCCATGGTTATATATATATATTTCCCCAAGTAAATCATGTCCTAGTATGCTTATGGATAGGTAGTGGATTCACTTCCCTAGTTCCCATTTTAATTGTCTTTGCCTCTTTACTTCTTAGCATTAATGTTTTATGCACTTTTGAATTCATAATCTTAGTGACAATCCAACAAATCCTCTATAACCCCCTTATCATTCGAAAAATGACCCTAGAAATCTAAGTTGCCATAAACTAGCAGTCCCAGTGGTTCGACTTACCCAACCAATAGCCCTATTTTACAATTATTTGTGCTATTGCAAAGGTTGATGTATAATTGACAACCGATCACCTCTTCTATCAGGGCTTACGTCTTCTTTTATAGAAGAAAATAATATTTGGTGGGCTTTTAGGTCTTCAAGCCCAACTAGGATGAGATACAGCTAATAAAGATAGCAATCCCTTACTTTAAATGTGATATGTCACGGAAAGCTCAAGCTTCAGGAACATAGGGCTCGAGATTTAAGGTGCACGCTCGAGCTTCAGGAACAAGGCTTCAGCCTCTCTGAATGGATGCTCAAGCTTCAGTGAATGGTGCTCGATCTTCACATGGACACTTAGCCAATTTTCTTCAACTATTTTTCGAAGCGTCTTTTTCTTCAACACTTAAAATATTTGTGAGACTGGATTCTTTTAACATTGCTCGATCCAAGCTTCTTAGGCTCGAGCACTAGGTACTAGGCTCGAGCATTTGGGACACCAGGCTCGAGCTTCACGACACTAGGCTCGAGCTTCAGTTATTAGTGCTTGATCCTTAAGAGATGGTGCTCAATCCTGGAGGTAAGGCACGAGACCAGGGAGCATAGCCTTATAAATAAATCAACTCTTTAATTTCCGATGCCTCATGCTCGAGCTGAGGGTTAAGGCTCGGGCACCCTTGGTTAAGGCTCGAGCACCTTAGGGTAAGGCTCGAGCTTCAAGGTACGAGGCTCGAGCTTTTGAGCCTTGTTGACTTTTCTTCTTTCTTTGTTGTGATGCTCGAGCCTCAACACTTGGGCACGAGCTCTAAGGCTTGAATATCTTCAAACTTCACCATTTAAGCTCTCGGCTTACTCTGAATGACCGGCAACAACTCTGTAAGCTTCGATATCATCATAAAGTCTCGGTTTTAACCATTTTTCTAGGAAAGTACCTGCAAACACACATTAAACATAAATTAGTCTAACTATGGATAGATGTATCACTTTAAGCCTTAACAAATATGTATTTAGGGGCTCGAATATGCATATATTCAGTGCTCATCACACCCCCAAACTTACATATTGCTAGTCCTTTAGCAGTATAGAACTAAAAAGCCACTTTTGTGGGAATCACGGTTGCATTTAGCCTATACAACAAGCCTTTAAACCCCTAGGTTACCCCTAGTAGATGAGTTATAGTCTCGTGAGGGTTTCCAGTGAAGATACCCACAAACTTCTCATGTCAGTGTCTTATTGCACATCAAGCTAATTCAAGCCTGTTTTCAAATCATATTATCCCTGCAGTTCATTAATTAGTCAAATACAGCAAGTATACCAATCATATAATCAGAACCACTTTTAACTTTCAATTTCAATTAAGCAACCATAGTCCCCACATATTAGTTTAATCATTTATTCAACAATCTTAATCTCTGAAACCCTTGCTAATAGTGATCCTACAATTCAATTTGTGGCTTACTATCCATACTTCCATTCATTCCTTGTTATTCCTCAATTCACAGGCGAACTTTTCAAATTTTAACTCCCAAGGCATTTTATTTTTCTTCATAGGTATGCATTTTTTTTTTCAAAAAGGATATGTGCAATGTTCAGGTCTATTAAGCTTTCTAAATCACCCCTGTAACGAACTTTCAGCCAACGACTCCCAGACCAGATATCTTAGGGCGTTAAGTGTTGAAACACCCATAAGGACTTAATCGTTCAAGTAATCTAGGCAACTTAAACCCCTTATGTAACAAGATTTTACCCAATAACTCCCAGACCAGGTGATCTAAGGGCATTAGGTGTCAGAACATACCCCTAAGGACTTAATCGCTTAAGTAATCTAAGTACAAACCTGAACTTAATCATTTTCTACTCTTTTTTTTTTTTTTTTTTCATTTTTCATCATTTTTTCTTTTCTTTTTTTATTCATTCACATTGGTGAAGAATTTTTTGCATATATACCAAGTTGTTTCTATTTGTTTTCTTCTTTTTTTTTTTTTTTTTTTTTTTTTTTTTTTTATTTTTAAATTATGCCTCGGTCATCAAAACTATCAACTCTACTTGATCATCTCAGTCAAACTCAAAACAAAATAAGACTTCCAATTTCTACCCCATAGAATTCATGCAAGTGTGAATATGTGCAAAGTATAGCATTTCCGAGATTAATATTATTCAACAATAATCATTCTAACAATGTGGACCACAGGCCATCAACTGATTTCAAAAAATTTTAAGGAATCATTTTCACCATATTTTAGCATACAAACCATTCCTAACCAACATTAGACAGCAAATAGAGTATATAACCATCAACAAACTCAAACACATGCTTATATCATCAATAACCAGAACATAGCCTTGTATGAAATTTAATTTTTTCGTCCCTAACACAACCTTACCCCCAAACTTAGTGTGCACATTGTCCTCAATGTGTGAGAACAAAAGAGAGTTAGAAAGATATTACCAGACAAGCGGACCAGCAAAGATAGAATATAATAAAGCAAATATGGGTAAAAAGAATTTCCAGCATCTCCTCCTTCAATATAGTGGTTCCTTAAAACCATCCAAGGTTGCTGTCAGTCAAATCACCCCTAAACTTAATCTGTTGTATCTGGCAAAATCAATAAACTCCAACACATATCAGAGTATCAAGTATATGGAGTAAGCAAAGAGAAATATCACAATGATCTAAAATATCGATATAAGGAAATAGAATATAAAGGATGTCTATATATATCTGAAATCAATACATTACTTTTGAAATAAAGACTTAGGGCAGATATACATCATATGGAAATAAATACATAAAAAATAACTACCCTAGTCAACAAAATAATAGAAAAGTCCTACGAACTAATCCATAGGTGGTGGTGGTGGTGGTGGAATAGAAGAAGAAGATGGAGCGGATGGAGTGCGGCGCAATAGCTCTTCCAATATGCTCTGCAGCACCGTCTGACCATCCTGCAGCTCGGGCACCCTGACCTATAACTCTCTAATCTCAGCCTGAGAAGAGCTCTCAGGCTAGGCTACAGGAGTGGGTCGCCTCCTCAATGAAGCCTGACTATTAGAGAAATCCATCTCCTCTGTAATCTCATCATCTGCCCTCCTAGCAGCAATTGCTATGTATCCCTCATCACCAAACTCTATTACATCCCTACGATATGCCAACATATGCCCCCATACTTTATTCCATTCTTTCATCCCAAGCTTAGGAGATTCATCACATGATTCTTCTCTTGGACTCACCACAAAACCCTGCAATTCGAATGATCTGGTAATCATGTATGGAAAAGGTAGCCTATGGGTCGGAATAGTTTTGTGTGGTCCAATCTCTGACTAAAACTGTAATAGCTGATAGAAAATCATTCTAGGGAATGGATACCAATGCTCAAACTAAAGAGCATACAGTGCCTGGAGAAAATCGGTATTCCTAATATTCTTATGTCCAAGAGGATAAACATTGGAAGGGATGATAGAATCAAGAATCCACAACCTCTTAGGAATTTTAGCCTTGGTAGTGCTACTACGATTCCTCTTGGCAAATCGACCATCACACAACTTCTGAATCAGAGTTTTTGCAAGTTGTTCCTTAGGAAAAGGTGTGAAAACAGGACAACTACATCGCTCATCTATTAACTCTGACAGAACATGAAAACATTCTAGAGCTGTAGCAATAGCATCAGGATTAACAATCAACTCATGCCCATCAATCGTCCAAGGGTCATGCTCACTATAAACAAGATTGAGGTAAAACAACCAGAATAGATGAGGATAAGCAACCTGAGTAATAGGAACCATGAGATGAAGAAGGTGCCTATAACTGAATGATTTCATAGTCCATCCAGTGCGAGGATCAGTGATGAACGCCTGATAATCAAAGGTCATTTCATAAGAAATTGGGAGTGTCCTCTATGCACTAGGCAGCACATCTTTCATCTTTCTAGCACGTTTAACAGAATTAGGACTAACCATCTCCAAGAAAGTCTATATATACCCAAAATTTTCTAGCAGATGCAATCTGTTAACTGAGGCTTGAGCTTCAACTAATGCCTAAGCTTCAATTTATAGAGCTTGAGCCTTACCTGGATTGCAGAACAACAAATCTCAGATCTCAGTATATGAATTAATCACGAGTTGAGCTACATAACTAGTCTGAGTGGACGATGCAAAAACACAATCCAAAGAATCATGTAATCAAAGAACTAATCATACCCCTCCTCATTAGATCCGACAAATGTAATGAACTATAGAAAACCCAATGGAAAGAGGAAGAAGAAAGAGAAGTTTACCTCTTGAATGCCCGTAAATCTGAGACGGGATGGTGAAGAAACATTGATTAAGAATAGGGAAAGAACTCTGAGAGTTTATATAGAGAATAGATATCCTTTGTGGTATAGAAGATGGAGTTTTTAGTTTCCAGACTTTAAAACTTTTAAACCTCAAGCTTGAGCTTGCCGCCACCAATCTCTAGATTCTCGACGATAAAAAGCTCGAGCTTGAGGTACGGATGCTCAAGCCTATAGCTACTGATTCTCGAGCCTCAACTGTCAGGCTCGAGCATTGTTACAAATTTTTGGATTTTTAATTTTTTAAATTTTTATTATTTTTCCATTTGAACCTAAATCAAACTAAATTATAAATAACATAAACCTAAAAATTACTAAAACCTAGATAAATAACTAATTAAAACACACAAAAAATAACAAAACAAATCTACTGTATAACATACATGTGCTAAGCTTAACGTCGATAGCTCGATAGCATGCTAAGTTTAATGTCGATAGCTCGACGTAAATCGGACCTCTCTAGTCCAAGTAAATGGGATCATGAAGTTCTACTGCCTCCACTGTGCCTCTCTGCACACTACCCTCTATATAAGGTTTCAGTCTCTATCCATTAACCTTAGACAGTTGTCCAGTCTTGCAATCTTGTATCTCTATTGCACCATAAGGTACAGAAATAACCATGTACGGACCTTCCCAACGTGACTTTAACTTTCCAGGAAAAAGTTTCAGTCATGTATTAAATAACCAAACCTTCTTACCAGGCTCAAAAGTCTTACGTAAGATATACTTGTCATGAAATACCTTAGTCTTTGATTTGTAAACTTTAGCACTCTCATAAGCATCATTACGCAATCCTTCAAGCTCAGTCAATTGAAGCTTCCTGTTAGAACCAACAGATGTCATATCAAAATTGAGCTTTTTAATAGCCCAGAAAGCTCTGTGTTCTAACTCTACAGGAAGATGGCACCCTTTACCATAGACTAGACGGTAAGGTGACATACCAATCGGAGTCTTATAAGTAGTACGGTAAGCCCACAAAGCATCATTCAGTCTATAAGACCAATCCTTACGATTTGTCTTAACCGTTTTCTCAAGAATTCTCTTAATTTCACGATTGGATATTTCTATTTGGCCACTTGTTTGGGGATTATAGGCAGAAGCAACTTTATGAGTAATGAAGTATCTTTGCATCAAGGTACTGAAATACCTATTACAGAAATGAGCACCTCCATCACTAATTATAGCTCGTGGCATACTAAACCGACTAAAGATGCGCGTTTGAATGAACTCAACCACAATTGCGGGATCGGTGGTTTTGGTAGCTATTGCTTCCACCAATGTAGACACATAGTCTACAGCTACAAGAATGTATTCATTTTTATTGGACAGAACAATACCCCAAACATCAAAAACCTCAATAATTAATATTAGAGTTAAGGGCATCATGTTCCTTCTAGAAATTGATCCTAGCTGCTGACATTTTAGGCATAATCAACAAAATAAGTATGCATCCCGAAAGAGTGAAGGCCAAAAGAAATTACATTGAAGAATTTTAGCTACATTTTTATTTGCACTAAAATGACCTCCACATGCCAAATAGTGACAGAAGGTCAGAATACTATGAAACTCACTCTCAGGAACACATCTATGAATGATTTAATTAGCACAGTATTTGAATAGCTGAGGATCTTCCCAATAATACATCTTAATTTGAGAGAAGAATCGATCATTTTCCTACTTTGACCAAGACAAAGGAATTTTGCCTATTGCAAGATAATTCACAATATCAGCAAACTAAGGGAAATCCGACTGAGAAACCCCAAACAGTTGTTCATCCGGGAAGGAATCACAAACTGGAAGTGAAGTTGAGGTTTCCTCAATACGAATTCTAAAAAGATGGTCAGCTACAACATTAAATAACCCTTTCTTATCCCGTATCTCATAATCAAAATCTCGAAGCAAGAGGATCCATCGAATCAAACGCGGTTTGGTTTCCTTTTTGGAAAGAAGATATCTCCAAACAGAATGATCAGAATAGACTATGACCTTGGAACCTAATAAATATGATCTGAATTTATCCAAAGCAAAGACAACTGTAAACAACTCTTTTTCAATGGTGGTATAATTCAATTGTGCATCTGACAGAGTTTTGCTCACATAGTAGATAACATGAGGAAGCTTATCCACTCGTTGTCTCAAGACAGCACCCATAGCATAATTAGTGTGTCACACATAATCTCAAATGGAAGAGCCCAGTCTGGAGGATTTATGATAGGAGCTGAAGAAAGAAGAGAACGAAGCTTATAGAAAGCTTCAAGGTATGATTCATCAAAGACAAAAGGAGCATCCTTTGTAAGTAGATTACACAAAGGATGGGAAATTTTGCTAAAGTCTTTAATGAAGCGTCGATAGAACCCAACGTGCCCAAGAAATGATCGCACTCCTCTTATGGAGGTAAGAGGAGGCAATTTGGAGATCAAATCTACTTTAGCTTTATCAACTTCAATACCTCTCTCCGAAATGATATGGCCTAACACAATTCCTTCTTGAACCATAAAATGGCTCTTTTCCCAACTAAGAATAAGATTGGTTTCCCTACAATGCTGAAGCACTAGGGAAAGATTTTAGAGATAGTTTTCAATTGTGGACCTGGAAACAGAGAAGTCATCCATAAAGACTTCGAGAAAATTTTCAACCATGTTCGAAAAGATAGACATCATACACCTTTGGAATGTTGCTGGCGCATTACATAATTCGGAAGGCATCCGTCTATATGCAAACGTATCAAATGGACAAGTGAAAGTAGTTTTCTCTTAATCCTTAGGATTTATGGCCACCTGATTATAACTGGAATATCCATCTAACAAGTAATAATAGCTCTGGCCGGCCAATCTCTCGAGAATCTGATCAATGAATAGAAGTAGAAAATGATCTTTTCTACTAGCGGAGTCGAGTTTCCGGTAATCAATACACACACGCCATCCAGTGGTGGTGCGCTGTGGAACTAATTCTCCCTCGGAATTCTCAACTACTGTAATACCTATCTTTTTAGGTACTACCTTAGTAGGACTCATCCACTTACTATCTGAGATTGGGTAGATTATGCCCGCATCTAGCAACTTCACAACTTCCTTCAATACCACCTCCTTTATATTAGGATTCAATCTTCATTGGAGTTCCCGAGATGTTCAGGAATCTTCCTCCAAATGAATCTGATGCATGCAAATTATGGGGCTAATTCCTTTCAAATCAACCACACTCCACCCAATAGCCTCTTTATTTTGCTCAAGAACTTTTAAGAGACTACTTTCTTGGGAACTTGTAAGATTAGAAGCAATGATCACTGGGAGGGTGTCATTTAAACCCAAGAAAGCGTACTTGAGCTTTTCCGGTAGTGGCTTAAGCTCAGGCTTACATGGAGACTCTAAAGAAGGAACAGGCATAGTACTAGAAAGTGGTGAAAGAGGCTCTAATCTAGATTTCCATGGAGGAAAATCTATAATAGGAGTAGAGTTGAGCAAAGAATTCACTTCAGCTATTAAAGCATCAATATCAAAATCTTCATAGTTGAACTGATTCAGACAAGCTTCTAACAGATCATTGGCCAAAATAGTTGAGAGCAATTCCTCAACCAACTCATCAATAACATCAAGGAAGAAACATTCACTATCATCATGGGGATGATGAATAGCATTGAAGATGTTTAGCTTAACTTTCATATTCCCAAAAGATAAATCCATGGCTCCTGTCCTACAGTTAATGCAAGCATTCGTTGTGGCTAGAAAAGGTCACCCAAGAATGATTGGAATATACTTTTTGGAATCGTGGACTGGTTCTATATCAAGAACTAGAAATTCGATCAAAAAATAGAACTTATCAACTTTTATGAGTACATCTTCAATAATACCTCGTGGTTGTCTGACAGAATGGTCAGCAAGCTGTAGAACAACCGACGTAGGTTTTAAATCTCCCAAACCTAACTTCTCATACACTGAGTAAGGAATAAGATTAACACTTGCCCCAAGGTCAAGGACTGCTCGCTCTATCACATTGTTTCCAATGGTGCAAGAAATTGTAGTAGCTCCAGGATCTTTAACCTTTAGATGAATGTTGTACTTAAGAATAGCACTGACATGCTCAGTGAGACAAACTTTCTTAGGAACTTGGCTTTTAGATTTTCTCTTAAGAGTGCACATGTCCTTTAAAAATTTGGAATAGGCTGAATTTGCTTTATAGCATCGAGTAGAGGAAGATTGATTTTTACCTATTTAAAGACCTCCATCATATCTTGAATTTTCTCCCCTTGTTTACCAAAGTGGGAGGGTTCCTTGAGACGTTCAGGATAAGGTGCTTTTGGCTCATAAGCTGTTTTAAGGTTAGGAGCAAGTGAAGAAGTGACTTCACATTCAACTCCTCTTGTAGATTATGGAATAGCACTTGAGGAAACATCCTTGGGATGTGGATTATGAATGATAGGAATTATGGGAATCCTAAGCCCTTCTTTTTCCTCCTGTCCTTTTTTAACTTGGTTATCAACCACTTGACCACTCCTCAATGTAGTGATAGTTTGAACTTGCTCATGATGAATACCTGAGAAATTGGTTTCATCAATCATGTAAGTCTGCCCTTTTGGGTTAGCTATTGGCTGACTAGGCAGCTTTCTATCCTCTCTTCGAGATAGAGTACTCGCGATTTGCCCGACTTGTACCACTAGCTTTGCTATGGCTTGAGAATGAGAATTAAGAAGTTAGGTATTGTCTTTTAGATTAACAAGAGCATTGAGTACTTGTTCCTCAAACATAGAATTTCTTGGAGGAAGTGGAAGATTAGGAGCTTGAGTAAGTTGATTTCTAAACTGGGGTGGATAGTAAATACCAGATTAGTTGAAAGAATTATTTTGTGGCATAGGATTGGATGAATTTTGATACTGCCCCTGAGATTGGGGAGCAGTGTTTCCTTGATTTGGATTACGCCATGACAGATTAGGATAATCTCTCCAACCAGGATTATATGTAGCAGAATATGGATTATAGGCTGGTCTAGAGAATGCAGTATTCACTTACTCCTGTAGGATCTCAGGTGATTGTCCTAGCATAGGGCAAGCGTCAGTAAAATGGTTTGGATTAATACAGATGGAATGAACTTCCTTAGGTAAGGCAGTTTGTGGATTAGCAATAGGAGCAAAGCCAGATGATAAAATTTGGTTGAGCCTACGATTCAGGGCTTCTATTTGAGCAGCTAACTCACTAGATTTATTTACCTCATAAAGTTTTTAAACCTTATGCATTCTAGGTGAAGACCTAGACCTAGAAGAAGAAGCGTGTTATACTGAGTTTTCACTTAGGACCTCAAACATTTCCCAAGCGTCAGCTAGACTCTTTCGAAGAAAAGCTTCATTGCTAGAAGCATCGACCATATTTCTATAACAATCAGTAAGACTATCATAGAAGATCTATATTAAGTGCCATTGAGTAATATCATGGTGTGGACATTTTCTCAGAAGATTGTTATATCTCTCCCATGCATCATGGAACTGTTCTCCTGGGATTTAGGAAAATGCCATGATTTCTCTTCTCATTTGCGTGATTTTAGCCACAGTGTAGTACTTCTTCAAGAAATCCTGTTGTAACATGTCCCATGTAGATATGGAATTTGTTGGAAGGGACTGCAACCAAGTTCTTGCTTTTTCCATGAGAGGGAATTGGAAAAGTCACTTTCTGAAGGAATCATTGGTAAGTATTCAACTTGGTAGTGGAACACAATTTTAAAAACACATCCAGATGCTTATAGGGATCCTCTGTTGCATACCCATGGAAGGTAGGAAGCATTTGGATCATAGTAGGTTTAATCTCAAAATGGGTTACATCAACATCCGAAAAAACAAAGCATGAAGGAGAAGTGTATGTGGTAGGAATAAAATGGTCCCTCAATTGTAGTTGTGGAGGGACCGGTGGAACCTGTTCTCCATTCCCATTACCATTATTACCCGGAGTATTACGTTGTTTAGCCATATTATCAGCTGAATGTCTTATCAAATTTAGATGTTTTTTAAGCTTTCTTAATTGTCTAAGAGTTCTCTTTATTTCAGGATCATGCACTAAAGTTGTTGTCCGATTATGGCGAGTTAACATGCACTGGTTCCACTAATCTTAACAGTAGCAAAAATAAAATATTCCAAGCAATAGAAAATAATAAGAACTCATAAAAAAGGTTAAATAAACCGAAACTTTTTCTCCCTTAAGCGTCTTTACCCTTACTGCTAACTTTTACCTGAAAAGAAAACAAAGTAAGGTGAGATATCAGAGAGTCCGAAGACTGGTAAACCCAAATAACTAATTAAAAACTAAAATAAAAACTAATCTCCCCGGCAACGGCGCCAAAAATTTGTTGTTTTTTTACTCGCAATAGAACAATTCCTTGCAAAATAGTGCTATAAAAAAGGATGTCGAATCCACAGGGAGAAGAGATTTATATTTAGTCTTTAACTTTGTTTTATGGTTTACAGGTAACTTGGTTGGAAAGTTTGTTGGTTGTCACGGTTTAACAAACTAGAATTAAAAGCAAAATATCAAATAAAAATAATGTAAATAAATTGAGTGATCAGAGAGAGAGGAATCTTAGGGCGTTGACTTCACCACAACAATATACTACAGTTAATTATACTAACTTTGGGAGTTTAACAATGAGATTTTCCAAAGGAATTGAACTCAATAACATTCGTTCAATTCGGGTTTTAAAGAAAGATGTTTTACAAAATTAGCTAACTATAACCTATCTGTGGTTAGTATGGATTATCTGCCTACCTACTCTAACTACTTTAACTATTTTAACTATATTGCAAACAATCCACCTTTCCTAGGCATAGACTATGAAAAGATTCTTTTGCAAAATACATTGGAACACCATTATATGACCTCTATTCTTATGTCCGGCAGGGCTCCGCCAGATACCGTACAACAGAGTAGGTTGAGAATAGAAAACAGACTATTACATCTAAGATAAGGTAGTAACAGTTTATAATATATTAAAGCATGAAAACCACTTGAGTTATCTTAAGTGCTCATAGTCATATAATCAAGAAAATACATATATTAAAATTAATCATATAGTTAAAACAATCAAACCATAGTATTTAGGTTGGGTTACATCAGTGCCCTAAAAGAGGAATTAGCTACTCGTGATAAGGTTGGATATCATCTGTGTTGAGTTCATCTCCTTCGCCACAGACGGCACTTCTCTTCTCAGGATCTTCACTCTTAAGGTTATAGAAACCCTAAAAGCCACCACACCTTCAGCCTTCTGAAAACACAGACAAAGAGATTGAAATTTTAGACCTCTTCTATCAAGGCTTATGCCTTCTTTTATAGAAGAAAATAATATTTGGTGGGCTTTTAGGTCTTCTGGCTCAACTGGGATGAGATACGGCTGATAAAGAGAGCAATCCCGTACTTTAAATGTGATATGTTATTAAAGGCTTGAGCTTTAGGAACACATGGCTCAAGCTTTAAGGTACAGGCTCGAGCTTTAGTGAATGTTGCTCGATCTTTACATTGACACTTGGCCAATTTTCTTCAACTATTTTACGAAGCGTCTTTTTCTTCAGCACTAAGAATATTTCTGAGACTAGATTCTTTTAACATTGCTCGATCCAAGCTTCTTGGGCTCGAGCACTAGGTACAAGGCTCGAGCATTTGGGACACCAGGCTCGAGCTTTAGGACACTAGACTCGAGCTTCAGTTGTTAGTGCTCGATCCTGGAGATGAGGCATGAGACCTGGGAGCATAGCCTTATAAATAAATCAACTCTTTAATTTCCAACTCCTCATGCTTAAGCTTGAGGGTCAAGGCTCGAGCACCTTTGATTAAGGCTCGAGCACCTTATGGTAAGGCTCGAGCTTCAAGGTACGAGGCTCGAGCTTTTGAGCCTTGTTGACTTTTCTTCTTTCTTTGTTGTGATGCTCAAGTCTCAACACTTGGGATCAAGCTCAAAGGCTTGAATATCTTCAAACTTCACCATTTAAGCTTTCGGCTTTCTCTGAATGACCGGCAACGACTCTGTAAGCTTCAATAACATCATAAAGTCTCGGTTTTAACCATTTCTCTAGGAAAGTACCTACAAACACACATTAAACATAAATTAGTCTAACTATGGATAGAAGTATCACTTTAAGCCCTAACAAATATGTATTTAGGGGCTTGAATATGCATATATTCAGCGCTGATCAATGACCCATCAAACTAGTCACAATTGTAGCACACATCAATCTAGAGAATCATGGAATTTGTAATAATAAGCTATGGAATATCAAATCAAGTAAAGATTGTCTACTTACCTAGAAGCATGAATTAAATTATAGAACAACCCATCAAGTATAATACCTACAAGCATGAATTAAATTGTAGAACAACCCATCAAGTATAAGTATAATCCATCAAATTAATTGATAAACCCATCTAATAAAAACCATGTCTAACCATCACTAGATTCTTAATCAACCACACATAGACATGTAATTAATATAGAAAAAGTAGTGTAAAGATTAATTCCCAAATAATCACACATTAGGGAACATGTAATCACATTGAGAATCAATAGAAAGAATTAATCCGTAGAAATCAAAGGAGAACCCAAGATTCATTAAATTCACAAAGCTAAAACACTAATCATAAGATATTATTCCCCAAAAAGTATGAAAAAGATAGAGGTTTAGATTACAAACTTGGGGCTCATCCAAGGCCATGGAAAACTCTAGCTAGTCATGAAGGAGGTGGATGTGATCTTAGAACCCTCAAGGGCAATTCCCAAACCTAACTTCATTTTCTTCCTCTTCTTCTTTGTTGAATTCTAGAAAGAGAGAGTGTGTAGATTTTGAGATGTGTTCTTGGAGCCTCCACTCCTCTCTTTTCTTCTAACCCTAATCTCTAACTTTTCTAGAGAGGGAAAATAAAATTACAATGAAATAAATTGAAGACAAAAAGATTCCTCTACAAAATGGTTCAATTCCCCCTTTACAAAAGGTCCTTAGAGTAGGCACCAAGTTAGAAATATAGCCTATGATATAAGGAAATTCACAGCTACACAAGTTAGGTAGAAATTGATATGCTCGGGATTGACCCTATTCTGTTACAGGGGCATTTCGGGTATTTCACAATGAGTTTTTTTCATTTTTCCTCGAGAGTCACGTGGAAAACTTGATTTTGAGGGGTTTTTTTTTTTTTTTTTTGTGTTTTTCTAGAAAACATCATCTTGGCCCACAAAAATCCATTTTTTTCCAGAAAATCCTTGCTGCCAGGTTTTGCAAATTTTTAGTACAAATGTAGTTGGTACTATTCATCGACTTTTTTTTGAAAATCGTCACGACAAATCCGAAACTTCCAGAGGTCTTGTGGGTGCATTTTAAGATTGTATTTTTAATTTAGGCAATTTAAAAACCTCCTGAAGCCCTATTTCCAAAACTTGGGTAGTAGTTCAGATTAGTTTTTTGCTCTTGACCGGATTTTCTTGGGGGCATTCTGGGCATTTTACAATGCATTTGTTTTTGTTTCCATTCGCACTTGGGGTAGGAAAATTGATTTTAGGGGGGGTTTCTTCTTTGAGTTTTTCCAAAAAAGTCCGTTTCGATGCCCTTTTTACTCTCAGTTGCAGCAGTGGTGGGTTCTCCTCGTCGGGCCGCCACGATATCATTTTTGTTTTTGACCTTTCTCCCCCGTCCGGACTCCAAATTGAGTAAAAAAATTTTTGAAATTGATTAATTTGTCATTGTCTTTTCAACGGTGTGCTCGATAGCACCTGAATCCACTTTTTATAAAATGACCATTTTGCCCCTAGGTTCTTTTTGTTCGTTTTTGAAACGACACTTCTGCATTCGTTTCCTTTGGGTTATGTGACCTCATTGAGGGTCACATTGGTGTCTTAAAGATGCATTGTATCTCTAGAGACCATTGTTTCACCTTTTGCGTCCGCATTTTGGATCCATTATCGAGTCATCTTTTGGTCATCACTAACGCACCGAGTTTACAAAACTTAGGCCGTCACACTCTCTGTCTCTTTCTAGAAGCTATTACAAGGATAATTCTCACACTAAGGTAAATAGATGAAATAAATGAAGCTCTAGTCTCTGAACTGATATGAGAGAGAAAATGAGAGGTAAAAGCTCAGATCTGAATTTCAGGCTCTTTGAATGCTCTTGAATGATCACCTTGACTATTCTCACTTGTGTGTACTTTTTCTTTGAGCTCCAACCTTATCTATTTGTAGATATTTCGAATTCAATATAGCTGTTGTTGGTAGTTGAGAGCATTAAATGAGGATATAGCCGTTACAAATTTGAATCTGCAGACCTGCGACTAAACCAGTCGACATGTAGAATAAACCGGTCGACGTGTGCTGTAAATAGGTCTACGTGTGCTGCAAACCGGTCGACATGTTCTTCAAGATTCGGTTGATGTGTACGCTGAACCAGTCGATGTGTACTGAGCTTAATTTGGACATTCGCTACTACCTAGATACCAGTCAACATGTGTGTCAAATCGGTCGACATGTGTGAGCTTCAACTTGGAATTTTGTCACTGCCTAGATACCGGTCGACATATGCTGCTTGACTTTTGAGTTTTAGGCTATTTTCTTTTGAAGATGATCAAGAGCAAATATTTACTCTTTGAATTTCATTTGGAATACTTTGACTGTACATTTATAGTGAGATGATCATATAGAAGAGCATATGCAACCTCTTGATGCTTTGGGAGACAACATGATGACTTGAAGTCCGTTCCACTCTTTCTAAATCAAGATCTCCATTTCCTTGCGTTAAAACTCATTTAAACCATTAGAAAAACACATCATTATTGATTTGTTATCATCAAAATCAAAGGATTAGGGATTTCGATCAACAATCTCCCCCTTTTTGATGATGACAAATCAATTATGTGATCTAAAGAAAATAGAGTTATATAAAGATACTCCCCTTGTCATTTTGCCCATAGAAGATAGTAATTGACATGCTTTGAAGAGTTGAAATTTTAAGTATTTGTGACAGAATGTTTTTGTAGGGACATATTCAATTTTGGAGATGTTATCTCCCCCTGTTTACGTGTTTCAAGAAATTTTACGACATTGAGACTTTGTGAAGTAAAAAGATAGTTAATTTTCATATAATGTTTTTCATGAAGATCATAAATGACTAATTATAACTAGCATGCAATATTTCAAGCATTTATCTAAACCAACTATCCATGACTTACTGAGATCAATTGCATAAATCATCATAAAACCATTTTACAAATATTATAGCAAACAACCATAAAGGTCACAGCAAAATGTCATAAAGGTCACAGCAAAATGTCATAGATAAGCTTTTAACAAAAAGTCACAGCAGTATTAAGTTAAAATATCCCTAAAATAAAATTCAAATGTTTTCCCAAGTCCTAGAAAATCACCCTAGATCACATCTTCTCCCCCTTTGTCACATCAAAAAAAGAGGGGAGGGTCAAACAACTAGAGAGTAGGCTGAGCGAGATTGGTGCGCAATTCTTGAAGATCATCTTTCATGCTCCGTAACTCTTCTCGTAGCATTATTACTTCCTCTTGAGTTTGACGAGAGACAACCAATTGCTGAAGAAGTAGGTTGCGAATAGATTGGTCTACGGATGAGCCAGCCTGCCCGGTGTCAAGAGAAATCTCAATGTCGGTATTAGCTGGAGAGATATCATGGATTGGAGGTTGTTCATTGACACTTTGGTTGCCCCCGTGTTCTTCCGCATCCAAGTCTTCAGATTTGCTTTCGGTTTGTGCACCATCCACAAGTTTGGGATCAAACCAATTCCCATCAACATCTCTTCTTAATCTCATTCACAGAAGTGCCGACTTGTCAAAGCGATGTTGAGATAGAAACTTCATTTTAGGTCGTCCAACGAATGATACCCCTTTGGCTTGAAAAATCTTAGTAAGAGGCATAGCGTAGTAAAGATGACAATTTTCGCGATTGATACAATCCATCATATGATGGTATATTAAATGAGGCACATCAATTCTGCGACCCTTAAGCACACACCAAGTCAAAAGAGCTTCCATGTAAGAAACGTCGGAATTACCGCCGGATTTGGGAATGATGGAATGGACAATGACTCGATAGATAAGGCGAGCTTCAATAGTAAGATCACCGGATTTGATGTCATCAATTTTCTCGATAGTTTTGTCGTGACAAATATCACGAACAGTGGTGAGAGGATCAAAATTATCACTCTCATACCAAGAATGGGTTTCATAGTGACGGAGACCACCCTCAGGAAGGTTTAGGAGCACTCTTAGATCACTTTTGCGAAGGGAGATTTCAACACCCTAGACATATGACTGAAGGGAGTGAGTTGCATTAATTTTCTTGAGATGGGTGTAAAAGAGGCGAACTAACTTAGGATAAAATGGAATCTCCATGGAGACAAAATCAGCTAAGCCTACGGCTTCAAAAAGATTATAGGTATTTAGATTGTTGTTAATACAATCAGTGTTTTTGAGAGTTTTTACATAAGCTACCTTCTTTTGAAGTAAAATGGTTTCAAATCGTGCCCTGTATTCAGGAGATTGAAAGAACATTAGGTTACGAGGAGGAGGAGGAACAGAGGCACTAGCTTCATGATCATGTAGGGCTTTGCTTCTTTTCTCTTTGTTATGAGTGGAACGGGGTGGGTTTCTCCTAGGACTCATTGATGATGATGGTTTGAGTCAGGAAAGGCAAAGATAATAGGTTAATATATGGAGCCAATAATGATGAAGAGGAATATAATAGCAAAACCCTAAACTGAACCAAGAAGAATCGATGCTGGGAGAACACAATAATTTTTAATGAATCATATTTATCATGAATTAAGGAGGAATTTTGGATTTATGATTCGAAATATTAGGGAGAATGTATCTTTGAAAAATATGAACACATAATGTATGAGACAGGTTGAAACAAGATGAAGATGACTTGGTAGATCTTACCTTGAATGATATGAGAAGGAATGAAGCTTGATAAACCCTAAATCGCCTTAAGGAGAGAAGAGAATGAGACTGAGAGAAGAAGGTACAAAGTGAGAAGTGAAAACCACAAAAAAATATAACACGGATGTGGTTCAAAAAATAACCAAAAAAAATAAAAAAAAATGGATTGACCCATCTCAGGAACCGATCGATGTAAGCATTCCAGGCGTTGACCGATTCTCTTAATTCGGTTGATGCAAGGAATGGAGATGTCAACTGGTTTGATCAAGTGAGCTGAATCAAGCCTGTTGTCAAGATTAAACCACTTCATTTTCACAGGCCATACCTAAGTTCCTTCTAAGTGAACAAAAATGATCTTCTTGAATAAGTTTATTGAAGATGTCCGCTAGTTGATTTTCAGTGCTTATATATGTGAGCACGATATCGCCTTTTGACACATGATCCCTTAGAAAATGATATCTAATTTCAATAGGCTTTGTTCTTGAATGCTAAATAGGATTTTTGGAAATACATATGGTACTTGTATTATCGCACATAAAGGGGATATGCTCAAGGAAAAGTCCAAAGTCTTCAAGTTGTTGCTTAATATAAAGAGTTTGAGCACAACAATTTCCGGCTGCAATATATTCGGATTCAGCCGTTGATAGAGCCACGGAATTTTGTTTCTTGCAAGACCAAGACACTAGGGATTGTCCAAGAAAGTGACATGTCCCACTAGTGCTTTTTCTATTAATTTTAGATCCACCAAAATCAGCATCTAAGTAACCAACAAGATCAAATGAGGTGTGTCTAGGATACCAAAGACCTAAATTTATGGTATTGCTCAAGTAACGGAAATATTCATTTAACGGCACTTAGGTGAGATTCTTTAGGACAAGATTGGAAGTGGGTGCATAAGGAAACACTAAACATGATGTCCGGTCTACTTGCGGTCAAGTACAAGAGACTACCAATCATGCCTCAATACTTTTTAATATCTACATTAACCCCTTTTTGATCTTTATCAAGTTTCAAGGATGAGCTCATGGGAGTGTGAGCATGTTTGACTTCCTCCAAGCCAAATTTCTTTAGCAAATCTTTAACATACTTTGATTGGCAAATAAAGATGCCATCAAGTGTTTGTTTAATTTTCAATCCTAGAAAGAAAGTTAGTTCACCCATCATGCTCAGTTCAAACTCACTTTGCATGCAAGAAGCAAATTTTTCACATAACACATCATTTGATGATCCAAAGATAATATCATCGACATAAATTTGAACAATTAATAGGCTGCAATCAATAGTTTTGGTGAAAAGGGTATTGTCAATTTTTCCTCTAGAAAAACTATTTTCAAGTAAGAAACCACTTAGTCTTTCATACCAAGCTCTCGGAGCATGTTTTAACTCGTACAAGGCTTTTGATAATTTAAAAACGTGGTTTAGACAATCATAACTTTCAAAACCCGGTGGTTGTTCAACAAATACTTCTTCATCAATGAAGCCATCCATTTGATACAATTTAAAATTCTTATGGGATGCAAAAGCAAGGAGCATTCGTATAGCTTCAAGTCGAGCGACTGGAGCAAATGTTTCCTCATAATCAATTCCTTCTTCTTGATTATAACCTTGAGCGACAAGTCTTGCCTTGTTTCATATAATCGATCCTAACTCATCCCGTTTGTTTCTAAATACCCACTTTGTGCCAATGATGGTCTTGTTTTTAGGTCTTGGAACTAATTGCCAAACCTTATTTCTTTCAAATTGGTTGAGTTCTTCTTGTATTTCCAATAGCCAAGACTCATCATTTTCAGCTTCATAAATATTTTTGGGTTCAAGTTGTGAGACAAAGGCGACAAAATTGCATATATTGCACATTTGAGATCTAGTCCTTACTCCTTTTGGATGGGTCGCCAAGAATTTGATTGATCGGATGATGAGGCACATGCTTCCAAGTCTTAGGAAAAGTGTCCTCATGAGATTGACTTTCTTTTGGATCATCTTTGGTGAGATCTTTTAGAGATGAATAATTTAACTCAAGATTCTCAAGATCCTTTTCAATCTCAATTATATCCTCATTTTCATCCGAAGAGTATCTAAGAGGAGGTAGAGGTGCTTCATCAAAAACAACATGCATAGATTCAACAACAACAAGTGTTCTTTTGTTAAATACTCTAAATGCTTTGCTTCGAGATGAATACCCTAAGAATATCCCTTCATCCGATTTAGGTTCAAATTTCCCTAAGTTATCTTTATTGTTTAACACAAAGTATTTGCACCCAAACACCTTAAAATAACCAATGTTTGGCTTTCTTTTGTTCCAAAGTTCATAAGGAGTTTTGTTGAGAAGTTTTCTAATAATGACTCTATTTATGACATAGCATGCGGTACTAACGGCTTCAGCCCATAGAGTTCTAGGAGATTTATGTTCATTTAACATAGTCCTAGCCATTTCTTGGAGAGACCTATTTTTCCTTTCAACAACTCCATTTTGTTGAGGAGATCTAGGAGCCGAAACAATATGATAATAACCATTATTATCACAAAAGCTTTCAACATCTTGGTCTTCAAACTCTCTTCCTTTATCACTCCTAATGGTCTTAATCTTACACTCTTGTTCGTTCTCAACTCTTTCGCAAAATTTTGCAAAAATTGAATAAGTTTCATTTTTGTGGGCAAGGAAAAACACCCAAGTGAATCTAGAGTAATCATCAACAATGACAAATGCATAGAGTTTTCCACCAAGACTTGCAATGCTCTCCGGACCAAATAGATCCATATGAATCAACTCAAGTGGTCTTGAAGTAGTTAAGTCCTTTTTCCTTTTAAATAATGATTTAATTTTCTTCCTTATTTGGCATGCACTACAAATTTTATCCTTCAAAAAAAATTAGTCTTTGGGAGGCCTTTGACTAATTCATTTTTAGATAATTTTGAGATCAAATCCATGCTAGCATGACCCAACCTTCTATGCCATAACCAACTATTTTCATTTGAAGAAACAAAGCACTTAACATCTTGATCATGTAATTCACACAAAAGCAAAGTATATACATTACCATTTCTAAGAGCATGAAATACTTCATCATTATTCCTTTTAACAATGCATTTATCCGATTGAAACAACACATCATATCGTTTATCACATAGTTGGCTAATACTAAACAAGTTATGTTTTAAGCCTTTAACAAGTAAGACATCATCAATAGATAAGGAAGAGGATATACCAATAGATCCGATCCTGATAACCTTGCCTTTTGAATTATCTCTAAATGTAACGCTTCCTCCTTTGTGAGACTTAATAGTTGATCGATCTCCCGTCATGTGTCTTGAGCAACCACTATCAAGGAACCATTTGTCCTTGGATGAGTATGGAGACTTCAAGCAAACCTATAAAAGGAATTTGAGTAATCTTCTTTTGGTACGCACAATTTCTTGGGTCCATGAGAGTTAGGAAGAAGCTTATATGTACCTTTAATAACCCAAGTTTCTTTTGTTATACATGGCCTAATAGGACAATGGTTGATCTTATGTCCTAACTTCTTACAATAGTTACATTTTGGACTAAAAGAGGAATTTTTTACAAAGTAATTGTTCAAAGGTTTTCTCTTTTTCAAAAAATAAGAATCTTTGTTGTGAGGATCAAAACCAAGCCCATCTTTAGCATAAGCATTTCTTTGCTTTCTAAGTAAGAGGTTCAAATTTTCTCTACCTTTTGTGAATTTGGCTAAGGTTTCAACTTGATCCTCAATAATGATTTTCAATGATTCATTTTCAGCAATTAACTCAATTGAGGCCTCTTCTTTAGCAAATTCTTTTTCCTTTTTCAAAGTTTCATTTTCAAGTTGAGATTTTTCAAGGTTTTGAGAAATGATAAGTTTTTCTCTTTTAAGGCTAGCACATTTTTGAACCATTTTACCTAATTCATCATGTAATTCTTTAAAAGCATCTAGCAAATAGTTATGTGCATTAACCAATTCATCATAAGTAGTTTCTAAGTCAAATGAGTCATGATTAGAGTTTACCTCATCTTCATCGGCCATGAGACAAAGATTGACCAATTCGTTGAGTTCATCGTCACTTTCGGATCCATTTGAGTCATCATCCTCCCATGCAGCTCTCATGGCTTTGCCTTTCTTTTTCCTTTCCTTCTCATTTTTGTAAGCATAGCAATCGGATTTAAAATGCCCTGGTTTTCCATAATGAAAGCATGTAGGTGCTTCTCTTTTTCCTTGATCACTAGATGAGCCACTTCTTTTAAAATTGTTGCTCTTTTGAAACTTCTTCATTTGAAGGACTCTTCTCACGGTTTTGGTAATGAGGGCAATTTCTTCTTCTTCTTCATTATTGGGAGCCTTATCAATTGTGACTTCTTTGGTAGAAGCTTAAAGAGCAATGTCCTTCTTTTGAGTCTCCTTTTCTTCATCTCTATCATTCATTTCAAGTTCATATGCCATCAATGAACCAATGAGTTCATCTATGGGAAGTGTGTTGAGATTATTGGCTTCTTGGATGGCAGTCTTCTTTGTTTCCCAATTCTTAGGCAATGACCTAAGAATTTTTCTCACATTCTTAGATGATGTGTATGACTTTCCAAGAGCCTTCAAAGGATTCACAATGTTAGTAAAACGAGAGTACATTTCACTAATAGTTTCTTTGCCATTCATGGTAAAAAGTTCATATTTATGTACGAGCATATTCATTTTGGATTCCTTAATATGACTAGTACCTACATAGGTAACTTCAAGTTTATCCTAAATTTCTTTAGCCGTTTCGCAATCCAAAATTCTATTGAATTCGTCTTTGCTTAAGGCACAATAGAGATTTGTAATGGCTTTGACATTGCATTGTACAAGTTTACGGTCATTAAGGATCCATTCAATATCAGGTGTTGGAACATTTTCACCATTTACTACTTTAGTTGGAACTTGGTCTCCTTGTTCGGTGGCTTTCCAAATATCTATGTCTGTGCCTCTTAGGAATGCTCTCATTTTGATTTTCCAATAATTGTAGTCACTTCCATCAAACCATGGAGGTCTATTGTTAGATTGAACTTCTTGGTGAAACATTGTATTTGCCATAATCTTTCTCTAAGATGGTTAAATCTTTTTCTAGAGATTAGGCTCTGATACCAATTGTTAGTCACTAATTGACTCTAGAGGGGGGGGGGGGGTGAATAGAGTTAATGGCCAATGTTTGTAATTAAAAAAGAATTTATTTTCAATAACATAGAATGCAATACACAGTAAAAATATTAGAGCAATATAAATGCAATTTAAGAGGATAGAGATAGAGAAATATAAACAGTGACTCGGCGATTTAGCGAGGTTCGGAAGCTCCTACTCCTCGGCTCAAGATCCTCCCTTGAGACTTTCCAAAATCACTAAAGCTCCTCCTTAATGGTGGAGAGCAAACCATCAATTGAAGCACAACTATGCTTCACTTCCTTGCTTGGAGAACACCTTTCTCCTAAGCTTTGGTTTTGGGTCACACCAACCCTTACAAGATGGTAGAGATATGAAAATGAAGATTAGAATAATGTTTCTCTCTCTCACTCTCACTCTTTCTAGAAGATATTACAAGGATAATTCTCACACTAAGGTAAGTAGATGAAATAAATGAAGCTCTAGTCTCTGAACTGATATGAGAGAGAAAATGAGAGGTAAAAGCTCATATCTGAATTTCAGGCTTTTTGAATGCTCTTGAATGATCACCTTGAGTATTCTCACTTGTGTGTACTTTTTCTTTGAGCTCCAACCTTCTCTATTTATAGATATTTCGAATTCAATAGAGCTGTTGTAGGCAATTGAGAGCATTAAATGAAGATATAGCCGTTACAAATTTGAATCTGCAGACCTACAACCAAACCAGTCGATATGTAGAATAAACCGGTCGACGTGTGCTGTAAATCGGTCGACGTGTGCTGCAAACCGGTCGACGTGTTCTTTAAGATTCGGTTGATGTGTACATTGAACCAATCGACGTGTACTGAGCTTAATTTGGACATTGGCTACTGCCTAGATTCCGGTCGACATGTGTGTCAAACCAGTCGACATGTGTGAGCTTCAACTTAGAATTTTGTCACTGCCTAGATACCGGTCGACATGTTGTACCAAACCGGTCGACATGTGCTGCTTGACTTTTGAGTTTGAGGCTCTTTTCTTTTGAAGATGATCAAGAGCAAATATTTACTCTTTAAATTTCATTTAGAATACTTTGACTATACATTTATAGTGAGATGATCATATAGAAGAGCATATACAACCTCTTGATGCTTTGGGAGACAACATGATGACTTGAAGTCCCTTCCACTCTTTCTAAAACAAGATCTCCATTTCCTTGCATTAAAACTCATTCAAACCATTAGAAAAACGCATCATTATTGATTTGTTATCATCAAAATCAAAGGATTAGGGATTTTGATCAATAAAGAAGATAAGTAATTTTATAATGACAAACTAAAGCTAAGTGAATCAATAGATGAACACAAATATAAACTGAAATGTAAAGAGGATAGATAGAGAAATTACAAACATAGACACAACAATTTTAGCGAGGTTTGGAAACTCCTACTCCTCGGCTCAAGACCCCTCTTGAGACTTCCCAATCCACTATGGCTCCTCCTTACGGGTGGAAAGCAAACCTTGAAAGAAGCAATTCCTTCCTTCTCCTAGCTAAGAGACAGCCTCTCTTAGTCTTTACTTAGGGCCAAACCAGCCCTTACAATATCTTGGCTAAGAGAATTCCTTCTCTTAGTCTTACAATGAAATATAGAAGTGTATTACAACGATCTCACTCTCACAACTTGAGATTACAGTTCACACTCTCTAGAGAATCAAATGATACAAATGAAGCTCACTCTCTTTAAATGATGTATGTGTGTGAGAGAACAAATATCTGAAGTTTAGCTTAGAGAATTAGTGAATGAAGGATAGC
Source organism: Cornus florida (assembly GCF_030987335.1). NCBI lineage: Eukaryota > Viridiplantae > Streptophyta > Magnoliopsida > Cornales > Cornaceae > Cornus > Cornus florida. The sequence continues at coordinate 74,636,534 of NW_026775573.1, read as the reverse complement.
CAAACTTTTTACTCTACAAGATGGTATGAATGACTTATTGTAAATTGAGGCTCAAGCACACTTTGCAGCAAACTTATCACAGTATATTTATAGAGCTCTTCCATAGTCCATAGCCATTGTAAACCCTTCTCTTGATTAAGACAGAACATAGCAACATTCGGCAGAGAAGCTTCTTTTGACAGAGATACCTTGTTTGACAAAGGTGTTCAGTGCATAGGGTATATATCAGATTTGGAATCATGTGTATGGCTCTTTTATGGATACTATAGCTGTTGACCTCAAGACAAGAACATTAATACTGCTACAAGACAGTCAACATATCAGTATACACATGTGAATTAAACTCCAAAGTCATAAACTGAATCACAGGTTGAAAGATGAAGGATTTCTGTAGCAGATCTGTTTGACCAACAAAGAAGTCGACTTAGTTGAGAACTGAGTCGGCTCAGTTCAAAAATAAGTCAGCTTGGTTAAAAATTGAGTCAGCTGAGTTGTGTATTTTTAAGGTTCTAAAAGTGAAGAGCCTCGGTCTGATTGAGTCGGCTGGATTGAAAAGGTAAGTTAGCTCAGTTGTGAACTGAGTCTGCTGGATTGTCCATTGAGCTGGCTGAGTTATGAATTGAATATGATAAGCCTCGGCCTAATCCAGTTGGCTGGATTGCTGACTGAGTTGGTTGAGTTGTTCCTTGGCCTATTTACTTGCTATTCTATGATGCCTCATAATTTAGATAATTAGTGTTAATGATTGGCAATTTAATTTGCATAAATGTGATGATTTGAAGTGTGTGAGTGATGTATGATCTTAAAAGGAGCTTCAGATGATCTCATAGATTCTTTACATTTTGTTCCTAAGTCACTCACCAACCTGTCTACCCCATAGGCAAGCTTTGTTGATCTTTGAAGTTGCATAGACTTCCATGAGCTAGTGATTTCAGCTTAAATGAATTGAAATCTTCATTCATTTCCTCACAATGTTCCTTTTGATCTGGAATTGAACTTCCATATAAACATTAGGACAATAAACATCATTAGTGGTTTGTTATCATCAAAAGTAACGGATTGCCCTTAGGAGAAATCCTAGAGTCAACAATTTCCCCCTTTTTGATGATGACAAAACATTTATGTGTTCTTAATAAACACAGGATGGGTGTTCCCACTATCTGTAGGCATTAATTTGAATTCATTATAAAAAAAAAAATGCTTTAATAATAAAATAGTGAATCATATTTAAGGATTTTCAATCTCCCCCTGTCATTATGCAGACTCATATCAAATTTAAATGAAGCACATAAGATCATATTGTTGACCCTAAAGGTCATTCAAAGATCGTCTAATAATTTTGATGATTACAAAACATTATGAAGTGTTCTCAGTCTAATGTTTGCATTGAGCTTGTAGGGCAAAGGAAATAAAATATGCCAAGCAACCGAGACAAAGAAATCATTTCAAGAGAAATCAAATCTACTCCGAGGTTAATGCAATCATGATTGACTTGAAGACAATGGGTAGATAGATCGGTGAGTGATTAGGAGTTTCTGTCAAAGTAATCTATGAATTAATTTGAAGCTCAAATCTATTGGCTCATGAATTTTCATTCACATCCTTCAAGATTCTGCACTCAAAAAGAAAAATAAAAAATCTCCTTAGAATCTCATAACCGGTTAGGAAGTTTTCATCTAACCATTTAGATGAGCTAAAACAGAAAGCAACACATGATCGAAGGTATCTCATAACCGGTTAGGAATTTTCATCTAACCGTTTAGATAAACAAAACAGAAAGCTTGATCTTCTTATCCGCACCTTGTAACTGGTTAGAAGAATTGTTCTAACCGTTTAGATCAACATACAAAACATTGTATCTACCTTCTCATAACCGGTTAGGAGAACTCAAGTAACCTTTTACATGTACTTAAACAGAATACGATTTTTTCTTAGCCAATGATGTAACCGGTTAGAAGAAGCTATATAACCGGTTAGATGTGCTTTAACAGAATGAAACTTTTCTTGGCCATTGATGTAACCAGTTAGAGGAAGTTATATAACCGGTTAGATATGCGTTAACAGAACGATACTTATCTTGGCCTTTGATGTAACCGGTTAGGAAGCTTCTTGTGTTCGAATAGTTGGCCCTTACTAAAGAAGTCCCTCAGCAGATGTAACCGGTTAGGAAAAATCCTCTAACTGGTTAGATGAGATCCAATCTCACTTCTTCTAATTATTAGAAACTGAAGCAGATCTGAAGATTGATACATTTATTGCTCTAACGGTCACACAAACATTTAATGCTCTTCAACCTACCTCAACAGATATATTTTGAGCAATTAATGCAATTCATTTTTCTTCAACTCTATAAAAAGATAAGCATTGAAGAAGGCAAGGGCGCGGTTGAGAGAATTCAAAAATATCATTCAAAGCATTTTACTCGAGCATTCATTTCACTCAACCATACCAACTTGAGCTACATTTTAATCCATCTATTACTTTAGTCTTGTGAGCTTACATTTGTACATCTATCTTGAGAGCGATTCATTCTTGTATCACAACTATAATTTCTTCTACAAACTTGTAAGGGTTGGTGTAAACCAAAGAAGCCTAGAAGAAGGGTGTTCTTCTAGCGAAGAAGAGAAGCAAGTGTTTGCTTCATGTAAAGGTTTGTTCTCCACCCGTAAGAAGAAGCCATAGTGGATTGGGAAGTCTCAAGAGGGGTCTTGAGCCGAGGAGCAGGAGTTTCTGAACTTCACTAAAATCTCCGAGTCATTGTTTGCAATTTCTCTACCCTTATCTCTTTTACAATTGTGCTATTAATTGTTTACATTCATATCCTATATGTTGCATAACTGTTTGAATGGTAGAATAGAATTTGCAAATCTATAAATTACGAAAATTGGCCATTGACTCTATTCACCCCCCCTCTAGAGTCAATTAGTGGCTAACAATTGGTATCAGAGCCTAATCTCTAGTTAAAGATCTAACCATCTTAGAAACGATCATGGCCAATTTTCATCAAGAAGGTCAATCTAGCAATAGACCTCCTTGGTTTGATGGTAATGATTATAATTATTGGAAAATCAAAATGAGAGCATTTCTAAGAGGCTTAGATATTGAAGCTTGGAAAGCTACTGTACTAGGTGATCATATTCCGACCAAAACTGTTGAAGGGAAAATAATCCCCAAAACAGATGATGAGTGGACTCCAAATGAGAGTAGGCTTGTACAATGTAATGTTATGGCTATTACAAAACTTCAAATCTTTATTGTGCTCTTAGTAAAGACGAATTCAATAGAATTTTGGATTGTGAGACGGCCAAAGAGATTTGGGATAAACTTGAAATTACATATGTTGGCACTAGTCATGTCAAGGAATCTAAAATGAATATGCTTGTCCATAAATATGAACTATTTACCATGAATAATAAAGAAACAATAAGTGAAATGTATTCTCATTTTACTAACATTATCAATCATTTGAAGGCTCTTGGAAAGTCATATACAACTTCTGAAAATGTGAGAAAAATTCTCAGGTCTTTGCCCAAGTGTTGGGAAGCCAAGAAAACTGCTATTCAAGAAGCCAAAAATCTCAACACGCTTCCTATTGATGAACTCATTGGTTCTTTAATGGCATATGAGCTAGAGATGAATAATGGGGATGACAATAAAGAAGTCCATAAGAAGAATCTAGCTCTTCCAGCCACTATGAAAGAAATTAAAGTTGAGAAAGCTATTGATAATGAAGAAGAAGAAGAAATTGCTCTCATCACCAAAACCGTGAGAAGAGTTCTTCAAATGAAGAAGTTTCAAAAGAGCAACAATCTCAAAAGAAGTGGTCCGACAAGTGAGCATGGAAAAAGAGAAGCACCTATTTGCTTTCATTGCGAAAAAACGGGGCACTTTAAATCAGATTGCTATGCATATAAAAATGAAAAGGAACGGAAAAAGAAGGCCCAAGCCTTGCAAGCTACATGGGAGGATGATGATTCAAATGGATCTGAAAGTGATGATGAAATCAATGAGTTGGTCACTCTTTGTCTCATGGCCAATGAAGATGAGGTAAATTCGAACCATGATTCACTTGATTTAGAAAATACTTATGATGAATTAGTAGATGCTCACAATTACTTGCTTGATGCTTTTAAAGAATTGCATGATGAATTAAGCAAGATGGTTCAAAAGTGTGCAAGTCTTAAGAGAGAAAAATACATTATTTCTCAAAAGCTTGAAAAATCTCTTTCTGAAAATGAAGCTTTAAAAAAGGAAAAAGAATGTGAGCTTGCAAAAGAATTAGCTTCTATTGATTTGGCCTCTGAAAAGGAGTCCTTAAAGATCATAATTAAGGACTTAAATCGAGACTGTAGCTAAGTTCACAAAAGGTAGTGAAAACTTAAATCTTATGCTTGGTAAACAAAGAAATGCTTATGCTAAGGATAGACTTGGATATGACCCTTATAACAAAGAATCTTGTTTGATAAAAGAAAGAAAACCTTTAAGTGATCATTTTGTTAGAAATACATCTCAAAGTTCAAAATGTAATTATTGCAAGAATATAGGACATAAAATTAATCATTGTCCCACTAGGCCATGCAAGACAAAAGAAATTTGGGTAATTAAAGTTGATTATATGACTATGAGCACTTGAGACAACTCAAGTGGTTTTTATGCTTTAATAGATTATAAAATATTACTACCTTGTCTTAGATGTAATAGTCTATTTTCTACTCTCAACCTACCTTGTTGTACGGTATCTGGCGGAGCCCTACCGGACACAAGAATAGAGGTCATATAATGGTGTTCCAACGTATTTTGTAAAAGAATGTTTTCATAGTCTATGCTTAGGAAAGGTGGATTGTTTGCAACATAGTTAAAATAGTTAAAGTAGTTAGAGTAGGTAAGCGGATAATCCACGGTAACCACAAATAGGTTATAGTTAGCTAATTTTGTACTACATCTTTCTTTAAAACCTGAATTGAACGAATCTTATTGAGTTCAATTCCTTTGGAAAATCTCATTATCAAAGCCCTAAGATTCCTCTCTCTCTGATCACTCAATTTATTTACTTTGTTTTTATTTGATATTTTGCTTTTAATTCTAGTTTGTTAATCTGTGACAACCAACATACTTTCCAACCAAGTTACCTGTAAACCATAGAACAAAGTTAAAGACTAAATATAATTCTCTTCTCTCTGTGGGTTTGACATCTCTTTTTATGGCACTATTCTGCAAGGAATCATTCTATTGCGAGTAAAAAAACAACAACTGTCATGCTTAGAATTGATGGGTTGCTCTACACTTAGTTTAATTGTTGGTTAGGTAGGCAAATTATACATGAATTTGATGGTCCATGCTTAATATTGCAATTGGTAGTCGCATTTTATTCACAAGAAGGTTTCCCCCAAATTAGTTGAAAGTGTGTGGTTTAGTGAACAAGCTTGGTGGCAATTCTAATAGACCCCAAGACCTCACTTCTCTTCTCTTGAATCCTTAACTCAACTTAGTTTATTTTAATTGCATTTTAACTTCCTTGCATCTTAGTTTAATCAACCAATCTCTCTCTTTGCAATCAATTGGTACATTAGAGTCAAAATTAAATTCCAACACGTATAATCTCTGTGGACGATCCCTTCTCACTTATAGTACATAGTATAGGTGTTAAGTGATTTATAAATTTAAAGTATGATGCCCACTCGACAGTAATTTCCAAACTCAACGTGTTGTGCATTATTTTATGCACACCCTCGGGTCGTATTAAACATCACACCTTAACAACTTCATTGCCACTCATCAAAATCAACAGTACAAACCTATCATCCTACCGACAATCAAGCCACTACTAAGCAATTCTTCTTCCAACATCCTTAAGATAACACCATCATATCAATAAAGTAAGCATCACTCTCGATACTCCCCAAAACGACCCCAATTTATACCAGAAAAGAACCTCTATACAGTAATGTCATGCCGACAAATCCTCAAAACAAAAATGATTATAAATCTCAGAATGCTCAACACCCAATTATCTCCTTAAAATCATCAACAATGCAATCAATCAGAAACGCTTAACCGAGTACTTAAACCACTCTCCTTATGCTGACCTATATGCCTAACAAGAAAACTTAATGCCCTAAGTTCAACATCATTACTTCTCATCATTCCCGTTCCTTAAAACATCCTGAGTCCCGACAAAAGTCAAATGGGGTTACCTACTACACCTACAAGATCAACCTCATCGCAGTCATTCTTATCATCAGTCTACTTTTCGGATCCTCAAACACCAAGCACTATCTCCTGGTACTCTAAACATACCCGGAATACAACTTCAGCCCATAACTTTTAATTTTCAAAACACAACCCATTTAATAACGCAATACTTACCATCAATCACTTCATCTGCAAATGACCGAGCACTTTAATAACCTCATACAACCTGCCTTTTAGTGTAATCCTGTAATGACCCAATCATTTTTCTCCCTTTCCTTTTTCAGTGATTTTCTTTTTTTTATCTTTTTCCTATTTTGTCTGTTCCTTATTTCGTCTTTTTCCCGGTTATCATTTTTCCTTGCATAACCTCACTTTTGTGCTCGGATTTGCTTTCGGTTTTGCATGCATCCATGCTATTTGTAATTTTACTTTCGTAGAAAATTTATTCTAGTTACTTACTTGTTCGTAAAGGGCATGGATGCATACTTTCTTGTAAATATTATTAATTTTGGGGTTTTAGTGTAATTATATAAAATAATTATTTTTTGTCTTAGGGACCTTTTTGTAATTTAATTTGGAAGATATTTTGAAAGAGGACTTTTTTTGTAATTTTTAAAAAATGTGACAAGTGTCATATTCTCATGGTTCCACTTGTTGGCATTAGGGTGGAGTGACTTGGAAGTATAATCTCTTGACATTTGGAGGGTGGAGATTCGCCCACTTGTTGGCCTAAGATTGGTGCATTTGTTGGCTTTGATGGTTGACAAGTGTAGGCTTAAGATTATGCCTAGGAAGGAGCCTTTGATTTGTGGCAAGTGTAGGCTCACAAATTAGTCTTGTATTAGTGTGTGTGTGAGAGATAGTGTAAGAACACATAGTAAGTGGAGGATTTCTAGACCTTCCATTCACCATTTTCACTTTACCTTTCTCATTTCCTTTGTTCTTCAAAACCCTAACCTAGCCACCATTGGAGGAAAGCTTAGTTAATAGCTTATTCCTTCATTTTGGCCTCCTTCCACTCACCTTAGACCATTAACCTTAAGAATTTTTATTTTTATAGAGATTCAATTCTCTATTGAGGTAAGGGTGGTAGTATGTTTATATTTTAAGTATTTTATAATCCTTTGGGGTTTTATATATATTGTGTACATGCTTTTAATATGATAGTCTTGCATATTATAGGAAACCCTTACTTTTGACTTTGGGTTTATTGATATAAGTATGTATGATATGTATATACCATGTGTAGAAAGATTATATGATTTAGTAGTATACTAAATTCTAGTATTCTCATATGTGGTAGTAATATAGAACTCTTGTAGGATTATAAATGTTATATACAATTCCTAATGGCTTGAATTGCTATATTTATGTTGGTGATAATTCTATACTCTTGCTGATGACAATTGTGATTTATTTTAGATGCTTATTGCTAAAATGTTAAGAATTAGTGTATAAAGCTTATTGTTGAGGCATGATTTAAATTGATAAGTTGGTGGTATTGTATTGTGCATAATATCATGATGAGGACTTGTCATTTGGTATGCCATTTTAGACTTGGAACCCTAAGACATGTTTTGTGTGGTTTCAAAATACTTATGCATGGAAGGTGCTTAATATGCCTTAATTATAGTATATGAGTTTTGAACTTAATTATGATTTTGGATTCTCTTGGGACATTGTTACATGTGACATGGCTAAAGTTTGGCTCTAGTGCGGGAGGTCTGAGTTCTCCCCAATTGAGATAGTGCGCACTAGGGTGGTCTTCCCAGCGGGTTAATGCCCGGAATAACCATTTTGATCTTGGTTTAGTCCGAGACGTGATGTCCAAGTTGACAACCAATGCTTGATTTCGCATTCGATTCCAAGTTGACAACCAATGCTTAATTATAACTTGTGATTTTTGTTATTGGTGAATTGATGCTGTTAAGTACATTGATATTGATATGTGTTGTTAAAGAATTATTGCATTAGTTTAGGATGATCCCTTAGAACACCTTGAATATAGACGTTAAGTGGAATGCTCTCTTGTATTCGTCTATATTGATCTTGCAATGATATTAAAACTTTAGGGTATACGCATATGCTTCTTCCTATGAGTAACTTGTTTACTCACCCTAGTAGTTTAGGTTGTTTTACAAGTAAGGAAACTATCTTCTTGGATGCTTATCATCCTTAGAGGCTTATGAGCAATTTGAAGCATTTTTGTATATTGACATGCAAGTGTTTACCATGCTTTACTTTTGAAGTCATATTTTGTATTCCATGGGTGTATGGTATTTTAGAAGATAATGTAGCTTTCTTGATGTGTAATGATACTTAAGTACTTACTTTTGACACTATAAGCATGTATATAATGAGGCCAAGGGTCAAGCATGTTTACTTTAGTACTTGTACACAATTGGTATCTTATTTGGTTTCAAAAATGTATTTTAACCAATTTTGGAGGTTTGGCATATGAAATTCTTATAATTGACATGTATGAGGCCATAGACTATTATTTAATATTCAATTATTCATATTAAGGTTGTTGACATGTCCACATATTCACATCTCCTTGAAAATCAACTTTTAACCATTGTTTTTGAACCAACGCATGATGGGAATTGAGGCTTGGGTTAAGCCTCAACATTTTTGGAGCATAACAGGTCCTATAGCAGCTTTTCAAGCCATTTCAGTCATCCGAAATGCTAGTTTGGTCGACCGTTGGCTTTTAGGAAATTCATTGCACAATAAAAACTCATTTCCAGTAGCTTTTTTCACTGTTCAAGGTCATTTCGATCAACCGAAACTCTATTTCGGTCTACCGAAACAACCTCCCCTCAAAAAAATGTTTTCAAAAAAATTTATGTCAGAATATATCATCCGAAACTCCAGTTCGGTCGACCGAAATAGCCTTCATGCACCTACCTTCCAGATTTTGTTTTAGCTTTGATGTTTCAACTTCAAAGGGTCATATCTTCTTCATTTCTAATCCAAATAGGGTGATTCTTGAGCCTAAACTCAAGGATTTTGAGTTATCTTTCCAATGGTATCTATCCTACTCTCATATTCAAATCACAATAGGAGTTATTCATGTTTTAGTGAGGTAGTGTTAGTTTTCACTTAAACCGGGAAAGGGCATTTTGTGGGATTCTTGGCCAAAGTTCTTGAACCTCTTGGAATGTTGTGAAATGATAAGATTAGGTTTTATTCACCTTGTTTGACTTTTTTAGAGTCAATTTTCTCCTTTTATTTGTGAATTTACCATTTTGCCCTTAATTGACGGATTTAGCCTGTTTTGACTCTCGTTTGCTCATTCACTTTTCTTGAGTTCTGTGACTTTATGGAATGTCACATTGGTGTCTTAGAGATGATTTAGATCTCAAAATACTATGATTTCATCTTTTGCTTCCGCATTTTGGATCCGTTATCGGGTCAACTTTCGGGTCATCACTGACGCACCGGGTTGAAAAACTTGGGCCGTCACAAATATTACTCTACATAACTAAAACTACTCACTTACACTACTTCGAGACTCTCTCAATAACCGTGCCAACCAAAAAACCTGCTCATCAACTGAGCCATGCAATCAACTCACCAAGAGTCAATTACCTACGACGCACTCTCGTTGTTTCCCAGAATGGGATTCACCTTTCGACTAACCATGACCAACACGCTTCCTAGACGGCACCAAAATGCCCGCAATTCACATTTACAACCAATAGGGTGAACTAGTGACTCAAATAACCTCTGTCACACCTACTACGACTGGTTCTAAAAGAACCTCTATACCAAACCGTGACCCAAGTCACAAACACTAACCTCCTAAGGTCATACCCTTCTCCCATAAAAACTCCATCTCATGTACCTGACCTCCACGGTCACAAGAACCTATACACTGATGCATGAAAATCACACACAACATAGCCACCGTGCCATGAAATACAGCCCATTCTGAAGTCGTGCTCTAAGCACCGCACAAATGCAATAAGAAAATCGAAATGACTGCACACCAAATAGCTTAATTCACGAGCTAAAAGACCAAGCCATTCGTTCGATAAGAACTGGCACCCAACAACTCTGGAGCATCTAGGCTCCTCACCTATTTAAGTCATAACTCACACAACCATCACATGTTCGACCGCATATACACATAAGAATATAGGTATATACATAAGACATACTAATATACGTAATAACCGAAGCATAACCCTTGACACAACCCATGTCCTATCACATAAGTTTAAACAATTAGTCAATAAAATTATTATGTGAAATTAAATATCCCTTCCATCCTCATCATTAATTCATATACTACACACTTACACAATCCATGCTCACAGCTTGCCATCTTATTACGTATAACTTGCTTTCAAATGCATTCCCATTTCATTTTCATAGTTAGATTATATAACTACTTCACATGCATGGCCGTGGAACAAAAATTTTAGCAACTAATCATGTACGCACTTAGCAAATAGGCATGCCTTCAAAACTGTAAACATATAAACAAATAGCAAGTAAGCATACTTCTCAAAACATTAAATACTTTAACAGTCAATACTTCCAAATCAAAAAAAGTCCCACTTAGGTCAACCCTACCCGTCGTCCTTAGGTTTTCGAACCTAAAGCTCTGATACCAATTTTGTAACGATCCAAACTGGGGGTCCGGATTGCTAACCGGGTCTTTAACCAAACCCGAGGACACGCCAGGGCTAAAATGATTATTTTACAATGTGAGAGGGTAATCCATCATTAAACTAATCAAATTAGGTTTAAAATAATCATTCTTAACCATTCCATCACACTCGATCAAGTTATACGGTCATCGGTTATGAGTTCCCAAAAGTACACTTACCCGGTTCAATGGAAATTCTGACATTGTCCCACTAAAATGACCAGAACTCTCAACATGAATGGAATTTGAGGATGAGGTTGGTCCCATTTGAAAGCTAACTCAAAATCATTGAAAATAGACTTAAGAATGACCCTATTTGGGTTCAGAACAAATAAGTTATGGCCGTCCGAAGTCAAAAGTCCCAAGCTAACAACTGAATAAGCCAAAATAGTGAACTGGGGGACTTGAACCGGTTCAATGGGGCTGAACCAGTTCAAGATGGGTAGTGTGCCCATTCTTAAACCAAAGATCACCCCCCCTCCTGAACCAGTTCAATGGGGTTGAACCGGTTCTAGATGCCCAGAACCTAAAAAATGCTTCAAACAATCTAAAATTGTGATCTTGTGCACTTAGGCACTCATTTGGTCCCTTGGTGACCTTACTCAAAGCCCAAACCTGTCTCAAATCTTCCATATAATGATAAAAATATCATTATTAAGTGGTACTAAAGTTGAATAAGACCATACACGAGTCCAATACATCATTAAAATTGAATAAGAGCGTCACACATAAAAAATATGGCCTTAAGGGCTTACATGGATATGCAATAAAAATGAGACCACAAAATATAAATGAATAGTCTTAAGACTGTTTCCAACTATGTAGAAGATACAAAATGATCCCCAATACTATTTACAACAAAAAGGGTAAAATACACATCGAACACAAAAGAGTTCAAGTCCGTCAACTTTACTAAATTAGTGGTGGATTGCCGTCCACCACTGCTTTGCCCAAACCTGAAAAATGTTAATAATAAAGGGGTGAGCATAAGCTTAGTAGGAAGTGTCTAAGACACACTTCTTAAAACCCCGTGAATCCACGCAAAGAACAGGTAAATGGTAAACGGGATAATACTATGGGGATTACATATCAACAACCCCAACCACATAGCACCTCTATGGCGTCATCTGGGCCAAGGTAGCTTAACCTCCCTATAGATTACATTAACACCACGGACCACTAGGAGCCTCCTAGGCATCCGGTTTTGTCAAAAAAATTTCCAAAATCATTTCATTTGCTTTCAAAACATTTTTTCCTTTTTCCTTTCCCAATAGATGCATGAATGCTTCATGCTTCTAATCATAAATTCAACTATAGAATCTCACACATGCTTTGCAGATTAAATCTCTAAAATAGGTAATTCATACTTCCCTTCAACATTATTTTAACATACCAAGCATACAAAGAACAAATCCATTTCACATAAGCATGCTATTATACAATTTATCAACTAGCACATTGTCAAACATTTCATATATACAACACATAAGCAACTTGCAAGGATTCAAGCTAATTAGGCATGCAAATCAACAATTTGTAGAAAATTAGCTCACAAAAGCAAAAGAAATCATGTATTAGAGACCCCTACCTCCATGGAGCAAGCCAAACAAGCCCTAAGCTACCCAAAATTTTGAAATCCTTTAAAACCCTAGCAATATTGGTCTCAATTTGAAGCTCATGCCAAGCTCTCCAACCTCCTTTCTTCCACTCCTTCAAAATTCTACCTTAAACTCTCCAAATAAAAGCTTTTTCTATAGAAGAAACAAATGTGTGCTTGTAGATGAATATAGAGAGAGATAGAGAAAGTGATAGAGAAAGAGGGTGATGCATGAAAATGGGGGAGGAGGAAAGGTGATGGTATGCAAAACTTTGAAGCTTTGGTTCATAATGTGCCAAGTGTCACAATTTGAGTGATTTCTAAGTCAAACTAAGTTACTATAATGTCCCTCCTCTTTTAATGAAATTCCATTCTTATCCCACAAATATCTACCTCTAATATATAGATATAAATGTATACATATATGTGAAAAAAGCCCATTATGCCCCTTTCATAAAATGACAAAACCGGGAAAAGTTCCCGAGTCCGAAAATCGTCCTGACTTTTGAAAAATTCTAGAAATAATACTTTCACTTCTAATTGACTTAAAATAATTAAAAATACACTTTTAAAACCCTCAACTCAAAAAAAAAATGACCAAAATGCCTCTCAGGGCCCGCATGGCATGCAAAATGAGGAAAGACTAAAATACCCTTGAAAAATAAAAAAATTCCAGAAATTGAAAAATGGTAAAAATTGGAAACATTACATTGTCCCGGTTTTAACCAATTATCTGGGAAAGTACCTATAAACACATAATAAACATAAATCAGTCCAATAATGGATAGAAGTATTATTTTAAGCATTAACATACGTATGTTTAAGGGCTCGAATATGCAATATTCAACGCTCATCAGTCCCAACAGTAAAATGGCTACTATCCTAAGTTTTAATTAAGTACAATAGATACCGGCCGTCCGAAATATGGTACTGGTCAACCGAAATGACTCAAAAAATGCAAAAAACTCTGCTGTAAAACCAGAAAATGCAATCACTATCCTATGGCCTTAAAACTAAAATTCTAAGTGTCATGCAAGATGGAATATGGTATGAAAATACTATAACACATTGATAAACAATCACAACATGCAAAACTAACCATTAACATGCAAAGCATACATTAAATTTTAAAATGGCTCGTTGGCCTCAAATACAACCTTTGAAGACTAATATATAGACTTTTCCAAAATAAACATAAATTTACATTCCATAGGTAAGAAGAGTGCTACATCAACTATAACAAGTTTGAAATCGTAAAATATACATGATAACATGATTACATTTAAAGTACATCCAAAAAGCGAAAAATAGACACATGTTTGCAGATTAGCCCAAAGGTGAGTCTTCAACTCAAATCATCCAACGTTACTCCGTTTCTGAAAAATGTTCATGATATAAAGGGTGAGCATAACTGCTCAATAGGGAATGGATTATATAAGTAAATGCATCCTTTAGAATCCCAAAACATGCAAAATGCTAGGCATCCCTAAGAACTTACAAGCTCAAATCAACTAGGCTACAAATCAAAATAACTCTCATCTATCATTTCCCAACTCCCCACCTTTGGTGAGAAATGCTCACTTTTCTTTTCTTTTGTTTTTCTTTCTTTTTTAATTATTTGGGCCCTTCACCTTTCGATGCGAGAATTCAATGCTTAATAAGGCAAGAATCCTGACTACTCGATAAAAGGGTTTGTTATTTAGCATGCAAGTTTATTTTGCCAAGAATGAAAGCTTTTAAAGCTTACTAGTTTAATTGGGATATAACCAAAACAGTAATCTACTAAGCATGTACCCCACAAATGAATACTAGTTTGCACATGTGTAAATGTAGTACTCTAGAATCGAATCTCAAAGCATTCTCACAAACAAGATAATATGGACCACAAAAGCAAGCATGAAATCAAACTTTTGAAAGTTTTGCTCCTAAATGGTATTCAAAGGCATACAAGGAGTATTGAATTCTCAAGACTTGAAAATTTTTAATTCAATGGGACATAGGCCTCAAAAGATCAAAATCATAGCTAACATAGATCTCAAATCTCAATCATGCAATTAAATCTCAAAACTTTAAGTAGAATGCAACAAAACCATCTTACCCCCAAACTTAAACTGCACATTATCCTTAATGTGCAATGAGAATAATGGAAAAGATGGAAAGAGTATACCATGGTGGGAAAAGCCTATGAAGCCCTGCAATGATCCAATAGGAAAGACTTTCCCCAAAACTTGAAATCAAAAACCTATTTGAATAACCACACTAGGAAACTTTCATCAAATATCACAATGGGATAAAGAATAGGCAAATCATACACTCTAAGGAAATATAGAACAAAATGAAAGAGAAATATGAAATCAAACCCTAGACAAAGCATGAAAGTATGCATAACTACACATAAGGGCACAATGGTGAATTTTTTTTTTTTTTTTTACTTTTCTTTTTATGAAAGTATGCAAAGAAACAAAATGTAAGAAAAAATTAAGACACAAAAATTCCAAGTAAACATGCAATATGCAAAAGATAAAAGACACAATGTATCTCGTGGGTGCTAAATTTAACGTCTCTAGCAAGACGGAATGCTACTTTAGACCTTTTTTTTTTTTTTTCTCAATAAAGTATATACACAAGTAAAATAAAAGGCAAGTAAATAAAAAGGCAAGAATTAAACATGCTAGAAAAATAAGGAATGGAAAAATATTATTATTATTATTATTATTATTATTATTATTATTGTCTAAGGGCGCGATCAATCAACAGAGGATTGATTTTAAGGTTTGAACTTGTGCCCAGGTGCGATCATTCGTACCATATGTGCGATCGATCGCATAAACCTGCGAATGATCGCAAGATCTTGCGATCGATGAGCTAAGGGGAAATTTTGGCATCTAAAAAAATCTGACTAAGGCATGAACTTACGATTGATCGCACCAAGGGTGCGATGATCAATAGAGACGATTTTTTTTTTTACAGAATTGGTTGTGTCTAGGTATGAACGATCGCATAGTGCCTGTGATCGTTCGTAATGGCCTGCAATTGTTTGCAATGCCTGTGAACGATGGGCTGAGAGCCCAACTTTGGGCCTTTTTTTGAGTTTTTACAGGTGCGATCGATCGCAATGGACCTGCGATCGATCACCAGAGAAGGGAAAATGCATTAATTGCTGAAATTTTTCAATTTTTGAAATTTGGGGCTCAATAGAACGATTTTAAGTGTCAACAAAGGCTTTAAAAAGAATGAAAAATAAAAAGAAATGAGGGAGGAATAAAATTTGAAAACTCTATGAAACTAGTGTTTAACGTCTCTGGAAAGCATGGGAGTGACTTTCTAGTCAAAACTATAAAAAATCGGATAGAAAACATCCTCATTTATTCGCTTGTCAATTTTCCTATTAAATCCTCTCTCACAACAATGAAACTATCTCCCCAAGGAATAACTTAAATATATATGGAAGATGTGACTTCATTCCTTTCATCCATGGTCTTAAAAAATAAAACAAATAATAGGCCCTGCATCTTTGTTGTGCTCTTGAAGTAAATTCAAAGAATTACTTCCTTTGTTAATTGGCAAAGCAATGTCTTTCAAATAATCAATTGGATTATTAGGAAATACACTCTCTTCATTCTTTTTCTCTACCTCTGTATTGATCACCATCTCCTCACTCTCTAAGGTGGCCTCAATGACTTCATGATCCAAATTACAAGGAATTTCCTCATAAATCATGTTGTGCTCTATTGGATTGGCCAGTGGCGGATTCGCCACTTCCTCCTCTATATAAGATAAAGTACTTTCCATTTGCTCACTTGCCTCATCCTCCATTATACGAGATAGTTCATTTGCTATTTGTTCAACTTGAAATTTTAGCTTAGCTATGGCTTGAGAATGTAAAGGAAGAATTTGTGTGTGTGCATTAAGTGCATAAAGTTGAGCTAACACTTTATCTTCAAATCCGGGTGAGTACTTAGAAGGTGATGGAGTTGGTTCATCATAACATGGTGGGGAAGGGTAGTAGTCATAAGGAGGATCAAAAGAGTAATCAAGTCCATAGTGAGATGATGATGCTTTTAGGGTATTGGACTCAATTTCATAAGGATTATAATATGATGGAGGGTCATATAGAGAAGGGATGTATTGGTCCCCAAAACATGGATCTAAAAATGGCTCCATTCAAATTCAATATCCCAATGCAAGAAAATAATGGCCTCGACAAGGACCGATGCATATAGTAATTAAGTAAATGGCCTCGACAAGGACCTATGCTTGGACAAAAATATAACAATGTAAATAGCCTCGACAAGGGCTATCTCGCAAGCATATATGTAAATGAACAATTAAGATACAAGAGTTTCAAAAACTGCTCACATAGGTCCCAAGCAATAATATGGGAATCCAAAGCTCATTTTCCTTGTGTCAAGTACTTAATTGAACATATAAGAGAGAGTGAAAAAGAAAGAAAAAATAAAATAAAGACGCAACCAAATGAACACTATTTTCTAGTTTAATTTCATCAAACCCGTTAATCCCCGGCAATGGCGCTAAAATTTGACAAATCTTTTTGCAAGAACACTTTTTGTGAGAGGTCGCTTCACAAGGTCAAAATATGAATGTGGTTTTAGAAGCTTTAAAAGTCAAATTTACATTTATAAACCACCACTACTATATAGTATAGCGAGTAGGGATCGTCCACAGGGATTAAACACGTAGTTGGAATCTAACTTGACTCTAATATATCACAAGATTGCAAAGAGAGGTTTGGTTGATGATTTAGTCTAAAGTGCAATTGAATAAAAATGCAATTACAGTAAACTAAATGAGCTAGGGTTTAAATGATGAGAAGAGAGGTCTTAGGGTATTGGAATCACCACTAAGCTTATTTACTAAACCACATGCTTTCAACTAATTGGGAAAACATTTTTGTAATTAAAATATAGCTACCAATTGCAATATTAAGCATGGACCATCAAATTCAAGCATGAATTGTCTACCTAATCAACAAGTAAACTAAGGTGTAGCACACTCCATTAAGCCTAGGCATAATCCATCAAATTAGTAGCAATTGTAGCACACATCAATTTAGAGAATAATGGAATTTATAATAATAAGCCATAGAATACCAAATTCAAGCATAAATTGTCTACCTAACTGTATAACCCACTTCACCACATGGTATGATATTGTCCGCTTTGGGCTGAGCCCGCACGGTTTTGATCTTGGGCTTTACCCTAAAAGGTCTCATACCAATTGTAGATGACACACTTACATATAAGCACTTTACCTTTCCTCTATCCAAGCGATGTGGGACTGTGCACCCGTAGCTCGCCAGTGTGCTAGCTTGACAGTGTCTCTTGCACCCGCCCACAGAACACAAGCCCACAAGGTCATCACAATCCACCCCCCTTGGAGTCCCGACATCCCCGCCGGCACACTTCCGGCTGGGTCAAGCTCTGATACCATTTGTAACAATCCACTCCACCACATGGTATGATATTATCCACTTTAAGCTGAGTCCGCACTATTTTGATCTTGGGCTTTACCCTAAAAGGCCTCATACCAATTGGAGATGACACACTTACATATAAGCACTTCACCTTTCCTCTACCCAAGTGATGTGAAACTGTACACTAGTAGCTCACCAGTGTGGTAGCCTGAGAGTGTCTCTCGCACCCTCCCACGGCACACCTGCCCATAAGGTCATCACACTAACCAACAAGTAAACTAATGTATAGTGCAACCCATTAAGCCTAAGCATACTCCATCAAATTAATTAACAAATCCATCTAATAAAAACCATGTATAGCCATCACTAAATACAAGTGCAACAAATATCTAGTGTAGAGATCAATTCCCAAATAATCACACATAAGACAATATGTAATCACATAGAGAATTAATAGGAAGAATTAAACCATAAAAATCAAAGGAGGATGATTGACGGATCGATTACAATTATAAATCAACCCATTTTGCAATAGCACAAATCATTGTAAAATAGGGCTATTGGTCGGGTAAGTCGAACCACTGGGACTGCTAGTTTATGGCAACTTAGGTGTCTAGAGTCATTTTTAGAATGATAAAGGGGGGTATAGAGGATTTGTTGGATTGTCACTTAAGATTATGAATTGAAAATTGCATAAAACATTAAATTGCAAGGAGTTTAGAAAGAAAAGATCTAGATAGAGAGGTCTAGGGAAGTGAATCCACTCCTACCCTTTACACATGCTAAATAAATGATTAATTTGGGGAATTAATGTACATACATGACCATGATACATAGCAACACATAGTTACTACAATATCTTCAAGAAATTCATTTAATCACAAGGTAAGAATAACCTATCAAAACTTTACATGCTTGAGCTACCTAGACTATGGTGTAACCTTAGACATGCTTGCTAAGCTAGAGATTATCAAACCCTTAATTAAATGGTGAAAGCACATGGAATCAAGATGCAAGATTAACCCATCAAAAGAAAGTGTTAAGCTATGGATTAACAAGTTTCTCAAAAACCATGCCATTAGAACCATTCCGTAATCTTGTTTCCATTGTCACTATGAAAATACTAGCCATACAACCATGAGAATAAAAATCTAAGACAAGAACATTTGATTCAACATGATCATTTATAATTAAAAACATTCATTACAAATTGTAATATGCTCTAGATAATGGAACTTGGCCATACATACATTTCATTCCCCAAAATAAATCAAAAATTAAACATTATTACAAGAAAGGATTTCATCACCTCCCTAAATGGAGGTTTAGTTACCCATTAATGCTAAAAAGGAAGAAAATAAAGAAGAACACTCCATTGCTGCACTTTCACCCCAAGAACACAAAAACCTCTTCACCTTCTCTCTAGCTTCTCCAAAATGTGAGATATCTCCAAAATAATGAGCTTCCCCTCTATATACACTCAAAACCTACTCCCCATACTCAAAAGCCCGAGCTCCCCCCTCTACATGAAGCTAGACCACACAAAAGAAGGATAAGGGGACCAAAATACTGAAAATCAAGGTCAGTTGAACTGCCTGCTGCAGTTTCGCGGGCGCCCGCGAGGCACCGGCGGGCACCTGCGGGGGCTTGGGTTAGTGAGGGCAATGCTGGAGTGTTTGGCGGGCGCCCGAGATAGCGCGGTGGGCGCCCACGGTGGCTCGTGGGAGCCTTTGCTAGGGCTAATCAAGGGCCCGCGAAAGCTGGCAGAGAGTTGAGGGGCACGACGGGTATTGAGTGGACATGCTTCCATCTCAGAAGCACAATGAACACTAAGCCATGGCTTCACAAAAACTGCAACATAAAAGGTTTGGTCCAAAAGATGACTCCCTGGCACGACGCACGTGTTTCAACATAAATGATGTCAAAACCGCTTCTTTGATCATTCTCTGGGCAAAAAAACTGAAATCAGAAAGAAATACACAAATGAATAAAAATTGTACATTATCCTCTAATAATGGACTTAACTAATGCAAGAAAGGGCGCTTGAATATGTAATATTCGACGCTTATCACAGCCCTAAACTTACATTTTGCTAGTCCCTTAGCAAAAAATAAATAAAGAGCTTAATGAAAATGACGACCAATGAAATGCTAACACATGCATCAATTATGAAACCAAAATATCGACGAAGCTCAGCTATGATTTGGAACACAGAAAATTCGAAGATAGACATTGAGCAGACTACCTTGTATATATGAAGCATTAACACACAAAATGGCAAAACAAGTTCAAATTAAATGCATCAATCATCAAGGTCTATATAAACACTTCAATTGTCATCTCTCGAATAACATGAACTCTAACTTCAGCGACAGTGAGCCGGATTCCTAATATGTGGCTTCTATCCTCTTTTTCCACTCTCAAGAACACATTTTCACATCCTTAAATCTCCTTCTAAATGAGGTCTTCCAAAGCATAACTTTATTAACTGAATAACTCTTGTTGCTTATTAACAATTTTATTGATCAACTCAAAAGATCACTTACAATGATCGTGCAATGTCGAAAATCCATTAAGCTTTCTAACCAACCCATGTAGCAAGTGTTGGGCCAACAACTTCCAAGCCAGATGGCTTTAAGGCGCTAAGTGTAAAGACACTCCTAGGGCTTAATAACTCGAATTGGAAAGGCTACGAATTTCGACAAACAATCTTTAATTATTTTTGAATAACCGTGCAATGTCTAAGTTCTTTAAGCTTTCTAACCAACTCATGTAATAAGTGTTAGGCCAACAACTCCCAAGCCAGATGGCTTTAGGGTGCTAAGTGTAGAAACTTTCCTAGGGCTTAATAACTCGAGTTGGAAAGGTTACGAACTTCATCTGGTCATTGATTATTTTTTTTTTTTTTTTTTTAACTTCTGCCAAGGATATCCATTCATTAGGGTCATTAATTCAGATCACTGAGTCCCGATCAGGGTCAATTTGGGTTGCATGCCTCACAATTAGGTTTCCGGTGTGCAAATGTGCAATGTGAAGCATAACAGAGTATGAAATCCGACAAAAATTTAATTCAAGTTTTTATACAAACCGATTATGAATCAACATGCTTATTTCAAAAGTTTCTTTATTTTCAAAAAAATTATCTTCGCTTCTATACACAAAGTATTAAGCACATAATTCAACCTTCAAAAAGTTCCATGATTCCACTATCATTGCTTTAAACAAAATGATTTTATTAACTTATGAGCATAAAAAATGAGCAAAAATATCAAAACTGCAATAACATGCATATACACCAAAAATGTAATAGCATGCACATGCACCCCCAAACTTGAATGTCACATTGTCCCCAATGTGAGAAGACAAGGGAAAAGGAAATAGAATGAACAAAAGGGGAAAGGAGTAGTAATACTAAGTTGAGAGGATTGGAGTGGTGGTGCAAAAATAGGCCAGCTCGTGAATTCCAAGAGCATGTCCCCAAACTTGGTTTCAAAAACCTGTCGAAAGATATCTATACAAAGCAAGAATCATATGAATCCAAATTCAATGAAAATAACTGCAATTTATTTGACTAAAAACTATAATCCTTGCAAAGTAGCAAAAGGGATGCAGTTATAAGTGCAAAAGAAAAACTGAAAAGCAAATGCCAAACACGGCCCAAAATAAGTGTAAAAAGTATTACTGAAAAGGGAAATAAGATGAAAAATATGAAATCACTCCACCATTGGAGTAGAGGAGGAAGCACCAGGTGGGCCAGGTGCATGGTCAATCAATGACTGGAGCATAGCCTACAGAATCTCTTGATTCTCCTGAGTCTTTTGGACGGCACCCTCAATGGCGTCAAAGCACAAGGAAAAGGCATCGAGACGAGCATTCAAGGTAAGATAGTCGGCGTGAGTCATGACATCCAACGGCGATACAAAAGGGGCAGCTGGAGAAGTGGGGGCATCAGGAGCAGGAGGGGCAGGAGCCATAGGGGGGGCCGGAGCACCCCAGTCCAATTCGCCACCAATACGGGCTTGACGGGACGTCTGAAGCTGAGCTGTGCTGGACTTCCAGACCCCTAAGGTTGAAGTTCAACACATCTTTCTCTTCCTGCTCACCACGGGGAGCTCGGAACCCCATATTTTTTAGCAACCTTGTAATAAGGTATGGAAATGGAAATGCCCAAGTGGTGGTGGTGCGCGACTGAACCAAGATTAATTCATTGTAGATTTTTAGCAATTGGTCCTAGACAAGCTGTGGGACACAAAACCAACACTCCTTTTTAGCATAGTAGAGGGTTTTCAGAAAATCCCCCTTACGCTCGAAATGGCCTGGCACGGGTAGGATATTCTTGGCCAGGACCGAATCGAGAAACCACAGCCAGCATGGTAAGAAAGATTTATTGGTGCTTGTGCTTCTGTTGCCGGTGAATAGACCATGGCAAATTTCTCCCACAATGTCCGCTAAGGTAAGCTGATCGGGACCTTCAACATAAAGGGGGAGGCCCGCCTCATCCACCGGCGAAACCAAGGGGCAATCCATAGCCATAGCAAGGTCATCCAGGTTGAATTCATAATCATAGCCATCAATGGTGGTTTTATGTTTGTCCGGTTCCTCACATGAGTGGAACATGTTGGCGTAGAACAGATGGACTACACGCGGGTAGTAAGAATGAGCGCGCCATTTAAAAAGAGAGGTGAGGCCACGGGCCCTCAATTTGCGGACAGACCATGTGGTCTCCAAATTGTTCTCAAAAGTATTTGCAATGTCGAATCTGGCTTCAGTTTCAATTGGCCATTCAGCCTAATTTAGGGTCGGAGGAACATTAGAAGGGCCATCAGATGAACGAGCACGCTTGGAAACGACCCTAGGAGCCATTAGAAGGAAGAAAATTGGTTCAAAACTTCTATCAAACACTTGGTATGCAGCAGAATTGGGAAGAGAGCAAAAATAAGGCTAGAAATGCGAAAAATTCTAACCTGCAATCTACAAAACACAACCCCAAACAATTACAAATCCTTCACATAATCAATCATGTCGTCCATTGATTCACAAATTGAAAGAAAGGGAGAAGAAAACTTACCCCAAATTGATGAACCAAAAGCTCCCTTGTTGGGGCTTGGGGATGGAAGATGATAAGGATAAGGAAGATGGATGAAGGATGAGGATGGATGAAGATGGATGAGAGTGAGAGATTGAGAGGTGAAAGAAGGTGTTTGAAAGGGTTGAGGGCAAGAGTGGAGAGAAGGAAGGGTTGAAGGGAAATAAAAAGAGGGAAAAATGGGCTTGAAAGCCCATTTAAAAACCTACCAGCGAAGGCGGCGGGCGCCCGCGGAACTGATGGAGGGGGCCCGCTCAGCTTGGTGGGGCCTCGCGGAGGCTGGTTTGCTACTGCCCAATTTGGCGGGCACCAATGGTGGCGCGGCGGGCGCCCGCGAGGCCTCTCAGTAGCTGCCTTGTGCAGCTTAAAATTGTCTTGTAATGCCCGGTATGGGATCAAAAATAAAAAATAAAAACAACTTGGATATGAATATTTTTGAATTACGGAGGATTCTAGTTGCTTTGCAGGAATGCCGGAATGGGATTTGGCATCAACGGCCCAAGGGAGAGTCATGAAATCTGAAAGGTATTTAAATTATTGGATTAGACAAGCTAAATGCTTAAATAACCAGGAATAATTCCGGACATGGTACGGAGACCTGAAAACGACTAAGAAAACCAAATGGGACCATGGAATGCAAGATGAGTCAATTCCGGAAAGGTGCACATTTTGGTTAAACTTAGCGAATTCCCAGAATATTTGTGGAATGAGGCACTTAGAAGAAGGAAGCTCGGAAAGTGGAAGAATTTCTTCCATGAATGCTAAATTTAATGTCGATAACTAGACAAACCAGGCATCGCATGGCGCACTAATCCTCGTAGATTGGGTTCGTCAATAGGACTTTCTCAACTTTTCAAAAAGGGACTATGCCATAGATGTAAGGCTTAAGCCATTGGCCATTAACCTTGAAGAGAGATCCATTGGTAGGATCTTGGAGTTCGACTGCACCATGAGGAAAGACGGTGGTGATGACATATGGACTATCCCACTGCGATCGGAGTTTACCGATAAAGAGTCTCAATCTAGAATTGAAAAGCTAAACTTTTTGTCCAGGGGCAAAAGACTTTTTGACAATGTGCTTGTCATGAAAAGCTTTACTCTTTGCCTTATAGATTTTGGCGCTTTCATACGAATCATTTCGAAGTTCAATGAGTTGCAATTTATGAGTAGAGCCGGCTTGTTTGAGGTCAAATGTGACGACCCTGGTTTTTAGGCCAGTGTGTCCTGTGATGAACCGAAGGTTGACCCGATAACGGATCCGATATGCGGAAGCGAAAACAGAAAACAAGACTCTAACAAGTCAAAATGACCTTCCATGAGGTTATGGAACTCAATGAGAACTGACGCGGAAGCAAAAGACCAAAAATATGACAAATAAGCCCCCAGGGGCAAAATAGTCATTTATGAAAAATATGGACTCGGGTGCCACCGAGCACACCACTGGAAGGACAACGAAAAATTAATCAAGATGGACTCGAGGATCACTTGATTCGGAGTCCGGATAAAGAAAATATGAAACTCCAAAGTTTCATAAAAATCACATTTTTGGGTTTGAAATCAATGCAGCAAAGGTACTTCGCAAGGGGTAAAATGGTCTTTTCTGATAAAACTGAATATAACTGAGCATACCGTTAGATAGACCAGGAAAAATTAAAGAATTTAGACTCAAGCCACTTGATTCGGAGTCCGGACGAAGAAGATATGAAACGTCAAAGTTTCATAAAAACTAACTTTTGGGTTTAAAATCAGTGCGGCAAGGGTACTTTACAAGGGGTAAAATGGTCTTTAATATATAATTTGATGTAATCGTGCATACCTTTATATAGACCAGCAAAAACTAATAAACTTAGACTCAAAAATCACTTGATTTGGAGTCGGGACGAAGAAGATATGAAGCCTCAAAGTTTAAAAAAAAAAACAATTTTCTGGGTTCAAATCTGGGCAGGACCTGCCCAGATTTTTGGACTTCAAATGTGGTTTTGAGGGCTTAAACCACATTTATTTCAAAAAGTTGTGAACAAACCCCCCCCCCCCCCCCCCCTAAAATCATGTTTTCTACATGACCATGTCAGTAGAAGATTTTATTTTACAAGTGAAATACCCGAAATGCCCCTTAGATCAGCACTTTTTTTCGGAAAAACCTAGAACGACCAGATTTTCCAGATCTGCGAGTTGTTTTCGGCATCAAGATGATTTTTTTTGTAAAAACACAAAGAAGAAACGCCCCCTAAAATCACGTTTTCTACTCGGTCCGTGAACGAAAATGAAAAATAAACACTATGAAGTACCCAGAATGCCCCTAGATCAGAAAAGGGCAAGAGGATTAAAAAGCTGCTATATGCATAACAGAAAGCTGAACTTTGCGATCGATTTCCGGCACCAAGACGACCTTTTCTAGAAAAACACAAAAAATAAAGCCCCCCTAAAATCACATTTTCTAAGCGACCATGTCGAAGGAAGAAAATAAAACTGATGTGAAAGGTCCATAATGCCCCTAGATCAGAATATGCAAAAAAAATGTAAAATGAATTCACAAGAGGCTCAAAACACAAACGATGAGGTTTTGCCCAGAAACAACTATGCACGCAAACGTAACTTAATTATTTGGATGCACTACAATGGTCCATGGCTTAAAAATATAGCCGATGCAAAATCCGACCCCCCAACGGGCAAAAAGGCAAAAATGGACTTGGAATGGAAAACATGGAATCCAAAAATGCAAAATGGGATCAAATGACCTTTTGGCCCTCGGCCACACTTCATACAAAATTAATAAGACCCTATAAAAGAATGAAAATGGAATTCCCACACCCGATGCAACCGTGGTGAAGCAATGACTTGCGATTTTTCAAGTTTTTCATAACATTTCATGAAGTTAAAAAGTTGCATAGAATACAATATACATGTCATTGGCCTCCGGCCTCATCTTATACATATCAAATACATTGAAAGGAGTGTACTTAAGTGCACATTACATACATGGAATCAAACATACATATTTTGACATATAAGTCTACAAAATGACATTTCATGCTAACATTTGTATGAAATGGAAACTTGAAAGCTACTCGACATCCAAGCAATGCTAGGCTTCACGAACCAAGTCTTCGTACCTGAAATATGCCCCAGTATCGTAGGGGTGAGTAACATAAAGCTACTCGTAGGAGATGAGCATGCATCGACCTAGCATTTTACAAATTTATCACCTTAAGGTGAAACATGTTAAAGGGGCTCATGCCACCTAACGTCTATGTCCAAGTGAGACTCGGGGAGCATCCTAAGCTACCTTAGAGTCTAAGCAACAAGAATCATGATATATATACATGTATGAAATGAATCATGGTTGGGATAATCCAAAGAACACGACAAGAAGAATGCTTGAGCATAGATTAACATGAACTGCATTTTCAATACAATTGAACTAGGTCTAGAGTAATCCATACAACATAACAAAAGCATATTTGAATACAAGTTAACAAGAATCACATTATCCATGCAATTCAACAACAAAAGAGCATGTTATACAATGCAACAAGGTTTAAGTTCTCAATGCCATCAACTTAGAATCTAAAGCACAAAATAACAGTAGTGGTTCATGCCACCTAACGTCTATGTTATAAATGAATCAATAGGATCAATCCTAATCTTTATTAGAACATCAAAACACGATTTTCAATATCGATGCAATTTAACCAACATTAGAACTTCCAATACAACGCATAAAGCACAATTTCACAAAGTTAACATCTTGTAACTTAAAATGGAACGACAAATAAGAAACAACAAGTTACAACATCATCTAGTTATCAACTTGAAAATGAAATGCGAAATCAAACAATGTGGATACTCAGACGTCACACCAGATCAGACTGACAACATAGTTACTTTAGGGTTACTAGCCCATGGGTAACCTCCCTATGTGCGCACTAGACTATATATAGACGAACTATCCCACGTACTAGAACCACGTCCTAGCCATAGTCAAACAACGACATCTCCAAGTTTCCAAAATCAACAAGTTGTGCAACAACGCATATATCAATAGGAATATGCAAGATAATCAACTATCTACTAAGCACAACCAAATTTGGAAACCTATACAATACATGCTCTAAATCCACAACTAATATGATATGATGAATGTCAAATCTTCAGTGTGCGATTCGTTACACGCTATGCATGAAAGATGTTAAACACGAAGTGTGCAAATCATTACACAAGGCAACAATATATTCAATAAGGAAAACATATTCTCATGAATACAAACATAGCAACTATGTTATCCAATGTTCAAAACATAACCAAATGAATATACAACAAGTCCAAGACCATGATTTGAATGTAGAAACCACTTCTAAAACACAACTAGATCATGGAGCAAATTGATAGAATTTAAATAGATAAACACAATTAAATTCTCTAGATTCCGATCCAATTTCAAATAACCTCAATTTAATATATGTTAAAGGACATGGTATGGTCATCACCTATATCCATTCTAAAACTCAATTAGGTTATTGGAACAACAAGGTAGAACTTTAATTAAATCATGCTAATTTAATTACCAAAGTTCCAAAGCAACTTCAAATGGTCCACAATTAATATATACTAGTAAACAAGTCATGGCCAATACAAATATCAAGTTAAAATCTTAAATAAGCTAATGGGACCACAAAATAGATTTTAATTAATTCTCTAGATTTTCAAACTTAACCAAATGCTCTCAATTTAACATATCTTAGAGAACATGCCAAGGACTAATGTAATATCACATTACAAGCTTATTTCATTCAATTTAAGACCATGTGAATTAAACTTTCACTAAAGTTAAATATAAAACAAAAGTTGCAATTCTCATGCAATAAATCCCAATTTAATACATTTGAACAACCATACCAAAACTTAATTGTCTAGCATGCCACAATACAATTCCAAGTTGTATATCACCATGAAGATTAAATCTTAAATATGGAATTTAATTAAATAAAAGGTTCCAAAACCTAACCGAATATTCTAAATCAAATATATGTGAAGCTATATGGCATGTAAATCAAGAATATCAAGTCGGAATTTAAATAGAGTGAATAGTGCTTTCGGGGCAAATTAATTAATTAAATTAATTAATAATTAGTAATTTTCAAAACACCTCCAATCACTTTCAAATTCGACTATGTTGGAGAACATGCTAAGGCCTAATTTAATTTGCTAACACCTATTGATTTTAAGCTAGTTAAGGTCATGTGAATTAATCTTTCACCTAAGATAAATATTAAATAAAATCTTTAATACTTATTCAAATGTTCCAATTTTAATACACGACAATGAGCATATCAAGGGGCAATATAAAATCATGCTGCATGTTTAAACCAAGTCATGAGCAACCGGGAAAATTAGATCCCGTACAAGAAAAATAAATAATAAAATCTCTAGATTTTATATTTAATCATGCAAACAAGTAGTATAAGCATCACAAGCACGCTATATAACAAGAATTTAAACCTAAAATATCCCCTACCTCAATTTGAGATGAAAATCTCTAATGCCATCAAAATGGAACGGCTTCAAATCTGACGAAACTACTAGGTTTTGTCGGGGACAACGCCATGAACATAACCCCCATGAAAGCCCCATCAAAACCATAACCTGACCTCAAAACCAAACTCAAGAAATGGTCAGAACTGAATTCTAATAAGGGGGAAAGGTAAAGCACAGCGAGGGAAACAACAAACGTTAAGGCCGAAGACTTTCCATCAAGGAAAAGTGAACCAAAAGAGGAGAGAGAAGATGGCAGCACCCCTTAGGCTGCCATGGGAGCTCCAAGTCATGCATGAAGAGGGGAGAAGATGAAAAATGAAATATCTCACCCCCCTTTTATAGAAATCTCAAAAAGTGCCCCGAACGGGTCCCGCCGGTTCTGAAAAAGTAAAATTTGAGCAGACACTCTCAAATGGCAAAACTTTGTGAACAAAAAAGATTCAAAATGATCAAATATAAACAACGGAAGAAACGGCATCGAAAACTGAGTCCCGAGCAGAAAGTTATGCCCCCAAACAAGTTCGGCGGCAACCGGGTCCAGAAACTCTGAAACTGGAGAAAAACAACCAAAACGGAATTCTATGAATTTACAAGTCAACAAAAAGTGAAAATGAATCCCGTACGAGGATCCAGGCTCCAAACAAGACATTTTGCAATAACTTTCTTTAATTGCACAATGGCCCTTATAAAAAGGGTTAACTGCGAAACTGCCCCAGAATGAAAATATCTTTCAAAAGATATTTTCTTAGATGCCCCTGAAATAAAATATCTTCAAAATATATTTATGAAAAACACCCCAAGAACTTAAATTAATTCCAAAGATTTATGCATCCATGCCCCTATGGGCACTAGGAGCAACCAGAGTACTTTCTTGCAAAAGTAACGATACATATTTCGTGAAAACCACTCACGATAAGGATACATGAAGTCAAAAACCAACTCCGAGCTTGAAAAGTGAGGTTGTGCCAAAAACTGACAAGCGGAGATAAGACGAAATAGGGAAAATGACGAAATAGCGCATAGTATCAAAAAACGAAAAATGTGAAAATGACTCGGTCCTCAAAGGAAGTTGTCAATTCACATGAAAGAGTCTCATAAACCAATTCCAAGCACTCGAGATGACACTAAGCGACAAGAAACAGAGCTCAGAAAGGAAAATTAAACCAAAAAAATTCATTCGTAAAATTTCAGGAAAAAGGAAAGGAAGGCAAATGACCGGGTCGTTACATCAAAGTTAAGTTTTTTATGGCCTAATAAGCACGGTGCTCTAGTTCAACGGGGAGATGACATGCGTTGCCAAAGACAAGTCGATATGGCGACATGCCAATGGGTGTCTTAGAAGCTGTCCGGTAAGCCCAAAGCGCATCGTTTAGTCTTAATGACCAATCTTTGCGGTCCGGTTGAACCGTTTTTTCCAAGATGTGCTCAATCTCCTGATTAGATATTTCTACTTGACCACTCGTTTGAGGATGGTAAGGTGTGGTAACCTTGTGAATGACGGAGTACTTGGAGACGACGGATTTAAGGTAATGATTTCAGAAATGAGATCCACCATCACTAATGATTGCTCGGGGCATACCAAAATGACTAAAAATGTTGGAATAAATAAAGTTGATCACTACTTTATGATCATT
Source organism: Cornus florida (assembly GCF_030987335.1). Taxonomy (NCBI): domain Eukaryota; kingdom Viridiplantae; phylum Streptophyta; class Magnoliopsida; order Cornales; family Cornaceae; genus Cornus; species Cornus florida. The sequence goes on along the minus strand of NW_026775573.1, from coordinate 74,606,396 downwards.
GGTTTTGGCAGCTTCGGCTTCAACCCACTTGGAAACATAATCCACCGCTACAAGGATGTACTCATAGCCATAAGAAGATAGAAATGGTCCCATGAAGTCGATCCCCCATACATCAAAATTTTCTATGATTAAGATGGGAGTGAGGGGCATCATATCCCTCCAGGACATGGTTCCGAGCTGTTGACATCGCTCATAAGATTTACAGAAATTGTATGCATCCCGAAACAAGGATGGCCAATAAAATCCGCTTTAAAGGACTTTGTCGGCGGTCTTTTTGGCACTAATGTGTCCCTCACAAGCAAGAGTGTGGCAGAAATTTAGGACACTCGTGGTTTCATTGTCGGGAATATATCTCCGGATGATTTGATCCGGGCAATATTTGAACAACTCCAGATCTTCCCAAAAGAAATGCTTAACTTGGGAGAAGAACCGGTCTTTCTCTTGTTTGGACCAAATGGATGGAATTTTGCCTATCACTAGATAGTTGACAATATCCGCATACCAAGGGAGACTGGAATGGGAAATCTGAAAAAGTTGCTCATCCGGAAAGGAATCACGGACTGCAGCAAATTCAGAAGATTTTTCAATGAGTAAACGAAAGAGATGGTTTACGACAACATTGTCGGTCCCTTTTTTGTCCTGGATTTCAATGTCAAACTCTTGAAGTAAGAGTTTCCATCGAATTAGACAGGGTTTGGTCTCTACTTTAGTGAGTAAATGCCTAAGAGCGGCATGATCCGAGAAGACAATGACCTTAGATCCAAGAAGATAGGAACGGAATTTATCCAAGGCATACACCATAGCTAGTAATTCTTTTTTTGCGGTGGTGTAATTTAACTGAGCATCGAAGAGAGTCTTGCTAGCATAATAGATGATGTATGGAAGTTTTTCCACACGTTGGCCCAAAACCACACCTAATGTATAATCGGATACATCACACATGATCTCAAATGGAAGAGACCAATTAGGCGGTTTCATGATTAGGGTGGATGAGAGAAGAGTGCATAGTTTCACGAAAGCTTCCATACAAGCTTCATCAAAATTGAATGGAACATCCTTGGCAAGAAGATTACACAAGGGCCGAGAGATTTTGCTAAAATCTTTGATGAAACAACGATAGAAACCGGCATGTCCAAGGAATGAGTGGATTTGACTGACCAAATTTAGAGGAGGGAGATTAAGGATTAACTCCACTTTGGCTTTGTCAACCTCAATTCTCCTTTTTGAAACGACATGTCCTAAAACAATGCCTTCTTGGACCATAAAGGGACTTTTCTCCCAACTGAGAATGAGATTTGTTTCCTTGCACCTTTGAAGTACAAGAGATAGATTTTGGAGACATGAGTCAAAGGAGGATCTAAAGACGGAAAAATCGTCCATGAATACCTCTAAGAATTTTTCAACCATATCTGAAAATATAGACATCATGCATCTTTGGAACGTGGTCGGTGCATTGCATAGCCTAAAAGGCATGCGTCTATAAGCAAAGGTTCCGAAGGGGCATAAGTTCTCAAAGCCATCAACTTAGAATCTAAAGCACAAAATAACAGTAGTGGTTCATGCCACCTATCGTTTATGTTATAAATGAATCAATAGGATCAATCCTAAGCTTTATTAGAACGTCAAAACACGATTTTCAATATCGATGCAATTTAACCAACATTGGAACTTCCAATACAACGCATAAAGCACAATTTCGCAAAGTTAACATCCTGTAACTTAAAATAAAATGACAGATAAGAAACAACAAGTTACAAAATCATCTAGTTATCAACTTGAAAATGAAATGCGAAGTCAAATAAAGTGGATACTCGGACGTCACGCCGGATCAGACCGACAACATAGTTACTTTAGGGTTACTAGCCTATGGGTAACCTCCCTATGTGCGCACTAGACTATATAGAGGGACTATCCCCCGTACTAGAACCACGTCCTAGCCATAGTCAAACAATGACATCCCCAAGTTTCCAAAATCAACAAGTTGTGCAACAACGCATATATCAATAGGAATATGCAAGATAATCAACTATCTACTAAGCACAACCAAATTTGGAAACCTATACAATACATGCTCTAAATTCACAACTAATATGATATGATGAATGTCGAATCTTCAGTGTGCGATACGTTACACGCTATGCATGAAAGATGTTAAATATGAAGTGTGCAAATCATTACACAAGGCAACAATATATTCAATAAGGAAAACATATTCTCATGAGTATAAACATAGCAACTATGTTATCCAATGCTCAAAACATAACCAAATGAATATACAACAAGTCCATGTCCAGGATTTTGATATAGAAACGACTTTCAAACACAATTAAATCCATGGCTCAATTTGATATAATTTAATTAAATAAAAATAATTAAATTCCCTAGATTCTAATTCGATTCCAAATAACCTCCAATTAATACATATTAAGGAACATGGCATGGTCATCACCTATATCCATTTTAAAACTCAATTAGGTTATTGGAACAACAAGTAGAACTCTAATTAAATCATGCTAATTTTATTACCAAGGTTCCAAAGCAACTTCAAATGGTCCATAATTAATATAAACTAGTAAACAAGTCATGGCCAATACAAATATCAAGTCGGAATTCAAATAGAGTGAATAGTACACTCGGGGCAAATTAATTAATAATTACTAATTTTCAAAACACCTCCAATTGCTTTCAAATTCAGCTATGTTGGAGAGCATGCTAAGGCCTAATTTAACATGTTAACACATATTGATTTCAAGCTAGTTAGGCCATGTGAATTAATCTTTCACCTAAGATAAATATTAAATAAAATCTTTAATACTTATTCAAATGTTCCAATTTTAATACACGACAATGAACATATCAAGGGGCAATATAAAATCATGCTACATGTTTAAACCAAATCATGAGCAACCGGGAAACTTAGATCCCGTACAAGAAAAATAAATAATAAAATCTCTAGATTTTATATTTAATCATGCAAACAAGTAGTATAAGCATCACAAGCATGCTATATAACAAGAATTTAAACCTAGAACATCTCCTACCTCAATTTGAGATGAAAATCCCAAAGGCCCACCAAAATAAAAGTGCTCCGAATTCGACGATACCGAGAGGTTTTGTCGGAGACAACACCATGAACAAGAATTCGCAAGAAGCCCCATGAAAATTTCAACTTGACTCCAAACCTGAACTCAAAAAATCGTCAGAAATGGATTCTAATAAGGGCAAAAGGTAGAGCACGTCGAGGGAAACAATAAATGCTAAGGCCGAAGGATTTCTTCCAAGGAAACCAAGTGGAGGAGAAGAAAGAGTGAAGGCAGCCCCTTGGGCTCCCATGGCTGCCAGCCAAGAGGAGGAAGAAGGCCTGAAAATCTGATTTTAAAAATTAGGGCAACCAATTTATAGAAATCTCAAAAAGTGCCCCGAAAGGGCCCTACCGGGTTCGAAAAAGTGGATTTCGAGCAAACGCACTCAAACGGCAAAACTCCATGAACAAAAAAGATTCAAAATAAGAAAATATGAACAAACGAAGAAACGGCGTCAAAAACTGAGTCCTGGGCAGAAATTTATGCCCCGAAAAAGTTCGGCGGCAACTAGGTCCAAAAACTCTGAAACTGGAGAAAAACGACCAGAACGGAATTCTATGAATTTACAAGTCAACAAAAAGTGAAAATGAATCCCGTACGAGTATCCAGGCTCCAGACAAGACATTTTGCAATAACTTTTGTTAATTGCACAATGGCCCCTACAAAAAGGGTTAACTGCAAAATTGTCCCGGAATGGAAATATCTTCCAAAAGGTATTTTCTTAGATGCCCCTGAAATAAAATATCTTCAAAAGATATTTACGAAAAACACCCCAAGAAATGAAAAAGATTCTAAAGAATTGTACATCCATGCCTCTGTGGACACCGAGAGCAACCAGAGCACTTTCTTGCAAAAGTGAAGATACGTATTTCGAGGAAACCACTCAAGATGAAGACACGTGAAGTCAAAAACTAACTCCGAGCACGAAAAGTGAGGTTGTGCCAAAAACTGACAAACGGAGATAAGACGAAATAAGGAAAATGATAGAATAGGGAAAAGACGAAATGGTGCATAGTGTCCGAAAAATGAAAAATGTGTAAATGACTCGGTCCTCAAAGGAAGTTGTCAATCCACAGAAAAGAGTCTCAGGAACCAATTCCGAGCCCTCGAGATGACACTTAGCGACACGAAATAGAGCATAGAGCTCAGAAAAGAAAATTAAACGAAAAAAATTCATTCGTAAAATTTTAGGAAAAAGGAAAGGAAGGCAAATGACCGGTTCATTACATGAATCAAGTATTAAAAATAGTATTCGACTTCACTGAATAAATCTGTTTTGAATCGCTTAAGTTTTTAACTGAGATTCTGTAGTCGTTGCTTCAAAAGGTTGTGTTCAATACATGTTATAGTGGGATGTCAGTGGTTTAAGATGTATCTAGGACTGATTTTGAACCTAGAACAAGGATTTAAAAACACCACAGAGGCTTTGTTAATCATCAGAGTTGGAGAAGAAGACGCAGAAACGGACAACGGCATCTAAGGGAAGAAGAGCAGGCTCTTCCTACTCTTAGAGCCGGCGGGGAGCCGGCTCTTGTAACCTGAGAGCTGGCTCTTAGAGACTTAAAGCCGACTCTCACCTTAATAGAGCAGGCTCTCAAATTTTGGAGCTTACTCTTGCACAGAAATTTCATACTGTGTGATTTTTGTGCGTGGTTTGGACTGTACAGAGTATTGGGACTTCGTTTAAACTGTTTTAAATATTGTATGGAACTGTTTTAGACCTAAACTTAGTATAGAGGAACATAATCTAAACTGGGATTAATTGAAGGAGCAATATAAAGTTTAAAGAAAACTTAGTCAATTGCACACTGTTGTATCCACTGGAACTTAGCAAGTTTTATGGATGATTTAATTATGTAAAATCATGTTTCCACAGGGTTATAAGTATAGTGAATTAATTAAAATTACCTATGCTTAGTTTGGGTTTAATTGATACTTAAATTTTTATTAACTGTATCAATTCATAGACTATGTTGGAGGATGTGAATGCTTGAATTTAATATAGCAGTTTACATTATTGGAATTAGTTTTTAGGCTCTATATTGAATGCCTGTTATTTATGTATATGCATTAAATTTATCTTGTGCATATTCTGGAGTATAGTTGATGACTATTTAATACCATATGGTCAACTGCGTTAACCGGAGGATTGTATGTACCGGTATGGGATGGTGACATACTAGGTATGGACTAGTTTAAACACTAAGTTCTACCTAATTTGGATTAAGGTATGGATTAACCATATTGGTTAAGTCCATCACCTACTTGTGTCATATCAATAAAATAATTGAATGACCTACTTTGGATTCAGGATGGATTTGTTACACATATCAAACCATAATACAGATGGTTGATATTTTGTATTAGGAGTACGGATTTTATATATATCTATTATATGGTGTCATGGTATGAGCTTGAGTCTTAGGACTATGGTTAGGGCGCGTATATCGCCTAGGATAGATAACTAGACATAGGTGTTGTCCCCTGGTAGGTCTAGGTACTCATGACCACGTTATGTGCGATTTGCATGGTATCTCTACTCAGGCTGAGACAGACCTACTGGACTAGCGAGCGTCCTATAGTGTGTACTATATATACATATATGGACTACTCTAGATATTGTTGAGTCTTTCTAGGATGTATCTGCGTACGTATCCGATTCCTGTTTGGATCGTAGTAGATCAAGACTTGCATGTGGGCCTGACCCACTCTTTTATTATTTGCAGGTGCTCGTCAGTTCCAGGGTTAGAGCTTGGTAGTGTAGAGCAGATACAGACTTCTATTCGACCGACTACGTAGGACTAATTACTTTTTAGCTTTGGATCTTATTTCAGTTATTTCATTTTACAGTTGGGATTTTTATTAGGGGTCTACTAGATAGATTCCCGAGTTGTGAATTAATTGGAGGTTTTGGAGTTTGGATTTTATATTATTATTTTAAGGATTTTCAGCTAGAGTTCTTTTTAGCCATTTTATTTACTTCTTATTGTCTCATTTTGTATTATGTGTTCATTAAAATATTAATTATTTGATATTTCCCTCGAGTTTGGGCTTGGGCCTAATCAACCCATGTCTCGGATCCGAGGGGCATCACAACTGATGATTTAAATAAGCAAGAGGAGTTTAGAAACGCTCACAATGTTCCTTAAGCAACTTCAAGAATTTTATAAGCCTTTTTGCTTTGTTTTTGCAATTTATTTTTTATGCTTTTAATGCTTTGATTTTCAAGCTTGCTTTGAGGCTCCCTTGTTTGCTTCTCTTTTCTCCAAGTACCTAGTCAAATAAGAGTAACAAAGTTAGAAAACAAAAAAAAAAAAAAAAAAAAAAGTAAGGATCAAAAGAGTACTAATTCCTAATCAATTCCTAATACGGCGTTGCTACTCCCCGGTAACGGCGCCAAAAAACGTGGTGTGTCTCTTGCCTTGTGCTCAAAATGATGTGAAAAGTGTGAGTGTGTGAACTGGCCACCACATTTAAAATTTATAAAAACCACTTAACACTATGCTATATAGTATAAGTAAAAACAGATCGTCCCAAGGGATTTGTAAGGTACTACGGAATCAAAATTGGATTAGTAGGTCGAATGATCAAAGTGGGTGATTCGTTGGTTGAATTAAAATATGATTCAATTTAAAACAATACAATATAAAACAAACTGAAGTAAATGAGGTGTAGAGAATGAGAGAGGGGTATTGGGACATAGAGTTCACCACTGAGCGTTACCTCACTAAACATCTAATATTTGTCAATTTAAGGGGATTCCATGTTGTAAATCAAGTATGTGCCATTAATTGAAATACTAAGCAAGGATAGCAAAATAAGCATACATTGTCTAATAAATCTAGTGAGTAGCACAACTTATCAAATTAAGCCATTAACCATTCAATAAACCCACAATCAATACACACACAAAAATCTAAAAAATTGTACTACTTGCACTCATAAGCATGAATCATCAAACAATAAGAATGGATTGTCTACCTATCTAAGAATTTAAAGCAATTACCCAACAATTATGCTAATGATATGGAAATTAAACTAATTAAACTAAGGAGGTAATACAATCCATTAAGAAATAAGCATAATCCATCAAATAAAATACAAGAGTAATCAATTAAGCACCATGCATTGACCAACACTAGATCCATTATTTTAATACAAATAGACATACACTAAATGTAAAGAATCAAGTATAAACTCATAATCATCCATTCCATCACACATAGACATATAAATAGAATTAAAAGATTAATTGGAAGTATTAAACCATACAAATCATGAAAAAATAAGATTTATATAAACATGAGGTTAATACAATATTTACAACACAAATCCCCACTAATTACAAAGTATTCAAGTTTAAGAGGCAAGCCTAGGGCTATCTCTAGCCCCAAGAGAATGATCTAGCCACTCATGGTTGTTGTCATCCAACCCTCAAGGGCACTCTTTATGGTTTGATTCATCTTCCTCCTCTTGGTGTACTTGATAGAAACCCTAGCAATTGGAAAAATCCTCCCCAAAATATGTGTATTCTTTCTCTCTCTAATCTCTAGCCAATATTCAACTAACCAACCTCCTTACTAAAAATAGCCAAATTCCTTATATACGTAGCTCAAAGGTCACCCCGAATGGTCAAACCTCGTGCACTAGGACCTCCAAATGATTGCACCACGAACACGCCTTCAGTTGGGCTTGAAATCTATTTTGCACGATTTTTGAGGTAGTTTAATTGATCACACTGTTGCTTCGATCAATCGAAGCATGGCGATGCACTTATTTGGATAAGGACAAAGGCTGAGATATTTATAGGGAAAAGGACAAAAGTGGTTATAAGGATAAGATCAAGGGGTTTGATCAATCAAAGAAAAGATTAGATCAATCGAAGAGGAAATTTTCCTGAGGATAAGGACAAAGGTTCGATCCATCAAGGCAGGGCTGGAATGATCACAGTATGATTGATCATAGTATAGTTTGATCGATCGAACATGGACAATTTTTAACTTTTTACTTCCACTTTGCTCCTTCTTTCCACTATACTTTGTATTGCTTCCTCCAATGCTCTGATTTAATTGATTTGGCTTATTTTGGGGATAAGTACTTGAAAAGGAGAAAAACATAAAATTAGACTAAAAAAAAAAATAGAATAAGGTCCTAGTATACTTAAGATTAAGGGTTTAAATGCACACTTTTCAGTGCATATCAAAAAACTTGTTGAGTGCCTCAAGTAGCACTTGGACATGTAAGAACAACATAATATCATCTGCGAATGTGAGATGTAAAATAGATAACTTCTTGCATCTCCAATGGAATTTGAATCCAGGGTTAATACTGATGTGAATTTTGATTGTTAGTGTAAGCACCTCCATAGTAATAGCAAAAAAGTATTGGGGAAATAGGGTCCCCCCATCTAATACCCCTCCTGCCATTAAAGAAACCAAAAAGCCCTCTATTGAGTAAGAGTAAGTAAGAGGGTGTAGAAATACATTGAGACACCCAATGAACAAATACAGCAAGAAATCCAAACAAATGTAGAGCATAAAAAATAAGCTGCAGTAAACTATGTCAAAAGCTTTCATAATATCAATTTTAATAGCACAATTAGGTTGATGGTTTGACCTATGGTAGCCATTTAGAAGTTTATATGCCATTATAATATTTTCAAAAATGTGTTTACCCTTTACAAATGCATTCTACTTAGAACTAATTATGAGAGGAAGACAGGAGCAAGCTTCATTGCAGCAAGTTTAGAAATGGTTATGTAAATTATATTATGACATGAAATTCGTCTAAAGTCATTGATAGTAGAAGGGTTAATGACTTTTGGAACTAATGTAATATAGGAAGAGTTCATTTCTGTAATGACATGGTCATTTTCTTCCTTTTCTTTTTCTCAGATTTTTTTTACGAATATTTTTTTTCGTTGTCTTTTCCTTTTTATGTTCGGTTTTTCATCACTTGATGTCGTCTCGAGTGCTCTGGAATGATTTCCGAGACTCTTTTCCTTGGATTGACAACTTCCTTTGGAGATTGTGTCATTTCCATATTTTTTTATTTTTTCCGAACACTATTCTCATTTTGTATTTTTCTCGTTTATCTTTTTTTTCTTGCACAACCTCACTTTTTATGCTCGGATTTGATTTCGGTTTTGCATGCATTCATGATATTTGATTTCCATGATAGTGGTATTTTTACTTTTCTAGAAAAGCATGTTAATTGCTTACTTCTTTCATAAAGGGGAATTAATGCATACTTTAATGTAATTATCTTTAATTTGTATGGTTTTAGTGTAATTAAATAAAGTAATTAATTTTCATCTTGGGGACCATTTTGCAATTAAATTTGGAAGATATTTTCAAAAAGGACCTTTTTACAATTTTTGAAAAGTGTGAAAAGTGTCACACTCTCATTGTTCCACTTGTTGACATTTGTGTGAAAATACATTGATGGATTGGATGATGACATTTGGAGGGTAAGGATTCATCCACTTGTTAGCCTATGATTGGTGCACTTGGTGGCTTGGATGGTTGATAAGTGTAGGTGTGGGATTAAGCCTAGGAATGAGCCATGGATTGGTGACAAATGTAGGGCCACAATTTAGTCTTGCAAATATCTTTGGGCCACTTTGGGATTATGGTTTTAAAGGAAGGTTTTTGTGCAATTGACCATAGATGTGTGCGTTGACCATGGTGTAAGATCACATAGTGAGTGGAGGATTTCTATTTCCTCCACTTACACTTCATTCATTGTTTTCATTATCTTCCTCACCAGAAACCCTAGCCTCCATGGATGAAGCTTAAAGCCTTAAGCTTTGACTTTGATTTTTGAGAGCCTTCCATTGATTTCAAAGCTTAACCTTGTGAATATTTTTTGTTCCCCTCATCCTTCTCTTCATAACCCTAGAAGGGTTTGCCATTTTGAGCTTGCTTGCCTTGGATTCAAGAGAAACGATCCTCTTGTGAGGTAGGGGATGTTTTAGGGTTATATTTTTGTTTCTTGCATGCTATTGATGCTTATATAAGTTATATGCATGTCTTTTGCTAATTTGAGAAATTATGATTTATCATAACTTGCATGTAACTCATTTTAAACTTGTTAAATGGCATGGCCATGAGTTGATCTTTGATATATATTGACTTGGAATGATTTGAATAGGTTTTCAAATCTAGAGATTTAATGAATTTAATTTTATTTAAATTTTAGTAAATTGTGTATTGCTTGTATCCCATTTTGGACTTGATATATGGTATGACTATGACTTAGTGCTTGTTATATATTTATTTGGGATCATTTGAGTAACTTTTGAAAATTAGAGATTTAATTAATTTAGGATTAACTAAATTCTACATGATGGTATCTTGCCCACTTTGCACTTTTGATTAGATATATGTAATGACCATGATATGTCTTTTAACATATATTATTTTAAGGCCATTTGGAAATGAATTGAAATCTAGGGAGTTTAATTATTTTCATTTAATTAAACTACATCTTATTGTTCCATAGATTCAAGCATGTTCTAGAAGTTGCTTCTATATTAGGATCATGGACTTGGACTTGCTATATGTTCACTTGGTTATATTTTGAGCATTGGATAACATAGTTGTTATATTAATATTCATGAGAATGTGTTTTCCTTAATGAATATGTTGTTGCCTTAAGTAAGAAATTGCACTATTTGTATTAGACATTTTTCATGCCATAGTAGTTGTAGACCTTGTGCATGTATTGCATATGTTTCCAAATTTGGTTGTGCTTGGTAGATAGTTGATATCTTGTATATACATGTTGATATATACGTTGTTGCACAACTTGTTGATTTTGGAAACTTGGGGATGTCGTTGTTTGGCTACGGCTAGGACTTGGTTCTAGTATGAGGGATTATCCCTCTATATAGTCTAGTGCGCACATAGGAAGGTTACCCATGGGCTAGTAACCCTAAAGTAACTATGGTGCCGGCCTGATCCGGCGTGACGTCCAAGTATTCACTTTGGTTTATTTTGCATTTCGTTTCAAGTTGATAACTATATGATGTTATAACTTACTGTTTCTAATTTGATTCTCCATATTTTGTTGCAAGATGTTAACTTTGTGAAATCATGCTTTATGCGTTCTATCGGAAGTTCCAATGTTGGTTAAATTGTATTGATATCATAATTTGTGTTTTGGTGTTCAAATGTGGCTTAGGAATGATCCTATAAATTCATTTGGAACATAGACATTAGGTGGCATGACCCATTTTGGTAGTTCTTGTGTTTTAGATTTCAAGTCGATAACCTTGAGAGTTTATATGTTGTTGCTTTGTGTAAGCATGCTCCTATGTTGTTGCTTTGTGTAAGCATGACCCTATGTTGTTAAAATTGCATGAATGAGGTGATTGATGCTAGAAATGATCTTAGGTAGCTAGGATGCTCCCTGAGTCTCACATTTGACATAGACATTAGGTGGAATGAACCACAATAATTAAATCATGCAAACTTGTAAAACGTAGGTCGATGCATGCTCATTTCCTACGAGTAGCTTTATGTTACTCACCTCTATAATACTGGGGCATATTTTAGGTACAAGACTTAAAGTTGAGACTTTCATTATGCTTGGATGACTTGTGGACTTGGAGACTTCCATTTTTGTGAAGGTTGGCTCGGAATGCCAATTGTAGCCTTATTTGTCTAAACTTGCACTCGTTGATTCGTATATGTAAAGTGTACATAAGTACACTCTTTCCAATGTATATAACATGCATGAGATGAGGCCGGAGGCTAATGACATGTATTTTGTTTTCTATGCACCTTTGATTTCAAGGTTTTCTATGGAAATATTGAAAATTCATGAGTTAATTGTTCATATCTTTTGCATCAGGTGTGGGAAATTCATTCTGTTTCTTTCGTAGGGTCTCACTAATCATGTATGAAGTGTGGCCAAGGGCCAAACGGTATTTTGAAACCATTTTATAATTTTGAATTCCGAGTTTTCGTTCCAAGTCCCATTTTTGCCTTTTTACCCGTTAGGGGGTCGGATTTTGCATCGGCTATATTTTTAAGCCATGGACCATTGTAGTGCATCTAAATTGGTATGTTACGTTTATGGGCATAGTCGTTTCCGGGCAAAGCTACTTCTTTTGTGAAATGAGCCTCCTACGGACTCATTTTACACTTTTGTTGCATAATCTGACTTAAGGGTATTTTGGGAATTTTCTTTGGGAAATAAATTCCATTCTTCATATGGTCACTTAGAAAATGTGATTTTAGGGGGGGTTTCTTCTTCGTGTTTTTCCAAAAAATGCCATCTTGGTATCGGAAATTGATCGCAAAGTTCAGCTTATGTTTTTCCATTTAGCAACTTTTTGTACCCCCTAGACCAGTTTTATTGGTAGGGAATTTTGGGCATTTCACAATACGTATTTTTTTACTTTTCTCACGAGTCACGTAGAAAACTCAATTTGGAGGGGGATTTTTCTTTGTATTTTTCCAGAAAATGTCATTTAGGGCCTCAAAATCTCATTTTTTCCCGAAAAACCCCTGCTGCCAAGTTTTCCTTGCTGAGTATTCTGCCCCCTTTACATCTAAACGTTTACGAGAAGTTTGGTAACTGGTTACATGTGCATAGGCAGTGTTTTGGTCGAGTTTTTTGGTCTCCTAACCGGTTAGGAAGGCTTGGTAACCGGTTAGATGATCTAGGATTTGCACTTTTTGACCGTTTTGCCCCTTCTTCTTCCGTTAGCCATATCTTCTTCATTCGGACTCCGAATCAAGTGATTCTTGAGTTTAAATTCATTAATTTTTCATTGTCTTTCCAATGGTGTGCTCGGTGGCACCCACTTTTAAGATGGAAATGACATTTTTGCCCCTAGGTCCATTCTTGTCCGTTTTTGAAATGTTGCTTCTGCATTTGTTTCCTTTGGGTTCTGTGACCTCATTGAGTGTCACATTGGTGTCTTAAGGATGTATTGTGTCTCTTGAGACCATTGTTTTATTTTTTTTTATTTTTTGTTTTATTTTTTATTTTTTTCTTCCGCATCTCGGATCCGGTTCGGGTCATCACAAGACACACTGGGTTGAAAAATCCAGGGTCGTCACAGGTGGTATCAAAGCTCCCAGGTTTGAATGCCTTGGGACAACGGGTTTTGGGTGCATGTCACATTTCTATTGCTTTGTTTTACATGCTTATATGCTTCACGATGATATGTTTTGGATTGATAACGTGCTTATATGCTTATGTGCAGCATATGGTATGGTATCTATTTAGCTTGATTTGATTCTAATGTAAAGAGCATGATGTATGATGTATGCTAGATTAGATTTGTATGTGCATGAGTGTGTTGCATATTTGGCATGACACGGGATTGGTCATTGAGGCACGGATTGAAGTTGATGGTGATTGTATGTGCTGGGATTGTTGGTTTTAGACCATGGTGAGGTTATGGACCTTTTAGGCTCCTTGGTTGTTTTGGAAGGTTCCCCTGAGATTGTAATTTTTGTGGGCGGGTGTATGGCACTGTCATGCTACCGTATTGGCTAGCTACGAGCGCAGTTCGAATGGAATCAGCTTGGTCTTTTGTTTTGATAGGTGTAGTCCTTTTGGTCGATGATGATGATGGTTGTTTTGGGGATCAATCATAGGGATTGGTTTGATTGTTGTTGGCATGGCAATTGTTGCCACTTTCTTTGAGTTCTCTTTGCGTGATGATGCTTTTGGGATCAAGTCGATTGATCGATGTTTTGGGTTGGTGAGAGCATTGCATTGTTCATGTCACTCAAAGTGTCACCTTTAGATTGGAGATGGATTGTTAGAGTCTTGCCACTATGGTAAGGGCTCATGTTTATTTTGGGACAGATTGTTATCACATTGGTTTTTGGAGTCAGTTTATGGCTAGGACTGGTCTTTCTTTTTACCTAGACACTCTAGGACACGATGTCCATAGGGTTCATTGTTACATCATTTTGTCTTATGCAGTTTAATTTACTACCTTGTTAGTAGTTTTATTTATGATGTTGTGATGCATGAGTAGGTGGAGCTGTATCCACATTTGCCTTCTTGTTGTGTGGCATTAGCATGTCTTCTTTATATGCTTAGAGATGCCATGTTGTTACTATACTTTTGTATCATGCTTTTGTGCTTACGTGGAGACGTGTTGCATGTACCCTTGGTTTTTATCTATGTGAGTAGATTTTCTTCTTGGTAGTTGCATTTCCTTGTCATATGCATAACTTCCAGGTTTGGTTTTTCCATTCGTTTCCCTCGGTCGCACGTAGTATGTATGCGGGTTTCCACAAGGGTTTTGTGTTGGTTTGTGTTAGGGACTTCACAAGGAGTGAGTCTCTTCTCTTCGTTGCATTGTGTATAGTTTTGGGGTTGGTTGGTCCGTGAGGATCACTATCGTTGTCTTGAGTCCTTGGTGAGGATTTGATGGATTTTGGTCGACTTACTTCCATATAGGGGGTGAAGTCTTTGACCTTGTTGTCTTTCATTTCAGAGATGGAGTCATAGTGTTGTCCTTTTTAGGACTGGTGGTTCCTTTTCTTTCGTGTTTTCCCTTGGGGAGTTTCTGCCGTAGTTGTTGACGAGTTGCAGTGCTCAGAGTGAGTTGAATAGTGTGAGATAATTTTATAGGGACTTGTGTCCAAATCACTAAGGATTTGTTTGATTATGAGGTGAGCTCGATGCTCTTTTGAGAATGTCTTTTGGAGACTTGTTTCCGTTTTGGAGACCTGGATGTGGTTAACTTTAGGAAAAGTTTTGGAGCATTGCTGTTGGATATGGCTTGTTGTGGAGTTTCTCATCCTAGTTATAACTAGGCATAGTTTTGAGGAATCGTAGTTCCAGTGGTTGTTTATGGATCGATAGAAATTGAGGAATTTTGATTTAGCTTGGTGTTGCCAAGCATGGTTTTAAGAGATTCATTTTGTAACCTTAGTTGTTGGCATTTTGATGTGTGTGCCGTTTGATAAACTTGTACGTTGAGGATTTAGTTATCCATGATAAAGATGTGGATCTGATGTTTGATCTTGGTGATTGGTTTTGTAGTTGATCTGTTTCAGGGAGAAATGTAGGACTTTCGAGGAAATGTCTTATGGAGAGGTTCATTTTACTTTTTGGAGGTTCCGATTTGCTATTTAGGCTTTGGATTCTTTATTAATGTTGTTAGTTGAAGTATTTTGAGACATTAGTGGTGCTGGTTTTGTAGTATTGAGGATTTAAGGCCTTAAGCATAGCGGTACCTATAACATTGTTGTCAGAGTTTTGGGATTGGCCAGGATGGTCTGGCCAGACATCTTTGGACCATATCTCAACTCTCACAAAATGTTGGTCTCCGTAGTGCTTTTGGTAATGATCATTTTTGACATTAATGTCATTGGTATCGAGAGGTTTCATGGGTAGACCTAGTGGGGGGCAGGTTATGAATTAGTGCCTTATATTGTCATGCTACCATACAAAGTAGTGTGTTGTGGGCGAGTACTAGTTGCTGTTGATGCTACCTTACTGATGAGTAAGTGTGGGTGGGCACTAGGCACTGTTATTGCTACTACACATTTGAGTATGTAGTGGGCGAGTTCTGGTCGCTATTCGTACTGCCACGTTGTCTTTGTTCTATACCTTGATTTAATATGTGATTATCTTGGAGTTCTTTTGGTGGTTGTTTTCGAATCCGTATGATGGTTCGTCAGGAGGGATGCTTATCGTTGTTGTTTTCTGTTCCTTTGTCTAACCTTGAGTTCTGTGTGTAAGTTTGACTTGTCGTGTGGCCGTGTCGTCACTTTTCTTTTGAGGGGTTGTCCTGTCGTGAGCACATGGGTGCGAATGACATGGGGTTGTACCTTGTCTTTCAGTTTTGGGATTGCTTTCGTAGCATGTTGTGTGGGATACTAGGAGATGTACTCTGTAGTTATCTTAGTTTCGCCTTTCTGTTTTGTTAGGGCTGGATTTCAGGGACGAAATCCCTTTAAGGTGGGAAGGTTGTAATGACCCAGTCATTTTCTTCCTTTTCTTTTTCTCAGATTTTTTTACGGATATTTTTTTTTCCGTTGTCTTCTCCTTTTTATGTTCGGTTTTTCATCACTTGATGTCGTCTCGAGTGCTCTGAAATGATTTCCGAGACTCTTTTCCTAGGATTGACAACTTCCTTTGGGGATTGCGTCATTTCCTTATTTTTTTATTTTTTCCGAACACTATTCTCATTTTGTCTTTTTCTCGTTTATCTTTTTTTTCTTGCACACCCTCACTTTTGATGCTCGGATTTGATTCCGGTTTTGCATGCATTCATGATATTTGATTTCCATGATAGTGGTATTTTTACTTTTCTATAAAAGCAAGTTAATTGCTTACTTCTTTCATAAAGGGGCATTAATGCATACTTTAGTGTAATTATCTTTAACATGTGGGGTTTTAGTGTAATTAAATAAAGTAATTAATTTTCATCTTGGGGACCACTTTGCAATTAAATTTGGAAGATATTTTCAAAAAGAACCTTTTTGTAATTTTTGAAAAGTGTGAAAAGTGTCACACTCTCATTGGTCCACTTGTTGACATTTGTGTGGAAATACATTGATACATTGGATGATGAAATTTGGAGGGTGAGGATTCATCCACTTGTTGGCCTAGGATTGGTGCACTTGTTGGCTTGGATGGTTGACAAGTGTAGGTGTGGGATTAAGCCTAGGAAGGAGCCATGGATTGATGACAAGTGTAGGGCCACAATTTAGTCTTGCAAATATCTTTGGGCCACTTTGGGATTATGGTTTTAAAGGAGGGTTTGTAATGACCCGGTTATTTTTCTTCCTTTTCTTTTTCTCAGATTTTAACGGATATTTTTTTTCCGTTGTCTTTTCCTTTTTGGGTTCGGTTTTTCATCACTTGATGTCGCCTTGAGTGCTCTGGAATGATTTCCGAGACTCTTTTCCTTAGATTGACAACTTCCTTTGGGGATTGTGTCATTTCCATATTTTATTTTTCCGAACACTATTCATATTTTGTCTTTTTCTCGTTTATCCGTTTTTCGTGCACAACATCACTTTTTGTGCTCGGATTTGATTCCGATTTTGCATGCATTCATGATATTTGATTTCCATGATAGTGGTATTTTTACTTTTCTGGAAAAGTATGTTGATTACTTACTTCTTTCATAAAGGGGCATTAATGCATACTTTAGTGTAATTATTCTTAACTTGTGGGGTTTTAGTATAATTAAATAAAGTAATTATTTTTCATCTTGGGGACTACTTTGCAATTAAAGTTGGAAGATATTTTCAAAAAGGACATTTTTGCAATTTTTGAAAAGTGTGACAAGTGTCACACTCTCATTGGTCCACTTGTTAACATTTGTGTGGAAATATTTTAATGCATTGGATGATGACATTTGGAGGGTGAGGATTCACCCACTTGTTGGCCTCGGATTGTTGCACTTGTTGGCTTGGATGGTTAATAAGTGTAGGTGTGGGATTAAGCCTAGGAAGGAGCCATTGATTGGTGACAAGTGTAAGTTCACAATTTAGTCTTGCAAATATCTTTGGGCCACTTTGGGATTATGGTTTTAAATGAGGGTTTTTGTGCAATTGAACATAATTGTGTGTGTTGACCATGGTGTAAGAGCACATAGTGAGTAGAGGATTTCTATTTCCTCCACTCACACTTAACCACATTATTTCATTCTCTTCCTTACAAGAAAACCCTAGCCTCCATGGATGGAGCTTGAAGCCTTAGGCATTGACCTTGATCTTTGAGGCCCTTCTACTTGCTTTGGACCATAAAGCATGGAATACTTTTTGTTCCCCTCATCCTCCTCTTCAAAGCCCTTGAAGGATCTATCCTAACTCTTAGTTTTGCCTTGGTAACTAGAGATTCAATTCTCTAGTGAGGTATTGATCTATTATTTTGAAGTATTTTTATGTCATTATTGAGTGTTTTACATGCATAGACGAGAAGGACTTGTATTTTGCCCTTAAACTGTTTTAACTTGAAATTAATCTTGTCAAATTAACTATAGAATATGAAAATATACTCAATTAGATTTCATTTAGTTTTGGTTTCATGTAATTTGGATTTAAAATGAATTAGTTATAAATTTTTGAAGTTGCAAGCTAGTTGCTAGAAATTTGAAGCTTTTCCTTTTTTGGTTCAGAAATTAATTTTTATATGGAGCTGTGGTGCTTCAATTGCCTTGAAATTTTTACTGCAACTTCCCCCATGGGTTTTACACTACTCAGAATTTTTTCATGATTTTAGAGCATTTCTAAATTTTTTAAAAATCAGAAACTATCTGCTGTCCATGTTTTTATTGCAGCTGGAAAACATATTTTTAGATGATTTATTTCACTAACCTTTTGACATTGGATCATGGCTTAAATATCCAGTTTTACACTCTCATATGTTTACTTCCAAAATAAATTAGGTTTCCCCAATTTGGATGTCAAATGAATTTTTCATGAATTTTCAAAGTTGGAAGCTACAGGCTGAAAATGTGTTTTCTGGGCAGAATTTGTTTCAAAGTTGTGGGTCAAAACTGTTTCAATTGGGAAAATATTTTATTAAACTAAATTGGTATTATCAAATTACAATGTTTAAGCTTTCATTGGGCTTTGGATTCATTCAATTTGGGTTAGAATTGAATTTTTTATGAATTTTACAAGTTGAAGGTAGCAAGCTGAAAAATCTGTTTTGTGGACCGAAAATTTGGGGCGATTTCATTTCGGTGGTAATTGGGATTTTCATTCCAATTGAGGTAGGGAATGCTTTAGGATTATTTGTGTGTTGTATTGTGTGTTTGCCATGATTATACAACATATATGTATGCCTTGTATCAAATCTAGAAAGTTAGTAATTTTTATTTCCTTGTATAAAATTTAAAATTTAAGATGATGTATAACTTTGATTTGAATTGAAACATGGTAGGAAATTATGCTTCGATATGTTGGTTAACATATATTAAATTTGGATCATTTGATTAAGAATTAGAACTTTTATTTAATATTTATCTTTAGTGAAAGTTTAATTCATATAGTTGTATCAAGCATTAAATCAAGTTGTAATGTAGTATTTAAATAGGCCTTGGCATGTTCTATAACATAGATTAAATTGAGGGCATTTGGAATTGTTTAAAAATCTAGAGGAAATTAATTAATTAGCTTGATTAATTTGCAGAAAATCCTATGCTAAGCCCCAATGATGGTAACAAGAATGGAGATTGAAAAATGGATGGAAGAATATACACAAGAATGAAAAATAAAAAGAAATGAGGGAGGAATAGAGTTTTAAAACTCTACGAATACTAGTGTTTAATGTCTCTAACAAGACGTTGGGTCAACTCACTAATCAAAAGAGTCAAAAATCGGATATGAAACATCCTTATTGATCCTTTTTTTTTCCATTTTTCCATTTGATATCTCACTTACAACAATGAAATCATCCTCCAAAAGAATGGCTTGAAATGAAATGAAAGAGATGATATTGTTCCTTTCATCCACGGTCTTTGAAACAAAATCAATAATGGTTGCCTTTGCATCATTTTTGTGCACTTGAAGTGTATTCAAAGAATAACTTTCTTTGTGAATTGGCAAGGCAATATCTTTCAAAGACTTATTTAGAATATCAAGAAACACCTTCTCTTCATCCTTCTTCTCTTGCTAAAAAATAACCATCTTTTCACCCTCTAAGATAGTCACGGAGTCCATTAGAGAGTGCACTTCATATGTGAAGCTTTCAATGTCAAAATCACATCTTTCATATATTTTCAAAAGGCAGTACTCCTCAAGAGGGTCCTTAGAGATAACAGAAGGAAGGTTTTCTTCAAGTTTTCTCTCCTTTACCTTTATAGTGGTGACGAGCCCTTCCTTTATGTTTGAAAAAAGGCTTTTTAATGCAAGAGGTCGCTTCACAAGGTCAAAATATGAATGTGGTTTAGGAAGCCTTTCTAGTCAAATTTACATTTATAAAACCACTACTACAACTAATGAAGAATAGTGAGTAGGGATCGTCCACGGAGATTATACGTGTTGGAATTTAACTTCGACTCTAGCGTATCAAAAGATTGTAAAGAAAGGTTGGTTGTTTAATTACTCTAGAAAACAATTAAATTAAAATGAAATTAAAGTAAACTAGTGAGAGATAAGGATTTAAGAGATATGAAGAGAGGTCTTAGGGTGTTGAAATCACCACTAAGCTCATGTAATTAACCACTTGCTTTCCATTAATGGGGAGTACACTGTTGCAATCAAGATGTGGTCACAAACATAAACACAATTTGCATGTAAAAGTGTGAACTATCTAATGTAAGGGTGAATTGTCTACCTAACCAACAACTAAACTAAGTGTAGAACAACCCACCAAGGCAAAGGCATAATCTATCTATTAGTTAACAAATGGGTCTAATGAGAGCACACATCAATCTAGAGAATCATGGAATTTGCAATAATAAGCCATGGAATATCAAATCAAGTAAAGATTGTCTACCTACCTACAAGCATGAATTAAATTGTAGAATAACCCATCAAGCATAAAAATAATCCATCAAATTAATTTACAAACCCATTCAATGAAAACCCATGCTTAGCCATCACTAAATCCTTAATAAATCACACATAGATATGCAACCAACATAGAAAATCTAGTGTAGAGATCAATTCCCAAATAGTCACACATAAGACAACATGTAATTAAAATAGAGAATCATAAAGAAGAATTAAATCAACAATCACAAGGCTAACCACTAATCACAATAATATATATATAAATCCTAAAAAATAGAAATGCAAGGGTTTAGATTACACAAGACTTAGGGCTCATCCAAGCCCATCTAGCCAATCATGGAGGAGGTGGATGTGGTCATGAAACCCTCAAGGGTAAGCTCCAAACATGGCTCCATCTTCTTCTTTTTCTTCTTTGAAGCTCTAGAGAGAGAGAGTATGTAGATCTAGAGATGTGCCTTCACTTCCCTCTTTCCTTCTAACCCTAATCTCTAACTTTCTAGAGAGAGAAACTAAAGAAAATATAGGAATTACAATGTAAAAATATGAATCTCCCTAGAAAAATGGTTCAATCTCTTATATATACATGGCTTTGAGAGCCTAAAAATGTGAGAACTCGGCTCTAGGATCTCCTCTTTCAAGCACAGCCCGAGTTGGTTTGAAATGAGCTTCAGATTTGTTTTTTAATAACTTTCGCGAATAGTTCGATCGATCGAACTTTTCTTCGATCGATCAGGGTTTGATCGATCTCACTTTTCTGCGATCGATCTCACTTTTCTGCAATAGATCTCACTTGGCAGTTTTCATCAGCCTCCTTTTTGCTCCAGATTCTCACAAAGGCTTAGTTTAACTCCAAAAATGCCTTAAGAAGCCATTTTTAGCTCGTTTTAACTTTATTGACCTAAAAAGTGAAATAACATGAAATTAGTCTAAAACGGGAAAATAAGATAGATAAATATCCTAAAATACTCAAGCTTAAGGGTTTTCAATGGGCACTTTTCAGTGCTCATCAAGTAGTCAACATCTCCTCACCCTTAAAAGTATTAATGGCTGGAATTAAATCATGATTAAAATAAGGAAAATCCTCATAAGTCATGTTGTGCTTTATTAGATTAGCCAATGATGTACTCATCAATTCCTCAAATTCCTTACTTGCTACTTCTTCCTCTTCACTCTTATTATCCTCATCTATATAAATTGAAGTTTTTGCTATTTTTTCATTTGCCTCTTCCTCCTCTTCTTGATGAGAAAGAGTACTTGCAATTTGTTCAACTTGAGCTTCTAACTTGGCTAAAGTTTGAGAATGAGAATTAATAAGTTGAGTCTGTGAAATATGCACATCAAGTAAAGCTAACACTTTTTCTTGAAATTCAGGTGAATACCTAGAAAGTGGTGGATTTTGTTCTTTATAAAATGGTGGGGGAGGGTAATAGTCATAAGGAGGATCAAAAGAGTGATCAAGTCCATAATAAGATGATGCATGTTGAACATTGGACTCAATCTCATAAGGATTAAAATAATGGAGAAACATAAGGTGAAGGGAAGTAATTTTCCCCCAAACTTGGATTAAACAATGGCTCCATCCACATTCAAAATCCAAATGCAATAAAATATTGGCCTCCACATGGCCGATGCTTGGACAAAAATTTAAGCAATATAATGAGCCTCAAAAAGGGCTATCACAAGCATCCAAAGAAGTGAAACAATTAAACTACGAGATTTTCAAGAAATGCTCACAAAGGTCCTTAAGCAACTTCAAATTCCAATGTTAGCTTTAAGCTCCAATGATTGCTTTAACATCTAAAATTTGCCTTCTTTGTAGTCAAGTACCTAATTGAACAAATAATATTAAAAACTAAGAAAAGAATATACAATGAAAAATAAAAAAAAATTAGAAGCAATCAAATAAACATTATTATCTAGTCTAATTCCACTAAAACCGTTAATCCCCGGCAATGACGACAAAATTTGATAAGCCCCTTTCTGTAGGTTTAGAAAATGAACTTTGTAATGCGAGAGGTCGCTTCGCAAGGTCAAAATATGAATGTGGTTTAGGAAGCCTTTCAAGTCAAATTTACATTTATAAAAATCACTACTACAACTAATAAAGCCTAACGAGTAGGGATCGTCCACAGGGATTAAACACATAGTTGGAATTTAATTTCAACTCTAGTGGATCACAAGATTGCAAGGAGAGATTGGGTTGGTTGATTAAACCAAGGTACAATAAAATTAAAATGCAAGTAAAGCAAACTAATGAGAGATAGGGATTTAAGAGATATGAAGAGAGGTCTTAGGGTGTTGGAATCACCACTAAGTTTATGTAATTAACCACTTGCTTTCCGTTGATGGGGAATAAATTGTTGCAATCTAAATGTGGCCACAAACATAAACACAATTTGCATGTAAAAGTATGAACTATCTAATATAAGTGTGAATTGTCTACCTAATCAACAAGTAAACTAGGTGTAGAACAACCCACCAAGACAAAGGCATAATCCATCAATTAGTCAACAAATGTATCTAATGAGAGCACAAATCAATGTAGAGAATCATGGGATTTGCAATAATAAGTGTGGAGTATCAAACCAAGCAAAGATTGTCTACCTAACTACAAACATGAATTAAATTGTAGAATAACCCATCAAGTGTAAGCATAATTCATCAAATTAATTTACAAATCCATTCAATAAAAACCATGCTTAGCCATCACTAAATCCTTAATTAATCACACATAGACATACAACCAACATAGAGAATCTAGTGTAGAGATCAATTCCCAAATAATCACACATAAGACAACATGGAATTAAAATAAAGAATCACTAGGAAGAATTAAATCAACAATCACAAGGCTAACCACTAATCACAAAAACATATATATATATCCCCGAAAATAGAAATACAAGGGTTTAGATTACACAAGACTTAAGGCTCATCCAAGCCCTAAGTGAAGATCTAGCCCATGGTGGTAGAGGTGGTCAAGGTGTTAACAAGGTTCTCTTACAAGCATGGCATCATCATCTTCTTCTTCTTCTTTGAAGCTCAAGAGATAGAGAGTATATGGATCTAAAGATGTGTTCTTGAGATGTCCCTCCACTTCCTTCTTTTCTTCTAGCCCTAATCTCTAACTTTCTAGAGAAAGAAACTAATGAAAATATAGAAATTATAATGTAAAAAATGAATCTCTCTACAAAAATGGTTCAATCCCTCTTATATACAAGTTTTTTAAAGCCCAAAAAATGTGAGAACTCGGCCCTAGGATCTCCCCTTTCAAGCACAGCCCGAGTTCGGTCCAAATGAGCTTTAGATCTGTTTTTTTATAGCTTTTGCAAATAGTTCGATCAATCCAACCAACAGTCTGATCGTTTAGAGGTATGGTTCAATCATTCAAAGGTATGGTTCGATCATTCAGAGTTGGTTCGTTCATTCAGACGGTCGTTCCAACTAGGCAGTTTTCAGCATCAGCCTCCTTTTGCTCCAGCTTTTCACCAAGACTTAGTTTGACTCCAAAAAGGCCTTAATGGATCGAAATTAGTCCGTTTGAACCTTATTGACTTGAAATCAACAAAAACACAAATTAGTACTAAAACGAAAAAATAAAGATAGATGAATGGACTAAAATACTCTAACTATGGTGCTAAAATACGTCACATTTGAGCACTCATCAACGATGATTACCTTAAAATGCAATGCAATGCAAATTTTGTTACTTTATATTGTAAAAAATAAAAAATAATTATGTAAAAAGATCATAAAATTTTTCACCAAATAGGAAAAGAAAATTAAAACAAAACCCAAAAACATATAAGTTAGCAGTTACAGAGAGAGGGGGGCAAGCTTAAGAGTTGAGATATAGCAGGCCAGCGGCTGAAGCTTGCAAACGGTGAGCCCGATCTGCAACAGTTGGCGATAAAAATGAAAAGATATGGGTTTTAATTTTTTGAACACTTTTAAAATGATATGCTGATATGGGTTTTAAACTTTTAATTCTTGCAGACAGATAGATAAACTAAAATATATGGGTTTTGAACTTCTGATTATTGTAGATTTTGTAGCTTGTAGTTAGAGAGAGAGAGAGAGAGAGGGCAAGTTCAGAGTTGAGAACGAGAATAGAGATGGAGGCGATTGGGGCGGCTGAAATCATTTTACAACTTGAAAACGGCACTGAAGGAGAGAGCTGTGTAAGAAAGGGGGCTCGATTAGGGCAAAACAAAATGGGAAACTGAAATTGCAAAATGACTATGGGAAAGTGAAATACAAATTGCAAAGTAGGACAAAGCTCTTACTAGTGATG
Organism: Cornus florida; assembly: GCF_030987335.1. Taxonomy (NCBI): domain Eukaryota; kingdom Viridiplantae; phylum Streptophyta; class Magnoliopsida; order Cornales; family Cornaceae; genus Cornus; species Cornus florida. The sequence continues at coordinate 74,581,563 of NW_026775573.1, read as the reverse complement.
GAGAGCGCGAGAGATGTTGCAGGTGAGAAATCGGCGAATATGGGTTTTGATATAGGTAATAGGTATTAAACTTTTGATTCTAACAGACCGATAGATAAACTGAAGTATATGGGTTTTGAACTTCTGATTCTTGCAGATTTTGTAATTTGCAGTTACAGAAACAGAGAAAGGGAAACTTCAGAGTTGGGAATGAGAATAAAGATGAAGGCGATTGGGGAGGCTGAAGCGAAACCTAGAGTTTTTAATATCGAATGAGATTGGTAAAGTTAGAAACAAATGGTAAATTAAGCAAATAGTAAAGTGATGAAATAATATTAGAGCACCAAATTTTCCCGCATAAAATAATTTCAATAAATTTTGCACCTGCGTTTTTTTAGTGAACACTAGTTAAAGTACATATATGCCAGTGTTGAACGCTGGTTAAAGTACATCATTACCATCATTCTTTTAGTGAACGCTGGTTAAAGTACATCATTACTAGTGCTCCTATATGAACGCTGGTAATTATTAGGCAACACTAGTGGTTATTAAAAAAATGCTGGTGAAAGGCATAACTATTGTACTGACGATACGAAAGTTCAGTTAATTTAATTGGAAATGATGTTTAAACAACTTATAATGGGGGTAAATATGTTAACTTGCTTGATATTTATGATTGATTAATTTATTCACAATAATTACAGTCAAACACCCACAATCACAAAGTAAAATAATAAAGTAAAACAAGTAAAGGAAAGTAAAGTTTGAGAGATGTGTAATACCCCTAGTTTTCAAAAGGATAAAGTGGGAATTTAATTTTGATTTTTATTGCTTTTTTATTTGATTATATGACTTACGTGCGTTATGGTCTTATTTTTAATTGATTAATTTTGTTTATTTAAATAAATTGTTTAATTGTATTGGTGTATTTCTTTAAATTAATTATTTAATTGTAATTGTTTTGTTGGTTGTATTTTTAATTGGTTAATTGTGAGTTAATTTAATTATTTGATTATTGATGATTTAAATGACGTGTGTTATATATGTCTGTATGAGATAGGTTAGGATTTTATTTTATAAAATTATGGTCGCCGACTTAAGATTAGGTTGGAATTAGGATTAGGGTTTTTATATAAGCCTATATATATATACGTCGTGTGTCTACAAGGGTTTTAGAACCTGTTTTCTCGTAACTGGAGGAAGAGAGAAACTGAGAGGTTGAGGGGAAAAACACAAAAGGGAAACTGAGAATCAATTAGGCTTTTCAGCTAGGGACTGAAGATGTATCACGGAGGAAGGAAGAGGTTGATTGTGAGATTGAACTGGAGCAGTAGGAGGGTTGCCGATAGTCGTCAGGTCGTCAGAGAATTTAGTAAAGGCTTTGAAAGGTTTCAAATCGAAACCTAAAGGCAAGTTTCATTCTGTCTTTTTCCTATAAACTTGTGTTCTGTGCATTTTATATGGACTCCAGGAGTTTAATTAATGCTAAAACAAACCTTTTATGCATTTTTAAACTATAATTGGATTCGTTGAAATAAACTGGGTTGATAATTCTTTAAGTTTTCAAACTGAATTTTTTTCTATTCTTGCTTGTAAGCTTCGTGTAATTAATGTTGTTAATGCATAAAGTTGACTTATAAATAATCTAGAACATTAATTGAACACTGGAATGAGTAATAAAAGAATTATAGAGTCTCTGGTAATTGCCGGAGGCGAGGAAGATGAAGCATAGACGTAGAACGGCTTCAAGGAGTGAGAGAGCAGGCTCCCAAAAGGAGGGAGCCAACTCCTTCATTGATGGAGCTGGCTCCAAGGAGTGTGGAGCAGGCTCCTAGCTTGTGAGAGCTGGCTCCCAATGTTAGGGAGCAGGCTCCTAGCTTGTGAGAGCTGGCTCCCAATGTTAGGGAGCCGGCTCCCATGCCAAAAGAGCAGGCTTTTAATTTGAGAGAGCCTGCTCTTACCCAGAAGTTAGTATTTTTTTTTATTTTTAGGCTGCGTTTGGACTGTACAGGGTGTTTTCACTCCGTTTAAATTGTATTAAATGGTGTAAATAATTGTTATGGACCTGTAAAAGTAAAAGGAAGCATTAATTTATAAATGGACTAAGGAATGGAGCAAGAGGAATTTAGGGAAAAACCTATAGGCTGCACACTGTTGTGGTTGATTAAATTTCTTACTGGAACTTGGAGCTTCTGTAATTAAACTTGGGGGTTTCTAAAAGATGTTTTGGAACCCATTTAAGACCCAAGGATGTTGTCTTAGGTTGGGATAAGAGACATCATGAAATATAAACATTTAATTAGCATGTGGTCAATGAAGGAGGAAGGTATAATTGGCTAATTTGTTTTAGCAACTTAAATGGACTGGTAGGAAATTATATATGGGATGTTATATCCATGTTATATATAAATTAATGAAAGCTAGAAAGGTTAGTTTAGGATATGGTTATAGACACCATGAGCTTTAATTACTAAGTTACATGCTGTCAGGAGTTGAGGAAGTTTTCCTCGCTGGTTGTGTTTTAACCAATTTAAATGGATTAGTATAAAACACTGTTGGGGTTTTATATAATGCGAAATTTAGACTTCTGAGTGTCATTATACCATGCACATGTTTTATAATTGGGGATTAAATGGACGTCATGGATTTAATTATTAGTTTTACATGCCGTCAAGGATTGAGGAGAATTTAATTACTAATCTTTGTTTTAGTAATTTAAATAAACTAGTATAAAAGTATGGTTTGGGAATTCTAGTATAATGTGCTCAGTTCATAATTCTGATAATCGTTATACAATGCTTTGGATGTTAATTGATGAACTATTTAAATTTTTTGTTTTGTCAATTATGTGGATATGGATAGTTTGAATTGTTTAATATTACTTTAGCAATTTAAATGGATGTTTTATAATTATAATCATATACTGGATGCATGATAGGATCTTATCTATATCTGATTTTTATCATGTTGGTTTTTGGATGTGCTTGATGTTCATTTGAGTGTGCATCATTTATAGATCATATGCATTATATGCACCGGTATGGGACGGTGGCATATCAGGAACGGATTATATCAAAACACTAAATCCTACCTATTCATACATACGGAATGGATTAACTAAAATAGTTAAATCCTACATAGATGTATGTCCTATCAACTAAAACAGTTGAACGACATAACGGATGGTTATTTTATTTTTCTGTATTAGAAAGGATATTATATATATATTTATGGTACCGTGATACGAGCTTGAGTCTCCTGATCATGGTTAGGGTGCGTTTATCGCCTGGATCGATAATTGGACCTAATGACGTTCCCTGGTAGCTCTAGGTGTGCATGACTACGCTACCGCATTTTGCGTGTTACCTTCTACTCAGGTGTGATGACTATAGGTTAGTGAGTATCCTATAGTGTGTATTTATATCTTTTTAGACTATTTTAGATATTGCTGAGCTATTTAGGATGTATCTGCATATCGGGTTTATGTACAGATTGTAGTATGATGGAACTTGCATGTGGGCTTGACCCACTCTTATTTTTCAGGTGTTTGTCAGTACCAGGCTTAGAGCTTGATCGGGTTGATGCAAATACAGACACTCACTCCTCTAACTATATAGGATGTTCTTTCTTATTTTAGTTTTGGATTTTGATTCTGTAAATTTATTTATCGTTTGGGATTAGGGGTCCACTAGATGGATTCCCGAGTTGTACGGATTTAAAGGTAATTAGTTTATTAAACTTTTATATTTAGAGAATTTTGTATTTAGAATTCTTTCCAGTTTATTACTTTATTCTTATTTCATTTTGTATTCCTACTTGTTTACATATTGATTATCTGCTATCCTTCGGATCTGTGCTTGGACTTGATCACCCGTGACTCTAGAATCGAGGGGTATCACAGTTGGTATCAGAGCACTCCAGGTTCTAGTGTCCTTAGGAGTGTCTTTCGTTAGGATGACTTCCGCGTTGCGTCTCTTAAAACTTAGAGCCATTTTAGGATTCGTTGTACTCTTTTATGGTTCGTGAAGAGGAGCAGTAATGTCACTTATATTCCATAGTTATGGGATGATTGACACTAGGAGGAGGATGGGGTCCAAGACAAAAGTGATACAGACCTAAAGGAGTAAAGGAGTACGTTATCGAGTTCTCTATCAGAAGCAGGACTTGGGATCGAAGGTTTAGTTCCAGTTGGCGCTACTTTTAGAAGTATGAGCTAAGGAAGGATTTAGGAGTATGTTATAGGTCACCCCATAACGGGACCAACACGACTTCAGTTGTTCTCGTAAAGGAGAAAAATGAGGAATAGGAGTCTGAAAAGGATTCTAGTGGAGGAGATTTTAACATACCCAAGAAAGAGGGTATTGAATCTTGAAAATCAAGGATTATGTGAGGGTGATTTTGTTCGCTAATAGTATGGTGAATGATACTAGTAGAGCTGGTGGGGATCGACCTACATAAAGTTAAATTTTCGTGTTACCTTAAAAGAGGTAGATAATGAGGACTCTTCAAGAGTTTAGGAACGAATGGTGTTCTTATCGGAACGCAACAATGATTCTATATCACATTCCGGGGAGTATGGGGATTAGGTTGTGACGTTCTAAGTTGTTGTATAAAGCTACATTAGACGGTTCACATTCCGCGTATAAGGAGGATGAGGGTTAAACCCTGGGAATTTTGTTAAGGCAAATGGATTTTGTTTTGAGCTATGGTTTAAGTTTATGTTTCGAGGTTGGATGATTTCCTTTGAAACTGTAAAAGGAGATTATGAACCAATCAGGTAAAATTGATTTCTAAAAGAGATTTTCTTTGCAAGGAGGAACGATGTTTTATGTAGATCTTTTTTTTGTGCTTTATTGTGTGTGCATTATGTGTTTTACTTTTCGTCAATTATTCAGAATTAGGAATGTAGTTTAGTTGGGGAAACAAGTGTGTGATCAGTCGACTACCTTTTTGGAGGAATAGCATTAATTATGCTAGGATTTTGGGCATGTGGTCATAGGATTTGGTAAGTATACCTATCTCTAGCCAATCTATTGAACCTAGACATGCAGAATTCTGGTATGTTTTCAGGTTGGGATAATTAAACCCACAGTACGAGTCAAATAATCAAGATTCATTTGATATACTTTAACGCCACGATGGTTTATTGGAGGAACTGACTTGGCAGAATATCTTCTCGAAATTTTTCAATAGGTGTTTCCAAGTCAGCAGAAGGATTTGGTACTAGTTTAAGTACTTATTGGAACGACACCGATTGAGGATAGTAGACGAATTAACTATTCATCAGTCTATCCTTAATCAAGAATTTGATTCATGAGGGCGTGTCATTAGGAAGAGTTGCCGGAGTTGCATATTGAGGAGAAAGCAAGTCTCTTCATTTGCACAAATAATAGGAATTTTTGTTTTTTTTAGGTCACAGTTCGTAACAAATAGTTGTTGCTAGGATATTGTTGACTATTTGGAGGATGGGAAGATTCAATATTCTTTTGAAGTTAGACAGGAAGTCTAATAGACACCTACTTGTCTTAGAGAAGTAGGATGTCAAAGACTAGAAGGTTAGATTGAACATCTAAAAATGGAAGCTGGTGCTACCAGAATAATGATACTTTCATTAGACAAATTCAAAGGAGGATGTAAGGACTGAGGTTCACAATTCTTAGTTTTTTACTGGTCCTGGAGGAAACATGATGCTTCACAAAGGGAAGCAGATGTTTGGAAGGTAGGCAGGAGGAGGGACATAGTGATGTTGTCTCAAAGTCTGATATCTAGTAGATAATCTAGACGGATCGTCAAAGATCATTGAATCCTTGTAGCCACTTCTCATACTGGAGCGGGACTGACAGAGTAGGTTCCACGGATCTAGATGAGAGATTGCTGATTCTACTCGAGGGTCAGGATTCTGGTTGGGATATTGTTTGACTGATAAAATTAAATCAGCTTCACTTTGTCTATTTTGGAACTAGTAAGATATCAGTTCCTACGAATAACACGGATCACGAGACGACTTAGATGGATAGATGTGGTGATTCACACTTTGCGTTAAGTTTCATCTGGTGGAAGTAATAGGGAGAGGATAATCTTATCAACTGATATAGTAATTGAACCTATGGGGGTTATTACCTAATCCGTTGTGTTTTAGCATATGTAAATAATAACACTTGCTATTACCAGAGGAATGGAGGTGGTCAACTTAGAATATTTAAGCTGGCCCCACAGGAGGTAGTATCTTACTCAGTTGAGTTTAAGGTACTGAAGGACGACGAATGGTTTGTCTTAATGATGTTAGGAAGGTTGGAGTGACTAAGAAGTAAAATTGGTAAAATTTTATTGGACAGTCAAATGGTTATGAGTTGCAGCACGACATACTAGATTCATTTTGGTGAGTCGGTACAGATAAGGATATGTGCATCACTGTCTCTAAGGGTATCACTTGTTGTAAGGTGGAAAATTGATACTTGGATATCACTGGAGGTTTTAGCCACTTCCTGGTGGTGTTTGTCGTCGTCCTACTACACCACAAGCTTAGAAAGAGTGTGCATTAAGGCAAGGGCCAAGTTTTACATTTATAAAAGCCACTACTACCTTCACTAAAAATATAGCTAGGGTGAGTAAGGATCGTCCCAAGGGATTGGAGTCGAATTTGGTTGTGGAATCACTATTAGGGTTAGCAGGTCGAGTGATCAAACAAATGGTTGGTTGGTTGACTAAACTAGAGAGCAAATTAAACTAAATAATTGAATACAATAAAGAGTAAGTAAGAGAGAGAGAGAGATCTTTGGGTTTAGAGGTCACCACCAAATAATGCTTTTCTACACCCTTAACTAGTGACTAATGAGGGAAATGTGTGTTGCAATAATGATGTGTATGTTTGTTCGGTTGATTCAATTAGCAAGGGTGACCAATTAAGCATACATTGTCTAATCAACATCTGAAAAGCATAATATATCTAGTAATTAAGTATATATTGTCTAATTAGCATGTAAAAAGCACAATATATCTAGCAAGTCATTAATCCTTTCATTAAGCTCATAAGCTAAATACACCACAAGATTAGAGATATATGCTACTTGCATTCAAATGTATAGAACATCAAACAACAAGCATGGATTGTCCTCCCATCTAACAACTATGCTACCACTACACTACAATTAAGCTAATGACATGAAATTAAACTAATTAAGCTAAGGGAGAGGCACAATCCATCAAGAAATGAGCATGAACCATCTAGAAAATTACAAGAGTATTCCATTAAGCACTATATTTTGACAATCTCTAGATCTATGACATTAATACACATAGACATGCATCAATAACACAAGAAATAGAGACAAACACATGAACATCTATTCTAGTATACATAGACATATGGATAGAATGAAATGATCAATTGGAAGCATTAAACCATATAAATCATTGAATAAACAAGATCTATATATATTAAAGTGCCAAAACATGTATTACAACACTAATCCCTCAATAATACACAAAATCAATATGCAGAAAGCATGCTTGGGGCTAACTCTAGCCCAAAGAGGATGTCTAGCCACTCAAGGTAGTGTTTCTCTAACCCTCAAGGGCTAACTCCATGGTAGAGATTTGCTCCTTGATTGATGAGGAATCTCCAATGGTGTCTCTAGCCTCCTCCTCCTCTAAGCTTGTTCTCCAAGAGTTCTTATAAGGTATAATATGATATGATGTGATATATGTAAAAAGTAATCCTTATCCTTATATAGGTAGGTCAAATAACACCCAAAATGAGCTAGGGTCGTGCACAAAATATTCCCCAATGATTGGATAAAGGACAACTTTTTGTGAGCTGGAAATTTAACTTTTCGCACTGGAGGAAGTTCGATCGATCGAACCTTGGACTTGGATCGATCGAACATGGCTGAGATCTATCAAACTGAAGTTGGATCGATCCTCAATGGTGGCGCTTTTTGGATAAAGACAAATCTGAGATATTTTGAAGATATTTTTAGGAAAAGGACAAAAGTGGTTGGTAGGGTGGTACAACTAGATAAGATCAATCATTTGGATAAGGGCACGGCAGTTCGATCGATTGAAGAAAGATGTTAGATCGATCAAACTTTTCAGATCTCTGAAATTGTCATCATGGCTCTGATCCATCTTGAAGTGCTGAGATCGATCATGTTGAATTGATCGAACTTTGATCTGAGATCGATCGAAGATGTTGATTTCCACCATTTTCTTCCTTTTGCTTCCACTTGGCTCCTTTCTTTGATTCGTCCCAGAATTGCTTCATTTCTGCTCTTATTTGGCTGAGTTAGCTTATTTTCAAGATAAGTGCCTGAAAATGGAAATAATACGAAATCATCTAAAATGGTAAAGTAAGATAGATAAAGGTACTAGAATGCCTAAGCTTAAGGGGTTTAAATACGCACTTTTTAGCGCTCATCACATCCCTAAACTTAAATATTGCTAGTCCCTAGCAATGAACTAGAAAGTAAAAGAATGAAATGAATAACTAAACAACTATGAACTAGAAAATAATAAATGGATAACTCCACTTTCGTAGGGAACACGATTGCACTTAGCATATGCAACAAGCCTTTTAAACCCCTAGGTTACCCCTAGGGGACGAGTGAAGTCTCGTGAGGGTTTCTAGAAATGGTACCCACAAACATTAAGCTCATTCTCATAAAAGAGGCACCAATATTGCAAACAAGCATTAGGAGAAAACTATCTCAAGTATGCAATGTTTTAAACATTTCCAAGCAATCTCCCAAAATCTCAACATCAAGCAAGCAAGTATGGTCCTCCACACATCAAGAAAATGATCATACAAATCAAAACAACTTTAGAATCCTTTTGAGTGGACCGGCATAAAATATGTTGTTATCTAAGCCAACTAAAGAATTAATCACATCCTTACCCTCAAACTAGCACACAAATCTAGTACCGATGATCAAGACAAAAAGTGGACATTTTATTAAAGCTTTATTGTTCTAGGTGTGCTTAATCTTTTCACTCATTTTTTTTTTTATTTTTTATTTATTTTAGGATCAAAGATGGAAGCATAGTGCAATGTGTTGATCTATTAAGCTTTCTAGCTATTCATGAGGTCGAGCGTTAGGTCAATAACTACCAAACCAGACGGCTTTAGGTTATTAGGCGTTCAAACACCCCTACGGACTTACAAGCTCAAATCAACTAGGCTACAAATTAAGACAACCTTCATCTAATCATTTCCCACTTCTCACCTTTTGGGAGAAGTCCTCACTTTTTTTTTTTTTTTGAATAAAAATTATTAACCTAGAGTTTGGACCCTCCACCTTTCGACGGAGAAGTTCAGTGCTTGAGGAGGCTAGAATCCCGGCTACTTAGTGAAAAGGGGTTGTTATCCACCTTTATCAAGAATGAAAGCTTTCAATGCATTACTAGCCCAATTGGGATATAACTAATTCAATAATCAACAATCCTAGAATGAATCTCAAAATAATCACAAAATCAAGATGATGTGGACCACAAGTGCAAGCAAGATATCAATCTTTCGAAAAATTTACTCCTAAATGGCATCCATAAGGCATACAAGGAGTATTGGACTCTCAAGTCAAGCAATTTTTAAATTTTAAGCAATATAGTCCTCAAAAGATCAAAATCATAGCTAGATATCGGCCAATCATAGAAAATCTCTCAAATACACAAGTCATGCTTAAATTTTGAATTTAAAAGCAAACATTGTAACATACACCATTACCCCCAAACTTAAACAGCACAGTGTCCTCAATGCGCAAAGATAAGAAAAGGAAAGAGTATACCGGTGCAATTAAGGCAAAGAATGACTGGGACTGAAGTATCCAAATTGGGTGGCATGGCCCCCCCAAACTTGGGATTAACTGTGATCTTGAAATTTGGCACTCGGATAAACTCATCAGATAACAAAAAAGGATAATCAGTGCACAGTGGACATGCAAGTGTAAATGAAATAAAATAGTGAGAGAGGTATAGGGGTGGTCCTGAAAATTGTGTAGCATTCTATTTCACTGTAGTCATTGTGATGCACCTGATGGAGTCAAACATACAGAGATAAGAATATAATAGATGACATCCATAGCAAAAACATATATAAAGAAAATAAAGTATAGAGTATATCAAAAGATCAAAGCTGACAAACTGGTTGCAAATAATATACAGTGACAAAAATGAAGTATAGAGCATAGAGGTGTAGTATAAAAAGATAGAAGAAACTGGAAATCTCAGATGGATGAGATAGGTTGGGCAGGGCGAGCTCCGCGGATATCGTGAGATAAGTCTCGAAATGCAGCCATGACATCCGTGCAGAATGTAGCAAAATTAGCTCGGTGGGCTACAGTATCGACTCGAATGGCAGCAGTATCAGCTCTGATAACAACCACTGCATCCTCAAGAGCCTAAAGACGTTATCCAAAGCCGAGGGTCTGACTAGGAGCCTCAGGTACAGATGAATCAGAAGAAAGATCCTGAGTCTGCTCCTCCTCTTGTACTGGCGACCCAGCTGGAGAGTGCTGCTCTGTGTCATCTGCAGGTCGCTCTAAGTCGATCTCCATGTGCTCGGCAGCTGGACCTACTGGTACATCGTCTGCTGCGGGGTCTGCTGCTGCTGCCTCTGGTGCTGCCTCTGCCTGCTCAGCCTTGAGCTCCTCTGCAGCCACTACTGCATGGTCCTGCAGTTTGGTGATAATAGCATTGTAGCTCTTGTTCCAATCCTTCTTCAAGAAGTGATAGGAACCTCTCTCAGGGTGCTCCTGAGGATGAAAAGGGTAGCGCTAGTCGATCAATATCTGGGTGATGAGGTGGCCGAATGGAAGAGACTTTGATCTTCCGGGCTTCCCCTTGCTGATATACTTATTGAAGAGCTTCCTCATCACGCTCCAGATGAGTGCGGGGATAGATACCCAATGGCCTGTATAAAATGCGTAGAGGGCTGTCAGATAGTCTCCTCGCCGCTGAATCTTATGCCCGGCCATATATATATTCTGAAAGAGAACGGAATCAAAGAATCATAGGTCATCTAGAAGAAAAGTGCGGGTGGCGAAAGTCTCGCCATCAGCATGGTGACCTGTCAGAAATACTTCTATGTCAGCATAAAAAGGCCTGTATAGCCTCGGATATAGCTCATATAGCTCTGAAGGGCATTGGTGTGGACAATGGCATGATCTAGCTAGCGTGTCCACAGTAATAGTAATATGATGGCCATCTATAGTAGTGACCAGCTCTGCCGTGGTATGTGAGGACGGTTGGAGGTTCTAGAAGAACATTCGTACTAGCTGCGGGTGACTGGCTTAGTAACTGGGGCAAGAATAGCTGCAAAGCCCCTCTGAATAATATCATGGTAAGCTGATCGGGTCAGCACCGATCTGAAGAAGAAAGCTATGTCGAACACTGACTCATGATCCATTGTCATATGCGCATATCTAGGTGCGGGCCTATCACACTCTCGAGCTGGTGGAGATAGCTGGTGTGGTAGAGATGATAATGGTGAATGCTCAGCTCCAGTATGTGATGGAGATGGTGATGGTGTAAATGCAGGCTGATCTACAGAAGTGGATGGAATATGATCATCCTCAGCCTCATGAGCAGGTGACTGAGGTGGAGTAGGCTGTAATGGCTCCTCCTGTGCATGAGAGGGCTCTACTGGCTCCTTTATCCGTGGTCTGATATGTCTCTGAGGCCCGTGTTGCCTCTTGGCAACAGTCTTGTGCTTAGTCATAGCTTGAAAAATAATTTTTTAAAAAAAAACTTGCAAGGGGAGTCAGTGCCAGAATTAAGAATTGAAAGCACAAAATAGAAGCATGTATGTCAAATAAGATAGACAAAACATATAGATAACATGAATCTATGCAAGTGACGGGATATGAAGCATGCTAAACAATGTAAGTATGAAATGCATCCAATGTGGAATGTCACAGGCATTGGGCATATATGAGATAGCATGAACATAATATATGATGAATGAAGTATGTGTATGAGATATGTGAAGTTCGATCGATCACAAAAATGTGAGATCGATCTCAAAATTTCGATCGATCTGAGAAACTGGAAAACTAAGTTCGATCGATCTCTCAAGATCGATCTGAGATAGAAGTTCGATCGATCGAACTGTGCGAAGATGAAAACTGAAAAGTCACAGATCTGTGACTTTGGAAGCATGGGGGCCACTCGAACAGTGTCGTGGGCCCATCAACTCATCAAATCATCAATCCTACTCATATCGCATGGCCCATACTCCCAAAATTAATTCAAAACTTAAAATATATAAACATATATACAAATCTATATACATATATACAAAAAGCTTCAAGCCGGCAACAATGGAGGAAATCATCATCATTCATCCTAGATCAAGCATGTAGACAACATGTATTGAACAAGTTGAAGCTTGAAATCATAAGATGTGGCTCGGATCTTACCTCAAGTCGTGAGAGAAGATGAGAGGAAGATAGAGATGAAAATCCAAGAGGAGAGAGAGAGAATCAACGTTTGGATCTCGCCGGAGATTCGCCAGAGAAGATGATGAAGATGGATGAGTGCAGCGGCAATGAAGGATGAGGGACGAGGGTTTGGAGGGTTAGATCAATCTAATGAATCGATCTTGAGACCCTCTAGGTCTATTTTTAAAAACTTTTCCCGATTTGTTCGATCGATCGAACTGAGATTTCAGATCGATCGAACTTTGATGATCTCTCTTCAAAGTATTTTTGAAATTTTTGAAAATTAAAAACTAAAATTAAAAATTAAAAATTAAAATTGAAAAATAGAAAATATTTTTGGATTTTTGAAATAAATAAAGTAAAAATCTTTCTCTTCTTTTTTTTTTTTTTTTTTTTTTGGAAAATAAAATAAAATAAAGTAAAATAAAATAAATAATTTTGGATTTTTGAAAATTAAAAAGTCAAACAAAGTCAAAGATGGTGAGATGAAGAACTGAGATCGATCTGGACAAAATGTTCGATCGATCAGACAGAGAGCAAAAATATGCAGGTTTTTGGTTCAAAAATTTGGTTAAGTGTTAGAACTTGCAGATTGATTGAACTTTGAAGCTGGATTGATTGAAGAACTTCAGATCGATCTTGAAATGTTTTCAATCAATGAAACAAAGAGTTGAAATATGCAGGTTGATGCAGGTCGAAAATTTTTCTAAGTGTTGGATGCAGGTGGAAGTTCGATCAATCGAACTCTTATTTGAGATCGATCGAACTTATGCAAAATGCTCAATCACAACATAAAAATTCATGCAATCTTAATCACAGTTCCTAGCAATGCATATGAACCAAAAACAAGTATCTAAACTTCGCAAGAAATGAAATTTAAGATAGAAATAAGGGAGGAATAGGGTTTTGATACCCTATGAAATGTTTTGCTAGTTTTTAACATCTCTAGCAAGACATTGGGCTCTTTTAGCCCGGATCAAAGATCTTGTAATGCATCCCCTCCTTGTTGGGGTGATAGATGCTTTGAACTCCACCCAACAAATAGTTCTTTGAAGAACTTGTTGGATTAAGCTCAAAAGAAACTTTTGATCCCTTGTCAATGCAATCACAACCTTTGGGCTTCCATGCCCTTTCAAAGCAAGAATTTGAAACAACACTTTGAGAATGGATGATTCCTTTAAAGTTTTGGTCTTACATAAAAGCTCACTTCTTTGACATTGAAGATCATGACATTTATCTACAACATTAACCTCTCCTTCATATTTGTCAAATGAGTTGGGTGTGGGATTGAAGATATTCAACTTCACCTTCATGTGGCCAAATGAGATCTTTATTATCCCCATCCTACAATTGATATTGGCATTAGCGGTTGCCAAAAAAGGACGGCCAAGGATAACGGGAATTTGGCTTTTAGGATTGGGGACCGGTTCTGTGTCAATGACAACAAAATCAACGGGGAAGAAGAATTTGTCAATCTTAATCAATACATCCTCAATTATACCCCTAGGCTTTTTAATGGATCGGTCGGCAAGTTGTAAAACTACCGACGTTAGTTTCAATTCACCTAGGCCCAATTTGACATAAACCGAGTATGGAAGAAGGTTAACACTTGCTCCTAAGTCAAGAAGTGCCCGATTAATGATATAATGACCAATGATGCATGAAGTAGTAGGTGAACCGGGGTCCTTAAACTTTGGTAAAGTGTTATGTTGCAAAATTGAGCTTACTTACTCTGTTAAAACCATTTTTCTTGGTGCTTGGCTCTTGTTCTTCTGCTTTTGGGTGCACAAGTCTTTAAAGAATTTGGCATAGAATTTGCTTGATTGCATTCAAAAGTGGAAGATTAACTTTCACTTGCCTAAACATTTCCATGATTTCATTGGTTTTTGCCTTTTGCTTGTCTTTTGAAATGGATCCTTTTAAGGCATCCGGAAATGGGGCTTTTGGTTTAAAACTCTTTTCAAAATTTTTCTTGAAAGTCTCCTCAACACAAGAATTTTTCAAATCACTTTGTTTCAAATCTTTTTTCAACAGAACCTTTTCAAATTCATTTTTTGGCAAATTTTTCTTCAAATCATTTTCAAAATCATTCTTCAAATCATATTTTGAAGTTTTCTCATTCACAAGATCATGTATATGCAATGAAAGAGGAATATGATGTGAAACGGGACGGGTGACAACTTGAGGTTGCACCGGTTCACTCTCTTCATTGGACATTTCAACTTGATTGTCCACAATCCTACCACTCCGCAAGTTAGTCACCGCATTAACATGCTCAATGGTGTGGCCTTCCGATAAGGAATGGATTTCCACAACACATTGTTGCTTAGGTGTGGCATTCATTGGCATCTTTCCCTTCTTTCTTGCATTAAGAGTGCTTGCTATTTGCCCTACTTGGGTTTCTAGCTTTGCAATAAATTGAGAGTGAGAATGAAGTAATTGTGTATTTGCCTCAAGAGTGCCCAAAGCATTCAAAACTTTTTCTTCAAAGGCGGGACTTCTAGCATTTCCTTGGGAATAAGATTGGTTAGGAAAATGAGAGTTAGCAAATTAATTCCCTTGTGATTAATAAGGTCTATAACCTTGGGATCCTTGGTTTTGAAGTGGAGGTGGAATGTACTTCCCTTGAAAACCACATTGGTAAGGGTTTGAGCCCTCTCCTTGGTCTTTCTAAGAGAAATTCGGATGATTTCTCCAACTTAGATTATAATGAGTACCATAAGGATTGTTCCCTTGGTTCACAAAAGCTACATTGACTTGTTCATTAGGTTCATTTTGCACTTGTCCGTGAGGACAATGAGAAGTAGAATGAAGAACACTAGAACAAGTCATACATGTTTCATTTGATGCACGATGAGAATGGTTAGGGAAGGAAGATACTTGGTTCGCCGAGTTTTGGTTAACCAAGAATTGATCAAACCTTTGAGATAAAGACTTCATTTTGGCGGTTATTTCATTTGAATGGTCGACTTGATGTAAGCCAACACTCTTCCTACCTTGTGAATTTCTATCATTCTTGGATGATAATGTTCTATGCAAAGAATTTTCACTCATGCTCTCATAAAGATGCCACATGTCATCCTTATGCCTATCAATGTATGAGCTACCTATGGAAGCATCAACTATGCCTTTGTAATTGTCCGATAAGCTCTCAAAGAAATATTGAACTAATTGCCATTTGGGCATGTCATGATGTGGACACTTCCTAAGCAATTCATTAAAGTGTTCCCATGCCTCATGAAACGTTTCTCCATCCCCATATGAAAATTCTCGAATTGAGGTTCTCATGGCATTGGTCTTAGAAACCGGATAGTACTTCTTCAAGAACTCTTGTTGCATTTCTGCCTAAGAAGTGAATGAAAAAGGGCCTAAGATTGTTAAATGTTTGAGTCTTATGACCTCTTCAGGCATGTCCGTATATTTTACGGTGGAACATACTTCTAGAAACTCATCTAAATGCTTGTAAGGTTCTTCACTTAGAAGTCCATGATAGTTAGGAAGCATTTGAATGGTTTGTGGCTTAATTTCATAGTGATGTGCTTTAAATGGTGGCAATTGAATGTATGTGGGTGCATTGTATTCATTAGGCACATAGTGATCTCTTAAAGCAAGTGGAGGATTAGCAATTTGAGGTGCAACATGGGCACCTTGATTTTGATTTCCTTGAATGATGGGGAGCATACATTGGCCTAGGCATTCCAAATGGAACTTGGTCTTATTGTTGTTGTGGTTGGTGAATGAATGGCCTAGGCATATCTAATGGTGCTTGAATGTTCTCATGATGCACATTTGGATGAAGGATACCTCGTTGGTCTATGTGACCAAGGTCCTCTACATGCTCTTCATTATGGCCTTCCATTGATGAAATGGATCGGGTAGAACTAGAACTTCCTCTTCCCCTAGGATTTCTAACTACGGATTCAAGATACAAATCAAGAGGGACAAGAGTTGGTCTTAGTGATCTACGACCATGCATGCACAATGTAAAAACAAATAAACACAATGAATGAACAAACACTTCAGCTTCACAACAATTTCAATGAGTCTTCCTCCACAAACACTTAACCCATACTCCTATGCTTTAACAACAATGATGCAAAGAACAATTAAGAATGCCTCCACGCGGGCTCACGATTTATCTAAGAAATTAAAAACAAGCCTCCACGTGGGCTGACGATTTAACTAAGGGTTTAAGTAAAGAAAGTCTCACAAAGGTCCTATAGCACTTTAACTCCAAATTTATAGCTTAGCTTAGCAATTTTTTAAATTTTTTTAGCATTTTTCCTTTCTTGCTTAGCTCCTTTGTTTGAATGCTCATTTGCTTGCCTCCTAGCTCAATGTTCCTTGTCAAAGATGAACAAACACAATAAGTAACAAAAAGAAAATTAAAAACAAAGTAAAGACGCGATCAAAAGAGTACTAATTCCTAATTGATTCCACAAATACAACATTGCCTAATCCCCAGCAATTGCACCAAAAACTTGGTGGTGTTTGTCGTCGTCCTACTACACCACAAGCTTAGAAAGAGTGTGCATTAAGGCGAGGGCCAAGTTTTACATTTATAAAAGCCACTACTACCTTCACTAAAAATATAGCTAAGGTAAGTAGGGATCATCCCAAGGGATTGGAGTCGAATTTGGTTGTGGAATCACTATTAGGGTTAATAGGTCGAGTGATCAAACAAATGGTTGGTTGGTTGACTAAACTAGAGAGCAAATTAAACTAAATAATTGAATGCAATAAAGAGTAAGTAAGAGAGAGAAAGAGATCTTGGGGTTTAGAGGTCACCACCAAACAAAGCTTTTCTATACCCTTAACTAGTGATTAATGAGGGAAATGTGTGTTGCAATATTGATGTGTGTGTTTGTTTGGTTGATTCAATTAGCAAGGGTGACCAATTAAGCATACATTGTCTAATCAACATGTGAAAAGCACAATATATCTAGCAATTAAGTATATGTTGTCTAAATAGCATGTGAAAAGCACAATATATCTGGCAACTCAATAATCCTTTCATTAAGCTCACAAGCCAAATACACCACAAGGTTAGAGACATATGCTACTTGTATTCAAAAGTATGGAACATCAAACAACAAGCATGGATTGTCCTCCCATCTAACAACTATGCTACCAATACACACAATTAAGCTAATGACATGAAATTAAACTAATTAAGCTAAGGGAGAGGCACAATCCATCAAGAAATGAGCATGAACCATCTAGAAAATTACAAGAGCATTTCAGTAAGCACTATGTTTTGACAATCTCTAGATCTATGACATTAATACACATAGACTTGCATCAATAACACAAGAAATAGAGACAAACATGTGAACACCTATTCTAGCATACATAGACATATGGATAGAATTAAATGATCAGTTGGAAGCATTAAACCACATAAATCATTGAATAAACAAGATCTATATATATATAAGTGCCAAAACATGTATTACAACACTAATCCCTTAATAATACACAAAATCAAGATGTAGAAAGCTTGCTTGGGGCTAACTCTAGCCCCAAGAGGATGTCTAGCCACTCATGGTAATGCTTCTCCAACCCTCAAGGGCTAACTCCATGGTAGAGATTTGCTTCTTGGTTGATAAAGAGTCTCTAATGGTGTCTCTAGCCTCCTCCTCCTCTAAGCTTGCTCTCCAAGAGTTCTTACAAGGTATGATATGATATGATGTGATATATGTAAAAAGTAATCCTTATCCTTATATAGGTAGGTCAAATGACGTGCACAAAATATTCCCCAATAATTGGATAAAGGACAACTTTTTGTGAGCTGGAAATTTAACTTTTTCGCACTGGAGGAAGTTCGATCAATCGAACCTTGGACTTGGATCGAACGAACATGGCTGAGATCTATCGAATTGAAGTTGGATCAATCCTCAATGGCGGCACTTTTTGGATAAAGACAAATCTGAGATATTTTGAAGATATTTTTGGGAAAAGGACAAAAGTGGTTGGCAGGGTGGTACAACTAGATAAGATCAATTATTTGGATAAGGGCAAGGCAGTTCGGTCGATCGAAGAATGATGTTGGATAAATCGAACTTTTGAGATCTCTAAAAATGTCATCATAGCTCTGATCCATCTTGAAGTTCTGAGATCGATCATGCTGGATTGATCGAACTTTGATCTGAGATCGATCAAAGATATTGATTTCCACCTTTTTTTCCTTTTGCTTCCACTTGGCTCCTTTCTTTGATTCGTCCCAGAATTGTTTCATTTCTGCTCTTATTTGGCTGAGTTAGCTTATTTTTGGGATAAGTGCCTAAAAATGGAAATAATACGAAATCAATCTAAAACGGTAAAGTAAGATAGATAAAGGTACTAGAATGCCTAAGCTTAAGGGGTTTAAATACGCACTTTTCAGCGCTCATCACTTCCTATGTTAAAATGGGAGTAGGACTAATCAGGAGGGGATGGTTGGTAGAACTTACAGACATTCATTGGAATTTTAATTCCATATAGTTTAAGAGTAGTGGACAAAGCAAGCTCGCTTGGGGACATCATGTTAGTGGTGGTTACCTTGGCGTGTCATGTTCGTATTACATTACAGTAATAACGGAGTACAACATTTGCTTATTTCGTATAGTCGATTAACAGTACTGTGTTACAGGAATTTTCTGAGGGTGTTGGAGCAACCACTAGGCTTCCCATCTCAAGATGGGATATTTAATCATGGTGGATGTGCTTAGAACATACATCCTAAGTTGCATGGGTAATTGGAAGTGTTACTTCGCTTTTCAGTTATTTTCTGTGCTACTGAGGGCCAAAGAAGGTGGTGCGACAACATTTGGGGTTTTGTCTATTACATAAGGCAGATTTCTCCTTCGTTGGTTTGGTGTGGAAGCGAGGTTATATAATAATACCTTGCATTTATTTAAGAATACATCGGAGCCAAGTACTCTCTTTTGTAATGATTGCGCACGGTTTGGGGGTGGCAGTCGGATTTTGTAGATAGTTGAACTTGGAGGACTAGGGATCATTACCTTTCCCTAAATATTGGGTACGATTGGATGGTTGCTAGATACAACCTAGGGGTTGTATGATTATGGTTTTTCTTTAACATAGAAACCTGGTTAGTGTTGGATGTGTTGGAATTTGGTGGAGCCCATATAAAGAGCCTATGCCACACGAAAACGGAAACGAATTTTGAAAAGACATTAATTCAGAATTTCGTGAATTCCAAGGAAGGAATTCTTTCGTTAGGGGGGAAGAATGTAATACCCCTAGTTTTCAAAAGGATAAAATAGGAATTTAATTTTAATTTTTATTACATTTTTATTTGATTATGTGACTTACGTGCCTTATGGTCTTATTTTTAATTGATTAATTTTGTTTATTTAAATAAATTGTTTAATTGTATTTGTGTATTTCTTTAAATTAATTATTTAATTGTAATTGTTTTGTTGGTTGTATTTTTAATTGGTTAATTGTGAGTTAATTTAATTATTTGATTATTGATGATTTAAATGGCGTGTGTTATATATGTCTGTATGAATTAATAGGTTAGGGTTTTATTTTATAAAATTATGGTCGCCGACTTAAGATTAGGTTGGAATTAGGATTAGGGTTTTTATATATGCCTATATATATATACGCCTTGTGTCTGTAAAGGTTTTAGAACCTGTTTTCCCGTAACTGGAGGAAGAGAGAAACTGAGAGGTTGAGGGGAAAAACACAAAAGGGAAACCGAGAACCAATTAGGCTTTTTAGTTAGGGACTGAAGGTGTACCATGGAAGAAAGGAAGAGGTTGATTGTGAGATAGAACTGGAGCAGTAGGAGGGTTGCCGGTAGTCGTCAGGTCGTCGGAGAATTTAGCAACTGCGTTGAAAGGTTTCAAACCGAAACCTAAATGCAAGTTTCATTCTATCTCTTTCCTATAAACTTGTGTTCTGTGCATTCTATATGGACTCCAGGAGTTTAATTAATGCTAAAACAAACCTTGTATGCATGGTTAAACTGTAATTGGATTTGTTGAAATAAACTGGGTTGATAATTCTTTAAGTTTTCAAACTGAATTTTTTTCTATTCTTGCTTGTAAGCTTCGTATAATTAATATTGTTAATGCATAAAGATGACTTATAAATAATTTGGAACATTAATTGAACACTGGAATGAGTAATAAGAGAATTACAGAGTCTCTGGAATCGTCTGAGGCAAGGAAGACGAAGCGTAGACGCAGAACGGCTTCAAGGAGTGAGAGAGCAGGCTCCCAAAAGGAAGGAGCCAGCTCCCTCATTGATGGAGCCAGCTCCAAGGAGTGTGGAGCCGGTTCCTAGCTTATGAGAGTAGGCTCCCAATGTTAGGGAGCCGGCTCCCATGCCAAAAGAGGAGGCTCTCAATTTGAGAGAGCCTGCTCTCACCCAGAAGTTGGTATTTTTTTTATTTTTAGGCTGCGTTTAGACTGTACAGTATGTTTTCACTCCGTTTAAATTGTATTACATGGTGTAAATAATTGTAATGGACCTATAAAAGTATAGGGAAACATTAATTTATAAATGGACTAAGGAATTGAGCAAGAGGAATTTAGGGAAAAACCTGTAGGTTGTACACTGTTGTGGTTGATTAAATTTCTTACTGGAACTTGGAGCTTCTGTAATTAAATTGGGGGGTTTCTAAAAGATGTTTTGGAACCCATTTAATACCCAAGGATGTTGGCTTAGGTTGGGATAAGAGACATCATGAAATATAAACATTTAATTAGCATGCGGTTAAGGAAGGAGGAAGGTTTAATTGGCTAATTTGTTTTAGCAACTTAAACGGACTGGTAGGAAATTATTTATGGGATGTTATATCCATGTTATATACAACTTAATGAAAGCCAGAAAGGTTGGTTTAGTATATGGTTATAGACACCATGAGCTTTAATTACTAAGTTACATGTTGTTACGAGTTGAGGAAGTTTTCCTCGCTGGTTGGGTTTTAACCAATTTAAATGGATTAGTATAAAACACTGTTGGGGTTTTATATAATGTGAAATTTAGACTTCTTAGTGTCATTATACCATGCACAAGTTTTATAATTGGGGATTAAATGGACGTCATAGATTTAAATATTAGTTTTACATGCCGTCAAGGATTGAGGAGAATTTAATTACTAATCTTTGTTTTAGTAATTTAAATAAACTAGTATAAAAGTATGGTTTGGGAATTCTAGTATAATGTGCTCAGTTCATGTAATGACCCGGTCATTTCCTTTCTTTTCCGTTCTCTTAGATTTTCACAAATTTTTTTTTTTTCCGTTGCTCTTTTCCTTTCTGAGTTCAGTTTCTTATCACTTAGTGTCATCTTGAGTGCTCGGGGATAGTTTTCGAGACTCTTTTCTTTGGATTGACAACTTCCTTTGAGGACCGAGTCATTTCCATATTTTCACTTTTTGGATACTATTCACTTTTTCGTTCTTTTCCCTATATTGACTTTTCCCCTTTTGTCACTTTGTTGGCATAACCTAACTTCTTGTATTCGGAGTTGGTTTTTGACTTCATGTATCTTCATTCTAAGTGGTTTCCACGAAATACGTATCTTTACTTTTGCAGAAAAGTACTCTGGTTGCTCCCGGTGTCCATAAGGGCATGAATGCACAGTTTTTCAGAAACATTTCCATTTCTTGGAGTGTTTTTTGTAAATATCTTTTGAAGATATTTTATTTCAGGGGTTTTAAGAAAATATTTTTGGAAGATATTTTCATTCTGAGCCAGTTGTGCAGTTTTCACTTTTTGGAGGGGCCATTGTGTAATTAACGAAAGTTATTGCTAAATGCCTTATTTTGAGCCTGGTTCCTCGTATGGGATTCATTTTCACTTCTCGTCGAGTCGTGTACTCATGGAATTTCCTTCTGGTTGTTTTTCTCCAGCTTTAGGGTTTCTGAACCTGGTTTGCGCTGAACTTGTTTGGTGTATATCTCTCTGCTCGGGACTCGATTTTCAACGCCGTTTCTTCTGTTGTTCATCTTTTCTCATTTTAGTTCTTTTTTGTTCAAGGTGTTTTGCCATTTGACTGCGTCTGTTCAAATTCCACTTTTCCAGACCTGGCGGGGCCCGTTCGAGTCACTTTTTTGGTTTTTCTATAAATCGGAGATCTTAAGAAGAAAAATCAGATTTTTCCCTCTTTCTCCTCTCTCTTGGCCAGCAGCCATGGCAACCAAGGGGCTGCCACCCTTCTTTCTTCTTTTTCGGCCACTTCCCTTAGGTAAAAAGGTGTAGTGCCTTAGTGTTTTATGTTCGCCTTGCCATGCTCTACCTTTCCCACTTATTAGAATCCATTTTTAACAATTTCTTGAGTTCGGGTTTGAAGTCAAGTTGTGATTTCGATGGGGCTTCCTTGTGGGTTATGTTCATCGTGTTGTCCCCGACAAAACCTAGAAGTTCGTCGGATTCGGAGCGGTTTCGTTTTGGTTGGGATTTGAGATTTCATCTCAAATTGAGGTAGGGGGTGTTATAATTTCATATTTTTGTTGACTTGCATGTTTTTGATGCTTATACAACTTCTATACATGCTTTTGTTAAGAATCTAGAATTTAATTTAATTATTTTCGATGGTTAAGATTTAATTCTCATGATGATGTATTAGTTAGAGTTAAATTGTGGCATGCTAGAAAATTTGGCTTTGGTATGTTTGTATATTAAATTCGGATTATTTGAATAAAAAATACACTTTTTATTTAATAATTACCTTGGGTGAAAGTTTAATTCCCACGGACGTACCTTCCATGAAATTAACTTGTGATATGGTTTTAAATTAAGTTTTAGCATGTTCTTTAGCGAAATGCATTGTAAAATGCCCAGAATGCCCCCAAGAAAATCTGGTCAAGGGGGTAAAAATTTCTCTGAGCTGTTGCCCAAAGAAAGGAAATAGGGTTTCGGAAGGTTTTTAAATTGCCTAAATAGAAAATGCAATCTTAAAATACACCCACAAGACCCTTGGAAGTTTTGCATCGGTCGTCACACTTTTCAAAAAAAAGTCAATGAATAGTACCAAGTACATTTGCACTAAAAATCTGCAAAACCTGGCAGCAAGGATTTTTCGGACCAATATGAATTTTTGAGGGCCAAGATGGCATTTTCTCCGAAAAAAACAAAGAAGAAACCCCAATCAAAAATAAGTTTTCTACGTGACCCACGAGGAAAAATGAAAAAAACGCATTGTGAAATTCCCGAAATGCCCCTGGAACAGAACAGGGTAAAACTCCCTAAAAATGCTACTTAGAGTTTTTGTTTCATAAAGGATGGTATTGTTTGCCAAAGTGAGTATGCAAGTGCATGCAATATGATAAAATAGATGTACTAACATGGCCTAAAGCCTCTTTACATTTCATTAACAAGTTTTAGCATACAAAGCCTCCATAGTTGATAAAAATACATTTTCAAGCAAAATATGGCACCAATTGAATACAAGTGCAATAATAACTTGCTTGGCCCTTTGCCTCACGTCCTACATGTCAAATGCATTAAAAGGAGTGTACTTATGTACACTTTACATACGTAGAATCAAAGAATACAAGTTTGATATATAAAGCTACCAAATGATCCAAGGCAATGAAATCTTCAAGCCTTGAGTCCTGTACCTGAAATATACCCCAGTAACGTAGGGGTGAGTAACATAAAGCTACTCGTAGGAGATGAGCATGCATCGACATAGCGTTTTATAATTTTATCACCTTAGGGTGAAACATGTTAACGGGGCTCATGCCACCTAACGTCTATGTCATGTGAGACTCAGGGATTATCCTAAGCTGCCTAGATCATTTTTAGCATAGTCCCATTGTTTATGCAATTCAAACAACATGGAAATATGCTATACAAAGCAACTAGATATAGATTCTTAAAGTCTTCAACTTGAAATCTAAAATACGAAAACAACAAGAGTGGGTCATGCCACCTAATGTCTATGTTCAAAATGAATCTATAGGATCATTCCTAAACTACATTTGAACATCAAAATACAATTTATAATATCAATGCAATTTAACCGACAATGGAACTTCCAATACAACGCACAAAGCATGCTTTCACAAAGTTACATCTTAAGCTCAAAATAGAAAATCAAATAAGGAACCACAAGTTACGATATCATCTAGTTATCAACTTGAAATGAAATACGAAATCAAACAAAGTGGATACTCGGACGTCACGCCGGATCAGACCGATAACAGAGTCACTTTAGGATTACTAGCCCATGGGTAACCTCCCTATGTGCGCACTAGACTATATAGAGGGATAATCCCCCGTACTAGAACCAAGTCCTAGCCGTAGCCAACAACGACATCCTCAAGTTTCTAAAATCAACAAATTGCGCAACAACGTATATATATCAACATGTATATACAAGATATCAACCATTTACTAAGCACAATCCAATTTTGGAAACTTATACAATACATGCTCAAAGTCTACAACTATTATGGCATGAAAGATGTCAAATACAAAGTGTGCAATTCCTTACACATAGCAACAATATATTCAATAAGGAAAAACATATTCTCCTAAATATAAAAGTAACAACTATGTTATCCAATGCTCAAAAGTAATCAAGTGAACATACACCAAATCCAAATCCATGATTTAAATATAAAAATAACTTTTAAAATGCAATTAAATCCATGGAGTAATAAAATAGAATTTAATTAAACATAAATAGTTAAATTCTCTAAATCCCAAGTTAATCCCAAATAACCTCAATTTAATATATTTTGAAGGACATGTCATGGTCATCACATATATATCATCAAATGACAAGTTAAGTGACTAAAAGTCTTAAAACAAAATTAATCAAGCTAATTAATTAATTTCCTCTAGATTTTTAAACAATTCCAAATGCCCTCAATTTAATCTATGTTAGAGAACATGCCAAGGCCTATCCAAATATCACATTACATCATGATTTCATGTTTGCTATCACCATGTGAATTAAACTTTCACAAAAGATAAATATTAAATAAATTTTATAATTCTTATCCAAATGCCCCAAATTTAATATATGTTAATCAACATACTAAAACTTAATTTACCAGCATGCCACAATTTAATTCCATGTTATACACAAAGCCATATGAATTAAATCTCAAATGTAGAAATTAATTAAAATAAATTCTAAATCTTAAACAAAACATGCGCACAAATTGCATATGCTCATATAACAATCAATACAACATAAATATAATCCTAAGACACCCCCTATCTCAATTTGAGATGAAAATCTCAAAATCCATCAAAACAAAACGGCTACGAATCCGACGAAACTCCTAGGTTTTGTCGGGGACAACACGATCTATATGAATCTCTAAGAAGCCCCATGAAAATCACTACTTGAACTCAAAACCAAACTCAAAATTTGGTCGGAAATGGGTTCTAATAAGGGTAAAAGAAGCGCGTAGTCAACACGAACACAAAACGCAAAGGCACTTCAACTTTTTAACAAAGGGAAGAGGGTTTAAATGGAAGAAGAATGGTGGCAGGCCCTTTTGGAGGCAGCCCCTTTTGGAAGCCATGGGAGCTTCTGGTCATGCATTGAGGAAGGAGATGGCCAAAAATGAAATATCTCACTTCCCTTTTATAGGAAAATCCAAAAAGTGCCCCGAACGGGTTCCGCCGGGTCCGGAAAAGTAAAATTTGAGCAAACACACTTAAACGGCAAAAATCCGTGAACCAAAAAGATTCACAATAAGAAAATATGAATAACGGAAGAAACAGCGTAAAAAACCGAGCCCCGAGTAGAAAGTTATGCCCCGAACAAGTTCGGCGGCAACCGGGTCCAGAAACTCTAAAACTGGAGAAAAATGACCAGAACGGAATTCTATGAATTTATGAGTCAATAAAAAGTAAAAATGAATCCCGTACGAGGATCCAGGCTCTAGACGAGACATTTTGTAATAACTTTTGTTAATTACACAATGACTCCTACAACTGCGAAACTGCCCCAGAATGAAAATATCTTCCAAAAGATATTTTCTTAGATGCCCCTGAAATATAATATCTTCAAAAGATATTTATGAAAAACACCCCAAGAAATATAATTAATTTTAAAGATTTATGCATCCATGCCCCTATGGGCACCGGGAGCAACCAGAGTACTTTCTTACAAAAGTAAAGATACGTATTTCGTGGAAACCACTCACGATAAGGATACGTGAAGTCAAATACCAACTCCGAGCACAAGAAGTGAGGTTGTGCCAAAAACTAACAAGCGGAGATAAGACGAAATAGGGAAAATGATAAAATAGGGAAAAGACGAAATAGCGCATAGAATCCAAAAACGATAAATGTGAAAATGACTCGGTCCTCAAAGGATGTTGTCAATTCACATGAAAGAGTCTCAGAAACCAATTCTAAGCACTCGAGATGACACTAAGTGACAAAAAACCATCCACAAAAAAGAAAAGACAACGGAAAAAATTTATTTTCAAAATTTGAGGAAAAAGGGAAAAAGAAGAAAATGACCGGGTCATTACAACCTTCCCACCTTAAAGGGATTTCGTCCCCGAAATCTTGCCCCAACAAAACAAAAGGCGAAACTAAGATAACTACAGAGTACATCTCCGAGTACCCCAAACAACATGCAACGAAAACAACCCCAAGGCTGAAAGACAACGCTTAAGCCAATGACATTTGCACCCACGTGCTTACGACTGGACAACCTCTCAAAAGAAAAATGACCGCACGGCCACACGACAAGTCAAAGGTCACTCACAGAACCCAATGCCAGACAAAGGAACGGAAGACAACAACCGGAAGCATTTCTCCTGATGAACTATCATACCGATCTAAAAATAACCCAAAAAGAACTCCAAGATCATCACAAATCAAATCAAAGTACAAAACAAGGACAACGTGGCAGTACGAATAGCGACCAAAACCCGCCCACACTTACTCGTCAGTAAGGTAGCGTGACAGTATAAGGCACTAACTCATAACCTGCCCCCCACTAGGTCTACCATTGAAACCTCTCGATACAAATGACATCAATGTCATGAATCATCATTACCAAAAGCACTACGGGAACCAGGCATCTTGTGAGAGTTGGGGTAGCTAATCCCAAAACTCTGACAACAATGTCATAGGCACCACTAAGCTTAAGGTCCTAAGTCCTCAATATAACAAAACCAATAACTCCAACACCTCAAAATACTCCTATTAATAACCTCAATCAAGAGTCCAAAGTCTAACAAGCAAAACATCATCTCCGAAATCCCAAATATCATCCTGAAACAGATCAACTACGAAACCACACTGAAATCAAACATCGGATTAAAATCCCTACTACGGATGACCAAATCCTCGAAATACAAGTCCACTAAGTGGTACACACATCAAGTCCTGACAACCAAAGTCACAAAATGAATCTCTCAAAACCGTGCTTGGCATCGCCAAGCTAAATTAAAATCCTTTAATTTCAATTCACAATCAATCACTGGAACTGCAATTCCTCAAAACTATGCCTAGCCATAACTAGGACGAGAAAACTCCATAAACAAGCCAAATCCAACGGCGATCTTTCAAAACTCCTCCTAAGGGTCAACCATATCTATGTCTCCAAAAAAATAAAACAAGTCTCCAAAGGACATTCTCAAAAGAGTAGCGAGTTCACCTCACGAATTAAATAAATCCTCAATGATATGGACGCAAGTCCCCGTAAAATGATCTCACACCAATCAACTCACTTTGAGTACCACAACTCCTTCAACAACCATGGCAAAACTCCCCAAGGAAAGACACGAAGGAAAGGAAACCACTAGTCCTAAGAAGGATAACACCACGACTCCACCTCTGAAATGAATAACGACAAGGTCAAAGACTTCACCCCCTACATGAAAGTAAGTCGACCAAAATCCATCAAATCCTTGCTAAAGACTCAAAATGACAACGATAATCCTCACGGACCAACCAACCCCAAAACTGCGCACAAGGTGACGAAGAGAAGAGACTCACTCCTTGTGAAGTCCCAACCACGAACCAAGAAAGAAGAGGAATCTCATTCTCTCACTTCCCACCTTAAAGAAATGGACAGCTCAAGACCAAACAAATGTGACAACTCCTCTACAAGGAATCTCACAACAAAATTGGACACACTACGTACAACTGAGGGAAACAGAAAGGAGAATCAAACACGGAAGTCATGCATATGACAAGGAATGCAACTACCAAATATATAAATCTGCTCACATAGATAAAACCAAAGGTACATGCGGCACGTCTCCACGTAAGCACAAAAGTCATGTCACAAAAATGAAGTAACAACATGGCATCTCTAAGCATATAAAGAAGGCATGCTAAAGCCATATAACAAGAAAGCAAATGTGGATAGACCTCCACCTACTCATGCATCGCAATAACATAAATCATACTACTAACATGGTAGCAAATGAAACTGTAGAAAATAAAAGTGATGCAACAATAAACCCTATGGACATCGTGTCCTAGAGTGTCTAGAGTGTCTAGGTAGAAGGAATGATCGGCCCTAGCCATAACTGTCTCCAAAAACCAACGCAACAACAACCTTTCTCAAAACAAACACGAGCCCTTACCACAATGGTAAGACTCTAACAATCCATTTCCAGTCTAAAGGTGACACTACAAGTGACACTAACAGTGCAATGCTCTCACCAACCCTAAACATCAATCAATCAACTTGATCCCAAAAGCGTTATCACGCAAGGAGAACTTAAATGAAATGGCCACTCTAGCCATACAATCGAACAATCAAAATGATTTCCAAAATCATCCTCAAAATGACCATCAATCACCGACTGAAAGAACTACACCTGTCGGAACAAAACCCTACGCTGATTCTATCCGAACTGCACTCGTAACTTGCCAGTACGGTAGCATGACAGTGCCATGCACCCGTCCACAACGTACCCGCCCACGAAAATTGCAATCTTAGAGGAACCTTCAAAAACAACCAAGGATCCCAAAAGGTCCAAAACCTAACCATGGCCTAAAATCAACAAATCCAGTACTACGGTTGTGCCTAATGGCTCACCCCACGAGAGCCTAAACAAAAGGTGTCTCTCCACCTACCTCAAAACCAACTCTAGGTCATCAACAGCCTAAACTACAATACAACCGTGACTACAATCACCATCAACCTCAACTCGTGCCTCAATGACCAATCCCGTGTCATGCCAAATATGCAACACAGTTATGTATATGCGGATCTAATCTAGCATACATCATATGTCATGCTCTTTATATTGGAATCAAAACAAGTTAAACAGATAACATACCACGTATAGCACATAAGCACCTAAACATATTATCAAACCAAAATATGTTATCATGAAGCATATAAGCACGTAAAATAAAGCAATAGAAATGTGATATGCACCCAAAACCCGTCGTCCCAAGGTATTCAAACCTGGGAGCTCTGATACCACTTGTGACGGCCTAACTTTTGTAAACCCGGTGCGTTAGTGTTGTCCAAAAGATGACCCAATAACGGATCCGAAATGCGGAATCGAAAGGTGAAACAATGGTCTCTAGAGATATAATGCGTCTCTAAGACACCAATGTGACCCTCAATGAGGTCATGGAACCCAAAGGAAAACAAATGCGGAAGTGTCGTTTCAAAAACGACAAAAAGGAACCTAAGAGCAAAATGGTAATTTTTCAAAACAAGTGGATTCAAGTGCTATCAAGCACACTATTAGGAAGACAATGAAAAACTAATCATGATGGACTCAAGAATTTCATTATTCGGATTTCGGACGAAGGAGAAATGACAAAACAAAGAAAAATGAGCAATAAAGCTAAAAGGGGTAAATTGGTAATTATCTAGAAATATCTGAGTGCAACCGAGCACATTGTTGGATAAAAAATGAAAAATTAATCAATTTCAAAAAAAAATTCACTTGATTTGGAGTCCGGATGAAAGAGAAAGGTCAAAAACAAAATCGACGTCGCGGCAACCCGACGAAGGCCGTGACAGCTACAGTGCCGTCAACTCACTACTGCTACAACTGAGAGTAAAAACGGGCATCTAAACGGACTTTTCTGAAAAAAACTCAAAGAAAAAATCCCCCCTAAAATCAAGTTTCCTACCCCGATTGTGGACGGAAACAAAAAAAAAAAAAAAAAAAAAAAAAAAAATGCATTGTAAAGTACCCAGAATACCCCCAAGAAAATCTGGTCAAGGGGGTAAAAATTTCTCCGAGCTGCTGCCCAAAGAAAGGAAATAGGGTTTCGGGAGGTTTTTAAATTGCCTAAATTGAAAATGCAATCTTAAAATACACCCACAAGACCCCCGAAAGTTTTGCATCGGTCGTCACACTTTTCAAAAAAAAGTCGATGAATAGTACCAAGTACATTTGCACTAAAAATCTGCAAAACCTGGCAGCAAGGATTTTTCGCACAAATATGGATTTTTGAGGGCCAAGATGGCATTTTTTGGAAAAAAAAAACAAAGAAGAAACCCCCCTCAAAATTGAGTTTTCTACGTGACTTGTGAGGAAAAATGAAAAAAACGCATTATGAAATTCTCGAAATGCCCCTGGAACAGAATAGGGTAAAACTCCTTAAAAATGCTACTAAGAGTTTTTGTTTCATCAAGGATGGTGCTGTTTACCAAAGTGAGTATGCAAGTGAATGCAATATGATAAAATAGATGTACCAGCATGGCCTAAAGCCTCTTTACATTTCATTAACAAGTTTTAGCATACAAAGCCTCCATAGTTGATAAAAATACATTTTCAAGCAAAATATGACACCAATTGAATACAAGTGCAAATATAAACTTGCCTGGCCCTTCGCCTCATGTCCTACATGTCAAATGCATTAAAAGGAGTGTACTTATGTACACTTTACATACGTAGAATCAAATAATACAAGTTTGATACATAAAGCTACCAAACGATCCAAGGCAATGAAATCTTCAAGCCTTGAGTCCTGTACCTGAAATATACCCCAGTAACGTAGGGGTGAGTAACATAAAGCTACTCGTAGGAGATGAGCATGCATTAACCTAGCATTTTACAGTTTTATCACCTTAGGGTGAAACATGTTAAAGGGGCTCATACCACCTAACTTCTATGTCAAGTGAGACTCAGGGATCATCCTAAGCTACCCAGATCATTTCTAGCATAGTCATATTGTTCATGCAATTAAAACAACATGGAAACATGTTATACAAAGCAACTAGATATAGATTCTCAAAATCTTCAACTTGAAATACAAAATACGAAAACAACAAGAGTGGGTCATGCCACCTAATGTCTATGTTCAAAATGAATCTATAGGATCATTCCTAAACTACACTTGAACATCAAAATACAATTTATAATATCAATGCAATTTAACCGACAATGGAACTTCCAATACAACGCACAAAGCATGCTTTCACAAAGTTACATCTTAAGCTCAAAATAGGAAATCAAATAAGGAACTACAAGTTACGATATCATCTAGTTATCAACTTGAAATGAAATACGAAATCAAACAAAGTGGATACTCGGACATCACGCCGGATCAGACCGACAACATAGTCACTTTAGGGTTACTAGCCCATGGGTAACCTCCCTATGTGCGCACCGGACTATATAGAGGGACAATCCCCCGTACTAGAACCAAGTCCTAGCCGTAGCCAACAACGACATCCTCAAGTTTCTAAAATCAACAAATTGCGCAACAACGTATATATATCAACATGTATATACAAGATATCAACCATTTACTAAGCACAATCCAATTTTGGAAACTTATACAATACATGCTCAAAGTCTACAACTATTATGGCATGAAAGATGTCAAATACAAAGTGTGCAATTCCTTACACATAGCAACAATATATTCAATAAGGAAAAACCTATTCTCATAAATATAAAAGTAACAACTATATTATCCAATGTTCAAAAGTAATCAAGTGAACATACACCAAATCCAAATCCATGATTTAAATATAAAAACAACTTTCAAAATACAATTAAATCTGTGGAGTAATAAAATAGAATTTAATTAAACATAAATAGTTAAATACTCTAAATCCCAAGTTAATCCCAAATAACCTCAATTTAATATAGTTTGAAGGACATGTCATAGTCATCACATATATATCATCAAATGACAAGTTAAGTGACTAAAAGACTTAAAACAAAATTAATCAAGCTAATTAATTAATTTCCTCTAGATTTTTAAACAATTCCAAATGCCCTCAATTTAATCTATATTAGAGAACATGCCAAGGCCTATCCAAATATCACATTACATCATGATTTCATGTTTGCTATCACCATGTGAATTAAACTTTCACAAAAGATAAATATTAAATAAATTTTGTAATTCTTATCCAAATGCCCCAAATTTAATATATATTAATCAACATACTAAAACTTAATTTCCTAGCATGCCACAATTTAATTCCATGTTATACACAAAGCCGTATGAATTAAATCTCAAATATAGAAATTAATTAAATTAAATTCTAAATCTTAAACAAAACATGCACACTAATTGTATATGCTCATATAACAATCAATACAACATAAATATAATCCTAAGACACCCCCTATCTCAATTTGAGATGAAAATCTCAAAAGCCATCAAAACGAAACGGCTTCGAATCCGACGAAACTCCTAGGTTTTGTCAGGGACAACACGATCTATATGAATCTCTAAGAAGCCCCATGAAAATCACTACTTGAACTCAAAACCAAACTCAAAATTTGATTGGAAATGGGTTCTAATGGGTAAAAGAAGCGCGTAGTCAACACGAACACAAAACGCAAAGGCACTTTAACTTTTTAACAAAGGGAAGAAGGTTTAAATGGAAGAAGAAGGGTGGCAGCCCCTTTTGGAAGCCATGGGAGCTTCTAGTTGTGCATCGAGGAAGGAGATGGCCAAAAATGAAATATCTCACTTCCCTTTTAGAGGAAAATCCAAAAAGTGCCCTGAACGGGCCCCCCCGGGTCCGAAAAAGTAAAATTTAAGTAAACACGCTTAAACAGCAATACTCCATGAACAAAAAAGATTCACAATAAGAAAATATGAACAACGGAAGAAACAGCGTCAAAAACCGAGCCCCGAGCAGAAAGTTATGCCCTGAACAAGTTCGGCGGCAACCGGGTGCAGAAACTCTGAAACTGGAGAAAAACGACCAGAACGGAATTTTATGAATTTACGAGTCAACAAAAGTGAAAATGAATCCTGTACGAGGATCCAGGCTCCAGACGAGATATTTTGCAATAACTTTCGTTAATTGCACAATGGCTCTTATAACTGCGAAACTGCCCCAGAATGAAAATATTTTCCAAAAGATATTTTCTTAGATGCCCCTAAAATAAAATATCTTCAAAAGATATTTATGAAAAACACCCCAAGAAATGAAATTAATTTCAAAGATTTATGCATCCATGCCCATATGGGCACCGGGAGCAACCAGAGTACTTTCTTGCAAAAGTAAAGATACGTATTTCGTGGAAACCACTCATGATAAGGATACATGAAGTCAAAAACCAACTCTGAGCACAAGAAGTGAGGTTGTGCCAAAAACTGACAAACGGAGATAAGACGAAATAGGGAAAATGACATAATAGGGAAAAGATGAAATAGCGCATAGTGTCCAAAAACGAAAAATGCGAAAATGACTCGGTCCTCAAAGGAAGTTGTCAATTCACATGAAAGAGTCTCAGAAACCAATTCTAAGCACTCGAGATGACACTAAGCGACGAAAAACCATCCACAGAAAAGAAAAGACAACGAAAAATTTTATCTGCAAAATTTAAGGAAAAAGGGAAAAGGAAGAAAATGACTGGGTCATTACACTCAAAGTCCGGGAGCTTGCTCTCGTGCTGAATATGCAGAAATTATGTTTTTGGAGTTCTGTTTGGCTGTTTGGAGTATTCTGAAGTTGTTTAAATTGAGATTAATGGTTTAAACAATTGTTTCAAACATATAAAAATATTTAGAAGCATTATTACAATAATATGCTAAGGAATGAAACAACATGAAGTTAAATAGTAAAATTGCATGTGGAGTATTGGACAGTTGATTTAATTGCTTGCTAGTATTTAACAATTTTGTTCTTTACATGGTTGAATAATGTTAATTATGTTTCAGCTGTGTATTAAGCATAGTTGATTGTCTGAATATAATTATGCTTTGATTGAATTAATTGATGTGTTAATTTAATATTTGCTACATCAATTATTTGGACTGTTTGGTAGTTTATATGCACTAGTTTGGGACGGTGGCATATTAAGGATGGATTAGTTCAAAACACTAAGTCCTACCTATTCTGGGGATGGATTAGTTCAAAACACTAAGTCCTACCTATTTTGAAATATGTTGGATTAACTAAAAAAAGTTAAGTCCTACTTAAGTTGAGGATTAAATTTATTATTTATTGCATCAATTATTTGATTTGGGAATTGTATGCACCGGTATGGGACGATAGCATACTAGGGATAAATTAGTTCAAAATACTAAGTCCAACCTATTCTGAAATAATAAATGGATTAACTATAAAAGTTAAGTCCTACTTATATATATGTTAGGTCAATAAATAGTTAAATGACATACCTAGTTTTAGATGGATTATATATATATAATTATAGTACCGTGATATGAGTTTAAGTTTCAGGATCATGGTTAGGGTGCGTATATCGCCTAGGATGGATAACTGGACATAGTTACTGTTCCCTGGTATATCTAGGTAGACATGCCTATGTTATGTGCGATTTGTATGCTACCTTCTATTCAGGCTGAGACATAACTATAGGCTAGTGAGCCTCCTATAGTGTGTATTTATACATATATGGACTATTTTAGTTATTGTTGAGTTATCTAGAATGTATCTGCGTATCGGGTCTCTGTTTGGATTGTAGTTCGAGTAAAACTTGTTCGTAGGCCTGATCCACTATTATTTTTTAAGTATCCGACGATTC
Source organism: Cornus florida (assembly GCF_030987335.1). NCBI lineage: Eukaryota > Viridiplantae > Streptophyta > Magnoliopsida > Cornales > Cornaceae > Cornus > Cornus florida. The sequence continues at coordinate 74,546,265 of NW_026775573.1, read as the reverse complement.
CAGTTTTAGAGCTTGTTCATGCTGAACAGAAACAGTCACTCATTCTTCCGACTATGTAGGCCTGCTTTTTATGTTTAGTTTTGGTTTCCTTTTTAGTGAAGTTCTTTATGTTCCTAGGATATTTTTAGGGGTCCACTAGGTGGATTCCTGAGTTGTAAGAATATTGGAAGTTTTGGAAGTATTGGATTTTATAATTTAAGGATTATTATTTAGAACTCTTTTCAACTTATTTAATTATTTATTTCTTAATTCTTTTTGTATTCTGTGTTCGTTTATATATTAATTGTCTGGTATCCCTCGGATCTGTGCTCAGACTTGATCACCCGTGGCTCTAGAATCGAGGGTTATCACAAAAACCATGGAGACTTTCATAGCCTTGAGCGAAATGATTCAATATCTCGAAGCAAAGTACAACAACCTTCGACTCAGGCTCACACCCACTCCGCTCTACCAAGAACTAGTTGTTGAACATCTCTCACTTTGTGACTCCCCTGTCCAAATGCTCATGACTTTAGGCTTACTCCTCAATCCTAGTAGAAGAGTAGTTGTTAGAACTCGAACACTCCAAATAGTTTGTCTAATTCATAGCATGATCGAAACCTCCTTTTGATGATATAAGAATTAAAAACGAATTCTGGTACTCTGAACAATCTTTATAATCTAAAGTAAACTTGAAGATCCCTTTAATTTATTTGATAAAGAACATCGCCCTAAATCACTCTTGTGTTTAAGTGTGTGCTCTCAAAAATATATATTCATTTTTTAAATAAAAAAAATCTCTCTCAAAAAGCTTTAACAACGTACAAGGACTTCTCTCTCAAATAGCCTTGAGAGTCCTCCAAATAAATGGAAAGAAGTTTTAAAAATGTACAAAGACTTCTCAAGAAGTTTGGGTTAGAACATAAACTTAAAAGTTATCAAAAATTGAAATCCCACAACTATCTGTTCAGGGAAGTGCGATAGGTCAAAAATAGTGGAACCGGTGGGTTGAACGATTGCATCATTATAAACTATTGTCACTTGATGGCCAAGTAAGACCAGTCCAAGAAAGTGCAACTTGTTGGTCTTGGCCAGATTGCAACTTTTATTCCAAAAACTCGATTGCAATAATGTCCAACAAAAAATATAGTGTCTTCACTCACATACCTATTCTAAGTAATATTTCATATAATCCAACGTAAGAGGCACTAACAATTCAACTCCAACGGCTGAGACTTAAAGATTAACCAAAAATTAGAACTCAATCAACACATTTTAACCCCTAAATTTGTCAACACAAAAATATGTCAACGTTATACGGAACCTGTTATGTTTTATGAAAAGTACTCTAAAGACTTGGAGGTGGTGAATATGTCAGCTTGCCTAATTTTTGTGATTGATTAATTAACCACAATTATTACCAATTAAACATCCATAATCACAAAAATATAAGCAATAAAGTAAAGTAAGTAGAGTTTGAAAGATGACAACGGGTTTTTGAAAGTAGAAACCTTTGTTGAAAGAAATCCGACTTATTGGGATGAAAACCATAAGGAGTTTTGTTGTCCTAAGATAAATGATTCACTATTGTTGAAGAAAAGTGCAATGAATTCTAACTTAGTCGTACACCATTTCACTCTTTTAAGAACCAATTGATGAATGCCTTCGACTTTGCAACTCTCCCGTTCAACAGCACTTGACTTCAGGCTTACTTCTTTGATCACTATAGAAGGATAGCTGATAGATCAACAAACACTCCACGAATGTCTTGATCCTTTTAAAATGTGATCAAAACTTTATCTTCCTTTAAATCTAAATTTTGTGAAGGCTAATAGAAAATTTGTTATTCTGGTCAATCTGTAATTTGATGTAAACTTTGAAGATTCCGTATTGATTAGTAAAAGAACATCACCCTAATCACTCTCGTATTTAAGTGTGTGTTCTAAAAATTATACAATCGGATTTCTTTGAAAAATCTCTCAAAAAGCTTTAATGTTTATGTGAAAGATGAAAATCTTGTTTTTCGATTTGAAGCAATTAATTTCCTCTAGGGTTAGAGATAAAGTTCAAAAAGGTCCCTCTGCTCGAAGTGGATTTTGTATTTCCGAAAAGAACTGCCTCTTTCTTTGGCTCTATCCTTATTTTATCTCTCTTTCGAACCACCTATTCCTTTCTTGGGGTACAAGTTGGCTCCTCTTGGGCTTCTGAGGTGGTTTGTTGTGGGCTTTAGTAAAATTTTGATATGGGCTGATAGCTCGTTCGAGCCTTATCCAGCTATTTATCTCGCGAGCCATCCGGCTTAGTTTCGATGATACTAGTCCATTCCTTGGCTTGGGTCCACGATTCTGACGCATGTCAGGCCACGATTTGAGATGTCCAATGTGAAGTGTAGGGCTCTCATTGGACGGTTTTTTTTTTTTTTTTATTTTTTTATTTTTTTCTAATAGATGAGATTAAATTATACAAAGTGAATCTCGAGACAATGGTATGGGTTCTTGATGCTACAACTAGTTGTGCATATCTAACTCTCTTTGGATCTCAAGTTTTTATGGCATGCTGAGTTTTGACACTCCTCCATATAGAGAAAGTAGGATAGGCACTTGAGCTTTGACACTCCTCCATATAGAGAAGAAAGTAGTATGGGCACGTGGACTCGAAATTTAAAACACTCCAAATAGGGAAAGTAGTATGGGCTAGGCCAACCTACTGCATCGTTTTAGTGATACACGGGCCTCCTTTGAACAGTTTTGAGGTCCTCAATCACTTGTCACATAATGGGCGCAAATCACCTGTTGTGCGATTTCCATGCTGTTTCCTACAGTGAGTGGTAAGTGGCCTTAGTTTGGCCACGTTTTACTCCACTTAATAGACACTAAGACTGTGTTTGGCAATTGCACCACTATTTATAAGTAACATTTCACCGCTATTTATAAGTAACATCACAGAAGTTTAAAAGTAATATCACATAGTCTAACATCACCACCATTCAAAAGTATCTTCACCCTCAAAACGTGGTGATGTTACTTTTTAGACTATGTAATATTACTTTTAGACTTCTGTGATGTTACTTATAAATGGTGGTAAAATGTAAAAATATATATACATCTAAATATGTAACACCCAATTTAGCAAATTCAAGTTTTGGCCTAAATTTTAGACACCCAATTGAAAAAATCGATCTAATTGTGCAATTTTAACACTGGACATTATTTTGAGCACTCAACTAAGAAAATTCAAATAAAATTACGAAATCAACCAAGGTTAGAATAATTTTTAGCATTTCCACAAATAAATTAATCAAATTAAGCATAAATTCAACAAATTATTAAATTACTTGTAGTACTTGCATTTTCAAAAAAATACAATTTTTTTTAGAGGCATTAACTACAATAATTCAATAAAGGAGTCTACTTGTTTTAACAGAAAGAATTAATGACAATATACAATTCCCAGATTCTGAAATTTATAAATGGTGGTGATGTTACTTTTTAGACTATTTTTACATTTCACCACCATTTATAAGTAACATCACAGAAGTTTAAAAATAATATCACATAGTCTAAAAAGTAACATCACCACGTTTTGAGGGTGAAGATACTTATAAATAGTGATGATATTACTTTTTAAATTATGTGATATTACTTTTAGACTTCTGTGATGTTAGTTATAAATGGTCGTAAAATGTTACTTATAAATAATGGTACAATTACCAAACATAGTCTTAGTGTCTATTAAGTGGAGTAAAACGTAGCTAAACTAAGGCCACTTACCGCTCACCGTAAGAAACAACATGGAAATCGCACAGCAGCTGATTTGTGTCCGTCACATAAGAGTGTAAATGGACTGGTACCATATCGTCGGCTGTGTCACAATATCATTGGTGGACCCAAATATTGGATCTAAAACGCTTTAATTCGTCACTTTCTTCTTCGTGTGGTTGGTAAAACTTTTGTTATAAATTTTTAGATTACAATTAAAATCAGTGTCAGATTCACTTATGAACTTACTCGGGCTGGGTTGTTATTTTGTATCTAACTTAATTGGATTTTGAGTGCTATAAAAAATTAGTATTAACAAACTTGTAGAACTTTATATTATGTGATTTTAGTGTAGATATAACAGGGTTGTTGGAGTAATTTTGACTACGAAACTTCATGATTTTATTGGTAGCCGGTTTATGATGGAGGGATCCTCAAAAACCAGGCTCCAGGCTCCAGATACTGCACCAATGATTAGTTCGTTTTTTTTTTTTTCTTTCTTTTTTTCGAAAGTTCAAGCCAATGCACACACTCATAATATTGCCCCTAGCAGGGTTCGAGCACTCAACCTCACCCTTTTGAAGTTCCTATCATAACGTTGATAGAATTAGTCCATGGTGATCCAATGGTCTGAGTGTGGTTTAATTCGCCTTGCCATTGATGCTACTAGTGTCTCCCAATTTTAGGATTTTATGTAACACTGTATTTGAATGCCGACATTGACTTGTTACACTGCAAAAGCAATTAAGGTGTCCTTGAACTAAAATTCTTGGGTTGCAGTCATATGATCCAATATTGCTGGTGTACATATATACATTCTTATTCTAGTAGTGACAGTTAAAATCTATCATTGTGGAAAATTGGTCAGCTTTGATATATCAGAACTGATCCCTCTTTAACTCGGTTCTCATTCAATGTAAATTCTCTGCCTCTGCTTTTGCCTATTTAATCTTGCTCCTATGCATCTTCCTTCTTATTGGGCTTCATTTCAGCACTAACTTTACAAAAGCCATTCTCACCCATCAGATGGTACTATGATTGTTTTTGATCAGCTTGGTTGCATGATTTTATCCACTCAAATTTGTGACATTGGTTCAAATAAATGGAATTTTCAAAGTAGACTAAGATCATATAGCCAAAAGAATTGTTATTGCTCTCAATTTTTAATTCTATCTTGGCAAGAAACTCACACACTCACTTTATCCCTGTGTGGGGACGTGTGGGGACTCAGACTCTTGACCTTCTACTTTGAAAGGTGAGGATGTTCCACTAAGCTACAACCTTTGGTAGTTGTTACGGACATGGGTTACTACTTCAAGGGTTAATTATCTAGTGAGTCTAGATAGCTTCCTGGTGGTGGTGTGGACATATAAATATTAGGCCATTACCCACTGCTCCTACCACCAATGTGGGCTGCAAAGAGGGGTAGACTTGAACCTGCATTCTCATGATTAAGTCTATATCTATCAGGAGGCGTAAGTAGTTATTTATGTGTAATCTTTCGACTTTAACAGGTTGGGTCAAGATAAATGGTGCCGATTAAGCTCTTGTAAGAGCCAGCCTGATGACAGAGAATACCACAGAATAATGTATAGGGAATGTTGTGGCGAGGGCCAAAGTGTGGTTACTGGTTGTATTAGCTTCATCATCAAATATATCCATACTATACTTTCAGGTAAATATGTTTTCATGTGGAGGTTCAAAGGAGAATTAGAGGGTTGACTACAAGTTATACTAATATTCTAAAAGGCCAAACTTAAGTTTGATCTTAAGTTTCTTTCTGTTGCAGAATTCAGATAACAGAGACAATGATATAGCAATTGCAGGGGCTTCTTTGAAACCATTTACCGAGCAACGATGGAGAATGAATCATGAATACAGAATAAACACTGTAAATGCTCATTCATATTTTTATGCTTCTGTTGAATGCAGTAAGGAAGGCAGCCAATGAACTCGGTGGAGTTGATGTCAATACAAGTCTCCACAACATTTTTTGTTTTCATAAGCAGCGTTGCCAATGGATATGATTGCTGTGCTGTCTAGAAGAAAAGCAATTTGGCATTAAGGCTCACCTGAACTTCCTTAGATACTGTGTTGTTGATATCGATCTATTAAGCCAAATCGGAAGCCTTAGGGTGGCCAACTTGTCTAAACCAGCTCTCAGTAGAGGACAGTTAGGCACTCTGAAGTGACCCTCTAGGATGGTTCCATCCATTCAGACTCCACCCCGTTTGAGTTCTCTCATCTGTGAAATGTAGGTGTCCACACTGGTTTTAGTGTCACTACAACATGTCTCAACAACATTAAATTCGTTCATAAACAGCGTTGCCGATGGATCTGATTGGTGTGCTGTCCAAAGAAATGCAAGAAGGCATTGGGACCAAGCTTTTGCTCCTAGAAATCAAAATGAAGATTTTCGTTGCTAACATCCCAGTGTATGAATTCTTCTCTATATTTGCCCATTGAACTTTCTATATGGGAGTTGACAGCTAATTGTAGCTCAAGACTTGTAAGGTTACGAACCATGCTGGCATAAACCGAGGGTCCTCACAGAAGATATTGTGTCCTCTGGCAATATTTTTGTCTGCTCGAACAAATTCCAACATCTGGCCTGCTAAAGTGTAGTTGATCTGTCCCTGTTTAGGCTGACTGGTAAAGCATTCCACAACTAATACATAAAAAAATAATTATGCTTCTGTCAGGTAGCTCATAAGGCCAAGCTTTAGTTTGATATTTTCTTTATTTCCATTGCAGAATTCAGACAACAGACATCGATTTAGCAATTGCGGGGGCTCCTTTGCAGCCATTTACTGAGCGGCATTGGAGAATAAATGCTGTAAATGCTACAAACATTCATATTTTTATGCTTCCGTTGATTTCCATAAAGATGGCAGCCAATGAAAGGAATATTTAAGTCTTTAAAACACCCTATCCTCTTTTTAAAAATGTTATGCGATTCTAATTTTCTCGTCTTTTCCAATAAAGAACAATTACTTCTCTCTTTATTTGAAATGGCTTGAAACCATCTATATTAATGTAATTCGATTTTATTTTTTGCTGCAAAATACTGCACGAGTACACCACCTTGATAAATTATATAAGCATCACATGGATCAATGAATGATAGTATAAAGCTTTGTGATACAGAGTTTCATGATCATGATGGCGTCATTTTTCACTCATAAAAAAAGTCGGAAATGTCCGACTATTGAACTACTTGTCATTCTTCTATTACAAACTATATGTACACAGACTCAATCGTGGGCATAATGTATTTAGAGTTGAGAAGCTTAACCATGCGCATGCATAAATTATTACTTGATAACTTGTTAAGCAACAATATGAAATGATCATTAATTTTATGTCTAATTGTGCTCTTTATGTTCTTTTTCAATTAAAAGAGTTAATTTATTACCATCGAAATGAAATATGATTGGATGGAAATTAATGCTCTAGAAGTTGAGGGAGGAGGTCATTCAATGAAGTCAGGAAAATGAACATTGGAATTTGACAAGTTTTTAGAACATCTTTATTGCATAAGTTTTATATTGAGCTTATTTATTTTTATGTTAGTTTCCTATTTATTTTGATTTTATTGGGCCTATTTATTTGGGTTATTTATGTGTTTCAATTTATTTTGGCGGTTACAAGCCTTAGGCTTTGGCTATATAAGCTGTGAGTTTTCTTAAAGGATTTTATATTTGACTTTAGTTTTGTTTCTTCACTTTTTATTTTCACCTATTTACATATTTTATGAGTGCCAAGACGAGAATATTTGGCTTAGAGCTTGGTGTCTGTGTGATCCGTCCCTACCTGCACGTAGGGAGGACAACAAAGGCTTTAGAATAGTGTGCTTGCCGAGGTGACTCTCCATATCAAACCAAACCAAACCAAAACTTTCTTTACACTATTTCCATTATATATTCGTTTGTTTTTATTTTAAAAAAATTATATATTTTATTATTTATTCATTGTACACATTTGTAATATTAGTAATCTTATAATATTTGTTGTGATTCCTCAATGTGTAAAATTTGTTTTATTTATTCAAAGTCAACTGAATCATTTGACTTTTCATTTGGGTAAATGTGGATAGCTCATGACCGTTGTAAAAAATTTCTCATTTCATTCACAGAACATAATGTTTATTTCTTTGCATTTTTGCAGCATTCTAGGCTTTAGAAAAGAGTATGTCAGGCCCTCAATTTTTTTGCCTCTTGGTTCTTGTTCTCCTTATTGGCCCTTCCATGGCTTCACCATATGGCCCTTCCATGGCTTCACCATATGGTTCTCCCATGGCTTCACCATATGGTTCTCCCATGGCTTCACCTTATGGTTCTCTCTCTCTCTCTCAAATACAACAGAGGTTAAATATTATGAAATTATGTTAATGTGTTTCAATTTTTGTGTTCTCAAACTGCAGAGGGGCCACTGTACGATTCTACTGCTTACACAGAGGTGAAAAGGATGCATTTTTAACTTATATATATTATTAGCAGAGTTTCATCTCATATATATATATATATATATATATATAGATTGGAAAATCAAGCAATTCAACTTATATTTTTGTTATAGCAATTTGAAAATCAAGCAATTCAACTCATATTTATGTTCTAGCAATTTAACTTCATGATTTTTATTGGTAAACAGTGTAAAGCATACCCGGAAAAGCCTCTTTATGATGGAGGGATCCTCAAAGATCATGTTCCAGATTTCACATCAAAGATTGGAAACAATGGAACAGGAATTCCATTGCAACATCTCACCCAAGGCACCATTTACTGTTTTTCCAGTTGAGTTCATTTTTCCAAATTCCTACCATAACATTGATAGAATTAGTCAAGGGTGATTCAATGTGGCTTAAACATGGTTTAATTCGCATTGCCATTGATGCCACCAGTAATATAATTGTATAATGATACATGATTAATTTTAGGATTTACGTAACACTGTATTTGAATCCGGTGTGACATTGGCCTGTTACACTGCGAAAGCAACTAAGGTGCACATACCTACACAATGTTATTCTTGTAGTGACAGTTTACATACACCAATCTTCGATATTATCAGAATGCATCTGCTTAAGCCCATAGCTATCAGGAGGCATCACAAGTTACTAACTGTGTGTCAACTTTGGACTTTAACAGGTTGGGTCAAGATAAATAGTACCGATTCAGCTCTTGTAAGAGCCAGCCTGACGACTGAGAGTACGACACTAGACTGTATAGGGAACGTTGTGGCCAGGGATGGTTGCTGGTCATTCCTCAAGGGTGGATTTGTATTAGATTCATCATCAAATTTATCCTTCCTAAAATTTCAGGTAAATATGTTTACCAACGTTGGCTTGGTACATGTGTAGAATCAAAGAAGAATTAGAGGTTTGGCAACAGATACTAAAATTCTATATTTCATCTCTTCTTTATTTCCGTTGCAGAATTCAAATGACACAGACATTGGTATAGAAATTGCAGGGGCTTCTCTGCAGCCATTTACTGAGCAGCAGTGGAGAATGAATCAGGATTACATAATAAACACTGTAAATGCTACAAACATTCGTATTTTTATGCTTCTCTGCAGCCATTTACTGAGCAGCAGTTGATTGCCATAAAGAAGTTAGCCAATGAAAGGAATATTTAAGTCTACAGGAATATGAAAAACATCCTGCTCAGTTTTTAAAAATCTTATGAGATTCTAATTTTCTTGTCTTTTCTAATTAAAAAAAGGGACTGCATTTATGAATAAAATCAAGCAATTCCAAAATTTTCTTGTTTTCCAGGAAAGGAAGCGTGCCGTGACAATCCATGTGTCTGATGAACTTGGAGATAGGTTGAAAGGAGCAACAGTTAGAGTAGAGCAAGTGTCTAAAGACTTCCCATTTGGATCTGCCATAGCCGGGACTATCATTGGCAATAAGCCTTATCAGGTAACTGCAATGTATATAGATACATATATTTTTTAGATTAAACATTTAGGAAGATTCAGAATCAAAACATTATAATTCAACAAAGGGAAAGAGATTCTGACTGGTAAAGCAGTTCTTGACTAGTTAATACTTTAAAAATAAAAATAAAAAATAAAAAATAAAAAACTAATTATGTTACTGTCATGTAGCTCATCCATTCCAATATTTTTAGAGCCATTTTTATGTGCCCCGTGATCATATTTACATTGAAAGCTAAAACAATAAAATCCTTGAATTGTTTCAGAACTGGTTTGTTGAGAGATTCAATGCAGCAGTTTTCGAGAATGAACTCAAGTGGTACACTACAGAACCTAAACAGGGACAGATCAACTACACTTTAGCAGACCAGATGTTGGAATTTCTCCGTGCAAACAAAATTATTGCCAGAGGACACAATATCTTCTGGGAGGACCCTCAGTATATTCCAACATGGCTTGCTAACCTCACAAGTTATGAACTGCAATCAGCTGTCGACTCCCGAATTGAAAGTTTAATGAGCAAATATAGAGAAGAATTCATACACTGGGATGTTAGCAATGAAAATATTCATTTTAATTTCTTTGAGCAAAAGCTTGGTCCTAATGCCTCCTTGCATTTCTTCGAGACAGCACACCAATCAGATCCATTGGCAACGCTGTTTCTGAACGAGTTTAATGTTGTGGAGACTTGTAGTGACAGTAGATCCAGTGTGGACGGCTACATTTCGCGGATGAGAGAACTCGAACGAGATGGAGTGTCAATGGGTGGAATCGGCCTAGAGGGTCACTTCACAGAGCCTAACCTTCCGCTATTGAGAGCTGGTCTAGACAAGCTGGCCACGCTAAGGCGTCCGATTTGGCTTACAGAGATCGATGTCAACAACACAGTATCTATGGAAGTGCAGGTGAGCAAGTATAATATCACTTGTGCTCCCAGTTGTGGATAAATTGAATTTGGTGGCTTTGATATTTTATTTTCTTATACCAAAAAGGTTCAAAATTATCTATAGAATTATGTCTAAAAGGCCACATTTCCAAAGTTCAAACTTATCTTTTTATTTCCTTCTCTTACAGGCTGTTCATCTAGAAGAAGTACTGAGAGAGAGCTTCTCACATCCCTCTGTAAATGGGATAATGCTATGGACTGCCATGCGTGCAGATGGTTGTTTCCGGATGTGCCTTACTGACAATGAATTCCGTAATCTCCCTGCTGGTGATGTGGTTGACAAGCTTTTGAAAGAATGGCAAACTGGGATTCTGGAAGGTCATACAGATGAATATGGTTCGTATAGCTTCTCCGGATTCTTAGGTGAATATAAGGTGACTGTTGATTATGGAAACGGAACTGCAGATTCAACGTTCTCAATTTGTCGCAGTGATGAAACTAAACATTTTTACATTCATCTGTAGCTCAGTCTTATACATGCAACACTTTTACATTCATCTGTAGCTCTATGTTACACATGCAACATTTTTACATTCATCTGTAGCTCTATCTTATACATGCTACGCGATGTAAATAAATTACCGTGAGTTTGGTAATGGAATACAATTTGATTCTGTTGAAGTACTGATCTTCATTTTTTTTTTTTTTTTTTTTTTTTGTTAAGTAAAGTTCTGATCTTCTAAGAACTTCTTATTAGCTCTGTCTGCTCTAAGCCATGCTTTTTGGGGTGCATATGTTAAAAATAATTAATGCCATGTTCATTCATGTATATGTTCATTCATGCATCTATTATTGTACATGTATCAAGAGTGTACATGTATCAAGTGTGTGCATGCATCATATGTGTGGTTGAGAATTGTCTTGAAAAGTTCAAAGGTCTATGGGAGAATAGTATATATAAGGTAAGGTATTTGTTGTTTAGATATCAACACAACAAAGAGTTCAATATAATACAATATTTGTTTCTCTCCTTTTTTCACTTAGAAATTATTTAGTTGGTTGAAACTATAGCCAACATAAGTGGTATCAGAGATTGATTTCGATCAAGAGCAAACTGGGTGTGAAGCTTATTGACGGGAAAACAAAACCCGAAGAAGATCCATCGTGATGGCGACTACAAGCAATCAAAATTAAGGTGCCCATCAATTAGCACTTCCCATTTTTGATGGGGAAAATTATAATTTTTGGTATGTGAAGATGAAGACCATTTTTCTATCATATGATTTATGGGATTATGTTGAAGATGAGTATGATGAACCGGAGGATACAACAACTTTGACGAATGCCCAAAGACAACAATTAAAAGATCATAAGAAGAAAGATGCAAAAGCTTTAGGCTTGATTCAACAAGGAGTTGCTGATACAATCTTTCCCAGAATTATCAATGCTTCTAAAGCAAAGGAGGCATGGGATATTCTCGAGGAGTATAGAGGCAGCACGAAGGTAAGAACTGTAAAACTCCAATCTTTGAGAAGAGATTTTGAAAATATGAAGATGAAAGAAATGGAATTGTTGAAAGATTATTTTTCTAAACTTATGGAGGTAGTAAATCAAATGAAGACTTATGGGGAAGATATTTCTAATCAAAGAATTGTTGAAAAAATTCTGATTAGTTTGCTGGAAAAATATGACTCTATTGTTGCTATTATTGAAGAGACTAAAGAGCTTGAAAACTTGAGTGTTGAAGAATTGATGGGTTCCATAAAAGCATTTGAGCAAAGGTTGAGTAGGCGCTCCGAAAAGACAATTGAAAGTGCTTTTCAATCCAAGCTCAATGTTAGTTCCAAAAATCAAGAAAAATACCCATCAAGTTTTGATCAATCCAAAGGTGAATCTTCTAGAGGTGGAAGACACGAAAGAGGAAGAGGAAGAAATTCAAGAGGAAGAGGAAGAAATAATTTGAAGAGAAGTGAAAATATAGAGTCCATTCAACAAAATTGTGGAATTTGCAAGAGAAGTAGCCATGTTGACAAAGATTGTTGGTTTCGGGGAAAACCTCAATGTTTCAATTGCAAGAAATTTGGACATGTTCAAAAAGATTGCCGGTTGAAAACAAATCAGCAAGCGAATTTTTCCGAAGAGCAAGAAGGTGAAGCGAGCATGTTTTATACTTGTCACTCGACATCGGAACAAAAGGATAATGTGTGGTTTCTTGATAGTGGGTGTAGTAACCACATGACCGGAGATAAAAACATATTCTTGGAGATTGATTCTTCATCCAATTCTCAAGTGAGGATGGGAAACGGTGCCTTGGTCCAAGCAAAGGGAAAAGGTACTATTGCCATAGAGACAAAAAAAAAGGAAGAAAGCATATTCGGGAGGTGTTACTTGTTCCGGATTTGGAATAAAATTTGTTAAGTGTTGGACAGCTTGTAGAGCATGGGTACTCCATTCATTTTGATGAGGACTCTTGCAAAATTTATGACAAGGGAGGACAAAATCATATTATGGCAAAAATCAAGATGGGCAAAAATAAAAGCTTTCCTCTCACTTTTTCATGTTCAAAAAATATGGCCTTGAAGATGGATGTTGTTGATGAGTCATGGCTTTGGCATAGAAGACTTGGCCATTTGAATTTCCAAAGCTTAAAGAATTTACAACAAAATAGCATGGTGTATGGGCTGCCAACAATACAAGAAGTTAAAGAAGTTTGTGAAGGTTGTGCTCTTGGTAAGCATCACCGAGAGTCATTTCCGAAAGAGAAGGCATGGAGGGCTAAAGCACCATTGGAGCTTGTTCATACCGATGTGTGTGGACCGATGAAAACACCAACTCAAGTGGGTAACAAGTATTTTATTATTTTCGTTGATGATTTTTCAAGAATGATATGGATTTATTTCATGAGACAAAAATCAGATGTATTCTCTATTTTCAAAAAAATTCAAAAGCTTGTTGAAAGGCAAAGTGGGCATCTTATCAAAGTGTTAAGAAGTGATAGAGGTGGAGAATACAACTCAAATGAGTTTGAAAAGTTTTGTGAAGATATTGGCTTGGAGAGGCAATTAACAGTTGGGTACACTCCACAACAAAATAGAGTGGCAGAAAGGAAAAATAAAACAATCATTGAGATGGGAAAATCAATGCTTCATGAGAAGGGGCTACCTAAATCATTTTGGGGTGAAGCCGTGTATACGGCTGCTTACTTAATGAATAGGAGTCCAACAAAAGCGGTGGAGAATAAAACTCCATTTGAAGCATGGAGTGGAAGGAAGCCATCATTGAAACACTTGAAAGTTTTTGGGTGTATTTGTTTTGCTTATGTTCCAAGAGAAGTGAGGCATAAACTTGATGAAGCTAGTGAAAAATGCATCTTTGAGGGTTATAGACTCTTTAATTTGAAGAAGAATAAATTGATTATTTGTAGAGATGTTCTCTTTAATGAGAAGGCTGCTTGGGATTGGAAAGAGAAGAAAGTTCAAGATCAAATCCCCATTTTCAATGAAGAATCAAGAAATCAAGAAAATGAAAATGAAGTTTTTTTTGAAGTTCCACAAGAAATGTCTCCCGTATCTAGCTTACAATCAATCCCAACTTCTCCATTAAACTCAAATTCCTCATCTCCAAGTTCAACTCCAAGAAGAATGAAAAGTTTTAGTAATGTGTATGCAAGTTACAATTTTTGTGTTGTTGAACCGAAGAACTTTGAAGAAGCAATTAAACAAGAGGCATGGAAGAAAGCTATGGAAGATGAAATTTATGTGATTGAGAAAAACAAGACTTGAGAGTTAGTAGAGAAGCCGGAAGACAAAGATGTGATTCGTGTGAAATGAATTTTTAAAACAAAATTCAATCTGGATGGCTCCATTCAAAAGAACAAAGCAAGACCTGTAGCAAAAGGGTATTCACAACAACCCGAAATTGATTTTCAAGAAACTTTTTCACCCGTGGCTCGTCTTGACACAATTAGAGCACTCATTGCCTTGACGGCTCAAAATGGTTGGTCCTAGTATCAACTTGATGTAAAATCAGCCTTCTTGAATGGTGTTTTGAAAGAGGATGTCTATGCAGAACAACCTCAAGGCTTTGTTGCAAAAGGAGAAGAAGAGAAAGTTTACAAATTAAAGAAGGCTTTGTATGGCCTAAAACAAGCACCCCGGGCATGGTATAGTGAGATTGATTTTTACTTCATCACAAAAGGCTTTCAAAGGAGCAAAAGTGAGCCAACCTTGTACTACAAGACACAAGGTAAAACTGGGATTCTTATTATTTCTCTTTATGTTGATGATTTGGTATTTACCGGAAGTGATGAAAAAATGATTGATGATTTTAAAAAAGAGATGATGAAAAAATATGAAATGAGTGATTTGGGTTTGTTGCATTACTTCTTGGGCATTGAAATTTATCAAAAAGAAGGAGGAGTTTTTATTTGTCAAAAGAAGTATGCAAAAACTCTTCTTGAAAAATTCAAAATGTTGAATTGCAAATCCGTTTGCACTCCCTTGGTTGTGAATGAAAAATTAATAAAAGAAGATGGAAGTAAAGAAGCAGATGTATCTCTCTATAGAAGTTTGGTTGGAAGTCTATTATATTTAACATCTTCAAGACCCGACATCATGTATGCTACAAGCTTATTATCTGGGTTTATGCACAATCCAAGTCAAATTCATGTTGGGGCTGCAAAAAGGGTATTGAGATATATACAAGGTACACTTGATTTTGGCATCTTGTATGAGAAAAATGTTGATGCAAAGCTGTTTGGTTTTTGTGATAGTGATTGGGCCGGATTTGTTGATGATATGAGAAGTACTTCCGGTTATGCATTCTCTCTTGGTTCGGGTGTATTTTCATGGGCATCTAAAAAGCAAGAAACAGTTACGCAATCTTTTGCCGAGGCTGAGTATATTTCAGCATCAATGACAGCGTCACAAGCAATATGGCTAAGGAGAATTTTTGAAGATTTTGGTGAGAAGCAAAGAGAAGCTACTCCAATTTTATGTGACAACAAATCCACAATTGCTATGACAAAGAATCCTATTTTCCATAGTCGCACATGACACATTGCAATCAAGCATCACTTCATTAGAGAAGCCGTGGAGAATGAAGAGATTCAACTCAAGTATTATAAGACTGAAGATCAAGTTGCGGACATTTTTACCAAAGCACTTCCAAAAAATAAGTTTGAATACTTTAGAGAATTGTTGGGTGTCACAACATGGCATTAAGGGGGGTGTGTTAAAAATAATTAATGCCATGTTCATTCATGTATATGTTCATTCATGCATCTATTATTGTACATGTATCAAGTGGATACATGTATCAAGAGTGTACATGTATCAAGTGTGTGCATGCATCATATGTGTGGTTGAGCATTGTCTTGAAAAGTTCAAAGGTCTATGGGAGAATAGTATATATAGGGTAAGGTATTTGTTGTTTAGATATCAACACAACAAAGAGTTCAATACAATACAATATTTGTTTCTCTCCTCTCTTCACTTAGAAATTATTTAGTTGGTTGAAACTACAGCCAACACATACTTGATACCAAATTAATTTCTAATGGCCTATTCAAGGCACATTCTAAAACAAAGAATAAAGGTGATAACACAGAACAATGGTTAATAGGCCTTGATATGTTTATTGGACTCTTGAAATTTTAATTTCTTCTGATCGTTGTATCTAATCTCCAGACATATATTGTCCTGAACCCAAACTGTTGCCTCAAACAATACTATTAGATGTGCACTTGTAGGTGCATTTTCTTACACCTAAGCACTTAAGAAAATAAATCAAAAAGAAATACACAAAATATAGAGGAGACAACGGATAATTTTGAAGAGAGGAACAATGATGGGAATTCCATAACTTTCCATTCTCATTCATGCTCTATTTATAAGCTTTGTTCAAAGAATTACATGGAGCCGTTACTGGCAATTTTCCAGACGTGAGTGTTTATGCTTTTTGATCGTGCGTCCCTTTCTTTTATGGCGGGTGTTATGGAGCTTTGGGCTATTCGTGATTGGGCTGATCTTGGATCCATTTCATGTCAAGTGGAGCCTCCTTCATTAACTGGGCCGACTTGATATGTTTGTGGACTTTTCTTATTGGGCTTCTTGCTCATGCTGGGCTTCAAGGTAGATTTGGTTAATAATGGGCTATGCACCAACTAATACGTGGTGTGTTATAATTGGTGGGAAAATTTCCCTCCATACTTTGCCCCTAATTCCTTTTATGAATTGAATTCATATAAGGAATTTATAACTGCTTTTAAGAAGTGGAGAAGTTTCTGCGACTGTTACTTCCTATCATTACCATTTGTGCTTTCGATTTTTGGGGCTTCGTGCTCGCCTCTTCGTTCTTTGTTTCATTTTGGCTATATATTATATTCTTGTCACTTGGGTGTTTGTGTTTGTGATCCTGTTTCTAAGTTTGAGTGAGAATCTGACTACTACTGCATCATCTCCTTTCGTTTGTCGAGGTTAGTCTTTTTTCCATTCCCTCTTTCTAACATTATGAATCAAGAAAGTAGTGAACGAACTCATAGTATCCATATGTCTGATTCTAAATCGGGGACTACGGCGGTAAGTTCGAGTGGTTATGCCGAGGGTCCCATAATTCTTCCTCTGGATATTGTGGAAAGGAAGTCTTTTTCAATCGCTCAATTGAGGAAGAAAAACGATGTTCCATCCAATGTTACCCTTAAAGAATATGATCATGATTTAAATTTTAGTACTGGCGAGGGTTTGGAAGAGGGCGAGATGCTCTTCTCGGCTTTGCACTTTCCTGCTTTTCGATTTCCCCTTAACCCTTTTTTACCTTTGGGTTCAATCAATGTTGAATTTGGCTCTGCTTCAGGTTAACCCTAATTTTTTTCGTATCCTCTCTTACCTTCTTACTTTAAATAGGGTTCGAGGTTTGACCTTGAATCATGCTGATCTTCTATTTTACTATACTCTTGATAGAACAAAAGGTGGAGAGGGTAGGTTCCGCCTTCATTTTAAACCGGGTAGGGCCCTTTTCTCTCATCTTAACACTTCTGATAAAGAGTGGAAAGATAAAATTGTTAAAGTTGGAGGGGCGTGGTGTTCTCCGTCCACTCGGGATCTGTTTATTCGATCAAGTTTTCATGCCCCGTCCATTCCTGCATTTGATGATTCGGGCGAGTCTTTTTGCTTTGTCTGCGTCGTAAAGCATTTTTGTTATATTTATGACTTCTTGGGTCACAAAACTGACTTTTTCTCCTCAAAATTTGCAGATAGCCGTCTTATTTATTTGCAGGAAAGAGTCTGGAGCGACGTTCCTTCTACTAAGGTTCTTCTCTCCTCTTCTCTTCTTGAGACAATCTCAAGGGATTCTCCCGTGATTATTCAAAATCCCGAGGAGCCCATTGACCTTGACATTTCTAATTCTGAGGCTAGCCTTGTATCGCCTGCCCCTCTTTCTCTTTCTCAATCAACGATGGAACTTCCTCCTCCAAAACCCCGTACCATTAGGAAAGAGAGGGAGGCAACTGATAAATTGCTGCAGGAGAGGAAGAACATACTTGTTGAGGCGGGCAAGTTCTCCTCTTCTCAAAAATAGAAGGGGGTTCAGTCTGTGCTAGGGCTCAAGCGTTCTTCCGTGAAGGATGATTCTCCTTCAAAGCGCCCCAAGTTTATTGCTGGGGCTTTCAGGGGTAAGAGTTCCCTAATCCCTGGAGCTACTGATGTAACCGGGGGTGACTTTGCGAGGTTTGCTGAAAAATGGTTCCCCAAAATACTGAAAGCTGATGGCTCTCCTATCACCATTGGTGATTCTAGGGCTAAAGACCCAGAGACACTAATGGGTTTGGCTAAAGGGATGTGGCCGCCCAGGGATGAGATTTTGCAACATCAGATGAGTGTTGATGATCTACTTTCTCTTGCTCCCAAGTCTATAATGGAGGTAACTTCTTCTGATTCCTCCCTCCTTTTTCATATTGCTTATCTGTTCTGGTTTCTTGACAACCCTTTGTTATTCATTTACAGACCTCTTTCTTGATGTTTGCTTTTATGAAGAAGTTGTCAGCTAACTCTCTTCAAGCGAACCAGTTTGCTGCTCTACAAAAGAGGGTAGATCTTTTGGAGGGTTCTCTTGCCAAAGAGAAGAAGAAAAAGGCCCAGCAACTCAAGTCGATTGAATACTTTGACAAGAGGGCCAGGGAGATTGAAAATAAAACAACCGATCTTGACCTTCAACTTAGGAAGGCAAATTCATTGATCCAAACCTGCAAAGATGGAGGTTTGGAAATGTTTAACCGCTTTTCCCAGATTACCAACCTTTGTTTTGCCAAGGGTTTTAGGCTTGGCTTTGCTCAAGGGCAGCTTCCCTCCAAGGAGAGGGATTATGGTGATGCCGATGAACATGATGTTAAGCAAAGGCTCTTGGTCACCGGGGAATATACTGAACCCTCTGCTGGTCCTAGGGAGATTGAATTTGCTACTCTGCTGAAGGGCGAGGTGGCTACTGAAGTTTTGTCTCCTCCCCAATATCCTTCAAGCTCCTAAGGGTTACCTCCTTTGGTGCCTGGTGCCCCTTTTTCTACTCTAGCTAGGGTGGAGTTGGTTAATGCTTTTACACAGAGGTTCAATGTAGAGGGTGGGACTAAACCCGGGAATGATCCTACACATGAATACCTTATTATTCATATGTGTGTGCGTGTGTTTTTTTTGTTTTTGTTTTTTTTTTTTTTTTATCCTTTTTGTTTTCTGGAAGTGTAGGGTATATCCTGCCTCCTTTGTAAATTTTGTTTTATATATATATGAAAATTTCTTTTGCAACCCTTGAGATCGCTTTTGTTTTAGTTCCCGCCTATAATCTATTCTTAGGGTATTTGCTTATTTTTTGCGATCGGCTCTTGCGGCCATTCGGCTTTTTGGACTTAATCAATTTTTTGATTAAATCCAATTGGGCGTTTAGCTCTTGGGGCCTTCGCCTGTTTGTGTTTTTTTTTCTTTTTTTTTTTTTTTGGCGATCGGCTCTTGTGGCCGTTCGGTTTTTTCGACTTAATCACTTTTTTTTATTAAATCCAATTAGGCGTTCGGCTCTTGGGGCCTTCGCCTGTTTTTTACGATTGGCTATTGTGGTTGTTCAGCTTTTTGGACTTAATCACTTTTTTGATTAAATCCGATTAGGCGTTCTGTTCTTAGGGCCTTCGCCTGTTTTTTGCGATCGACTCTTATGGCCATTCGGCTTTTTGGACTTAATCACTTTTTTTATTAAATCTGATTGGGCGTTCAGCTCTTGGGGCCTTCACCTTTTTTCTCTTTTTTTTTCCTTTTTTTTTTTTTTTCGATCGGCTCTTGTGGCCGTTCGGCTTTTTGGACTTAATCACTTTTTTTATTATTATTAAATCCGATTAGGCATTCGGCTCTTAGGGCCTTCGCCTGTTTTTTGCAATCGACTCTTGTGGTCGTTCGGCTTTTTGGACTTAATTACTTTTTTTATTAAATCCGATTGGGCATTCAGCTCTTGGGGCCTTCACCTATTTTTTGCGATCGGTTCTTGGGGCCTTTGCCTGTTTTTTGCGATCGGCTCTTGTGGTCGTTTGTCTTTTTGGACTTAATCGCTTTTTTTATTAAATCCGATTGGGCGTTCAGCTCTTGGGGCCTTCGCTTGTTTTTTGCGATCGGCTCTTATGGCCGTTCGGCTTTTTGGACTTAATCACTTTTTTGATTAAATCCGATTGGGCATTCGGCTCTTGGGGCCTTCGCCTGTTTTTGAGATAGGCTCTTGTGGCCGTTCGACTTTTTTTTTTTTTTTTTTTTTGGTTCTTGCGGTCAAAACGGGTCTCTCCCTTAATAATGGTTTATAGTGGGCCTCTATTATTAATAGGGTTAACCTGCTGACCTTGTGGCCTGGTGGTGCAGTTTTAACTATAGAGAAAATAATTATTTTTTTGTCAATGTGGGACATTGATTGACTTGAAAATGAACTATTCACTTGAAAGGGTTTGACTTCAAAAGAAAACGGGGAAGGCTCTGAGTTTTGGATCCACGACGATGGGCTCCATTTGTTCATGGTTCACATAACTCAGGGCCTTCGCCTGTTGATTATATACTAACTGGGTTGTACTTTAATAATAAAGGTAACTTCCCTTTTTTGGTCAATGTGGGACCCTGAGTTCTAAGAACAAGGAAACATTTTTTTTTTTTTTTGAAAAAAGATATGGGGAATGTGTGGAGACCTCGGACAATGGGGCATTTCGATGTCATAAATGGGTTTCCATTGCCAATGGGTCCCACGCACTGATATGTAAGTAAATTGGGTAATCTTATAAGAAAGGTATAGAAGTGTATCTTCTAAGCGATGTGGGACATTGATAGTCATGGGTGAAGAAGCTTTATCCTTCTATAATAAGACAAAAAGGTGTGAAGTGGAGACCACTGATAATGGGTCCCATTATGGATCTCCTACTATCAGGGGGCCCACTCCACTGTTTAGATTTTATGTTATTTTATCTTAAATAACAACTAAAAATTTTGTTTCTATCTGATGTGGGACTTCCGAAAAAGACAAAAGGTAACTTTATTCATTCGTAAAAATAACGTACTGGAAAACTTTGTACGATTACTTTATTAAAAGTACCTTTTCAAATTCATTGCATTCCTTGGTTTGGCCATTTCAGTACCATCCAAGTGTTGGAGTCTGTATACTCCTTTTCTAATCACATCTGAGATTCGATATGGGCCCTCCCAATTGGGCTCCAATTTGCTGACATACTTTTCTGACTTCAGGAGCACCAGATCTCCTGGATTAAAACTTCTATGTCTGACTCTTTTGTTGTAGTTACTCGTTATCTTTTATTGATAGGCAGCTAGCCAAATAGCGACTGCTTCTCTTTTATCCTCTAAGAGATCTAGATTGTGTTCTAGAAGTTAATTATTCAATCTTTGTTCCCAAGCTAAGCTTCGGATGGTAGGTGCTACCATTTCAGTGGGGATTACGGCTTCGGTTCCATAGGTTAGAGAGAAAGGGGTTTCACTAGTGGGGCATCTTAGAGTAGTTCTATATGCCCATAGGACATTTGGCAACTCGTCCAGCCATTTTCCCTTCTTATCTTCGAGCTTCTTTTTGATGTAAGCGAAGACTGTCCTGTTAGTTATTTCTGCCTGCCCATTGCCTTGTGGGTGGTATACAGTTAACATCTTTTGATTGATCCCTTACTTATCGAAGAAACACTAAGTGTACTGATTATCCAGATTTGAACCATTATCCATAATGATGGATTTTGGTATTCCGAATCTGCATAGTAAATTATTCCAGATGAACTTTCTCACTTGGACGTTAGTTACACTCGCATATGCTTCTGCCTCTACCCATTTAGTGAAATAGTCAGTAGCTAACAGGACGTACCTTTTATGTGATGCGGCCGTTGGTAGAGGTCCTACTACATCCATTCCTCATTAGGCGAATGGCCATGGGTTATTCATGGTGTGTATCTCCTCTAGGGGTTGATGGACGAGGGGGGCGTACCTTTGGCACTTGTCGTATCTTCGGGAGTACTCTTCGGCTTCCCTTACCATGTAGGGCCAGAAGTAACCTTGAGCCAGAGCTTTGTGAGCTAGTGACGTACTTCCAGAGTGGTTCCCGCACTCCCCTTCGTGTAGCTGCTTTAAAACTTCTCTGGACTCTGTAGGAGTCAGACATTTGAGGTAGGGCCCAGAGTGTGAACGCCTGAAGAGCTGCCCTTCTACAACTGAGTATTTGGCATATTTTATCCTAAGCTGTCACCTGCTTCTTTGGGATTGAGGAGCTCTCCTGTTTTAAGGTAAGCTAGTATTGGATCTATCTAACTTGGTTCCCATGGAATGACTAGTACCTGAACTCCTCTTAGGATACTTGGTGTATCCAAGACATCAATGGGGATGACTCTAGTTAATGATTCGTCCACTATGGATGCTGCGCAGGCCAGGTGGTCGGCGATCGGGTTTTCTCCTCTTGGAATTTGCCAAAATTCAATCGTGTCAAAATTCTTTACTAGTTTTTCAACTTCTTCTCAGTACGCGCACATCCTTTCTTATCTAGGGATGTACTCTCTTGTCACTTGTTTGGTGATGAACTGTGAATCACCATGAACATGAAGGTGTTTTACCTAGAGTTCTTTGGCTAGTCTGAACCCTGCTAACAGTGCCTCATATTCTGCTTTATTATTTGTGGCTGGGAACTATAGTCGGATTAATTGCTGGAGTTTGGTCCCCTCGGGAGTTCTTATTTCCAAACTTGCCCCAGCGCCGTTCTGGCTTAAGGAACCATTGACATATAACTCCCAGTAAGGATTTTCTACAATTTGTTGCTCTTCTCCTGGATCAGTGTCTAGAAGAAAATCTACTACCACTTGCCCCTTCTTCATAATGCGCGGTTTGTACCAAATGTCAAATGAGCTTAACTTAATTGCCCATTTGGTAATCTGACTCGAAATTTTCGGCTTACTGAAAATTGTTCTGATCAGGTATATTATGGGGACTATTATCCGATGAGCCTTGAAGTAATGCCGAAGCTTTCTTTTGGCATGAATTAAGGCAAGGATGATTTTTTTTCCGTCATCGAGTACCTGCTCTCTGCGTCAGTCATGGTCTTACTGGAATAGAAGACCGGGTATTGCTTTTTTCCCACTTCTCTTACTAGAGCCGAACTGGTCACCGATTAGGATACTGCTAGATAGAGATATAGTGGTTCTTCAGGTTCTGGGGCAAATAAAATTGGAGGGTTCGTCATGTACCCTTTGAGTTTTATGAGAGCCTCTTGTTGTTCTACCCCCCAAATATCTCCTTTTCTTATCTTGATTGCATCGAAGAAGGGTTTGCATTTGTCTGACAATCTGGATATAAAACGGCTGAGAGCTACTATTGTAATGACTCGGTCATTTTCTTTCCTTTCATTTTCTCAGATTTTCACGGATATTTTTTTTTTCTGTTGATCTTTTCCTTTCTGAGTTCGGTTTCTTGTAACTTAGTGTCATCTTGAGTGCTCAGGGATAGTTTCCGAGACTCTTTTCCTTGGATTGACGACTTCCTTTGAAGACCGAGTCATTTTCACATTTTCACTTTTGTGACACTTTCACCTTTCGTCTTTTTCTCGGTTGTCACTTTGTTGGCATAAAATCACTTTTTGTGTTCGGATTTGATTCCGGTTTTACATGCATCCATGATATTTAAATTCCATACTATGTGTATTTTCACTTTTGTAGAAAAGCATGCTAAATGCTTACTTTTCTTGTAAAGGGTATAGATACAAGACGTTTTTGTAATTTTCCTAACTTTAGGGGTTTGTGTAATTACTGTAAAGTAATTATTTTTCGTCTTAGGGACCATTTTGCAATTTAATTTGGGATATATTTTCAAAAAGGACCTTTTTGTAATTTTAAAAAAGTGTGACAAGTGTCACACTTTCATTGGTCCACTTGTTGACATGTGTGTGGAAATACTTTGAGGCCTTTGATGAGGATATGTGGAGGGTGGAGATTTAACCACTTGTTGGCCTAGGATTGGTGCACTTGTTGGCTTGGATGGTTGACAAATGTAGGCTTGAGATTTAGCCTAGGATGGAGCCTTAGATTTGTGACAAGTGTAGGCTCACAATTTGATCTTACATTAGTGTGTGTGTGAGAGGTAGTGTAAGAGCACATAATGAGTGGAGGATCTCTATCCCCTCCACTCACATTTCATCTTCATCATTTTTCATTTCCTCCCTCTCTTGTAAAGAAAACCCTAGCCTCCATGGATGGAGCCTAAAGCCTTAAGCTTTGACCTTGATTTTTGAGAGCCTTCCATTGATTTCCAAGCTTAAACTTGGGAATACATTTTGTTCCCCTTATCTTCCTCTTCATAACCTTAGAAGGGTTTGCCATTTTGTGTTGATTTTGCCTTGGATTCTAGAGAGACACTTCTCTAGTGAGGTAGGGGATGTTTTAGGGTTGTATTTTTTTGTTATCTTGCATGCTATTGATGCTTATATAAGTCGTATACATGTCTTTTGCTAATTTGATAAATTTGTGATTTATCATATCTTGCATATAAATCATTTTAGACTTGATAAATGGCATGGCCATGAGTTGATCTTTGACATATGTTAATTTGAGATGATTTAGATGAGTTTTCAAATCTAGAGATTAAATGGATTTAATTTGATTTAAATTTTAGTAAATTATGTTTTGCTTGTATCCCATTTTAGATTTAAGATATGGTATGACCATGATTTGGTGCTTGTTATATATTAATTTGGGATCATTTGAATAACTTTTGAAATCTAGAGATTTAATTAAAATTGAATTAATTAAATTCTATATGAAGGTATCTTGCTCATTTTGTACTTTTGACTTGATATATGTAATGAGCATGCTATGTTGTTTAACATAGATTAAATTAAGGTTATTTGGAATAGATTTGAAATTTAGAGAATTTAATTATTTTGTTTAATTAAATTATATCTAATGGCTCCATGGATCTATTGGTATTTTAGAAGTTGTTTCTATATTCAAATCATGGACTTGAACTTGTTATGTATTCACTTTGTTGTGTTTTGAGTATTGGACAACTTTGTTATTATATTTATATTCATGAGAACATGTTTTCTTTATGGAATATATTGATGCCATGTGTAGTGAATTGCACACTTTATAATTGACATTATGTATGTCATTTTAGAATTGAAACTCTAAGGCATGGATTGTGTGGTTTCAACGTACTTGTGCATGGAAGGTGTTTTCATGCATTATATAAGTTATGTATAAGTTGTGAACTTATTTGGTTTAATTTGGAATCTTAGAACATTGTTGAGTTAAGATGGCTAGGGTTTGGCTCTAGTACGGGGACGTGAGTCCTCTAAGTCATTGAGATAGTGTGCACTTAGGGTGGTCTTCCCTGCGGGTTAGTGCCCGGAATAACCATTGAGGTCTCGGCAGAATTCCGAGCTTAGATATCCAAGTCTTCCACTATTTGTTTTCGCATTCAATTCCAAGTTAACAATCATGTTTATATTGTAACTTGTGGTTTTGGTTATTGGCGATTTTGATGTTGTTAAGTACATCAATGTTTATGATTTTAATGAATCATTCTAATGTTGTTAAGTACATCTATGTTTTATGATTTTTGTGAATCATTTTGATGTTGTTAAGTACATCCATACTAAATTGCTATATTTAGTTGATTTCACACTTTTAGATTTCTAGTTGATAACCTAGAGAACCTATGTCTTGATGTGTGGTATTAGATATTCTAATTATGCTAAATTGTTATATTTAGTTGATGTTGCATTTTAGACTTCAAGTTGATTACCTTGAGAATCTATATGTTGTTGTTTTGTGTAAGCATGCTCCTATGTTGTTGCTTTGTGTAAGCATGCTCCTACGTTGTTACTTTGTGTAAGCATGACCCTATGTTGCTAAAATTGCATGAATGAGGTGATTGATGCTAGAAATGATCTTAGGTAGCTAGGATGTTCCTTGAGTCTCACATTTGACATAGACGTTAGGTGGAATGAACCACAATAATTAAATCATGCAAACTTGTAAAACGTAGGTCGATGCATGCTCATTTCCTACAAGTAGCTTTATGTTACTCACCCCTACGATACTGGGGCATATTTCAGGTACAAGAACCAAGGTTGCGATTCTCGTCATGCTTGGATGATTGGTGGACTTGAAGATTTTCATTTCTTGTAAAGGTTGGCTTGAAAAGCCATTTGTAGCCTTATATGTCAAAATATGTATATTTGAATTTAAACATGTAATGTATACATGAGTACACTCTTTTCAATGTATTTGACACATATGAGATGAGGTCGGAGGCCAATGACATGTATTTGTATCCTATGTAGTTTTGACTTCATGAAATATTATGAAAATATTGAAAAATGTTTAGTTATTGTTTCACCATGTTTGCATCGGGTGTGGGAATTCTATTTTGATTCTTCCGTAGGATCTCATTAATCATGCATGAAGTGTGGCCAAGGGCCAAACGGTAATTTCCAATCATTTGCTAATTTTGGTTTTCAAAATACCCATTTCAAATTCATTTTTCGCCTTTTTGGCCGTTGGGGGGTCGGATTTTGACTCGACCATTTTCGGGAGCCGCGGACCATTCCCGCATGCTTAAAATCACTTATTATGTTTGCATGCATATTCGTTTCAGCCTAGAAATGCAATTGGGGTCAAATGTAGGTTTGGTGCAAACTTACATTTTTTGTCGTTTTGAGCCTAAACTGAGCATAAGGGCATTTTGGGGTTTTCACTTGAAAAATAAAGGTTTTTTTTGGCATGGTTAGCTAGAAAACATGATTTTGACGGTAGTTTCTTCTTTGTGTTTTTCTCAAAAAGGCCCAGAAAGTCCTCAAAATTGCATTTCAAGTTGGCATTTTCAGGTGCAACTACAGTAGTGTGAGCGCTCTAAAGGGGGGGTTCGAGCGCTCTAACTTTGGGCAGAATTCTTAGGGCAATTTTTGAGCTCTCGAAGTCCTTGTTCGAGCGCTCGAGGTACTGTTCACGGGTGTGTGTGTGTGTCTTGGTTCAGCACTGCACCTCCAACTTCAAATCATCATATCTTCTTTGTTTTAACTCCGAATTGGTCCGTTCTTGAGTCTAAATTGACCGCATTGAAGTAAGCTTTCCAATGGTACCAATTTCAGATTTAGATTATTCTTGTAGCTCAAGATATTCAAGTTTTAGTAAGGTAGTGTCTGTTTTTGGTTCGAACCGGGATAGGGTTTCCCTTCCTTCGACTTCAGAACTTGATATCTTTGTCGTCCGGACTCTGAATCAGGTGATTCTTGAGTCTAAATTCATTAATTTTTCATTGTCTTTCCAGTGGTGTGCACGGTGGCACCCATTTCAATGTAGAATGACCATTTTTCCCCTAGGTTCATTCTTATCCATTTTTGAAACGTTGCTTCCGCATTTTCTTCCTTTGGGTTTCGTGACCTCATTGAGGGTTACATTGGTGTCTTAGAAGAGTTTTGTATCTCTAGAGACCATTGTTCTATATTTTGTTTCTACATTTCGGATCCGTATTGGGTCATCACAGGACACACTGGGTTAAAAAATCCAGGGTCTTCACAGCTATTCTCCTGGTGAGGGTTTGGACTTCCTTCATGGTTCGGGGTTCTTTATTTTGTAGCAGCTTTGTCAACTAGGTGGGGCTTGCCTCTATCCCTCTTTTGTTCACCAGATGGCCGAGGAACTGGCCCGAGGACACCCCGAATGAACACTTTGTTGGATTTAACATCATTTTATTTTCTCTGAGAGTGTCGAATACATCATGCAGATGTTGCTGATGATCTTTCTTATCCTTGCTTTTCACAACTATGTCATCTATATAAGCCTCAACCATTCGGTCGATCTACTTTTCAAGCACTTTGTTGGTTAGCCGTTGATAAGTTGCCCCTGCGTTCTTTAGTCCGAAAAACATCACTTTGTAACAGTAGGTCCCACACTCGGTAATGAAAGAAGTCTTCTCTTCATCCAAATGGTCCATCGAAATTTGGTTGTAACTTGAATAAGCGTCAAGGAACGTTAGTTTCTCATACCCGGTCGTACCGTCCACTATCTGATCGATTTTACGAAGTGGGAAGCTATCTTTCGGACAGGCCTTGTTCAGTGAAGTCGATGCATACTCTCCATTTGTTATTCTTTTTTTGGACTACCACTATGTTCGACAACCATTGAGGGGACTGGACTTCTCTGATGAACCCTGCCTCCAGAAGTCGGTCGATTTCTTCCGCAATGATTTTGTTCCTTTCAGGGGTGAACCTTCACTGCTTTTGTTTCACTGGTGGATGGCTTGGATCCACGTTTATGCTACCCGTGGGTCAATTCCTGGCATGTTCCAGTGATTTCAAACTAAGATATCGGCATTCTACCTTAAAATTTTTTATCAGCCCTTCCTTTTCCTGGGCTGACTGGAGCGTCCCTATCTAAGTTAGCTTGCGTTTGTCCCCTGTGACTATTCGCACGATCTCTAGGGGTTCTTCAGTTGGGTGCTCCTCTTTTGGCTCCCTGCCCTCCTCAGGAGAAGAGGAGTCTGGTAATTGTTATTTCAGCAATTGTTTGCCCCTGTTAGCTGGGTAGATCGTTGTGTGATAAAAATTTTTTGCCGCCACTTGATCCCCCCAATATCGATGATTTCCTGCCCGTTCGGGCTAACGTACCTCATAACTTGATGCAAAGTTGATGGGACTCCATCCATACGGTGGATCCACCCTCAGCCCTTTAACAAATTGTAGGTTAGATAGATATCCGCAATCATCAAGTTCTCTTTCAGATATCTTTTAGCCACAGTGACTGATAGTGTGATTACACTTAAGGGCTCTACTCTCCTTCCATTGAATCCTACCAAAGGATTGCCGGTGGGGCGAATCTGATCTACGGCTAACTTCAGTTGATCAAAAGTCCACTTCGTTATGATGTTGGCACTACTGCCAGGGTCGATCAGTGTGCGTCTGACCAGGCAATTAGCCACTAGAAGACTAATCACTAATAGGTCTTCATGTGGATGTTGTACCCTCTTGAGATCTCCTTTACTGAAGGAAACCTGTGTAGGGCTGAGTTTGCAGCCAACAGCATTGATTTCACCAATCCTCCGTAACTTATGGGCTTGCTTGAGCTGCATCCTGTAGGAATTCTCTGGTTGTTCATCCTCTTCCGGATGACCATGAATTATATTGATTACTCGAACGGGATGGTTATCCATCGCAGCCTTTGAACTTAGCCGGGTTTGCTCAGGTTACCTTTGTTGTCCCGGGTTAATCAAATAGTTTGCTAATTCACCTTTGGCTATTAATGCTTCTACTTGCCTTCTCAGACTCCTGCAATAATTGATCAAGTGGCCAAAATCATATGGAACGTACAGTGTTTACTTTGGTTTCTTTGCTCTATTGGTTGTCTGATTGGGGGATCTGAAAAATGTTTCTGTTCTTAGTCTCTTGGTACAAACTGGCCAGTGTCACTTTGAGAGGCATGATCTTTTCAGCTGTTCAAGATTTCTTTTCAGAAGCTCTTCCCTTAATGTTCGGTGGTTCACGTTGGACCCTTGAGGTGCTCGGTCGTTCCTTCGGTCGGCTTTCCATGGTGACTAGGGTTGCCCTTTGTTGTCTGGTTACTTCATTCTCTTCAAGTCTAATATAGTTTTGCACCTGTAAATTTAACTCTGACATGATAGTCGAAGTTTTCTTCACCAGAGAGGAATGAAAATGCAAACCATACACCATGGCTATCTTCAATGCTTCTATAGCCATGACTTGATTGCAATCTGGAATATCGGAGGACTTCGTGTTGAATTAAGTGAGGAATGTTTGCAAGCCTTCCCCCTTCATCTACTGAATCGTGAAGAGACTGGCAATGGTCTTTTTATGCTTTTTGTTCCTACAATACTGGGTAAAAAACATGACGCACAGTGATTCAAAGTTTGGGATTGACTTGCATAGGCGATTTTTGAACCATTCCAAGGCTACCCCCGTCAGGCTGGATAGGAATATCTTGTACATAAAAGGATCATTGTGTGCCTCTAGTGTCATTTCCTGAGTGTAATGGTTTAGATGCTGGAGAGGGTCTACAGTTCCATTGAACTTGATGAACTTCGGCATTGTAAACTTCTTGGGTCTCGCAACCCGTTCTATTTCATCCATAAAAGGAGTCTTCACTATTGATGCAGTGAATTCTCTTGCAATATCTTCAGGTGTTTGGCCCTTCAACCCTTTGATTCGCTCCATTTCCTTTCAGAGCCTAGCGATGAAATCATTCCCTGATGATGGTTGTTCGGCAACCGAGACCCACGCCTCTTTTTTACCTGAGTCAGTATCATTTGAAGGGGGGACCTTAGTAGTTCAAGGCCCTCCCATAACGGAGTTCCCTGGGATGCGGGATTGGCTTCTTGTATCCTCGACATCGTCTGGTATTCCGTCGAATTGTTGTTGTGGAACCCTCTGCTAGAAAGGAGGGTTATTGTGGCCTAGCGCCAGAGGAGGATCTTCGTTTTGACGCTCGGGCTGAGGGTCAATTGGTGGATCAT
The DNA here is from genome assembly GCF_030987335.1 of Cornus florida. Lineage (NCBI taxonomy): Eukaryota > Viridiplantae > Streptophyta > Magnoliopsida > Cornales > Cornaceae > Cornus > Cornus florida. Next base: position 74,515,684 of record NW_026775573.1, on the reverse strand, counting down.
TTCGCAGAGCATTGTCTCAAAGTCTTCATTTTCTTAGCACAGAGTGTTGATTTGCACTATGTTGGCTTCATGAGCCTATCTTAATGCGTTGATTTGTTCTGCACTAGCTTCGTTGGCTTGTCGAAGGACGTCGAGTTGCACTTGCATCTCTTCATGCATTTTCTACATGATTTCCTACTGTTGTGCTTGTGCGGCGTCTGATCCTGTAGCCATTCCTAAGCGATATCACATGAAAGTGATAGAAAACAGACTTTTTATATCGAATTCCCACAGACAGCGCCAAAATGTAGGTGTAGTTTCTTACACCCGAGCACTTAAGAGAATAAATAAAAAAGAAATATATGAAATATAGAGGAAACAACAGATAATTTTAAAGAGAGGAACAATGATGGGAATTCCATATCTTTCCATTATTATTCATGCTCTATTTATAAGCTTTGTTTAGAGAATTACATGGAGCTGTTACTGGCAATTTTCCAGACGTGGGTGTTTATGCTTTCTGATCGTGCGTCCCTTTCTTTTATGATGGGTGTTATGGAGCTTTGGGCTATTCGTGATTGGGCTGATCTTAAATCCATTTCATGTCAAGTGGAGCCTCCTTCGTTAACTGGGCCGACTTGATGTGTTTATGAACTTTTCTTGTTGGGCTTCTTGCTCATGCTGGGCTTCAAGGCGGATTTGGTTAATAATAGGCTATGCACCAATTGATATGTGATAAGCGCCGAATATTGTATATTCAAGCGCCCTAAAGTACATTAACAAAGTCCATTAACTGATTATTTTATGTAGATTAACTCCATTTGCATGTTTTTATGCATTTTCAGGTTAAAGTGCAAAAAGGAAGCAAAAATGATGCCTTGTGGAATTTTGAACAAAAAGGATGCCATTTCTGAATTTCTGGCAGCAGTGATCCTGACTTTTGTCGCCATTTTCGACCTAGCAAACTCAAGAACTGGACTTCCCTCATAACATAAAAGATTTAGAGCTCTGAATCAGCTTTCCAAATCTTCAAACGGTTTGTCATTCGGAGCTCGGAGCAGAGAGTTATGGCCTTGTTACCAGAGGTGCGCAGAACTGCCTGGCAGCAATGCAATTCTGCCTTAATCTTCATTTTCGACCAACCAGACTTGAGAATTGGGTCTTCATCAAAACATGAAGTTTTTAAAGCACTAAATCAGCTCTCCAAATCTTCAAACAGATCATCATTCGGAGTTCGGAGCACAAAGTTATAGCAGTTTTCCCAAAATAGGTCAGCGCTAAGCAAGAGGAGCATGTTGCACATTGCACTAAGTTAGAGTGCTCGAGATCACTTTTCGAGTGCTCGAAAATCAGGCAGATTGCACTCGGAAATGGCTCAATTTCAGCCACTTGCACATTGGTTTCCTCAATGCCATCTTCCTTCTTTATGAAGTGGTTGGAGGTGTTCCTTGGAGGAGAGAGAGAGGGTGTTGTTGGAGAATAAAAAGCTATCAAAGGCCACACATTGGCTATCTTTGATCTTTAGCAAGATAGAGGAGAGAGAAGAGAGTAAGGAGGAGGGTGTTCTTGAGTGCTACAGTAGGAGCTCGAAAATGGAGATGGAGTCTTCTTCTTCCTTTTCTATTTTTGTATCCATGGATAACTAAACCTCCATCTAGGGAGGTGATGAAACTCCTCTTTGTAAGCATGTCTAGTTTTTGATTTATTTTGGGGAATGAAATGTGTATTTGACTAGTTCCATAATCTAGAGCATGTTATATAATGTAATGGATGTTTTAATGTTCTAAAGATCATGTTGCATTAAATACTCTTGTCTTAGATGATTTAATCTCATGGTTGTATGGCTTGTAGTCTCATAGTGACAATGGAGCTAAGACTATGGAATGGTTTTAATGGCATGATTTTGAGTAGCTTGTTAATTCATTGCTTAAGAATTTCTTTTGATGGATTAACCTTGTGACTTGTTATCATGTGCTCTCATCAATTGGTTACTTGTTTGACAATCTCTAGCTTAGTGAGCATGTTGAGGATTGCACCATAGTTTAGGTAATTTAAGCATGTGGAGCTTTGATAGGTTGTTCTTACATTTTAATTAATTGAATTTCTTGAAGATGATATAGTAGTCATGAATTGCTATTCATCAAGGTCATTTCTACATTAATTCCCCAAATCAATCATATAATTAGCTTGTGTAGAGGTTTGGAGTGGATTCACTTCCCTAGACTTCCTTCTCTAAATCTTCTCTTTTAATCTCCTTCAATTTATTGTTGTATGCATTCTGAATTTGTAGTTAAGTGACAACAAACACAACCTCTATGAACACCCCTTCATCATCCTAAGAATGACTCTAAACACTTAGGTTGCCTTAGACTAACGCAGTCCCAGTGGTTCGACTTACCCGACCAATAGCCCTATTTTACAATGATTCGTGCTATTGCGAAGGTTGATGTATAGTTGATCAACCGATCAATATGTTGTGTGTTATGATTGGTAGGGAACTTTCCCTCCACAGTGCTATGTTTAAAGATGGTAAGAAATTTTACCTTGGATATCTTTAAGCATATAAATATAACCCAGGGCAAGATGATATTAAGATCAAATCAAATGCATTATCAAGAAAATTTTGGTCCGAAGGTTGATTGGGAAAGGCATGCGTATGTTGGGATTTATATGCCCTGACTTAGCGAATTCCTATTTGGATTAAAATGGCATATGTTCCTAACATATCTAATATATTTATGCTTTATACAATTGGTGAATTCAATATATTATGTTTCAATTCATTACGGAATTGATAGTGTCCATTTGATTACAAGAGATATTTATATATGTATGTGATGGTGATCAATACATGAATATAAATAGTAATCATAAATAGTTCATCGTCGGTAATTATGGATGGACTCATTATTAACTAAGACTTGAACTAGATCTGGGTTAGGTTGAGATATATTGTGAGAGCCGTCGTATGCAATTGCTCCCTATCACCGTCATGGCATGTGACTCTTAAACATGAGAGAAGTGTAGACTCTTTTATTAATTAGTAATTACTTTGATTTGTTCGGTGGAATCTTCAGAATCCATAGATCGGCACTTTGGGTAATTATGTAATTAATAGTTAGAGGGTTGTATTTTCAGTATTTGCATCATTGCTACTTATATTTATTTTATATTGATTATGTTTGATCACAAACTAAATTCGAAGGCCTTCGTGTGTTTTTAAATAAAATGATTTATTATATTATTTATTTAAATTATTATTTTGTGAAACAAATGTTTATATTGTGATCAAGCCGGAAATAATCAAAGGTACTAAAATAAATATATTAATTAAGTAGTAGAATTGATGGCTTTATTTATCCGATAACTAATCATGCATAGAGGGGTCAAAGTGCAACATTGACTTAGATGTTATTTACTATTTAATTGGACTTCAATTAATTTCTTTTAGCGGAGTAGAAATTAATTTATGAATTAATTAAATTGGGTTGATGGACCGGGCCAATTATTAATTCATTGTATCCAATAAAAATAATAAACTCAAAGAATTCTCACTCATAGCCCAACTTGATATTGGAGGCCCATTAAATTTGAGATATCATGTTAATTTTAGAGATTGAGAAAAATATATTGTCTTTAATTATTATTTTTTATTTTGCCTATATATACATGGGTCCATGTATATTTTAGGTTAAACATTTGTGCAATAATTTTAAAAGATAAGAAAAATATTTTCTCTCTCTAGAATTTTAATGTTAGTGTTTTCATATGATAGAGGCTCCCACAAGCTTAGCTCTCCAATGGCATTCATGGAAGCTTATGAGTGATTACTAAAGGCAAGATCATTACCGAGAAAATAGAGATCCAAGGAGGAGGAGGCATCTAAATAAGGGATTTACAATAAGTGAGCACATTCACTTTAGAGAAGAGATCTAAGTTTACTCAAACCTTGATATAAGTTTTCTATCTCTAACTGAATGTATCATCATGTTCTTCATGCATAAAACTTGTCTCTACACATGAATCAAAATTTTTATTTAAAATTCTCTCGTAAAGTTTTAAAAACTTCTGTTACCCACAAGGCTAATCATATAGTAACTTGGTATGGTACTATGTATTCAAGCTTCAATATATAGTACTACTATACTGACATGTTGCATAGGATTTTTTACTCTTATTTTTATTTTTATTTTTATTTTTAATTTTATTTTAGCAGGTCAATTGTAATTGTTATCATATTAAGTTGGCTAGAAAATTGTCAAATTCAGGGTGACCTGTGCTATATATTCAATTAGCAAGTTTTTCTTCAATTTTATAAGTTTTTGGTTCCTAAAATTGGATGCCAGATTTAAACAATTGCAAACAGATTCAAGGCATTGGTCTAAGCCGGTGGATAAACAACTATTCATGCTAGATGAAAGTGTGGCAAGTTCAATGAGACCATAGCCCTAGGCTCCTAGCTAGATTTGCACATTGAATCAACAATTGCATATGGGATTTGACTTCACAAATCTTTCTGCAGCTTATTTAGCAAAATTTGTGGACATGAACAAAACTCATTCATTACTTCAGCTTCCAACCAATTTTGAATTGGAGTCCATATGTGCATTACATTTCATGAACTATACTTTGAAAGGTTGTTTGTATCCTATGTTCCTTTCAGAACTTGTACTACGCTCTCATAGTACTGTCTACTGTTTGAATAAAAAAATTCTCTTATATACCAACAGAAATAACACATTTCTACAACTTCGATGCCCTTTCTGTGATAAAATCAATTTCCTTTTTTATTTTTTTACCCTCGCAATAAGGATAATAATCATGAGACAAAAAACGAAAAAATTGAAGAATATGCTTCAGATTTGTTGATAAACAAGCCACAACGCACCAGCGGACCACCAAAGAAAAAGAGTAATAACAGGAGTGACCCAAATGTTAAGTCATTATTAAGGCAATAGTTCCAAGACTGCATTCACAAGACGCCACCGACTAGAGAAAAACCACCCAAACCCCGCACAAAAAGGTGGGGACAACAAAACCCAGAGATCTAGCCGGAGACAAAATAACAGATCCACCCCGTCGATACAGAAACATGCCAAATAGGAGCAGATCTAGCAAAGCAACAACAAAACGACGTGAAACCCACCCACCGAACGAACTTACTACAACACGCAGAGTTTATTAAGCGGTGGGACAGTTTTCTTTCTATCTACTAGCACTAAACCGATTTGCCTTTTACATGTATTTTCTCTTTAAGACAGATTGCAATTAGTTTTTTTGGAAAATTCATCTTTTATTCATTTGTTCTATTCTTGTGGGAATCAAGGCCGGCTTTCTGTTTTATTGGGGGCCAGCGATGGATCTTTATGCCTGATCCTTTATGGAGATTAATTTTCTGGAGCAATTGGCGATGGGAGGTTGATCTGAAGCATCAACGCACTGTGCTGGAGTCCAAAGTCTCTGATGCTTGTGCTGCTGTGCTCGGTGGTTCCTTGATGGGTCAGCTCCGACGATCGTTCTGTGGTTCTTCCGATGGTGTTATTGTTACGTCATGGCTGACGTTTCTAGACCTGATATTTTAGATGTTTTAGTTTTGATTGGTGTGGGCCAGGTCACCTTGACTAAGCTAATCTTTGGTGTAGTAAGGCGGTGCATATATTTGTATGTTTGTGGATGTTGTTTATCTCACTTGCACTGACACTTGCTGGCTGTTGTTGTTGTCAAGGCTGTGATCTCGACTTTAGTGGGGTGCCGTCTGGTGCTTTATGTGGTTCTGTGATTTGTATGTGATTGTATGTCCTTGCACTTATAGATGTCATATGGCATGGTAGTTTTTTTGTCGGGATAAAAAATAAAAAATAAAAATAAAAAAAATAAAAATAAAAATAAAAAAATCAGTTTGATTTTAACGTATGATAAAGATGGCCAGTGGGTAGGACCCAATTGTTATCATGGAGTTCCCCACAATGTGCTTGGAATGTGTAAACTGTCTTCTGACACTGATAATTGCATTGTGATAGTGTAAAAAAAAAAAAAAAAAAAAAACTGTATTTGTAACCCATACTTGGTAACCAAATTCAATTAATAATTTCATGTTATCTCACATAATACAACCATCCTAGGTCCAGGAGTTCAGTGTAGCAATCACGTGAATTCACCAGCTTCCTATGAGATGGTAAACTTTTTGTTTTATTTTTCGATATATTATACTAATCTTTCTTAAAATTTAAATAAATTATTGCTATGATCTCCCCGAGATATGGCGTGTGTACTCAACAACACTATTAACTTTTCTTTTTGATAAACTTGCTAATCAAATTTTAATGAATGACAAATTTGCCCTTTCGTACTTTCACCGATAGGTGAATTTAGATGAGGTCAAAGTATAAACGTTAAACATTCTATTTATGTAATTTTGCCCAAATAAGGATAGTCAGTGTCGTTTACCTTATTAAATTAGATAGTGATATTATATTATTTAAATGTTGTGTAATCCTTCACACTGGTGAAAAGTAGTGAGAATGTGTTACTGGAGCTAAAACATAAGATATCATAGGAGAAATGTGTAATTTATCTAAAAAAGAAATAAGGAAGAAAACATTACTTAGTGTTTAGAAATATACACCAATGTGGCATTCTTATTGTGCTACAATATTTACTAAAAGTTGAAGTCTAGTGCATCTATTCAACCTCTCAAAGTGAGTTGAATAATCAACTCCCCATAAAAATAAGGGTAAGTCGATAAAATTTTATAGAATGGATATGAGATACGAAACACAGATACTTTTCTTAGGGTCCCGTAGTGGTATCAAACACTCAGACAGTTATTGTATACAGGATATTTTTTGAACATGGGTCAGATAAGGCTAGAAGTATCCTGAAAATTAAATATTTTATTCTCTGGTTGGACGTGATTGGGACAAGGAAAGAATTCGTTTTTCTGCACACTTTTAGGATACAACGGATGGTTTTGTAATTATTATTATTATTATTATTATTAGTTTGGAATAATGAGATTCAATGCAATTTAAATATGTTATGGATTAATTAAAAAAATAATATAAAAGTTAAAGAAAACAAAAATAACAAACATCTAACTCTAAACTACAAATTAGTGATTTTATTCTTAATTATATAGATAAATTAGCAAAAATATATATATTTTTATATACAAATAATATATATTATATTATTATTTTTTAATGCATTCATGTCATACTCAAGCTTTATTTTTTTAAAAAGTTATTATTTCTCTGTGTTTGCACCGTACTCATATTTATATCCGTGTTTCTTAAGTTACAAATTTCTTGAGGAAAGAAGGGGGAGAAAAAAGAAAAAGGAAAGTGCTGTTATATTTAAAAATTAAAGTATCATTAATGCTTTCAACCACTTCGTGAAACTGGTCCTATCTAGTTTAAAACAATCCCCACCCTTTTGTGGCGATATTTTCTTGGAGAAAAATACATTACCAAGAAAGCAAAATGATTCGATGCCTTGACTTTAGCTCTTCATGTTTTAATGACTAACTAAAGCAATGATGCACATTTTTCTTTAGAATCCAACTAACAAATCCCCATCATATCACATCCTACCAGACTATATGATAAATTATAGCATACGATTCAATTTTTAGATATATTCTATCCATGTTGCATTTATTGTCAAAAAAAAAAAAAAAAAAAGGCAAAACTTGCAATTCCGCAAACCCTCTCTCTTGCACCAGCCAACAATCCTCGACAATGTTCCCATCACATCTGACTCTTTAATCCCGGTAGCTAGAAGAACCAAGATGAATAAAATTAACGCATTTCTTAATATTTGATGTGTTCAGAACTTTTCTTAATATTTGATGTGTTCAGAACTTTGCCCCGACAAATCAGCCCGACCCGATTAATTCACAAGATCGATAAAAGACAAATCAGCCCGACCCGATTAATTCACAAGATCGATAAAAAACAACTTTCGTAACTTTGCCCCGACTAATCAGCCCGATTAATCCACAAGATCGATAGAAAACGACCCATTCACATAAATTGGTTACAACTCAAACAATGTCTACGGTCATAGCCAAATTTCTCTACTTTTTCAGCTCAAATTTTAGTTACATCCAACAATAATCCTTTGAAAATGGAATCAAACACACTTTAATTATCAATGGTTGCTTTAAACTCCACGAAAATGAATCTTGAAAACTCTAAAAACATATATATATAAAGAGATATTGAGAGGAGGCGCATTATATTCCCAAATCAAACACTAGAACAAAACAATTTTTTTAACCATATAAACATTGAATATTAAGGGAAAAATCTGAAAGTGGGTGGTTTACAGGATCAGCTTTCCTAACAAAAGGCAAAAACCCCATTCCCATCAAGGCCTGCAAATGTTAAATGACGGCACTGAAAAAAGCCAAAAGCCAGGGGGGAGAGAGAGAGAGAGAGAGAGAGAGAGAGAGAGAGAGATAAACTACAAATAAAGAAAAGAGAGGATGAGAGAGAAAGTTGCAGAGTCAATGAGTACAGAATGTAATAAAGCAGGAGGGCTAGTCCTGATGGAATCACCCATGGCTAAACCAGCTAACCATGACCCATCAGTCAACATAGTTTCAGATCCAGACCCTGAACCCGACCCTTGTATCTCTGACCCTGATCCGGAGCCGGAACCGGTTCCTGACACTGACATTGACCCATCTGTTGTTGTGGTCCCTGGTGAGGGATCTTTTGAAGATTTCTGACTGCACACAAGGAATTGAATAGTACGAGTTAAAACAAATTTACACTAAATGAGCTTTGCATTTAACACTAAATGAGCCTTGCAGATTATCATAACGCGTGTCAAGGTTATTTGGTGAAAAACTAATGACGTTCATTGAATAACACGTTCGCATAGAAACCAACCCAACAACATGAAATTAATATCCACATAATAAATTACTTCCTCTCAGCCACCCATCAAATTTAAGAAAAATTAAGACACGGGTAGAAGTATTTAATTATAAATTTTTATTTATATACATGTATTGAGTAATAATATTAAATTTTAATTTATTTTTAATTTTTATACTAAAAGTGGTAAAGACTTTTATATGTATATGTATAAACAGTTATTACCCTTATTTTAGAAAATGAACAAATATCATTTAATACTTCAATTCAATTGTGTTCATAAGTGTATAATGTCAATTTTTCAAACAAAAAAGTTAAAATACTTTAGAATGTATTTATTTTATTTTTAAAATTACCAGGTAAATTTGTATTAAAAATATTTGAAAATATCGGTCTAATTGTTTAAAAGTGGCGGCAAAATATCCGAAAAACATCTAAAATAATAAAAATATCTTTTTATTTACATACACGTACCCATGCTTTATGGTTTATTCCTTATTTGAAATATGACCATACCAAGTCATTAGTATGTCCAACCAATCACAATACACAATTCAAATAAATTAAACTTAGTCGCTAACAATTTTATGCCAAGTACACCCTCTAGACCTTCTCGCTGATCTAATACTAACTCCCCCATATTAGTCAACTTTTCTTTTTAAGAAGTCCCAAATTAATTATCCATTTTAAAAAGTTAAATAAATAAATCAATTTTTCATAATTTGTCCTTTTAATTTTTAAAAAATCTTCCAACTTGGCATTAATGAGACAACTAATACACTAGCATAAATAAAAATTAAAATAACAATTTAGCAATTCAAAACGAGACCAATACATTAATGGCATGCCCCTTAAAAAGTTATAAAAACCCAAAGGTAAACCACTAATATAAGATTGAGTGATTAACTTTTTAAGGAGACATAAAATTAATGCATTATTACACTTTTCAAATTACTAGGTTGTCATTTTAATTTTAAATAACACCAAATTCAAAAAAATTTAAAAGTTTACAAGATAATTACGTAAAGATTGAATTTATTTTTGTTTACCATTTTAAAATAAATAACTAAACAAATCTTGTAACCATTTTATTTTTTATTTTTTATTTTTTTATTATTATTTTTTTTTTGACACAAACAAATCTTACAACTAGTGTTGTATAATTTTGCTCCTTTTACTCTAGTCTGCACTCATACCCATCCTTTTCATTCACTGACTTTGTGATGCCAGCTTGATCTTTTTATTTCCAACCCTACCCTTAACATGACTCATGTCGCTTTACTTTTTACCTTAGTGAATAGTAAACTTATTTTAATTAATTTACTTGTTTGCTTTTACCACCAAAGTTAATTGAAAGAAGTTAAGTGCCTTCCAAATGAAAGTGAGGGTTCAAGTCATTAGAGGGCAAAAGGAGTATTGGAAGGTGAAGGTTCAAATCATTATAGAGCAAAAGGGGATATATGAGTGTATTTCTTGTCAAGATAAAATATATATATATATTTCAACTTGACAAGAAACACACTCACACACCTACTCTTACTTCTACAAAAACTAACCTTCAATTTTTACTTTGTATTTGAGAAAGTACTAAGAGCAAAAGGGGTATATGAGTGTGTTTATTGTCACTTGACAAGAAACACCAACACACCCACTCTTATTTCAACAAAAACTTGAATCTTCAATTTTTTAACTTACACCATGAGAAAGTATTAAGAACAACTCCACCGGGTTAACGTAAAATCCATTTCTGCAATATTATGCGGTCCAAATTTGGAGAGCTAAAACCTCCAATGATCCGATGGAAAGTGCCCAAATGACAACCTCTTGGAAAATTTACACAAATCCATTGGAGATGCTCTAAATTACATTCCATGGTTCACCCTTTTCAACTACTCCATTTATATATTTTTTCTATCTTTACAAGTGTAAACCATTTTAATCTTCGCCTTATTTCTAATCCTCCCATATAATTTTAGTACACAAAAAAAAAAAGAAAAAGAAAAAATTTGTTTTTAAAAGAATAGACGAGCTGAACTGAGAGGCCAATCTGTCCTGGCTAACCTAAATTAACACTAATGGAAGGCTTATTTACATTTAAATATATTTCAAATGAAATTCAAATGTATCACTTACAACTATCTATCAAATTAACACTTCAAATATATTTAAGAAATTAAAGTTCTTCCCTTTGTACTTTAGGTCTACCTTTTTCTTTTCTTTTTCTTTTTTAATGGGTATATTATCATTACATACACAAATAATATAATTTTATAAGAACAGAAGGAACCTTTAGCAGTGCTAGTTTTGCTAGTCATCCATGCTCCAACCCAAATGCGCATGTGTATGCACATGTATGCATGTATGTGTGTGTATATATTGGGCAGTGCTAGTTTTGCTAGTCATCCATGCTCCAACCCAAATGCGCATGTGTATGCACATGTATGTATGTATGTGTGTGTATATATTTATATACATATCTATATGCCCAATAGAATTAGAGAATATTTAGTGAGACTTAAATAATGCTAATTCTAGTAAGCATTTTACCTTGGCATGGAGGGGCAAAACGTCACCGTATAATCAGCATCTGCACACGTGAAAGTGCTCGTAGGGTCATCGTAAGCGTAGCTATACGATCTGGGACAAGCCGACTTGAACATCTCGGAGTACACCGACGGCTTACAGGTGGCGGGTGAACTGTACGCGCCGCTGCAACAGTATTCCGGCGTCCCGAAGGCCTCGCACGCGCTCTTACACGCCTCCCCATCACCCACCCTTAGCTCCGCCGGGCACTGCAGGTTCAGGTCCGTCACGCACCCGGTCGAAGCGCACATGCCCGACCCGCCACCGCTCACCTCTACGATCACCGGCAAGTTGTACCCGTCGACAAGGCTCACGTCGTAGAAGTCCTGCCCGCCGGTACCCAGAGTGAACTCGGCGAGCGTCGCCGGAGGGGCTGCTCCGGCGCCGTTGCACTCCACCTGACCCGACCCACAGTCTCCGGTGGCGCAGGAACCCGACTCGGATCCGTCGAAGTTGCAGCCGGTTCGGCCCCAAAACCGGCCGGACCAGCCGGTCGGGGCTTGGAAGGAGCGTGAGGTGTCTTCGGGGAGCTCGAATCCTGTACTGTCGAGTGTAGGGCTTCCTGCATTTGCAAGAATGCCTGGCCATACTGTGTACTCGCATTTGTTCACAAATGTAAAGGTAGCCCCTAAAATACCTGAGAATCAACACAAAACACAGATTTGTTCCTATAACACTTTGATATAATCTCAAATCATAGATATATATGTGTGTATAAATGTATTGTGATAGAAACCGAGATCAGAAAATGGCTGTATTTGTTTTGAGAGTGAGATTTGTTCTCATAAATCGGTTAAAGTTAAACTGACACACACATCTAAATGTAATGTGAGAGAAACCCAGATAAAAAATGGCTGATTTACCTCTTGAAAAAAAAAAAAAAAGAGCGGAGTAATTTGTCACTATAAAAGACATGAGTGTGTGTTAGTGTGTGATGTGAGAGAAACCCAGATCAGAAAATAGCTGATTTAAATGTAATGTGTGTGTGCATATATATATATGTATATGTATATGTATATGTAAATGTAATGTGAGAGAAACCCATATCAGAAAAATGGCTGATTTAATGAGATTTGTTACCTACCAAAAAGCCTATAAATAAGTGTATATGTAAATGTAATGCAAGAGAAGCTCATTACCTCTTGAAAGCAAGAACAGAGCAAGAGACAGACTGAGAATGAGAGTGGAAGAGCCGCGAGATGAGAGATCCATGTGGCTTTTACTAACTTTAAATCTTCTCTCTTTTTTTTTTTTTTTGGGTTCTTCTGTTGTTGGTGGTGGTCGTTCACTTTAATCAATGGAGCTTCAAGAGGAAGCACAGGAGGTTGTTAGGACTTGTTTGGGGTTATGTGATTTGGGATCTTTGTGTGTTTGTGTGTGGTTCAGATACTGCTGTGAAGATGAAGGTAGATAAGGTGCATTGATGTTGGGGAAGAGGACGAAAAGAAGAGGACGATGCAGGGCTTTGTGCCCTGCAGAGGGAGAGGGTAGTAGATGACAGTGAGAAATGACGGAAGAAAAAGAGATTATTAGGGTTTGGGTTCAATGCCCATAAAACAAGCATTTGCACTGTCTTATGTGGAACAGAGTAAAGGGTAGTGAGGTCAGTGTAGGAGGAAAAATCCATATATTCCAAGTATTATTATATACATTTATTAGATTCCCTTCACAGCGTCCAGTTCATCATGTTTATTCACGTTTTTTTTGGTTGGACCATGGAACGGTCAAGAGACCAGCTTGATCCAACCCGTTATCCATTGAGTTTGATGATTATTTATTAATTTAAACAAAACGGATATAAGGTACATTTAATCTATTTGGGTAATAATTTGATTTGAGGTAATATAATACTCAGTAAAATACACAAAAGAGTCTACTTACTAGAGTAGCACAAAAAATCCAACGGTTATTCTACACAAAATCGATATACATTATTCTGACATGACTCTATATTGTACTATGTGTCATAAAAATTATGGATGAGAACAAATTGGGCTAGATAAGAGTGTTTGGGGTGCACTAAAAAAGTAGAGGATATTTGTATAAAATACAGAGGAGGAAAGTCGGTATGGTAGTGACATAGTAAAATTGTGGATTCCATCGATTATTCTTTATTGCATTGTTTGCGGTTGGAGAATGTTACAGAGTATATTCATCTGTTTTGACACACTTATTTAATCATTGGTTCTCCTTGTTTTTATGTTTTTTTCTCAAATCACTTCTAAATTAATTATATAAAAATAAAGTGAGCAATGAAAAAATGAGTTTCACCGTATAACATAATTTAAAATGCATATTATCTATCTACTTTATTAAAATATGTTGACTTGGCACTATACTATTTTAAAGTAGGGGGTCAACTAACGTGCTAATACTTCTGCAGCACCAAAACTAAACTCGATTTTGGTTTGGAGAGATGGAATAATGGACAAAAGTGAAAGTAGAGGAGGGGAGGGAGATGGGAGTCAAAGAGCCGCGAGATGAGAGATATTTAGAAAAGAATAGGTTTTTCTCTCACTTTTTGTTTGATTGGAGAGTTTTTATATTTTTCATTATACCTTAATTATATAAAATTTTAAAAATAAATTTTTTTATAAAAAAATCAAAATTAATATTGTATATATTTAGATAGTGATTCACTCTTTCCCTCATTTCTTCTGTTCAATTTGGACGGATAAGAAAAGTTAAAATAAGGAGGGATTGCTTCTTCCCTCTCTTCCCTTCATTCCAACCAAACATGAGAAGGCTCATTCACCCCTCTTCTCTTCTATCATTTCTCAATTCATCCCTACAAGGAAGCATATAATAAGTCTTGCATATTGCTTCATAGGACCCCAATCCTAGGTATTAGGCAAGAATCCCAAATCACTATTGACTAGGGATCTTTTCTTTATCAAATATTTGGATTCCTTCACAATTTGATTTATGTCCTTATTTGTATCAATCCCTTTTTATGTGGTATTGTATCATAGCTAGCTTTACTTGTCAATCAAGCCTTGAAGTTTATAAATACATGTAAAGAGATGTAACCAATCGTCTAATACAATAAATAAATTGTTCATTGTATCAGAGCTTTCAAATACTCCAACGAGTTTTTTTTATCCTTATCACACCTCTCGCGCTCTCTCTCTCTCTTTTCATCTAAAGCATCTACATCTCTGTTTCACTATATCTACAGAACCAGCCTTCTCCACATCTGCCAATATTCTTTCCTCTTCCCCGTCTCTCACTATCCCTAATATCTCACACCTTATTTCAATCAAATTCACTGATACAAGTTACCTTCTTTAGCAATCGCAAATTAAGTCATTTCTTATTTGCCAAAAATTTTGGAGGTTTATTGATAGATCCAAAGCATGTCCCTCTCAAACCATATTATTTACTGATGGCAAATCTGAGGTCACCAATCCGGAGCACACAACATGGTTTAGAACTAATGAAACTCTCGTCAGTTTAATAATGATATGCTCTTTTCCTCTGTTTTATCTCAAGTTGTTGGTGTAGCCACTTCTCATCAGATTTGGTAGTGTCTCAAAGAAATCAACAAGTTATTGCCAATGCCACGCATTTTTGCTCTTAGCTTTTGTCTCTTTCTAAAGGTTCCAAATCCATCTTTGAATACCTAAAACATACCAAATCCCTCTCTGATACCCTCGTAACCATTAATGAACCAATCTCCAATAATAACTTTGTTACTTCTGTTCTCTATGGTCTAAGCTCAGATTATGCTTTGCTGAAAATTGTTATTCTCAATTTTCCTCCTCTTCCCAAATTTTCGGATCTTATTGCTCGCCTTCTCTGTTTTGAATCGTATCCCAGTTCTGAAAACACCACAGCCATTACTTTTATTTCCAACACCTATGGAGACCAAAATTTAAATTCTCGTGGTGCTCGTGGAGGTTGTTCTGAGTATTCCAACAATCACAACAATTACATTTATGATAATACCCGTTGTCGATATGGGCGTGATGATTTTGGTCGATACACTTACAGTTATGATAATAATTGTGGTGGATATGGTCGTCCTGATTTTGGTAGAAACAATTGAAGTCACAATAGTTATGGTTGTGGTGGTTATTACAATAACCATGGTACTCATCAGAGTATTCTTGGACAGCACCCTTCCTCCAGCACTTTTCAGTTTGATGATGATCTCACTTCTACCTTTGCTTGACTGCAACTATCTCAACTTGTGGATCCCAACTGGTATCCTGATACCTGTGCCACAAATGACATGACATGTGATGCTTGTTATATGACTCAAATATCCAACTATGGTGGTAATGATCAGGTTGTTTTAGACAATGGTGAATCACTTCCTAATGGGCAGTCTCGTAACCTTTCACTTTAATCTAGTTCTTCATATTTTCATCTTTCTAACGTACTTCATGTTCCTTTAATGACCAAAAATTTGTTGGCAGTTGATCAATTTACCCGTGATAATTGATAAGCGCTGAATATTTCATATTCAAACACCCTTAATTGCATGTTTTAGTCTGTTTAGTGTATCAATAAAGTGTATTTTATAGGCTTTTGTATACTTTGTCTATTTTTAAGGCTTATTTCCAAAAAGGAATAAAAGTGAGGTTTTACGGGATCTTAATGAACATGGGGCATGGCAAGCTGAAGAATCAACCAAAATGGGTTTTAGGACCATTAACAAGCTCAGCTTGAGGAAGGAAGTCGATTGGAGAAGCCTTGCAAGGAAGATGAAAGCCATTGAAGAACAAAGCTTGCATCTGGACGTAGCCTCTAGGAGCATTCTTGGCGTCTGGATGCCCTGTGGAAATCCTGCTTAGCAATTACAAATTCAAAGATATAAAATTCCGGTAGCCAAAGAAATTTATGTCCAAATGCCCATCTCTGCGTCTAGACATCAAATGCCAGAGGCTGCAGCACAAGCACCTTAGCGCGCACAAGACACAGCATTGACAAGCTACGTTTGGACGCCCACCTGCGAATAAATATGCTGATTTGAATTTTTAGTTATTTATCTCTCTCCTCCACTTGAATGCATGATTTTTTGGGAGTTTAAACCTTTAGATGATTATGGAGGGCTATATACATATCTCTATATTGTATCATTCATTATCATTCAACTTTGTATCATTATAGAAAGAGAAAATAGAGGAAATATTGGGGTTCTTGAGTGTTCTTGAGAGGGGCTGCTATGGGGCTGAAGATGGAGGCTTCTTCTTCATTCCTTGGGGCTTCTACCACTTCTAGAATAAGTTAAATCCTCTCCTAGGGGGTTGAGGTATCTGATAAGCGCCGAATATTGCATATTCAAGCGCCCTTATTTACATTAGTTAAGTCCATTAGTTAATTATAATATATTGTTTAGCTTTGTTTGTTTATTTCTGTCTTCTTTCAAGTTGGTTCCTCCGAAATTGGTTAAAAGAACGGTTTTGACGAACTCTTAAAGAATCAAAGCAGGCCGTTGCTGGGGACCATCATTTGGACCAAGCTTCTTGAGTCATTATGTGTGTGAGTTTTGCAGCGTAGTGCTCGGGATGAAGACCGTGTCAACGGACTGATCCAAAGTGGTTCAAGGGAGGGGTGAAAGCATTGAAGCCAAGCTCCCGCAAGCGCCCGCCAAACCATCAAGTGGGCTCATTAATCCTGCGGGCACCCGCTAAAGTGACCAGAATCTTCATGCATCCGCGGGCGCCCGCCATGCGCCTATGGGCGCCCGCCACTCTACAGACAAGGAAGCATGGGTTCCCCTTTTCTTCACCAACTGTTATCCCCTAAATTAAAGGATTGCCCTGTAATGGTCTTGGGGCCTTAGGACCACAAATTGGGAATAGATAGAAGGCTAAGGTGGATATAATAGAGGGTGGTTACATTGTATAGGGATATCTCACATTTTTACAAGTTTTAGAGAGAGAAATATTACAAGGTGAGAGGGTTTGTGGGTCTTGAAGCTCTAGGTGCGAAAATGGGTTGAAGATCACCTTTTCTCCTTCCTCCATTGCTCCTATGGGTAACTAACTCCCTTTCTAGGGAGGTGATGAAGCCCTACATTGTAAGCATGCTCTAGCTTTTGGTTTATTTTGGGAAAAATGATGTATATATGTGACTATTTCACAATCTAGAGGTTACACTTGATGTAATGAGTCTAATTTCTTATAAATGATTATGATGAATGTATTATCTTGTCTTAGATCATATTTTCTCATGATTGTATGGCTTGCATTTTCATAGTGACAATGGAAATGAGATTGTGAAATGGGTTTCTTGGCATGTTGTATGAGAATCTTAATATTCCATAGCTTAGGACCTTCTTTGATGGACTATTCTTGACTCTTGACTTCATGTGCTCTTATCATGTGATTAAAGGCTTGATAATCTCTAGCTTAGCAAGCATGTTTAAGACTACACACTAGTTTAGGTAGTTCAAGCATGTGTAACTTTGATAGGTTATTCTTGCCATTAATTTCATGAATTTCTTGAAGGAATGTAGCAATTTTGTGTTGTAGCATTCCATAGTCACATATTTGTGTTAATTCCCCTAAAGTTTACCTCAATTAGCATGCTTATAAGGTAGGTAGTGGATTCACTTCCCTAGTCTCTCTACTTAGATCTCTTTCCTCTATGTTTATTGCAAATTATTGTTTTATGCAATTTTAATTTAAGTGACAAATTAAACACAACTCTATACCCCTTTCATCAAATCAAAAGTGAATTTAACGACCTTGGTTGCCATAAACTAGTAGTCCCAGTGGTTCGACCTACCCGTTCAATAGCCCTATTTTATAATGATTTGTGCTATTAAAAAGAATTGATTTATTACAGATTAAATCTTAAAGCCGATCAATTTTTGGCGCCATTGCCGGGGACTGCAAACGGTTTGTAATCGAGGTTTTAGGATTAACTTTTGTTTGGTTGTGAATATTGTGTTTTGTGAATATTTCCTTGTGTGGTTTTAACTATTGTTATATTTTAAGTTCTTGTGAGATTCTAGGGACTCAAGGCTCGCTGAGGGAACGTTAGCAAATTTGTAAGTCTAGAGGACTCCCGGTAAGTCTTTCGAGCTTCTAGTTTTAAAAAAAAATTGTTAATATCTTGCATGTGGTTAAATTACTGATAGTTAAATTGTGAAGTCCTTGTCGAGGCTATTTGTTGGTTCTTTTTATTGCAAAGCATCGGTCCTTGTCGTGGCCATTTATTTTCTGTCTTTGATAATTGAGGATAACGGGAACATCGTATGTGGATGTGATGGTGAAGGGATATTATGTTTGTTATGAATTGCATAGTTGATGTTGGGCCGTAAGTCACTATCCTTGCCTACTCTTGAAATGCCAATTAATATAAATTCACTTGAAAGAACTCTTAGAAGAAACCTTAGGGAATCAGAAAATTTAAGAGGACTTGATCTTGAAATTAATACAATGGCCAACAATGAGGGAAATGTTGGGAATGAGGGGATCCATAATGATAGAGCTGAAGTTCCAAATGCTCATATGACTCTTAGGAACCATTTCATCCCTACAACTTATGCCTCTTCCTCTTGCATAGTGATGCCAAACATCGAGGCAGCCCAATATGAGATCAAATCTAACACCATCCAAATGCTTCCATTAGGTGTATTTGAATTTTGGAAGCCGAAGAGTTAAAACGGCTACTAAAATTGGGGGGCATTGTTGACACCCATTTTGGCATTTGGGTTGTAGACCCATCTTCGGCCCAATCATGAATCCATAAATCCAAATGTCCTCAGCACCTGTTTTGGTAATTGGGTTCTGGCCTTAATTAAATTTGATGAACAGTGAAGTAAGTAGTAGTATGGGCCAAGAGTGTAAAACCTGTGAGGCAATGATGTGCTGAAAGATTGGGCCGAGAGGATAATGGGCTGAAATATGCAACAATGAGAATGGGCTATAAGATATTTTGGTGAACCATTGATTTGGTCTTCTTTGGGGTGGTCTAATACAGTTAGGAGAGTGTTGGGTTTCATGCGTTACATGGGTTGTTGGTTGAATGACATGGCAGGAATTTCAAGGGAGTAAGGTTACATACAAGAGCATTACAGATAGGATAAAAGATGTTTGAATTTTAAATACATTAGATAAAGGCTATATATTTATCTGGTGTTCAAATAAAGATAAGAGTTAGTATTTAGTTAGGATTAGTTAGATATTTGAACAATTATTTAAATGTATTGGAATACAACTAGAATGCATGTATTTAGGATTTTTGTTTTATTGTTTACTCTATAAATAAACAAAGAGGCATGCTGAGCAACAGGTCCAGCACCCTCAGAATCTTTATTATTATTTGTTGCTTTCTCAAGCTTTTCCAAGAATAACATCCTTGCTATTTCTTCTTTCTCCCTTCTATATTTCTCGATCTCTCTTTCCATATATTTCTCTTTTTCCTTCTATCTCTCTTGTTCTCTTTCTTTTCTTGCTATATCTGTTTTCCTCCCTTTTCTATTCTCTCAATCTTTTACTATAATTTATTCATTGAAAATTCCTTTTAACTGAGGCAATTCTTGAACTCTAAGAGGAGTATCACTGTTCTCTTTATCCTCGTATCGTCTGAAAGTCAACCTTTGAAAGAGACTACAAGTTGACAATTCACAATCGAACCACACCATTGGTTCTGGCACGCCCGTTTTCCATCAATTTAAGATCGGATCCTAGGAGCCAATTTTAGCGACAACATTTTTGGCACGCTCGGTGGTACCCATCAGGTGAGCAAGTTATAGTAAAGATGCCTCCAAAGCTAAGAAATTCGAAAGGTATGACAACAGGTGACAATGCTGACGAGGAAAACCAGCAACTCGGCGTTGGTGATGATGCCGACTCATCTATTCCATCCGATCTTCTTTTGGGTCGGGTACTGGAATCGACTATGCAGAAAATTGATGCCCAGCAAGCACAGATCGGTGAAGTATGGTCTCAGGTGGGGGAATCAAATCAAATTTTGGTTTCTCAGATACATGAGATGAGGTCAATGATTGGAGAATTAAATCAAATGATGTACGCTCAAATGGAGAAGATGAATCAGAGGCTTGAAACCAGTATATCGGCTAATCAAAATCAACATGATCAAGTCGAAGCATCTCATATTAATGAGTCAATATTTCAGCGTATGACGGCACCATTGATACATATTTCCCAAGGGCCTCGAACAAACATCGTACCGCCAAGTGCAGGACTTGGTAATACTATCGATAATGTGCCAAATCATACACTCAGCATGCCAATGGGGAATCCACCAACGTTATCAAATCCGCCGGCAGTAAATATTGTGCCGGTGTTCCAGCCACCAATGAATGATCAGCATAATCAGAATGTACAGCATCCACATGTGCAGCCGATTCCACCAGCGAGAGATCAGCAAGAAGTGGTAGGTAACCTAAACCAAGGTAGGGCTAATCCATTGATACCTCCAACGGCTACTGGGGGGCAAGTAAATGCCGATCATCTAAGGAATAGGTTAATCCATTCATTCCGCGGCACCCAAATGATCCTTTAGGAAGAAATGCAAGGACTGATAGGGCTCAGATTTTGGCTTTAATACAGGCCAAAGTAGCACAAGGTCACAGACGTGCTTGGCCGGTATATAGAAAGCCCTATCCCGATCATGTCGATGCTCATGAGTTGCCTAGGAATTATCGGTATCTCAATTTTTCTATGTACAGTGGCGAAGAAAATTTCTCTACGGTGCAGCATATTGCAAGGTTTACCATACAATGTGGAGAAACAGCTCCTAGCCCTTGGTTAAGGATGAGGTTATTTTCTAGCTCTCTTGTCGGGGCAGCGTTTGAATGGTACAGTAACCTACCGACCAATTCTATTCAGACTTAGGATGAGATGGAGGAAGCGTTCCATACCCAATTCTACCGAATAGAGACAGAAGCTATATTGGCAGACATATCTCGATTATCTCAGTTGCCGAGTGAATCGATTGAGACTTTTGTTGCCAGGTTTGGAAAGGTTAAACTCAAATGCCGAGTAAGTTTGCTAGAATCAGAATACATCAAGTTGGCATTAAATGGTTTAGACATTGAACATCGCAAGAGGTTTGATGGGGTTGAGTTTCAAAATCTTTTTGATTTGGCAGACAGGGCTTCTCGGTATGAGGAAATACTAAAAGAAGAGAAAGAGAGGAAGAACTCTTCTAAGGGTACTTGGTACAAGGACCTTAATTATTAGGTATTCTTGGCAGAAGTTGGAGATGAATTAAAAGTTGACGTTGCAGAAGTTAATATCAGAAAGCCATACGTTTGTGAGGCGTTGGTTAAACCTAAACTGACCACGGGGGGCAATTTATCAACATCGACATTGGCAGCAAGGAAAGGTCCTGCTGATACCGGGAAAAGCTATTCTTTCGATTTGTCGAAAACAGATCAAATCTTTGATCACTTGATGGCCGATAAAATGATATCTTTGCCTAAAGGGTATAGGATTCCATCGGCAAGTGACTTGAAAGGAAAATAATATTGTAAGTATCATAACTCTTGGAACCATACTACTAATGATTATACTGTTCTACGAGGTGTGTTGCAGAAAGCTATTGACGAAGGCACTTTAAAATTCCCGGAGAAAACTTTAGAGACCATGAAGGTGGATAGTAATCCATTTCCAACAATCACATCTACAAATGTGATAAGCTTAGCCAAGCGAGAGAATCAGTAGGAGGTAGAAAAGATATCTAGAGAGTTCCTTTCATCAACTGCGACACCTGAAAAGATGGCAGAATTGCAGAAGTAATTAAGGGAGGCTCAATTAGCCTTGATTGACCATAGTTGTTGCCCAAATTGCAAAGGAAAGCAAAAACCAAAGGAAGATGTGCCAATGGAGGTTCAACTAAAGAAGAAAGGAATTCTTGAGAGGCTTACTTTCCCATTGAAGCCTGGGGAAGAGCCTCAGCACGGTGGTTCTAGTAACAGCCATTTGAAAGCAGGAAGGCCAACTCGGCAAGTTAATATATCTAGCCGATTTCATTCCCAAAATTGGCATCCCAGTTTCAAGAATTAGTCGCCGGTTCAGTCAGAAATTTTGGTACAAAAAGGAGTCGATTCATATAGAGTACGGACTGTAAAACCAAGGACAGACTCGACTGAAGATAGATGGACTCGAGTTAATCATCCAAAGTTCCCTAAAACTCAACAATCTCAGAATGGGGGTCTAACTCGATCTTAGAAGTGTAGAGAACAAAGGAGAAGGGCTGAGGAAAAAAGGAAGGCTGGGGAGGAAGCAAAGAAGTGTAAGCTGAGGATTTCGGCATTCCAGATAAAAATGAGGAACATCAGTCGATGTGGCCTAGACGCAACAATGAGTTCATAATTCAGTTTGGCAGTTTCCCAGATGAGATGTCATGTAACATGGCATTTGTATTACTAGCAATGTTCCAGGCTCCATTGGTGTCAAATGCAAGTACTGAGAAGGAAACTCAGCCGATTCAGAATTTATTAATCCTTTCTTCAGAATCGGCAGAGAAAGTGGTTTTTGAAAAACTTTTGTTAGCAATGACTCAACAACTTAGGCATTTGTATGTTAAGGTATGGGTAGAAGGTCAAACTGTTAATCGAGTCTTGGTAGACAATGGCTCGGTTCTGAATGTTATTCCAGCAAACAATAATGGAGCCAGGACCATTAGTTAATCTTACTGAGATCGATCGGTTCAGTAATGAAAAGTTGGATGCAATTCAGTTGGAAGACTTGGAATTAGCACCAGCTAAGCTCGATGATCTTAAAGCAGAAACTCAGGATCCATTAAAGGAGGTGAATTTAGGCACTGACGCAGAGCCTAGACCAACTTATATCATTACACTATTAGAACCAGAATTGCAAGCCAAGGTAATCGGCATGTTGAAGCAATACAGTGATTGTTTTGCTTAGAATTATGAGGAAATGCCTGGTTTATCCAGAGATCTAGTGGAACATCGGTTACCTATTAAAGATGGCTACAAGCCATATAAATAGCCACCTCGTCGAATGTCTCAAGAGGTGGTAGATAAAGTCAAAATAGAAATCGAACGATTGTTGGATGCTGGCTTTATTCGAACTACAGGGTATGTTGAGTGGTTATCAAATGTAGTTCCTGTTATCAAGAAGAATGGAAAATTACGTATATGTGTTGATTTTCGAAACATAAATTTGGCAACTCCAAAAGATGCGTATCCAATGCCGATAGCCAATCAGCTGATTGATGCGGCTGCAGAACACCAAGTTATGTCTTTTATGGATGGACATTCAGGCTATAATCAGATTTATATAGCCGAGGAGGACATTCCAAAGACAGCTTTTAGGTGTCCCGGATTGACTGGAACTTTTGAATGGGTGGTAATGCCTTTTGGGTTAAAGAATGTTGGTGCCACATATCAGCGAGCCATGAATTCTATTTTTCATGATATGCTCGGCAAGTTTATAGAGGTATATATTGATGATGTGGTGGTGAAGTCAGCAACGAAGAAGGAACACTTAGTCCACCTCAAAGCATCTTTTGAGAGGATGAGGGCTCATAAGCTAAAAATGAATCCAATAAAGTGTGCCTTTGGAGTATCGGCAGAAAACTTTTTGGGTTTTTTGGTTCATCAAAGGGGTATAGAGATCGATAGGAATAAAGCTAAGGCGATTATTGACGCTAGTGCGCCAAGAAGCAAGAAACAGTTGTAGAGGTTACTTGGGCAAGTGAATTATCTTAGGAGATTTATTGCAAATACAGCTGGGAAGTTACATGTGTTTTCCCCGCTACTCAAGTTGAAGCCGATGGAAGAATTCAAATGGGATGATACACATCAAAGGGCATTTGACCAGATTAAGAAATACTTGTCAAGTCCTCCTGTCATGATGCCACCAAGGAAGAAATGGCCAATGAAGTTTTATTTATCGGCTGCTGAAGAATCCATTGGAGCTATGTTAGCACAAGAGAATGAAGCAGGAAGTGAACAAGCAATATATTATCTCAGCTGAGTTTTAACTCCAGTCGAGTGTAGATATACACTAATTGAGAAATTATGTTTGGCTTTGTATTTTGTAGCAATGAAATTAAGAGTCTATATGTTGCCTGTTTTGGTTTATATTGTTTGCCAAATCGATCTTATAAAGTATATGCTATCAAGGCCATTAATCACAGGCCGGATTGGCAAGTGCGCTTTGGCACTAATGGAATTCAACTTTGCATATGTTCCATAAAAGGCAATTAAGGGAAGAGCATTGGCAGATTTTCTTGCTGATCATCCCTTGCCTGAAATTGAGTCACAAGTATTTGATGAACTTGACTCAGCATCCATATTCATGAGTCCATGGACTTTAATGTTCGATGGGTCAAGTACCAGTGAAGGCTCGGGAGCTGGTATAGTGATAATATCCCCAACAGGGAATCAAATTTCATTTTCCTTCTTTTTGGATTTCAGGTGTTCAAATAATCAAGCCGAGTATGAAGCATTAATTATCGGCTTGGAAATTCTGTTGGAAATGGCAGTTCAAGACGTCCACATTCTAGGAGATTCAAGTTTGGTGATTAATCAAATCTCAGAAGACTTTAGATGTTTGAATTGGCAATTAAGACCATTCCATTCATTGGCAACCCAATTGGTCAACCAATTTCATAATGTGACTTTGGAATATAAACCAAGGCCATGAATAAAATAGCTAATGATTTAGCACAGATTGCTTCAGGAGTCAGGGTGCCGAGTGGTATGAAGGAAAGAGTAATGAAGATTACAAGCCAATCTCTTCCATCAGTTGAAGCAAGAAATCAAATTATGGAAAAATTCTTTGCTACTGATGTTGCCGAGCTGGATGATGATGAATGGCGAATCCCTTACATCTTGTTCTTGCAACATCCAACTCCAGAAGTCAACATCCAACTCCAGAAGTTGATAGAGGAATAAAAAGAAGTGCAGTCGATTATGTTCTTATGGATGGAGATCTTTATAAAAGATCGGTTGATGATGGATTATTATTTCAGTGTATTAATAAGTTTGAGGGTTTGAAGATTATGGCCAAGGTACATGAAGGGATATGTGGAGCTCATCAAGCCGGTATAAAGATGAGATGGTTGATATGCCGATATGGATATTATTGGCCAGGAATGAGAAAAGATTGTATAACCTATGCAAAAGGCTGTATAGATTGTCAAAAACATGGTCCAATGCAGTGGGTTCCAGTAATAGAAATGCAATTACTAGTTAAACCATGGCCTTTAAGAGATTGGGCTATGAATCTAATTGGCAAGATTAATCCTCCTTCATCAAAGGGTCATCATTGGATTATTTTAGCTACTGATTACTTTACTAAATGGGTAGAAGCCGAGGAATATGTATCGGTAACTCATAATACTGTTATACAATTTTTGGAGCGACATATCTTTCATCGATTTGGATTACCGGAAACAATTGTTGCCAATAATGGATCTATTTTCTGAGTAAATGAAGTATTACAACTTGGCCGTGATATGCAGGTGAAAATGGTAACTTCAACACCCTATTATGCTCAAGGGAATGGTTAGGCCGAGGCTTCAAATAAAGTTGTTATTGTAATTATTGAGAAAATGATAAAAGACACGCCGAGGCATTGGCATGAGACTCTTTCAGAAGCTTTGTGGGCTTATAAAAATTCGAAGCCGACAAGTACTGGGACAACTCCATATCGGCTTACATTTGGCTATGATGCTGTGCTGCCGATGGAGTTGAATGTGAAATCGGCAAGAGTAGCTTTACAACACAATCTTATACCTGCCGATTACAACGAAGCTATGCTTGCTGAGTTAAAAGATTTAGATAAAGTCCAGAAACTTACTTTAGACCACCTCATGGTCCATAAAGCAAAAGTAATGAAGGCCTACAACAAACAGGTGAAGTTTAAGTCATTTGCAGAGGATGAAATGGTATGGCAAACAATTCTTCCACCTGGAAAGGTGGATAGAGTTTATGGAAAATGGTCACCCACATGGAAAGGCCTATACTTGGTTCACCAAGTATTGCATGGAGGAGCTTATAAGTTAAAAAATCTAGCTGGTGAAGTGCATGAAAGGCCAATAAATGGAAGGTACCTTAAAAAATATAAGCCAACTATTTTTGAGCTTATGGAAGAAAAGAAGTTTCCAGTTAAGTCAAAATAGCTTGGATTATATTTTGCCTTTTTGTTTGATCAAATTATGGATAAGTGTGATTATACAGTAAATAAAAGCTCAGTATACTTCAAAAGCCAGAATATCATAGCAAGATTATTCAACACATCACAAAAGGCAAATTGTTCAAAACATATTACAGACCCATAATGTTCAAATTCTGGTGAAATTACTGTGAAATTCTTCAAATTTGGCTTTGAAGTCTGCCCACAAAGCTCGAAATTGATTAAGGGATGTTTCTGCCACTTTCTTGTTTTACTCCAACTTCGGCATCTGTGCTTGCAAAGCTTTGAATTTCAGAGCTGCGGTCTTCGCTTGAACTCTCAGTTCAGCCACCTTACTACCAAGCTGTGTCTTGTCCAATTGAAGTTGAGCAAGTTCGGCTTGAAGCTTCTTCTCCTTAGCATCCAGCTCAACAGCCTCTTTCTTCAGGGATAAATGCAGTTCCTTTCCTTTCTTTAAAGTTTGAGAAAGCTTTTCTTTCTCATGATACTGGGAAGAGTAGTGATCAAGAGTATGGACTGATTCAGCATAAGCATTTGTCAAAGAAGGCACTCAAAACTGGGAAGTTCTTAAAAAAGGTCTGATCATTCAAGGAGAATCCAGGGTAACTACCAAGGAAAGAAAGTGTCTCGGCCAGTTCATTTTTGAATGAAGGGGTGAGAGACAAATCTTGTTGTACCATTTGGGATAATATCTAGTGGCTTTTGTTACTTCTGGGGGTATTTAAGAGGTTTGTTCAGTTAGAATTTTAGGAGGTTCAAGATCAGGTGAGTCAAAGACAGAATCAAATAAAGAGTCAAGGGTTGCAAAGGGAGAACTTGGGTTGGTACTGACAGGAATGGTTGGAATAGCCGAGCCTTTTTATACCTAAAATATGTTGGCTTAGCCATAGGTATGATAAGTTTACAGGAACAGGTCATAAAAGAAATATATATATATATATATATATATATATATATATATATATATATATATTTTATCACTTACTTCATCAAAATCTCCAATTTGTTCACCAATTAAAGTTGCAGCCAGGTTTGGGGAAGACACTGGAGACCTTGGCTTTTGTCCTACTGATACTTTAATTTTGTCTTCATCTTCGACATGATCTGTAGAAATTTCCTGAATTGATTTTTGATCTGAGAAGACTGGAGCTTTCTGAAAATAATGCCTATTTAATTATATTCAAAGAGAAATATATACACAAGATAAGGTAACAAAGAAATTACATTGGGAGATTCAATAGCAACAGGTTTCTTTTTCTTGGATATGACCTCATCATCATCAACATCATCATCATCGATCAATTGAAAGTTTCTTTTGGCTCTTGCCTTTTGAGTAGGTTTCCTTCCTACAGTCTTTTTTCTTGTTGTTTTCTGAAAATGAAGGATTAGTAAGAAAATCAGTATGCATTAGAATAAATATGTGGTTCAGTTGCGGGTATTACCTTAGTAGCTGAAGATGGAGTTATACTTTGGAGAGGGACGTAGAAATCAACATAGGTCTCCTAAGATTTGGTGGGTATGGATTTGTCTAGTGCATTGGAATGTGTGCCTGGATTTATGATTAGTAAGCATATAAATAGAAATTTATATAGAAAGGAAAAAGATGTAAAACTTACTCTGCCGAGAGCGAGATTTAGTCCTACCTGCAGGGGCTGTAGGAGGAGGATGATTTGGTGCCACATTTAATGTATTCTCTGGTTTAGGAGCAGTGGAAAGGGCAATGGGTTCAATAGAATCCAAACCTTGGAAATTAAGGGAAATGAACTTGTAGGAGCCAAGAAGATTGCACACAATTTGACTGGAATCCATAGTCCTGGTAATAGTGATATAGGATATCCACCAATTCTCAAAGTTTGGATCAGTACGCGGTTCTTCAAGGAAGGGTTTATACTGAAACCCTTGAAGAAGTTGAGTGAATCAATTACATATATCTTGAACTTGTTCACTGTTTGAAAGCTTCACTCGCAGATGATAGTTCTTGTTATAAGAAAAATGGGGAGGTACTAAGATCATTTGGGTTAGTCTAAATTGCTGGGCCAATTGAGCCGGGTTGTAAAATTCAACCCTAGTTCGGCTCTTAGGCAAATGTGGAGCAACAGTATTGCAAGGTATATCTCTTACAATTAAGAAATAGCCTTATAAATTGGTATAGAGTTCAATCTGCTTAGCTGAAGACTCAGTAGTAGGAAGAAACAACCAAGATGGAGCTAGTTGACATTTGGAGAAAGGAAGAAATTGGGATTGAGTCCTAATCTTGCACTGGTGATAGAAAAACTGAAAACAGTCATTGAAGGAGTGGTTTTTGGGTTTGACTCTAGCATATCCGAATGACAACAAATGATCGTTTGGAGTAGGTAGAATGGGGGAGAATAACTCGGGGAAATAGGCATGCAGCCAGAACTGGTATAGCCAGAATGGGCCTCTAGATCTTGCAAAGTTGGAAGTAATAAGATTAGATAAGCCTCTATACAAGGATGCTAAAAGAAATGGAGCTAAGGCCATGGGTTTCCTTTTGGATAAAGTGATAGCCAATTGGGTAAGGTCCTTGGTAATTTGGATAGCAGGAGCACACAACAAATACCTACACAACCATAATAGTAAAAATCCTATATGTTCTTGTTCATCTGCTTCAGTCCTTACTTCTCCTAACATTTCTTTCAAGAATGGTCCATGTGATTGCACAAAGGGTTTAGCCCCTTTTTGTTCTGGAAAGTAAAAGGAGGTTTCCTCATCCTGAAGGAGATAATTGATTTCATCTCCTCCAGGCTTTAAACCCGTTAAAAAACAAACGTCCCTCAATGTAGGGGCCATCATGCCACAGTGCAAGTGAAGTGAATTAGTTGTGGGGACCAAAAGTGCAAAGAAGCAAAAAATAATGCTCGGTCAAAGGAAAAGGGAATCTTACTAAGCTGGATGAGGTCAAAGATACCTATCCTTTTCCACTGTTCTCCTTTTGTTGCTGATACACGGTCCACCCAATCGTTCCATTGGGGCATCGTTGGGTGCCAATTTCTGACGGAGAGAGTTGGACGGTCCCCTTCCGCTGATAGGTAGAGAGTTTTGGAGAAAGGAAGGTGCGGTTCAGCTTGTGGATAACTTGGAGACAAGGAAGGGGGGAATCGATTAGGAAATGCTGGGCTAAGTCCCTTAGCATTTTCAGAGACGTTGATCAACGTGTTGGAATCCAGTTTGCTCTGATTTAGGGTTTTGATCGTTGATTTTGTTAGTTGTGTAAGCGATGTTGCTTTTGGAAAAGGGTTTTCCAAGTTCAGATCACTTTGTTTCAGTTGTTTTGAAGTCATTTTGTAGAAAAGGGTTAGACACAGAGAAGTTTGGAGAAGAAAGAGGGGTGATGGAAAGAAGAGTCTGCAAAGAGAATTGGTTTAGTGAAGAGCCGTGTGTGGTTGAAAGGTTGGGATTACTGCGATAATTAATGATGATAAGATGGGTTATCATAATCGATTTGTTTTGGGAAGTGAATCAAGATAAAGCTGATAGGATTATAAGATGTATACAAAGTTATGATGCAATGGGTGTATTTGAATTTTGGAAGCCGAAGAGTTAAAACGGCTACTAAAATTGGGGGGCATTTTTGACACCCATTTTGGCATTTGGGTTGTAGACCCATCTTCGGCCCAATCATGAATCCATAAATCCGAATGTCCTCAGCACCTGTTTTGGTAATTGGGTTCTGGCCTTAATTAGATTTGATGAATAGTGAAGTAAGTAGTAGTATGGGCCAAGAGTGTAAAACGTGTGAGGCAATGATGTGCTGAAAGATTGGGCCGAGAGGATAATGGGCTGAAATATACAACAATGAGAATGGGCTATAAGATTTTTTGGTGAACCATTGATCTGGTCTTCGTTTGGGGTGGTCTAATACAGTTAGGAGAGTGTTGGGTTTCATGCGTTACATGGGTTGTTGGTTGAATGACATGGCAGGAATTTCAAGGGAGTAAGGTTACATACAAGAGCATTGCAGATAGGATAAAAGATGTTTGAATTTTAAATACATTAGATAAGGGCTATATATTTATGTGGTGTTCAAATAAAGATAAGAGTTAGTATTTAGTTAGGATTAGTTAGATATTTGAATAATTATTTAAATGTATTGGAATACAACTAGAATGCATGTATTTAGGATTTTTGTTTTATTGTTTACTCTATAAATAAACAAAGAGGCATGCTGTGCAAGAGGTCCAGCACCCTCAAAATCTTTATTATTATTTGTTGCTTTCTCAAGGTTTTTCAAGAATAACATCCTTGCTATTTATTCTTTCTCCCTTCTATATTTCTCGATCTCTCTTTCTATCTATTTCTCTCTTTCCTTCTATCTCTATCTCTCTCGTTCTCTTTCTTTTCTTGCTATATCTGTTTTCCTCCCTTTTCTATTCTCTTAATCTTTTACTATAATTTATTCATTGAAAAGTCCTTTTAACTAAGGCAATTCTTAAACTCTAAGAGGAATATCACTGTTCTCTTTATCCTCGTATCGTTTGAAAGTCAACCCTTGAAAGAGACTACAAGTTGTTAATTTATAATCGAACCACACCATTGGTTCTGGCACGCCCGTTTTCCATCAATTTAAGATCGGATCCTAGGAGCCAATTTTAGCGTCAACACAAAGCGAGGGGGAACAACTCCATGAGACTTGGGAAAGACTTCAAGACCTCATTAGGAAATGGCCACACCACCTAATTCCAAAATGGCAATTGGTGCAAGCTTTCTATGCTGGTTTAACTGATACCCATAGATTCATGGTTGACTCATCGTGTGGAGGGATGTTCATGTCCAAAATTGCGGATGAGGCATGGACCCTACTTGAGAACTTGAGTGAAAAGTCACTGCAACATAATTCTCGTAGTGCTCCGACCTCAACCAATATAAAGAACACCAATTCTTGCCAACCAAAAACAATAAGGGAAGAATTTTCTCAAGTGGATGCCATAGCCCACAAATTCTATCAATTGATGGCACCACATCTCTCCCCCTCTTTGTCTCAAAATTCGGCAAGTGTGGTATGTGCATCATGTACTAGCCCATTTCATCTCTCGGAAGATTGCCCCACATCGGAGCAATTTCCTAGCCCCAATCAAGAACAAGCAAATGCAATGTTCTCAAGGCCCGGAAATAATCCATATTCCAATACTTACAATCTGGGATGGAGAGATCATCTGAATTTCTTGTGGAGGCAACAAGCCCTACAAAATTCGCAATTTTAAAATCAAGGGCATCAAAATCAGCCCTATTCTCAATTTCAAAATAGGCAATTTCGGGCCTCTTCAAGCTACCATCCACCTTATAATCCAAATGTCTCTACTCAACCCCCTGGGTTCCCAACTGATGAGATTCTGGCTGCAAATAAACAAATGATGGAATCTCTAAATTAGCAAATGATGGAATATAACAAGCAACTATTGACATCATTGCAGCCCACTCTCCAAATGGTTCATTCTCATACTCAGTCCATTGCGAAACTTGAAAATCAAGTAGGATAAATAGCTACTTCAAGAGATAAGGGGAAGCTTCCCGCTCAACCATTTGAGAATCCTAGAGGCATGCATGTGATTGACGAAACCCCTCCTCCGAGTGGGCCTACTCATGAACAAGTCCAAGCAATCACCACCCTCCGGAGTGGCCGAGTTGTGGACAACAAGGTTAATGGAGGGAAAGAAACAATCCTTCCTTCCAAAAATCCAAATCTCTGCTCTTCTAATCCAAATCTCACTTCTGAAAATCCAAAGTCTAATGTTGAGAATTTCAAGCTTGTCAACCCAAATGTGGAGACGTCTTATGAGCCTAAGGCTCCGTTTCCCCAACGTCTCCAAGGGTCGACACATTTTGGGAACAAAAATTGTAAAATTCAAGACATATGGGAAGTCTTCAAGCAAGTAAAAATCAACTTGCCTCTCTTGGATGCTATAAAGCAAATCCCTCCCTATGCAAAATTTCTCAAGGATTTGTGCACTCAAAAACGCACTTCCAAAAATCATTTGCCAAAGAAGGTAAGATTAACTAAAAATGTGCGTGCAATCATTCAACACAGTGCTCCTCCAAAGTATAAGGATCCAGGTGCCCCAACTATCTCGTGTGTCATTGGCGACAATAAGATAGAGAGGGCCCTCCTTGACTTGGGAGCTAGTGTAAATTTGATTCCATATTCAGTTTATTTACAACTTGGGTTGGGAGATCTAAAGCCAACCTCTGTGGTTTTGCAGCTTGCTGACAGATCGGTCAAGTATCCACGGGGCATTCTTGAAGATGTTGTTGACCTTAAGGATTTCATCCAATGACAATCTAGGTGTTTTGATGATAACAAACCATTAATGGTGTTTAAGGACTAATGTTTACATTGAGTGTTATATAGATTATTCACATTCAAAGAATGACCTCAATGAAGCACCAAAGATCATTCAAAGTATTCCATTACTCAAGATCACATAAAGGAAAGAAATGGATACAATGAAGACATGAAGTTGCAAGGAACAAAATGTAATGTCCAAAGGTAGCTTGGACTTCAATGAGCAAGAAAGCAACTCAAAGGAAGAAAGAAAGCAATACTACCTCAAGCCTAAACGATCATGGACAATGCATGAAGAAAAGGGGTAGATAGGATGGTGAGTGTTTTGGATTCAATGTCAAAGTATTTATGAATCCATTTGAAGCTCATCTCTATAGGATCATGCATATTATCATCATTCACATATTCCTATATCCTTAGTAATAGACTTTGCACTTCATTCATAGATATTGTCATATGAAGTCTTTGCTAAGAAAGGGTTAGTTCAAGCTTGTATAAGCTTTGAAAGAACTCACAACCTAAGCTAGAAATGCTAGGACCATGCACATTAATCATAAGATTTACTTTGGTGTCTAGAAAGAAAAGGAAAAGGCATTGAATTTTAAATTTCATCTTTAAAGCCTTTATTGCCATAATTTGGTAAATGACTCTAGGACACAATGCACTTGAAATTTAACATCTTCATATGTCCCTAGACTCCTAGAAACAGGCCTTGAACTAAATTGAATCATTCATCAAAGTCCTAGGTGCTAGAAAAATGAATATCTCAAAAGAAGCAATTTTCAGCCTAGAAAATTTCCAGACCAGCTTGCACTCAAAATGCTATAACTATTTGTGTAGTTGGAATTTTTACATAAGGCCAGTGGAATTAGAAATCTGACTTCGAGCCCTTAAGTTTAGACTCAAATTTCACCTAAATTGGATTAAAAATGACTGAGATATGAGCTTCACAAAATACATGATTCTGCTCTGCGAAAATTCTGACCAGGTTGCACTTAAATAGCCATAACTTCTTCTGTGTTTGGAATTTTTGAGCAAGGCCAGTGGATTTAGAAAGCTGACTTCAAGGCAATAAATTTAGATTTAAATTTCACCTCATTTGGAGTTTCATGGACGGAGTTATGTCCATTTGAAGTCATGCCATTTTCTGTCAAAATCCAAAACAAGGTGTTGCCTCCATGAAAACTAAAGCAAGCACATTTTATCAATTGGAGCCGCCTCCCATTTTTATTGGAGCTGCCTCCCAATTATAGGAGCCGCCTCTTTGCACTCCAGTAGCCAAATTATGTGTCGTAGAATGCATTTTGTGAATTGGAGCCGCCTCCCAGTTATTGGAGCCGCCTCCCATTTATTGGAGCCTCCTCCAATTTTTTGTAGAGCCGGCTCTTCTAAGTTATTTGAATCTACAACGGCACTTTTCTGCATTTAAGTCTTCCAACTACTTCTAACAGATATATTATGCTACGGCTGTCTATATAAGGAAGGCTCATTTTGCTGAAGCAGATAGACCACCATTTTGAGAGACATAATATTACATTTCAAGAGAGTTTTTGTTCTCTCATCTTCTCATCTCTCTCACTCACTCTTATTCTATCTTGAGAGATTCTAGCAAAGATTAAAAGGGCTTTTGCTCTTGCTTTAATCTTCATAGAGTTTTTGTTCTATTATTCACTTGAGAGATTATAAAAGCTTACATTGTTCACTTATATCATCTTCTCTCATTCATATCATTTATAGAGTTTGAGCTTCACTTATATTCATATATACTCTAGTTGAGAGCTAAAGTTTGTACATCAATCTTTGAGAGATATTTCTTGTGAGCTTGCACTTGTATATCTATCTTGAGAGAGATTCAATCTTGTATTTTAATTACAATCTTTTCTACAAACTTGTAAGGGTTGGTGTGACCCAAAAGAAGCCTAGGAGAAGGGTGTTCTCCTAGTAAGGAAAAGAAGCAAGGTCTTGCTTCATGTAAAGGTTTGCTCTCCACCCGCAAGGAGAAGCTATATTGGATTAGGAAGTCTCAAGAGGGATCTTGAGCCGAGGAGTAGGAGTTTCCGAACCTCACAAAAATCATCGTGTTGTAGTTTGCAATTTCTCTTCCCTTATCTCTCTTATAATTATGCTTTAATTGCTTATTCCATATCTTGATCTCATATCTTGATTATTGCATAATTACTTAAATTGTTGAATAGAGATTGTATTTCTATATATTGCGAAAATTATCCATTGTTTGGCATCGACTCTATTCACCCCCCCTCTAGAGTCAATTCTTGGGCAACAGATGTTATAATCAAAGTGGAAAAATTCTACTTCCCGGTAGATTTTGTGGTTCTTAACATGGAACCGGTCCATGATCCAAAGAAGCATATTCCTGTGATCCTCGGTAGGCCGTTCTTAGCTACGGCTAATTTTTTAATTAATTACCGAACCGGGGTGATGGACATCACCTTTGGAAATATGCAGGTCAAACTCCACATTTTCCATGCCACTCAACATCCTTCCAAATAGGATGATTGTTTTCTCATTGATGTGGTAGATGAAGTGCTCGCAGAATCTCTTCCATTCATTCTAAGCAAAGATCCTTTGGAAACTTACATGTCACACTTTGACTTCTCCAACTTTGATATTGACCAATCTATCTAAGAAGTAAACTCTTTGCTTGATATTAATGCTATCATCAATTTTCCTCTTTGGAAGGTGCCAAAAGAACCACTTCCTCAACTTTCCACTACTCCTCTGGTCCCTTCCTTGAAATCTCCACCACAACTTGAGTT
The DNA here is from genome assembly GCF_030987335.1 of Cornus florida. Lineage (NCBI taxonomy): Eukaryota > Viridiplantae > Streptophyta > Magnoliopsida > Cornales > Cornaceae > Cornus > Cornus florida. Next base: position 74,480,064 of record NW_026775573.1, on the reverse strand, counting down.
AAAGCCGCTCCCGGCCCACCTCAAGTATGTGTTTCTTGGTGCAAGTCAAACTCTTCCGGTCATCATTGCTTTGGACCTTTTAACGGATCAAGAAAATAGCCTTTAAGTAGTGCTACAAGAGCACAAAGAAGCTATTGGTTGGGCAGTGGCTAATTTGAAAGGAATCAACCCTTCTATTTGTTTGCATCGCATTCATTTGGAGGATGATGATAAACCTTCTAGAGAGGTGCAGCGCCGGTTGAATCCCAACATGAAAGAAGTAGTCATGAAAAAAGTGATCAAGCTACTAGATGCGGGAATCATCTACCTCATCTCTGATAGCAAGTGGGTGAGCTCCACTCAAGTTGTACCCAAGAAATCCGGTCTCATCGTTGTTGAAAATTCAGCGGGCGAGCTCATGCCACAACACACCACCATCGAGTGGCGTGTGTGCATTGACTACCGGAAGCTAAATTCTACCACTAGGAAGGATCATTTCCCTCTCCCATTCATTGATCAAATCCTAGAGAGGCTAGCCGACCAAAGCTATTACTATTTCCTTGATGGCTATTCCGGCTATAACCAAGTGGCAATTGATCCTCAAGATCAAGAAAAGACCACATTCACATGTCTCTTTGGAACATTTGCCTATAGACGCATGCCCTTTGGGCTATGCAACGCATCGGCAACTTTCCAAACGTGCATGATATCCATATTTTTTGATATGGTCGAAAAGTTTTTGGAAGTGTTCATGGATGACTTTTTCGTTTTTGGATCTTCTTTTGACTCATGTCTTCAAAATCTATCCCTTGTGCTTCAAAGATGCAAGGAGACAAATCTTTTTCTAAGTTGGGAGAAGAGTCACTTTATGGTCCAAGAAGGCACTGTCTTGGGACATGTCACTTCAAAAAGGGGAATTGAGGTTGACAAAGCTAAAGTCGAGTTGATCTCTAACCTTCCTCCTCTAAATTCTGTCCGACAAATCCGTTCTTTCCTTGGGCATGCCGGTTTCTATCGTCGCTTTATTAAAGATTTTAGCAAAATCTCTCGGCCCTTATGTAATTTTCTTGCCAAGGATGTTCTGTTCAATTTTGATGAGGCTTGTTTGGAAGCGTTCATGAAACTTCGTACTCTTCTCTCATCCGCCCCAATCATGAAACCACCTAATTGGTCTCTTCCATTTGAGATCATGTGTGATGCATCCGACTATGCATTAGGTGCAGTTTTGGGCCAGCGTGTGGACAAGCTTCCGCATGTTATTTATTACGCTAGTAAGACTCTCTCTGATGCTCAGTTAAATTACACCACCACTGAAAAAGAATTGCTAGCTGTGGTGTACGCCTTAGATAAATTCCATTCTTATCTTCTTGGATCCAAGGTCATTGTCTTTTCGGATCATGCCGCTCCTAGGCATTTGCTTGCCAAAAAAGAGACCAAACCCCACCTAATTCGATGGATACTCTTACTCCAAGAGTTTGACATTGAGATCCGGGACAAAAAAGGGACACACTATGTTGTCGCAGACCACCTCTCTCGCTTACTCATTGAGAAATCGTCTGAATTTGCCGCAGTTCGTGATTCCTTCCCGGATGAGCAACTGTTTCAGATTTCTCATTCAAGTCTCCTTTGGTTTGTGGATATTGTCAACTATCTAGTGGTAGGAAAAATTTCATCCAATTGGTCCAAACAAGAGAAAGACCGGTTCTTTTCCTAAGTCAAGCATTTCTTTTGGAAAGATCCGGAGTTGTTCAAGTATTGCCCGGACCAAATCATTTGGCGATGCATCCCTGAAACTGAAACCACAAGTGTCTTAAATTTCTGCCACACTCTTGCTTATGGAGGACACTTCAGTGCCAAAAAGACTGCTGATAAAGTCCTTTAAAGCGGATTTTATTGGCCATCCTTGTTTCGGGATGCTTACAACTTCTGCAAGTCATGTGAGCGATGTCAAAGGCTCGGATCCATGTCCAGGAGAGACATGATGCCCCTCACTCCCATCCTAATTGTCGAAATTTTCAATGTGTGGGGGATCAACTTCATGGGGCCATTTCCATCTTCTTATGGCTATGAGTATGTCCTTGTAGCGGTGGATTATGTTTCCAAATGGGTTGAGGCCGAGGCTACCAAAATCAATGATCATAAAGTCGTGATTAAATTCATTCAATCCAACCTTTTTAGCCATTTTGGTACACCCTGGGTTAGTGACGGCGGATCGCACTTCCGAAATCGTTATCTCAAATCCGTCCTTTTTAAGTATTCCGTCCTTCACAAGGTTGCCACACCTTACCACCCTCAAACGAGTGGTCAAGTGGAACATTCTACTCGGGAAATCAAGCATATTTTGGAAAAAATGGTTTGATCGAACTGCAAAGATTGGTCCTTAAGACTGAACGATGGGTTATGGGCCTACCGGACAGCGTATAAGACGCCTATTGGCATGTCGCCATATTGACTTATCTTTTGTAAAGCTTGTCATCTCCCAGTTGAACTAGAGCACCGTGCTTATTGGCCATAAAAAGGCTCAACTTTGATCTCAAACAAGCCGGCTCTACTCGTAAATTGCAGCTCAATGAGCTTGAGGAAATTCGAAATGATGCATATGAAAGTGCCAAAATAAGGCAAGGACTAAAGATTTTCATTACAAACACATTGTCAACAAGTCTTTTGCCCCTGGACAAAAAGTTTGGCTTTTCAATTCTCACTTGAGACTCTTTCCCGGTAAACTCCGTTCACGGTGGGATGGTCCATATATCATCACTTCTATCTTTCCTCATGGTGTAATCAAACTTCAAGATCCTACTGATGGATCTCTCTCTAAGGTTAATGGCCAACGGCTTAAGCCTTATGTTGACAGCATAGCCCCTATCCGCAAAGTAGAGAAAGTCCTATTAACGGACCCAATTTACAAGAACTAATGCGTGATCTTGGTTCGTCTAGCTATCGACGTTAAATTTAACACTCATGGGAAGCAATTCTTCCATCTTCCGAGCTTCCTTCTTCCAAGTGTCAATTGCCAAGAATTTTTTGGGAATTCGCTAAGTTTAACCAAAATGTGCACTCTTCCGGAATTATCTCATCTAACATTCCTGCGGTCACATTCGGGTTTCTTCATCATTTTCAGGTCTCCGTACTACTTCTGGAATTATTCACGGTCATTTCGGCATTTGTCTCGTCTAATCCAAAAAGTTGAATGACATTCGGATCTCTTGACTCTCGCTTGTGCAATTGAGTGCTGAATCCAGTCCCGACAATTCTACACGGTGACTAGGGCCCCTTAGAGCTTTAAAATTCATGTTGAGTCACCTTCGATCCCAACCTGGCCTTGGTAGGCCAGGATTTACTACAAAAAGCCGCTTTTACATAGGCCTGCAGGCGCCTGCCAAGCTCCCGCGGGCGCCTGCCAAAGCATGCAATGCGCTCGGCACTTCTGCGGGAGCCTGCTAAAATCCCGTGGGTGCTCGCCGTTTACATCAGTAGAGTCCTCAATCCCGCGGGCGCCCGCCGCCTATTGCCACTTAGTCCAAAATGGGCTTGCAAGCCCATTTTGCCTTTTATAACCCTTCATTCTCTCCCTCTCTCAAGCAAATCTCTTTTTCCCTTGCCCCCTACATTGTATCAATCAACTTAATCTCTTTTTTTCCCATCCCCATCATCCTCCCATCCTTCCTTCTTTGATTTTCTTCCATCTTCTTCCTCATTCCATCATTCACCACCAAACAAAGGGCTCTTGGTTCCTCCAATTGGGTAAGTTTCCTCTACTCTCTTTTTTTTTTCTTTCTAAATTGATGAACAATGGAGGATGGGATTGATATTGTGGAAGATTTGCAATTGTTTAGGATTGTATATTGTTGATTGCAGGTCCAAAATTTTGGGTTTTTCTAGCTCTAACCCACTTTTGTCTCTCTTCCTAATTTCTTGTGCACACCAGGTGTTCAACAAAATTCCTAAACCAACTCTTTCACTCAAATGGCGCCCAAACCATCCTTAAAGTGTGCTCACTCATCTGAGGGGCCTTCCAATGTGCCTCCCATGCCAAATTGGGTTGATTGGCCAATCGAAACTGAAGCCAGATTCGACATTGAAAATGGTTTTGAAAACAATTCAGCGACGGCATGGGCAGTTTTTGAATTGAGGGAGCGTGGCCTCACATCTCTTTTTAAGCCACATGCTAGTGCATACTATCCACGTGTGGTCCACCAGTTTCACTCAAACTTGTTCCATTCCTGTGCAGAGTCAAACATCATTAAGACCACTATTGATAGCGAGGCTTTCGAATTTAACCTCGATGATCTTGCTGCGGCTTTAGCTTGCCCACTGGCATCGCCGGTGGATGATGCAGGCCTGCCCCTATATGTTGAAGCTCTGGCTCAGCTATCATTGTCGGACATCGTGGGGGAGATTTGCCACAATCAATACACCGACAATCGAACCACAAGCACCAATAAATCATTCTTGCCGTGCCAACTGTGGTTTCTGGACTCGGTCCTGGCCAAAAACGTCCTACTAGGCCATTCTGAACGTAAAGGGATTTTTCTGCAAGCCCTCTATGCCGCTAAAAAGGAGCATTGGTTTAGTGTCCCGTAGCTTGTCTGGGACCAAATTCTCAAGATTTACAATGAATTAATTTTGGTTAGGTCGAGTAATGCCATCACTTGGGCATTTCCATTTCCATATCTTGTCACCCGGCTGCTAAAAAATACAGGGTTTAGGTCCTAGTGCCATGAGGAAAAAAAGAAGGACGTGTTTGATTTCAACCTTGGGGTCTGGAAGTCAAGCACTATACAGCTTAAAACGTCCCGTCAGGCCTGCATTGGGGATGCATTGGATTAGGGTGCATCGGCTCCCCATGTGGCTCCTGCTTCCCCTATTCATGATGCCCCCGCTACTCCGGCTACCCCGGTTCTGCCGCCGCCGCCTGTCATGACCTAAACTCATTATTTTAATCTCAGTGCTTGCCTTGATGCGTTTTATATGCGCCTCGAAAGCATAGAAAGCACTGTTAAGGCGACTTTATAGAGTCAGCAGGTTCTGAAAGGCATGCTCCAGACATTGCTTGACCGTGCTCCCGGTGCACCTGGTGGATCCTCCTCCATTCCGATGATGGAGTGATTTTATGATTTTAGTATCTATTTCCCTTTTTAGTAGTACTTTTTCGACTTATTTTTGGGCCATTTTTGGCATTTATTTTCTAGTTCCTATTTTGAACTTATAATTACAAATCTTTTGCTACTTTCCATGGCTTTTAGGTTCTAGATAAATAAATTGCAGTTATTTCTACTCATTTTTGTTTGGATTCATATGATGTTTGTTGTGTATAGATATCTTTTGACAGGTTTTTGAAACCAAATTTGGGGACATACTCATGGAATTCATGAAGTGGCTTATATTTGCACCGCCACTGAATTTCCTCTTTCACTTGGTATTATTGCTCTATGTACCCTCTTTTTCATTCCTTTTCATTCTTTGTCTTCTCACATTGAGGACAATGTGACATTTAAGTTTGGGGGTGCATTGTTGCATTTTTGAGATAACATTTTTGCTTGCATGACCATATTTTGATTCGTGTAAGTTATTAAATCATTTTTTTTGGGAAGCAATGATCTTGTAATCTTGGAATCTGTTGGAGATGGAAGCATGTGTTTAATACTTTGTGTATAGAGGCAAATGATAATTTTGAAAAAAAAAAAAAAAAACAATCATGTTGATTCGTATTGGTCTGTATAAATGCTTAAATTAGATTTTCGTCGGATCTCATACTCTTCTATGCTTCACATTACACAGATGCACACCGAAAACTCAATTGTGAGGCACGCAACTTGATTGACCTTGACCTTAACTCAGTTGATTTGAATTGATGACCCTAATGAATGGATATCTTTGGCATATAAAATATATATATATATATATATATATATATATATATTGAATAAGAATAATGACTAGCTTAAGTTCGTAGCCTTGCTGACTCGAGTTATTAGGCCCTATGAGTGTCTTTACACTTAGCACCATAAAGCCATCCGGTTTGGGAGTTGTTGGCCTAACGCTTGTTACATGGGTTAGTTAGAAAGCTTAAGGGACTTAGGCATTGCATGGTCATTCACAAAAATAAAAATAAATAAATATGGTTCGTTGGAGTTCATAGCTTTGCCAATTCAAGTTATTAAGCCCTAGGAGTGTCTCTACACTTAGCACCCTAAAGCCATCCGGTTTGGGAGTTGCTGGCCTAACGTTTGTTACATAGGTTGGTTAGAAAGTTTAAGGGACTTTGGCATTGCACGACCATAGTATGTCTTAAAAAAAAAAAAAAAAAATGTGCATTTTAGAATAAAGTCATACCTTAGAGACCTCATATAGAAGGAAATTCAATGAATTGAAGGCTAGTGTTCATGAGATTGGAAAAAGAAGGTCAAAGCCATATATTGGGAATCCGTTTCACTTTCACTGAAGTTAGAGTTTATTTCTATTCAAGAAATGACAATTAAAGTATTTATATTGACCATGATGTTGATGCATGAGAGTTGAAACATGTTCAGCCATTTTGTTATATCAAGGCTTCATATATGCAAGGTAGTTTGCTTAATGAGTCTGTCTCCAATTTTCGGTTGTTCCAAGTTACATTTGAGCTTTGTAGGTATTTTCTTACTTCATAATTGATGCATGTTGATAGCTGTAATGACCCGGTCATTTGCCTTCCTTTCCTTTTTCCTGAAATTTTACGGATAAATTTTTTCCATTTAATTTTCTTTTCTAAGTTTCATTTTTTGTCACTTAGTGTCGTCTCGAGTGCTCGGAAATGGTTTCCGAGACTCTTTTCCATGGATTGACAACTTTCTTTGAGGACCGAGTCATTTCTGCATTTTCACTTTTCGGACACTATGCGCCTTTCGTCCTTTTCTCTGTTTTGTCTTTTTCCATATTCTGTCTTTTTTCCATTTGCCACTTGTTGGCACAACCACACTTCTCAAGCTCAGAGTTGGTTTTTGACTTCACGTGCCTTTATCCTAAGTGGTTTCCTCGAAATACGTATCTTTACTTTGCAAGAAAGTACTCTGGTTGCTCCCGGTGTCCATAGGGGCGTGGATGCACAATTCTTTAGAATTTTTTTCATTCCTTGGGGTGTTTTTCGTAAAAATCTTTTGAAGATATTTTATTTCGGGGGTATCTAAGAAAATATCTTTTGGAAGATATTTTCATTCTGGGGCAGTTTCGCAGTTAACCCTTTTGTAGGGGCTACTGTGCAATAAATGAAAGTTATTGCAAAATGCCTCATCTGGAGCCTGGATCCTCATACGGGATTCATTTTCAAATTTTGTTAACTCGTAAATTCATAGAATTTTCTTCTGGTCGTTTTTCTCCAGTTTCAGAATTTCTAGACCCAGTTGCCACCGAACTTGTTCGGGGCATAACTTTTTGCTCGGGACTCAGTTTTAGACATTGTTTCTTCCATTGTTCATATTTTTTTTATTTTGAATCTTTTTTGTTCATAGAGTTTTGCTGTTTAAGTACGTTTACTCAAAATCCACTTTTCCGGATCCGTCGGGGCCCGTTCGAGGCACTTTTTGAGATTTCTATAAAATGGGGATGAGATATTTCATTTTTCTTCTTCCCCACTACTCTTGCACGACCTAAAGCAGCCATGGATGCCCATGGAGCTTCCACCTTCTCTCTCCTCCTTTGATCTACTTTTCCTAAGTGAAAAGTCTTCGGCCTTCACATTTTTTGTTCCCCTCGACGTGTTCTATCATTCCCCCTTATTAGAATTCATTTTCGACCATTTCTTAAGTTTGGGTTTGAGGTCAAGTTGTGATTTTCATGGAGCTTCCTTCAGATTCATGTAGATCGTGTTGTCCCTGACAAAACCCTTCGGTTTCGGCGGATTCGGAACACTTTTTTTTCGGTGGGCCTTTGAGGTTTTCATCTCAAATTGAGGTAGGGGGTGTTATAATTTACTTTCTTACTCTATTACATGCTTGTGATGCTTATTCAACTCAATTGCATGCTTGGATATTAAATCTAGAATTTTTGATTATTTATTTTCTAGTATGAAATTTAATTTTCCCGGTGAATTATAACATGTTTTAAACTTGAGGCTTGACATTATATTACCCCTTGATATGTTGATTAACATATATTAAAATTGGAGCATTTGGATAAGAAATGAAGATTTTAATTAATATTTATCTTGAATAAAATATGAATTCATGTGGCCTTAACTAGCTTGAAAATGTGTGATAGCATATTATATTTGGCCTTAGCATGCTCTTCAACATAGTTGAATTTGAAAGTAATTGAAGGTGTTTTGAAAATTAGTAATTATTAATTAATTTGATTAATTAATTTGCCCCGAGTGCACCATTCACTCCATTTGAATTCCGGCTTGATATTCTTAATCTACATGCCATATAGCTTCACATATATTTGATTTAGAATATTCGGTGAGGTTTTGAAACCTTTCATTTAATTAATTTCCTTGTTTAAGATTTAATCTTCATGGTGATATGCAACTTGGAATTGAATTGTGGCATGCTAGAAAATTAAACTTTAGGTATGGTTGTTCACATATATTAAAGTGGGATTAATTACATGAGAATTGCAACCTTTATTTTATATTTAACTTTAGTTAAAGTTTAATTTACATAGGTGTAACTTGCATGAAATAAGCTTGTAATGTGATATTACATTAGTCCTTGGCATGTTCTCTAAGATATGTTAAATTGAGAGCATTTGGTTAAGTTCGAAAATCTAGAGATTTTAATTAAAAGAATTAATTAAAATCTATTTTGAGGTCCCATTAGCTTAATTAAGATTTTAACTTGATATTTGAATTGGCCATGCCTTGTTTACTAGTATATATTAATTGTGGACCAATTGAAGTTGCTTTAGAACCTTGGTAATTAAATTAGCATGATTAATTAGGGTTCTACTTTGTTGTTCCAATAACCTAATTAAGTTTAGAATGGATATAGGTGATGATCATGCCATGTTCTTTAATATGTATTAATTTGAGGTTATTTGGAATTGAATTAGAATCTAGGGAATTTAATTATTTTTGGTTAATTAAATTCTATCTAATTGAGCCATGGATTTAATTGTGTTTGAAAGTCGTTTCTATATCAAAATCCTGGACATGGACTTGTTGTATATTCATTTGGTTATGTTTTGAGTATTGGATAACATAGTTGCTATGTTAATACTCATGAGACTATGTTTTCCTTATTGAATATAATGTTGTCTTGTGTAATGATTTGCACATTTCGTATTTTACATCTTTCATGCATAGCGTGTAACGAATCACACACTGAAGATTCGACATTCATCATATCATATTAGTTGTGGACTTGGAGCATGTATTGTATAGGTTTCCAAATTTGGTTGTGCATGGTAGATAGTTGATTATCTTGTATATACAGGCTGATATATACGTTGTTGCACAACTTGTTGATTTTGGAAACTTGGGGATGTCATTGTTTGGCTACGACTAGGACGTGGTTCTAGTACGAGGGATAGTCCCTAAATATAGTCTAGTGCGCATATAGGGAGGTTACCTATGGGCTAGTAACCCTAAAGTAACCACATTGTCGATTTGATCCGGCGTGACGTCTAAGTATCCACTTTATTTGATTTCGCATTTCATTTCAAGTTGATAACTAGAAGATGTTATGACTTGTTGTTTCTTACTTCTTTTCTCGTTTTAAGTTTCAGGATGTTTACTTTGAGAAACCATGCTTTACGCGTTGTATTATAAGTTCTAATGTTGGTTAGATGGCATCGATATTGTGATTTGTGTTTTGATGTTCTAATGTAGTTTAGGAATGATCCTATAGATTCAATTAGAATATAGACGTTAGGTGGCATAACCCACTTCTGTTGTTTTCGTGCTTTAGATTTTAAGCTGATAGTTTTAAGAATTTGTATATTTTTGCCTTGTATAACATGCTTTTATGTGGCCAGATTGCATTGAAATTGTAATTTGTGTTTTGATTGTTCAACATGGTCTAGGATGATTCCTTAGACTTATTTAGAGCATAGACGTTAGGTGGCATGATCACTTTAGTTGTTTCTGTATTCTAGATTGTAAGTTGATACCTTTAAGAACCTTTATCTTGTTGCCTTGTATAACGTGCTTCCATATTGTTTGAATTGCATAGATGATGTGATTTATGCTAGAAATGATCTAAGATAGCTTAGGATGATCCCTGAGTCTAATCTTTGACATAGACTTTAGGTGACATGATCCCTTTTTGAAATGATTCACGTTGTCTAAAAATCTTAAAGAATTCGAGTTATGTATGCTCGTCCCCTACGAGTAAACTTGTTAGACTTATTTATTCACCCCGAAGTTACTGGGTGTTTTACAGGTAAAGAAGCTTTGTTGTGGGATACACAACACTCTTAGACATACTAGAAGTCTTGAAGTATTTTTGATGACATTGACTATGCACATAGTAGCATATCATGTTTACTTTGTTTATTTTGACAAAACTTGTACTTATTGTTTAAGCCATGTAATGTGCACTTAAGTGCACCTCTTGACACTCTTTTGATGTGTATGTAATGAGGCCGGAGGCCAATATCATATGTTATGTATGTTATGCACTTTTACTTGCAAACTTTATTATGGAAATATTGAAAATTCATGAGATATTATGTCATAACTTTTGCATCGGGTGTGAGAATTTCATTTTCATTCTTTCATAGGGTCTCATAAATCATGTTTGAAGTGTGGCCAAGGGCCAAACGGTAATTTGAAATCATTTTTCAATTTTGATTTCCATATTTTCCATTTCAAGTTCATTTTCGCCTTTTTGGCCGTTGGGGGGTCAGATTTTGACTCGGCCATTTTCGGGAGCCGCGGACCATTCCCGTGCGCTCAAAATCACCATTTATGTCTGCGTGCATGATTGTTTTCGGGAAAAACCCTTTCCTTTGTGATTTGAGCCTCCTATGGAATCATTTTTCAATTTTGTTGCATAATCTGTTCTAGGGGCATTATAAAATTTTCACATCAGTTTTATTTTCTTCTTTTAACATGGTCACTTAGAAAACATGATTTTAGGGGGGGGTTTCTTCTTCGTATTTTTCTAGAAAACATCGTCTTGGTATTGGAAATCCATCGCAAAGTTCAGTTTTCTGTTTTTTTATTTAGCAGCTTTTTGGACCTCCATGACCTGATTTCATGGAGGGGCATTTCGGGCATTTTACATTACATTTTTTTTGAGTTCTCTCATGAGTCATGTAGAAAACTCAATTTTGAGGGGGGTTTCTTCTTTGTGTTTTTTCGGAAAAATTCACTTCTTGCCCGTTTTTTATCTCAGATGTAGACAGATCCTGTAGCAGCTTTTTGCCAACATGTCCAGTTCTGATCTAGGGGCATTTTGGGGATTTCACGGTGAGTTTTTTTCGATTCTGTCCACTTTGTTGGGTAGAGAATTTGATTTTGGGGGGGTTTCTTCTTGTCCAGTTCTGATTTAGGGGCATTTTGGGGATTTCACGGTGAGTTATTTTCGATTCCGTCCACTTTGTTGGGTAGAAAATTCGATTTTAGGGGGGGTTTCTTCTTCGTGTTTTTCCAAAAAAACTCGTCTTGGCCTCCGTTTCAAGCCTCAGTTCTGGAATCTCACTTTTTTTTTTTTTTTTTCCTGCTGTCAGCTTGTGCATGCCATTGGGCGCCGGCATGGGCGTCGGTGGGCTTGTGCATGAGCGCCGTGTGTGCCAAGGCCTTCGTCAGGCCGCCGCGACGTCTCAACTTCAAATCTTCATTTCTCCCTCGTTCGGACTCCAAATCGAGTGAACTTTTTTTCTTTTTGAACTTGACTAATTTTTCGCTGTCTTTCCAACGGTGTGCTTGGTTGCACCCGGATCTTCCTGGATAATTACCAGTTTACCCTTTTAGCCTTAAGTGCTCGTTTTTCTTCATCAGGCCGTTTCTCCTTCGTCCGGACTCCGAATCATGCGATTCTTACGTCCATCCTGATTATTTTTTTGTTGTCTTTCCAGCGGTGTGCTCGGTGGCCCTCGAATCCACATTTTTTAAAAATGACTATTTTGCCCCTAGGGGCTTATTTATCATATTTTTGATCTTTTGTTTCCGCATCAGTTCTTGTAGAGTTCCACGACCTCATAGAAGGTCATTTTGACTTCTTAGAGTCTTATTTTCTATTTTCGTTTCCGCATTCGAATCCATTATCGGATCATCCTTCGGTTCATCACTGAAGTACTGGCCTAAAAACCAAGGCCGTCACAGGTGGTATCAAAGCGTCCGGGTTCGAATACCTTGGATGACGGGTTTTGGGTGCATATCATGCTCACGTTGTTTTGCTTTGATGTGTCATTTATATGTTGATAACATGTCTTGTATGATTACATGTTCATATGCTTAGGTGTTTTGAGACATCTATTATTTGTTAAGCATACTTTATGTGTATATATGCTCTTGATAACATGTTTTGATTTGATAACATGTCTGTTTGCTTATGTGGCATCTTGAGTAGATAGTCCATTGCTATATTGCATGCTAGCTGTTTACTTTTATGTCTGGTTTTGGCATTGTCTCTTAGGATTTGTCGTATCCCTTGGATGCATTTTTGTTTTACGAGTTTCCTCTTTGGATAGGAGAAATTCACTCTGTAAGGACCCATGTCGGGAACCTGCTTGTCTGTTTTCTTGGTTGGGTGTTTCGAGACCTTAGTCTATTTTGTTGATGCGAGTAAGGCTCAGGTGAGCGTAGAATTGTAATCCTTGTCTGGTGGAGTGAGACGTGTGCCAGGGAGACACCAATTCATTTCCTTTTCCTTCGTGGCTTCTGGATCTAATGCCTTAAGCGTATGGTGCCAGTGTCATTGTTGTCAGAGTTTTGGGATTAGCTACCTCAACTCTCGCAGATGCCTGGTTCCCGTAGAGCTTTTGGTAATGATCGTTTTCTGACATTGATGTCATTTGTATCGAAAAGTTCCCTTCTGGGGCACGTTATGAACTAGTGCCTTATACTGTCATACTACCTTACTGATGAGTAATTGTGGGCAGGTTCTGGTTGCTATTCATACTGCCTTGTCACTCTCTTCTTTCACCACGTTTGACGTTTTCTTTTCTTGTGATTCTCTCGGTGGTTGACGTTGAGTTAATGTGCCAATTTGTATGGGGTGTTGCCTCAGTTCATGGTTTCGCATTCCTTCAGTTGATCTTTAGACTTCAGGATTTGTCCTTCAGTGTGTTGTGAGCTGTCCTTTGATTTGACCTTTTGTTCGTCATAATTTTGTTCTCTCTCGTATGTTCCTAATTTCAGGGACGAAATTCCTTTAAGAAGGGTAGGTTGTAAAGACCCGGTCATTTACCTTCCTTTCATTTTTCTTGAAATTTTACGGATAAATTTTTTCTATTTAATTTTCTTTTTTTGAGTTATGTTTCTTGTCGCTTAGTGTCGTCTCGAGTGCTCGGAAATGATTTCCGAGACTCTTTTCCGTAGATTGACAACTTCCTTTGAGGACCAAGTCATTTTTGCATTTTCACTTTTTGGACACTATGCGCCTTTCGTCTTTTTCCCTGTTTCGTCTTTTTCCCTATTTTATCTTTTCCCCATTTGTCACTTATTGGCACAACCACACTTCTCATGCTTGAAGTTGGTTTTTGACTTCACGTGCCTTCATCTTGAGTGGTTTCCTCAAAATACGTATCTTTACTTTTGCAAGAAAATACTCTGGTTGCTCCGATGTCCATAGGGGCGTGGATGCACAATTCTTCAGAATCTTTTTCATTTCTTGGGATGTTTTTTGTAAATATCTTTTGAAGATATTTTATTTCAGGGGTATCTAAGAAAATATCTTTTGGAAGATATTTTCATTCTGGGGTAGTTTCGTAGTTAACCCTTTTGTAGGAGCCATTGTGGAATTAACGAAAGTTATTGCAAAATGCCTCGTCTGGAACCTGGATCCTCGTACGGGATTCATTTATACTTTTCGTTGACTCATAAATTCATAGAATTTCCTTCTGGTCATTTTTTTCCAATTTCAGAGTTTCTGGACCCGTTTACAGCCGAACTTGTTCGGGGCATAACTTTCTGCTCGGGACTCGATTTTTGACGCCGTTTCTTCCGTTGTTCATATTTTTTTTTATTTTGAATCTTTTTTGTTCACAGAGTTTAGCCGTTTGAGCGCGTTTGCTCAAAATCCACTTTTCCGGACCCGGCGGGGCCCGTTAGGGGCACTTTTTGAGATTTCTATAAAAGGGGGATGAGATATTTCATTTTTCATCTTCCCCACTCCTCTTGCACGACCTGAAGCAGCCATGGATGCCCATGAAGCTTCCACCTTCTCTCTCCTCCTTTGATATACTTTTTATAAGTGAAAAGTCTTCGGCCTTCACATTTTTTGTTCCCCTCGACGTGTTTTACCATTCCCCCTTATTAGAATTCATTTCTGACAATTTCTTGAGTTTAGGTTTGAGGTCAAGTTGTGATTTTCATGGGGCTTCCTTCGGATTCATGTAGATCGTGTTGTTCCTGACAAAACCCTTCGGTTTCGGCGGATTCGGAACACTTTTTTTTCGGTGGGCCTTTGAGGTTTTCATCTCAAATTGAGGTAGGGGGTGTTATAATTTACTTTCTTACTCTATTACATGCTTGTGATGCTTATTCAACTCAATTGCATGCTTGGATATTAAATCTAGAATTTTTGGTTATTTATTTTCTAGTATGAAATTTAATTTTCCCGGTGAGTTATAACATGTTTTAAACTTGTGGCTTGACATTATATTACACCTTGATATGTTGATTAACATATATTAAAATTGGAGCATTTGGATAAGAAATGAAGATTTTATTTAATATTTATCTTGAATAAAATATTATTTCATATGGCCTTAACTAGCTTGAAATCAATGTGTAATAGCATATTATATTTGTCCTTAGCATGCTCTTCAACATAGTTGAATTTGAAAGTAATTAGAGGCGTTTTGAAAAATAGTAATTATTAATTAATTTGATTAATTAATTTGCCCCGAGTGCACCATTCACTTCATTTGAATTCCGACTTGATATTATTGATCTACATGCCATATAGCTTCACATATATTTGATTTAGAATATTCGGTGAGGTTTCGAAACCTTTCATTTAATTAATTTCCTTGTTTAAGATTTAATCCTCATGGTGATATGCAACTTGGAATTGAATTGTGGCATGCTAGAAAATTAAGCTTTAGGTATGGTTGTTCACATATGTTAAATTGCGATTAATTGCATGAGAATTGCAGCCTTTATTTTATATTTAACTTTAGTGAAAGTTTAATTTACATAGGTGTAACTAGTATGAAATAAGGTTGTAATGTGATATTACATTAGTTCTTGGCATGTTCTCTAAGATATGTTAAATTGAGAGCATTTGGTTAAGTTTGAAAATCTAGAGATTTTAATTAAAAGAATTAATTAAAATCTATTTTGGGGTCCCTTTAGCTTAATTAAGATTTTAACTTGATATTTGTATAAGCCATGACTTGTTTACTAGTATATATTAATTGTGGACCAATTGAAGTTGCTTTACAACCTTGGTAATTAAATTAGCATGATTTAATTAGAGTTCTACTGTGTTGTTCCAAAAACCTAATTGAGTTTTAGAATGGATATAGGTGATGACCATGCCATGTTCTTTAATATGTATTAATTTGAGGTTATTTGGAATTGAATTAGAATCTAGGGAATTTAATTATTTTTATTTAATTGAATTCTATCTAATTGAGCCATGGATTTAATTGTGTTTGAAAGTCGTTTCTATATCAAAATCCTGGACATGGACTTGTTGTATATTCATTTGGTTATGTTTTGAGCATTGGATAACGTAGTTGCTATGTTAATACTCATGAGAATATGTTTTTCTTATTGAATATATTGTTGCCTTGTGTAATGATTTGCACATTTTGTATTTAACATCTTTCATGCATAGCGTGTAACGAATCGCACACTGAAGATTCGACATTCATTATATCATATTAGTTGTGGACTTAGAGCATGTATTGTGTAGGTTTCCAAATTTGGTTGTGCATGGTAGATAGTTGATTATCTTGTATATACAAGCTGATATATACGTTGTTGCACAACTTGTTGATTTTGGAAACTTGGAGATGTCGTTGTTTGGCTACGGCTAGGACGTGGTTCTAGCATGGGGGATAGTCCCTCTATATAGTCTAGTGCGCACATAGGGAGGTTACCCATGGGCTAGTAACCCTAAAGTAATCACATTGTCGGTTTGATCCGGCGTGACGTCCAAGTATCCACTTTATTTGATTTCGTATTTCATTTCAAGTTGATAACTAGATGATGTTATGACTTGTTGTTTCTTACTTGTTTTCTCGTTTTAAGTTTCAGGATATTTACTTTGAGAAACCATGCTTTACGCGTTGTATTAGAAGTTCTAATGTTAGTTAGATGGCATCGATATTGTGATTTATGTTTTGATGTTCTAATGTAGTTTAAGAATGATCCTATAGATTCAATTGGAACATAGACGTTAGGTGGCATGACCCACTTCTGTTGTTTTCGTGCTTTAGATTTCAAGCTGATAGCTTTAAGAATTTGTATTTTGTTGCCTTGTATAACATGCTTTTATGTAGCCAGATTGCATTGAAATTGTAATTTGTGTTTTGAATGTTCAACATGGTCTAGGATGATTCCTTAGACTTATTTAGAGTATAGACGTTAGGTGGCATGATCACTTTAGTTGTTTATCTATTCTAGATTGCAAGTTGATACCTTTAAGAACCTTTATCTTGTTGCTTTGTATAACGTGCTTCCATATTGTTTGAATTGCATAGATGATGTGATTTACGCTAGAAATGATCTAAGATAGCTTAGGATGATCCTTGAGTCTAATCTTTGACATAGACGTTAGGTGACATGATCCCTTTTTGAAATGATTCATGTTGTTTAAAAATCTTAAAGAAATCGAGTCAAGCATGCTTGTCCCCTACGAATAAACTTGTTAGACTTGTTTATTCACTCCAAAGTTACTGGGTGTTTTGCAGGTAAATAAGCTTTGTTGTGGGATACACAACACTCTTAGACATGCTAGAAGTCTTGAAGTATTTTTGATGACATTGAATATGCACATGGTAGCATATCATGTTTACTTTGTTTATTTTGACAAAACTTGTACTTATTGTTTAAGCCATGTAACGTGCACTTAAGTGCACCTCTTGACACTCTTTTGATGTGTATGTAATGAGGCCGGAGGCCAATATCATATATTATGTATGTTATGCACTTTTACTTACAAACTTCATTTTGGAAATATTGAAAATTCATGAGATATTATGTCATAACTTTTGCATCGGGTGTGGGAATTCCATTTTCATTCTTTCATAGGGTCTCATAAATCATGTTTGAAGTGTGGCTAAGGGCCAAATGGTAATTTGAAATCATTTTTCAATTTTGGTTTCCATATTTTCCATTTTAAGTTCATTTTCGCCTTTTTGGCCGTTGGGTGGTCGGATTTTGACTCGGCCATTTCCGGGAGCAACTGACCATTCGCACGCACTCAAAATCACCATTTATGTCTGCGTGCATGATCGTTTCTGGGAAAAACCCTTTCCTTTGTGATTTGAGCCTTCTATGGAATCATTTTTCAATTTTGTTGCATAATCTATTCTAGGGGCATTATAGACTTTTTACTTCATTTTTATTTTCTTCTTTCAACTTGGTCGCCTAGAAAACGTGATTTTAGGGGAGGTTTCTTCTTCGTATTTTTCCAGAAAAGATCATCTTGGTATCGAAAATCCATCGCAAAATTCAGCTTTCTGTTTTTTTATTTAGCAGCTTTTTGGACCTCCATGACTAGATTTCACGGAGGGGCATTTCGGGCATTCTACATTGCATTTTTTTTAATTCTCTCACATATCATGTAGAAAACTCAATTTTGATGGGGGTTTCTACTTTATATTTTTCCAGAAAAATTCATCTTCTTACCCGTTTTTGATCTGAGATGTAGACAGATCCTGTAGCAGCTTTCTGCTCTCCTGTTCAGTTCTGATCTAGGGGCATTTTGGGGATTTTAAAGTGAGTTTTTTTTTTATTCCGTCTGTGCAGTTAGGTAGAAAACTCGATTTTTGGGGGGGTTTCTTCTTTGTGTTTTTCCAGAAAAACTCTTCTTGGCCTCCGTTTCAAGCCTCAGTTCTGGAATCTCACTTTTTTTTTTTTTTTTTTTTTTTTTTTTTTTTTTTTTTTCTTGCTGTCAGCTTGTGCATGCCATTGGGCACCGGCATGGGCGCCGGTGGGCTCATGCATTGGCGCCGTGTGCACCATGGCCTTCTTCGGGCCGCCGCGACATCTCAACTTCAAACCCTCGTTTCTCCCTCGTCCGGATTTCAAATCGAGTGAACTTTTTTTTTTTTGAACTTGACTAATTTTTTGCTGTCTTTCCACGGTGTGCTCGGTTGCACCCGGATGTTCCTGGATAATTACCAGTTTACCCTTTTAGCCTTAAGTGCTCGTTTTTCTTCGTCAGGCCGTTTCTCCTTCGTCCGGACTCCGAATCACGCGATTCTTAAGTCTATCCTAATTATTTTTTTGTTGTCTTTCCAGCGGTGTGCTCGGTGGCACTCGAATCCACATTTTTTATAAATGACTATTTTGCCCCTGGGGGCTTATTTGTCATATTTTTGATCTTTTGCTTCCGCATCAGTTCTGGTTGAGTTCCACGACCTCATGGAATGTCACTTTGACTTCTTAGAGTCTTGTTTTCTGTTTTCACTTCCGCATTCGGATCCGTTTTCAGATCATCTTTTCAGTTCATCACTGACGCACTGGCCTAAAAACCAAGGTCGTCACAATAGCATTTCGAATGTTGTCATTTTTGTTAGGTTCTGTATTGTGGTTTTGCTATGTGACTAGTAAAATGTAAGTTTGGGGGTGTGATAAGCGCCAAATATTGCATATTCAAGCGCCCTTATTTGCAATAGTTAAGTCCATTAGTTAATTATAATGTATTTTTTAGCTTTATTTCTTTATTTCCGTCTTCTTTCAGGTTGGTTCCCCCGAAATTGTTTTAAAGAACGATTTTGACGAACTCTTGAAGAACCAAAGCAGGCCATTGCTGGGGACCGTCATTTAGACCAAGCTTCTTGAGTCATTATGCGTGTGAGTTTTGTGGTGTAGTGCTCGGGACGAAGACCGTGTCAACGGACTGATCCAAAGTGGTTCAAGGGAGAGGTGAAAGCATTGAAGCCAAGCTCCCGCGGGCGCCTGCTAAACCATCTAGTGGGCTCGTTAATCCTATGGGTGCCCGTTGCAGACCCGCGGGTGCCCGCCAAAGTGACCAGAATCTTCATGCATCCGCGGGTGCGCGCCTGCGGGCGCCCGCCACTCTGCGGACAAGGAAGCATAGGTTCCCCTTTTCTTCACCAATTGTTATCCCCTGAATTAAGGGATTTCCCTGCAATGGTCTTGGGGCCTTAGGACCACAAACTGGGAGTAGATAGAAGGCTAAGGTGGATATAATAAAGGGTGGTTACATTGTATAGGGATATGTCACATTTTTACAAGTTTTAGAGAGAGAAATATTGCAAGGTGAGAGGGTTTGTGGGTCTTGAAGCTCTAGGTGCAAAAATGGAGTTGAAGATCACCTTTTCTCCTTCCTACATTGCTCCTATAGGTAACTAACTCCCTTTCTAGGGAGGTGATGAAGCCCTACATTGTAAGCATGCTCTAGCTTTTGGTTTATTTTGGAGAAAATGATGTATATATGTGACTACTTCACAATTTAGAGGTTACACTTGATGTAATGAGTCTAATTTCTTATAAATGGTTATGATGAATGTATTATCTTGTCTTAGATCATATTTTCTCATGATTGTATGGCTTGCATTTTCATAGTGACAATGGAAATGAGATTGTGAAATGGGTTTCTTGGCATGTTGTATGAGAATCTTGATATTCCATCGCTTAGGACCTCCTTTGATGGACTATTCTTGACTCTTGACTTCATGTGCTCTTATCATGTGATTAAAGGCTTGATACTCTCTAGCTTAACAAGCATGTTTAAGACTACACACTAGTTTAGGTAGTTCAGGCATGTGTAACTTTGATAGGTTATTCTTGCCATTAATTTCATGAATTTCTTGAAGAAATGTAGCAATTTTGTGTTCTAGCATTTCATGGTCACATATTTGTGTTTTTTCCCCTAAAGTTTACCTCAATTAGCATGCTTATAAGGTAGGTAGTGGATTCACTTCCCTAGTCTTCTCTACTTAGATCTTTTTCCTCTAAGTTTCTTGCAAATTATTGTTTTATGCAATTTTAATTTAAGTGACAAATTAAACACAACTCTATACCCCTTTTATCAAATCAAAAGTGAATTTAATGACCTTGGTTACCATAAACTAGCAGTCCCAGTGGTTCGACCTACCCATTCAATAGCCCTATTTTACAATAATTTGTGCTATTGCAAAGGGTTGATTTATTATAGATCGAATCTTAAAGCCGATCAGTATCCTTGACTAAGGAGTCATGTAGTATTTTGTTTTCAATTTGGGGAAATTACATTGTATATAATTGATTTCATGAATAAGAAGATGATTTATAATGAATTGGTGTTCTTACATTGAAATGGTGTATATGATTTTCATTCCTATATATGAGTATGTTTATATGTAAATTTTGTCTTAGAAATCATATTTACATAGCCATACTCCTAATTTTCTCATAGTGACAATGAGATTGAATTCATGAAATGATTTTATTAGCATGTTATGTAGGAATTTAAATAAATTATGCTAAGGGAAGATGATCCATGCTACACCTTTAGATTAATTTAGTTAGGTAGATGGTTTATGCTTACTGAAGATAGTTTATACTAGATGCTTGACTATCATGTGCTAGAATTTACAATTTCAGAACTTTGATAGGTCGTGCCTAGGGAAGATGGCTCATACCACAATCTAGTTTAGTTGGATGAGCCATTCTAACCATAGATGGGCTATGCTTAGTTTTGAATTGTATGAATTTCTAGAAAATGTTGTAATTGTTTTATATTTCTACACATTATAGTTATGTATAATTGTTTTCCCCAAGTTGATTGCATAGAAGCATGTTTATAAGGTCTCGGTGAACTCGATTTTCTAGTCTCTTCTCTTTATTAATTCAAAACTTTGAATTCATTTTAAATTCTGTTTTAAATTTCATTTTATGCTAAGTGACAAACCAAACAACAAACCAACTTGTTTCATATCAAACTCAAAAGGAATCTTAAAATTGTGACTGCCATAAGCTAGCAATCTTCGTGGATTGATACCTTTACTTAGCCATTTTCTACTTGAATGTGTGCTATAGTTAGTGGTTTATAATTGATACACTATTTTGCGCACGCATCAAATTTTGGCGCCGTTGTCGGGGATTGCAAATGGCTTTGTAAAAAAAAAAAATTTAAGATTAAATTCAGTTTGATTGTAATTAGAATTTCTGTATATATATATATATTTTTTTTTTCTGTTTTTGACTTGTTTCCGAGTTCTTAAGTGCAGGTGTTGGACCAAAGAGCTATTTTGAGGTGAGGACCAAATTCTAAAAATTCCAAAAAATTTTGAAAATTTTGGGAATCTGAACCCTTTGTAAGTGTTTCAAGTTAATT
Source organism: Cornus florida (assembly GCF_030987335.1). Lineage (NCBI taxonomy): Eukaryota > Viridiplantae > Streptophyta > Magnoliopsida > Cornales > Cornaceae > Cornus > Cornus florida. Next base: position 74,458,480 of record NW_026775573.1, on the reverse strand, counting down.
TTTGCTGCACCTAATAATTTCAGTAGTTTTACTTTACATGGATGTATGCTAGTTGATGTTGGGACGTAAATCTTTAACATAGCCAATTTTAGAAGAACAAGTTGATATAACTTCATTAGGAAGAACTCTTAGATAACAAAGAAGGAAGCTTAGGGATCTCGAAACTATAAGAGAACTAGAAACTGAAGTTGACAACATAGCTGAAAACCTTGAAAATGTTAGAGTTGAAAATCCTAGAGTCGAAAACGTTAGAGTTGAAAATGAAAATGTAGCACCCATGACTCTTAGGGACCACTTTATCCCTTCAACATATATATCTCCATCATGTAAGGTCATGCCTAATGTCGATGCACATCATTATGAAATCAAATCCAGCACTATCCAAATGCTTCCAATATATCATAGGTTTGATAATGAGGACCCTTATAAACATCTTGATGAGTTCCTAGAAATCTTTTCCACCATCAAGAAGAGGGACTTCACTCAACAAGCACTCCATATGCATCTCTTCCTATTTTCCTTATAAGATAGGGCAAAGTATTGGTTAAACTTGCTTGTTGCAAATTCCATCACCACATGGGGCCAATTGTAACAGGAAATTCTAAAAAAATACTATCCTGTGGGGAAAACCAATCAAATGCGTCGTTCCTGTAACGACCCGGTCATTTACCTCCTTTTCCTTTTTCCTGAAATTTTACGGATAAATTTTTTTCGCTTAATTTTCTTTTCTGAGCTCTGTTTCTTATCGCTTAGTGTCATCTCGAGTGCTCGGAAATGGTTTCTGAGACTTTTTTTCCATGGATTGACAACTTCCTTTGAAGACCGAGTCATTTCTGTATTTTCAATTTTCGGACACTATGCACTATTTTGTCCTTTTCCCTATTCTGTCCTTTTCCCATTTGTCACATTATTGGCACAACCTCACTTCTAATGCTCAGAGTTGGTTTTTGACTTCACGTGCCTTCATCTTGACTGGTTTCCTCGAAATACGTATCTTTACTTTTGCAAAAAGGTACTCTGGTTGCTCTAGGTGTCCATAGGGGTATGGATGCACAATTCTTCAAAATCTTTTTCATTTCTTGGGGTGTTTTTCGTAAATATCTTTTGAAGATATTTTATTTTAGGGGTATCTAAGAAAATATCTTTTGTAAGATATTTTCATTCTGGGGCAGTTTCGCAGTTAACCCTTTTTGTAGGGGTCATTGTGCAATTAACGAAAGTAATTGCAAAATACCTCGTCTGGAGCCTGGATCCTCGTACAGGATCCATTTTCACATTTTGTCAAGTCATGGACTCTTAGAATTCCGTTCTGGTCGTTTTTCTCTAGTTTCAAAGTTTTTGGACCTAGTTGTCGTCGAATTTGTTTGGGGCATAACTTTCCGCTCGGGACTCGGTTTTTGACGCTGTTTCTTCCGTTATTCATATTTTCTCATTTTGAACCTTTTTCATTATGGAGTTTTGCCATTTGAGTGCGTTTTCTCAAAATCCGCTTTTCTGGACTCGGAGGGGCCCGTTAGGGCACTTTTTGAGATTTCTATAAAAGGGGGATGAGATATTTCATTTTTCATCTTCCCCACTCTCCATGCACGACCTGAAGCAGCCATGGATGTTCATGGATCTGCCACCTTCTCTCTCCTCCTTTGATTTACTTTTCCTAAGTGAAAAGTCTTCGGCTTTCACGTTTTTTGTTCCCCTCGATGTGTTCAATAATTCCCCCTTATTAGAATTTATTTCTAACCATTTCCTGAGTTTGGATTTGAGGTCAAGTTGTGATTTTAATGGGGCTTACTTCGGATTCATGTAGATCGTGTTGTCCCCGACAAAACCCTTCGGTTTTGGCGAATTCGAGACACTTTTTTTTTAGTGGGGATTTGAGGTTTTCATCTCAAATTGCGGTAGGAGGTGTTCTAGGTTGTTTTCTTGTTATATAGCATGCTTGTTATGCTTATGATACTTCTTTACATGCTTGGATATTAAATCTAGAGATTTTAATTATTTATTTTCTAGTATGTGATTTGATTTTATCGGTTGCCCATAGCTTTGTTTAAACATGTGGCATGATAGAATATTACCCCTTGATATGTTGATTAACATATATTAAATTAAGAGAAATTGGACAAGTAACGAAGATTTTATTTAATATTTTACTAGAATAAAATATTAATTCATGTGGTCTTAACTAGCTTGAAATCGATGTGTGTTAGCATATTATATTAGGCCCTAGCATGCTCTTCAACATAGATTAAATTGAGAGTAATCGGAGAAGTTTTGAAATCTAGTAATATTTAATTAATTAGATTAATTAATTTATTCCGGGTGTACTATTCACCCTATTGGAATTCCGACTTGACATTCTTGATATACATGCTATATGATTTCACTTATATTAAATCTAGAATATTTGGTTAGGTTTTGAAATCTATCATTTATTATTTTTCTAGTATTAAAGTTTAAAGCTCATGGCCATTCATTGAATGGAATTCACTTGTGTCGTGTTTTTAAATCATGTCATGGTATGTTGTATAACATATTTAAATTTGAGATCATTTGGATGAATTTCAAAACTTAGAGATTTTAATTAAGTGTAATAATTAAAATCCATTCAATAGCTCATTGGTCTTGATTAAGTTTCTAACTTGGAATTCATGTTTTTCATGACAAATTCCTTCACATGTATCAAATTGAGAATAATCGGATAAGTTTGAAACTTATATTCATTTACTTCCTTTGTATGGAACTTAATTCATATGGTTATGTCTTGCAATAAATGGACTTGTAACTTGACATTGAACTTGACCTTGATATGATCCTTGACACACCTTGTTCATAGAACATTTGGACTTGCCTCGTAATCGTAATAATTTAATCCCTTAGGTTGATTAAATTTTCCTTTTTATGCTTCCATCGGTTTAATCATGACCCCTTGTATCTAGCTTTCATTAATGTACTTAATGAACATGCACACTTGTCTTGGAATGATTTAATTACTCATATGTTGCTTAGAAAGTAATTGAATTATGTATCTTATACTTGTGGTATATTTATTTCAATGAACTCCATGTGCTATATATCTTGGATGTTGTCTATATAGTTGCATACTATGATTTCTTGTCAACTCACATGCCATGATAGTTGATGAACTAGGGGCATGACTTGCGTGTTCCAAAATTTTGGTTGTGCATGAAACGTGGTTAATGTATTTATTGTATTTGATACAATCTTGACTTGCACAACTTTTTGATTTTGAAACTTGGAATATCAATCAAGAATAGGGGAAGGTACCATTGGGTTGATAATCCCTAAAGTGATCCCAAGAATAGGGGAAGGTACACCTGGGTTGATAATCCCTAATGTGATTCCAAGAATAGGGGGAGGTACCCTTGTGTTGATAATCCCTAAAGTGATCCCAATAAAAGGGGAATGTACCCTTGGGTTGGTAACCCTAAAGTGATCCCAAGAGTACGGTTTTAATTCGGGCAATATCTAAGTTTCCACATTGTTTGATTTCACTCTTTAACTTTCAAGTTGCTATTCTTTGAAGATTTAAACTTTTCGTGTATGTGAAATGCTCCAATCATGCCAATTGCATTTATAATGTAATTCTTGCTAACTTATATCCGAATATACTTCTTGTCGTGTTAAATAGTATGTTCCAATCATGTAAAGTGCCTTGACAATATGAACTTGTATTCCAGTAACTCTTTGTCGTGTTGTATGGATTATTCCAAACTTTGCCTAATTGCATTGATAATGTAATTCTTGTTAACTTGTATTCAAGCATCCTTCTTGTCATGTGAATTATCCAAATCTTGATTCGTTTCATACGTGTTTAAGTATCATGATTCTTGCTGATTATTACTCTATGGTAGCTTAGGATGCTCCTTAAGTCTCATTGTGACATAGACGTTAGGTGACATGAGCCCCTCTGACATGTTTCACCTTAAGGTGATAAAATTGTAAAATGCTAGGTCGATGCATGCTCATCTCCTACGAGTAGCTTTATGTTGCTCACCCCTACGTTACTGGGGCATATTTCAGGTACAGGACTCAAGACTTGAAGGTTTTATTGCCTTGGATGATTTGTAGCTTCTCATGACAAAACTTGTACTCTTTGATTCTATCTATGTAAAGTGTGCATAAGTACACTCTTTTCATTGTATTCAACATGTATAAGATAAGGCCGGTGGCTAATAACATCTATTATGTATTCTATGCACTTTACTTTCAAAGTTATTATGAAAACATTGAAAATTCACAAGTGTTTTCTTCATAACTTTTGCATTAGGCATGGGAATTCCACTCTTTCTTTTTCATAGGGATTCTATAATCATGTATGAGGTATGGCCTAGGGCCAAACACCATTTAGTGTTTATTTTTGTATTTTAGTTCACATATTGCATTTTGGGCTAAAATAGTAGAATCCGAGCCTTTAAGGGTTTATTTTCAAATCGGGTGGTGTAAAGTGTGTTTAGGCATCTCCACTAGGTCTCATTTATCTTGTATGAAGTGTGGCCAAGGGCCAAACGGTCATTTGAAACCATTTCCTAATTTTGGTTTTCATATTTTCCATTTCAAGTTCATTTTCGCCTTTTTGGCCGTTAGAGGTTGAATTTTGACTCGGCCATTTTCGGGAGCCTCAGACCATTCCCGCGCCTCAAAATCACCATTTACGTCTGCGTGCATGATCGTTTCCGAGAAAAACCTCTTCCTTGGCAATTTGAGCCTCCTAGGGATTCATTTTGCATTTTTTTTTTTGCATAATCTGGTTTAGGGGCACTTTGGGGTTTTCCTTCGGGATCTAAATTCCGGTCTTCTCATGGTGACCTAGAAAACGTGATTTTAGGAGGGGTTTCTTTTTTGTGTTTTTCCAGAAAATATCATCTTGGTGCCGGAAATCGATCGCAAAGTTCAGTTTTCTGTTTTTTTTAGCAGCTTTTTGGACCTCCATGACCAGATTTCATGGAGGGGCATTTTGGGTATTCTATATTGCATTTTTTTTTTTAATTCTCTCGCGATTCACGTAGAAAATTTAATTTTGATAGGGGTTTCTTCTTTGTGTTTTTCCAGAAAAATTCATCTTCTAACCCGTTTTTGCTCTCAGTTGCAGACAGTCACTGTAGCAACTTTTAACTCTCTTGTTCAGTTATGATCTAAGGGCATTTTGGGGATTTCACAGTGAGTTTTTTTCGATTCCGTCATAGAGATCGGGTAGAAAACTCGATTTCAGGGGGGGTTTCTTCTTCGTGTTTTTCTAGAAAAATTCATTTCGGACTCCGTTTCAAGCCTCAGTTCTGGAACCTCACTTTTTTTTTTTTTTTTTTCTTGCTGTCAGCTGGTGCATGCCATTGGGTGCCGGCATGGGTGCCGGTGGGCTCGTGCATGAACGCCGTGTGCGCCATGGCCTTCGTCGGGCCGCCGCGATGTCTCAACTTCAAACCCTCGTTTCTCCCTCGTCTGGACTCCAAATCGAGTGAACTTTTTTTTGAACTTGACTAATTTTTCGTTGTCTTTCCAATGGTGTTCTCAGTTGCACCCGGATCTTACTGGATAATTACCAGTTTACCCTTTTAGCCTTAAGTGCTCGTTTTTCTTCGTCAGGCCGTTTCTCCTTCGTTTGGACTTCGAATCATGCGATTCTTGAGTCAATCTTGATTATTTTTTTTGTTTTCTTTCCAGCGGTGTGCTTAGTGGCACCAGAATCCATACTTTCAAAAATAACTATTTTGCCCCTGGGGGCTTATTTGTCATATTTTTGATCTTTTGCTTCCGCATCAGTTCTCATTGAGTTCCAAGACCTCATGGAAGGTCACTTTGATTTCTTAGGGTCTTAGAGGTTTGTTATGCCTTGGGAGACCGTTGTCTTGTTTCTAGCTTCCGCATCTTGGATCCAGTTCGGGTCATCACAGGACACACTGGGTTGAAAAATTCAGGGTCGTCACAGATGGTATCAGAGTGTCCGGGTTCAAATACCTTGGACGACGGGTTTTGGGTGCATATCATGCTCACGTTGTTTTGCTTTGATGTGTCATTTATATCTTGATAACATGCTTTGTTTGATAACATGTCTTGTATGATAACATGTTCACATGCTTGGGTGTTTTGAGACATCTATTATTTGTTAAACATACTTTATGTGTATATATGCTCTTAATAACATGTTTTGATTTGATAATATGTCTGTTTGCTTATGTGGCACTTTGAGTAGATAGTCTACTGCTATGATACATGCTAGCTGTTTACTTTTATGTCTGGTTTTGGCATTGTCTCTTAGGATTTGTCGTATCCTTTGAATGCATTCTTGTTTCACGAGTTTCCTCTTTGGATAGGAGAAATTCATTCTTTAAGGACCCATGTCATATCGGGAACCTTCTTGTCTGTTATGTCAATCGATGCGAGTAAGGTTCATATGAGTGTAGAATCACAGTTCTTGTCTGGTGGAATGAGACATGGGCCAGGGAGGCACCGTTTCATTTCCTTTTCCTTCGTGGCTTCTAGATCTAAGGCCTTATGCGTATGGTGCCAGTGTCATTGTTGTCAGAGTTTTGGTATTTGCTACCTCAACTCTCGCAAATGCCTGGTTCTCGTGGTGCTTTTGGTAATGATCATTTTTTACACTGATGTCATCCATACCAATAGGTTTCTCAGAGTTGACCTGGTTTGGGGCATGTTATGAACTAGTGCCTTATACCGTTATGCTACCTTACTGACGAGTAAGTGTGGGCGGGTTCTGGTCACTGTTCGTACTGCCTTGCCACTCTTTTCTTTTATCGTTTTTCCACATTTCGTTGTCTTAGGATTCTCTCGGTGGTTGACGTTGAGTTAATGTGCTGATTCGTATGAGGTGTTGTCTCAGTTCGTGTTTCGAGTTCCTTCAGTTGATCTAGAAACTTCTAAAGTTATCCTTCAGTGCTTTATGAGTTGTCCTTGGTTTAACCTTTTGTTTGGTCCCTGCTTTGTTCTTTCCGGTATGTTCTAAATTTCTGGGACAAAATTCCTTTAAGGAGGGTAGGTTGGAATGACCCGGTCATTTACCTCCCTTTCCTTTTTCCTGAAATTTTACGGATAAATTTTTTTCGTTTAATTTTCTTTTCTGAGCTTTGTTTCTTGTCACTTAATGTCATCTCGAGTGCTCGGAAATGGTTTCCGAGACTCTTTTCCGTCGATTGACAACTTCCTTTGAGGACCAAGTTATTTCTGTATTTTCACTTTTTGGAAACTATGCACTATTTCGTCCTTTTCCCTATTCTGTCCTTTTCCAATTTGTCACATTGTTGGCACAACCTCACTTCTAATGCTCGAAGTTGATTTTTGACTTCCCGTGCCTTCATCTTGAGTGGTTTTCTCGAAATACGTATCTTTACTTTTGCAAGAAGGTACTCTGGTTCCTCCCGGGGCACATAGGGGTATGGATGCACAATTCTTCAGAATCTTTTTCATTTTTAGGAGTGTTTTTTGTAAATATCTTTTGAAGATATTTTATCAGGGGTATTTAAGAAAATATCTTTTGGAAGATATTTTCATTCTGGGGCAGTTTCGCAGTTAACCCTTTTTCTAGGGGTCATTGTGCAATTAACAAAGTTATTGCAAAATACCTCGTCTGGAGCTTAGATCCTCGTATAGGATTCATTTTCACATTTCGTCGAGTCATGGATTCTTAGAATTCCGTTCTGGTCGTTTTTCTCCAGTTTTAGAGTTTCTGGACCTAGTTGCCGTCAAACTTGTTTGGGGTATAACTTTCTACTCGGGACTTAGTTTTTGATGTTGTTTCTTCCGTTACTCATATTTTCTCATTTTGAATCTTTTTCATTCACGGAGTTTTGCCATTTGAGCATGTTTGCTCAAAATCCACTTTTCCGGACCCTCCGGGGCCCGTTCGGGTCACTTTTTGAGATTTTTATAAAAGGGGGATGAGATATTTCATTTTTCATCTTCCCCACTCTCCATGCACGACCTGAAGCAGCCATGGATGTCCATGGAGCTGCCACCTTCTCTCTCTTCCTTTGATTTACTTTTCCTAAGTGAAAAGTCTTCGGCTTTCACTTTTTTTGTTCCCCTCGACGTGTACTATCATTCCCCCTTATTAGAATTCATTTCTAACCATTTCTTGAGTTTGGGTTTGAGGTCAAGTTGCGATTTTCATGGGGCTTTCTTCGGATTCATGTAGATCGTGTTGTCCCCGACAAAACCCTTCGGTTTCGGAGAATTCGGGACACTTTTTTTTCAGTGGGGATTTGAGGTTTTCATCTCAAATTGAGGTAGGGGGTGTTCTAGGTTGTTTTCTTGTTATATAGCATGCTTGTGATGCTTATGATACTTGTTTACATGCTTGGATATTAAATCTAGAGATTTTAATTATTTATTTTCTAGCATGTGATTTGATTTTCCCGGTTGCCCATAGCTTTGTTTAATCATGTGGCATGATAGAATTTTACCCCTTGATATGTTGATTAACATATATTAAATTGAGAGAAATTAGACAAGTAACGAAGATTTTATTTAATATTTTACTAGAATAAAATATTAATTCATGTGGCCTTAACTAGCTTGAAATCGATGTGTGTTAGCATATTATATTTGGCCCTAGCATGCTCTTCAACATAGATTAAATTGAGAGTAATCGGAGAAGTTTTGAAATCTATTAATATTTAATTAATTAGATTAATTAATTTATTCCGAGTGTACTGTTCACCCCATTGGAATTCCGACTTGTCATTCTTGATATGCATGCTATATGGTTTCACACATATTATTTCTAAAATATTTGGTTAGGTATTGAAATCTATCATTTATTATTTTTCTAATATTAAAGTTTAATGCTCATGGCCATTCATTGCATGGAATTCACTTGTGTCGTGTTTTTAAATCATGTCATGGTATGTTGTATAACATATTTAAATTTGAGATCATTTGGATGAATTTCAAAACTTAGAGATTTTAATTAAGTGTAATAATTAAAATCCATTCAATAGCTCATTGGTCTTGATTAAGTTTCTAACTTGGAATTCATGCTTTTCGTGACAAATTCCTTTACATGTATCAAATTGAGAATAATCGGATAAGTTTGAAACTTATATTCATTTACTTCCTTTGTATGGAACTTAATTCACATGGTTGTGTCTTGCATGAAATGGACTTGTAACTTGACCTTGATATGATCCTTGACACACCTTGCTCATAGAATATTTGGACTTGCCTCGTAATCGTGATAATTTAATCCCTTAGGTTGATTAAATTTTTCTTTTTATGCTTCCATCGGTTTAATCATGACCCCTTGTATCTAGCTTTCATTAATGTACTTAATGAACATGCACACTTGTCTTGGAATGATTTAATTACTCATATGTTGCTTAGAAAGTAATTGAATTATGTATCTTATACTTGGGGTATATTTACTTCAATTAACTCCATGTGTTATATATCTTGGATGTTGTCTATATAGTTGCATACTATGATTTCTTGTCATCTCACATGCCATGATAGTTGATGAACTAGGGGCATGACTTGCGTGTTCTAAAATCTTGGTTGTGCATGAAACGTGGTTAATGTATTTATTGTATTTGATACAATCTTGACTTGCACAACTTGTTGATTTTGGAACTTGGGATATCAATCAAGAATAGGGGAAGATACCCTTGGGTTGATAATCCCTAAAGTGATCCCAAGAATAGGGGAAGGTACACTTGGGTTGATAATCCCTAAAGTGATCCCAAGAATAGGGGAAGGTACCATTGGATTGATAATCCATAAAGTGATCCCCAGAATAGGTGGAGGTACCCTTGGGTTGATAATCCCTAAAGTGATCCCAAGAATAGGGGAAGGTAACCTTGGGTTAATAACCCTAAAGTGATCCCAAGAGTACATTTTTAATCCGGGCGATATCCAAGTTTCCATATTGTTTGATTTCACTCTTTAAATTTGAAGTTGTTATTCTTGAAGATTTAAACTTTTCGTGTATGCGAAATGCTCTAATCATGCCAATTGCATTTATAATGTAATTCTTGCTAACTTATATCTGAATATACTTCTTGTCGTGTTAAATAGTATGTTCCAATCATGTAAAGTGCCTTGACAATATGAACTTGTATTCTAGTAACTCCTTGTCGTGTTGTATGGATTATTCCAAACTTTGCCTAATTGCATTGATAATGTAATTCTTGTTAACTTGTATTCAAGCATCCTTCTTATCATGTTCTTTGAATTTTCTAAATCTTGATTCATTTCATACGTGTTTAAGCATCTTGATTCTTGTTGATTATTACTCTAGGGTAGCTGAGGATGCTCCCTGAGTCTCATTGTGACATAAACGTTAGGTGGCATGAGCCCCTCTGATATGTTTCACCTTAAGGTGATAAAATCGTAAAATCCTAGGTCAATGCATGCTCATCTTCTATGAGTAGCTTTATGTTGCTCACCCCTACGTTACTAGGGCACATTTCAGATACTGGACTCAAGACTTGAAGGCTTCATTGCCTTGGATGATTTGTAGCTTCTCATAACAAAACTTGTATTCTTTGATTCTATGTATATAAAGTGTGCACAAGTACACTCTTTTCGTTGTATTCAACATGCATAAGATAAGGCCGGTGGCCAATAACATGTATTATGTATTCTATGCACTTTACTTTCAAAGTTATTATGAAAACATTGAAAATTCACAAGTCTTTTCTTCATAACTTTTGCATTGGGCATGGGAATTCCACTCTTTCTTTTTCATAGGGATTCTATAATCATGTATGAGGTATGGCCAAGGGCCAAACACCATTTAGTGTTCATTTTTGCATTTTAGTTCACATATTGCATTTTGGGCTAAAATAGTAGAATCCGAGCCTTTAAGGGTTTATTTTCAAATCGGGTGGTGCAAAGTGTGTTCCGGCACCTCCATTAGGTCTCATTTATCTTGTATGAAGTATGGCCAAGGGCCAAACGGTCATTTGAAATCATTTCCTTATTTTGGTTTCCATATTTTCCATTTCAAGTTCATTTTCGCCTTTTTGGCCGTTGGGGGATCGGATTTTGACTTAGCCATTTCCGGGAGCCGCGGACCATTCCCGCGAGCTCAAAATCACCATTTACGTCTGCGTGCATGATCATTTCCGGGAAAAACCTCTTCCTTGGCAATTTGAGCCTCCTAGGGCTTCATTTTGCATTTTTTTTTTTTGCATAATCTGGTTTAGGGGCACTTTGGGGTTTTCCTTCGGGAAATAAATTTTGGTCTCCTCATGGTCACTTAGAAAACGTGATTTTAGGGGAGGTTTCTTTTTCGTGTTTTTCTAGAAAATGTCGTCTTGGTGCCGGAAATCAATCGCAAATTTCTGCTTTCTGTGTTTTTTTAGCAGCTTTTTGGACCTCCACGACCAGATTTCATGGAGGGGAATTTGCATTTCATTTTTTTTGAATTCTCTCGCAAGTCACATAGAAAATTCAATTTTGAGGGGGGGTTCTTCTTTGTGTTTTTCTAGAAAAATTCATCTTCTAGCCCGTTTTTGCTCTCAGTTGCAGACAGTCACTGTAGCAACTTTTAACCCTCTTGTTCAGTTCTGATCTAGGGGCATTTTGGGGATTTCACAGTGAGTTTTTTTCTATTCCGTCCTGTAGATCGGGTAGAAAACTCAATTTTAGGGGGGGTTTCTTCTTCGTGTTTTTCTGGAAAAGTTTGGTTCGGCCTCTATTTCAAGCCTTAGTTCTGGAACCTCACTTTTTTTCTTGCTGTCAGCTGGTGCATGCCATTGGGCGCCGGCATTGGTGCCGGTGGCTATGGCCTTCGTCGGGCCGCTGCGACGTCTCAACTCAAACCCTCGTTTCTCCCTCGTCCGGACTCCAAATCGAGTGAACTTTTTTTTGAACTTGACAAATTTTTCGCTGTCTTTCCAACGATGTACACAGTTGCACCTGGATCTTCTTGGATAATTACCAGTTTACCCTTTTAGCCTTAAGTGCTCGTTTTTCTTCATCAAGCCGTTTCTCCTTCGTCTGGACTCCAAATCATGCAATTCTTGAGTCCATCCTGATTATTTTTTTGTTTTCTTTCCAGCGGTGTGCTCAGTGGCACTGGAATCCATACTTTCAAAAATGACTATTTTGCCCCTGGGGGCTTATTTGTCATATTTTTAATCTTTTGCTTCCGCATCAGTTCTCATTGAGTTGCACGACCTCATGGAAGGTCACCTTGATTTCTTAGGGTCTTAGAGGTTTGTTATGCCTTGGGAGACCGTTGTCTTGTTTCTGGCTTCCGCATCTTGGATCTAGTTCGGGTCATCACAGGTCACACTGGGTTGAAAAATCCTGGGTCGTCACAGTTCCATTCTTAGCTTTTCCCAAATAGATGGGGAACATTTCTATAAAATATGGGAAAGACTCCAAGACCTTCTTAGGAAGTGTCCGTACCACCAAATTCCTAAATGGCAATTGGTGCAAGCCTTCTATGATGGTTTAACCATACCACATAAACAACTCATTGATTTTTCTTCTGGGGGCATGTTTATGTCAAAAAATGCAGATAAAGCTTAGAACTTGTAATACCCCAAATTTTAAAAGGATAGTCTTGGAATTTATTTAATTATTTTATGGCATTTTTATTTAACTATTTGATTGCATAGCTAATTATTTATGTGCTTTTAATTGAATTATTTGTTTAAATTAATTGTGTGCTTAAATGATATATTTTAATTAAATTGGTTGTATGATTTTACTTGCTTAAATGATGTGTATTTAATTGTAATTAATAATGCCAGTCAATATTAAATCTAGCATCCTTTTTACGTGAACCGACATTCAACTATGTGGCTTAACTTAATATAATCAATGCAAAGATTAAAATTCGCCCTTAAGCTAGAAAACATTTCAAACATCGACTATCAAGACAATTAATAAATAACCCTTTATTATTATTATTATTATTATTATTTTGGTTAGGAAAGATCTCGTAAGATTAATGTAATGAGCGTTGGGTCAATGGCTCCCAAACCAAACGGCTTTAGGGCATTAGGTGTCAAGACACCCCTAAGGACTTAATAACTCAAGTCAACTAGGTTACAAATCAAAACAACTCTCAATTTTTCATTTCCCAACAATTTGACCCTTCACCTTTCAACACGAGACTTCAATGCTTAATGAGGCAAGAATCCCGGTTACTCTGTAAAAAGACATTTATTATATCATTTGGGCCCTTCACCTTTCAACGCGAAAATTCAATGTTTAATGAGACAAGAATCTCGGTTAGTTGATAAAAAGATCTTGTTATTTAGCATGCAAGATTATTATGTCAAGTTTATACAATTTTTCAAAATCTACCAACTCAAATGGGATAAAACCAATATAATGAAACATTAAGCACATAGCCCACAAAATGAATGCTAGTGTGCGCCTGTGAAGTGAAGTACTCTAGAATCAATCCTCAAAGGCTCAACAAGAAGATGATGTGGACCACAAAAGGCAAACATTTTTGTCAAAATTTTGAAATTTTCCCAAAATGGTATCACCAAGCATACAAGGAGTTTAAACACCACAAAGATTGCTATAAAATGTCAAACATTGTTCCACAAGAATGAAATCATTGCTAAAGATGGTTCTCGGCTCTCAAAAAAGCATATGAGCTCACAAAGATATAATAGAATGCAATGAAATGACTCACCCCCAGACTTAAATTGAATATAATCCTCAATGTGTAATGAAGACAAGAGAAAAGATGGAGATATTATACCAGAGTGGCAAAAGCCTATAAAGCCTTGCAATGGAATAATCTAGTTTGAAAGAAGACACCCCCAAACTTGGAATCAAAAACCTACCTAAAAGAATCACATTAGCACAACTCTGTGATCAATATCAACATGGAATAGGGGATAAGCAACTAGTACACTCTAAAGCAATATAGAATAAGATGGAAAAAAGAAAGATGAGAACAAGCCCTATATAAAGTATGAAATTATGAAATATAATACATATAAGGGCAAAATAGTTGAAACTTGTAATTTAATTTTTTTTTTTTTTTTTTTTATCCCCAAAACTCGATTAATCAAGTCCCAACTCGAACGATAGACCCGAGGCTTGAATTTTTGGATCTCATAAAAAAAATTTAAGTGTTGAGAACTCAATCAATTGAGTTTGGCCAATTTAATTTTTTATTTTTTATTTTTACCAAATCTCGAACAGTCGAGTTAAAAACTCGAACGATACAACATAGAGCTGAAATTTTAAGCTTTCAAAATTTTTCCTAAGTGTTGGGAACTCGAACGATCGAGTTACCCACAAAATGACCTCTAAGCTCAAAATGGCATCTCTCAACCTGAAAATGCGGTAATTTGGTGTTTTGAAATTTTTTCTAAATAAAGAACCAAAAGAAAGTATGAAAGTCTAACTAAATGCAAACGATGGAAGAAAGAAAACAAAACGAAAACGAAATTAAACTAAAATTTATGAAATAAAAAGAATGCTTATGAAAACCTACAAAATCTAGGTCACAAATGAGACATGATATGTCTCGTGGGTGTTAAGTTTAACGTCTATAGCAAGACTAAAATGCTACCTCCTAACCTGAATCCAACAATTCTATTACCTCCTTCCTCACCATTGCTTTAGGAGTATAACGATCTTTGAGAACCCTAAGTGGAGGGTGAGGCAAAGGATGTGGTGCATGATGAGATTGATGCATGTCATTATTGTCCGCCATTAAAATTAGAGAGTGGTTACTATAGAGAAGGGGTTTCATATCATGACCTCTTATGAAGGGATCTTTTACCAAGCATACACCACAATAAAGCACACCAAAGCAACAACACCAACATTATCAGCAACACAATTTATCCACATACGATAATCCCGTCCTCCTTTATTCAACAATTATGAAATAGATAAATAAATGGCCACGACATGGACCGATGCTTGAACAAGAAAAATAAAATAAAAAAAGAAATGATAGCCTCAACAAGGACTATCCAAAATGAAAATTAAACTAGACTAAAAAGTGCACAATTATAAGTTCACGAGTCCAAGATAGGATCACAAAGGTCCTAAGCAAAGTAATGATCCCCAAGCTTGTTCCTCTCTCAATCAAGTACTTAGAATTGCACAAAAATAAATAATAAGCAAAATATATACACAAATCCTAAAGTAACCATCAAATGATCACTAATGTTAAATTGAATCAATTAAACCACAGTCCCTGGCAACGGTGCCAAAAACAAATGAGGCTAACGAGAGGTCACTTCATAAGGTCAATATAAATGTAGTTAATTTTACATTTATAAAACCACTACTGCTATATAGTATAGTGAGTAGGGATCGTCCACAGGTATTAACGGTTTGATTTGAATTACAATTAGTGGTCAAATGATGCAATAGAAAAGATATGTTGTTTAAAATCCTAATTAAACTAAATAAAATAACAAGTGCAAATAAAAGAAAAGATCAATGGATAACAAAATGAAGATGTTGAGAGACTTACGTTATGGAATCCACCTTTTGCCTTGTATATGTACCATTGAATCAAATTGGGGAAATTAATTGTACAATTAAGAGTTCTGGCTACAAGAACTTAATCACAATCAAGAGAATATGTAAGCTGCATCAACAAATATAAATCATCAAAGCTAAGCATGAATTGTCTACCTACCTACTTCTACACTAGTGTTGTAGCATAACCCATCAAATCTAAGCATGAATTATCAAATTAAATGCAATTACATCAACTAAGAACCATTGTTTAAACCAGCTAACCATGACCTATCAGTCAACATAGTTTGTGTTTACGTCATAGTGTGAGTTGCATTCTGTCATAATAGCTTATGTTATTGTTAACCTCTTTCCTTTCGTACGTTTAACATCATGGTTGTCACACGTGGAGAGTCTTTACGTTAAGACACTAAGAAGCAGGTGGACGACACTGAGTTTACAAGGGGTCCGGGAAGGCCCAAGATTCCAATTCGTGGCATGGATGTTAACCCGCTGCGGGCACCGACTTACGAGGAGCGGGTGGCTCAGGGAATCAATCAGGGGATCGCTGAATCCCTACACAAATTGATACATAGGCAAGTGGTAGGGATACAGATTCTGGCACCAGCACCAATAGTCAATGAGGTAATGGAGTACTTCATGCGGCTACAGAGGGTTAAGATTAATCCATTTGCGGGGAGTTCAGATCCGCTAGTCTCAGAGGCTTGGTTGGACCTTATGGTTATCAAGTTAGACAGTATGGCGATACCCACGGATAGGTTGAGGATTTCCTTGACTACCTCTATGTTCATGGGAGATGTAGATATCTGGCGAAGGTCTATGACCAATGTCCATAATGTTGAGTTGATGACTTAGAATGAGTTCAGAGGTTTGTTCTTAAAGCACTTTTTTCATAGGGCTATGAGGCGGGAGATGAGGATACAGTTCACAGGTCTTTATTAGGGCAGTATGAGTGTCATTGAGTATGAAACACGATTTATTTCTCTTTCTCATTATGCCGAGGATATGGTGGCGATAGATGAGGCCAGGGCGATAAAGTTTTAGGATGGGCTACATCTTGACATCAGACCATGGGTCTCACTTTTTGATTTGAGGACCTACAGAGAGGTGGTCTAGAGGGCTATGCTGGTTGAGGCAGAGGATCGGGATTAGTTACGGATCAAGGGTTCACATAAACAATCTCGTAGAGACACTTCGTTATATTCTGGGAGTCAGTGGAAGAAGGCTAAGGCAGGGGACAGTACGCACTCATAGGGGGCACCACAACAGATTTGTTCTGCACCGACAATCCTCGTATCTTCGGGATCAGCCTGAGGTGTGGTTTGTCATCATTATCAGCAACCAGGCCACATCAAGCCTCGCTGCCCACAGCTTCGACCATAGGTTAGTTAGACATCAGTTTCTACGAGAGCAGGGTAGGGAGCTTGCTTCTATTATAGGCAACTAGGTCATCTCAAGAAGGATTGTCCAAAGTTGTTGAATAAGTCATGTAGTGGCATAGATTCACAGATAGTACCAGCATAGTCTACAGTGGTTCAATCTGGTTTCAGAGTTCCTCAGGCACCACAGCCAGTGGCACCAGTTGGCACTTATCCAGCAAGGGGCTCTACACCTACTATTTTTACACATCAGTTAGGCTATCATGGTAGTTCACAGCAGGGCTCAGGGACGAGTCTACGCTCTTTCACAGGCGGATGCTTTCGCAGGAACCTCTTTAGTTTGAGGTATGTTTTTAGTTCTTAGGCACGAGTTTTTGTTGACATGGGTGCATCACATTCTTTCATTTTTGCATCATTTGCACATTCATTGGGTCTAGAAGTCACACTTCGAGACAATTTTTTGTGTTTACACACCAATTGGGGGTCTAGTATCTTTGGATCATGTTTGTCGGGGTTATGCTATTGAGATAGCTGGACAGACCTTAGAGTTTGATTTCATTGTTCTCGACATGATGGGTTTTGACGTCATTCTCAAGATGGATTGGTTATCTTTCTTTCGGGCTACGATCAATTGCTTCCGCGGGAGGATGTCCATTTGCACTCCCAAGGGAGATTGCTTCCATTTTGTGAGAGACCGGAGCGATTCCCACCCGGTGATGGTTTTCAGCATTGGTAACTGGAGTCGTCATAGGTCCTACTTAGCTAGTTTGCTAATTGATAAGGATAGCAGTTTGTGCTGTGTTCTTCCGGCAGTTGTTGAGGATTTCGTTGATGTCTTTCCAAAGGAAATGATAAAGTTACCTCCTTTAAGGGAAGTTAGTTTTGCCATTGATATCATTCCCGGTACAGCACCCATCTCTATGGCATTATACCATATGGCACCGGCAGAATTAGATAAGCTGAAAAGTCAGCTGGATGATTTTGAAAGCCAAGGGCTTTATTCGTCCTAGTGCTTCACCATGGGGAGCACCAGTTCTTTTTGTGAAAAAAAATTATGGGTCTTTGAGACTTTGCATTGATTATCACAAGTTAAATCACGCTATGATTAAGAACAGGTATCCTTTGCCTAGGATTGATGACTTGTTTGATCAGTTGAAGGGAGCGATATGATTTTCGAAGATTGATTTGAGATCAGGTTACTATCAATTAAGGGTTAATGATGAGGATATATCCAAGACCACTTTCCATACACAGTATGGCTATTACGAGTTTCTGGTGATGCCATTTGGTTTAACCAATGCTCTAGCAGCTTTCATGGATTTGGTAAACCGTGTATTCAGTGACTATCTTGACAGATTTGTGGTAGTGTTCGTTGATGACATTCTCATATATTTAGCTTCGATAGAGGAGCATGAGCATCATTTAAGGACAGTGTTACAGATCATTAGGGATAATCGGTTGTACGCCAAGTTTGGGAAATGTGAATTTTGGCTACCGGAGGTGAAGTTCCTTGGACATGTCTTATCAACGGGTGGGGTTGTAGTGGATCCATTGAAGATTGAGTCTGTGATGGATTGGGAGCGTTCGAAGATAGTTTTTGAGGTTCAGAGCTTTCTTGGCCTAGCTGGCTACTACAGGAGATTTGTTCAGGATTTCTCTCGTCTAGCGGCACCTATGACTCGACTTACTCATAAGGGAGTCAAGTTTATATGGAATGAAGCTTGTAATACTACTTTTCAGGAGTTGAAGGTTAGGTTGACATCAGCTCTAGTTTTGATCATACCTAAACGTGGTTTGGGTTACATGGTCTATTGTGATGTTTCGTGAAAAGGTTTAGGGTGTGTTCTGATACAGACTGAATGGGTGGTAGCTTATAGGTCTCGACAGTTAAAGACTTACAAGTTAAACTATCCAACACATGATTTGGAGTTAGCAGTGGTTATCTTGCCCCGAAAGGGTGGAGACATTATTTGTACGAGGAGAAGTTCGAGATTTTCTCTAATCACAAAAGTCTCAAATATCTATTCTCTCAGAATGATTTGAATTTGAGACAGCACAGATGGGTCGCGTTCTTGGAGGACTATAACTTTGAGTTGCAGTATCATCCAGGAAAGGCCAATGTGGTGGCCGACGCATTGAGTATGAAGTCACGGAGTACTTTTGCTAGCATTTCCGTCTACAGATGGAAGATGCTAAAAGAACTTGTAAATCTTGGTTTATAATCATATGAGGATGTTTCTCCGGCTATTTTGTTTAGTTTTATGGCTCAACCGGCTCTAGTTAGCAGTATTATTGAGGCACAACAAAAGGATGGGGAGAGGAAGTCCATCCACGTTCGGATTTCAGGTGGCAAGAATGTAAAGGGTTGGACCTTCCATTCAGATAGTGGTCTTAGGTACAGAGGGAAGATGTTTTTCCTTTGTCTTATCATGACGTTGTTCTTTAGGATTTTTACCATTCTCGACTCGCAGTTTATCCTGGTGGTACGAAGATGTATTATAATTTGCAAAGACAGTTTTGGTGGAAAGGCATGAAACAGGATGTTTCTCAGTTCGTGGCTAAATGCCTTACTTGTCAATAAGTAAAGGCAGAGCATCAGAGACCAACAGGTTTGTTGCAACCAATGCCAGCGGCAGAGTGGAAGTGGGAGCACATCATTATGGATTTCGTGACGGGACTTCCGAGATCCAAGGCAGAGAATGACGCCATTTGAGTCATTGTTGACAGATTGACTAAGACGGCTCACTTTTTGCCTATGGCAATGACAGATGACGTAGAAAGACTTAGTGGACTGTATGTGGGACAGATTGTCAAGCTTCACGGGGTTCCAGTATCCATTGTTTCAGATATGGATCCTAGATTAACGTCTCACTTTTAGCAGAGTTTTCAACAGGCTTTTGATACGAGGCTTCATTTTAGCACGGCATTCCATCCTCAGGCTGATGGTTAGTCAGGGTGTACCATTTAGATATTAAAGGATATGCTATGGGCTTACATTTTAGATTTTGGTGGTAGTTGGGAAGACTACTTACCCTTGGTTGAGTTGGCCTACAACAACAGTTACCAGACCAGTATTGGCATGGCACCATTTGAGGCGTTGTATGGAAGACCTTATAGATCTCTAATTTGTTGGACCGAAGTAGGTGATATAGTCGCCCTAGGTCCCGATATCATCTTTGAGACTATAGTAAAGATTAAGTTGATTCGGCATTGGTTGGCTACAGCTCAGAGCAGATAAAAATGTTATGCCAACAGGAAGAGGAGATCCTTGTCTTTTAAGGTAGGGGACCACGTCATTCTCAAGATTTCTCCATGGAAGGGACTTCTGAGATTTTGGCAAACGGGGAAGTTATCTCCTAGGTTCATTGGACCATTTCAGATTTTGGAACATGTGATACCCCTCGATTCTAGAGCCATGGGTGATCAAGTTCGAGCACAGATCTGAGGGATATCAAACAATTAAGTATGTAAATGAACACAAAATACAAAAAGAATAATAAAAAATAAATAATATTGCTGAAAAGAAAACTAAATAATAAAACCTTAACTTAATAAACAATTAATCCTCCAAATGAAATATCCAAAACCTTTAATATCATTACAACTCGGGAATCCATCTAGTGGACCCCTAATAAAAATCCCAACTGAAACAACTGAAAAGAAATATAATCCCAACATGTAAAACATAAAAAAAAATCCTATATAGAATCGGAAGAGTGATGTGAACTGTATCTGCTCAGCACGAACAAACCATATGTCTGAAACTGACGAACACCTGAAAAATAATAATAATGGGTTAGGCCCATGAACAAGTTCTTTCTACGACAACCCAAACAAAGACCTAAGAAACTATATATTTATAGATAACCCATGCAATAACTATATAGTCTATACTACATATACATACTAAAGGAACCTCATTAGACTATAAGGTTGCCTCAACCTGAATAGTAGGCAACATGCAAAACGCATAAATAGTGGCCATGAGTACCTAGACCTACCAAGGCACACAACCACACTATATCTAGCTATACATCTTCGGCAATATACATGCCCTATCCACTAATCCTGAGGCTCAAGCTCATATCATGGCATATATCTATATATATATATCCAATCTAAAGTGATAAGTGCTTAAATGTTGCACATTTCTGCACCTAAACTAGGGTATTTTAGTCCTTGCATCTATCTTATTTTCAAGTTTTAGTTCTAATTTATTTTTCTGTTAATTTCAGGTCAATAGGTTCAAACGGACTAATTTTGGTCCACTAAAGCCTTTTTGGAGTTAAGCAAAGACATTTAGAAAAAGTTTAGAAAATGGCAAAAAGAGATCGCAGCCTATTGCTCGTATAGTGTGCTTATTCTTCAAAAGGCGGTCAATTCTACCTTTCTCGAGCCTTTGATGATGTTCCCAACGATCAAGAAGCAAACCGGTTAGCCCGGGGCCAAAATGGAGTTAAACGGGGCTTAAAAGAGATTTCTAACACTGGGGGATTGATCCCCCAGAGTGGTGGATCGATCCCTTACTATTGATAGAAAGGTGCAAAAAAAAATACCCCCTGGGGATCGATCCCCAAGCCCCTGGCAGCATTGCGGGATTTATCTTTTACTTAGTTACGGGATTTTCTTGTTGGGGCTTATTTTGTGAACTATTGGCCTCTAATAGGGTTTGTATTAAAAGAAAAACAAGACCCATTAGTTAGGGAGGAATTTTATTCATTAAAATTAGTTTTTAATTAAGTTTTTATGACGTTCTCTTTAGAGAAAAGGGAGGAGGCTAGGGTTTCAAGAAATTTTACAGGCTCTTTATCTACAATTGAAGGAAGAAGAAGAAGGAGCCAAAAGATAAAGATGGAGCATGTTGACACCATGATCGTCTCCTCCATGAGCTAGTTCTTCACTTAGGGTTTGGATGAGCCCTAAGTTCATGTAACCTAAACCTTGTATTTCTTTTCTTGGAGAATTAATATATTGTAATTAATTGTATGGCCTTGTGATTTATTTATATATACATGCTTGATTTGACAAATTAGGGCTTGTATTGATGAATTCTTCCACTAAAATCTTCAGTTGATTATATGTCTATGTATGATTAATTAGGGATTTTATTCTTCATTAGATGATTTAAACTTAAATCTTTCATTAATTCTATATGTAATTTGCATGTCTATATGTGATTACTTTAGAATTATATTCTACACTAGATACTTCTTGTAGTTGTGTTTAGTGATGGCCATAGCATGATACTTATTTGATATAATTTTCAATTAATTTGATGGATAAAGGTTTAATCTTTATGGGTTGTTCTATAAATTAGCTTACTTGTCATTAGTTAATTGTAGTTAAGTAGACAATTTGTGCTTAATTATGTTAATCCATGCTTTTAATTACAATTAGTATTATTCTCTTTATTGATGTGTGCTCTTATTGAATACATTTGTGAATGTGTATGGTGGGTTATGGCGTAGTCTTGAATGGGTTCTACACTTTAGTTTAATTGTCATTAAGTAGACAACTCATTCTTGATGTTGATAATCTATGTTTACAATTGTGATTTGTGATGATAATGTGGCTACATCTATGATTACACTAAAAAATTCCCCATTAATTGAAAGCATACGGTTAATTACATGAGCTTAGTGGTGAATCCTAACCCTAAGACTCTCTTCCTATCTCTTTAATTCTTAGTTTAATTAGTTAAATTTGTTTGCATTGTTATTTCCATTTCCATGTTTTCAATTGAACTCTAGCTTAATCACTTCACTAAACTTTTTTTTCTCTCAAACTTTCTCTCTCTTTCTTACCATTTCAATCTAATTAGCATTAAAGTCAAGTTAAATTCCAACACGTGTTCAATCTCTTGGGACAATCCCTTCTCACTTCATACTACATAGTATAAGTGTCTAGCGGTTTATAAATGTAAACTATGATGCCCGCTTGATACCATTTCCAAAACCAAAGTGTCGTGCATTATTTTGTGCACACGCTCGGATCGCATCATATTTTTGGTGCCGTTGCTGGGGATTGACGGCTTAATTGGAATTAAATTAGGCATTAGGGTTAATTTGACTGTTTTCTTTAAATTACTATTTTCTTACAAATCCCTCTTGTTCAATTAGGTACTTGAAAAGAAGAGGAGCAAGCATTGGATCTTGGCACCATTGTGACGTTGTTGCTACGGACTTTCATGGGCTTCCTTGAATTTCTTTTACTATAATTGTTCAATTCTCTACATGTTTGCGAGATAGCCCTTGTCGAGGCCATCACATTTTTTTAAAATTCTTTTCCAAGCATATGCCCAAAAGGAGGCTATTACTTTCTTGATAAAAAGCATCGGCCCATGTGGAGGCAATTTAATTTTGTGCATTGATATAACATGGGAGTATGGGAACATCGTATGTGAAGGTGGTGAATTGTTGTTGATTGTTGTTATGGTTTGTTGTGAAGTTGTTGTGGTCTAATCTTGAATCATCCATTCAGTTTTAGGAGGTAGTTCTAGGAGAATTATTCCCATTTTTGATTATCCCACACTTAATGGAAAACCAATTCTAAGATCTAGGGTATATGCATAATCTAGGTGAGTATCACCCTCTTAATGGGCATCCACCTCAAGGTGTGCATTCACCCTTGAGAATTCCTTATCCTAAAGTGTTTCCACAACCCAATCACATACAACAACCTCCAATAATACCAATCCATCCTCAAGATCATGTAATATATCCCCCAAATCCTTAATTATCTCTTCGGGATCACTACACTCCAAATGAATATAATGCACAAACATGCATCCGATTGCCAAACTTTCGGGCAACCCATTATGAAATCAAGGCCGCAACCATCCAAATGTGCCCCATTTTCTATAGGGTGAGCAATGAAGAACCACATAAACATGCGGATGAGTTTTTCAAAGTTTGTTCAACTATGAAAATCACAGATCTTCCAGAAAAAGTCTTAAAAATGAAGCTTTTCCCTTTCACTCTTCGAGAAAAGGCTAAATATTGGTTCAATAACTTGAGGGGATTTTCAATCACATCTTGGGCTTAACTACAATATGAATTCATAAAAAATTTTACCCTGCAAGTAAAACTGATGCTATGAGAGCTTCTATCCGTGAATTCTCCTAAAGAGAGGGAGAACCTTTGCATGAAGCATGGGAGTGTTTGAACGATTTGCTACGGAAGTGTCCACATCATGACATTCCAAAGTGGCAATTAGTTCGCTGTTTCTATGAAAGTTTATCCGATACCCAAAAAGGTATGGTTGATGCTTCATGTGGAGGAGCCTATTTGGACAAAAATGAAAATGATGTTTGGCATCTTTTTGATCGCATGAGCGAAAATTCAATGCATTGTTCTTCATCGTCCCGATTGGGCCAAATTTTGAATGAAGGAGGGAAGAAAACCTCCAGTCTTTCTCAAGTGGAGAGGTCCCTGGAAATTGCCGCCGAAGTCAAAATTCTTACTCAAAGGTTTAATAAATTTCTTTCGAGCCAAAACCCGGCAATTCAATCATCCAACTCTTTCCATTCTCAAAATGTAATGTGCATGAATTGCTCTAGTTATACTCATAATACTTTCAATTGTCCTTTGTCTTCTTGGACAAGTTTTTCCGAGTAAGTATTAAGAACAAGTCAATGCTATTTTCATATATCTGGGAAGTAATCCAAATTTTAACTCCAACAATTCCGGATGGAGTGATCTTCACTTCTCTTGGAGAAATCAAGGAGGAGGTATCATTCCTTCTCTTCATAAAAATTCTCAAGAAAAGTATGTACCTCCCCACCTCCGAATTGCAAAGTCTCAAGCATACCACTCTCCATCTTATCCTCCTCTAAATGTGAATCAACTCTCCAATTCTCAATCTTCAAATCATCAATCTTGTTCTCATCCACCTCAAGAGCCTCCTAGGAATCCCCCTTTTGGGGATAAGGTTTTAGAAACTTTGGGTGATCTTCGAAAGGAAAATCAAGTATTTCATTCACATTCTCAATCAATTGCAAAACTTGAAGGCCAAATTGGGCAAATGGTTCAAACAATGAAAGGGAAAGGGCCTATTCAACCCAAACTTAACCAAAAGGCATACTCCATTTCCACCTTGAGGAGTGGGAGAAAAGTTGATAACAAAGTTGAGAGACCTAGTGAAGTTAGTGTTCCGGTGCAACCAAGTGTTAGCCCATTTACCAGTCCCAATTCCATTCCTACTTCACTAGGGGCAAGTGGTCACATTAAGGAGCCAATTCCATCATCATCATCTTCCTCCCATATAGAGAAGCCTTATGAGCCAAAAGCTCCATTTCCTCAAGCTTTAAACTCTACTCCATTTTCGAGACAAGAAGGAAAAATCCATGACATGATGCAAGTTTTTAAACAAGTTAAAATCAACCTTCCTCTTCTTGATGCTATTCGACAAATTCCACCATATGCCAAGTTCTTGAAGGAGAAATAAATGACAAACCTTGCTGCTAAGATGGATGGGGAGGAAGAGGTGGATTCGGCTGAATAGAAGACGTAGAAGCTGAGGTGCTGTCTCTGTCTGGGTCTGGAGGAAGAAGGTGATCCCTGAGATCCCTCATTTGCCTATTCCTTTGCTCGGAGCCTTTTCTGCTCTTTATTCAACTGGCTCTCAGACAGCATTGAAACTCTTCTTCCATTGTTTGACACCATATGCCCTTTTCTCTTTCCGCTCAGCCATCTCTGAAATCTCAGCTGGATCAAATGAATAGCCCTGATCTAACAAGATCTGTGTGATCAGATGGCCAAATGGTAAAGTTCAGGCATCAGCTCTGTCGTTATACTTGAATATCAGATTCTCCCAGTACTTATGTTTAATCTCCGAGATGAGTGCAGGAATAGACACCTAGCAGCCCTAGTTCAAACTGTATAGAGCTTTCAAAATCCCGTCCCGCCTCTGTGTACCATGCCCTGATGGAAAAGAATTATAATGCAGCACAAAATCAATAAACCAGAAATGAGGATCAATATCACCCGCTCTGCAAAGATGTTGGCTAAATAGGCTTTCTGCGGGGAAAGCGAAACAATCATAATCATCTCTGGAGGGTAGTCTGTAATGACTGGGTACAGTGGCTCCTCGATATCTATGACCATAGGTGAGAGATAGGGACATTGGCAGGCTATAGCAATAGCAGGGATAGATATGTCAATGTCCTGTCCATTGATGGTAGTGTACATAAGCTGGCAATCATCCTCATCCATCTGGAGGTGCTGGAAAAATAGGGCAACCAACCGAGGGTATACTACAGTGTCAACTGGTGTCATAATTACAGCAATGCCCCTACAGGTGAGCTCAGCAAAAGACCACTGTGTCTGCTCAGACTGGGCAAACAACTCCATGTCAAATATGTGCTCTAGCTCTAATACTCTATCAGAAAAGTAGGGGTCAGGCATTGCCCTATCAGTGAGGCACTATGCATCAATAGAAGATGGCCCTGAAGAAGATGCAGGTGCAGTAGCCTCAGAAGATGAAGAAAATTCCACCTTTAAAGATAGAGGAGGCTGCGTAATCTTGGCTACTCTCTTTCTGGCAAGGGTCTTTTTTCTACGCTGCATCTGCAAAAGCAACAAATAGATATTAGTACACATATATAGAAATGGGATAAGTATCTGGAATGAAAATATCAACCATTCCTAAATCAAGTAGAAACAGATAAAATAGGCAAAGATTAACATGCTTGTGCAAGAAATTATCAAGAAAGTTGCAGAAATAGCATTCAAACAATTTTTTAACATTGTGGAATTCAACATGCCCCAACAACACAAGTATAGATCATGGCACACAATAAGCAATCTCAGACATGCAAGACAA
Source organism: Cornus florida (assembly GCF_030987335.1). Classification (NCBI taxonomy): domain Eukaryota; kingdom Viridiplantae; phylum Streptophyta; class Magnoliopsida; order Cornales; family Cornaceae; genus Cornus; species Cornus florida. Next base: position 74,431,832 of record NW_026775573.1, on the reverse strand, counting down.
TGTAATGGTAGCATTGTAATACCCCTAATTCTAAAAGAATAGTCTCAGCATTTAATTATTTGTTTTAATTGCATTTTTTATTAATTATTTGATTACGTGGTTATTTGCTTATATATTTTAATTGAATTAATTATTTTTGTGTGCTTAAATATGTTTTAATTAATTTGTTATCTGATGTGCTTGCTTAATTGATATGTTTGTCTAATGGGAATTATGTGTGAGATTAAATGATTTAAATGTGTATTTTAATTTATTTTATTTTTATTTTAAGCAGGGATACGGATAATAGTAAGGGACTAAACATTTGGGGCGCATGGACTACTTGATTAGGAGTTGTTATGGGTACAGATATCTACCCATATATGGATGGTTGTATATATATATATATATATATATATATATATATATATATATATATATATATACATTTTTGTGTATATATGTATATAAGGATAGAGTATTATTAGTATTATTAATTATTTATTATTAATGGTAATGATAGTAATGTTAGGATAGTAAGTTATATATATATAATTATACATCATATAGTATAGTTATATATATATGTTATCACGTACAGACCTAAAGTATATATATGAGTATTGTTTTATTTTATTTGTTTTATTTCTTTCCTTTATTATTAGAATTAGGTTACAATTGGGATTAGGGTTATTTTAGTTGCCTATATATATAACTTAAGTCTGCCAAAGGGTTTCATAAAAACCCTATTCACGTAATATAAAGGTAGAGGGTTTACAGAGAGAGAAACCGAGAGAGGAAAAGAGAGGTTGGCCAAGGAGTTCAAGGCTAGACCAAGGGGGAAGGTGAAAAGGCTGTTCATGGGTTGAACCAAGATCAACAGAAGTCTTGATGGCATCCAGAAATCACCAAAAAACCTAGGAAGGAGATGGTTAAAGGTTTCAAACTGAAACCTAAGGCAAGTTCTTCTCTTACTCTCTCCCTTTGATTTGTGTTTCTATACATGCCTAGGAGATTCCAGGATACTTAAACAATACAATTAAACAATTAAGAATGTTTTAATCGGATTGGAACAAAGGATTTCATAGTTTTATTCACCTATTCTTTTTTTATTTATTTTTGGATTTATATTGCATGATTTGTTTTTTAAGTTTGATTTTTACATGTTAGAACATTAAAAATAAATTATTATGGGAGTATGAGACTTAGATTGAAGGTAAGAATTAATATCAATGGAGGTTGGACGGAAAAACAGAGAAGTTACAGGAAGAAGTAGTCGACTATATTGAAGGGCATAGTAGATTACGTATAGTCGACTATATTGAAGGGCACATTAAAGTAGGAGTCGACTATGTCAGTAGACTATCTTGAAGGCATAGAAGACTACGTATAGTCGACGACTACGTTAAGGGCACAGTCGACTATATTGAGGTCGTTTTAGCTGTGATTTGGGTTTTTTAGTTATTTTGCGCATAATGTGTATTGTTCCATTTTAATTACTTTAAATGATTTAAATGGATATGGAAAAATCCCAGAATGCATAATCTACCATAATATGCTATGGACTTGAGCAATATGAAATTGTAAAATAAATTTGCATACTGTTATTGAATATGGGTGTTTTAAATTGCTTACTTTTGTTCTAGCAATTTTCTGTGTATGGTTATAAAATTTTCATCATGTATCAGCAGTATAATATGCTCAATTAATTATCTAATTTTTATTATGCATATTATTCAAATTTAATTGATGTATTATTTTAATTATTTCATCAATTATTGGATTATATGTATGTGATGCAGCAATATAGGATGGTGGCATCTTTGGGATAGATTAACTGATAAAGGTTAAGTCCTACCTACTCGAATTTATAAGGGAACGGATTAACTAGAAAGTTAAGTCCTCCTTATTTTCATGTCAGGCCATTAAGTTAATTGGATGACATAATGGATTTTATTTTATACTTTAGACATGATGGATTTTTATATACATATGGTTATGTGCCATAATATGAACTTGAGTCTCAGGATCATGGTTAGAGTGCGTATATTGTATGGGATGACTATATGGATATAGTGAATTGTTTAGTATCTTGGTAAGTCTAGGTACTCATGCTCACTATATGTGCGTTTTGCATGTTACCTACTATTTAGGTTGAGGTCACCCTATAGCCAGTAGGACCCCTTTTAGTGTGTATATATATATTTATATGGACTATTAGTTATTGTTGAGTCTCTGCTTAGACTGTAGTAGAGTTGAACTTATTTGTGGGCCCGACCACCATTATTTTTCAGGTGTCCGTCAGCTCCAGGGATGGAAACTGTTCGTACTGAGCAGAGATAGTTTTTCATTCTTTCGACTATGTAGGATTCTTCGTTATGTTTTAGTTTTGGATTATTTCATTTAAGTTGTTCTGTTTTGGGATATTATTAGGGGTCCTCTAGATAGATTCCCGAGTTGTAATGATATCGGAGGTTTTGGATAATTATTGTGAAGGATTAATTATTATGGATTTATTGTTTAGTTTCTTTCTGCTAATTTATTTATTCTTAGTTATTTCTTTTGTATTCAAATGCTTGTTTATATACTTAATTGTTTGGTATCCCTCAAATCTGTGCTTGGACTTGATCACCCATGGCTCTAGAATCGAAGGGTATCACAGTTGGTATCAGAACACTCCAGGTTCAAGTGTCTCTAGGATTCTTTCGTTATAAGACTTCCGTGTAACGTATTCTTTAATATAGAGCCTAAGTTTAGGATTCATTGCATTCCTTAAACGGTCTGCTTAAATTGTACTAATGTCTATCTATCTTGTTAACAGAATGATTAACTCTAGAAGAAGATAGTACATCTAGAGAAACAGGCAGTAGTGGGAAACAGCACGTAGGCAACAGTATCTCCTACAATGTCAGCAAGTTTCGGAAGAGCAACAACTACCTATATTTCAAGAGGAGGATCAGAAGGAAGATGGTCAGTTACACATTGAGCATAAGGAAGTACAGCACTCTCAGGAGTCTCAGGATCGGGGTTACAATCAGGGTAGGGATCCAGAGTATCTTCCCCATAAAAATGACCTCATTGCTTAGGCTATAGAAGCAGGAGTAGTAGCTGCACTTCAAAATCAGCCACAGGTTCAACAGGTACCCACACTGACACCAGGGGTTCAGACAAATCCTTGGAAGAAGGCTACGAGTTCTTTCACAAAGGGGAGCCCTCCTGAATTCTCAGGCTTCATCGATGCGAAAGAAGCTCACCGGTGAAAGAAGGACATCGAGCGATATCTTCGTATGGTTAAGTGCACAGAGGTTCAGAAGCAGATACTTGTTACCTTCAAGCTTGTCGGAGATGCACTCCAGTGGTGGGAGTCAGTTACTACTACGGAAGAGAGGATTTCAATGACTTATGATCAGTTTAATCTAGAGTAGGGGAACATGATAGTGGTAGAGTAGGAGCAGCAGTTCATGCGCTTATCTCTTTTTGCTCCAGATGAGGCGGATACCGAAGAGAATAAATGTTTTAGTTTTGTTAATGGACTGATGTGGTCTATTAAACGATCTATTATAGGTAGTCCATCTTATACTACTAATGCTCAAGTGGTGGACGCAGCTTTGTATCTTTATCAGCTGAATATGGATTTCAGACAGACTAAGGGTGAAAAGTGAGGTGGCAGAGCCTCTGCTAATCAACAAGCTGAGAAAGGGAATGACAATGGGAACCGACAAAATGATAAGGGCAGATTCCAGGGACATAAGTCTTAAAAGAAGCACAAGGGGGGTTCAGATGTTCACAGAAATGGAGCACCTATTCAGAGGCAGCAGAATGGGGGACCACAGGCAGGACATGGTCAGCCACAGGCTAACTAATAGAGGAAACCATTCGGTACTTTTAAAGGGAGTTATTATACTTGTGGAGAGCCTGGTCGCACTTTCTGGTAGTTTCCTAAAGCAGGACAGGGTCAGCATGTGCAACAGGGACAGAGGGTACCATTACCTTTACCCACTCTATAGATTCCGCGTATTCAGGAACAGAGCTTTCAGGCTTTACTAGCACCACCACAACTACATGTACAGGCACCTCAACAGTTGCATTATGGCAGGGTGTATAACCCTAGGCCACAGGATGTTCAAGCTCTTCAAGCTGTTGAGGGTATGTTTCCTATTCATGGTAGACATGGCCGTGTTTTATTTGATACGGATGCTACACATTCATTCATGTCTAGTACTTTTTTTGCATTATCTGAGATGACAACGCGAGTATGTGATCGACCTTATAGTATTCTCACACCTATTGGTGATACAGCTATTTTACATGAGAGTGATGGGCATGTGACACTAGATATTGGTAAACATAAATTTTTAGCCAATCTATTGGTCTTGGACATGCAATCTTATGATGTGATACTTGGGATGGATTGGTTATCTCATTACCATGCCCAAGTTAATTGTTATGATAGGTCTATTATTTTCACTATACCTGATCTAGATATGTACACCGTCGCTATGCCATGTTCTAATGGGGTTTCTAGCATGTATTTATTTTACACTGAGGAAGAGATCAGAGAGGAGGTTATTGTATCATTGGATAATATATCAATTGTACAGGAATTTTTGGATGTATTTCAAGAGATTCCAAGGTTACCATTTAGTTGAGAGATAGACTTTGTGATTAACTTAGCTCTAGGTACTATGCCTATTGCTAGGGCACCATATAGGATAGCACCAGTGGAGATGTGTGAGCTGAGGGATTAGATTCAGCAATTACTCAATTAGGGTTTTAGTCGTAGGAGTACTTCACCCTAGAGAGCATAAGTTTTGTTTGTGAAGAAGAAGGATGGTTCAATTCACCTGCGTATAGATTATAGGGAGTAGAACAAGGTTACTATTCGTAACAAGTACCCTTTGCCTAGGATCGATGATCTTTTTTCTCAGTTAAAGGGAGCTACATACTTTTCTAAGATTGATTTAAGCTCTGGATATCATCAACTTCGGGTTAGGGAGCAGGATGTTCTTAGGACAACGTTTCTCACTAGATATAGTTCTTATGAGTTTCGTGTCATGCCTTTCGGATTAACAAATGCACCAGCAGTCTTCATGGATTTAATGAACAGAGTCTTCAAGGCTTACTTAGATTAGTTTGTCATCATGTTCATTGATGATATTTTGATCTATTCTAAGTCAGAGGATAATCATGCTAGACATCTACGCACAGTGCTATAGACGCTTCGTGAACACCAGTTATATGCCAAATTTGAGAAGTGTGAATTTTGGCAGCTAGAAATAAAGTTTCTGGGTTATGTAGTGTCAGAAAAGGGAATTACGGTGGATCTAGCCAAGGTCTCAGCAGTGGTAGAGTGGGGACAACCTACTACACCTACAGAGATTCGAAGTTTTCTGGGATTGGCAAGATATTATCGTAGGTTCATTTAGGGGTTCTCGAATATAGTAGGACCACTATTTTATTTGACTAAGAAGGGTGTACGGTTCGTATGGGATGAACATTATAAAAAAGCTTTTGATGAGTTAAAGAATAAGTTGACTTCTACACTTGTTCTATCTACTCTAAAAAGCGGGATCGAGTATCTTGTTTGCACAGATGCTTCTTTGCAAGCTCTTGGGTATGTCTTGATACAAGAGGAATGACCAATTTCATATGGATCTTATAAGCTTAAGCCTCATGAGTTTAATTATCCAACACACGATTTGGAGTTGGCAGCTGTGGTATTTGCCTTACGCATTTGGAGGCATTATCCGTTGGGAGATTCCTTCAGATTGTTTAGTGGTCATAAAAGTCTACAATATTTGTTAACTCAGCAGGAGCTGAATATGAGACAGCGCGCCAATGGTTATAGTTAGTGAAAGACTATCATTTCTCTATATAGTACCATCCAGGGAAAGCGAATGTGGTGGCAAATGCACTTAGTCGCCGACCCTCCGCCAGTCTTTCTGCATTATTCGCTACTGAATGTAATACTTTTAAGATAGTTGATGAGTTGTCTGATGCTTTTAAGGCGTGTATGGTAGTTACACCTTCTATCATTCATAAAGTTTTGAAGGCACGACTCACGGATTAGTAGTGCAATGACAACGTTATAGAAATAGCTTCTAGAGAGGTTCCATTTTATCATGTTTGGACTAATGGGGACTTGAGGTATAAGGGGCGGTTAGTAATACCTTCTGTTGATGAGTTGAGGAAGGATTTGATGACTGAGACTCACTGTTATAAGTTTTCTGTTCATACAGGAAGAGACAAAATGTATCAGGATATGAAGCAGCAGTTTTGGTGGGCAGGTATGAAGAAGGACATTGATATCTTTGTCTCTAAGTGTAGTACTTGCCAGATGGTCAAGATTGATCATCAAAGACTGCCAGGTGCTCTACAGTCACTACATATACCAGAATGGAAATGGGAGAGCATTTCTATTGGTTTTGTGGAAGGATTGCCTAATTCATTTAAGGATTACAATTCCATTTGGGTCATCATTGATAGGTTAACCAAATCAGCTCATTTATTTCCTATTCGCATTAATTACACTTCAGACCAGTTGGCGAGACTTTATATTATAGAGATTGTGAAGTTGTATGGCATACCAATTTCTATTATATCGGATAGGGATTTGAGCTTTGTATCGGGATTGTGGAAGAGTTTTCAGCAAGCTTTGGGTATAGAGTTGGAGCTTAGCACTGCTTATCATCCTCAGACTGATGGATAGACCGAGAGGGTTAATTAGATTATGGAGGATATGCTTTGTTTATGTGTTCTTGACTTTAAGGGTCATTGGGAAGATTATTTGCCACTTGAGGAGTTTGCATATAACAATAGTTTCAGAAGACTATTGGTATAGCACCATTTGAGGCATTATATGGCCGACCTTGTAAATCTCTTGTTTATTGGATGGAGGTTGGAGAGAGTAGATTTTTGGGTCCTGAATTCATTACGGATACCTCGGAAAAGATTACTCTTATTAGGGATCACATGTGCACTGCCTAGAGTAGGCAAAAGAGTTATGCAGATCGTCGTACTTGTACTTTAGAATTTCAGGTCGGAGATTAGGTTTTACTCAAAGTGTTTCATATGAAAGGAGTAATGCGCTTTCAAAAGAAAAGGAAGTTGTCACCACGATTTATAGGTCCTTTTATGATTACGGATCGAGTTAAAGTTGTTGCTTATCGGTTAGCACTTCTGGATCATTTACATCGGTTCCATAATGTGTTCTATGTTTCCATATTGCAGAAATTTTTACGAGATGAAGATCGTTATCAACATATTGATGTTGGTGAGATTGAGTTGCAACCGGATGCAACCTATGTGGAACCACCGTGTCGTATTGTAGACCGTAAGGAGCAGATTCTTCATAATAAGATTATCCCTTTAGTGCGTGTCCAGTAGAGTCATCATAATAAGGGTGAGTCTATTTAGGAACGGGAGGATGTCATTCGCTCAACATTTCCAGAAATAATGGAAGAAGGTAAGAGTGAATTCCGAGGACAGAATTCCTTTTGTAGGGAAAAGAATGTAATACCCTTAATTTTAAAAGGATAATCTCGGCATTTAATTATTTGTTTTAATTGCATTTTTTTTTATTAATTATTTGATTACGTGGTTATTTGCTCATATGTTTTAATTGAATTAATTGTTTTTGTGTGCTTAAATATGTTTTAATTAATTTGTCATATGATGTGCTTGCTTAATTGATGTGTTTGTCTAATGGGAATTATGTGTAAGATTAAATGATTTAAATGTGTATTTTATTTTATTTTATTTTATTTTTATTTTAAGGAGGGATATAGATAGTAGTAATGGACCAAATATTTGGGTCGCATGGACTACTTGGTTAGGAGTTGTTTTGGGTACGGATATCTACACAAATGGATGGTTGTATATGTATATATATATGTATTTTGTGTATATATGTATATAAAGATAGAGTATTATTAGTATTATTAATGGTAATGATAGAAATGTTAGGACAGTAAGTTATATATGTATAATTATAAATCATATAGTATAATTATTTATATATGTTATCATGTACAGACCTAAAGTATATATATGAGTATTGTTTTATTTTATTTGTTTTATTTCTTTCCTTTATTACTAGAATTAGGTTACAATTGGGATTAGGGTTATTTTAGTTGCCTATATATATAACTTAAGTCTGCCAAAGGGTTTCATAAAAACCTTATTCACGTAATATAGAGGCAGAGGGTTTACAGAGAGAGAAACCGAGAGAGGAAAAGAGAGGTTGGCCATGGAGTTCAAGGCTGGACCAAGGGGGAAGGTGAGAGGGCTGTTCGTGGGGTGAACCAGGATCAACAGAAGTCTTGACAGCATCCAGAGATTACCAAAAAACTTAGGAAGGAGACGGTTAAAGATTTCAAACCGAAACCTAAGGCAATTTCTTCTCCTACTCTTTCCCTTTGATTTATGTTTCTATACATGCCTAGGAGATTCTAAGATACTTAAACAATATAATTAAACAATTATGCATGTTTTAATTGGATTAGAACAGGGGATTTCATAGTTTTATTCACCTGTTCTTGTTTTGTTTATTTTTGGATTTATATTGCATGACTTATTATTTATGTGACAACCTGAATTTTTTTTAGGAATTGAAATTATATATATATATATATATATATATTTCATTATTAGTTTTGTATTATTGGAGACTTATCAATTGGAGAGTGATTCTTAATTTTAATTAGAGACTTATAGTTTATTGGATTTGACTTTTGTATGCGTATATATGTATGTATATATATCATATGTTGGAGGCATCAAATGGTGATGCTGTAGCCGAATTCAGAGAAAGAAAAAAAAAAAGATATTTGTGGGTTGATTGAATATTTGTCACATTGTATATATATTATATAAATATATATATTTGGTGCTTCTGTTGAGGAGTGCACTGCCGAAATGAGGAACCAGTAGTGGGAAAATTAGAAAAAAGAAAAATTGGTGGGTGTGGGTCCCACTTGAATTGATTTAGTTTGCATATGCATATATATGATATATTTTGTCCCTCTGATTGTAGTAGCAAAAGGGACCAGCCGAGAGATTGGAGAACGAAAAAAAAAAAACAAAAAGGAAAAGAAAAGAAATAGGAAGAGAGAAAAGTTGGTGGGTTTGATATTTGTTACAAAAGTGTATGCATTGTATATATATTAGATATATATATATATATATATAATCTGATATATAAGATAATGGAAGGTGATGATAAATAGTGGGTCTCACTTGAAGATAAATGATGGGTTTGGAATTGTTTACTTTGTATATATATAATTTATATATATTTTTGGTGTATCATGCAGAGGAGATGAACCAGCTGAGTTTAGAGAGTTTAAAATGGAAATCATAATGCTGATTTTTGGCGGGCCCACTTGTGGGTTGTTTTGCCTTCACATGGGTTTTGAGAGATTGTATTATTAGTTTAAAGAATGCAATGAATCAGATAAGGAAAGGAAAGATAAATTGGGATGAGATAGAAGTGGAAGGAGAAAGAAGAGACCAACCGACTTAGAAAGAGAAAGCAAAATTGAAAAGGTAATGTACAATTGTATTCGCGGGACCCATTAGATATTTGTGGCCAAAAGTGATAAAATTTTATGGTGTGTTGTGTAAATTATGTTCATGGAAATTACCTATATATTGTATCTGTTTGGTAAGGATACAGAATGAAAGCAATATTGAAAAGAGTGCCGAGAGTTTTGCACAGAGGCAGAGAGCTTTGAGGCTTTTTTGATTATCTAACGAATGATTTATTTATTTTATAAGGTAGGTATTTTCATACCTTGAATCGTTTGGAGTGATTTTTATCTCAAATATTTTGTTAATGTTATCTTGTTAAAATTGCATATATGTATTTTTTTTAAAAGCATATATATATATTTTGTGAGACTGATTTTCATGAAACCCCTTCAAAATTCTTGTTATGTTTTCCTACTGAGACTTCCCTGTCTCACCCCCCTACAGTTTCAGGTACCAAGGATGAACTTGGATGCTAGTAGCAGGCTTAGGTGGAAGAATTGGTGTTAAGGATTTTTATTTAATTATTTAGAGATTTTTGTATATTTAATTGAGGAACTTGATTGTTGTATCAATAAAGGATATTTTATTTCTTTTGAGATCCTGGGTGTACAATTGATGTATTTTGATTTAAATTCGAGGAATTTATTTAGAAAAAAATTCGAGGCGTGACAGAATGGTATCAGAGCCTGTACCCAGCCGGAAGTGTGAGTTTGGTGATGTTGTTGACGGGTATGAGTGGGCGAGTGTTAAGTTCTGATTAGCTACTGCTCGTAGCTTGGTGTGTGTGGGCGGGTGTCATTCACTGACAGTGACTAGGGTGGTCAATAATTGTGATTTGGCATGTGGTATTGCCTGGTGTTATTATTGACCTTGCTTTTGTGGGTGGGTGACGACATTGATTAGCTATCACAACGGTTACGGAGTGTGTGGGTGGGTAATTAGCACTGTCAGCTACCACAACGTTATTCATGTCATGGTATCTCGCATTGCCTGGGGTAATGATTTTTGGATTTTGTTTTACCACTTTTAATGTTTTCAGGTATGCGAAAATTTTTGGATCTGAATTTCGGGACGAAATTCTTTTTAAATGGTGGAGAATGTAACAACCCGAATTTTTTTTAAGAATTAAAATTATATATATATATATTTCATTATTAGTTTTGTATTATTTGAGATTGTGACGACCCTGGCTTTTAGGACAGTGTGTCCTGTGATGAACCGTAAGGATGATCCGATAACGGATCTGAATACGGAAGCAAAAATAGAAAACAAGACTCTAAGAAGTCAAAGTGACCTTCCATGAGGTCGTGGAACTCAATAAGAACTGATGCGGAAGCAAAAGATCGAAAATATGACAAATAAGCCCCCAGGGGCAAAATAGTCATTTATGAAAGTTGTAGATTCGGGTGCCACCGAGCACACCACTGGAAGGACAACGAAAAACTAATTAAGATGGACTCAAGAATCGCATGATTCGGAGTCCGGTCGAAGGAGAAACGGCATGACAAAAAAAAAATGAGCACTTAAGGCAAAAAGGGTAAACTGGTAATTATCTAGGAAGAACCGGGTACAACCGAGCATATCGTTGGAAAGACAGCAAAAAATTAGTCAAGTTCAAAAAAAAATTCACTTGAATCGAAGTCCGGACGAAGGAGAAAGGCCCAAAAGAAGAGTTGACGTCGCGGCGGCCCGACAAGGGGGCCATGACAGCCCCCATGCACGCCGCGCGCGTGCTGGGTGCACCATGGCTAGCAGCAGCAGCCCATAAAGTTGCTGCGGGCTTATTTTCCAGAAAAATCCCGAATAGAGGCTGAATTTGGAGGCCTAGATGAATTTTTTTGCAAAAACACAAAGAAGAAACCCCCCTCAAAATTTGGAGGCCTAGATGAATTTTTTTGCAAAAATGCAAGAGAATTAAAAAAAAATGCAATGTAAAATGCCCAAAATGCCCTCCCAAGAAATCAGGTCCAGAGGGTCGAAAAAGCTGCTATATAGAAAACTGAAAGCTAAACTTCGTAAGTGATTTCCGATGCCAAGACGACATTTTCTGGAAAAACACGGAAAAGAAACCCCCCCTAAAATAATGTTTTCTATTCAACCATGTTGAAAGAAGAAAATAAAACCACCGTGAAAGGTCCATAATGCTCCTAGATTAGAATATGCAAAAAAAATGCGAAATGAATTCACAAGAGGCTCAAAACACAAACGATAAGGTTTTGCCCGGAAACGACCATACACGCAAACGTAACTTACCTATTTGGACATGCTACAATGGTCCACGACTTAAAAATACCACTGATACAAAACCCGACCCCCCAATGGGCAAAAAGGCAAAAATGGAACTTGGAATGAAAACTCGGAATCCAAAAATACAAAACGGGATCAAATGACCGTTTGACCCTTGGACACACTTCATACAAGATTAATAAGACCCTATAAAAGAATGAAAATGGAATTCTCACACCTGATGCAACCATGGTGAAGCAATAACTTGCGATTTTTCAAGATTTTCACAATATTTCATGAAGTTAAAAAGTACATAGAACACAATATACATGTCATTGGCCTCTGGCCGCGTCTTATACATATCAATTACATTGAAAGGAGTGTACTTAAGTACACATTACATACATGGAATCAAATATACATATTTTGACATATAAGTCTACAAAATGACATTTCATGCTAACATTTACATGAAATGGAAACTTGAAAGCTACACGACATCCAAGGAATGCTAGGCTTCACGAACCAAGTCTTCGTACCTGAAATATGCCCCAGTATCGTAGGGGTGAGTAACATAAAGCTACTCGTAGGAGATGAGCATGCATCGACCTAACATTTTACAAATTTATCACCTTAAGGTGAAACATGTTAAACGGGCTCATGCCACCTAACGTCTATGTCCAAGTGAGACTCGGGGAGCATCCTAAGATACCTTAGAGTCTAAGCAACAAGAATCATAATATACATACGTGTATGAAATGAATCATGGTTGGGATAATCCAAAGAACACGACAAGAAGGATACTTGAGCATAGATTAATATGAATTGCATTTTCAATACAATTGAACTAGGTCTAGAGTAATCCATACAGCATGACAAAAGCATATTTGAATACAAGTTAATAAGAATCGCATTATCCATGCAATTCAACAACAAAAGAGCATGTTATACAATGCAACAAGGTTTAAGTTCTTAAAGCCATCAACTTAGAATCTAAAGCACAAAATAACAGTAGTGGTTCATGCCACCTAACATCTATGTTATAAATGAATCAATAGGATCAATCCTAAGCTTTATTAGAACGTCAAAACATGATTTTCAATATCGATGCAATTTAACCAACATTGGAACTTCCAATACAACGCATAAAGCACAATTTCGCAAAGTTAACATCCTATAACTTAAAATGGAACGACAAATGAGAAACAACAAGTTACAACATCATCTAGTTATCAACTTGAAAATGAAATGCGAAATCAAACAAAATGGATACTCGGACGTCACGCCGGATCAGACCGACAACATAGTTACTTTAGGGTTACTAGCCCATGGGTAACCTCCCTATGTGCGCACTAGACCATATAGAGGGACTATCCCCCGTACTAGAACCACGTCCTAGCCATAGTCAAACAACGACATCCCCAAGTTTCCAAAATCAACAAGTTGTGCAATAACGCATATATAAACAGGAATATGCAAGATAATCAACTATCTACTAAGCACAACCAAATTTGGAAACCTATGCAATACATGCTCTAATTCCACAACTAATATGATATGATGAATGTCGAATCTTCAGTGTGCGATTCGTTACACGCTATGCATGAAAGATGTTAAACACGAAGTGTACAAATCATTACATAAGGCAATACTATATTCAATAAAAAACATATTCTCATGAATACAAACACAGCAACTATGTTATCCAATGTTCAAAACATAACCAAATGAATATACAACAAGTATAAGTCCATGATTTGAATGTAGAAACCACTTCTAAAACACAACTAGATCATGGAGCAAATTGATAGAATTTAAATAGATAAACACAATTAAATTCTCTAGATTTCCGATTCAATTTCAATTAACCTCAATTTAATACATGTTAAAGGGCATGGCAATGTCATCACCTATATCCATTCTAAAACTCAATTAGGTTGTTGGAACAACAAAGTAGAACTTTAATTAAATCATGCTAATTTAAATCCCAAGGTTCTAAAACAACTTCAAATAGTCCCAAATTAATATATACTAGTAAACAAGTCATGGCCAATACAAACATCAAGTTAAAACCTTAATTAAGCTAATGGGACCATAAAATAGAGTTTAATTAATTCTTTTAATTAAAATTTTTAGATTTTCAAACTTAACCAAATGCTCTCAAATTAACCTATGTTGGAAAACATGCCAAGGACTAATGTAATATCACATTACAAGTTTATTTCATTCAATTTAAGACCATGTGAATTAAACTTTTACTAAAGTTAAATATAAATTAAAAGTTGCAATTCTCATGCAATTAATCCCAATTTAATATATGTGAACAACTATACCTAAGCTTAATTTTCTAGCATGCCATAATACAATTCCAAGTTGTATATCACCATGAGGATTAAATCTTAAATGTGGAATTTAATTAAATGAAAGGTTTCAAAACCTCACCGAATATTCTAAATCAAATATATGTGAAGCTATATGGCATGTAAATCAAGAATATCAAGTCAGAATTCTAATGGAGTGAATAGTGCAGTCAGGGCAAATTAATTAATCAAATTAATTAATAATTACTAATTTTCAAAACATCTCCAATTACTTTCAAATTCAAATATGTTGAAGAGCATGCCAAGGCCTAATATAATATACTAACACATATTAATTTCAAGCTAGTTAAGGCCATGTGAATTAATCTTTCACCTAAGATAAATATTAAATAAAATCTTTAATACTTATTCAAATGTTCCAATTTTAATACACGACAATGAGCATTTCAAGGGGCAATATAAAATCATGTTACATGTTTAAACCAAGTCATGAGCAACCGGAAAAATTAGATCCCGTACAAGAAAAATAAATAATAAAATTTCTACATTTTATATTTAATCATGCAAACAAGTAGTATAAGCATTACAAGCATGCTATATAACAAGAATTTAAACCTTAAACATCCCCTACCTCAATTTGAGATTAAAATCTCAAAGGCCCACCCAAAAAAAAGTGCTCCGAATTTGACGATACCGAGAGGTTTTGTCGGGGACAACACCGTGAACATAACCCCATCAAAGCCCCATCAAAATCATAACTTGACCTCAAAACCAAACTCAAGAAATGGTCAAAACTGAATTCTAATAAGGGGGAAAGGTAGAGCACGGCGAGGGGAACAACAAACGTTAAGGCCGAAGACTTTCCATCAAGGAAAAGTGAACCAAAAAAGGAGAGAGAAGATGGCAGCACCCCTTGGGCTGCCATGGGAGCTCCAGGTCGTGCATGAAGAGGGGAGAAGATGAAAAATGAAATATCTCACCCCCCTTTTATAGAAATCTCAAAAAGTGCCCCGAATGGGCCCCGCCGGGTCTGAAAAAGTAAAATTTGAGCAGACATGCTCAAATGGCAAAACTTTGTGAATGAAAAAGATTCAAAATGATAAAATATGAACAACGGAAGAAACAGCGTCAAAAACTGAGTCCTGACCAAAAAGTTATGCCCAAAACAATTTTGTTGAAAATTGGGGCCAAAAACCCTGAAACTGGAAAACATCGACCAGGAGAAAATTCCAAGAGTACACAACTCGACGAAATGTGAAAATGAATCCCGTACGAGGATCCAAGCTCAAAACAAAACATTTTGCAATAACTTTCTTTAATTGCACAATGGCCCTTTCAAAAAGTGAAAACTGCACTTATGGCTCAGAATGAAAATATCTTCCAAAAATATTTTCTTAAAAACCCCTAAAATAAAATATCTTCAAAAGATATTTACGATAAACACCCCAAGAAAAGAAAATAATTTCAAAAAACATTGCATCCATGCCCCTATGGACACCGGGAGCAACCAGAGTACTTTCTTGCAAAAGTAAAGATACGTATTTCGTGGAAACCACTCAAGATGAAGGCACGTGAAGTCAAAAACCAACTCCAAGCATGAGAAGTGAGGTTGTGCCAACAATGTGACAAATGGCGAAAAGACAGAATAGGGAAAAAGATGAAATAGGGAAAAGGACGAAAGGCGCATAGTGTCCGAAAAGTGAAAATGCAGAAATGACTCCATCCTCAAAGGAAGTTATCAATCCACAGAAAAGAGACTCAGGAACCAATTCCGAGCACTTGAGATGACACTAAGTGACACAAAACAGAGTTCAGAAAAGAAAATTAAACGAAAAAAAAATTCATTCGTAAAATTTCAGGAAAAAGGAAAGGAAGGCAAATGACCGGGTCATTACAGAAACATATCAATTGGAGAGTGATTCTTAATTTTAATTAGAGACTTATAGTTTATTAGATTTGACTTTTGTATGCGTATATATGTATGTATATATATCATATGTTGGAGGCATCAAATGGTGATGCTGTAGCCGAATTCAGAGAAAGAAAGAAAAAAAAAATATTTGTAGGTTGATTGAATTTTTGTCACATTGTATATATATTATATAAATATATATATTTGGTGCTTCTGTTGAGGAGTGCACTGCCGAAATGAGGAACCAATAGTGGGAAAATTAGAAGAAAGAAAAATTGGTGGGTGCGTGTCCCACTTGAATTGATTTAGTTTGCATATGCATATATATGATATATTTTGCCCCTCTGATTGTAGTAGCAAAAGGGACTAGCCGAGAGATTGGAGAACGAAAAAAAAAACAAAAAGGAAAAGAAAAGAAATGGGAAGAGAGAAAAGTCAGTGGGTTTGATATTTGTTACAAAAGTGTATGCATTGTATATGTATTAGAGATATATATATATATATATATATAATGTGATGGAATAAGATAAAGGAATGTGATGATAAATAGTGGGTCTCACTTGAAGATAAATGATGGGTTTGGAATTGTTTACTTTGTATATATATAATTTATATATATTTTTGGTGTATCATGCAGAGGAGATGCACCAGTCGAGTTTAGAGAGTTGAAAATGGAAATCATAATGCTGATTTTTGGTGGGCCCATTTGTGGGTTGTTTTGCCTTCACGTGGGTTTTGAGAGATTGTATTGTTGGTTTAAAGAATGCAATGAATCAGATAAGGAAAGGAAAGATAAATTGGGATAAGATAGAAGTTGAAAGAGAAAGAAGAGACTAGCCGACATAGAAAGAGAAAGCAAAATTGAAAAGGTAATATACAATTGTATTCGAGGGACCCATTAGATATTTGTCACCAAAAGTGATAAAATTTTATGGTGTGTTGTGTAAATTGTGTCCATGGAAATTACCTATATATTGTATCTGTTTGGTAAGGATACAGAAGGAAAGCAATATTGAAGAGAGTGCCAAGAGTTTTGCACAGAGGCAGAGAGCCTTGAGGCTTTTTTGATTATCTGACGAATGATTTATTTATTTTACAAGGTAGGGATTTTCATACCTTGAATCGTTTGGGGTGATTTTTATCTCAAATATTTTGTTAATGCTATCTTGTTAAAATTGCATATATGTATTTTGTTTAAAAGTATATATATATATTTTGTGAGACTAATTTTCATGAAACCCCTTTAAAATTCTTGTTATATTTTTCTACTGAGACTTCCCCATCTCACCCCCCTACAGTTTCAGGTATCGAGGATGAACTTGGATTGCTAGTAGCGGGCTTAGGTGGAAGAGTTGGTGTTGAGGATTTTTATTTAATTATTTAGAGATTTTTGTATATTTAATTGAGAAACTTGATTGTTGTATCAATAAAGGATATTTTATTTCTTTTGAGATCCTGGGTGTACAATTGATGTATTTTGATTTGAATTTGAGGAATTTATTTAGAAAAAAATTCGGGGCGTGACAATTTAAGTTTGATCTTTACATGTTAAGACATCTAAAATAAATTATTATGAGAGTATGGGACTTAGATTGAAGGTTAGAATTATTATCAATGGAGGTTGGACTGAAAAACAAAGGTGTTATAGGAAGAAGTAGTCAACTATATTAAAGGACATAGTAGACTACGCATAGTCGACTATATTGAAGGGCACATTGAAGTAGTAGTCGACTATGTACAGTAGACTATCTTGAAGGCATAGAAGACTACGTATAGTTGACTATGTTGAGGGCACAGTCGACTATATTGAGGGTAGTTTTAGCTGTGATTTGGGTTTCTTGGTTATTTTGCCCATAATGTGTATTGTTCCATTTTAATTACTTTAAATGATTTAAATGGACATGGAAAAATCCCAGAATGCATAATCTCCCGTAATATGCTATGGACTTGAACAATATGAAATTTTAAAATAAATTTGCATACTATTATTGATTATGGGTGTTTTAAATTGCTTACTTTTATTCTAGTAATTTTCTATGTATGGTTATAAAATTTTAATCATGTATCAACAGTATAATATGCTCAGTTAATTATTTGATTTTTATTATGCATATTATTCGGATTTAATTGATGTATTATTTTAATTATTTCATCAATTATAGGATTGAATGTATGTAATGCACCAGTATGGGATGGTGGCATCTTAGGGACGGATTAATTGATAAAGGTTAAGTCCTACCTATTTAGATTTATAAGGGAATGGATTAACTAGAAAGTTAAGTCCTCCTTATTTTCATGTCAGGCCATTAAATTAATTGGATGCATAATGGATTTTATTTATTTATTTATTTGTTTTCTTAGTTGGGACTCACACACACTGCCTCTACTGAGGTTCGAACCCTTTACTTCCTTTTGGGAAGTAGGAGCCTTGTTCCGTTAGGCCACAGGCTTGTTGGTGTAATGGATTTTATTTTATTTTATGCTTTAGACAAGATGAATTTTTATATACATATGGTTATGTGCCATGATATGAATGAGTCTTAGGATCATGGTTAGTGTAACGACCCGGTCATTTGCCTTCCTTTCCTTTTTCTTGAAATTTTACGAATGAATTTTTTTTCGTTTAATTTTCTTTTCTGCGCTCTGTTTCGTGTCGCTTAGTGTCATCTCGAGTGCTCAGAATTGGTTTCCGAGACTCTTTCATGTGAATTGACAACTTCCTTTGAGGACTGAGTCATTTTCGCATTTTTAGTTTTTGGACACTATGCGCTATTTCGTCTTTTCCCTATTTTGTCATTTTCCCTATTTCGTCTTATCTCTGTTTGTCAGTTTTTGGCATAACCTCACTTCTCATGCTCGGAGTTGGTTTTTGGCTTCACGTGCCTTCATCTTGAGTGGTTTCCTCGAAATACGTATCTTTAGTTTTGCAAGAAAGTACTCTGATTGCTCCCGGTGCCCACAGGGGCATGAATGCACAATTCTTTAGAATCTTTTTCATTTCTTGGGGTGTTTTTCGTAAATATCTTTTGAAGATATTTTATTTCAGGGGTAGCTAAGAAAATATCTTTTGGAAGATATTTTCATTCTGGGGCAGTTTTGCAGTTAACCCTTTTTTGTAGGGGTCATTGTGCAATTAATGAAAGTTATTGCAAAATGTCTCGTCTGGGGCCTGGATTCTCGTATGGGATTCATTTTCACATTTCGTCGAGTCGTGGACTCTTAGAATTTCCTTCTGGTCATTTTTCTCCAGTTTCAGAGTTTCTGACCCGGTTGCCGCCGAACTTGTTTAGGGTATAACTTTCTGTTCGGGACCCAGTTTTTGACACCGTTTCTTCCGTTGTTCATATTTTCTCATTTTGAATCTTTTTTGTTCATGGAGTTTTGCCGTTTGAGCTCATCTGCTCAAAATTCACTTTTTCGGACCCGGCGGGACCCTTTCGGGACAGTTTTTGAGACTTACTATAAATAGGATGCCCTAAAGTGAAAAATCAGATTTTGGCCATCTTCCCCATCTCTCTTGGCCGGATTTCCTAGCAGCCATGGATGCCACTTTCTCTCTCCTCCTTTGGTTCACTTTTCCTTGGTATAAATCCTTCGGTTTTAGCATTTATTGCTTCCCTCGACGTGCTCTACCTTTTGCCCTTATTTGAATCCATTTCCGACGATTTTTTGAGTTCGGGTTTGGAGTCAAGTTGAGATTTTCATAGGGCTTCTTGCGGATTCTTGTTCACGGTGTTGTCCCCGATAAAACCTCTCGATTTCGTCGAATTCAGGGCACTTTAATTTTGGTGGGCCTTTGGGATTTTCATCTCAAATTGAGGTAGGAGATGTTCTAAGTTTAAATTCTTGTTATATAGCATGTTTGTGATGCTTATACTATTTCTTTGCATGATTAAATATAAAATCTAAGATTTTATTATTTATTTTTCTTGTACGGGATCTAATTTTCTCAGTTGCTCATGACTTGGTTTAAACATATAGCATGATTTTATATTGCCCCTTGATATGCTCATTGTCGTGTATTAAAATTGGAACATTTGAATAAGTATTAAAGATTTTATTTAATATTTATCTTAGGTGAAAGATTAATTCACATGGCCTTAATTAGCTTGAAATTAATATGTGTTAGCATATTATATTAGGCCTTAGCATGCTCTTCAACATAGTTGAATTTGAAAGTAATTGGAGGTGTTTTAAAAATTAGTAATTATTAATTAATTTGATAAATTAATTTGCCCCGAGTGCACTATTCACTCCATTTGAATTCCGACTTGATATTCTTGATCTACATGCCATATAGCTTCACATATATTTGATTTAGAATATTCGGTGAGGTTTTGAAACCTTTCATTTAATTAATATCCTTGTTCAAGATTTAATCCTCATGGTGATGTACAACTTGGAATTGAATTGTGGTATGCTAGAAAATTAAGCTTTGATGTGGTTGTTCACATATATTAAATTGTGATTAATTACATGAGAATTGCAACCTTTATTTTATATTTAACTTTAGTGAAAGTTTAATTTACATAGGTGTAACTTGCATGAAATAAGCTTGTAATGTGATATTACATTAGTCCTTGGCATGTTCTCTAAGATATGTTAAATTGAGAATATTTGGTTAAGTTTGAAAATCTAGAGATTTTAATTAAAAGAATTAATTAAAATCTATTTTGTGGTCCAATTAGCATAATTAAGATTTTAACTTGATATTTGTATTGGCCATGACTTGTTTACTAGTATATATTAATTGTGGACCATTTGAAGTTGCTTTACAACCTTGGTAATTAAATTAGCATGATTTAATTAGAGTTCTACTTTGTTGTTCCAAAAACCTAATTGAGTTTTAGAATGGATATAGGTGATGACCATGCCATGTTCTTTAATATGTATTAATTTGAGATTATTTGGAATTGAATTAGAATTTAGGGAATTTAATTGTTTTTATTTAATTAAATTCTATCGAATTGAGCCATGGATTTAATTGTGTTTGAAAGTCGTTTCTATATCAAAATCCTGGACATGGATTTATTGTATATCCATTTGGTTATGTTTTGAGCATTGGATAACATAGTTGCTATGTTTATACTCATAAGAATATGTTTTCCTTATTGAATACACTGTTGCCTTGTGTAATGATTTGCACATTTCATATTTAACATCATTCATGCATAGCGTGTAACGAATCGCACACTGAAGATTCGACATTCATCACATCATATTAGTTGTGGACTTAGAGCATGTATTGTATAGGTTTCCAAATTTGGTTGTGCTTGGTAGATAGTTGATTATCTTACATATTCCTGTTGATATATGCGTTGTTGCACAACTTGTTGATTTTGGAAACTTGGGGATGTCATTGTTTGGCTATGGCTAGGACGTGGTTTTAGTACGGGGGATAGTCCCTCTATATAGTCTAGTGCGCACATAGGGAGGTTACCCCTGGGCTAGTAACCCTAAAGTAACTATGTTGTCGGTCTGATCCGGCGTGACGTCCGAGTATCCACTTTGTTTAACTTCGCATTTCATTTTCAAGTTAATAACTAGATGATGTAACTTGTTATTCCTTATTTGTCGTTTCATTTTAAGTTACATGATGTTAACCTTGCGAAATTGTGCTTTATGCGTTGTATTGGAAGTCCCAATGTTAGTTAAATTACATCAATAATGAAAATTGTGTTTTGATATTTTAACATAGCTTAGGATTGATCCTATTGATTCATTTAGAACTTAGACGTTAGGTGGCATGAACCACCACTGTTATTTTGTGCTTTAGATTCTAAGTTGATGGCTTTGAGAACTTATACCTTATTGCATTGTATAACATACTCTTTTGTTGTTGAATTGCATGGATAATATGATTCTTGTTAACTTGTATTCAAATATGCTTTTGTCATGTTATATGGATTACTCTAGACCTAGTTCAATTGTATTGAAAATGCAATTCATGTTAATCTATGCTCAAGCATTTTTCTTGTCATGTTCTTAGATTATCCCAACCATAATTCGTTTCATACACGTATGTATATCATGATTCTTGTTGCTTAGACTCTAAGGTAGCTTAGGATGCTCCCCGAGTCTCAGTTGGACATAGACATTAGGTGGCATGAGCCCCTTTAACATGTTTCACCTTAAGGTGATAAATTTGTAAAATGCTAGGTCGATGCGTGCTCATCTCCTACGAGTAGCTTTATGTTACTCACCCCTACGATACTGGGGCATATTTCAGGTACGAAGACTTGGTTCGTGACGCCTAGCATTCCTTGGATGTCGTGTAGCTTTCAAGTTTCCATTTCATGCAAATGTTAGCATGAAATGTCATTTTGTAGACTTATATGTCAAAATATGTATATTTGATTCTATGTATGTAATGTGTACTTAAGTACACTCCTTTCAATGTATTTGATATGTATGAGATGAGGCCGGAGGCCAATGACCATTATATTGTATTCTATGTATTTTTTAACTTCATGAAATATTGTGAAAATCTTGAAAAATCGCAAGTCATTGCTTCACTATGGTTGCATCGGGTGTGGGAATTCCGTTTTCATTCTTTCATAGGGTCTTATAAATCATGTTTGAAGTGTGGCCAAGGGCCAAACGGTCATTTGATCCCATTTTGTATTTTTGGATTCCGAGTTTTCATTCCAAGTTCCATTTTTGCCTTTTTGCCCGTTGGGGGGTCAGATTTTGTATCGGTGGTATTTTTAAGTCGTGGACCATTGTAGTACGTCCAAATACGTAAGTTACGTTTGCTTGCATGGTCTCTTCCGGGCAAAACCTTATTGTTTGTGTTTTGAGCCTCTTGTGAATTCATTTCTCACTCTTTTTGCATATTCTGATCTAGGGGCATTATATACTTTTCACGGTGGTTTTATTTCCTTCTTTCAACATGGTTGAATAGAAAACGTGATTTTGGGGGGGGGGGGGGGGGGGTTTCTTTTTCGTGTTTTTCCAGAAAATGTCGTCTTGGTGCCGGAAATCTATCGCAAAGTTCAGCTTTCAGTTTTTTATTTAGCAGCTTTTTCGACCCTCTGGACCAGATTTATTGGGAAGGCATTTTGGGCATTTTACATTGCATTTTTTTTTTATTCTCTTGCGAATCACGTAGAAAACTCAATTTTGAGGGGGGTTTCTTCTTTGTGTTTTTGCAAAAAAATTCATCTAAGCCTCCAAATTCAGCCTCTATTCTAGATTTTTCTGAAAAATAACCCCACAGCAACTTTATAGGCTGCTGCTGCCAGCCATGGTGCACTCAGCGCACGCACGGCGTGCATGGGCGCACGCATGGGCATGCACATGGGGCTGTCATGGCCCCTCGTCGGGCCGCCTCGACGTCAACTCTTCTTTTGGGCTTTTCTCATTCATCCGGACTCCGATTCAAGTGAATTTTTTTTTTGAACTTGACTAATTTTTCACTATCTTTCCAACGGTGTGCTCAGTTGCACCCAGTTCTTTCTGGATAATTACCAGTTTACCCTTTTTGCCTTAAGTGCTCGTTTTTCTTTGTCATGCCGTTTCTCCTTCGTCCGGACTCCGAATCATGCGATTCTTGAGTCCATCTTGATTAGTTTTTCATTGTCCTTCCAGTGGTGTGCTCGGTGGCACTTGAATCTACAGTTTTCAAAAATAACTATTTTGCCCCTGGGGGATTATTTGTCATATTTTCGATCTTTTGCTTCCGCATTAGTTCTTGTTGAGTTCCACGACCTCATGGAAGGTCACTTTGACTTCTTAGAGTCTTGTTTTCTGTTTTCACTTCCGCATTCGGATCCGTTATCGGATCATCGTTACGGTTCATCACAGGACACGCTGGCCTAAAAATTAGGGTCGTCACAGTTAGGGTGCGTATATTACATGGGATAACTATCTGGATATAGTGGATTGTTATGTACCATGGTAGGTCTAGGTACTCATGCCCACTATATATGCGTTTTGCATATTACCTACTATTTATGTTGAGGTCGCCCTATAGCCTGTAGGACCCCTTTTAGTGTGTATCTATATATATATACGAACTATTAGTTATTGTTTAGTTAACTAGGATATCTATGTTTATCGAATCTTTGCTTGGATTATAGTATAATAGAACTTGTTTGTGGGCCAGACCCACCATTATTTTTCAGGTGTCCGTCAACTCCAGGGATAGAGACTGTTCGTGTTGAGCACAGATAGTTTTTCATTCTTCCAACTACGTATGATTTGTTGTCATGTTTTAGTTTTGGATTATTTCATTTAAGATGTTTTGTTTTGGGATATTATTAGGGGTCCACTAGATGGATTTCTGAGTTGTAATGATATCAGAGGTTTTGGATAATTATTGTGGAGGATTAATTATTATGGATTCAAGGATTTATTATTTAATTTTTTTCTGTTATTTTATTTATTCATAGTTATTTCTTTTGTATTCAAATGTATGTTTATATACTTAATTGTTTGGTCTCCCTCAGATCTGTGCTCGGACTTGATCAGCCGTAGCTCTAGAATCGAGGGGTGTCACAAGCATGGAGTGCAGAAAAGTCACTTTTGAAAGCATTTATGCAAGAATGAGATAAAAAGACAAGTATAGGATGTGATGTGCGTAAAGTATGCAACGTCCATTCATAAACGTAAAACTCAAGAAGATTTTTCAATTTCAAGCAAGTAGACCTTAGAATGACATTGTATCAATTCCTAAGCAGAACGTCTACAAATTTAACATTTAAGACCAATGTAGCAGACAAGGTTACATGGAGAAAACAATCATAGCAAATGTCTACCTAGAACTCAAAAAGAATGTATATCATGAAATAAAGACTAAGTGAAATGCCCGGTTGCAAAACACTTCAATCCTAGGCATGTTATGATACATAAGTTCAAAGATGAATTCTAGACATGGTATACAACTATGTGGCATTTGTAAGAATGATGCACAAATATCAATGTCAAACTCTAGTTGCAGAAATATCCTATACTCCATTTTAACAGAATCAACAACCTATGATCACTCATGGCTCATAGCAATATAGAAGCAGAAAATTGATTGTTTTTGGCTCGCGACCCCCTTTGTTGCACAAATGAAGCAAAGAATGGTAAAGAATGAGATAGATGAGAAACTTACCCTGTTTTGGATCAAAACAATAACCGGTTAAGAACCTCGGTCTCAAGCCCTTACTAGCTTTTCAAGAATGGATCACAATGATATATAATCAAATAAAATGGCATTTCACATCAACTTTCCTAAACTTATCCACAAAAAGCAGTTTTTGAATCAAGTTCAAACACATTTAAGCTTAAAACAACCTTCTACAGAAACAATGATAGCAAACTCCCAAACTTATTTTAAATGGCATTTTAAAGGTAAACTTAAGTTCACAAGTGTTAACTAAGGCCAAAGAGCAAGAATGATATCCAAGATATGCATTTTGAACTCAAAACATTCACTTCCCCCCCAAACTTAGTCAAAGATCAAGAAATCTGGACATTGCAATAAAGATTGATTTAAACATCCTTGAAAAACCAAAAATGTGACAAAGGTGTGTGTAATTTGCGACCAAATATGTGCAAACAAGTCATCTTGCATTTTATTACACAAAACACACATTTATTCCAAGAAAGATCACATTTAGCCAAATTAAAGCTTATTATGCAACATTGGACAATTGACTTCAAAAAGTTTGGTTTAAAAGGCAATTCAACACATTTTTCAAG
This sequence comes from Cornus florida, assembly GCF_030987335.1. Lineage (NCBI taxonomy): Eukaryota > Viridiplantae > Streptophyta > Magnoliopsida > Cornales > Cornaceae > Cornus > Cornus florida. The sequence goes on along the minus strand of NW_026775573.1, from coordinate 74,406,173 downwards.
AAGGGTTCAATTTAATGACAACTTGGCTCAAAAGATATCACACATATACCCTCACATGGCAAGAATCAAGAATTGAACACAAACAAGCTCAATGGCATTTAGAACATGCATTTGGATGAAAAAGAAAGCATATGGAACAAGTTCAAGCATTTTGTTCAACTTTGAAAAATTTCAAGACTTTTGGGTCAAAATTAGAATTTTTGTAATGACCCGGTCATTTTCCTTCATTTCCTTTTTCTCAAATTTTACGGATAAAATTTTTTTTCATTTAATTTTCTTTTTTGAGTCTTGTTTCTTGATGCTTAGTGTTATCTCGAGTACTCAGAAATGGTTTTCGAGACTCTTTCGTTAGGATTGACAACTCCCTTTGAGGACCGAATCATTTCCATATTTTCACTTTTGGGGCACTATTCACTTTTTGTCCTTTTCCCAATTTTTTCTTTTTCCCATTTGTCACTTATTGGCACAACCTCACTTTTCGGGCTCGGAGTTTATTTTCGACTTCACGTATCTTCATTCTATATGGTTTCCACGAAATAGGTATCCTTACTTTTGTAGAAAAGTACTCTGGTTGCTCCCGGTGTCCATAGGGGCTTGGATGCACAGTTCTTTGGAAACTTTTTCTTTTCTTGGGGTGTTTTTCATAAATATCTTTGAAGATATTTTATTTCAAGGGTTTTTAAGAAAATATCTTTTGGAAGATGTTTTCATTTTGGACAGTTTTGCAGTTAATCCTTTTCGTAGGGGCTATTGTGCAAAATACGTCGTTTTGAGCCTGGATCCTCGTATGGGATTCATTTTCACTTTTCGTCGACTCGTGAACTCTTAGAATTTCCTCTCGGTCGTCTTCCCCAGTTTTAGGTATTTCTGACTCCGGTTGCTGCCAAACTTGTTCGGGGCATATCTCTCTACACAAGACTTGGTTTTTGAGGCCATTTCTTTTGTTGTTCATATTTTCTCATTTCGGTTCTTTTTCATTCATGGAGTTTTGCCGTTTGAGCGCGTCTGCTCAAATTTCACTTTTCCGGACTCGGCGAGACCCGTTCGGGGAACTTTTAGGGTTTTTCTATAAATAGGGGGTCTTAAGTCAAAAACTGAGACTTCATCATCTCCCTCCCCTCTCTTTGGTCGGCAGCCATGGTAGCCCCTTGGGCTGCCACCTTCTCTCTTCTTTTCTGGCCACTTCCCTCATGTGAAACGCCGTAGTACCTTAGTGTTTATTGCTCGCCTTGACAATGCGCACCTTTCCCCCTTATTAGAACCCATTTCTGGCCATTTTTCTAGTTCGGGTTTGAAGCCAAGTTTAGATTTTTATGGTACCTCCTTGGTGTTTAATGTTCCTCTCGTTGTCCCCGACATAACCTAGGAGTATCGTCGGATTCGGAGCATTTTTCTTTCGGTGGGATTTGAGATGTCTTTGTATCAAATCTAGAGATTTTATTATTATTTTTGTCTAGTATGAGATTTGATTTTCCCGGTTGGTGGTAGCTTGGTTTAAACATGTGGCATGATAGAATATTACCCCTTGATATGTTCATTGACATATATTAAATTGAGAGCATTTGGACAAGTATTGAAGTTTTTATTTAATATTTTTCTAGAATGAAAACTTAATGCATGTGGCCTTATCTAGCTTGAAATTGATATGTGAAGTCATATTATATTAGGCCCTAGTATACTCTTCAACATAGGTGAATTTGAGAGTAATCGGAGATGTTTTAAAATCTAGAAAAAAGTAATTAATTTGATTAATTAATTTATTCCAAGTGCACTATTCACTCCATTGGATTTCCGACTTGATATTCTTGATGTGCACGCCGTTTACTTTCATATATATTATTTTGAGAATTTTTTGACAACTTGGATTTCTAGAGATCTTAATTAATTAGGTTAATTAATTTCTACTTAGTTTCTAATGAGTTAGACTTGTATTTCATGGGGCTTTTGTCTTTTTATCATGTATCATGACTTCTTGCTTCTTAGCTTCATTAATGTAGTTGATGAACTTACACCATTGCATTGGAATTATTTAATTGTTCAAGTTTTGTTAAACAAATCATTAAATCATTAATCTTATACTAATGGTATGTTTACATCAATGGATTCTATGTGCTATATATATCCTACTTCGTAGTCTATGTAAATGCATACTATAAATTCTTGACTTTTCACATGTCATGATAGTTGAGAACTTAGGGCATGACTTGTGTGTTTCCAAAATCTTGATTGTGCATGAAACATGTTTAATGCATTACTTATATCTTAATACTATCTTGACTTGCATAACTTGTCGATTTTGGAAACTCGGTGATATCAATCAAAAAGTGACATGGCTAGGACTTGGTTCTAGTACGGGAGATAGAAAGCTCCCTACACTATCGTGCGCATTAGGGGAAGGTACCCTTAAGTTAGTAACCCTAAAGTGATCCCAAGAGAATGATTTTCTATCATGTGCATTAGGGGAAGGTACTGTAATACCCCGTAATTTTAAAGAATGTATTTAAATTAATTTTGTGTTAGGTTAATTAATTTTATTTATTTGTGCATACTACATTATTTTATTAAATTCATTTAATTGTGCATGTAAATTAATTGTGTATGTTAAAATAGTAAATTTATTCATTTAATTGTGCATGTATTATTTTAATTACTTTTATTTGTTGATTATGTTTAATTAAGCAATATTAGTTAATTAGAGTATTATATTTGTGTTATAAAGTATTATGATGATATAATATATTATTTTGTAATAACAATAATAATAATTATATTAGTTTAATAATAATAATAAGAAGAATATAATAATAATAATAATAAAAGTTTATTAATAATAATATTAGTAATAAAAATAATAATAGTTATAATAATAATAATAGTATTAAACCAAAGTCATGATGAAATTAGAGATTAGGATAGGATTGCATCAATGGTTATGGTTGGAATTGAAGCCATATGGTTGGGAGGATGGTTAGTTGATGAAAAAATAAGATATTTGTAATATTTATATTATATATTTTGTATATAAATTAACTAGCTTGCCTTAGAAGAAAATAAAAGGGAGTTAGAAGCAAAGTATAAATTCTAGAGAGCTATTTTATAAGAGTGAAAGGAAAAGAGAAAGAGAAAGAAGCTTGGACCGGTGTAGGCAATTTTACCCGACTACGCGCAGACCGGCGGATTTATTTTAAATCCAAAAAGGCAAGTTATTATCTACTTTTCCCCTTTGAATTAATAAATTAATTGTTTAGCTTATTTTTATGCATAGAGCCAAGGTTAGGAGGTTAATAAATTATTAATTTTATTTTATTAAATTAATGGAATTTTAATTATATAGGATGGTATATATTTATTTAATGTCCTATGAAATTAATAATGGCTAAAAATAATTAAATAAGACTTTAGGGATTTTTCTAGAATTTTCTATATTTTTCCGGGCATTTTCTGCAATTTCCGGCGACCTTCCGGCGAGTTTTCCTGTCGCCGGCAGTGGGGGAGACAACCGGAGTGATCCGGTGCAACGCGGCGCACCATAGGAGGGTGTACGCGCGCATCCTGGCCATTAGTGGAGTCTGATTGATCCGGTGCATCGCGGTCCATGATACCGCGGTACACCCGGATCTGTGGGCGTTGGATGGAGGGAAGATAGGGTGAGATGATCCGGTGTGGCGCGCATGTAGGAAAGATGATGCAGCCAACCAACCGGAGAACGCCACGTCAGCAGGAAGCCATCAACGCGCGCGTGGCAGCGCGTGCGCGCGCGTGGGACTCTCCAAACGCGCGTGGGAGCGCGTGTGCGCGCGTGGCTGACGCCAGACGCGCGTGGAGGCGCGTGGGAGAGTGGGAAAGCTTGGCGGCGCGTGTGGGGAGCTCTGGGAGGCGCGTGGGGGCGCGTGAAGGGCCTCTGCGGCTGCTGGAAAAGTCCAGAATACCCCTAGGGACTGTTTTGTCATTGCCAGGACCTTCACTATACATTTTGGGGCCTCGGGTTGGCATTTTTGGAATTAACGGGACATTATATTATTATTTTATTTCTCGTTAATTATTATAATTGTCCGATTAATATTTCTAAATATTAATTGTATCAGTTAAAGTGCGAATCGCTAGTAAACATATGTAATTGATTTAACGACTATTAATGGTATTATTTTATTAAACTGTAATAACCATTAATGTTAAATTAATTAGTGCTTGGTTTTCTTCATATAAATAACCCATTATATATTATGGAATATTTATACTGTTAATCGTATATAAACCATGATTATTATGCTGTGTGCATTTCAGGGAATAAATGGACTGTTTATTATGTCGCATTTATATTATATGGATGTGTTGCCATATAGAACCATGTGAGCTGACTAATAAGTTTAGACTCATTTATACCTTATGCATTCGTTGCGATAGACAGATGTGTGGCTGTCGGGGTATGTGGTTTAATATTATTGGCATGTGTTGCCTAATTGACATACTCGTATATTTATTAATATTATTGGCATGTGTTGCCTAATTGACATACTCGGTATATTTATTAATATTATTGGCATGTGTTGCCTAATTGACATACTCGGTATATTTCTTAAATATTGTTGGCATGTGTTGCCTAATTTATATGCTCAGTATATTCATCAGTACTTTGCGAGGTGTTATCACTGTGTAGTTCGTTATAGTCTGTGTTGTCAGTACCGTGCACCATGTATAATAGCTGATTTCCCGGGTAGGGAAAGGCGACACTTAACCACCTAGTGTGAGTCTAAGTGATCACCGTCTATTCTGGTTGAGGTCATGTTATACATCGGATAGTTCCCATAGGATGTATACAGATATAGTACTCATCCGATTTATAATGATTAATTTATTTGATTCTCTGATTTGGGTCATAGTAGAGAGGACTTGCTCGTGGGGTTGACCCACCATTGTTGTTATTTCAGGATACGGTCAGTATCCGTTTCAAGGCTGAGGTTAGCAGTGTGGGACCATCATCCGAACTCATCTACTCTTACGATCCAGTGCAGGGTAGAAGTTTTATGTAATACTTCAGTTTCAGTTTTTATTTACTTTCGACGTTGAACTCTCAGGGTTATATTTAGGGATCCCTGACGTAGGATTTCCAAGTTGTAATGAAGTACTGTATTAAATAAAGGATGGATGGATGTTGTATTATTTAACATTTCTTTCCTGTCTAAATTCTTTTATTTCCATCATTTTGTATTCCATGCTTGTATATTGCCAATTGTTTTTGATATCCCTCGTTTTTCGTGTATAAGCCTGATCAACTTATGCGTGGAAAATGTGGGGGTGTTACAGTTGGTATCAGAGCATTCCAGGTTCGAGTGTCTTAGGGATCTGTGATTACTATACTTCCGCGTTGTGTATTCTGATAATTAGAGCCTAAGTATTAGGGTTCTTTGTATTCTTTTAGTCGGTCCATTATAATGTACTGACGTTAGATTTTTCTGAATTTAATAGAAGGATGTCTCGGCGTGGGACAAGGAATGCGAACCGTCATCGCAGTATTTCCCCAACTCAAAATGAGAATCAGGAATTTTCTCCTCAAGTTGCTGATATCATTGCACGAGCTGTGGCAGCAGGAGTAGCATCTGCTCTACGAAACCAGCAACCTCCTCCGATAGTACCTGTTCCTGAACCAGTGGCACAGCCAATGTCATGGGACAAAGTTCGTCACTCGTTCATCCGGGGAAATCCACCGACATTTGCGGGGTCCACAGATGTCTTGTTAGCATATCAGTGGAAACAGGAGAGCGAGCGTCATCTTCGGATGGTAATCTGTACCGAAGTGCAGAAACAGATGCTGGCTACGTTTATGCTGATAGGCAATGCATTGCAGTGGTGGGAGTCTATTACTACTGTCGAAGACAGGACCAGATTGACTTATGCTGAATTTCAGACTCGCTTTGACGACAAGTATTTTCCTATGTCAGTAAGATCAGCGATGAAGACTGAATTTCTGGATCTGCAACAGGAGGATATGACTGTGGCTGAGTATGAACAGAAGTTCATTAATTTGTCATTATTTGCACCAGAGGAGGTCAATACGGAAGAAAAGAAGCGAGACCGCTTTGTGAAGGGGTTGATATGGCCGATTAAAGTGGTGATCTTAGGTAGTCCGGCATATACTACTTATATCCAGGTGGTTAATGCCGCCTTACAGCACTGCCAGATGAGGAGTGATTACCGGAAGTCCAAGGGAGATAAGCGGACTAACCGAGACTACCAGACAGTGGAGAAAGGAAGCAGCAGTGGTGCCAAGTCCAATGATCGGGGCAGATTTCAAGGACATCAACCTTGGAAGAGAAACAAAGGAAACCCAGATATGCAGAGGGATGGAGTCCCTAATCAGGGTAGACAAGGTGGGATACCTCAGACCGGACAGGAACAGTGGTCGGGAAATCAACAGAGAAGGCAGGCAGGTCCTTTTACGGGACGTTGTTATCACTGTAGAGAGATTGGGCATCCGGCCAAGATGTGTCCCAAAGCTAAGCAGGGACAGTATGGGCAGCCGAGACCTAATCAGCCGTTACCTCTACCGGCCCCACCGATGCCACGTGGGCAAGTTCAGAATTTTCCGGCACTTCCAGCACCACCATTTCCTCCGGGACAACCTCCACAGCAGTTGCATCATGGCAGAGTTTATAACTTCATGCCACATAATGCGCAGGCTCCTCAGGCTATTGAGGGTATGTTTTCTATACATGGTCGAACTGCTCGTATACTGTTTGACACTGGTGCATCACATTCTTTTGTGTCTAGATCTTTTGTTATCTTATCTGGTATGACGACTCAGTTATGTGACCAACCTCTTAATATTTATACACCATTGGGAGTTGGCGCAATTTTACGAGAGTATAGCGGTGATATCCTTATAGATATGGGCCGGCTTCGATTTCTTGCAAATTTGTTAGTGTTAGATATGCATTCGTATGATGTTATACTTGGGATGGACTGGTTATCTCAGTACCATGCTCAGGTTAACTGTTACAAAAAGTCTATTGTATTTTCCATACCAGGACAGGAGATGTATCTTCTTGTTGTACCACAACCCGATAGAGGGCCTAGCACTTATTTATTCGTTCTTGAGGAGGACTCACAGGAAGCGACCGCGGTATCTCTTGACAGCATCCCGGTAGTACAGGAATTCCAGGATGTATTCCAGGAAATTCCAGGCTTGCCACCGAGTCGAGAGATAGATTTCGTTATTGATTTAGCTCCAGGCACTACGCCTATTGCTAAAGCGCCGTACCGAATGGCACCAGTGGAGATGCGAGAGTTGAAGGATCAAATTCAGCAGTTGCTCAGCCAGGGATTTATTCGTAGGAGTACTTCACCATGGGGAGCACCAGTACTGTTTGTAAAGAAGAAGGATGGATCTCTTCGTCTTTGTATTGATTACAGAGAACTGAACAAGGTCACTGTTCGCAACAAGTACCCGTTGCCCAGAATTGATGACCTGTTTGATCAGTTGAAGGGAGCTACTTACTTCTCAAAGATCGATTTGAGGTCTGGTTATCATCAGCTACGAGTCAGAGAACAAGATGTTCCAAAGACAGCATTCCTCACAAGGTACGGATTTTATGAGTTTCGTGTTATGCCTTTCGGTTTGACGAACGCTCCAGCTGTCTTTATGGACTTGATGAATAGAGTATTCAGAGAATAGTTAGATCAGTTTGTCATTGTTTTCATTGATGATATTCTGGTTTACTCTAAGTCGGAGAAGGATCATGCCAGACATTTACGCACAGTATTGCAGACACTTCGAGAACATCAGTTGTTTGCGAAGTTTGAGAAGTGTGAATTTTGGCAGAAAGAGGTCAAATTTCTAGGTCATGTAGTGTCAGAAGAAGGGTTAGCAGTAGATCCAGCCAAGGTTGCGGCCGTTATGGAGTGGGGACAGCCTACCTCACCGACAGAGATTCGCAGTTTTCTGGGATTGGCGGGGTATTATCGCCGGTTCATCCAGGGATTTTCCAAAATTGCGGGTCCACTTACTCATCTGACTAAGAAGAATGTACCATTTGTATGGGATGATTCTTGTCAGACTGCTTTTGCTGAATTGAAGAGTAAGTTAACTTCTGCACCTGTCTTAGCCACACCTCAGAGTGGAATCGAGTATTTAGTATTTACCGACGCTTCTCTGAAGGGTTTGGGTTGTGTGTTGATGCAAGAAGAGCGACCAGTTTCTTATGGGTCTAGGAAGCTTAAGCCTCATGAGCTTAATTACCCGACTCACGACCTAGAGCTCGCCGCAGTGGTTTTTGCCTTGCGTATTTGGAGACATTATCTTTTGGGGGAGACTTTTCGATTGTTTAGCGATCATAAGAGTCTACAGTATTTGTTCACACAGAGGGAACTGAATATGAGACAGCGCAGATGGTTGGAATTCGTGAAAGACTATCACTTCTCTATACAGTATCATCCAGGGAAGGCGAATGTTGTAGCAGACGCACTCAGTCGCCGACCCTATGTCAGCCTTGCAGCTTTGTTTACAACAGAGTGGGATGCTTTGAAGACTGTTGATGAGTTAGCAGACGCTTTCATGACATGTGTGGTAGTAACTCCTTCTATCATTCATCAGGTCATTCAAGCGCAACTCTCAGATCAACAGTGTATTGATCGGGTTTCGGAGTTAGCCTCCGGAGATGTTCCTTTTTATTCTATAGGGACTGATAGAGGATTGAGGTACAAGGGACGTTTAATTGTGCCTTCAGCTGATAATTTGAGAAATGTTGTGATGAGAGAGACACACACTTCTCAGTTCTCTGTACATCCAGGGGGAGACAAGATGTATCAGGACATGAAACGCCAGTTTTGGTGGGCCGGCATGAAAAGAGATATAGCTATCTTTGTCTCTAAATGTAGCACCTGTCAGATGATTAAGATTGATCATCAGAGACCGCCAGGATCGTTACAGCCACTTCCCATACCAGAGTGGAAATGGGAGAGTATTTCCATGGACTTTATAGAGGGATTACCTACTTCACAGCATAATCACAACTCTATTTGGGTCATTGTTGATAGATTGACCAAGTCCGCTCACTTTCTGCCTGTTTGTTCAAACTTTACGTCAGAACAGTATGCTAAGCTGTATATTGCAGAAATGGTGAAACTTCATGGTGTACCATTGTCCATCGTATCAGATAGAGATCCGAAGTTTGTATCAGGATTTTGGAGGAGCTTTCAGCAGGCTTTGGGTACAGAACTATATCTTAGCACTGCTTATCATCCTCAAACAGATGGACAGACTGAGCGAGTTAATCAGATTTCAGAAGACATGTTGCGAGCATGTGTTCTTGATTTTAAGGGCAATTGGGAGGAATATTTGCCGCTTTCAGAGTTTGCTTATAACAATAGTTATCAGAAAACTATTGGTATGGCACCATTTGAGGCTTTGTACGGTAGACCGTGTAGGTCTCCTGTCTGTTGGCTTGGAGTTGGTGAGAACAGCTTTTTGGGTCCTGAATTTATTAAGGACACGTCAGAAAAGATCGCTATCATTAGGGATCGGATGCGTACAGCTCAAAGCAGACAGAAAAGTTATGCTGACCGTCGAACTCGTGCTTTGGAGTTTAAGGTTGGTGATCAGGTTTTGCTTAAGGTTTCTCCCATGAAGGGAGTAATGCGGTTTGGGTCAAAGGGTAAGTTATCGCCTCGTTTTGTGGGTCCTTTTATGATTACAGATCGGATTGGGGCAGTAGCTTATCGTCTGGCTCTACCAGATAATCTTCATAGGGTACATAATGTTTTTCATGTATCTATGCTGCGAAAATTTCTACGGGATGAAGATCGATACCAACACATTGATGTGGGTGAGATTGAGTTGCAACCCGATGCAACCTATTTGGAACAACCTTACTGTATTCTCGATCGTAGGAATCAGATACTGCGCACGAAGACTATTCCATTAGTACGTGTACAGTGGAGTCATCATAGTGCTACAGAGTCTACTTGGGAACGGGAAGATATTATCCGTGCCAAGTATCCAGAACTTTTTTAAGACAGGTATGTAGTGAATTTCGGGGACGAAATTCCTTTATTAGGGGGGGAGAATGTAATACCCCGTAATTTTAAAGAATGTATTTAAATTAATTTTGTGTTAGGTTAATTAATTTTATTTATTTGTGCATACTACATTATTTTATTAAATTCATTTAATTGTGCATGTAAATTAATTGTGTATGTTAAAATAGTAAATTTATTCATTTAATTGTGCATGTATTATTTTAATTACTTTTATTTGTTGATTATGTTTAATTAAGCAATATTAGTTAATTAGAGTATTATATTTGTGTTATAAAGTATTATGATGATATAATATATTATTTTGTAATAACAATAATAATAATTATATTAGTTTAATAATAATAATAATAAGAATATAATAATAATAATAATAAAAGTTTATTAATAATAATATTAGTAATAAAAATAATAATAGTTATAATAATAATAATAGTATTAAACCAAAGTCATGATGAAATTAGAGATTAGGATAGGATTGCATCAATGGTTATGGTTGGAATTGAAGCCATATGGTTGGGAGGATGGTTAGTTGATGAAAAAATAAGATATTTGTAATATTTATATTATATATTTTGTATATAAATTAACTAGCTTGCCTTAGAAGAAAATAAAAGGGAGTTAGAAGCAAAGTATAAATTCTAGAGAGCTATTTTATAAGAGTGAAAGGAAAAGAGAAAGAGAAAGAAGCTTGGACCGGTGTAGGCAATTTTACCCGACTACGCGCAGACCGGCGGATTTATTTTAAATCCAAAAAGGCAAGTTATTATCTACTTTTCCCCTTTGAATTAATAAATTAATTGTTTAGCTTATTTTTATGCATAGAGCCAAGGTTAGGAGGTTAATAAATTATTAATTTTATTTTATTAAATTAATGGAATTTTAATTATATAGGATGGTATATATTTATTTAATGTCCTATGAAATTAATAATGGCTAAAAATAATTAAATAAGACTTTAGGGATTTTTCTAGAATTTTCTATATTTTTTCGGGCATTTTCTGCAATTTCCGGCGACCTTCCGGCGAGTTTTCCTGTCGCCGGCAGTGGGGGAGACAACCGGAGTGATCTGGTGCAACGCGGCGCACCATAGGAGGGTGTACGCGCGCATCCTGGCCATTAGTGGAGTCTGATTGATCCGGTGCATCGCGGTCCATGATACCGCGGTACACCCGGATCTGTGGGCGTTGGATGGAGGGAAGATAGGGTGAGATGATCCGGTGTGGCGCGCATGTAGGAAAGATGATGCAGCCAACCAACCGGAGAACGCCACGTCAGCAGGAAGCCATCAACGCGCGCGTGGCAGCGCGTGCGCGCGCGTGGGACTCTCCAAACGCGCGTGGGAGCGCGTGTGCGCGCGTGGCTGACGCCAGACGCGCGTGGAGGCGCGTGGGAGAGTGGGAAAGCTTGGCGGCGCGTGTGGGGAGCTCTGGGAGGCGCGTGGGGGCGCGTGAAGGGCCTCTGCGGCTGCTGGAAAAGTCCAGAATACCCCTAGGGACTGTTTTGTCATTGCCAGGACCTTCACTATACATTTTGGGGCCTCGGGTTGGCATTTTTGGAATTAACGGGACATTATATTATTATTTTATTTCTCGTTAATTATTATAATTGTCCGATTAATATTTCTAAATATTAATTGTATCAGTTAAAGTGCGAATCGCTAGTAAACATATGTAATTGATTTAACGACTATTAATGGTATTATTTTATTAAACTGTAATAACCATTAATGTTAAATTAATTAGTGCTTGGTTTTCTTCATATAAATAACCCATTATATATTATGGAATATTTATACTGTTAATCGTATATAAACCATGATTATTATGCTGTGTGCATTTCAGGGAATAAATGGACTGTTTATTATGTCGCATTTATATTATATGGATGTGTTGCCATATAGAACCATGTGAGCTGACTAATAAGTTTAGACTCATTTATACCTTATGCATTCGTTGCGATAGACAGATGTGTGGCTGTCGGGGTATGTGGTTTAATATTATTGGCATGTGTTGCCTAATTGACATACTCGGTATATTTATTAATATTATTGGCATGTGTTGCCTAATTGACATACTCGGTATATTTATTAATATTATTGGCATGTGTTGCCTAATTGACATACTCGGTATATTTCTTAAATATTGTTGGCATGTGTTGCCTAATTTATATGCTCAGTATATTCATCAGTACTTTGCGAGGTGTTATCACTGTGTAGTTCGTTATAGTCTGTGTTGTCAGTACCGTGCACCATGTATAATAGCTGATTTCCCGGGTAGGGAAAGGCGACACTTAACCACCTAGTGTGAGTCTAAGTGATCACCGTCTATTCTGGTTGAGGTCATGTTATACATCGGATAGTTCCCATAGGATGTATACAGATATAGTACTCATCCGATTTATAATGATTAATTTATTTGATTCTCTGATTTGGGTCATAGTAGAGAGGACTTGCTCGTGGGGTTGACCCACCATTGTTGTTATTTCAGGATACGGTCAGTATCCGTTTCAAGGCTGAGGTTAGCAGTGTGGGACCATCATCCGAACTCATCTACTCTTACGATCCAGTGCAGGGTAGAAGTTTTATGTAATACTTCAGTTTCAGTTTTTATTTACTTTCGACGTTGAACTCTCAGGGTTATATTTAGGGATCCCTGACGTAGGATTTCCAAGTTGTAATGAAGTACTGTATTAAATAAAGGATGGATGGATGTTGTATTATTTAACATTTCTTTCCTGTCTAAATTCTTTTATTTCCATCATTTTGTATTCCATGCTTGTATATTGCCAATTGTTTTTGATATCCCTCGTTTTTCGTGTATAAGCCTGATCAACTTATGCGTGGAAAATGTGGGGGTGTTACAGGTACCCTTGGGTTAGTAGCCTTAATGTGTTCCCAAGAGAATGATTTTTTATCGTGCGCACTAAGGGAAGGCACCCATGGGTTAGTAGCCCTAAATTGATCCCAAGAGTACGGTTTTAATCTACACAATATCTAAGTTTCCACATTGTTTGATTTCACTCTTTAAATTCAAGTGTTGCATTCCTTGAATATTTAAAACTCTTTCGTGTTATAGGAAATGTTCCATCCTTGCTTAATTTCATAGATATTATGCCTTATTCTTAATTTCATGTATAACTCTTGTCGTGTTAATTGGTATATCCCAATCATGTAAATTGCATTAATAATATGATCCTTGTATTCTAGAATCCTCTTGTCGTGTTGTATGGATTATCCCAACCTTATTCAGCTTCATAGACATCGTGATTCATATTGCTCCATGTTGATATGATTTAGGAATGATCCCATATAAGCATCTTGACTTAGATTCTAGGTGGCATGGACCACATGAAATGATTTATATCAACATGTAAAATCTCTAAACTATTAGATCTTAAGTGTTAGCTCTTAAAGATCTAAGAACCTTATCATATTATATGGAGTATTTCTTACCTTGCTTAATTGTATAGACATTATGCTTACTTCGTGTATTTAGATCTCATTTAGTATACTTTAAACAATGTACTTACTTCTTGTATCTAGTTTCCATTTAGCATACTCGTGTTTTGTATACTTGCTTTGTGTGTTTCTGATTCCCTTTAGTATACCTGTGTTTTGTATACATACCTCGCATGTTTTCATCTTCATTCAATACACTTGTAAACCGTATTCTTGTATGTTGTGTATCTCATTTCAATTGCATGAGTAGCTTAAGATGATCCCTGAGTCTCACTTCGGCAAAAATGTTAAGTGGCATGTCCCTTTTCAATTGTTTCAAGTTAATGTAAAAATCTCTACAGAAATCGAGTTTATGCATGCTCATTCTCTACGAGTAAACTTGTTTACTCACCTCGAAGTTACTGGGGGTTTTGTTCAGGTATGAAGACTTAGTTCGTGATGCTCATCATTCCGTGGATGACTTGTAGCTTTTAAGTTTCCATTTCATGCAAATGTTAGCATGAAATGTCTTTTTGTAGCTTTTTATATCAAACTTGTATATTTGATTCCATGTATGTACTGTGTACATAAGTACACCTTTTATAATGTATTTGACTTGTATGAGATGAGGCCAGAGGCCAATAACATGTATTTTGTATCCAAATGTAAATTTTGACTTCATGAAATATTATGAAAATATTGAAAAATGTTAAGTTATTGCTTCACCATGTTTACATCGGGTGTGAAAATTCCATTTTCATTCCTTCATAAGGTCTCATTAATCATTTATGAAGTTTGACCAAGGGCAAAACGGTCATTTGAAACCATTTCATAATTTTGGTTTTCAAAATTTTTATTTCAAGTTTATTTTTGCCTTTTTGGCTGTCGGGGGGTCGAATTTTGACTCGGCCATTTCTGGGATCCGCGAAGCATTCCAATGCTCAAAATCACTGTTTACGTTTGCATGGATGATCGTTTTCATGAAAATCCCTTTCGTTTGTGTTTTGAGCCTCCTATAAACTCATTTAAAATTTTTTTGCATAATCTTGTTTAAGGGCATTTTTGGGATTTCCTTTGGGATATAAATTCCGTACTCAACTCCATCACATAGAAAATGTGATTTTAGGGGGAGTTTCTTCACAACATTTTTCCAAAAAATGTCATCTTGATCTCGAAAACCATGTTCTAAACTCAATTTTTTGCATTTCTACTATTTCTACTGCTTTTTACTGTTTCTGTCAAGGTTGAACCGGTTCAAGAATGTTGAACCAGTTCAAGGTGCAAAAATTAGTCCAGCATGGATGTTCTGTCTGTGTTGAACCAGTTCAAGAATGTTGAACCGGTTCAAGTCCTCCAGAGATTTTAGTTTTGGACTTCTGACTTTAATCTGACGTAACTTCTTTGTGTTAACTCCGAATTAGTCCATTCTTGAGTCTAAACTGACCGTGTTGAAAAATATTTCCAATGGCACCAATTTTAGCTTCAGATTCTTCTCCTAACTCGAGATATCCTCGTTTTAGTGAGAGAGTGACAGATTTGATTCGAACCCGGATAGGGTTCGTTTGGGTTCTCTTCCTTTAGCCTTGGGACTTCATGTGAAGTTACCAAAGGATGTTTTTGGATGTTTTTGACCTCATTTGACTTATTAGAAGTTAAATTCCTTCCTCTTAGAGTAAAATGACCATTTTACCCTTGGTCCTTTTTTCGGTAGGGTTTTGACACCTTTGTTTTCGTTTTGCTTCCGTTGAGCCTTGAAACTTCTCGAAAGGCCATTCTTGTGTCCTAGGGATAACACACCTCTCTATAGACTTGTTTTTGTTTTGCTTCCGCATTCTGGATCCGCTTCATGTCATCACAGGACACACTGGGTTGAAAAATCTAGGGTTATCACAATTTTTGAAAACTTTGAGGTCCAAACATTCATATGCATTGTGGATAGGCATCATAACAAGAATCATGCATTGAACATTCAACAATTGAAGGAATTAAATAGCTCGACTTCACATTTCAAATTTAAAGTTTCAAAAATCCATTTCAACTTTTGGAAACCCACAAGTTATGCACAAAAGTCATTTTCAACATTCAAGAATCATTTTGACAAAATAAGCACCTTAACTATGAGCAATAATCAATTTAAGTCCAAAAACTTGCAAAAAGTTCCATTTAAATTCACATCTATGCAGTTTGACTAGACTTTTGCATTTTCATGACTCAAGAACTCAAATTTCAACTTTCAAAGCACACAAAACTCTTGCATTTATACACTTTGAATTAATATCCACGTATTTTCAAACTTAGAGGTTAGAAAATGAAATTATGTCGGGAGCATGGTCACAAATATTCAACTTTCACATGCCATTTCCAACTATAAAATTCTATAGTCTTTTTAACTTAAAAAATTTCAAGACTTTGTCATTCCAACTTCAATTGTTTCAAACCAATTTCCATATGAACAATCATGCCTCACAAAAGTCCTATTTAAACAATCATATCACAAATCAACATTTCAAAATTTCTTTTTCCAAAAATTTTGGCATTAGTTCCCCTTAAATGTTATACATACATCAAAGTAATTTTTAGCAAAGCATGCATATATATATATATATATATATATATATATATATATATATATACGCACACACATTCAAAATCAAATTCCAAACATCCACACTTTAACCAGTTTTAATCCCATCCTTCAGTTATATCAAAGCAAAAGGGGCACAGCCCACAACAAAATCCATTCATAATGCCCAAACTCCATCAACAACAAACATACTGTCCAAACAAAATAAAGGTCCCAACCCACAACACCACCATCATAGTTTTCAACATCACAGTAAATTCAACAAGTTCTCAAATCTAAGCCCTAATTTCCATTCGTCATTTTTAGTCCCAATTTTTCTTTTTAATTTTATATTTTTCACTTTCTTTTGATTTTCCAATTTTAATCAAACAAAGGACATAAAAATATATATATGGAATGAAAATTAAAACATGATAAACATAAATATGAAAATTAAAATTAAAATGGAAAACACATATACATATCTGAATAAGGAAGATAGAAGGAGAGAGAGCTTGGGATTAAGATTCCGGCCAACCGCAGCCAGAGAAGGAGACTTTGACTCGCCGGAAAATTCGCAGGAGGTGGGGGAATGAATCTCCTTGGCCTTCGGCTAGAGATTAAGAGATAGAGAGAGACAATATGAGAGAACGGAGATGAAGGAACTTGATGCTTGGCCTCAGGGCCAAGAGCTTGCCAGAAAATATGGAGAAAGCGGCGGCACGGTTTGGCTTCGGGTTTCACTGGAACAGAGAGGCAACAAGAGGAGTTCGTCGAACTAAGAATAGAGAGGTGAGAGAAGGGTTAGTGTAGTTGGAGGAGTGAGATGAGAGAAAGGTAGATGGTTGTGGGGTTATAGCAGCGGCGAAAAAGAAAGGGAAAGAGATGGAGTCGGGGAGAGAGAAAGAGAGACTGAGGGAGGAAGAGAGAGAAAGAGAGAAGAAAAGAAAAAGAAAAAGAAAAGAAAAAGGAAAGAAAAGAGGAGAGAGAAAGAAAGAATAAATGACAAGGCCACTTGTATACGCCAAAATAATGTAGTGAATGTGCAATTCAAGAAAAGCCTTTTAGGTCAAGTTTAAATTTATAAAAACCACTACCACCACTACTACTAACGTAGTAAGAGTGAGTAGGGATCGTCCCAATGAATTATAAGTGTTGGAATTTAACTTCAACTCTAGTGGATCACAAGATTTCAAATGAGAGATTGATTGATTGATTACTCTAGAAAATAATTAATTAAAATGCAATTAAAATAAATGAAGTTGAGTTACGGATTTAAGAGATGAGAAGTGAGGTCTTGGGGTGCATTGGAATCTCCACCAAGCTTGTTCACCAAACCACACACTTTCAACTAATTTAGGAAAAACATTCTTGTGAACAAAATGTGACTACCAATTGCAATATTAAACATGGGCCATTAAATTCAATAATGATTTGCCTACCTAACCAATAATTAAACTAAGTGTAGAACAACCCATCAATTCTAAGCATGACCCATCAAACTAATCACAATTATAGCACACATCAATCTAGAGAATCATAGAATTTGCAACAATAAGCCATGGAATATCAAATCATGTAAAGATTGTCTACCTACCTACAAGCATGAATTAAACTGTAGAACAACCCATCAAGCATAAGAATAATCCATCAAATTAATTGACA
This sequence comes from Cornus florida, assembly GCF_030987335.1. Taxonomy (NCBI): domain Eukaryota; kingdom Viridiplantae; phylum Streptophyta; class Magnoliopsida; order Cornales; family Cornaceae; genus Cornus; species Cornus florida. The sequence continues at coordinate 74,388,474 of NW_026775573.1, read as the reverse complement.
AACCCATTCCATGAATACCATACATAGCCATCACTCGATCCTTAATTAATACATGCAACCAACATAGAGAAACTAGTGTAGAGATCAATTCCTAAATAATCACACATAAGACAAAATTTAATCATAAAGAGAATCAATAGGAAGAATGAAACTATATGAATCATATAAGACATAATTCCTAATTTAATCACACATAGACATGTAAATAAACTAAAGAATTAATAAGAAGAATTAAACCATAGAAATCATAGAAATATACTAAAGATTCATTTTATTCACAAGGCTATAGCACTAATTAAAAGATAAATTCCCCAAAAAGTCAAGAGAAAGGGTTTAATTTACAAGCTTGGGGTTCATCCAAACCCCAAGGAGAAGCCTAGCTAATCATGGAGGAGGTGGGTGTGATCTTGGAACCCTTAAGGGCAATCCCCAAACATGGCTCCATCTTCTTCCCCTTCTTCTTTTGTTAAATTCTGGAAAGAGTGTATGTGTAGATGCTGAGATGTGTTCTTGGAGCCTCCATTCTTCTCTTTTCTTCTAACCCTATTCTCTAACTTTTCTAGAGAAAGAAAATAAAATTATAATGAAAATAAAATTGAAGACTAAAGATAAAGATTGATTACAAAATGGTTCAATTCCCTTTAAATAATAGGTCTTTTTTAGTCACTAAGTCAAAAATACAGCCCCAAAAATATCTAATCCCGCAACTATGTGGTAGGTGGAGTTCGGGAGCGTGGGAATAAAACAGCTCGCTACAAGCACATTTTTGATCGATCAAACACTTAGCTTCGATCGATCGAAGCTGACGTGGCATCAAAAATATCTTCTAGCCTTGTCCACTTTGCTGAGCTGGCACCGCCTTATTTCGATCGATCGGGACTTCCCTTCGATCGATCGAAGTTGCCCTGGTGTATTTTTCTTAGCTTCTTTCCAACTTTGTTACTTAGCTTTAAAACTGTGCTAAAGGGCTCTTGTTAGCTTGTTTAAACTTTATTAACCTGAAATAGGCAATAACACAAATAAGTGTCTAAGACATAAAAGTAAGATAGATGGATGGACTAAAATACTTTAGCTTAGGTGCTAAAATGCGTCACATTTGAGCACTCATCATGCCCCCAAACTTAGATATTATTAGTCCCTAGCAACAAACTAAAAGGAAATTAAAGAAATAAGCAACTATGTCACTATGAACCAGAAAACAATAAAATGATAGCGCCACTTTTGTAGGGAACACGATTATATTTAGCGCATGCAACAAACCTTTTAAACCCCTATGTTACACTTAGTGGACGAGTGAAGTCTCGTGAAGGTTTTCAGAAATGATACCCATAAACATTGAGCTCTTTCTTACAAGAGAAACACTAATCTACAAAACAAGCATTGGGAGAAAACTACCTCAAGTATGCAATATTTCAACCCCTTTCCAAGCAATCTCCTAAAATCTCAACATCAGGCAAGCAAGTATGGTCCTTCACACATCAAGACAATGATCATGCAAATCAAAACAACTTTAGAATCCTTTTTAAGTGAACCGGCATCAAATATGTTGATATCTAAGCCAACTAAAGAAATGATCACATCCTTACCCTTAAACTAGCACACAAATCTAGTCTCGATCATCAAAACAATGAGTGGACCTTTTATTGAAGCTTTATTCATCTAGGTGCACTTATTCTTTTCACTCGATTTTTTTTTTTTTTTTTTACTATCCTAAGGATCAAAGATGGAAGCATGGTGCAATGTGTTGATCTATTAAGCTTTCTAGCGATCCATGAGGTCAAACGTTAGGTCAATGACTCCTAAACCGGACGGCTTTAGGGCATTAGGTGTTTAAACACCCCTAAGGACTTATAAGCTCAAATCAACTAGGCTACAAATCAAAACAACCTCCATCTAATCATTTCCCACTTTTCACCTTTCGGGAGAAGTCCTTACCTTTTTTTTTTATTTTTTATTTTTTATAATATCAAGTTCAATTATTAACCATGAGTTCGGGCCTTCTACCTTTCGGTGCGAGAAATTCAGTGCTTGATGAGACTAGAATCCCGGCTACTCAATGAAAAGGGATTGTTATCCACTTTTGTCAAAATGAAAACTTTCAATGTACTACTAGCTCAATTGGGATATAATCAAATCAATAATCAACAAAGCATCTACCCCACAAATGAATGCTAGCGCGCCCTGTGCTAGTATAGAATCCTAGAGTGAACTCAAAACAATCACAAAATTAGGATAATATGGACCACAAATGCAAGCAAGATACCAATCTTTCAAAATATTTACTCCTAAATGGCATCCACAAGGCATACAAGGAGTATTGGACTCTCAAGTCAAATAATTTTTAAATTCTAAGTATTATGGTCCTCAAAAGATCAAAATGATCGCTATGACTCTCAAATCTCAATTATGCAATTAAAGATTGTAGGTGCAAATTTTTACACCTAAGCACTTAAAGAAATAAATTGAAATGGAATGCACTGAATTTTAGTAAAACAAGAACAATTTCTAAACAGAAGATCAATGATGGGAATTCGATGCCTCTTCATTCTCATTCAGGCTCTATTTATAAGTTTTTCCTCAGAGATTTACATGGAGCCGTTTCTTGACTTTTATTCCCAAACGTGGGTAATTATGCCTACTGATCGTGCATACATCATTATGGCAAACTTTATAGAATCTGGGCCTTGTTAAGTCTAGGCCATCCATTCAGCCTTTATGTTAAGTGAAACTTCCTTCACTTTAATTGGGCTGAACTGGTACGTGTATAAGGCTTTTTTTGTTGGGCTTCCAACTAATTGTGAGCTTCTAGTTATCTTAATTTGGTTGTGGGCTTCTTTTCACCACCACGTGGTGTGTTGTGACTGGTGGGGTTTTTTCCCTCCACACTTTGCCCCCGTTCCTTTTATGAATTTAATTTATATAAGGAATTGTAACTGCTTTCAGGGAGTGGAGAAGTTTTCGCGGTTGTTACTGCTAATCATTACCATTTGTGCTGCTAATTCTGGGGCCTCATGCTTGCCCTTCTGTTACCTGCCTCCTTCTACTTATATATTGGGTTTTTGTGATTTGGACATTTGTAATACCCCTAATTTTAGAAGGATAGTCCTGGTATTTTATTTATTGTTTTAATTGACTTTTTAATTATTTAAATTGTTTAGTTGCTTGTGTGTTGGACTTAATTGATTATTTGATTGTTAATCGATTACACGCTTGTTTGTCTTGTGTTATTTAAATTACTTGTGGATTGGTTTATTTAAATGGTGTTTTATTTTCTTTTATTATTATGGTTTTAATGGAATTATTTTAATTGGTTATTTAAATTGTATTTTGTTTTTTTAACTTAATTATATTCTAGCGTTTTAATTATTTATGTGGCTTTGTGATTTAAATGTAATTTAGCTGCTTCATCATTAGGGTTTTATGTTATACATTGTAGTTGGGTTAGAACCGACTTGTTGTTGGTTTAGGATTTAATGTAGGGTTTAGATTAAAACCTATAAATACATAAGCATAAGTCTGCCAAGGGTTACAAAACAAACCCTATTTAGCCTATTCACGAATACTGTGAAACGGATAGTTACAGAGAGGAATACAGAGAGCAACAGAGAGGGAACTTTGGGGGTTTAATAGAGAGGCTCAAGGAGGAAGGAGTGGGTTGCTTCTGGGTTAACCAAGAGTAACAGAGGCGTGGAACAAAGTTGGAAGTTCAAAGACGTGAATTAGAGTTTCAAATTTGAAACTCAAAGGCAAGTTTCTGTTCTTACTCTTTCCCTTTAATTCGTGTTCTACGCATGCCTAGCTAGACTCCAGGAGTTTAATTAATGCTAAAATAAATTAATTATGCATGTTTAATCAAAATAAAACAGAGGGTTGCAGAGTTATACATACCTGTTCGTGTTTTCTTTAGTTTTGTGATCTTTATGCATGAACTGTTGTTTAAATTGAATCTTTGCATGTTAAAACACTTAAAATAATTTAGTATGGACGTATGGGACGTAGGTTGAAACTTAGAGGCCTTAGTAATGGAGTTTTAGGGTTTACAGAGGCTGAATGGACGAAGAAGACGGCATCAGCACCAACTTAGCCGACTCAGTTGGAAACTGAGCCGACTAAGTTGGGAACTTAGCCTGTTCAGTTGGCAATTGAGCCAACTAAGTTGGGCCGTGACCTGGGAACTTAGTTTTAATTGCCCAGAATTGTTTTAGAACCTATTTTAAGTAATCTAAATTGGTTAAATGGACTTTGGATGGTTTTAAAATGCATAATACACTTCTTATGCTTAGGAAATTTGACAGTACGGATATGTAAATAAATTTTTATAAATTATTTAAAGGATAAATCAATATAAAAGCATACAACTTAGCATACTGATAATGGATGGAAAGAACCAAATTGCTTAGGTTAGTTTTGGGCAACATAATGGATTATAATAAGATTATAAATCTTATATTAGATGTATGATAAATCATTTTATGTTTAAGGTTTGAACTATGCATGCTCTGGATGTTAATTGTTGGAATATCAAATTCTCTAGTGCAATTACATGAATTAATGCTGGGATTTATATTGCTGAAATTTTAAATACCTTTCTGCAATAATATGGATAATGGTTTGGATTGTAAATTACTAGCTTATTATTATGTTTTGTAATTTACATGGATATGGAGGATTGTATGCACCGGTATGGGACGGTGACATACTGGGGACGGTTTAGCTCAAAACGCTTAAACCTACCCTAATGGATTAAAGGATGGATTGAAAAATATTGAATCCAAATTGTGATTGAGTCAGATCAACTGCGACTAAGTTGAATGGCTTCCTGGATTAATGGATGGTAGTTAAGTCATATCAACTGAATAAGTTGAGTGAATAACTAGTTGTATATTGTATGTCATCTCAATAAGTATTTGAATGACATACCCTGGTTTTGGACGGACTTTGTATATATGATTATGGTACCACTAGATGAGCTTGAGTCTCAGACTCGTTGGTTAGGGTGCATATATGCAGTAAATGCGTAGCTGGTTAAGGTAGGTTGAGGTGTATCCTGTTAGGTCTAGGTACTCATGCCCACCTTTGGGTGCGTTTTCTCATGTTGCCTTCTATTCAGGTTGAGACCACTATTGTAGTCCAATGAATGTCCCTTAGTGTGGATATATATATGTATGGACTAGATAGATATTGTTGAGCTATCTAGGATGTATCTGCGTATCAGATTATTACTTGGATCGTAATAGAATAGGACTTGCATGTGGGCCTGACCCACTCTTTATTTTTCAGGTGTCCGTCAGTTCCAGGGTTAGAGCTTGGACGTGCAGAGCAGATATAGATATTCATTCCTCCGACTACGTAGGAATCTTTTCTATGTTTAGCTTTAGATTCTATTTCAGATATTTTAGTTTCTATTGGGTTTTAATAAAGGGTCCACTGGATAGATTCCCGAGTAGTAAACCTATGGAGTTTTGGATTAACGGATTTAAATAATTATGTTTTGATGATTTTTATTCTAGTTTCTTTCAGCTTATTATTTTTATTTCTTTAATTAAATTTGTATTCCGTGTTCGTTAAAATATTAATTGTTTGATATTCCCTCGGGTTTGGGCCTGGGCCTGATCAACCCGTGTCTCGGATCTGAGGGGTATCACAACATCTGCATCTATGGTTTTGTTCCCGAGTTTTGGTGAGATTCCGATTGCTACTTCGACTTTTCCTTCCATCTGCTGAGGTTAGTCTTTCTTCTCGTTCCATCTTTCTTACATTATGAGTCAAGAAAGTAGTGAACGAACTCTTGGTGTTCATATGTTGGATTCCGAGTCGAGAACTGTGGCGTCGAGTCTGAGTGACTATGCTAAGGGTCTTATGATCCTCCCTGTAGTTCTTGTAGAAAGGAAGTCTTTTTCAATTTCTCAATTGAGAAAGAAGAATTGCGTTCCTTCTGACGTTCCCCTTAAGGAGTACGATCATGATTTGAATTTTAATACAGATAAATGTTTGGAAGAAGGCGAGATGTTCTTCTCAGCTTTGCATTTTCTTGCTTTTCGATTCCTTCTTAATCCTGTTTACCTTCAGGTTTTGTCGGTGTTGAATCTGGCTTCTTTTCAAGTTAACCCTAATTTCTTCCGTATTCTCTCATGTCTTCTTTTTTTAAACAGGGATCGAGGTTTGACCTTAATTCGTGCCGATCTTCTGTTTTGCTACTCACTTGATAGATTGAAAGGTGGAGAGGGTAGATTCCACCTTCATTCTAGACCAGGTAGAACTCTTTTCTCTCACCTTAATACTTCTGACAAAGAGTGGAAAGACAAAATTGTTAAGGTCGGAGGGGCATGGTGATCTTCGTCCTCTCAGGATTTATTCATTCGATCGAGCTTTCATGCCCCATCCATTCCTGCATTCGATGATTCGGGCGAGTCTTCTTGCTTCGTTTGTGTCGTAAAACATTTTTGTTATATATATGACTTCTTGGGTCACAAAACTGACTTTTTCTCTTTGAAATTTGTAGATAGTCATCTTGTTTATTTGCAGGAAAGAGTTTGGAGTGACATTCCTTCTACCAAGGTCCTTCTCTCTTCTTCTCTTCTTGAGACGATCTCGAAGGATTCTCCTGTAATTGCTCAAAATCCTGAGGAACCCATTGATCTGAACGCTTCTGATTCCGAGGCTATCCTTTTATCGCCTGCCCCTCTTTCCCTTTCTCAGTCAATGATGGAACTTCTTCCTCCAAAACCTCGTACGACTAAAATGAAGAGGGAGGCAACTGCTAAGTTGTTGTAAGAAAGAAAAAAACCTCCTTGTTGAGGTGAGCAAGCTTTCTTCTTCTCAAAAGCAAAAAAGGGGTCCAGTAAGGGACTAAGCGTCCCTTAGCGAAGGATAATTCTCTTTCAAAGCGCCCCAAGCTTATAGCTGGGGCCTTTGGAGGTAAAAGTGCCCTAATTCCTAGCGCTACTGATGTTGTTGAGGGTGATTTTGTGGGGTCTACTGAGAAATGGTTCCCTGAAATGATGAAGGTTGATGGGTCTCCTATCACCATCGGTGACTCTAGAGCCAAAGACCTGGAGACGTTGATGGGTTTAGCCAGAGGGATATGGCCTCCCAAAGATGAAATTTTACAGCAGCAAAAGAGTGTTGACGATCTGTTGTCTCTTGCTCCCAAGTCCATAATGGAGGTAATTCTTCCTCATTCCTCTACTTCCCTTCTACTTTTTTTTTTTTTTTTTTTTGACAATTCTCTGTTGTTTTTGCACAAAGCTCTTTCTTTATGTTCGCTCTTATGAAGAAGCTGTCAGCTGACTTCCTTCAGGCGAACCAGTCTGCTGCCCTTCAAAAGAGGGTAAGTGTTTTGGAGGTTTCCCTCGCCGAGGAAAAGAGGGAGAAGGCTCAGCAGCTTAAGTCAATTGAGTACTTTGACAAGAGAGCTAAGGAACTTGAGCACAAAGCGGCTGAGTTTGACTTACATCTTGGGAAGGTGAACTCTCTTATTCAAACCTGCAAGGATGGGGGTTTAGAGATGTTTAACCGTTTTTCCCAAATTATGAATCTCCATTATGCCAGAGGCTTTAGGCTTGGTTTTGCTCATGGGCAGCTTCCTTCTGAGGAGAGAGATTATGGTGATGCTGATGAGCATAATGCCAAACAGGGGCTCTTAATTGCTAGTGAATATGCCAAGCCCTCGGCTAGCCCTAGAGAGATTAAATTTGCCGCTCTGCTGAAGGGTGAGGTGGCTGCTAAGGTTTTGCTTCCTCTCCAATATCCTTCGGGCTCTCAGGAGTTACCTGCTCTGTCGCTTAATGCACCTTCCTTTATTCCAGCCAAGGTAGAGTTGGTTGATGCTTTTACACAGAGATTTTATGCGGAAGGTGGAGCTGAGCCTGATAATGATCCTGTGCAGCTCCTTGTTTCTTTCTTCTTCTTCTTTTGTTTTTTTTTTTTTTTTTTTTTGAGGTTTTGGGTATGCCCTGCCTCTTTTGTAGAAACCCCCCCCCCCCAACTTTATAGAACATGGAAGTTTCTTTTAATAATCTCTAAGATTGCTTTTGCTTGTGTTTTTGCTTGTGATTTAATCTCGATGCATTTATCTATTTTGAGATCGGTTCTTGTGGCCGCTTTGACTTTTTGCACTTGATTATTTAACCGATTAATTCTGATCGGGCATTAAGCTCTTATGGCCCTCCCCTATTCTGCGATCGGCTATTGGGGCCGTTCAGTTTTTAGGCCTTTCGGGCGTTAGGCTCTTAAGGCCTTCGCCTATTTTGCGATCAATTCTTAGGGCTGTTCTACTCCTTAGGACTTGAGTAGTTTTACTGGTCAAGCCCGTTCAGGCGTTAGGCCCTTGGGGCCTTTGCTTATTTTGTGATCGGCACTTGGGGCCGTTTGGCTCTTTAGGACTTGAGCAGTTTCACTGGTCAAGCTCGTTCGGGGCATTAGGCCCTTAAGGCCTTCGCCTATTTTACGGTCTACTCTTGGGGCCGTTTTGCTTCTTAGGACTTGATCCGTTTCACTGGTCAAGCCCGTTCAGGTGTTAGGCCCTTGAGGCCTTTGCCTATTTTGTGATCGGCTCTTGAGGCCGTTCGGCTCTTTAGGACTTGAGTAGTTTCACTAGTCAAGCCCGTTCGGGCGTTAGGCTCTTGGGGCCTTCGCCTATTTTACGATCAGCTCTTGGGGCCGTTCAGCTTTTTAAGACTTAAGCAGTTTCATCGGTCAAGCCCATTTGTGCGTTAGGCTCTTGGGGCCGTTTGGCTTTCTAGGACTCGAGCAGTTTCACTGGTCAAGCCTGTTCGAGCGTTAGGCTCTTGGGGCCTTCGCCTATTTTGAGATCGGCTCTTGGGCCGTTCGACTTTTTAGGACTTGAGCAGTTTCACTGGTCAAGCCTGTTCGGGTGTTAGGCTCTTGGGGCCTTCGCCTATTTTGTGATCGGCTCTTGGGGCCATTCAGCTTTTTAGGACTTGAGCAGTTTCACTGGTCAAGCCCGTTCGAGCATTAGGCTCTTGGGGCCTTCACCTATTTTGCGATCGTCTCTTGGGGCCGTTCGGCTTTTTAGGATTTATGTAGTTTGAAGTGGGTTAACCCTTTTTTATTGGGCCTTTGTTGTCAAAATGAGTGTCGAGTTTTTTCATAAGGGAGTTCCCCCACTAGTGCAAAAATTAAAAGATTTCATTTTATAGAAAACACGCACACATTTTTTTTTTTTTTTTTTGTTTAAAGTGAGGTAACGACTTAAAAGGATGCAATCCATCCCAAAAGAAAGCAGGGAAAGCTCTGAATTACAGACTCTCCGATAATGGGCTGTAACTATCCATGGGTCTCATAATTCAGGGCACCTACCTGCTAATTGTATACCCATCCGGTCATACTTTAATAATAAAGGAATCTTTTCCTTTTTTATCGATGTAGGACCTTGACTTCTATAAACACGAAAACACCTTTTTTGTTTGAAAAAAGGTGGGGAGTGCATGAAGACCTCTGATAATGGGGCATTTCGATGTCATAAATAGGTTCCCATTGTCAATGGGTCCCACACACTATCAAGTAGGTAAGCAAGTAACCTTATAAGAAAAGGCTAAGGTTTTATTTTTTAAGCGATGTGGGATAGCATTTCCTGTGGGTGAAGAAGTCTTACTTTTTCATGTAATATTTAAGAAGTGTAAAGCGGAGACCCCTGATGGTGGGTCCCATTATGGATTGCCTACCGTCAGGGGGTCCACTCCACTACTTTGGTTTTATGTTATTTTACTTTCAATAACAACCAAAAGTTTTGTTTTTACTCGATGTGGGACTTTCTCAAAAGACAGGCGGTAGTTTTATTTATTCTGAAGTAAAGTACCAGAAAGCATTGTACAATTACTTTATTGAAAGTACCTTTTAAAATTCATTGCGTTCCTTGGTTTGGCTATTTATGTGCCATCCAAGTGGTGGAGTCTATAAGCTCCCTTTCCAATTACGTCTGAGATCCAAAATGGGCCTTCCCAGTTGGGTTCCAATTGCCGACATACTTTTCCAATTTCTGAAGTACCAAATCTCCCAGACTAAAGCTTCTTCTTCTGACTCTTTTATTGTAGCTACTTATTGTCTTCTATTGATAGGCTGCTAGTCGAATAGCAGCCGCTTCTCTTTTCGCTTCCAAGAGATCCAAATTGTGCTCCAAAAGTTGATTATTTGACCTTTGTTCCCAAGTTAAACTCCGTATGGTGGGTGCCACCAATTCGGTGGGAATTACAACGTCGGTTCCGTAAGCTAAAGAGAATGGAGTTTCACCGGTGGGGAGCCTCGGAGTGGTTCTGTATGCCCATAGGACATTTGGCAACTCATCCAACCATTTTTCTTTCTTATCTTCAAGCTTCTTTTTAATGCAAGTAAAGATGGCTCTGTTAGTTATTTCTGCTTGCCCGTTACCTTGTGGATAATACACAGCTGACACCTTTTGATTAATCACATATCTGTTGAAGAAACACTAAGTGTTTTGATTATCCAGGTTTGGTCCGTTGTCTATAATGATGGACCTTGGGACTCTGAATCTGCATATTAGATTGTTCCAAATGAACTTTTTCACTTGGACGTTAGTTACGCTCGAATATGCTTCTGCTTCCACCCATTTGGTGAAGTAGTTAATGGCCAATAGCATATACCTTTTTTATGATGCAGCCATCGGTAGAGGTCCTATTATGTCCATTCCCCATTGGGCAAATGGCCATGGGCTGCTCATGGTATGTATTTCTTCTGGGGGCTGACGAATAAGGGGCGTACCTTTGGTATTTGTCGCATCTCTGAGAGTACTCTTCTGCTTCCCTTGCCATGTAGGGCCAGAATTAGCCCTGAGTTAGGGCTTTATGAGCTAGTGACCTTCTTCCCGAATAGTTCCCACATTCTCCTTCGTGCAGTTGCCTTAACACTTCCCTAGATTGAAGGTTAGGCATTTGAGGTAGGGTCCAGAATGCGATCTCCTGAATAGCTATCCTCCTAGTAATGAGTATTTGTTAGCTTTTAGTCTTAGCTGTCAGGCTGCTTCTTTAGACTCAAGGAGTTCCCCTCTTACAAAGTATACCTGTATGGGATCTATCTAGCTTAGTTCCTATGGTATAACGAACACCTGCTCTCTTCTTGCAATGCTTAGTATATCCAGGACATCAATAGGGATGACTCGAGTTAATGATTCGTCTGCCATGGACACTGCGCCGGCCACTCAATTAGCTGTCGGGTTTTCTTGCCTCGGGGTTTGTTGAAACTTGATTGAGTCAAAGTATTTTGCTAGCTTCTCAACTTCTTCCCAGTACGCACACATTCTACTCTGCTTCATTGTTCGCAGCTGGGAACTCTAGCCGGATTGACTGTTGGAGCTTAGTCCCCTCGAGAGTTCTTACTTCTAAACTTACTCCAGCTCCATTCTGGCTGGATGACCCATCAACGTATAATTCCCAGCACGGGATTTCTGCGACTTGTTGTTCCTCTTCTGGATCAGTATCTAAGAAAAAATCTGTGACCACTTGCGCCTTCTTCGCGATGCATGGCTCGTACCGGATGTCAAAGGAACTTAGCTCAATTACCCATTTGGTGATCCAACCCGACAAATCTGGCTTACTGAGAATTGCTCTGATCGGATGCGTTGTGGGGACTATTATCCGATGAGCCTTGAAGTAATGCCAAAGTTTTCTTTAGGCCTGGACTAGTGCAAGGATGATTTTTTTTGCCGTCAAGTACCTTCTTTTTATGTCTGTCATGACCTTGCTAGAGTAGAAGACCGGGTGCTATTTTTTTCCTAATTCTCTTATTAGAGCCGAACTGGTCGCTAATTGAGATACTGCCAGATAGAGGTACAACAGTTCTTCTGGATCTGGGGCAGATAAAATTGGGGGGCTTGCCATGTACTCTTTGAGTTTTATGAGAGCTTCTCGTTGCTTCGCTCCCCAAATTTCCCCTTTTCTTTCTTTGATTGCATCAAAGAAAGGTTTGTATTTGTCCGACAATTTGGATATGAAACGGCTGAGGGCTGCTACTCTCCCGGTGAGGACCTGAATTTCTTTCACGGTTCGAGGCTCCTTGCTTTGCAATAATTTTGCCAACTGGTTGGGACTTGCTTCTATTCCCCTCTTGTTTACCAGGTGGCCTAAGAACTGGCCCGAGAATACTCCGAACGATCATTTTGCTAGATTTAACATCATTTTGTTGCCTCTGAGAGTATTAAACACATCTTGCAAGTGTAGCCGATGATCCCCCTTGTTCTTGGTTTTGACAACCATATCGTCTATGTAAGCTTCGACCGTTCGGCCGATCTGCTTTTCGAACATTTTGTTGATTAATCGCTAATAAGTAGCCCCCGTATTTTTCAACCCGAAGGGCATGACCTTATAACAGTAGGTTCCTCGTTCGGTAATGAAAAAAGTCTTCTCTTTGTCCAAAGGGTTCATTGGGATATGGTTATAACCTGAATAAGCATCAAGGAAAGTTAACATTTCATACCCGGTTGTAACATCCATCATCTGATCAATTTTGGAAAGCGAGAAGCTATCATTCAGGTAATCTTTGTTCAGGTTGGTGAAGTCGATGCATACTCTCCATTTGCCATTTTTCTTTTGGATAACCACTACATTTGACAGCCATTAGGGATGTCGGACTTCTCTGATAAACCCTGCTTCTAAAAGCCGGTTGACCTCTTCAGCAATGGTGTTGTTTCTTTCGGGGGCGAATCTTCTTTGTTTCTGATTCATTGGGTGATAGCTCGGGTCCACGTTCAGGCTGTAACAGGCTATCCGTGGATCAATTCCTGGCATATCCCAGTGATTCTAAGCAAAGATGTTGGCATTTTGCCTTAAAATCTCTATCAGCTCCCACTTCTTCTGGGCTGATTGGAGTGTCCTTATATAGGTTAGCTTGTGCTCATCCCCTATGACTATCTACACAGCCTCAAGAGGCTCTTCAGTCGGGCACTCCTCTTCTGGTCACTCCCTTCTCCTAGGAGAGGAAGAGCCTTATAATTGTTATTTTAGCGTTTACTTGGTTTTATCAGTTGGACAGATCGTTGTGTGATAGCACTTCTTTGCTATTACTTGATCCCCCCAAATATCGATAATCTCGCTTCCATTTAGACTAACGCACCTCATGACTTGATGTAGAGTTGATGGGACCCTTCCATACGGTGGATCCAGCCCCGGCCCATTAGCAAATTGTAGGTTGGATGAATATCCACCACCACAAAATTCTCTTTCAGGGATCTTTTGGCTGCCATGACTGATAGTGTCAAACCCCACCAGGGGGTTTCTGGTGGGGCAAATTTGATCTGCGACCAGTTTCAACTGGTCGAAAGTCCACTTTGTTATAATGTTTGCACTACTGCCTAGGTCGATCAATACTCTTCTGACCAAACAATTAGCTACTAGCAAGCTGATCATTAATGGGTCTTCGTGTGGGTGCTGTACTCTTCTGAGGTCTTCCTTTTGAAAAGCAACCTATGTTGAGTTAGGTCTGCAACCTACAGCGTTGATCTCGCCAATCTTTCGTAACTTATAGGCATGCTTAAGCTGAATTCTGTAAGAATTCTCTGGTTATCGTCCTCCTCTAGACGACCATGAATCGTATTGATTACTTGGACATGATGATTTTCTATTGTAGCCTTTGGAGTTGCCCGGGTTCATTCATGCTACCTCTGCTATCCCGGGTTAATCAAATAGTCTGCCAATTTGCCTTTGGCTATTAATGCCTCCACTTACCTTCTCAAGCTTCTGCAATCATTGGTTAAATGGCCAAAATCATTATGAAACACATAGTGCTTACTTTGGTCCCTCTGCTCAATTGGTTATCTGATCGGAGGTGGTATTTAGAAGATATTTCTCGCCTTAGTCTCTTGATACAGTCTGGCTAGCGTTACTCCGAGTGGTGTGGTCCTTTCGGCTATTTGAGATTTTTTCTCAGGGGCTCTTCCTTCGATGCTCGGAGGTTCACGATGGACTCTTGACGTGCTCGGTCGTTCTTTGGGTTTACACTCCACAATGACCAGAGTTGCCCTTTACTGCCTGGTCACTTCATTTTCTTGGAGCTTAATGTAGTTTTGCACTCACAAATTCAACTCGGACATGTTAGTCAGAGTTTTCTTTACTAGAGCGGAGTAAAAACGTGAGCCTTGCACCATAGCTATCTTCAATGCCTCTATGGCCATATCCTGGTTGCAATCTGGGATACCAGAGGACTCCATATTGAATCGAGTGAGGAAGGCTTGCAAGATCTCCCCCTTCATCTGTCGGATTGTGAAAAGACTGGCGATGGTTTTTTTCTGTTTCATCTTTCCATAGTACTGAGCTAGAAATGCCATGCACAATGATTTAAAGCTTGGAATTGACTTGCATGGGCAATTTTTGAACCACTCCAGGGCCACCCCTGTCAGATTGGATGGGAATATTTTGCACATAAACGGATCATTGTGCACCTACAGTGTCATTTCCTGAGTGTAATGGTTTAGATGCTGGAAAGGATCTCTAGTTCCATTGAATTTGATGAACTTTGGCATCACGAACTTTCTAGGCCTCACGACTCATTCTATCTCATCAGTAAAAGGAGTCTTCACTATTGACGCAGTGAATTCCCTTACCATGTCCTCGGGTGTTTAGGCCTTCAGCCCTTTGATTCGCTCGGCCATTTCCTTTCGGAGCCTTATGATAAAGTCACTCTCTGAGGAGGGTTGGTCAGCTGCTGAGATCTGTACTTCTTTCCTGCTTGAATCAGTATCATTTGATGGGTGTACCCTGGCAGATTGGGGTCCTTCTATGCTTGAGTTTCCAATGATGCGGGATTGGCTTGCTGTATCGTTGGCATCATCCAATGTCTTGTTGAGCTGTTGCCGCGGGACCCTCTGTTAGAGGGGAGGGTTATTGAGGATCACGGGGCCTGGCTTCGGAGGAGGATTCTCGTTCAGTCGTTCAGGCGGTAAGTCGATCGGGCCCCGTTTGGGCAATCACCCCGTCGAACATCTCCCTGAAGTCTTTCATTTTCCTCACGCAGGGTATTGATTTGCACTATGTTAGCTTCCCGAGCTTGTCTTAGCGCGTTGATTTGTTCAGCACTGGCTTTGTTGGCTTGTCGAAGGACGTCAAGTTGTACTTGTATTTCTTCATGTATTTTTTGCATGGTCTCCAGTTGTTGCGGCTGTGCGATGTCTGATCCTGTTGGCATTTTGGATTTGAGCCGCTTGCAAGTAGTAGAAAAAATGAATTTTTGTATCGAATTCCCACAGACGGTGCCAATGTGTAGGTGCAAATTTTTTCACCTAAGCATAAATTGAAATGGAATGCACTGAATGTTAGTAAAAAAAAGAACAATTTCTAAATAGAAGAACAATGATAGGAATTCGATGCCTCTTCATTCTCATTCAGGCTCTATTTATAAGTTTTTCCTCGGAGATTTACATGAAGCCGTTTCTTGGCTTTTATTCCCAAACGTGGGTAATTTTGCCTACTAATCGTGCATACATCATTATGGAAAACGTTATGGAATCCGGGCCTTATTAATACTAGGCATCCATTCAAACTTTATGTTAAGTGAAACTTCCTTCACTTTAATTGGGCTGAAATGGTACGTGCATAAGGCTTCTTCTGTTAGGCTTCCAACTGATTGTGGGCTTATAGTTATCTTAATTTGGTTGTGGGCTATTTTTCGCCGCTACGTGGTGTGTTGTGACTGGTAGGGTTTTTTTCCCTCCACAAAGATCAAAACTTTAAATACAATGCAACAAAGTCACCTTACCCCCAAACTTAAATCGCACATTGTCCTCAATGTGCAATGAGAACAATGGAAAAGATCGAAATAATATACCGTGGTGGCAAAGACATGAAGCACGGTAGTGATCCATTGGAAAATAGTGCACCCCAAACTTGGAATCAACAACCTACTTGAATAACCACACTAGCAAACTCACATCAAATATCAAATGGGATAAGATAAGTAAATCAAGCATTCTAAGGCAATATAGCACAAGATGAAAGAGAGATATAAGATCAAGCCCTAGATAAATAATAAAGTATGCATGACTACACATAAGGGCACAATGGTGATTTATTATTATTATTATTAAATAAATCAAATGGTGAATTTAATGAAATTGTGGTGGGTTTTTTTTCATTTAATGAAAGCAAGTATATACAAAATGCAAGAAATAAAATGCAAAGATGTAAAAACAAAATGAAAAATAAAAATAAAGAAGGTAAAATGTAATGAAAGAATATATACAATGCAAGAAATGAAAAACAAAAAGTAAGAGAGGATGCAAAACAAAATAATGAAAAATGAAAATAAAAACTTTTTTTTTATTTTTATTTTATTTTTTATTTTTTAGACATAACAAGTATGAACACACACACAAAAATAAAACAAATAAGCATGCAAGGTATGAAAATGCAAGAAAATAAGAGATGTAAATTTTTTTATTTTTTTATTTTTTTGAACAGTGCTCGATCGATCGAAAGATGTGCTCGATCGATCGAAAAGCTTGTAGAATGATGCCCTGGGAACAAAAATTTTCGACGCAATTCCGATCAATCAGAATAAGCATTGATCAATCGAAAAAGTCTTTGATCGATCGAACTGCCTAGGCACAAATTGCTGAATTTCGAAAAAATAGGCAGAAATTTTCTAAGGCCCCAAAATGCATGAATATGGTCTAAAAACCTGATTTTTGACAATGAAGTGCAATGGAACATATCTAGACGTCGCAAAAAGTAAAAACAAAAAGAAATGGGGAAGGAATATAGTAGTGAAACTTTACGAATACTAGTATTTAACGTCTCTAGCAAGACGTTGATTCGACTCACTAGTCGAACGAATCAAAACTCGGATATGAAACATCCTTATCGATCCTCTTTTCCATTTTCTCATTTAATGCCTCACTTACAACAATATACACATCCTCCAAAAGAATGACTTGAAAAGAAATTATGAAAGATACAATTTGTTTATTTTCATCCACAGCCTTGAAAATAAAATCAATAATGAGCGGCCTTGCACTTGGCAAGGCAATGTCATTTAAAGACTCAATTGGATTAATAAGAATTGCACTCTCTTCATCCATTTTTTTCTTCCTCAATAATCACCATCTCCTCACCTTCCAAGTTAGCTAAGGAGTCCATTAAAGAGTTCACTTCATTTTTAGAACTTTCAAGGTCAAAACCACAATTTTTATACATTTTAAAAAGGCATATCTTAAGAGGGTCTTTGGAAATAATAGAAGGAAGGCCCACTTCAACAAGTTCCTCCTCTCCTACCTCTATAGTGGTTAACATCTCATCACTCTCTAAAGTAGCAATAGCCAGGATAAAATCATGATCAAAACAAGGAAAGTCCTCATTAATCATGTTATGTTCTATTGGATTAGCTACTAACTCACTTACCACTTCCTTCTCTATACAAGATAGTGTGCTAGGCATTAGCTCACTTGCTACTTCTTCCTCTTCACTCTCATCAGCCTCATCTATATACATTAAAGTTCTTATCATTTCTTCATTTTCCTCTTCCTCCTCCTCTTGACGAGAAAGAGTACTTGCAATTTGCTCAACTTGAGCTTCAAGTTTAGCTAACATTTAACAATGAGAATTAATAAGTGGAGTTTGTAAAATATACACATCAAGTAAAGCTAACACTTTTTCTTCAAATTCGGGTGAGTACCTAGAAGGTGGTGGATTTGGTTCTTCATAAAATGGTGGGGGAGGGTAATAGTCACAAGGAGGATTAAAAGAGTGATCAAGTTATTATAAAATGATGCATATTGAAATGAATTAGACTCAACCTCATAAGAATCAAAATATGGTGGAGGGACATAAGGTGAGAGGAAGTAATTTTCCCCCAAACTTGGATCAAACAATGGTTCCATCTTCATTCAAAATCCAAATGCAACAAATAATAACCTCCACACGGGCCGATGCTTGGATAAAGATTTAAGCAATATAATGAGCCTCAACAAGGGCTATCACAAGCATACAAAGAAGTGCACAATTAAAATACAAGAGTTCCAAAAATTGCTCACGATGGTCTTTAAGCAACTTCAAATTTTAATATTAGCTTTAAGCTCCAATGATTGCTTCAAGTTCCAAAGTTTGCCTTTCTTGTAGTCAAGTACCTAATTGACAAATAATATCAAGAATGAGAAATGAATATACAATGAGAAATAAAATAAAAATAGAAGCAATCAAATGAACACTATTGTCTACTTTAATTCCAACAAAATCGTTAATTCCTGGCAACGGCGCCAAAATTTGACGAGGCCGCTTGTATACGCCAAAAGAATGTAATGAATGTGCGGTTCAAGAAAAGCCTTTTAGGTGAAGTTTAAATTTATAAAAACCACTACCACCACTATTACTAACGTAGCAAGAGTGAGTAGGGATCGTCCCAAGAGATTATACGTGTTGGAATTTAACTTTGACTCTATTGGATCATAAGATTGCAAATGAGAGATTGATTAATTGATTACTCTAGAAAATAATTAATTAAAATGCAATTAAAATAAACTAAGTTGAGTTAAGGATTTAAAAGATGAGAAGTGAGGTCTTGGGGTGCATTGGAATCGCCACCAAGCTCGTTCACCAAACCACACACTTTTAACTAATTTGGGGAAAACATTCTTGTGAATAAAATGCGACTACCAATTGCAATATTAAGCATGGGCCATCAAATTCAATAATGATTTGCCTATCTAACCAACAATTAAACTAAGTGTAGAACAACCCATCAATTCTAAGTATGACCCATCAAACTAATAACAATTGTAGCACACATCAATCTAGAGAATCATGGAATTTGCAATAATAAGCCATGGAATATCAAATTAGGTAAAGATTGTCTACCTACCTACAAGCATGAATTAAACTGTAGAACAACCCATCAAGCATAACAATAATTCATTAAATTAATTGACAAACCCATTTAATGAATACCATGCATAGCCATTACTAGATCCTTAATTAATCATACATAGACATGCAGCCAACATAGAGAAACTAGTGTAGAGTTCAATTCCCAAATAATCACACATAAGAAAACATGTAATCACAAAGAGAATCAATAGGAAGAATTAAACCATATGAATCATGTAAGACATAATTCCCAATTTAATCACAAATAGACATGTAAATAAACTAGAGAATTAATAGGAAGAATTAAACCATAGAAATCATAGAAATATACCGAGATTCATTTTATTCACAAGGCTATAGCACTAATCACAAGATAAATTCCCCAAAAAGTCAAGAGAAAGGGTTTAATTTAAAAGCTTGGGGTTCATCCAAACCCCAAGGAGAAGCCTAGCCAATCATAGAGGATGTGGGTGTGATCTTGGAACCCTCAATGGCAATCCCCAAACATAGCTCCATCTTCTTCCCCTTCTTCTTGTGTTGAATTCTAGAGAGAGTGTGTGTAGATGTTGAGATGTGTTCTTAGAACCTCCACTTTTTCTTTTCTTCTAACCCTAATCTCTAACTTTTTTAGAGAGGGAAAATAAAATTATAATGAAAATAAAATTGAAGACTAAAGATAAAGATTGATTACAAAATGGTTCAATTCTCTTTAAATACAAAGTCCTTTTCTTAGTCACTAAGTTAGAAATACAACCCCAAAAATATCTAATCCTGCAACTATGTGGTAGGTGGAGTTCGGGCGCGCAGGAATAAAACAGCTCGCTGCCAGCACATTTTTTATCGATCAAAGATTTTCAATCGATCAAACACTCAGCTTCGATCCCGCGCAGGAATAAAACAGCTCGCTGCCAGCACATTTTCGATCGATCAAACACTTAGCTTCGATCGATCGAAGCTGACGTGGCATCAAAAATATCTTCTGGCCTTATCCACTTTGTTGAGCTGGCACCGCCCTGTTTCGATCGTTTAAAGACCACTTCGATCAATCAGGACTTCCCTTCAATTGATCGAAGTTCCCATGGTGTATTTTTCTTTGCTTCTTTCCAACTTTGTTCCTTAGCTCCAAAACTGTGCTAAATGGCTCTTGTTAGCCTATTTGAACTTTATTAACCTGAAATAGGCAATAACATAAATAAGTATCTAAGATATGAAAGTAAGATAGATGAATAGACTAAAATACCCTAACTTAGGTGCTAAAATGCGTCACATTTGAGCACTCATCAATAAAAAAAATTAGGTCAGAAGCTAAATGGCTAAAGCAATTTTCTCAGAATTTGAAAAGACGTCATTTTGATCAATCGAAAACATTTTCAATCCATCGAGACTTATTTACGATCGATCGAAAACAAAAATTGAAAGAGGTGTCGCTCCAGTTTGATTAATCGAAATAATGTGTCGATCAGTCGAAAAGGTTTCGATCGATAACCTGGGAGATGAAAAGTTTTAATTCACAAGTTTGATCGATCGACAAGTGCTTCGATCGATTGATAATGTGAGATCCTGAGAGCTGATTTCAAGGCAAAATGGGGTTCTGTAGAATTCGATTGATCGAAAAGGGTCTTCGATTGATCGAAGATGATACCGAAAGTGCAGAAAATGCTAAAAACTACTCAGAAACTCAAATGAACACCTCAAAACATATCTAAAGTACGCAAAAGAAAATAAAAGAAAGAAATAAGGGACGGATAGGGTTTAAAAACCCTACAAATGACTGGTGTTTAATGTCTCTAGTAAGATGTTGAGCTCTTTGGCCCTGATCAAAGATTTTGTTGGACATCCCCTTCTCAATGGGGTGAAATGAACTTTGAACCCCACCCAACAAATCATTCCCTAAGGAAATAGTTGGATTTGATCCAAGTATATTTGACGGTCTTTGGTCAAAGTTCCCAAAGGGACTCTTGGGCTTCCATGCCCTTTCAACGTTAGATTTTAAAACAACACCATGGGAAGACAATTTATTAGATGGCGAAACATTAATTTTTCAATAAGAGAAGGCAACTCAATTTTTTCAATACTTTTTTCAACACTTTTCTCCGCAACAAGAACATCTTCATGCTTGTCAACTGAATTATGGGTTGGATTGAATATATTCAACTTCACTTTCATATGGCTAAAAGAAATCTTCATTAACCCCGTCCTACAATTTATGTTGGCATTGGCGGTAGCCAAGAAAGGATGGCTAGGGATAATGGGGATTTGGCTTTTCGGATTGGAAACCGGCTCCATATCAATTACCACGAAATCAACCGGGAAGAAGAATTTATCAATTTTTATCAAGACATCCTTAATTGTACCCTGAGGCTTTTTGATAGATCGGTCGACTAGTTGTAAAACTACTGACGTTGATTTTAAATCGCCCAAACCCAATTGGACATAGTCTAAGTATGGAAAAAGATTCACGCTTACTGTTAAATCCAGAAGAGCCCGATTAATGACATGGTCACCTATAGTGCAAGATGTAGTGGGTGAACCGGGATCCTTGAACTTAGCTAGAGTGTTGTGTTGCAAAATTGAGCTTACTTGCTCGGTGAGAACAACTTTCTTTGGTGCTTGGCTTTTGTTCTTTCTCTTAAGAGTGCACAAGTTTTTCAAAAACTTTGCATAGGCCAAAATTTGTCTAATAGCATCAAAGAGATGAAGATTTATTTTGACTTGCCGAAACACTTCAATTATTTCGTTCACCTTACTTTGTTGTCTTTCAAAAGATGTGGAAGTTTTCAAAGCATCCGGAAATAGTGCCTTTGGCTCAGAAGATTTTTCAAAAATGTTTGCTGATGGCTTCTCCATAATAGGATCCCCTTGCCTAAGTGGAGGAGGAGTAGAATTAGAAACAGAACGGGTGTCAACGCTAGGTTGCATCGATTCACTCTCTTTACTTAGAACATGCACTTGATTATTAATCACCCTTTTATTTCTCAAAGTGGTCACCGCATTAACTTACTCATGTTGGGGAGGACAACCCGATGAGGTAGTTGTCTCCACTATAAATTGTTGCTTAAGTGCAGGATCAAAAGACATTTTTCGTTTCTCTCTTGTATTCAATGTGCTAGCTATTTGCCTTACTTGGGTTTCTAGCTTGATAATTGATTGGGAATGAGAATGAAGCAATTGAGTGTTGTTCTCCAAACTTCTTAAAGCCGATAAAACTTTTTCCTTAAAAGCGGGACTTCTAGGAGGACCTTGAGAATAAGATGGTTAATTCACATTTGAAGGGTAGGATGGACAAAAGCCTTGAACATTTTGATTTTGCATGTGGGGAGGAATATACTTAGCTTGGAAACCACCTTAGGGAAGGTTTGCACCTTCTCCTTGGCTTTTCCAAGAAAAGTTGGGGTGATTTCTCCACCCATGATTATAATAATTACAATATGGATTGTTTTCTTGATTCACAAAAGTGGCATTGACTTGTTCATGCTGCTCATTTTGCACATGTCTATGGGGACAATTGGAAGTAGTATGAAGCAGACTCGAACATGTCATGCAAAACTCACTAGAATGATGATGATGAGGAGAGGAAGACACTTGATAAGCCGATTTTTGATTGGCCAAGAATTAGTTAAATCTTTGAGTTACAGTCTTTACCTCGGCAACCATGTCATTAGAACACTCCACTTCACATAAATGAGAGCTCTTCTTCCTCCTATGGAATTTCTACCATTTTGATAGGACAATGTTCGATGCATAGAGTTTTCACTCATGCTTTCAAATAATAGCCAAACATCATCCTCGTGTTTTTCTAAGTAAGACCCTTCCATTGAAGCATCTACCATGCCTTTGTGAGTCTCCGATAAACGTTCATAAAAATGTTGAACAATTTGCTAATTAGGAATGTCGTGATGAGGACATTTCCTAAGCAAGTCATTTAATCTTTCCCAAGCCTCATGAAGAAGCTCCCCATCCCAATGTGCAAATTCACAAATTAGAGTTTGCATGGAGTTGGTTTTAGAGGCGTGATAATACTTTTTCAAAAACTCTTGTTGCATTTCCATCTAAGAATTTATAGAAAGAGGCCTCAAGTTAGCAAACCAATACTTAACCTTATCTTTGAGAGAAAATGGGAAGAGTTTCAACCTTAGAACCTCTTCCACCATATCCATGTATTTCACGGTTGAACACACCTTAAGAAACTCATCCAAATGTTTGTATGGTTCCTCATTGCTTTAGCCATAAAATTTCGGAAGCATTTGTATGGTTTGTGGCTTAATTTCATAATGTCGTGCTCTAAATGGAGGAAAACGAATACATGTGGGTGCATTGTATTCATTGGGCACATAGTAATCTTTTAAAACCATAGGAGGATGATTTAGAATTGGTTGCTCCACATGAGTTCCATGATTAACTTGAACGATGGGAGGTGGTGCAAAAAATGGCCTTGGCATTCCAAGTGGAACTTGGCTAATTAGTGGTTGTGAAACAAGCGGTGGTTGTGGATCGTGCATATTATCATGTTGTTGCACATTGGGATAGAATATGCCTTGTTGGTCTACATGACCTAGGTCTTCAATTTGATCGTCCATTGATGAAATGGATGCACTAGAATTACCCCTACCCCTTGGATTACGCACAATTAACTCAAGATTAAGATTCAAAGTAACAAGAGGGGGATTTAAAGACCTACGACCATGCATGCACAAAACAAGTCTTCAACAAATCAATCAACAACAAGCAAATACTTCTCCTTTACCACAACAAATCAACAATGACAAGCCTCCACATACATTATTCCCATACTCCCATGCTTTAAACGATGCAAGAAATAAATTTACCTCCACATGGGCCGATGATTTAACACTAAAACAAGGCCTCAACATGGGCCGATGATTAATTAAGTAAAAGAGTTAAGAAATGCTCACAATGGTCCTTAAGCAATTTCAAGAAATTTTTTATGCTTTTTGGCATTGTGATTTTTTTTTATTATTATTATTATTTTTTTTTATACATTTATGCTTTGCTTGCTTTAAGGCTCCTTTGTTTGCTTTCCTTTAGCTCCAAGTACCTAATCAAAGAGTAACAAAGTAAGAAACAAAACAAAATAAAATAAAAATAAGGATCAAAAGAGTACTAATTCCTATTCATTTCCAACCACGACGTTGCTAATCCCTGGCAATGATGCCAAAATTTGATAGTGCTCAAGTGAAAGGTCGTTTCACAAAGTCAAAATGTGTGTGAGAGTGGTTCAAAAAAGCCTTCTTGGTCAAATTTAAATTTATAAAAACCACTACTACTATTACTACTACTAATGTAGTAAGAAGCGAGTAGGGATTTGCAAGGTAATCAGAATCAAATTCGGGTTAGTATATCGATTGATCAAAGAGAGTGGTTTGTTGGTTGAATTAAACTACAATTCAATTAAAACCATACAAAGTAAACAAGCTAAAAGTATTAGGGTGTATAGAATGAGAGTGAGGTATTGGGATATAGAGTTTACCACTAAGCTTTACCTTTCTAAACATCTAGAATTTATCAATTTAGGGGGATTCAATGTTATAAAACAAGTGTGTGCGCCAATAGTTGAAACAATAAGCATGGACGACAAAACAAGCATAAATTGTCTACCTAAACTAGTGTGTAGCACAACTCATCAAGCTAAGCCATCAACCATTTAATAAACCCACAATTGATGCACACAAAAATCTAGAGAAATGTACTACTTGCAATCATAAGAATGGATCATTAAACACAAGTATGGATTGTCTACTTATCTAGGAATTTAAAGACAACTACACTATAATTTTACTAATGACAAGGAAATTAAACTAATTAAGCTAATGAAGTAGAACAACCCATCAAGCATAAGTATGGTCCATCAAACAAATCACAAGAGTAACCAATAAGCCCCATGCGTTGACCATTATTAAATTCACAATTCCGACACACATAGACGTGCATCAAATTTATAGAATCTAATGTAAAGACATAATCATCCATCCCATTATACATAGACATATGAATTAAATGAAAGATTAATTAAAAGAATTAATCCATACAATTCATGTAGACACTCAAGATCTATATATAATCATAGGTCAAAACATCATTTACAACAAGAATCCCCTAAAAATAACAAAATACTAAAGTTTAGATGGCAAGCCTAGGGCTATCTCTAACCCTAAGGGGATGATCTAGCCACACATGGTTGTTGTTATCCAACCCTTAAGGGCTTTCTTCATTGTTAGCTCTATCTTCTTCCTCTAGCTTTGCTCTCCAAAAGCCCTAATCTAGAGAGAGAAAATTATGTCTAAGCTATGAACAATTTTTTAGCTAAATGTTAGGAACAAAAGTTGGAACCCTGACAAATTGGTCCAATTTGATTTAAATACAAGCCTTCTTGAGCAGGTTGGTCAATCGATATATTTACCAATAATAATCAACCCTTGCAATAGTACAAATCATTGTAAAATAGGGCTATCATAAGGGTTAGTCGAAGCACACAGACTGCAAGTTTATGCCAACCAAGGTTTTTAAAATCACTTTACTTGATGAAAGAGGTGTAAGGTTTGGTTTTGTTTGTCACTTAGAACTAGGAAATGAAATTAGCATAAAACGGTAAATGGAAGGAATTTAAGAGGAGATGAACTTATGTAGAGAGGGCTAGGGAAGTGAATCCACCACCGACCATATAAACATGCTTGCTTGTGAGTAACTTGGGGTACAACTTATGTATATGACAATGATAAGTAGTAATATACTATTGCTACATTATCTTCAAGAAATTCATAAAATCAAGAAGTAAGCATAATCTTTCAAAGTTTTACATGCTTGAACTACCTAAACTGAGGTGTAGCTCTTGACATGCTCACTAAGCTAGAGACTATCAAACTCCTCAATAAATATGGTAATAACACATGAAGTCAAAAACCAAGAATAATCCATCAAAGGGAGGTCCTAAGCTATGGACTATCAAATTTCTCATACAACATGCCATTAAACACCATTTCAGAATCTCATCTCCATTCTCACTATGAAGATGCAAGCCATATAATCATGAGAAAATATAATCTAAGATAAGATAATAGATTCAACATAATCATTTATAGAAATGAAGATCCATTACAACTTGTGTAGAGCTTTAGATTATGAAAATACTACATACATTCTTCATTCCCCAAATTAAACAAAAACTAAAGCATGCTTACAAAGAAGGGCTTCATCACCTCCCTAAAAAGGGAGCTAGTTACCCATAGAAGCAAGGGAGGAAGAGGTTGAAAGGATCAGCCCTTCCATTTTTGCCCCTAGCAGCAAGATACAACCCAAGCTCTCAATAACACAATATTTCTCTCTCTAGAAATCCTTACAGTATTGGATAATGATTTACAATGATTCAAGCCACACATATAGGCCAAAAATCCTACCAAACTCAATTAATCTCGTGGCTAGAAATCCTTAGAGTAGTGCAGAGCCATCCCTTCAATCAAGGGGACAACATTGGGTGAAACAATGCAATCCACGACCTGCTGTCTACAGCTTAGCGGGCACCCGCGAGGTGTCAAGGCTGGCTTCCACGCACTAGCAATAGGGCACTTGGGGCTGCTGATGGCAACTAGCGAGCGCACGTAGCAACTACCGGGGCCCCGCCAAAACTAAAAGTTACTACCCTTTAGCGCCTATAAGAATTGACTTGCAGTGGCGGGCGCCGGCCAAGGCATATCCAAGGCTCACTTCTTATTCTTGAAATGACTTTGGCTTAGCCCAATGATGCTAACTTTCTTCTTGGCACTTTTTGCAGAGAGTGCCATGAGTTCAATGGATCATTGGTTTGGCAAAACTGTAGATCCCTAACCCGACATGCTTTGATCTTCAAGAACTTACCAAAACATCATTTTTATTTCTTTTTAGGAAAAAAACCTGAAAATAAATAAAAATATCCAAATGAAGATAACCTATACAATAGAACCAACTAATGAACTTAACTAATGTAAATAAGGATGCTTGAATATGCAATATTCGGCGCTTATCACACCCCCAAACTTACATTTTGCTAGTCCCATAGCCAAACCAAAATGAAGTACTTGAGAACATGACAACAATTGAAATGTTACCCACAAACATCAACCATGGTGCAAGAAGATGCAAAAAGCTCATTTGCAACTTAGAATAGAGAGAATATTGGAGATAGAATCATTATGAAGACTATCTTGTGTATATGAAGCCTTGATATAACAAAATGGCTAAACATATTTCAATTCTCATGCATCAACATCATAGTCTATATAAATACTTCAATTGTCATATCTATAATAGAAATCAACTCTAACTTCATTAAAAGTGAACCAGATTCCAAATATGCAGCTTTTACCTTCTTTTTCCCATTTCAAGAACACAAGTCTTCAAATCATTGAATTTCCCTTTTAAATGAGGTCTCTAAGGCATGATTTTATTCAAAATACAACTTCTTCTTCTTTTTTATATATTATGGTCGTCCAATGTCGAAGTCCCTTAAACTTTCTAACTAAACCATGTAGTAAGTGTTAGGCCAGTAACTCCCAAACCGGATGGCTTTAGGGTGCTAAGTGTAAGGACACTCCAAAGGCTTAATAACTTGAACTAGTAAGGCTGCGAACACAAACTAACCATATTTATTTATTTTTACTTTTGTGAATGACCATGCAATGCCGAAGTCCCTTAAGCTTTCTAACTAACCCATGTAGCAAGTGTTAGGCCAACAACTCCCAAACCGGATGGCTTTAGGTTGATAAGTGTAAGGACACTCCAAGAGCTTAATAACTCGAGTTAGCATGGCTATGAACTTAAACTAGTCATTTTCATTATTCAACTTTTTATTTATTTATTTATTTATTTTAAAGTTTCATGCCAAAGATATCCATTCATTAAGGTCATCAATTCAAATCAACTGAGTCATGGTCAAGGTAAATTGGTTTGCGTGCCTCATAATTAAGTTTCTGGTGTGCATCTATGAAGTATGAAGTATAGAAGAGAATAAAATCCGACAAAAATCTAATTGAAGCATTTATATAAACCAGTTTGAATCCACATGATCATTTCAAATTTTCCTTATTTCAAAACTATCATTGATTCAAACAATCAATGTTTTGCTTCGTTCAGGTGTCGTTACTCCCGGAACCTACACGGTTTGTGCACACCTCCAAAAGATATAGTGGTGTAGAGCTATGATGAATGTGGCCAAGTTTTACATTTAGAATTGCCACTACTACCTTTTACTAAAAATATAGCTAGGGCAAGTAGGGATCGTCCCAAGGGATTGATGGTCGTACTAGGTTGAGGAATCAAGAATAGGGTTAGTAGGTCGAATGATCAAAATAGTGGTTGGTTGGGTGAATTACACTAGATGCAAATTAAACTAAAGTAAACAATAATGCAATAAGGAGAATAAAAGAGAGAGAGAGACCTTGGAGTTTAGAGATCACCACTAAGCATACTTTTCTACACCTTTAATGAATGATTAATGAGGGAAAAAATATGTATTGCAACAAAGAGTGTGTGTGTGGTTGTTTCAATAAGCATGGATGACAAATTAAGCATATATTGTCTAAGCAACATAGTGGATAGCACAACATATCAAATTAAGCCATTAATCCTTTCTTTAAGCTCACAACCTAACACATCACAAGGTTAGAGATATATGTTACTTGCTCTCATAAGTATGGAACATCAACAACAAAGAATGGATTGTCCTCCCATTTAACATCTAAACTACAACTACACTACAATTAAGCTAATGACATGAAATTAAACTAATTAAACTAAGGGAGAGGTACAATCCATCAAGAAATGAGTATGAACCATCAAATAAACCACAAGAACATTCCATTAAGCACTATGTCTTGACAATCTCTAGATCTATAGCATTAATACACATAGACATGCATCAATAATACAAGAATTAGAGACAAACATATGAACATCTATTCTAGCATACATAGACATATGGATATAATGAAATGATCAATTGGAAGCATTAAACCATATAAATCATTAAATAAACAAGATCTATATATATAAAAGTGTCAAAACATGTATCACAATACAAATCCCCTCAAAAATACATAAATCAAGAAGTAGAAAGCATGTTTAGGGCTAACTCTAGCCCCAAGAGGATGTCTAGCCACTCATAGATGATGTCCTCCAACCCTCAAAGGCAAGCTCCATAAAAGAAATCGGCTCCTTGGTTGATGAAGAGTCTCCAATGGTGTCTCTAGCCTCCTTTGCTTCCTCTTTAAGAATTCTATCCAAAATCTCTAAGTATATGTGTATAGGTGTAAAAGTGGCTCATATTCCTTATATAGGTAGGTCAAATATCACCCCAAATGAGCTAGGCTCGTACACCAATTATTCCTCTAATGATTGGATATGAGACAACTTTTAATAAGCTAGAATTTGGATTTTTCTCGGGATTTGGAAAGTTCGATCGATCGAACTTATGGTGAGATCGATCGAACATGGCTGAGATCTATTGAATTAAAGCTAGATTGATCCTTAATGGCGGCGCCTTTTTGGATAAAAACAAATCTGAGATATTTTGAAGATATTTTTGGGAAAAAGACAAAAGTGGTTGGTATGGTGGTACAGCTGGATAAGATTTGGCATGTGGATAAGGACAAGAAAGTTCGATCTATCAGAGAATGATGTTCGATTGATCGAACTTTTGGGATCTCTAAAAATGACATCATGGCTTGGTGCTGAGATCGATGAAAGTTGGATCGATCAAACTTTTCTTGAGATCGATCGAAGTTGATGAAATTCCACATTTTGCTTCATTTTGCTCTACTTTACTCCTTTCTTTGGTTCATCCCAGAATTGCTTCAATTATGCTCTTATTTGGCTGAGTTAGCTTATTTTGGGATAAGTACCTGAAAATGGAAATAACACGAAATCAATACAAAACGAGAAAATAAGATAGATAAAGGTTCTAGAATACCTAAGCCTAAGGGGTTTAAATACGCACTTTTTAGCGCTCTTCACACCCCCAAACTTAAATATTGCTAGTCCCTAACAATGAACTAGAAAGTAAAGGAATGAAATGAACAACTATACAACTATAAACTATAAAGCAATAAATGGATAACACCACTTTCGTAGGGAACACGATTGCACTTAGAACATGCAACAAGCCTTTTAATCCCCTAGGTTACCCCTAGTGGACGAGTGAAGTCTTGTGAGGGTTTCCAGAAATGATACCCACAAACATTAAGCTCATTCTTTTAAAAGAGGCACCCATATTGCAAACAAGCATTGGGAGAAAACTACCTCAAGTATGCAATTTTTCAACCCTTTCCAAGCAATCTCCCAAAATCTCAACATCAAATAAGCAAGTATGGTCCTCCACACATCAAGAAAATGATCATGCAAATTAAAACAACTCTAGAATCCTTTTTGAGTGGACCAGTATCAAGTATGTTGCTATCTTAGCCAACTAAAGAATTAATCACATCCTTACCCTCAAACTAGCACACAAATCTAGTACCGATCATCAAGACAAAAAGTGGACCTTTTATTAAAGCTTTATTGTTCTAGGTGCGCTTATTCTTTTCACTCGATTTTTTTTTTTTTTTTTAATAGAATCAAAGATGGAAGCATGGTGCAATGTGTTAATCTATTAAGCTTTCTAGCGATCCATGAGGTCGAGCGTTAGGTCAATGACTCCCAAACCAGACGGCTTTAGGGCACTGGGTGTTAAAACACCCCTAAGGACTTACAAGCTCAAATCAACTAGGCTACAAATTAAAAAGACCTCCATCTAATCATTTCCCACTTCTCATCTTTTTGGGAGAAGTCCTCAATTTTTTATTACTTTTGCAACTTCTTTTTTTCTTTTTTTTGGAATAGTAAGTTCAATTATTAACCTAGAGTTTGGGCCCTCCACCTTTCGGCGCGAGAAGTTCAGTGCTTGACGAGGCTAGAATCCCGGCTACTTAGTGAAAAAGGGTTGTTATCCACCTTTATCAAGAATGAAAGCTTTCAATGCACTACTAGCTCAATTGGGATATAACCAATTCAATAATCAACAAAGCATGTACCCCACAAATGAATGCTAGTGTGCACCTATGCTAGTGTATAATACTATAGTGAATCTCAAAATAATCACAAAATCAGGATGATGTGGATCACAAGTGCAAGCAAGATATTAATTTTTCAAAAAAATTACTCCTAAATGGTATCCACAAGGCATACAAGGAGTATTGGACTCTCAAGTCAAGTAATTTTTAAATTTTAAGCAATATAGTCCTCAAAAAATCAAAATCATAGCTAGTTATGGATCAATCGTAGAAAATCTCTCAAATACACAAGTCATGCTCAAAATTTTGAATTTAAAAACAAACACTGCAAAGCACTATTACCCCCATACTTAAATGGCACAATGTCCTCAATGTGTAAAGAGAACAAAAGGGAAAGAGTATACCAGTGCAACTAAGGCAGAGAATGGCTGGGACAGAAGTATCCAAAGTGGGTGTCATAGCCCCCCCAAACTTGGGATTAACTGTGGTCCTGAAAATTTTGCACTTGGATAAAACTCATCAGATAACAAAAGGGATAATAACAGTGCACAGTGGACATGCAAATGTAAATGGGATAGCAACTAAAAATAGAGAGAGGTATAAGGGTGGTCCTGAAAATTTTGGGCAGGACTCTCTCTCACTGATGTCATTGGGATGCACCTGATGGAGTCAAACAGATAGATATAAGAATATAAAATTAGGACATCCATAAAGAAAGCATATATAAATCAAAATTAAAGTACAGTACATCCAATATCAAAGCCGACAGACACGGCTGCAAAAATAATATAATAGTATCAAAAGTATACAAATATTATAGATATAGAGGAGGAGTAAGAAAATATGGAAATCATGAAGAAGAAGTAGGACGGGCAGGTCGCGCTCCACGGATGTCTCTGGATAGATCTTTGAATGCGGTCATGACATCCGTTAGGAAGGAAGCAATGTCAGCTCTAATGGAGATAGTCTCTGCACGGACAGATACCACCGCATCCTCCAGAGTCTGAAGTTGCTCTCCAAAGTCGGGTATGTGGGTAGGAATCTCAGGTGTAGCTGGATTGGTAGAATCATGATCCTGAGCCTGCTCCTCATCGTGAATGGGTGACCCAACTAGAGAGTGCTGCTCTGGGACCTCTGCAGGCTGCTCTAAATCAATGTCCATGTGTATGGCAGCCGGATCGACTGGTATATCGTCCGTTGCCGGGCCTGCTCCTGCTGCCGCCTGCTCCTCCGCCTCTAAATCCTCAGCTGCCTCTATAGCATCATCCCGCAGACTCTTGATAAAAGCGTTGTAGCTCTTATCCTAGTCCTTCTTCTTGAAGGAACAGGCCCCAAACTCAGTCTGCTCCAGTGGCTGGAAAGGATAGCGTTGGTCTCGTAGAATCTGGGTGATGAGGTAGCCAAATGGGAGATACTTAGCCCTTTTGGGCTTGGCCTTGTTAATGTGGTCGACATATAGCTTCATCATGATGCTCCAGATGAGCGCTGGGATAGATAGCCAATACCCTGTATAGAATGCATACAGAGCTGTCAGATAGTCGCCGCGCCTCTATGTCTTGTGGCCGGCCATGAAGATGTTACAGAACAAGACAGAGTCGAAAAACCATAGGTCATCTGGAAGATAAGTCCGGGTGGCATAGGTCTCGCCACCGGTATAATGACCTATGAGTAAAACAGCCATGTCTGCATATGTGGACCTATAGAAAGTGGGATATGTGTCCTGTAGCTCTGGAGGGCAGAAGTGTGGACACTGGCAAGATCTGGACAATGTGTCCACAGTGATGAGGATCGGGTAGCCATCAATGGTGGTCCGCAGCTCCGCCAAGTTACTTAGGGCAGGCCGGAGATTCTAGAAGAACATCCGGACCAACCTCGGGTACACTGGGTATGAGACAGGGGCTAGTATGGCCGAGATGCCCCTCCAGAAAATGTCATCATATGCTGACCGGGTAAGCACCGATAGGGAAAAGAAGCCTGTATCAAAGACCGACTTGTGCGCCACTAAAAGGCGTGAGTATCTATATAATGGTCGGTCTAGCTCCTGGGCTGGCTGAGCTGGCGGTGGTGGTGGAGATGGTATGTGCTCAGCCTCAGCGTCAGAGTGTAATCTGCTGTCAAATAAGAGAGACTGAGGTGGAGTGGGCTACTGGGCATGAGATGGACCGGCCTCGTTATCCAAACTCGGCCTGCCCCTGCGGTGATAGTATCCGCGAGCTACAATCATGACCCTAGCCATAGCCTGCAAAATAAAAGCAAAACTTGCAAAAATGGGAGTCAGTGCCAGCATAAAGAATTAAAGCATAGTTTATAGAATTATGTATGTCAAATAGGATAGACAAAACAGCTATGGAACATGAATCTATACAAGTAACAAGGAATGAGGGACATGATATGAAGCATGCTAGACAATATAAGTATGGAATGCATCCAATGTGGAAAACACAGGCATTGGGCATGTATGAGATGGCATGAAACACAAGAGATGGTGTGTGAGATGTATGAAACAAATCTGTAAAGTTCGATCGATCACAAAAATGTGAGATCGATGCAAGTTCGATCGATCAAGAATAAGTGAGAACGATCTATAACAGATCGATCGAATAAAAAGTTCGATCGATCGAACTGTGAAGTGAAACTCAAAAAGTCACAGATCTGTGATGTGGATGGCACGAGGCCTTCACGAACATGGTCGTGGGCCCATCAACACAACAAATCAACCTATTGGGTCACTTGGTTTGGCCCATAACTCCAAAATCTAATCAAAATCATGAAAAATACAAAAACATATATACATATATATACACATATATACAAAGAGTTTAAAGCTTCATTAATGGAGTTATTTATCATGAAAACAACTTAGATCTAACATTTAGAGCATGTACGCATCAAATCTAAGCTTGAATCAAATAGGTGAGGTTCGGATCTCACCGGAATCAAGAGAGAAATGGAGATGCGAAGGGGGTGAGATTCGAAACAAGATCTGAGAGGAGAGAGAGTGATTTAACGTGTGGGATGCTCGCCGGAGATAGAGAAGAGTTGGGATGCAGCGGCGAAGGGGGAACGAGGGTCTGAGATCGATTCTTGTGAAATCGATCGAATAACCCTGAATCGATTTTTAAAAACATTCCCTTCCAGTTAGATCGATCGAACTGAATCTTCAGATCGATCGAACTGACATCGTTCTCTCTTCTTAAGTGACAAAGTATTTTTGTGATTTTTGAAAAAGTAAACTAAATAAAAATAATAAAAAAAAGAAAAAGAAAAATATTTTTTTTTTAAGATTATATATATATATATATATATATATATATATATATATATATTTAGAAAATAAAAATGACAATAAAATATATTTTTTGGAATTTTTGAAATTTAAAACAAAGTCAAAACACAGTCAAAATTGAAAAACAAAGAACAAAGATCGATCACTCCAAGATCAATCACAGAATACCTTCGATCAATCGAAAATGCATAGAATTGAAGAAATGTTCGATCGATGAGACAGAGAGGCTTTTGGATGCAGGTTGAAAATTTTTCTAAGTGTTGGAACTGCAAATCGATCCAAGATGAAGTTGGATCGATCGAAGAAGTTTAGATCGATCTAGGAACAAGTTCGAACGATGGGACAAAGAGCTGAAATATGCAGGTTTTGTTCGAACCATTGGACAAAGAGTGATTTGGATGCAAGTTCGATGCAGGTGGGAAGTTCGATTGATCGAACTCATTTTGAGATCGATCGAACTTATGAAAAATGCTCAATTTCAACATAAAAGTGCATGCAATCCTAATCACAGTTCCTAGCAATGCATATGAACCCAAAGCCAATATCTAGACTTCGCAAGAAATGAGATTAAAGATAGAAATGAGGTAGGAATAGGGTTTTGACACCCTACGAAATGTCTTGCTAGTCTTTAACGTCTCTAGCAAGATGTTGGGCTCTTTTAGCCTAGATCAAACATCTTGTAGTGCATCCCCTCCTCAATGGGGTGATAAGTGCTTTGAATCCCACCCAACAAATGGTTCTTTAAGGAACTTGTTGGATTAAGCTCAAAAGATGTTTCCGGTCCTTGGTCAAAACAATCTTTGGGCTTCCACGCCCTTTCAAAGCAAGATTTTGAAACAACTTTCTTTGGTTTCAAGTTTGAAGATGGACTTTTTGGAACTTTGATCTCACACAAAAATTCAATTCCTTCACTTTTAAAGTCATGACATTTCTCTATAACATTAATCTCTTCATGCTTGTCAAATGAGTTAGAGGTTGGATTAAAAAAATTCAACTTTACCTTCATGTGGCTAAATGAGATTTTCATTATCCCCTTCTTACAATTAATGTTGGCATTTGCTGTTGCTAAGAAAGGACGGCCAAGGATAACGGGAATTTGGCTCTTAGGATTTGGGATTTGGGACCGGTTCCGTGTCAATGACAACAAAATCAACGGGAAAAAAGAATTTATCAATCTTAATCACGACATCCTCAATGATACCCCTAGGCTTTTTGATGGATCGGTCGGTAAGTTGTAAAACTACCGACGTCGGTTTCAAGTCTCATAAGCCTAATTTGACATATACCGAGTATAGAAAAAGATTAACACTTGCTCCTAGGTCAAGAAGAGCCCGATTAATGATATGATCACCAATGATGCACGAAGTGGTAGGTGAACCGGGGTCCTTAAACTTTGGAAGAGTGTTATGATGCAAAATTGAGCTTACTTGCTCGGTTAAGACCACTTTTCTAGGTGTTTGGCTTTTGTTCTTCCTCTTTTGGGTGTATAAGTCTTTTAAGAACTTGGCATAAGCTGGAATTTGCTTGATTGCATCCAAAAGTGGAAGATTGACTTTCACTTGTCTAAACACTTCCATAATTTCATTTACTTTGGCCTTTTGCTTATCATTTGAAATGGATCCTTTTAAGGCATCCGGGAATGGAGCTTTTGGTTCAAAAACCTTTTCAAAATTTTTCTTTGAAGTTTCTTCAACACAAGAAGTTTTCAAATCATTTTGTAAATCTTTCTTTTCAAAATCACTTTTCAACACATTCTCATTTGAAAGATCATGCATATGCAATGAAGGAGGAATATAATATGAAACGGGACGGGTGTCAACTTTTGGTTGTATCGATTCACTCTCTTCATTGGACATACCTACTTGGTTGTCCACAATCTTCCCACTTCTTAAAGTAGTCACCGCATTGACATGCTCTATTGTGTGACCTTCCAATGA
The DNA here is from genome assembly GCF_030987335.1 of Cornus florida. Taxonomy (NCBI): domain Eukaryota; kingdom Viridiplantae; phylum Streptophyta; class Magnoliopsida; order Cornales; family Cornaceae; genus Cornus; species Cornus florida. The sequence continues at coordinate 74,352,392 of NW_026775573.1, read as the reverse complement.
GGAATGAGTCTCCACAACACATTGTTACTTAGGTAGGGCATTCAAAGGCATTTTCCCTTTCTCTCTTGCCTTCAAAGTACTAGCTATTTGCCCTACTTGGGTTTCTAGCTTTGCAATGGATTGAGAGTGAGAATGAAGCAATTGTGTGTTTGCCTCTAAAGTTCCTAAAGCGGTCAAAACTTTCTCTTCAAAAGCGGGACTTCTAACATTTCCTAGGGAATATGATGGTTGATTAGGAAAATGAGAATTAGAGAATTGGTTTCCTTGTGATTGGTATGATGATCTAAAACCTTGGTTCCTTGGCTTTATAGTGGAGGTGGAATGTATTTCCCTTGAAAACTGCCTTGGGGAGGGTTTGAGCCTTCCCCTTGGTTTTTCCAAGAGAAATTCGGGTGATTCCTCTCACTAGGATTGTAGTGATTGCCATAAAGATTGTTCCCTTGATTCACAAATGTTGCATTTACTTGTTCATGATGCTCACCTTGCACATGTCCATGGGGACAATTGGAAATAGATTGTAAAACACTTGAAAAAGTCATACATGTCTCATTAGATGCATGATGAGAATGGTTAGAGAAGGAAGATACTTGATTCGCCGAGTTTTGGTTGATCAAAAATTGATCAAACCTTTGAGATAATGATTTCAGCTCGGTGGCAATTTCATTAGAGTGGTCGACTTAATGTAAGCCAACACTCTTCTACCACTAGAATTTCTACCATTCTTCGAAGATAAGGTACAATGCAAAGAATTTTCACTCATGCCCTCATAAAGACGCCTCACGTCATCCTCATGCCTATCAATGTAAGAGCCACCCATGGAAGCATCAACCATGCCCTTATAATTATCCGATAAGCTCTCAAAGAAATATTGAACTAATTGCCATTTGGGCATGTCATGATGTGGACACTTCCTAAGCAATTCATTAAAGCATTCCCATGCCTCATGAAATGTTTCCCCATCCCCATGTGAAAATTCCCTAATTGAAGTTCTCATGGCATTGGTCTTAGAAACCAGATAGTACTTCTTCAAGAACTCTTGTTGCATTTCTGCCCAAGAAGTTATTGAAAAAGGTCTAAGATTGTTAAACCAATATTTTGCCTTGTCTTTAAGGGTGAATGGAAAAAGTTTAAGCCTTAAGACCTCTTCCGGCATGTCCGTGTATTTCACAGTGGAACATATTTCAAGAAACTCATCCAAATGCTTGTAAGGTTCTTCACTTGGAAGTCCATGATAGTTAGGAAGCATTTGAATGGTTTGTGGCTTGATTTCATAATGGTGTGCTTTAAATGGTGGCAATTGGATGCATGTGGGTGCATTATATTCATTAAGCACATAGTGATCTCTTAAAGCAAGGGGAGGATTAGCAATTGGAGGTGCAACATGGGCACCTTGATTGCCTTGAATGATGGGAGGTGGTGGAGCATAGATTGGCCTTGGCATTCCCAATGGGACTTGGCCTTGTTGTTGTGGTGGATGAACGAATGGCCTTGGCATGCCTAATGGAACTTACATGTTATCATGATGCACATTGGGGTGGAGGATACCTTGTTGGTCTATGTGACCAAGGTCCTCCACATGGTCCTCATTGTGTCCTTCCATTGATGAAATGGATTGACTAGAACTACCTCTTCCCCTAAGGTTTCGAACAATGGATTCAAGATGAAAATTTAAAGGGACAAGAGTGGATCTTAATGATCTACAACCATGCATACACAATGCAACACGACAAGAAATAATGACAAACACTTCACCTTCACAACAAGTCAATAATCAACAAACTTCCTCCACATACAATGTTCCCACACTCCCATGCTTTAACAATAATATGCAAGAAAAGTAAATTGCCTCCATGCGGGCTCACGATTTATCTAAGAATTGAAATACAAGCCTCCACGCGGACTGACGATTTAACTAAGGGTTTGAATAAGAAAAAGCTCACAAAGGTCCAAATTTTTTAGCACTTCAACTCCAAATTTTTAGCTTTTAGCTTAGCAAATTTTTTATAACTTTAGCCTTTTTCTTTGCTTGCTTAGCTCCTTTGCTTGGATGCTCCTTTGCTTGCTTCCTAGCTCAATGCACCTTGTCAAACAAAAACCAACACAATAAGTAACAAAAATTAAAATGAAAATAAAGTAAAGACATGATTAAAGGAGTACTAATTCCTAATTGATTCCACAAATACGACGTTGCCAATCAATCAATCCCCGACAACGGTGCTAAAAACTTGGTGCTTCGTCCGAGGGTCGTCACTCCCAGAACCCATACAGTTTGTGCACACCGCCAAAAGATATAGCGGTGTAGAGCTATGATGAATGTGGCCAAGTTTTACATTTAGAATTGCCATTACTACCTTTTACTAAAAATATAGCTATGGCAAGTAGGGATCATCCCAAGGGATTGAGGGTCGTACTAGGTTGAGGAATCAAGATTAGGGTTAGTAGGTCGAATGATCAAAATAGTGGTTGGTTGGGTGAATTACACTAGATGCAAATTAAACTAAAGTAAACAATAATGCAATAAGGAGAATAAAAGAGAGAGAGAGATCTTGGAATTTAGAGATCACCACTAAGCATACTTTTCTACACCTTTAATAAATGATTAATAAGGGGAAAAATATGTATTGCAACAAAGAGTATGTGTGTGGTTGTTTCAATAAGCATGGATGACAAATTAAGTATATATTGTCTAAGCAACATGGTGGATAGCACAACATATCAAATTAAGCCATTAATCCTTTCTTTAAGCTCACAACCAAACACATCACAAGGTTAGAGATATATGTAACTTACTTTCATAAGTAGAGAACATCAACAACAAGCATGGATTGTCCTCCCATTTAACATCTAAACTACAACTACACTACAATTAAGCTAATGACATGAAATTAAACTAATTAAACTAAGGGAAAGGTACAATCCATCAAGAAATGAGTATGAACCATCAAATAAACCACAAAAACATTCCATTAAGCACTATGTCTTGACAATCTCTAGATCTATGGCATTAATACACATAAACATGCATCAATAACACAAGAATTAGAGACAAACACATGAACATCTATTCTAGTATACATAGACATATGGATAGAATGAAATGATCAATTGGAAGCATTAAACCATATAAATTATTGAATAAATAAGATCTATATATGTAAAAGTGTCAAAACATGTATCACAATACAAATCCCCTCAAAAATACATAAATTAAGAAGTAGAAAGCATGGTTAGGGCTAACTCTAGCCCCAAGAGGATGTCTAGCTACTCATGAATGATGTCCTCCAACCCTCAAGGGCAAGTTCCATGGAAGAAATCTACTCCTTAGTTGATGAAGAGTCTCCAATGGTGTCTCTAGCCTCCTTTGCTTCCTCCTTAAGAATTCTCTCCAAAATCTCTAAGTATGTGTGTATATGTGTAAAAGTGGCTCATATTCCTTATATAGGTAGGTCAAAAATCACCCCAAATGAGCTGGGCTAGTACACCAATTATTCCTCTAATGATTGGATATGAGACAACTTTTAATGAGCTGGAATTTAGATTTTTCTTGGGATTTAAGAAGTTCGATCGATCGAACTTGTGGTGAGATCAATCGAACATGGCTGAGATCTATCGAATTGAAGCTAGATTGATCCTCAATGACGGAGCCTTTTTAGATAAAAACAAATCTAAGATATTTTGAAGATATTTTTGGGAAAAGGATAAAAGTGGTTGGTAGGGTGGTACAGCTGGATAAGATCTGGCATGTGGATAAGGACAAGAAAGTTCGATCGATCAGAGAATAATGTTGGATCGATCGAACTTTTGGGATCTCTGAAAATGACATCATGGCCTGGATCTATCTTGAAGTGCTGAGATCGATGAAAGTTGGATCAATCAAACTTTTCTTAAGATCGATCGAAGTTGCTGAAATTTCACCTTTTGCTTCCTTTTGTTCTACTTTGTTCCTTTCTTTGGTTTATCCCAGAATTGATTCAATTATGCTCTTATTTGGCTGAGTTAACTTATTTTGGGGATAAGTATCTGAAAATGAAAATAACACGAAATCAATACTAAACGGGAAAATAAGATAGATAAAGGTTCTAGAATACCTACGCTTAAGGGGTTTAAATATGCACTTTTCAGCGCTCATCAATTATCTTGTATATTCCTGTTGATATATACGTTGTTGCACAACTTGTTGATTTTGGAAACTTGGGGATGTCGTTGTTTGACTACGGCTAAGACATGGTTTTAGTACGAGGGATTGTCCCTCTACAGTCTAGTGCGCACATAGGAAGGTTACCCATGTGCTAGTAACTCTAAAGTAACTATGGTATCGGTTTGATTCGGTGTGATGTCCAAGTATCCACTTTGTTTGATTTTGCAATTCATTTCAAGTTGATAACTAGATGATATCGTAACTTGTTGTTCTTTAATTGATTTCCCATTTTGAGTTTCAAGATGTTAACTTTGAGAAATCATGCTTTATGCGTTGCATTGGAAGTTCCAATGTTGGTAAAATTGCATCGATATTGTGATTTGTGTTTTAATGTTCAATGCATGCTTATTTCCTACGAGTAGCTTTATGTTACTCACCTCGAAGTTACTGGGGATTTGTTTCAGGTATGAAGACTTGGTTCGTGATGCTCATCATACTTTGGATAACTTGTAACTTTTAAGTTTCCATTTCATGCAAATGTTAGCATGAAATGTCATTTTGTAGTCTTATATGTCTAAACTTGTATCTTTTATTCCATATATGTAATGTGTATATAAGTACACCTTTTATAATGTATGTGACTTGTGTGAGATGAGGCTGGAGGCCAATGACATTTATATTGCATCTTATGTAATTCTTGTTTTTATGAAATGTTATGAAAATATTGAAAAATGATAAGTCATTGATTCACCATGTTTGCATCCGGTGTGGAAATTCCATTTTTATTCTTTCATAGGGTCTCATTAATCATGTTTGAAGTATGGCCAAGGGTCAAACGGTAATTTGAAATCATTTGTTAATTTTGGTTTTCAAATTTTCCATTTTTGTTCATTTTTATTATTTTTGGCCGTCGGGTGGTCGGATTTTGAATCGGGACTTCTCGGGAGCCGCGGACCATTCCCGTGCTCTTAGAATCATTTATTACACTTGTGTGCACATTCGTTTCAACTTAGAAATGCATTTGGCGTCAAATGCATACTTAGTGCAAAGTTGCATTTTTTTGAGTTTTTAAGCCCTTATTGATTTAGGGGCATTTTAGCCATTTCACAGTGTGTTTTTTTCATTTTCTCTCACATGATCGGGTAGACAACTCGATTTTAGGGTGGGTTTCTTCTTTGTGTTTTTCCAGAAAAAAGTCGTTTCAGACCTCGTTTCGGCTCTCAGTTCTGGCTGAGCCTTTTTTCTTCCCCTAGCATGTCAGGATGCTCGTGGGGTGCTCGTCTCGACGTCATGACGTCAATTTTTGTTTTTGCTCGTTCTCCTACGTTTGGACTCCAAATTGAGTTAACTTTTTTTTTGAACTTGACTAATTTTCCGTTGTCTTTCCAACGGTGTGCTTGGCTGCACCCAGATCTTCCTGAATAATTACCAGTTTACCCTTTTAGCCTTAAATGCTCGTTTTTCTTCATCATGCCATTTCTTCTTCGTTCGGACTCCAAATCATGCGATTCTTGAGTCCATTTTGATTAGTTTTTTGTTTTCTTTCCAATGGTGTGCTCGGTGGCACCCGAATCCATAGTTTCAAAAATAACTATTTTGCCCTTGGGGTTATTTTTGCTCAGTTTTTCTTGCTTTTCGTTTTCGCTACTTTTTTTGAGTTCCGTGACTTGATGGGAAGTTACGAATGTGTTTCGGGAATGATATACATTCTAGGGACATCATTTCCATGTAAAATAACTATTTTGCCCTTGGGGCTAAATTGTTATTTTTTCACTCTTTTGCTTTCGCGTTAGTTCTCATTGAGTTTCACGACCTCATGGAAGGTCATCAAAGTGTCTTAGAGGTGTGTTGTGCCTTGGGAGACCATTGTCTTGGTTTTTGCTTCCGCATTCTGGATTCATTATCGAATCTACGTTCGATTCATCACAAGACGCGTTGGCCTAAAAACCAAGGCCGTCACAGCTTCACTATGGGGAGCACTGATTCTTTTTACGAGGAAGTAGGATGGGTCTTTGAGACTTTGCATCAATTATCGCAAGTTGAATCACGCTACGATCAAGAACAGGTATCATTTGCTTAGCATTGATGACTTATTTGATCAATTGAAAGGAGTGACATGCTTTTCGAAGATTGATTTGATATTAGGTTACTATCAATTGAGGGTTAAGGATGAGGATATATCCAAGACCAGTTTTTGCACACGGTATGGCCATTATAAGTTTCTGGTGATGCCATTTGGTTTGACCAATGCTCCAGCAGCTTTTATGGATTTGATGAACCGTGTATTCAGTGACTATCTTGACAGATTTGTGGTGGTGTTTGTTGATGACATTCTCATGTACTCAGCTTCGAAAGAAGAGCATGAGTATCACTTGAGAGCAGTTTTACAGATCCTTAGGGATAACCAGTTGTATGCCAAGTTCGAGAAATACGAATTTTGGCTATCGGAGGTGAAGTTCCTTGGACATGTCGTGTCAAGGGGCGGTGTTGTAGTGGATCCGTCAAAGATTGAGTATGTGATGGATTGGGAATGTCCGAAGACAGTGTTTGAGGTTCGGAGCTTTCTTGGCCTAGCCGGCTATTACAGGAGATTTATTCGGGATTTCTCTCATCTAGCGGCACTTATGACTCGACTTACTCGTAAGGGGGTCAATTTCATATGGAATGAGGCTTGTAACTCTGTTTTTTAGGAGTTGAAGGTTAGGTTGACATTAGCTCCAGTTTTGATCATACCTGAACGTGGTTTGGGTTACGTGGTCTATTGTGATGCTTCGTGAGAAGGTTTGGGTTGTGTTCTGATGCAGAATGAATGGGTAGTAGCTTTTGGGTCTCAACAGTTAAAGACTCACGAGTTAAACTATCCAACACATGATTTGGAGTGGGCAACAGTGATCTTTGCCTGAAAAGGGTGGAGACATTATTTGTACGGGGAGAAGTTTAAGGTTTTCTCCGATCACAAGAGTCTCAAATATCTCTTCGCTCAGAAGGATTTGAATTTGAGACAGCATAGATGGGTTGAGTTCATGGAGGACCATAACTTTGAGTTACAGTATCATCCGGGAAAGGCCAATGTGGTGGCCGATGCATTGAGTAAGAAGTCACGGAGTACTCTTGCTAGCATTTCCGTTCACAGATGGTTTATAGTCTTATGAGGATGTTTCACCGGCTATTTTGTTTAGCCTTATAGCACAACTGGCTCTTATTAGCAGAGTTATTGAGGCATGGTTGGAGGATGGAGAGATGAAATCCATCCACGATCAGATTTCAAGCGGCGAGAATGTAGAGGGTTGGACCTTGCATCCAAACAGTGGTCGCAGGTACAGAGGAAAGATGTTTGTTCCTTTATCTTGTCATGACATTGTTCTCTAGGATTTTCACCATTCTTGACTCGGAGTCCACCTGGTGGTGCAAAGATGTATCATAATTTGCGGAGACAGTTTTGGTGGAAAGGCATGAAACGAGATGTTTCTCAGTTCGTGGCTAAATGCCTTACTTGTCAGCAAGTGAAGGCAGAGCATCAGAGATTGGCAGGTTTGTTGCAACCACTACTAGTGGTAGAATGGAAGTGGGAGCACATCACTATGGATTTCGTGACGGGACTTCTGAGATCCAAGGCAGGGAATGATATCGTTTAGGTCATTGTTGACAGATTGACTAAGACGGCTCACTTTTTGCCTATGGCAGTGACAGATGACGCAGAGAGACTTAGTGGATTGTATGTGAGGCAGATTGTCAGGCTTCACAGGGTTCTGGTATCCATTGTTTCGGATAGGGATCCCAGATTCACGTCTCACTTTTGGCAGAGTTTTCAAGAGGCTCTTGACACAGGGCTTCATTTCAGCACGACATTCCATCCTTAGACTGATGGTCAGTCAGAGCGTACCATTCAGATATTGGAAGAGATGCTACGGGCTTGCATCTTGGATTTTGGGGGTAGTTGGGAAGATTACTTACCCTTGGTTGAGTTTACCTACAACAACAGTTATCATACCAGTATTGGCATGGCACCTTTTGAGGCGTTGCATGGAAGACCTTGCAAATCTCCGGTTTATTGGATCGAGGTAGGTGATACAGTCACCTTGGGTCCCGATATTGTCTTTGAGACTATAGAGAAGATTAAGTTTATTCGGCAACGGTTGGCTACAACTCAGAGTAGGCAAAAGAGTTATGCTGACAGGAGGAAGAGATCTTTGTCTTTTGAGGTAGGGGACCACGTCTTTCTCAAGATTTCTCCATGGAAGGGACTTATGAGATTTTGGCAGGCGGGCAAGTTGTCTCCTAGGTTCATTAAACCGTTTCAAATTTTGGAGAGCGTTGGTGAAGTTGCTTATCGTTTGGCATTGCCGCCAGACCTAGATAGGGTTCACGACGTCTTTTATGTCTCTATGTTGAGAAAGTGCGAGCCGGATCCATCGCATGTTTTACGGTGGACAGATGTTATTATTGATGAGGACGTGACCTACGAGGAGGGTCCAATCCAGATTCTTGATTCACGGAAGCAGATCTTGTAGACCAAGTCCATTCCATTGGTTAAGGTTTTGTAGAGACACCACAACGTTGAGGAGGCTACCTGGGAGCTCGAACAGGAGGTTCGCTCTCGATATCCCAATTTGTTCTCTCTTTCAAGTACGACTTGATTTCGGGGACGAAATCCTTTTAAGGAGGATAGGTAGTAATGACCTGGTCATTTTCCTTCCTTTTCTTTTTTCGGAGAATTCTTTTTCGTCCTTTTCCCTATTTCGTCTTTTTCCCGTTTATCATTTTTCCTCACATAACCTCATTTTTCATGCTCGGATTTGATTCCGGCTTTACATGCATCTGCAATATTTGATTTCCATGACATTTGTATTTTTACTTTTATAGAAAATACATTCTAGTCGCTCACTTTTTCATAAAGGGCATAGATACATACTTTCTTGTAAATATTCTTGATTGTTGGGGTTTTAGTATAATTATGTAAAATAATTATTTTTCGTCTTGGGGACTATTTTGTAATTTAATTTGGAAGATATTTTGGAAAAGAACCTTTTTGCAATTTTTAGAAAATGTGCCAAATGTCACATTCTCATGGAGCCACTTGTTGGCATTGGGGTGGAGAGACTTGGAAGCATGATCTTGTGACATTTGGAGGGTGGAGATTCACCCACTTGTTAGCCTAGGATTGGTGCACTTGTTGGCTTAGATGGTTGACAAGTGTAGGCTTGAGATTAAGCCTAGGAAAGAGCCTTAGATTTGTGACAAATGTAGACTTACAAATTAGTCTTGCATTGTATGTGTGTGTGAGGTAGTGTAAGAGCACATAGTGAGTGGGGGAATACTAGATCCTCCACTCACCATTTTTCACTTCATCTTTTTCATTTCACTTATTCTCAAAACCCTAACCTAGCCACAATTGAAGGAAAAGCTTGGTTTAGAGCTTTGACTTCATTTTTGGCCTCCTTCCATTCACCTTAAACCATAAACTTTGGGAGATAAAAGTTTCCTCTCACTCTCCTCTTCATAAACCCTAGACTTTTTATCCATTTTGTGCTTGGTTGCTTTGGATTATAGAGATTCAATTCTCTATTGAGGTAGGGGTGGTAGTATGTTTATATTTTAAGTGTTTTATAATTCTTTGGGGTTTAATATATATTGTGTACATGCTTTTAATATGATAGTCTTGCATATTATAGGAAACTCTCACTTTTGACTTAGGGTTTATTGATATAAATATGTATGATATGTATATACCATGTGTAGAAAGATTATATGATTTAGTAGTATGCTAAATTCTAGTATTTTCACATGTGGTAGTAATATAGAACTCTTATAGAATTATAAATGCTATATACAATTTCTATTGACTTGAATTGTTATATTATGGTGGTGATAATTCTATATTCTTGTTGAGGACTTATTGTGATTATTTTAGAAGCTTGTTGCTAAAATGTTAAAGATTAGTATATAAAGCTTATTGTTCAGACATGATTTAAATTGATAAGTTAGTGGTATTGTTTTGCACATTATATCATGTTAAGGACTTGTCATTTATTATGCCATTTTAGACTTGGAATCCTAAGACATGGTTTATGTGGTTTCAAAAATACTTGTGCATGGAAGGTGGTATGTATGCCTTAATATTTATGTATAAGTTTTGAACTTGCTATATTTTGGATTCTCTTGGAACATTGTTACAAGTGACATGGCTAGAGTTTGACTCTAGTACGGGAGGTATGAGTTCTCCCCATTTATAGTGCGCACTAGGGTGATATTCCTAGCAGGTTAATGCCCCGAATAACCATCTAGTTCTTGGCTTTATCCAAGATTTGATGTCCAAGTATTCCATTAATTGATTTCGCATTCATTTCCAAGTTGACAACCAATACTTAATTGTGACTTGTGATTTTGGTTACTGGCGAATTAATGTTGTTAAGTACATTGATATTGTTATTGTGTTATAATAGAATCATTGCATTAGTTTAAGATGATCCCTTAGAACACCTTGAACATAGACGTTAAGTGGAATGCTCCCTTGTATTCGTCTATATTGATCTTGTAATGATATTGAAACTTTAGGGTATACGCATATGCTTCTTCCTACGAGTAACTTGACTACTCACCCTAGTTGTGTGGGTTATTTTATAGGTAATGAGACAATATTCTTGGATGTTCATCATCCTTAGGGGCTTATGAGCAATTTGAAGTATTTTTGTATATTGACATACACTTGTTTAGCATGCTTTACTTTTGGTGTTATATTTTGGTATACCATGGATGTATGGTAATTTGCAAGCTAAGGTGGCTTCTTGATGTGTAATGTGTATCTAAGTGCTCTTTTTGAAGCTTACTTTGTATGTATGACATGAGACTAAGGGCCATTAATTTTAAAGATTACAAGTATACTTTCTTTAAAACTCAAGTATTGCCACTATAGCCTATTTTGTGAAAATTTGAGGGTTGGTATGTCAAATTTTGTAAATGTATTGTAATGAGGCCATAGGCCATTGTAGTACACCTACTTTATCATATTACATATGCGTACATGTTCAATTTGGCACACAACACCATTCTTGACGAAATGAATACTTAAAGTTGCATTTTTTTTAGTTTTACCCTATTCTGATTCAGGGGCGTTTCGGGGATTTCACAGTGTGTTTATTTCATTTTCTTTCACATTGCCGGGTAGAAAACTCAATTTCGAAAGGGGTTTCTTCTTTGTGTTGTTCCAAAAAATGTCATCTTGACCCTCAAAAACCTATTTTTTCCTGAAAAACCCTTGCTGCCAGGTTTTTGTTGAATTGTAGTACAAGTGTACGGGTCAAGTGTACAGGTGGAGGATCTCGTAACCAGTTACGTGTGCATGGGCAAAATTACGAACTTTCTATTTTTGCCTCCTAACCAGTTAGAAAGGTCTCCTAACCGATTAGATGGCCTAGGGTTGACTCCTTTTGACTTTTTTACCATTTTTCTTCTGTTAGCCATATCTTCTTCGTCCGGACTCCGAATCAAGTGATTCTTGAGTCTAAATTTATTAATTTTTCATTGTCTTTCCAATGGTGTGCTCGGTAGCACCTACTTTCATTTTTTAAATGACCATTTTTCCCCTAGGCTCATTCTTGTCCGTTTTTGAAGCGTCGCTTCTGCATTTGTTTTCTTTGGGTTCCGTGACCTCATTGAGGGTCACATTGGTGTCTTAGAGACGCATTGTATCTCTAGAGACTGTTGTTTCACCTTTTACTTCCGTATTTTGGATCCGTTATCGAGTCATCTTTTGGTCATCGTTAACGCACCGGTTTTATAAAACTTGGGCCATCACAAAATTTGTGTAAAACGGTAAATGGGAGGAATTTAAGAGAAGATAAACTTATGTAGAGAGGGCTAGGGAAGTGAATCTACCACCGACCATATAAACATGCTTGCCTGTGAGTAACTTGGGGAACAACTTATGTATATGACAAAGATAAGTAGTAATACACTATTGCTACATTATCTTCAAGAAATTCATAAAATCAAGAAGTAAGCATAATCTATCAAAGTTTTACATGCTTCAACTACCTAAACTAAGGTGTAGCTCTTGACATGCTCACTAAGCTAGAGACTATCAAACTCCTCAATAAATTTGGTAATAGCACATGAAGTCAAAAGCTAAGAATAATCCATCAAAAGGAAGCCCTAAGCTATGGACTGTCAAACTTCTCATACAACATGCCATTAAACACCATTTCATAATCTCATCTCCATTCTCACTATGAAGATGCAAGCTATATAATCATGAGAAAATATAATATAAGATAAGATAATAGATTCAACATAATCATTTATAGAAATTAAGATCCATTACAACTTATATAGAACTCTAGATTATGAAAATACCACATACATACTTCATTCCCCAAATTAAACAAAACTAAAGGATGCTTACAAAGAAGGGCTTTATCAACTCCCTAGAAAGGGAGTTAGTTACCCATGGAAGTAAGGGAGGAAGAGGTTGAGAGGATCAGCCCTTCTATTTTCACCCCCAGCAGCAAGATACAACCCAAGCTCTCAAGAATACAATATTTCTCTCTCTAGGAATCCTTACAATGTTGGATAATGATTTGCAATGTTTCAAGCCACACAAATAGGCCAAAAATCCTACCAAACTCAATTAATCTCATGGCTAGAAATCCTTAGAGTAGTGCAGAGCCATCCCTTCAATCTAGGGGACAGCATTGGGTGAAACAATGCAACCCACGACCTGCTATTTGCAGCTTGGCGGGCGCCCGCGAGGTGTCAAGGCTGGCTTCCACGTGCTGGCAATGGGGCACTTGGGGCTGCTGATGGCAACTGGCGGGCACCCGCAGCAACTAGTAGGGCCCCACCAAAACTGAAAGTTACTGCCCTTTGGCGCTCGCAAGAATTGGCTTGCAGTGGCGGGCGCCCGCCAAGGGATATCCAAGGCTCACTTCTCCTTCTTGAAATGACTTTGGCTTGGCCCGATGACACTAACTTTCTTCTTAGCCCTTTTTGCAGAGAGTGCTATGAGTTCAATGGATCATTGTCTTGGCAAAACTGTAGATCCCCGGCCCGGCATGCTTTGATCCTCAAGAACTTACCAAAACATCATTTTTATTCCTTTTTGGGAAACAAACCTGAAAATAAATAAAAACATGCAAATGAAGATAACATATACAATAGAACCAACTAATGGGCTTAACTAATGCAAATAAGGGCACTTAAATATACAATATTCAGCGCTTATCATAGGCAACAAGTTAGAAAATAGGCCTTTGATTGGTTTAATCCTGCAGTTACAAAAGTTGGTGGAGTTTGGGTGCGCTCGGAAATAAAACAGCTCACTGCCAATAGGATCTTCAATCGATCGAAGATGACGTGGCAAGAAAATATCTTCTGTTAGCCTTATCCTTTGCTGAGCTGGCATTGTCATGGCACTTCGATGGATTTAAAAGACTTTAATCGATCGTGGAGTACCTTCGATCAATCGAAAGTACTCCAGTGACTTTTTTCAGATTTTCTTCTTGACTCCAAAAAGGAGCTAATAGACTCTTTTTAGCCTGTTTGAACCTTATTGACCTAAAATAAACAAAAACATGAATTAGAACTAAAATAAGAAAGTAAGATAGATGAATAGACTACAATAGCCTAGCCTAGGTGCTAAAATGTGCAACTTTTGAGCACTTATCAGTCCCTAGAAATCAAAATGACTAAAGAAAAATTAAATTCAAAACACAAAATTATCAATTTCACACCTTAGAAAAATAGTCAGTCAAAGTTCAAATACTAACAACTAAAGGTAGTTAATCTGTTGAAAATCAAAGTGCTACTTAAAGAAAATCCGAATTTAATATGAAGTCTAACTCATTAAACCTTTAAATTCAAGTTTTAAAGATTATTTTGTTTATATTAGTTAAAAACAATATGGTATGCTTAGTTTGTCACTCAGAGAACTAAAAATAAAAAAATTGTACAAAAACTTTGCTTGGTTCAGTTTTCTGAAAACTGTTTTATAAACACTCGGTTATAAAAATGTTTGTTTTTAAAGAACTTCCTTTAATAGTTCTCTGAAAAGAATTTTTCATTTTATGACATCCTAAAAACTATTTTTTAAGTGATAAATCAAGTACGCTCTAATTTTTCCCAATCAATTCATAATTATTGCGATAAAAAGAATACTTAGATTCAAGTATGAGCATAACTCACCGATACTCATATTCAAGTTTGAGAATAATTAGGGCTGCAAATGAACTGAGCTTAAGGCTATTTAGGCTCAGGTTGGTTTGTTTATAACTTAGCTTGGGCTTGGCTCGGGCTCGTCATGGTATTAAAGAGCTCGGGCTCGGGCTCAAGCTTGGGCTTGGCTCGGGCTCGTCATGGTATTAAAGAGCTCGGGCTCGGGCTCAAGCTCGGGCTTGGTTCGGCTCGTTTAGGAAATTAAATTAATCTCATGTTCAAAATTTGATTTGACTCATTTGCAAGCTCACCGGGCTCGTTTAGTAAATCTTTACATTTTTATTTTATACTTCCAAAAATTAAATAATTACAACAAAAAATAAAAATAAAAAAACTGATATAAATAAGCCTTAACGAGCCTATTGTTCACGAACATATGCAAGCCTTATATAAGCATATGCTTATGAACATAAACGAGTCTACACGAGCCAAGCCTAACACTGATTGGGTTTAGCCCATTTAGTAAATGAGTCTAGAAAGTGAGCTCGAGCTTGACTCACTTTCTTAACGAATGAGCTCGAGCTCGAGTTGTTCATGAACAGCTTAGTTCATTTATAGCCCTAAGCATAACCCAACCTTTAACTTGAATAGTCTAACCTTGGCTAAAGCAGGGCCGACTCAAATGGTTGGCAATTTAGGTGATTGCCTAAGGCCTCCAATTAAAAAATAGGTCCCACATAAACTTTTTATTTTTTATTTTTTATAATGTATATTTACTTCTTTAATAGGTAAGTTTAACACTAACTTACCTTAATAACATGAAACATTATTATTAATTCCTATACGTTTTCTTTTTTATAAACCCATATTTTCCCCCCATTTTTTTAACTTTTTAAATCTCTCCTTACCTATGTTTTATCCTTTCCTAACTTTTCTAGTCACTCATTTTCTAATATGTATCGCACCTCTCTCTCTCTCTCTCTTTTTATTATTATTTTATTTTATTCAATTAAAGTTTCTTCTTTCTCTTATGTTCCCCATCTACATGCCCCAAGTATTGGAACACATAAAAATTGGACAAGTCAATTCTTTAAACTTCACAATTTACCTTTTACAGAGCTAGTATGAATTTCAATGTAACTTCTTTTTTTTTTTTTAGATTTTTCTTATTATTATGTTTGACAAAAATGTAATTTTTTCTTGTTAATATGCTTAATAAAAATGTGAATTCGGATATAAAAAACTTTAAAGGAAACTTAATTTGATATATGCTATTAGAAAAACATCAATTCAAAATTTTATTAGATATTTTACATCTCTAAGGGTTAAAGGAATAATTTTTAAACAAGATTACTAATATAAATTATATCAAAAAAATAAGTATCAAAAAACTACTTTAAAATTTTGCTTATTTCTTTGGGCTAAGGTGAAGATTACGTTAGACTTTTTAAACTATAATTATTCCTATCAAGCAATAATCACAAATAAATATAAATCTCAAGATCTTAGAACTTCATTATTTTCACATGTCTATAATGTATAAATAAATAGTTAAATATAAATACTTCAATCTGTAATTACAAATCTCGTAGAGATCAAGCCAAACATCGAGATCCTTTTTGCGGAACGAACAACATGCTAAACTGCAAGTCCAAATAATAGCCAAAGCGTGGAAATCAATTTCTCTCTCTTAACTTTTTGCACACATAAACATTATATGTGTTATTTCATTAGTGTACATAATTTATGGGAATATGCACTTTTATAAAGGCAGAAAGAGGACCAGGTTTCCTTTTAAAACTTTAATTCTACTTTCTATCAAAATAAGGAATAAATAGAAAAATACTTTCCCAATAATTAATTACCAAAAAGATAATTTATAAGTTGACCAAATAATATAATATTAGTCTGATATCTATTTTATTTAACCACCAAATAATAGAAGTAAATCATGTGTCCAAATCATGTGGACCACAAATATAAGAAAATATCTTACAAGACTAAGTTGATCGGGTGTCTCATGCTTTTGCATCACTCTCCTGTGAGTTGCGCAATGTGAAATGAATGTGGAAATTTGAATTTAAAATATCCTAGAGAAGGGTGAATATGTTTCATTTGCTCCTTTATCCAATTTTTACTTATTTCAATTTTATCGAAATAAAACTAAAATCGAACCCACAAAGTAATAAATAAAGTGCAAGTAAAATAAATAAATTTTAAGAGATGACACCAGGGTTTTTGTTCATGAAAATCCTAATTGGAAGAAATTCGACCAACCAGGATGAAAACTATGAAGACTTTCATAGCCTTGAGCAAAACGATCTACTGTCTTCGAATCAAAGTACAACAAACTCTGACTCAGGCTCATACCCACTTTACTCTACTAAAAACTAGTTGTTGAACGTCCCAAGCTTACTCTCACAACTTCCGATCCGATTGCAGCAAACTCTAGGCTTACTCCTCAATCCTTGTAGAAGGGTTTCTGGTAGATCATGAACAATCCAAAAATATTTGAACTCATATCAGATAAAGAACACTACCCTAAGATCGCTCTGGTATAATAGTGTGTGCTCCCAAGGATATAAAAATATTCAGAACAATCAAGGTGGTTTTCTGTAGAAAAATACTCTCAAATAAGTCTCTCAATTAGAAAAATATTAAAATTCAAACATTAAAAATTTAGGATAGAAAGAGAGTTTATATAAACTTCGAGAGTCCTTACACTAAGTAAAAATAGCTTTTAAAATCGTGAAGTGACTGTCTTAGAAGTTTAGGTAAAAATAGGAAACTAAAAACTTACCAAAATCGTTTTTTTTTTTTGCACATTCAGGAAAGTGCAACCGATTCTATTTCAAAGTCAAACTAGTTTTACCTTTTCTGAGACCTATTTTCAAGCAAAGTGCAACTGGTTCGACTTTCAAATGCAACTAGTTCTACTTTCCCCTAAAGCAGTTCTTAAGCTAAAAATGCAACTGGTTCAAGTATAAAGTGCAATCGGTTGGACTTTCCTGAAGACTATTTCCATCATCTGCTCTTCTACCAAAATTTAAAAATACTCACAAGTGTTCCTCACTCACTTACCTATTCTAAATGATGTTTTGATTGAATCGAATTATGCTCGCACATTACAACACTTATTGTTCCGCTTCCAACATTGAGAATCAAATTAAAACAAAAATTACAACTTGACCTGACACGTTTTGACACCATATATAACTTGTCCATTACACAAAGTTATCTCACATCTCCCACTGTCATTTAGATTCTTATGTAGTTCTTGATAACTTGCCTATAGATGTTGTTAATCTTGGTAATTTGGACTGTGATATTCATGTAAGTTGTACGCAGCGGAATATTTAGAAAGTTTTGTATTTTTAGAAACAGATCTGTGTCTTTCTAACTTTCCTTATTTTAGCAATTAATAAATTAATATCATGCACGATAAAATAAAGCAATGTAAAGAGTTAAAGATGACACGGGATTTTTAACGAGGAACCCCCAATTGATAAAATACGTTAACTATTTGTGTGGGAAAAACTTCGCGGACTGTGCAGCCCAAAGTAAACCGATCTATTATGTTTGAAACAAAGTACATTGAACTTTAACTCTTGCTCACACCATATTTTTCTACCAAATACCAATAACTGAAAATCCTCTGGCTTTGCGACGTCCCGTCCAACAGCAACTTGACCTCAGGCTTATGCTTGATCTTTGTAAAAGAGTAGCAAGTAGATCAAACAACACTCCACGAATGCTTTGACCCTTTCAAAGTGTGATCGTTTTTACTTCTATTCTTCAATATCTGAATTCGATGTAGAAATAGATCTGTTTTTCTCTGATCGATGTAGATGCAACTGTGTGATCACGTTCAGGATTTGAACAACAACACTCTTAAACTCACTATGTGTTTATGTGTGTGTTTTAGAAAGACTGACAGAGAAATCTCTTAGAATTTCTGCAAATATAATCTTCCTAAGGCTTTTAAGAATAATGAAGTTGTAGTGCTAAAGTCATTAATAAACTTAGATGACTAACAAGGTTTATATAGAGTTTAGAATGTCATAATCCCTCTGAAAATATAGAAAATTTCGTGCATAGGACTTGGTATAGTTCTAAACCAAATAAGAAAGAAATCAGAAACAAGAAACTAAACTTTCCATAAGTTGAAGGCCTTGAACCGGTTTAAAAAAAGTTGAACCGGTTTAAGTCTTACAGACTTGAATTTTGAGGCTCTGAAGGCTAAAAACACTGTTTTGGTAAGTCTGGAAAATATACCAAATAGAATGTGTCCTAACCTTTTTAGATTTCTTCCTAAAGTGTTATTCTTTCATTTCTTGAACGATCTTAGTCATGGTAGTTTTGAACAACTTTCCAATTCCGCAGTCACTGTCGATCCCGATATAGTAACTTGAAATCACAACTCAACTAGAACTTGTTTTGTTTTCGATAATTGCCAATTACAAAGTAATATCTCACAATTCATTGTTAGTGTTCACTTTGTTTGCCTGGAAAAGAAAAGAAAAAGAAAAGGAAAAGGTAAGACTAAGTTGATTTAAGGAGTTATATATATATATATATATTGTTGGGAGAATTAACTCCCTCCAACCCACTCAACGATCGATTGTTATTGAGAGTTAAATTCCTCCTTCATCACATACAGTGGAAGGATCATCACATCACATCAACACAAACATATATGGAGATAACAATCATACACATTCACGCGTAACACAATATTTTACATAATTCACCCAACTATAAGGTTACGTTTATGGAAGAGAAAGATTTCACTATTATGAATCAAGGAAGAGAATATACAACCACATGTCAAAACCTCACTCACTCACTCATTATCTCTTTTGAGGCTACATGTATAACCTCACTCACTCACTCATTATCTCTTTTGAGGCTACATGTATACAATCCAAAATTACATATACTCTCTCCTCTCCTTACAATACTCACCCTTAAACCCTTACATATTTTCTTTCTTCAAAACCAATTCCTTGTTAAACAAGAATTCCACAATTTGCATATAAGGAGTTACCATATCAATCTCAATTCTAAAATATAAACTTAATGAGACACAATTTCTTTACAAATTTCAGCATTCCAAAATAGAAATGGAAATTAATTTTTGCATACAATTTTAAGCCACAAACCCAACGTGTATTTCATTCTAAAATATGAAATAATTATACTTTGATACTCAACATTATCGAAAATATTTCAACAATTAAATATCTAAAAACACCAAAAAAAAATATAGTCATTTTAACTAAAATATTTTACTATTAATTAATAAAAAATAAAGTTGACTGGGATTGCTGAAACATATGTCCAAGCTCAAATTCAATCAAAGCCAAGATTATTTATTGATTTATTTGCCTAAACACAACTCAATATCCTTGCGACATTGAGTTGAGCTCAAGTTTCAAGTTTTACATGATGCCTTACCAATTTCCTTTAGTTAATAATGGAATCTCACACCCATAATGTAATGCATTCTTCTTTTGGTAAGTGATAAAAGATGGATGGTGCGGGCGGGCCCAAGCAATCTCACCTTGCCACTGAAAGTGTCAAACTCACGTCGTTAAGATACTCATTTTACAAATTTAAGCATCAGATTGTAGCACAGTTGATTGGTAGTAGGAAGGAACTAATCTAGCACAAGGGCACAGTTGATTGGTAGTAGGAAGGAACTAATCTAGCACAAGGGCAAATTTTCTGTAAAAGCATTTTTTTGGGTTAAAACATCAACAAAAAAGCCATGATTCTACCGTGGAACTCAAACTTTATCCAACAACAATAATCATAATAGTACAAAAACCAACTAATCTTTTCTTCGACAAAAAAATAAAATAAATAAATAAATAAAAACTATTTTTTTCCTTGGGAGATTGGTCTTATATATTATCTGTTTTGCTCCCTGTCTTGATTAAATTTTTTAAAATGCATCCACACAAAGAGCAGGCATCCTCCTTTGTAAACTACTTCTCCCGGAGGTAATGTTGAGTTTGTGCGCAACGGAATGGTAGTGGAATATAATATAAATAATCAACTTTAAATGATGGTGAATATAATTAATTTGCTCCTTTATCCAATTTTTACTTATTTTAATTTTTTCAAAATCAAACTAAAATCAAACCACAAAGCAAAAATAAAGTGTAAGTAAAGTAAATAAGGTTTAAGAGATGACACCAAAATTTTTAGCGAGGAAACCCCAATTGATAGAATAGACCAATTATTGCGAGAAAAACCTCGTTGGATTGTGCCGTCCAGAAAAAAACGATCCACTATATTTGAAGCAAAGTATACCGAACTTTAACTCAAGTTCACCCTATCGTTCTACCAAAAACCAATTGCTTACAATCCCTGACTTTGTGACTTCCCCATCCAACAGCTCTTGTGTTAGGAAACGTGCTAGTTTTAAAAACTTTTCGAGGGATTTTCATTCACAAATCTTAATTCATCACATAGAGACAAATTTTATGCAAAAATAAAATATGATGTATCTTCAATTAACAGATTGAATACTTACATCAAAGGTCTGAGTAAACCTTTAAATCTTTCCTCTAAAGTGAATGTTCTCACTTATTGTACATCCCTTAGCAAGACGCCTTCTCCTTGGATCTCCATCTTCTTAGTAATTGTTTTGCCTTTAGAAATCATTCATAAGCCTCCATGAATGACCTTGGAAAACTAGGCTTGTTGGAGCCTCCATTAGATGAGAACATTAATCCTAATTTTCTAGAGAGAAAATATATTCCTTTTTCCTTCTTCCGAAAAATCACCGCTAAAATATACATAGACCATATATATATATAGGCAACATAAAGATAAAGAAAAGGAAATAATAAATCCTTCTCAATCTCTAATTCACATATCTCAAATCTAATATGATTCCAATATCAAGTTGGGCTATGAGTGAGAATCATTTGGGCTTATTATTTTATTGCCTACAATGAATTAATAATTGGCCCGGTCCATGGACCCAATTCAATTAATTCATAAATTAATTTCTACTCCACCAAAAGAAATTAATTGAACTCCAATTAAATAATAAATAACCTGTAAGTCAATGTTGCACTTTGACCCCTCTATGCATAATTAGTTATCGGATAAATAAAGTCATTAATCTGACTACGTAATTAATATATTTATTTTGGTACCTTTGATTATTTCTGGCTCGATCACAATAAAACATTTGTTTGACAAAAATAATAATTTAAATAAATAAATATATAATAAATCATTTTGTCTAAAAACATACGAAGGCCTTCGAATTTACTTTGTGATCAACCATAATCAATACAAAATAAATACAAGTAGTAATGATGCAAATATTGAAAATATAACCCTCTAACTATTAATTACATAACTACCCAAAGTGTCGGACTAAGGATCCCGAAGTATCCGCCGAACAAATCAAAGTAATTATTAATTAATAAAAGAGTTTATACTTTTCTCAGGCTTAAGAGTCAAATGCCATGACAGTGATAGGGAGCAATTGCATACGACGGCTCTCGCAATATATCTCAACCTAACGCGGATCTAGTTCAAGTTTTAATTAATTATGAGTCCATCTATAATTACAGACTATGAACAATTTATGATTACTATTTATATTCATGTATTGATCGCCATCATATACATAAATAAATATCTCTTGTAATCAACTGGACACTATCAATTCTATAATGAATCGAAATATAATGCATTAAATTCACCAATTGTATAAAGTATAAATATTTCAAAAACGTCAGGAACATATGTCACTTTAATCCAAATAGGATTTGTTATGCCAGGGCATATAAATCCCAACAGCTCCCACTTGCCCTCATAGCCAATTCAAATTGCATCTAACACCAATGTTATCCAGATGACGATCAAAATTATTGATCAATGACACCTTTGTTAATGGATCAACAAAGTTGTGTTCCAATGCAATGTTCTAGCCATGAGTACATTTTCTTGCTGGACAATATCATGTAGAACGTGATACTTCCTTTCAGTGTACCTTGTTTCTCTATGGAACCTTAGGTCATTGGTTTGGACTACTTCTGCACTATTGTCACAATATAGCTCGATAGGCAGCTTAGTATGCTCCACAACCTCTAAATCAGTGAGATCAAACCAAAAGGCTTCCTTTGCTTCCTTTAAGGCTGTAATATAATCCACCTTCAGGTTTGAGTCAGCAGTTGAAATCTGTTTAACAAGCTACTAACTGATTTCCCCTCCATTAAGTGAACATACACTAAGTCATGAACCTCATAGTATCTACTTCTGATTGAAAAATAGAACTATCATACCTGACTGGAACCACATCATCACATCCATAAATGAGTATGAGATCATTGGTTCTCCTTAGGTACTTTATGATATTTTTCACAACAGACCAGTTATCAAGTCCGTGTTCGGACTGATAACTACTGACTATCCCTACCATATAGCGGATGTTTTGTTTGGTATAGACCATGGCATATATGAGACTCCCATATGCCGAAGCATATTGTTCCAGTCTTATTTGCTCAATCTCCTCTGATAGTCTTGGAAAACTATTTACTAGAGAGAACAATCCATGTCAATAACGCAATAACTCATTCTTTGAGTTTTGCATACCAAACTTGGTCAAAACTTTATCAATGTAGGATTATTAAGATAAACCTATTTTCCTTTTAACCTGATCTTGCAAAAGCTTGATCCTAGGAATATAGCTTACATCTTGAAAATCCTTCATTTCAAAATAATTGAACAATTACCTTTTTACTGATGACAAAACTTTCCATATCATACTAAATGAGTAGGATGCCATCAATATATATAGAATTAGAAAAATAATGACATTCCCTTGTACACTCATGATTTATTCACTAAGAAATCTTCTGGTATCCTTTTGTAGATTAACTTGCCTTCCATAGGTATCACCCTACTAGAAAGTTCTACAAGATCCCAAATTTTATTAGAATACATAGATTCCAACTCTGATTTCATAGCAACTTACTAAAACGATTTGTATCCATATCGGTTCACGCTTCCGTGTAGCTCACTGGGTCCAACTCATGTTTACCAGGGAAATCCATAACGATCTCACCTAAAAATATGATTCTATTGGATTGGATGATAATCCTCCCACTACATCAATGTACCGATGCAGGAATCTGTGTACTAGATGATGCTAACGCATCAATAAGGAATTCATATATTATTCTTAATTTTTATAATAAGTATGTTCACATGTGGTACATCTGGTACTCATACCATATTCTCTAACATTATTCTACTAGGTATATGATCCATAATATGATCCTTCTTTAGATAAACAGTGAGTGTAAACAATCAACTTTTATCATTGAGATCATAAAATAATCCATCCTAGTGCCTTTAGAGTAGCTATCAAATCGATCATGCATATGATTTGCTTCCAACTTACTTGTCCATATCAAACACATATGTGCAAGACTACCCCATATGTGCATGTGATTTAAACTAAGATTTAGTAAAAAACACAGCTCAAAAGATATCCTTGAGACAGACTAAGATGGAATGCAATTCATAATGTACATTGATATTATTAACGCTAAACTCTTAAATGAAAGAGATAATGTGGCATAACTGATCATAGATCTAACTATGTTAAGCGGAATTCTGTTATTCCTATTTGACACCTAAATCCATTTAGCATCAATTGCGGAAAACTGGTACACAATACCCTTATTGACCATATAGTCTTTGCACTATTCCAAGAAATACTCATATCCACGATCAGATCGAAGTGTTTTGGTAAGTTTACCTAATATGTGCTCCACATCAGTCTTGACTCTTTCAGAATATACCAACAGTTTAAGACTTGTGTCGCATCCGGTAAATTTATCCAAAACATAAGTAAACTTGCTTGGATGTTCATAAGACCATATGTGTCTGTGTGTACCGACTCCAATTGTTCTTTATGTCTATTTCATTTGGCTGATTAAGCCCTTAGAGTTATCTATCCTTCAAAATAAGATTCACAAGTTTGGTTTAGGCTCCTCCGCCTCACTAGGTAATAAACCTTTTTTAACCAATCTTTGAATCTCATTTTAACTTATTACAACCCAAAAATTGACACTAAAAATATAATGAATCAGGAATAACAAATTTTCTCTTAACATTCAATCTAGAAGATGCAACATTAGTTTCTACATCCTGTAATTATTAAGAGCTTGTGGTTATAGTATATTAACCATCTTTCAATGCATCAGAAGCAATTGCACATCTAATCAATTTTATAAAACCAGTTTTAGAAAATAACAACACAGTTTTTATAAACCAAAAGTGAAACAAGAATTAGATTGCGTCTAACATCTGCGCATAAAGATAGTTCTCTAATACTCATATCCTCATACTCTCTAATTTCAGATGTAATACTCCCACTGACTTAGCTACAACCTTGGCATCAGGTCAAAAGACAAATATATATCCATATCATCGAGGCTTCTGGATTCCTGAAATCCTTACAACGAATTGCAAACATGTTTAGTGGCTCCAGAATCTATCCATTAGGAATTAATAAATACAACCGCATAACATGGCTCAATGATTAAAAATATATTTTCCTATGCCACGTCATTGCCTAGACAGTTCATCCTTTAGTGTCTTAGTTAGCTGCAAAAGAAACAGTTTCCTTCGCCCTCAACATACACTGCCTTATTCTCTTTAACCTTTTGGATACCAATGTTTTATGCTAGCCTAGTCCTATTATCATCCTTCTTCTTTGCTTTGCCCTTCCACTTGGGCCTAGAAGAAGATGGTATAGACTAGGTCAGATTGATAGGAATGCCTATACTTTTGATTATCCCTTCATCTGTTACCAATTCTATAAGAATATCAGCGAGTGTAAACTCAAACTGGTTCCTTATTTAGTTCACTCTAAAATAGTCAAACGAGTTTGGTAACAGGCAATAATCATGTCAACTTGAAACTTACCACCCAAGTCAGCCTTATTGACCTCCAGTTAAATTTTTAAATAATAAACAATCATTTTCAAAATACGATTTCTTATTGGAGTTCCTTAGACCGTCTCAATGGTAATCAAGTCTGACACAATACTAAGGCATAAACTCTATCTAATCTCACCAAAACCTCTCATTGATTTTTAACATAATGCTTGAAGAAAATAAAATAATACAAATATTAGCTTTGGAGCATATTCGAGATAAACTCTAGAATATTGCATCAAGTCCTACCATTTACCTTATTTCACTTATTAAAAGTATTAATGTTCTCTTGGCTATCTTTAAAGTAAAAGGATTAGGTTTAGGAATAGTAAATATATTTTGTACCACTATGTTGTGAATAAAATATCTAAGTTCCTTTTCCAGTCAATATAAATGAGGTCCAAATACATTGAAAATGTTAGCAAGCAGATAAAATGGATGAGACATAATAAATCTGAATATAAATGCATTCATACAATATGCAAGATGAACTATTAATACTATCATACATATTTAAAATTAAAATGAGTTTGTTAATCACATAATATAATAAATCTCAAATAAAAGATCATTATCATTATTGGTGAAACAATCCCTTTTAATTAATACGGGTCCCTCAACTTCGTAGCATAATAAATCACACAATCAATACGTCAATAACTTATCCTGATGGAGGAGTTTATTATTACTATTGTTGAGATTCATTTGCTATTAAGTGAGCACTTCCATTAAAATAATAATATGTGGGCCCCTTAACCACTGCATGAAAAATCAGAAAACCAATAGGCCAATAACTTATTCGGTTGGCGAAGTTCATTATTACTATTGGCGGGCAAATCCCATCATTTCCATATCTCTTAAGACAATGCTTTGTCTATCATACGAAATGATTCCCGATTTCGTTTAGCCTTTCTAAAATCACCTAGTGTAGACCACTCCGTTGGGGAGCTAACACTATTGATTTTTGATTGAGTCTATAACTTTATTAAAGCTCTAATGAAAAATAAAACATTAAATATCTTGTCATTATAATCTAGACTCTTTAAATCATGCGTAGGGCCTTATTTTTAAAGATCTAATTACAATGAACATTTAATATTTTTATTTTTATGAGACAACCATTCTTGTAATATTAAGACTCTTCAAATCATGCGTGGGGCCTTATTTTTGAAGATCTAATTACAATGGTTTTAATAACGAAGGCCATAGGGTAATGTATAAAAATCATCGCTCCCACTCAATTTTTTAATCATTTATAATTAGAGTTTTTCATTTATTCATATCCATGATACAATGCATGCAAAACGTCTTGATTTTAATCCAATTAAATTTAGAAAATAACTGGACTTTTAAATGATTCACTAATATTTAATTTAAGGCACAGTTTAAAAATAATTTTCAAAAATAATTTTTCGTTTCCCAATAAATACCCTCAAATTAATTAGCAATCAAATCCAATTTATCTACATAATTTAATTAATATAAATCAAGCCATTTAGATAAAAATCATGGATTCAATGCATGAATAATAATAATCAGTATTAAATTATTCCATGCATCACATAAATAAATAAATGACGGATAAAACAAATTAAATGGCCAATGGATTTAGCTTTTAACATTTAATTGCTCTAAGTATTGCGCGAGGGTCCTCCATCGGCTTGCAAACACCTATAGGCAGTTGGTACACGACCCTATGCACCATCGGATGTCTCTGGATGCCCCTACGCACAATCAAAACCCAAGAATGCGCCTGTGAAGGTTCCCAGAGCATGCCATGCTCTCCCATGCACCTACACGCGCTGGAGGGTGTTGGAAGGGTCGCTCACGCGCTCCCACGCGCGTGTGGGAATGAGCAGCGCGTTACACACACTGTGACGCGCCTTATGGTGCTGCATGGCCACGGCGCGTGCTCCTCACGCGCTTTGTTGATTGGGTGCGCATGGAGTGCACCCTAGCTGCGATGCACTGGATTAATCAACCACCTCTTCTTCATCTAGCGGCTGCTGGTGCGCGCGCGCATGTGGAGTGCGACACACCGGATCTGTAATACCCCTAGTTTTCAAAAGGATAAAATGGAAATTTAATTTTGATTTTTATTTCATTTTTATTTAATTATGTGACTTATGTATTTTGTTGCTTAATTAATTAAGTGTTTAATTGAAATGGTTTATTTGGTTTGTTTTAATTATGGGTTTATTTTGCTGTAATTATTTAATTGTGCTTTAACTTTATTTAAATTAATTTTTTATTTATTTTAATTTAATTGGTTGATTAATTGGTTGTGTAATTAAATTAGTTTTATTGGCTTCAATTTTGTATTTAGGGTTTTGTTTCTGGGTAGTCACGTTTTCATAGCCGACTTAGTATAGAATTAATTATTTTGTCGGATGCATTCTTGTATTACAATTAGAATTAGGGTTGAGTTTTTATAAGCCTATATATATGTACATATAATCTGCCAAGGGTTTTAGAACCCTATACACGTACTTGGAGGCAAAGCAAAACAGAGAAAGGTTTAAGAGGAAAACAGAGAGGAAACCTAGGGTTTGGCAAAGGAGTGTTTGTTCGTGTGTTGAACCAAGGAGGAAACAGAGGAGTTGAGGACAATAGGAGTCACTGGAGAATTTATAAAGACGACGCAGAGGTTTTGAACCCAAACCGTAAAGGCAAGTTATATTCCTAACTCTCTCCCTTAGGCTCGTGTTCTTTACATATCTAACACAATTCCAGGAACGTATAAGGATTAAAAGTAAACTGGGTTGCATATCTCTGTTATTTTTAAACTGAACGTAGCCATGAGTTACTGCTTGTTATATAATCCTTCGTTTAAGAAACTCATAAATTAATTCGTGTAACTAGATGTATGACTCATGTAAACTGATGTATAAAGAATTGAATTAGTTTATAACACTCTGGGAAGCTTTAACATTACTTTGGTTCACATGATTGATTCACTTAAAACAGGGTGGGTTCTTGAATGGTAAATTGCTCGTTCTAACTTCCTGTTGCGTAACTCTTGTTTTGATTGTTGTCGGTGAATAACTAAGGTATTAAACTATCTTTGGATCACACTGGGACATAACTTTAACCAGTAGTAGCCTTAGTAATTTAGGACGGATGAACTGGTCATCGCCGGAAAGGACACAGTTGGAGAGAAGAAACAAATAGGGGGAGAGGAAGTTGGAGGCGGCTCCAAAAGGTTTTGGAGCCAGCTCAAAGTGACTTGGAGGCACTCCAAGTGGTTTGGAGCCAGCTCCAAGTGGGTTGGAGGCAACTCCAACTTGGTTGGAGCCTGCTCCTTCGAAAAGTTTTGCAGTTTTTGGTTTTCTACGTGTGTCTGGGCTACTATGGTTGGGATTTAAGAATTCCAAATTTATTTAGGGGTTGTTCTGGGGTTGTTTAGTAGTGAGTAAACTCATATTAACATCTCGGAAGTTATGGTAACACAGAATAAATCCTAAGAAGCAAAGGTATGACATAGTAGGAGACTCCTCAGAAAGTTGCTATATTGGTTGGGATGTGAATGATTCAAGTTGCTCATATTTAATTAGCAATTGATTTAAGGTATTTGAGGTTTAAATCCTGTCACAGTATTATGGAAAATAAGCAGGTCAGGTATGATAACTCTCTGTTATGCATAGGTAGGAACGGTCGAGAACACTTAAGAAAGTTAGTGTGACGATATTTTTACAGACAATTCAAGTTGCTTATTTTTAAATTTAGCAATTAAATTAGGAGTTTGATATGTAAATCATATAACAGTGGTAAGAGATTAAGCCTGTTAACTAATATAAATTCAGTTAATGCTTAATAAGAAACTCGTTGATGTTTACCGAGAATTGTTTATGTTAACTTGTGGGATGTTGTGGAGTAATCACAAGTAAGCATGTAAACACTATTATTATTATTATTATGCTTATTGTGAGTTACAGGATGGTTATATTTATTCTCTGCATTTAAAATTTGTTAGAGAATCGGGTACTGGATGTATTGAACAAGCATGCTAGTTAAACATTCTTGTTATGAATATGATTGGATATGTTGATATTGATATGTTATACTGTCATATATATATATTCAATGCTGAATGGATGGTTTGTATGCACCGGTATGGGACGGTGACATACTAAGGGGATTAGCTCAAAAAGAATGCTAAGTCCTACCTATTCTGGATTAAGGAATGGATTAACTAAAAGTTAAATCCTATGGATTTGTAGTGTCATGGCAACAACTAGTTGAGCGGCACTACTATGGATTCTGATGGAATTTAAATATATTTTTATGGTGCCACAATACGAGCCTGAGTCTCAGAGTCGTTGGCTAGGGAACGTATATGCATTGGGATGCATAGCTGGCTATGATGGTTAGATGTGTACCCTGTTAGGTCTAGGTAGTCATGCCGACCTCAGGTGCGTTTTGCATGGTTCCTACTAGTCAGGTTGAGACGGGCCTGTAGTCCAGTGAGAGTCCTGTAGTGTGATTATATATATATATATATCTACGAACTATTAGTTATTGTTGAATTGGTTATGATGTACATGCGTATCGAGTCTCTGTTTGGATTGTAGTAGGATAAAACTTGGTCGTGGGCCTGACCCACTTCTATTTTTCAAGTGTTCGACAGTTTCAGTCGTAGACTTGATCGTGCTGAGCAGAGACTGTTACTCACTCTTCCGACTACATAGGATGTTCTTTCTTATTTTAGTTTTGGTTTTAATTCTGTAAATTTATTTATCGTTTGGGATTATTAGAGGTCTACTAGATGGATTCCCGAGTTGTACGGATTTGAAGGATTTAAATGATATTAATTTATTATTTCAAGTTTGAGGATTTTTATTTTAGATTTCTTTCAGGTCATTATATTATTTCTTTTAATCACCATGTATTCCGTGTTCGTTTTACATATTAATTGTTTGGTATCCCTCGGATCTGTGCTCGGACTTTATCACCCGTGGCTCTAGAAACGAGGGGTATCACAGTTGGTATCAGAGCACTCCAGGTTCAAGTGTCTCTAGGATGTTTCGTATTAAGTCTTCCGCGTTGCGTTTTCTCTTGAGTAGAGCTTAAGTATAGGATTCGTTGTACTCTTTTATGGTTCGTTAGGAGGAACAGCTGATGTCAATTATATTCCATAATTATGGAATGGTTGATACTAGAAGGAGGATGGGGTCCAAGGTGACAGCGAATCAGACTTAAAGAAGTAAAGGAGTATGATGTCGAGTTCTTTGTCAGAAGCAGAACTTGGGATTGAATGTTAGTTCCGGTTGGCGATACTTTTAAAAGTATAAGTTAATGAAGGATTTAGAAGTGTGTTTTGGGTTAGCACATAAGGGACCAACACTCATAAAGGAGACAAATAAGGAATAGGAGTCCGAAGAGGATTCCAGGGGAGGAGATTTCAACATACCCAAGAAAGAGGGTATTGGATCTGGACAATCAAGGGTCACATGAGAGTGATCTTGTTCGCTAATAGTCTAGTGAACGATACTTGCAGAATTGGTGTGGATCGACCTACATATAGTTAACCTTTCGTATTACCTTTAACAAAGGTAGATAAAGAGAATTTTTCAGGAGTTTAGGATCGGATGGAGATCATATCGGAACGTAACAATGAAGTTATATCACATTCCGGAGGGTACGGGGATTACATTAGACAGGTTGCATTCCGTAAATAAAGCGGATGAGGTTTAAGCCTTTGGAATTTGCTGGGGCAAATGGATTTTGGTTTGAGCTAGGGTATGAGCATATGTTTTGGGGTTGGATAATTACTTACGAAACTATAAAAGGACATTGTGAATCAGTCTAGTAAGGTTGATTTCACAAGAGATTGTTTTTCCTAGAAAGAATGATGTTTTAAGTAGGGTTGTATTGTATTATATGTGCCTTATGTGTTTAATTTTCAGTCAATTATTCAGGATTGGGGATGTGGTTTAGTTGGGGACACAAGTGTGTGATCAACCAACTACTATTTTTGGAGGAATAACGTTAGTTACGCTAGGAATGTGAGCATGTGGTCATAGGATTTGCTAGGTATATAAAATTTTAGCCAATCTATTGAACTTTTACACGCGTAATTATGTTATGTTTTCAGGATGGGATAATTAAATCAGTAGTACAAGTTAGACAATCTAGTACGATGGGTTTGATGTGCTTTAACGCTGCGATAGTTTATCAAAGGTACTGACTTTGCTGAACATCTTCTTGGAAATTTTAAAAGTAGTTCCCAAGTCAGCAGGGGGATTTTGTACTGGTTTAAGTACTTATTGGAATGACACAGACTGAAGATAGTAGACGGATTACCTATTCATCAGTCTATTCTTAATCAAGAATCTGATTTAGGAGGGTGTGTCATTAGGAGGAGTTACCGGGATTGCATATAGTGGAGTAATACTCTTAATGTTTGCAAAATTCTCACACATTTTTTTTTAAACTTTCACGAGACGCCATGTCAAATATCGGTTACTAATAGAGTTAAAAATTATGTAAAATATCATATATATCCCCACTTTTTAATGCAGTAAATATATATATATATATATATATATATATATATATATATATATGAAAATGAAAGATGAGGCCTCCTGAGGCTCAACAGATCTTTCTCTAAAAACACCATTTTCTATAATTTTTATATACTCTAGCTGGAAAAGAATTATTCATTGTAACTGTTGCAATGATAAAGTGATGATCAAAAAACTTCAATGGTAAACATGCAACAACAAATTAAAAATATCTAGAAATAAAACTATGGCATTTTCTAGAGCTATCTCATTTCCTTTATTCATATGAAGGAATACAAACTTCTTTCTCTTTCTAGCTATGAAATCTGTCACATACATGTATGGACTTCATAGATGAATTTTGTTAAGTTGGCTGGTTTCTTGGATCAAGTCGCGTTATGTCCCGGTTATGACTCAAAAATTTTGACGATGTGATCCGGTTCTTATGCTAGGCTTGTGTTGTTCAAGTTAAACAATGAAAATCCCAAAATAGAAAGTTTTAAGTTAAACCGTGAAAATCCCAAAATAGAATGATACAAAATATGTAATATGTATTGAGGTTAGGGTTTCAGACAGTTGCACATTCCCTTTCTTTTATTTTGGGTGTCATTTGATCCAGTTCTTTTCTTATGAGGCTTGTGTCGTCCAAGTTAAACAATGAAAATCCCAAAATAGAAAGTTTAAGTTAAACAATGAAAATCCCAAAATAGAAAGTTGAGGTTAGGGTTTCAGACAGTTGCACATTCCCTTTCTTTTTTCGTATCAGTAATTTTCATGGGAAAATTACATATAAATGGAGTTAAAGTTCCATATTTACTTAGAGGCTGAGTCAAAGTTCCATATTTCTCTAAAATGGATTGCTGAGGTGGCACATGGTTTTTTACTGTTTAGAAATTGTGATGCCTAAAATACCCTTCTGCGAAGGTACTACTTTTTCTTCGAAGGTACTACTTTTTTGAACTGAAAGTACTACTTTTTGGCGTCCAGGTACCATATTTTTTAAACACTCGCGAAGGTACTACTTTTTCTCCGAAGGTACTACTTTTTTGAACTGAAGGTACTACTTTTTTGAACTGAATGTACTACTTTTTTGTTAGGGAAGGGCATTTTAGGTACCACAATTTTTTAAACAGTAAAAAACCATGTGCCACCTCAGCAATCCATTTTAGAGAAATATGGAACTTTGACTCAGTCTCTAAGTAAATATGAAATTTTTACTCCATTTATATGTAATTTTCCCAATTTTCATTCTGTGCTATTTCTCGGTTATTTATTGTGATTGTCATTATTTGTTGCAACGAATTTCATTTTACTAGTATTATACTGCAAGTCTACCCCCCTCTTTTTGTTTTTACTTAAAAACCATTACCTTGTCAGAAATAGCCTATAAATAAACCCAAATGTTAGTCTGCATTGGTGATTCAATAGTTATACCAAATCAAGGGATGAGTCTTAATCTCTGACGCCTTATTTCAAAAACAAAACACTCTAATTTAAGCACTATTTTTAAAACACTTTAATTTAAGTACTATGTATAGTTTGCCTGTAATTACACACATTAAGGCTCGTTTGTCTGGATATAAAATATTTTTCGTATTTATAAAAAAATATATATGATAAATATAGATTGAATATTTAATTGACTGATTCAATTAAGTATATGAAATTTCAAGTGATCTCTCTAGTATGTAGTGTATTTTTTAACAAAAATAATTTAATTATTATTTTTGATAAATTATTTTAGACAACTCTCCTAACAAACTCAATTTGAACCCCAACTTAGGCCTTTATCTAAAAAAAAAAAAAAAAAAAAAAAAAAAAAAAAAAAAATTCAAGAAAAATATTTTACATACAAAAAGCGGAACCCAAAGTTTAAAATAATTCCAAATGTGAAACCGGATAGGGTTTTGGATTCTTTGGTCATGCAGGGCCATCTCCACCATTTGGTTCGCGGGACACAAGTCAAAAAAGAGACTAAAGGCTAAAGAAGAAAAAACAAAAAAAAAAAAAAAAAAGCCCAGGCCCACCACACACTTTTTGCTGACCCATCAAATGTTTTACTAATTTACATGTCACTTTCATTCACCCACCAAACTGCTGATGTTTCCCACGTCATCATTATAGATGATGAGATGGAGAGTCATTGAGAGACCAATCAATTCAGGCATTTGGGTAATATTTTGCCACGTCGGCAAGCAGTGGCCCGTTGGAGTACTGAGTAGGCTCTCTACACAGACTTGCCAGTACTCAGTAGTAGTGCAATTATAAGCATTCACATGGAGTGGCATTGGATACCGCAACTCTCGCCTTTTCATGATTTTGTAACGTTCCATTTGAAGCAGTGATCTTTGACCAAAATATTATTATTAAATAAATAGAATACAGTGTAAGGGATAAAATCATTCACCACCACACAATTTTATCTCTTTGCTCCGTAGTCTCAAAATAAATGTGGAGATACTTTCTGGTGCGGTACAACGGGATGTATTCAGATCCTTTTGTATATTATACGTGTTTGTGTGTACTATACATACAATAATGAACGTGTATTATACATTTATACATACAATAATAAACTATTGAATGTGGTGTTCGAAATTTTTTCTAATAAATGTGTAACTTTGTATTTTTAGTTGTCTTAAAATAAATGTTATAATTAAAAATAAAGTTTTATTTTTAGTATCATATTTTAAAATATTATCTAACTTTATATGGAGTAACATTAAATTTATTAAAAAGATATTGCCATATATTTGATAATTCATTCACTACCATTATAATAAAAAATATTATAACACATCTTTTTTGAAAAAAATATTTGTTTTGAGACGGGAAGTATAAGGGAAAATTGCTTATAAATTTATTTAGAAAAAGGTCTACTAATTAATACTACTTATAAATTTAGAGTAGTGATTTAAGGATCGCAGTTAGGAAATTCAAATTATGTAAAAAGAATGGTAAATTCTCCCATATAACTTAATGATACTCATTCCCATATAACTTAATGATACTCATTCCCACTCATATAAATTAAATTTGATAGTAACTGAATTCGGTTTTTGAAACATTATTAAAAATATGTCAAAAGAATTTAATTGCACTGTGAACATATATATATATATATATATTTGTTTAGTTAAATAAGTCAGAAATATTATTGCTACCCTAAGTTTGGACACTAAGTTTTTTTCGTATTGCACTGTGAACATATATATATATATATATATATATTTGTTTAGTTAAATAAGTCAGAAATATTATTGCTACCCTAAGTTTGGACACTAAGTTTTTTTCGTTAAAATGGCATTAACATTGAAATTGGTTACTGAGTTTGGTATTAAAATGCTATAAACGGAAACATAACTAGATTTTCATTAT
Source organism: Cornus florida (assembly GCF_030987335.1). NCBI lineage: Eukaryota > Viridiplantae > Streptophyta > Magnoliopsida > Cornales > Cornaceae > Cornus > Cornus florida. The sequence continues at coordinate 74,317,245 of NW_026775573.1, read as the reverse complement.
AACGAATTATATTTGCTGCGACTAACAAATAGCTGTGCCTTTTTATTTTATTTTATTCCCTCAGTCTCAAAATACATGTCCACATTAGTATCTGTGACTCACGAATTTGAGACAAAGGGAGTCACAGATATCAATATGGACATGTATTTTGGGACAGAGGGAGTAGTATATATCTATATATCAAGTTGGACACATAAAGACAATAATAAATGTTTAATACTAGTGGTAGCTTAAGATAATAATTGGATTGGATTTAGAACTGTTATGGAAATTCCACATAATTTATAAAAAATATAAATAACAATACATCAATCCACATAATTTATTCATAATACAATGAATTAAAACAAGGAACAATAACATTAATAAAAATTGAAATAACATGCTTTCATTAAATTGAATAGTACACCATATAAATAACATGAATATAGTAATGAATAAAGATTTAACAACATAATAATTCTGCAATAAAAATTAACATAATAATAGAAATTATGAAATGGTGATAATATTAAAATAGGTAAGAAAATGCTGGCATGATTGTTGAAGTATGTGTAAACACATTGACCTAAAGTTGATAGTCCTCCATTTTGTGCGGGTATTGGTGAAACTAGTCAGCTCCAAGATACAACCCAACAGCTCGCAACGACGTCTCCTCCATATGCACGACCACAGGAAGAGTAGGTCCAAGTCTATATAAGTCTAGTTGCTCATAATCTCAATATGTAAAATAATATACACTAACATCTCACAGAAAAAAGAGTTTTGGAGATAGATTATAGAATAGAGAGAAGAGTCTTAATCACTCTATATCATCACTCATACATCAAATCCTTCTCTATTAAAAAATGAGAAATCTTCATCTTTATATAGAATAATAACTATAATAGTTATTCATACTTAATACGATATTAAGTAAAATTAAAAAGATTAGATTAAATATAATTTAATAGTAATTAATTTATTATATATTTATTTACTTTTTATTAAAATATCTATAACATTCCCTGCCTATTTTTATAAAATAAGTAAAATATAAATAGTTGAGCAACTTTATACTATGCAATCGGCGTAGGTGCTTTTTGGGCTTGAACCTACACTTAGTGTGTGACGTTCCGAATTTTCACTAACTCAGATATGTAAATGTGACCCGAAAGTTGATCCGATAACGGATCCAGAATGCAGAAGCGAAAACAAAACACAAAGTCTTTGGGGATATTCGAAATCCCTAAGATACAAACATGATTTCCCATGAAGCCACGGAACCAAAAGAAAACAAATGCGGAAGCAAAACGGTGAAAATAGACCAAGTATGTCCCCAAGGGCAAAATGGTCATTTCACATGCAAACAAAGTCTCAAGAGATGTACGTCATCTCTAAGATACAAGCATGGCTTCCCATGAAGTCACGGAACTTAAAAGAAAACAAAAAAAATGCGGAAGCGACGTTTTAAAAACGGACAAGTTTAGCCCTAGGGTGTAAAATCATAATTTTTAGAAAGTTCTGGGTGCTACCGAGCAAATCATTGGATAGACAGCGAAAAATTAACAAAGTTAGACTCAAAAATCACTTGATTCGGAAACTGGACGGAAGAGAACGGTCAAAAACAAAAATGACGATTAGGAAACTAGACGGAAGAGAACGGTCAAAAACAAAAATGGGCATCGCTGCGGCCAAGAGGCACCAGGGCCAAGCCCCATGCGCACGCATGGGGCTTGGCCCTGGTGCCCTCGGCCGCGACAATGCCCGATTTTGTTTTCGCCCGTTCTTCTTCATCCGCATGGGGCTTGGCCCTGGTGCCCTCGGCCGCGACGATGCCTGATTTTGTTTTCGCCCGTTCTTCTTCATCCGGTTTTCGAATCACGTGATTTTTGAGAACTTTATTAATTTTTCGCTGTTTATCCAACGGTGTGTTCGGTTGTATTTAAATCTTTTTAAAAATTACCGTTTTGCTCCTAGGGTTAAAATTATCCATTTTTAAAATATCGCTTCCACATTTTGTTTTATTTTTAAGTTCCGTGGCTTCATGGGAAGCCATGTTTGTGTCTTAGGGATGATGTACGCCTCTCGAAACTTTTTTTTTTTTTATGTAAAATGATCATTTTACCCTTAGGGACATACTTGGCCTATTTTTACCTTTTTGCTTCCGCATTTGTTTTCTTTTAGTTTCGTGACTTCATGGAAAGTTATCATAGCATCTTCGGGATACTGAACATCCCCATAGACCTTTTTTTTTTTTTTTTTTTTTTTTTTTTTTGTTTCCACTTCCGCATTTCGGATCCGTTATTGGGTTAACTTTCTGGTCACATTGACATATCCGGGTTTGTGAAAATTCAGAACGTCACATAGTGTGATAGTTTCCATTTGAGGAACCTGAATGAACTAAGTCTTGAATTTGGTTCCTTTAGCCAAACTTCAACATACCACACATATAGTATTGATGATAAACTTGGTTTGGCGGGTTAACTCGTTTTATAGCCATGCGCTGGTATCTTGATTCTCATTAAAGCTCTAGGGAATAGCCCAGCTCCCACGATCGCGGCCTTACGACGACTTTCACTTAGATGAATCATCCAAAGGTATATGTGACCTATACCTTGCAAGAGTATGCTCGCCTCAAATTCATTCAGGGCAAAGCCCTTCCTTAATGTCACATCACAATACTGATGCCATAGGGATGAGTATGAAAGAATCTCCTTGAGAAACCTCCTAATAAAATAATGTTATCAATGAGTCACGCAGTGTAGATTGTTTCTACCCGTTGAACCTTTCGTCATGTGATTAAATCGCCAATCAGAAGGTTGAGTTACTTCCGTAGGTGACTCCCTTGGGGCTTAAGCCCATCCCCCTCGATGTATATAGGACTATGTCTTAAGAAGACTCTTGGTCTTTTTTTATATTTATTTCTTTTCTTCACAACTCAACTCTTGGGTTTTTCTTTCTTTTTTCCTCTTTTTTTTTTCTTTCATATTTTTCCTCTCTATTTTTTTTTTTATTTTTATTTTTCACCCCACCACTTCATTCTTATCAATCTCATTATTATTATTATTATTATTATATTTCACAAAATAATAAATTACTGAATAATACCTCGTTTGACAATTTTGAGATTGATAGTTAGCTTTATTTATTCTATCCAGATAGATCAAATTGTTTTTTCTTTATGTTATTATTTGCAACATTACAAATTAGAAATTAGAAGTGGTACGAGAGAATTAAAACAAGACACATGCACACGCACACACACACCACATGAGATGAGAGAACTCGGGCAAGCACGTGCGGCCTCTCTCCACAAATAAAATAGTCAATTTTATTAAGACTGCCGTACCATGCAAGCGCACCCACTATGGTAAGGTCCTATTACAACATATTACAATTTTTTTTTTTTTTTTTTCAAAATAATACTTTACCTTGAACTCATATACTTTCTCTTCCAGGCTCTTCTTATCTGCCGATACAAGGACAACAATTTGTCTTCTCTTTGACTCTCTCTGTCAAATGAATCTTCATAGCATAGAGTAGGATCAGTTTGGCTTTATCATCATCCATACTCTAATTTATAGTCTTCTTTGATACTTCATCTTTGCCATGATTCTTATATTCTTTTCCAGCATCTACACTTCCTCTCTCTCTCTCTCTCTTAACACAATTGATGTAGGGTTGCGTTGGCACATAATGTTCGACATGAAATCACTAATTGAAATTAGTAACAATTTGTATGCCATTTACAACCATCTTAATTTAAAGGCTTATCAGTTGAAGCAAAAAATAGTCAAAGGCAAAAAGATAGCAATTATCGGACTAATTTTGAAATTTAAACCTCTATCACAATACCAAGCATAATTATATTAAATATGCAATTGAAATCAGTTCGCTAAGAAAGTCTCAAAATTTGCAATGTGAAAACTATTATAATTATGTATTTACTTCCTATTCTTTCATCACTTTCTAAAATTAAGGCCCAGTTAATTCGGAAACTTATAATTGTCAACTTTCAAAATACACATTTATAATTAACGTATACAAGAAACACAGCTAATAACATTTCATAATAAAACCACACCTTTAGTTGACTGTTATATAATTAATATAATTACAATTATAATTTACTCACAAATATAGACGTTAAATGGCCGTAATAGATATATATATGTATGTATGTATATATATTATTTTTAATTCAAATACATAACAATTCTAATGACATATTTAATTTAAAGCAGCTCATTATAGTAATCATCAATAATGTCTAAAGATATTATTCTCTTATTTTCTTAATCACATGTAACATCCAATAAATGAGTCAATAAAACCAAACCGAAAATTTAATACATCAGTTTCATATGAACAAAGATGTAAATTTAAATTAGTGTAATATAACTTCCACCCTATACAGTCATCTGCCATATAAGTAGTTCTACTCGTAACAGTCATAAATTAAATAGGATTGAAGTAAATTAGTTTCAAATACATTATGGATGTACAAATAACGTAATTGATAACTTAAGTACCAATATTATTCCAATGAAAGCATATGTTAACATTTTAACAGCTAGTATACTAAACACAAATTGTCAATAAATGAGCCCTCTTTAATGATACACATCACTTTTCATGCATGGCGTCCATGAGTAAGAATAATGTCCTCAAAATCAAAATAAACCAAGTGCATAAGCAAAAATTATCTGAGATTATTAATAGATAACTATATAACAATTCATTTATAAATGTATACATATATATTTTTCTCCGAATATGCAGCTTATATATATTTCTTGCATGTGAACAATTTAGTAAAAAATTATGTAACTCCATGACTATTTAAGTAACTCGTTAATAGGTGCATGTTGAATCAGCATGCCAAAGGAAACACAATAGAATAGTATTTCGGTATTATATTAAAGGAAAGACTAATGACATAAGACAATAATCTATATACCGTCACATAAAATGAGTGCAATCTTTTAAATAAAGAAATTCTATATGATCAAATATAGTAATGAATAACTTACCTAACCATATCAATTTTATTAGAGTGAAGGGATGCAACATAAATCAATTACCATCCAGTGATATATATCGAATATCATACTATCACAAATAAGATTAATAATACATTAAGAAAGAATCGATACACTAGAATAAGATATTAAATCAAATGAAGAAAACACATATATATTTTGCTTTATAAATTATTAGTAAGATCCTATCAGCTTTAGACTGTTATGAAAATTCCACATAATTTATAAAACAATATAAATAACAATACATCAATCCACATAATTTATTCATAACATAATGAATTAAAACAAGAAACAATAACATTAATAGAAAATTGAAATAACATGCTTTCCTTAAACTGAATAGTACACCATATGAACAACATGAATATAGTAATGAATAAAGATTTAACAACATAATAATTCTGTAATAAAAATTAACATAATAATAGAAATTATGAAATGATGATAATATTAAAATAGGTAAGAAAATGCTGGCCTGATTGTTGAGGTATATGTAAACATATTGACCTAAAGCTGACAGTCCTCTCCTTCATGCGGGTATTGATGAAACTAGTCAACTCCATGATACAATCCAATCAGCTGGCAGTGACGTCTCCTCCATGTGCATGACCACAAGAAGACTAGGTCCAAGTTTATATAAGTCTAGTTGCTCATAAACTTAATATGTAAAATAATATACATTAACATCTCACAAAAGAAAGAATTTTGGAGATAGATTATAGAATAGAGAGAAGAGCCTTAATCTCTCTATATCATCACTCATGCATCAAATCATTCTTTATTGAAAAATGAGAAATCTTCATTTTTATATAGAATAATAACTATAATAGTTATTCATACTTAATATGATATTAAGTAAAATTAAAAAGATTAGATTAAAAATAATTTAATAGTAATTAATATATTATAACCGAATAAATAATTTATTGTATATTTATTTACTTTTTATTAAAATATCTATAACAAGAACTTCCATCTAAATACATTCAAATTTATCCCAATAAAAATAAATTACAAGAAAATTAGACACTTATTTGCTTCTAATGGAGATGTACTACTTAATTTTTTTTTAGAAAAGCTACCATTAGACCACTGTTAGTGACTCTTTAGCTGTTAAGATGAGTAATATTGTCATCTCAAATTTTAACAATCTCTTTTGATGTTTATCTTCATCTCCAATATTATATATATATATATACACACACACACTTATAGAGGGGTGGAGTCACTATTCATTGACTTAGCATATTGTTTATATTTTTTTGGTAAAAAAGCAAAAAAAACCCCTTCAACTATCAAAAATAAGCATTTTACCTCCTTGAATTATAAAAGTGAGCAAGTCAGTACCACAACTATAAAAAATGAGCAAATTGCCCCCCTGCCAGTCATTTCTGGTAACTTTCCGGCCAACAGTTGCAACAAGTGAGTTGTATTTTTTTATAATTCCATATTTACCCTTCAATTTGACTATTGTCGCCCTTTGCTTATAAATAAACCACATATATATATACATTACAGAGGCTTGGGGACCGGGGTATGCCACACACACACACATATATATATACACGCTGTCGCCGCCACCATGCGGAATGATCTCGCTGGCTCCGATAATGATTAGCCACCGATGAGCATGAGCGTCCTCAATTCATCTTTAATGCCTCTCTACAAGTCTCCATCAATGAATTCACCAACTTCTTTAATGCCCAAAACCTTAATCCCCAAATCGAATTACCATGGTAGGCATTCGTTACGTGGTTCTATAGGTCAACAAATCGGCACCACTGAGTACGAGAACATAGTGGGAGTGGGGATGGTGGTGGTGGTGGTGGTGGTTGTAGGGGTGAGGATGGCGGCAGTGGTGGGGTGTTACCGCTGGGTAAGGGCAGATCTAGGATTTCTGAATGGGGTGGGCTAATTTTGAATTGGGCTAATTTTGAGGTAGGCTAATATTACTATTTTTTTTTTGGGCTGGGTTAAAAATAGTATTGTAATGGCCTTGTCATTTTCCTTCCTTTCTTTTTTCTCAGATTTTATGGATAAATTTTTTCTGTTGACTTTTCTTTTTTGAGTTTGGTTTCTCGTCGCTTAGTGTCGTCTCAAGTGCTCGGGAATGGTTTCCGAGACTCTTTTTTTTAGATTGACAACTTCCTTAAAGGACCGAGTCATTTCCATATTTTCATTTTTTTGACACTATTCACTTTTCGTCTTTTTTCCCGTTTGTCACTTTTTGGCACAACCTCACTTTTCATGCTCAGAGTTGATTTTTGACTTTATGAGTTTTCATACCAGTTGATTTTCTCGAAATGTGTAGCTTTACTTTTGGAGAAAAGTTCGCCGGTTGTTTCCTTTTCTAGTAGGGGCGTGGATGAAAGAAATTTTCAGAAACATTGATGTATGTTGGGGTGTTTTTCATAAATATATTTGGGAGATATTTTGATTAGGGGTTTTTAAGAAGATATCATTTGGAAGATATTTTCATTCAGGGCCAGTTTTGCAGTTATCCTTTCTTAGAGGGGCCATTATGCTCTTAGAATTTCCTACTAATCGTTTTTCCCAATTTTAGGGTTTTCGGCTTCGGTTGTCACCAAAATTGTTCGGGGTATATCTCTTTACACGGAACCCGATTTTTGACGCCATTTCTTCTGTTGTTCATTTTGTTTTTCATTTCGGTTCTTTTTTGTTAACGGTGTTTTACCGTTTGAGCGCATCTGCGAAAATTCCACTTTTCCAAACTCGGCGGGACCTATTCGGGGCACTTTTTGGGATTTTCTATAAATAGGTGGTTTGAAAAATTAAATCATTTCATTTCCTCTTCTCCTACATTGCTGCAGATCAGATTCTACAGATCTTCCATGGCTGACACCCTTCTTTTCCCAAATTAACCCTCTTCCCTCTTGAATTTTGCCGTAATACCTTAGGCTTTATCGTAGGCCTTGGCGAGACGATCCTTTCCCCCTTATTAGAACCTAGTTTCAACCATTTTTGAGTTCGGATTTCGAGTTCGGGTTTGAATTTTGGTGGTGCCTCAAGGGTGATAGTTGCTTCCCTCGTAGTCCCCGACATAACCCCGAAGTATTGTCGGATTCGGAGCGGTTTCCTTTAGGTGGCTTTTGAGATTTTCATCTCAAATTGAGGTAGGGGATGTTATAAGTTTATATAATTGTTGTATTGATTGCTTTATAAACTTATACAACTTGTATGCATACCTATGTATTTTGTTTAGAATTTAATTTAATTATTTTCTTTGTATAAGATTTAATTCTCATGGTTGTATATAACTTGAAATTAAATTTTGGCATGCTATTAAATTAGGCCTTGATATGTTCATTGACATATATTAAATTGGGAGTATTTGAATAAGTATTGAAACTTTTATTTAATTATTTTTTTGAATGAAAATTTGATTCACATGGTTGTAACTAGTATGGAATCAACTTGTAATATGATATTAAAATAGGCCTTGGTATGTTCTTTAACATATATAAATTTGAGGACATTTGAAGTTATTTTAAAATCTAGAGAAAATTAATTAATTAGATTAATTAATTTATTTTAAGTGTTCATTTCACTTAGTTGGATTTTTGACTTGATATTGTTGATGAGCTTGGCATCTTCTATCACTGATATTAAATAGAGAATATTTGGATAAGTTTTGAGAACTTTATTTAATTATTTTCTTGGCATTAAGTTTAAGTTACCTAGTTGTAACTAGTGTAGAATTAACTTGTAGCCTGATAATAAAATAAGCTTTGATGTGACCTTTAATATATGTGATTTGTAGAATTTTTGGAATTACTTTGAAATATTTAGAATTTAATTATTTAAGTTAATTAAATTCCGTTTTTATGCTTCCATTGAGGTAATTAGGTGTTGATGTACTATTCTTACCTAGTTGATCGGTTGGTCAATTATACATCAACCTTCGCAATAGCACGAATCATTGTAAAATAGGGCTATTGGTCGGGTAAGTCGAACCACTGGGACTGCGCTAGTCTAAGGCAACCTAAGTGTTTAGAGTCATTCTTAGGATGATGAAGGGGTGTTCATAGAGATTGTGTTTGTTGTCACTTAACTACAAATTCAGAATGCATACAACAATAAATTGAAGGAGATTAAAAGAGAAGATTTAGAGAAGGAAGTCTAGGGAAGTGAATCTACTCCAAACCTCTACACAAGCTAATTATATGATTGATTTGGGGAATTAATGTAGAAATGACCTTGATGAATAGCAATTCATGACTACTATATCATCTTCAAGAAATTCAATTAATTAAAATGTAAGAACAACCTATCAAAGCTCCACATGCTTAAATTACCTAAACTATGGTGCAATCCTCAACATGCTCACTAAGCTAGAGATTGTCAAACAAGTAACCAATTGATGAGAGCACATGATAACAAGTCACAAGGTTAATTCATCAAAAGAAATTCTTAAGCAATGAATTAACAAGCTACTCAAAATCATGCCATTAAAACCATTCCATAGTCTTAGCTCCATTGTCACTATGAAACTACAAGCCATACAACCATGAGATTAAATCATCTAAGACAAGAGTATTTAATGCAACATGATCTTTAGAACATTAAAACATCCATTACATTATGTAACATGCTCTAGATTATGGAACTAGTCAAATACACATTTCATTCCCCAAAATAAATCAAAAACTAGACATGCTTACAAGGAGGAGTTTCATCACCTCCCTAGATGGAGGTTTAGTTATCCATGGATACAAAAATGGAAGAGGAAGAATAAGACTCCATCTCCATTTTCGAGCTCCTACTGTAGCACTCAAGAACACCCTTCTCCTTGCTCTCTTCTCTCCCCTCTATCTTGCTAAAGATCAAAGATAAATAATGTGTGGCCCTTGGGTAGCTTTTTATGCTCCAACAACACCCTCTCTCTCCTCCAAGGAACACCTCCAACCACTTCATAAAGAAGGAAGATGGCATTGAGGAAACCAATGTGCAAGTGGCTGAAATTGAGCCATTTCCGAGTGCAATCTGCCTGATTTTCGAGCACTCGCAAAGTGATCTCGAGCACTCTAACTTAGTGCAATGTGCAACATGCTCCTCTTGCTCAGCGCTGACCTATTTTGGTAAAACTGCTATAACTTTGTGCCCCGAACTCCGAATGATGATCTGTTTGAAGATTTGGAGAGCTGATTCAGTGCTTTAAAAACTTCATGTTTTGATGAAGACCCAATTCTCAAGTCTGGTTGGTCGAAAATGGGGAGAAAGGTAGTACTTCAGTGCTGCCAGGCAGTTCTGCGTACCTCTGTTACGAAGATCATAACTCTCTGCTCCGAACTCCGAATAATGAACCACTTGAAGATTTGGAAAGTTGATTCAGAGATATAAATCTTTCATGTTATGATGGAAGTCTAGTTCTTGAGTTTGCTAGGTCGAAAATGGCGACAAAAGTCAGGATCACTGCTGCCAGAAATTCAGAAATGGCATCCTTTTTGCTCAAAATTCCACAAGGCATCATTTTTGCTTCCTTTTTGCACTTTAACCTGAAAATGCATAAAAACATGCAAATGGAGTTAATCTACATAAAATAATTAATAACTGGACTTTGTTAATGTAATTTAGGGCGCTTGAATATACAATCTTCGGCGCTTATCACACCCCAAAACTTACATTTTGCTAGTCCCTTAGCAAAACTACAATGAAAAACATAATGAAAAGACAACCATGGGCATGCTACTACAAAAATATCATCCATGGTAAAATGAGATAGATACATAGCTCAAATACAACTTGAAACGGACAAAAACTGGAGATGGGGTCATTGGGAAAACTACCTTGCATATATGAAGCATTGATACAAAAAATGGGAAAAACCATTTCAACATGCATGCATCAACATCATAGTCCATATAAATAATTCAATTGTCATCTCTTAAATGGAAATAACTCAAACTCCAGTGAAAGTGAATTGGATTCTCAACATGCGGCTTTTACTTTCTTTTCCAATTCCAAGGCACAAGTTTTCAAATCAATGAATTCCCTTTTACATGAAGTCCCTAAGGCATGATTTTATTTTCAAGACAACTTTTGTTGCTTGTTAACAATTTATTTCAACTCATAAGCGAAACATAGAATGGTTGTGCAATGCTAAAGTCCCTTAAGCTTTCTAACCAACCTATGTAGCAAGCGTTAGGCCAACAACTCCCAAACCAGACGGCTTTAGGGTGTTAAGTGTAGAGACACTCCAAAGGACTTAATAGCTCAAGTTGGAAAGGCTACGAACTCTAGCTAACCATGTTTATTACAATTTTTTTGAATGACCGTGCAATGTTTAAGTCCTTTAACCTTTCTAACCAACCCTTGTAGCAAGCGTTAGGCCAACAACTCCCAAACCAGACGGCTTTAGGGTGTTAAGTGTAGAGACACTCCAAAGGGCTTAATAGCTCGAGTTGGAAAGGCTACAAACGTCAACTGGTCATTTTTCATTCATTTTTTTTTTTTTTTTTTTTTTTTTTAACTTAAATCATGCCAAAGATATTCATCTATCAGGTTCATCAAATCAGATTAACTAGGCCAAGGTCAAGGTTGATCAAGCTGCATGCCTCACAGTTAAGTTTCCAATGTGCATCTGTGCATTGTGAAGCTTATAAGAGTGTAAATCCAGCAAGAATTTAATTGAAACATTTATACAGACTCATTTGAATCTACATGATCATTTCAACTCAAATTTTTCTTTATTTTCAAAAATTTCAATTGCTTCTATACACAAGGTATTAAACATATGTTTCATCTCCGACAAGTGTCAAGTTATACTATCATTGCTTAGCAAAAATTATGAAACCAAAAATATGCCAAGAATGCTTTGAAGCACCCCCAAACTTAAACTACACGGTGTCCTCAATGTGGGACATGGAGGTAAGTTAGAGACAAAAATGACAAAGAGTATAAAAAAGAACAACAATACCCAGGGGGAGGAAACGGCATTGTGAGACAAAAACCCCCAAACTTGAATTGGACTGCACAACCTGGAAAGCAACATGAAGAACAAAAAGAAACAACCACAAACAACATTAATAGCACAAGCATAAATACAGAAAAAGAATGTAGCGAAAGTTAACAGAACAGAAAGCATTTGCATTGCAAAAAGAGTTTACATGATGACAAAAAGAGCTGTACAGGGATCATGTCGACTAGAGCAACCTATACATAGCAAATTCTTACAGTTCAAAAGGACAACAAAAGATACAAGAGAAACAGTTACATATGAAACAAAAAGATAAGGTCCACACTCGCAAGAAGCTACTGTCCAGAAGGTAAACGGGCGAGGATGGAATGGAGGAGAGATTGAGTCTTACGCCGTTCAGCGGAAGCCAAACGACGTTCCTCAGCAGCGACACGGCGGTCTTCAGCAGCGAGACGACGATCGTCTTCAGCACGTGAAGAAGTCTCACACAGAGTCTGAGTGCACGCGGACAAAGAATTCTCAAAATGATCTAGTCGCTCATGAATACCGGCAATGGAAGCCCGGATGAAAGCCTGGTCCTGGAGAGAGTCGACTGGAGGCTCTACCCTTGCAGCGGCTGCAGCGGTGGAGGCATCCTCAGAAGGAGGAGGAGGAGGAGCGTGGATGAACAGGGGAGCAGGAGGCTGAGGGGTACCAGAATGGCTAAGAACATTGATCCACCGGCGCTGGGTAAAAATTTTAATCTTTTCGCCTTTTGGTTCATGGGGAGGAACAACGAAACCCTTGTGTTGAAGGAGCCGAGTGATGAAAAATGGCAAAGGCAATTTCTGATTTTCAACTCACGGAACCCGTGCATTATGAGCATCATGCCAAAACTTCATAAATGTGGTCCAAATGAGCTCGGGGATGGAGAACCATTGGCCTTGGTCCATGGCATATAAGGCTTGCAGAAGGAGGCCCCGACGCTCGGTGCTATGCACCAAAGGGCAGACATTGTGCTTGAAGACAGTGTTAATGAACCATAGGCGTTCCGGAAGATTGGTTTTGCGGATAAAAGACCGGGGCCTAGTAGGATCGTCAATAGTGCAAATGGCAGCGGCAATCTGCTCCACAGTTAATGTATCCGGCTCCTCATATAAAGGGAGATTTTCACGATTGACAATGTCATCGGGGCACTCAATGGGGCAACCAGAAACCTGAATGATGTCAGTCATAGTGAAAGCATAGGTGGTGCCATCAATGGAGGTAGTGAGAGAAATGTGTGGCTCTTCAGGGCATTGGAGATTCTGGTAGAAGAGGCGCACTACACGGGGGTAAGCAACCCGGGCAAGGGGAGCGCAAATGTGCTGCAGACGTCGGTTAGTCAATTCGGCGACAGCCCACGAAGTTGTGGGTAGAATGTCAAAGGCATCCGTGAGCGGAAATGAGAGTTCGTAGTTGAGTTGTTTGCGATCCCAAGGATCACGTGGTCGCTCACGAGTGACAGCACGGGCACCCGAGGAGGGTCGAGGAGGGTGAGAAGGACCGGCATGAGACATTTAGAGAGGTGGACTTGGTTGAGGAATTTCAGCGAACACCTGGCGTGCACCACAAAAAGGAGAAGGTGAAAATGAGTGGGGTGGAGGATGAAACCCAAAAATTTTTGGCCCTGCAATTGTAAGAACGACTCCCAAACAATCACAAATCTCCATGCAAGCCCATCCTCCATTGATACCAAAAATGTGAAAGAGAAAGAAAAGGAGAAACTTACCCCACAATGGAGAACCAAAGGCCCTGTGTGCGTGGGATAAATGGTGGCGATGGGTGGGAGGTTGATGATGGTGCTTGGGTTAGAGGAGAGTGGGGAAAAAGGTGGAGGAGGTGAAGGTGGGTTTGCATGGGGTGGTGAGGTTGAGGGTGGTTGGGTTGTAGAGTTGGTGGAGGAGAGGGGTTGGCAGCCGAGGAGAGGAGATGAGGTTGAGTGAGAGTGGTGGGCTGGGGTTTTAAAAGGGAGGGAGAGAGAGGCTTGGTTCGAGCACTCGAAGGGTGCCTTCGAGTGCTCGAAATGGGGGCAGTGGCCTCGCCTGGTTTGCATGAGAGAGCCCGGGCAATGGCGAGCACTCGAAACTTAGGTTCGAGTGCTCTAGAAATCGGCAGAGAGGGGTGGGTTTGGGTTGGTGTGGTGGGTTTGTTGTGGAGATGGTTGGCATGGTGTGGGGTGGGGGTTGGTTGAGGGGCATGCATGTATGGGCTTGCATGCATGCATGCAGGAGGGTTGAGGTTGGTTGGCATGGTTGAGGCTGGGTTGGTGAGGAGGTGGAAGTTGGTTTGCATGGGTTGGATATGGGAGGAAGAAAGGTGGTGCATGCATGCATGGGGCTTGCATGCATGCACGCATGCACCTCCATGGTGGTGAGAGGTGAGGTGGCGAGGTGGGGGATAACCGAGAGTTGGGAGGGCGAGAGTTAAGAGTGGTTGGCATGCATGCATGCATGGATCTTGCATGCATGCAAGGATGCCTTGGGTGGTGAAGTTCGAGGGTGGTGTGGATGGGAAGGTGGTGGTTTTGATGCAGACAAGGCTGCATGGTGTGTGGGTGGTGGGTTTGTGGTTGGAGGGTGGATGGTGGAGTGTGGAGAGCTGGCTGGTTGAAGAGCATGCATGCATGGGCTTGCATGCAGGGCATAGAGCTGGATGCTGGAGGTGGGAGGTTGGTTAGTTGGTTTGTGGGTGGCTGGCATGCATGCATGCATGGTTGATGGGGTTGTGTATGTTGGGAAGTTGGCTTGTGTGGGGGTTGGATAGTTGTTGGTTTGTGGGTTGCCGTGAGGGATGAGGAAGAGATGGGTTGAGGATGATGCCGAGAGGTATGCATGGGGAGAGTTCATGCATGGTTTGGGGATGAGTGGGAGGTTAGTTGCCGAGAGGAGGAGAGGTTAATGGTTGGGGGTAGGATATGAGGTGGTTGGTGTCATGCATGGCACCTACAACTTGGGAGGATAGGTGTGATGGGAATAGAATGCATGCCGAGAGAGGGAAGGTTGGATGGTGGGGGTGGAGAAGAGAGAAGATGGTGGTGTTGGTGTGTCGAGCACTCGACAGGGGAGGTTGGAGTGCTCGAATTGGGACCAGTAGGCTCGGGGCGCTGGCATGAGGTGTTCGAGCACTCGCTAGGGGGAGCTCGAGTGCTCGAAATGAGAGCAGTGAGTTGGGTGGGTTGGGGCATGAAATTCGAGCACTCAAACTAGAATTTAGAGTGCTCGAAAATGGCTCAGTAGGCTAGGGGGTGAGCTCGACTGTGAGGACTGAAGCAAGGAGTGAAAGGGACAACATGCAAGACAGTGAGCACCATGGAAGTTGAATTTGTTGCAATGGAATATGGAATGTGAGCAACATGGAAATGGAAGCTGTTCAAAATGGAGTCCATGCATGGAAATTCCATGCATTTGCATTTGCAATCTCATTCCATGGGAGACAGTGAGCACTATTGCATGCATTTTCATGCATTTTGATGTATTTGCAACATCATTCCAGGAATTTTGCAAGTTGGCGACTTGGAAACAAAAAAATTTGCATGTCATTCCCATGGAATGGAAGAATTTCTGAAAATTTTCAAATTGTCTCATAATGCTTGAATGAACTGAAGAAAATTTTCAAATTGCATCATCTTTGGAAAATTTCCAGACTTGGAATGAATTTGAAAATTCTGGAATTTTTTGAATATCTCTTCAATGCAACATCACACAATTCATGGAAAAATTTTTAAAACTTGCAATGTCAATCCAATGCATGGATTAATTTTTGAGAATTCTTCAAACTTTGCAATTGTGCGCCAATGCTTGGATGAATGTAGAAAATTTTTAAACTTGGCAACTTTTCTCTAATGCATGGAAATTTTTTTTTAAAAAAAAAAAAACTTGTCAACCTCAATCCAATGCATGGATGGAAAATTTTTAAACTTGGCATGCCATTCCTATGCATCGAAAATTTTTCATGTCATTCCCATGCATTGAAAAATCATTGCAAGCAGCAGCTTCAATTCAAGTCATGCATGGAAAATTTTAAAACTTTGCACATTATTCCAATCTAATGCATGGATGGATTTTTGAAGCTTTGCATGCATGGAAAGAAATTGAAATTTTGCATGGGACAATGCATGGGGAATTTTGAAAAATTTTCAAACATTGCAAATGCATGGAAAAATTTTAAACAGTGCAAGAATTTCAATGCATGGATGATTTTGCGAAAATTTTCAAGAATGTATTACAAATGAGACATTATGCACATGAGTAGCATTCCCAATATCTGATGAAATTGCTAGGAAGCGATGGAAATTTCCGGGAATGAAAATTAGAGTTGAGAAGGTCTAAGAAAAATCAAATTTTTGGCTTTTCTAAACCGTTTCCCAGAAAATTTTGCAAGGCACGAGCAATTTCAAAGAGAAGAAAGCTTGGAAATTGAAAGAATTGCTTCCTTTGTTTTGCTAAATTTAATGTCGATAGCTAGACCAAGCTAGAGCAGGCACTAATCCTCATAAATTGGATCCGTCAAGAGGACTTCCTCAACTTTTCGGGTTAGAATTGTGCCGTCAATGCAAGGCTTAAGCCTTTGGCCATTTACCTTGAAGAGTGATCCACTTGCAGGATCATGAAGTTCGATTGCTCCATGAGGAAAGACGGTAGTGACAATGTATGGACCAGCCCATCTTGACTGGAGTTTACCGGAAAAGAGTTTCAAGCGGGAATTGAAAAGCCAGACCTTTTGTCCCGGGGCAAAAGACTTTTTGACGATATGTTTGTCATGAAAAGCTTTAGTCTTTGCCTTGTAAATTTTTGCGCTTTCATACGCGTCATTACGCAATTCCTCAAGTTTATTTAATTGCAACGCACGATTAGAGCCGGCTTGTTTGAGATCAAAATTGAACCTTTTTATGGCCCAATAAGCACGGTGCTCTAATTCTACCGGGAGATGACATGCTTTGCCAAAGACAAGTCGATATGGTGACATGCCAATGGGTGTCTTATAAGCTGTCCGGTAAGCCCAAAGCGCATCATTTAGCCTTACGGACCAATCTTTGCGGTCCGGTCTAACCGTTTTTTCCAAAATGTGCTTAATCTCCCGGTTAGAAATCTCTACTTGACCACTCGTTTGAGGGTGGTAAGGTGTAGTAACCTTATGAATGACGGAATACCTAGCAAGGACGGATTTTAGATAACGATTTCAGAAATGAGATCCGCCATCACTAATGATTGCTCGGGGCGTACCAAAACGACTAAAGATGTGAGACTGAATGAAATGGATCACGACTTTATGATCATTGGTTTTGGTAGCCTCGGCTTCAACCCATTTAGACACATAATCCACCGCTACAAGGATGTACTCATAGCCATAAGAAGATGGAAATGGTCCCATGAAGTCAATCCCCCACACATCAAAAATTTCAACAATTAAAATGTTGGTGAGGGGCATCATGTCTCTTCGGGACATGGATCCAAGTTTTTGACATCGTTCACACGATTTGCAAAAATTGTATGCATCCCGGAACAAGGTAGGCCAAAAGAATCCGCTTTGAAGGACTTTGTTAGCGGTCTTTTTGGCACTGAAATGGCCTCCACAAGCAAGAGTATGGCAAAAATTTAAAATGCTTGTGGCCTCGGTTTCAGGAATACATCGCCGGATGATTTGGTCCGGGCAATACTTGAATAGTTCCGGATCTTCCCAAAAGAAATGCTTGACTTGGGAGAAAAACCGGTCCCTCTCTTGTTTAGACCAATGAGCTGGAATTTTGCCAACCGCAAGATAATTGACAATATCCGCAAACCATGGAAGAGTAGAATGTGAAACTTGAAGAAGTTGCTCATCCGGAAAGGAATCACGGATGGCTGCAAATTCTGAAGATTTCTCAATAAGTAAGCGAGAGTGATGATCGGCGACAACATTGTCGGTCCCTTTTTTGTCCCGGATGTCAATGTCAAACTCTTGAAGTAAGAGGATCCATCGAATTAAGCGGGGTTTTGTCTCTTTTTTCGCTAACAAATGCCTAAGAGCGGCATGATCTGAAAAGACGATGACCTTGGAGCCAAGAAGATAAGAGCGAAATTTATCCAAGGCGTACACCACAGCTAGCAATTCTTTTTCAGTGGTGGTGTAGTTCAATTGGGCATCGCAGAGAGTTTTGCTAGCATAATAAATGACATGCGGAAGTTTATCCACACGTTGGCCCAAAACCGCCCCTAATGCATAGTCGGATGCATCACACATGATCTCAAAGGGAAGAGACCAATTAGGGGGTTTCATGATTGGGGCAGAGGAGAGAAGAATGCGAAGTTTGATGAAAGCTTCCATGCAAGCGTCATCAAAATTGAACGGAACATCCTTGGCTAAGAGATTACACAAGGGCCGTGAGATTTTGCTAAAATCTTTGATGAAGCGACGATAGAATCCGGCATGGCCAAGAAAAGAACGGATTTGACGGACGGAATTCGGAGAAGGAAGATTAGAGATTAACTCAACTTTGGCCTTATCTACCTCGATTCCCCGCTTAGAAATGACATGTCCTATAACAATGCCTTCTTGGACCATAAAGTGGCTTTTCTCCCAACTTAGAATGAGATTCGTCTCTTTGCATCTTTGGAGCACAAGAGATAAATTTTTGAGACACGAGTCAAAGGAGGAGCCAAATACGGAAAAATCATCCATGAAAACTTCCAAGAACCTTTCAACCATATCGGAGAATATGGACATCATGCACCTTTGGAACGTTGCCGGTGCATTGCATAAACCAAAAGGCATGCGTCGATAGGCAAAAGTACCAAAGGGACATGTGAATGTTGTTTTCTCTTGATCTTGGGGGGCGATTGCCACTTGGTTATAGCCGGAATAACCATCAAGAAAACAATAGAAGCTTTGGCCGGCTAACCTTTCGAGGATTTGATCAATAAATGGGAGTGGGAAATGATCCTTCATAGTTGATGAGTTGAGTTTACGATAGTCAATGCACACACGCCACCCGGTGGTGGTTCGTTGTGGCACGAGCTCGCCCGCTGAATTTTCAACAACGGTGAGCCCGGATTTCTTGGGGACAACTTGTGTGGGGCTCACCCACTTGCTATCAGAGATAGGATAGATGATTCCCGCATCTAGCAATTTGATCACCTCTTTCATGACCACTTCCTTCATGTTTGGATTTAACCGGCGCTGGACCTCTCTAGTAGGCTTTGCGTCATCCTCCATATGAATGCGGTGCATACAAATGGAGGGGTCAATTCCTTTCAAATCTGCCACTGTCCAACCAATAGCTTCTTTATGCTCTTGGAGCACCGCTAAAAGGTTGGTCTCTTGGTCTTTTTGAAGGTCCGAGGCAATAATGACCGGAAGGGTTTGCTTTGGACCAAGGAACACATACTTGAGATGGGCCGGGAGCGGCTTAAGCTCAAGTTGTGGCAGAGATAACAATGATGGGACCGGAGGAGTGGTGGAAAGTTGGGGAAGTGGTTCTTTTGGAATTTTCCAAGGAGGTACATCCATGATAGCATTAATATCAAGCAAGGAATTGACTTCTTGAATGGCTTGATCAACATCAAAGTTTGAGAAGTCAAAATGGGACATGCAAGTTTCAAGGGGATCTTTGCTTAGGATGAAGGGGAGAGATTCTTCGACCACTTCATCGATGACATCCACAAGAAAACAATCATCCTCATTGGAGGGATGTTGAGTTGCATGAAAGATGTGGAGTTTGACTTGCATGTTTCCAAAAGCAATGTCCATCACCCCGGTTCGGCAATTAATTGATGCATTAGCCGTGGCTAAAAATGGCCTACCAAGGATCACGGGAATGTGCTTTTTTGGGTCATGGACCGGTTCCGTATCAAGAACCACAAAATCTACCGGGAAGTAGAATTTGTCCACTTTGATGATAACGTCCTCGAGAATACCTCGTGGATGCTTGACCGATCTATCGGCAAGTTGCAAAACCACGGAAGTCGGCTTAAGATCTCCCAAACCAAGTTGTAGGTAGACCGAGTGTAACACCCCCACATTTTCCACGCATAAGTTGATCAGGCTTATACACGAAAAACGAGGGATATCAAAAACAATTGGCAATATACAAGCATGGAATACAAAATGATGGAAAGAAAAGAATTTAGACAGGAAAGAAACATTAAATAATACAACATCCATCCATCCTTTATTTAATACAGTACTTCATTACAACTTGGAAATCCTACGTCAGGGATCCCTAAATAGAACCCTGAGAGTTCAACGTCAAAAGTAAATAAAAACTGAAACTGAAGTATTACATAAAACTTCTACCCTGCACTGGATCGTAAGAGTAGATGAGTTCGGATGATGGTCCCGCACTGCTAACCTCAGCCTTGAAACGGATACTGACCGTATCCTGAAATAACAACAATGGTGGGTCAACCCCACGAGCAAGTCCTCTCTACTATGACCCAAATCAGAGAATCAAATAAATTAATCATTATGAATCGGATGAGTACTATATCTGTATACATCCTACGGGAACTATCCGATGTATAACATGACCTCAACCAGAATAGACGGTGATCACTTAGACTCACACTAGGTGGTTAAGTGTCGCCTTTCCCTACCCGGGAAATCAGCTATTATACATGGTGCACGGTACTGACAACACAGACTATAACGAACTACACAGTGATAACACCTCGCAAAGTACTGATGAATATACTGAGCATATAAATTAGGCAACACATGCCAACAATATTAAGAAATATACCGAGTATGTCAATTAGGCAACACATGCCAATAATATTAATAAGTATACCGAGTATGTCAATTAGGCAACACATGCCAATAATATTAAACCACATACCCCGACAGCCACACATCTGTCTATCGCAACGAATGCATAAGGCATAAATGAGTCTAAACTTATTAGTCAGCTCACATGGTTCTATATGGCAACACATCCATATAATATAAATGCGACATAATAAACAGTCCATTTATTCCCTGAAATGCACACAGCATAATCATCATAGTTTATATACGATTAACAGTATAAATATTCCATAATATATAATGGGTTATTTATATGAATAAAACCAAGCACTAATTAATTTAACATTAATGGTTATTACAGTTTACTAAAATAATACCATTAATAGTCGTTAAATCAATTACATATGTTTACTAGCGATTCGCACTTTAACTGATACAATTAATATTTAGAAATATTAATCGGACAATTATAATAATTAACGATAAATAAAATAATAATATAATGTCCCGTTAATTCCAAAAATGCCAACCCGAGGCCCCAAAATGTATAGTGAAGGTCCTGGTAATGACAAAACAGTCCCTAGGGGTATTCTGGACTTTTCCAGCAGCCGCAGAGGCCCTTCACGCGCCCCCACGCGCCTCCCAGAGCTCCCCACACGCGCCGCCAAGCTTTCCCACTCTCCCACGCGCCTCCACGCGCGTCTGGCGTCAGCCACGCGCGCACACGCGCTCCCACGCGCGTCTGGAGCGTTCCACGCGCGCGTTGATGGCTTCCTGCTGACGTGGCGTCCTCCGGTTGGTTGGCTGCATCAGCTTTCCTACATGCGCGCCACACCGGATCAATCCACCTACATCTCCTCCATCCAACGTTCACGGATCCGGGTGTACCGCGGTAACATGGACCGCGGTGCACCGGATCAATCGCTGCTATTTAATGGTCCAGATGCGCGCGCATACCCTCCTATGGTGCGCCGCATCACACCGGATCACTCCAGTCGTCTCCCCCATTGCCGGCGACCGAAAAACTCGCCGGAAGGTCGCCGGAAATTGCAGAAAATGCCCGGAAAAATCTAGAAAATTCTAGAAAAATCCCTAAAGTCTTATTTAATTATTTTCAGCTATATTTTAATTACATAGGCTAAATAAATAAATAACTAACCTCTTTAATAATTAAAACACATTATTTTAATAAACTAAAAATAATTTATTGAAACTTTTAGCATGGTTTCTAGTCTCAAAAAAAAAAAAGCCCGAAATAAATTAAATGAATAATTTATGGATTCAAAGGGGAAAAGTAGATAATAACTTGCCTTTTTGGATTTAAAATAAATCCGCCGGTCTGCGCGTAGTCGGGTAAAATTGCCTACACCGGTCCAAGCTTCTTTCTCTTTCTCTTTTCCTTTCACTCTTATAAAATAGCTCACTAGAATTTATACTTTGCTTCTAACTCCCTTTCTTTTCTTCTAAGGTAAGTTTAACTAATTTATATACAAAATATATAATATAAATATTACAAATATCTAATTTTTCATCTACTAACCATCCTCCCAACCATAAGGCTTCAATTCCACCCATAACCATTGATGCAATCCTATCCTAATCTCAAATTTCATCATGACATTGGTTTAATACTAATATTATTATAACTATTATTATTATTAATAAACTTTTATAATTATTATTATTATAATATTATTATTATTATTATTATTAAACTAATATAATTATTATTATTGTTATTACAAAATAATATATTATATCATCATAATACTATATAACACAAATATAATACTTTAATTAACTAATAATGATTAATATAAGCATAACCAACAAATTAAATTATTAATAATAATACATGCATAATTAAATGAATAAATTTACTATTTTAACATACACAATTAATTTACATGCACCATTAAATGAACTTAATATAACAATGTAGCATGCACAATAATAGGTAAAGGAATCCACACATAATTGAATTTAAATAAACTCAACTCTTTAATTAATTACGGGGTATTACACCGAGTATGGAATTAAATTCACACTAGCTCCTAAGTCAAGGAGGGCCCTCTCGATTTTGCTGTCACCAATGACGCACGAGATTGTGGGGGCACCCGGATCCTTATACTTCGGGGGAGTGCTGTGCTGAATGATAGCACTAACATTTTCAGTCAACCTCACTTTGTTTGGCAAATGATTTTTAGAAGTGCGCTTTTGAGTGCACAAATCTTTGAGAAATTTTGCATAGGGAGGGATTTGCTTGATAGCATCCAAGAGGGGCAAGTTAATCTTCACTTGCTTGAAAACTTCCCACATGTCTTGAATTTTACAATTCTTGTTCCCAAAATGTGTCGACTCTTGAAGACGTTGAGGGAACGGAGCTTTTGGCTCATAAGTAGTTTCCACATTTGGGGAGACATGTGTGGGATTTCCGTGAATGGTATTTGGACAAGAATTTGGATTAGAAGAGCTTGAATTTGGATTTTTCAAAGGAGAAACTTCCTCACTTTTGTCTCCATCGACCTTGTTGTCAACCACTCTACCACTCCGAAGGGTGGTGATAGCTTGAACTTGTTCATGAGTCGGCCCACTCGGAGGAGGGGTTTCGTCAATCACATGCATTCCTCTAGGATTTTCAAAAGGTTGAGAGGGAAGCTTGCCCTTGTCCTTTTGAAGCAATTGATTCACCGAGTTAGCTATTTGGCCCACTTGATTTTCGAGATTAGCTATGGATTGAGTATGAGAGTGAACCATTTGGAGAGTAGGCTGCAAGGATGTCAAGAGTTGCTTGTTGGCATCCATTATTTGCTTATTTAATGACTCCATCATTTCCTTGTTTGCAGCTACTATCTCGTCAGTTGGACACACAGGAGTTTGATTGGAGACATTTGGATTGTAAGGAGGACGGTAGCTTGAAGAGGCTTGGAAAGGCTTGCCGCCCTTGGTTTTGGAATTGGGAATTTTGTGGGGCTTGTTGCCGCCACGAGAAATTCGGATGATCTCGCCAACCCGGATTGTAGGTGTTGGAATATGGATTGTTCCCGGGCCGCGAGAACATGGCATTAGTTTGCTCTTGGTTGGGATTGGGAAATTGCTCCGGTGTGGGGCAATCTTCCGAGAGATGGAATGGACTAGTGCATGAAGCACAAACCAAACTTGCCGAATTTTGAGACAATGAAGGAGGAAGATGTGGTGCCATCAATTGGTAGAATTTATGAGCGATGGCATCCACTTGAGATGATTCCTCCCTTATTGACTTTGGTTGACAAGGGTTGGTGTTGTTTGGAGTGGTTGCGGTCGGAGCCCTACGAGAATTGTGTTGAAGTGAATTTTCACTCAAATTCTCGAGTAAGGTCCAAGCCTCATCCGCATTCTTGGACATGAACATCCCACCACAAGAAGAATCAACTATGAATCTATGGGTTTCGGTCAAGCCAGCATAGAAAGCTTGCACTAATTGCCATTTTGGGATCAAATGATGAGGGCATTTTCGAAGAAGATCTTGTAGCCTTTCCCAAGTCTCGTGGAGTTGTTCTCCATCAACTTGAGAAAAACTTAGAATGGAACGCCTCATCTGGTTGGTTTTACTCACCGGATAATACTTCTTAAGAAATTCTTGTTGCAATTGAGCCTAAGAAGTAATAAAGTTGGGAGCGAGGGAGTTCAACCAATATTTTGCCCTATCCTTTAGGGAGAATGGGAAAAGATGGAGATGAAGTGCATTGTCCGGAAAACCTCTCAACAGGATGGTCGAACAGATTTCAAGGAACTCATCAAGATGCTTATATGGATCTTCATTATCAAAGCCATGAAATGATGGAAGCATTTGAATGGTACTAGACTTGATCTCATATTGAGCTGCATCGATGTTTGGCATCACTATACAAGAAGGAGAAGCATAGGTAGTAGGAATGAAATGATCTCTAAGAGTCATTGGTTCTACATTAGGGATTTCAGCCCTTTCATTCCCCGGATTTCCTACGTTATCCCCCATTATATTGAATTCAGTTTCAAGGTCCCTTGTAAGAGTGGGTTCCCTAAGGTTCCGTCTAAGAGTTCTTTCAAGTGAATTTATATCAATAGGCGAGTCAAGTGTGAGAAGAGAGAGTGACCTACGGCCAAACATCAACAATTCACAACAACATCATCACAACAAATTTTTATCATCAACTCCACATACGGTGTTCCCTTTCTCCTCAATTATCAAGACAGCAAATAAATGGCCACGACAAGGACCGATGCTTGGAATTGAAAATACACAATTGAAATAGCCTCGACAAGGGCTTGCAATTTATCTACTTCTAAGCTTAACACATGCACGATATTCACAATTCGAAGCTAGAAGTCACGAGACTTACCTGGGGTCCTCTAGACATACAATTTGCTAGCAATCCCACAGCGAGCTTAGAGTCCCTAGAATCTTACAACATGAAGATGATCAAAACACACAAGGAATATTCACAAGACACAATATGCACAATCAAACTAAATTTAACCCTAAACATTGGTTGCTAAACCGTTTGCAGTCCCCGGCAACGGCGCCAAAAATTGATCGGTTGGTCAATTATACATCAACCTTCGCAATAGCACGAATCATTGTAAAATAGGGCTATTGGTCGGGTAAGTCGAACCACTGGGACTACGCTAGTCTAAGGCAACCTAAGTGTTTAGAGTCATTCTTAGGATGATGAAGGGGTGTTCATAGAGGTTGTGTTTGTTGTCACTTAACTACAAATTCAGAATGCATACAACAATAAATTGAAGGAGATTAAAAGAGAAGATTTAGAGAAAGAAGTCTAGGGAAGTGAATCCACTCCAAACCTCTACACAAGCTAATTATATGATTGATTTGGGGAATTAATGTAGAAATGACCTTGATGAATAGCAATTCATGACTACTATATCATCTTCAAGAAATTCAATTAATTAAAATGTAAGAACAACCTATCAAAGCTCCACATGCTTAAATTAACTAAACTATGGTGCAATCCTCAACATGCTCACTAAGCTAGAGATTGTCAAACAAGTAACCAATTGATGAGAGCACATGATAACAAGTCACAAGGTTAATTCATCAAAAGAAATTCTTAAGCAGTGAATTAACAAGCTACTCAAAATCATGCCATTAAAACCATTCCATAGTCTTAGCTCCATTGTCACTATGAAACTACAAGCCATACAACCATGAGATTAAATCATCTAAGACAAGAGTATTTAATGCAACATGATCTTTAGAACATTAAAACATCCATTACATTATGTAACATGCTCTAGATTATGGAACTAGTCAAATACACATTTCATTCCCCAAAATAAATCAAAAACTAGACATGCTTACAAGGAGGAGTTTCATCACCTCCCTAGATGGAGGTTTAGTTATCCATGGATACAAAAATGGAAGAGGAAGAATAAGACTCCATCTCCATTTTCGAGCTCCTACTGTAGCACTCAAGAACACCCTTCTCCTTGCTCTCTTCTCTCCCCTCTATCTTGCTAAAGATCAAAGATAAATAATGTGTGGCCCTTGGGTAGCTTTTTATGCTCCAACAACACCCTCTCTCTCCTACAAGGAACACCTCCAACCACTTCATAAAGAAGGAAGATGGCATTGAGGAAACCAATGTGCAAGTGGCTTAAATTGAGCCATTTCCGAGTGCAATCTGCCTAATTTTCGAGCACTCGCAAAGTGATCTCGAGCACTCTAACTTAGTGCAATGTGCAACATGCTCCTCTTGCTCAGCGCTGACCTATTTTGGTAAAACTACTATAACTTTGTGCCCCGAACTCCGAATGATGATCTGTTTGAAGATTTAGAGAGATGATTCAGTGCTTTAAAAACTTCATGTTTTGATGAAGACCCAATTCTCAAGTCTGGTTGGTCGAAAATGGGGAGAAAGGCAGTACTTCAGTGCTGCCAGGCAGTTATGCGCACCTCTGTTACGAAGATCATAACTCTCTGATCCGAACCCCGAATGATGAACCACTTGAAGATTTGGAAAGCTGATTCAGAGATCTAAATCTTTCATGCTATGATAGAAGTCTAGTTCTTGAGTTTGCTAGGTCGAAAATGGCGACAAAAGTCAGGATCACTGCTGCCAGAAATTCAGAAATGGCATCCTTTTTGCTCAAAATTCCACAAGGCATCATTTTTGCTTCCTTTTTGCACTTTAACCTGAAAATGCATAAAAACATGCAAATGGAGTTAATCTACATAAAATAATTAATAACTGGACTTTGTTAATGTAATTTAGGGCGCTTGAATATACAATCTTCGGCGCTTATCACTAGTTTATAATTTGAAACTTGTTATATGATTGCATGATAGTATTCCATGAGTTGAAGTTATGAATTAACTTGTTGATATTCACATTATACTTATATGACATTTAATATGCCATTGTAACTTGAATGCCTAGAGCATATCCTATGTGTATTCCATGACTTGGTTGTGCATGGTAATTGATTTTGAGCATTGTGTATATGTGATATACTTGTTGCACAACTTGATATTTTTTTTGGAAAGGTTGTATGGACATTGAAAATTGTTACGGCTAGGGCATAGCTCTAGTACGGGGGATGAGAGTTCCCTCTACATCATATAGTGTGCATCGGGTGGTACCCTAAGGGCTAGTAACCCAAAAATACCAATATAACGGTTTTATTCCGGGTTTAATGCGCACTGGGTAGTACCTTGTAGGCTAGTAACCCGAGATCACTTGCTTAGTCATTGAGATCGTATGTCCTTTGTCTTTACGCCATTTGTTGATTTCGCATTTAATTTCAAGTTGTTAATCGTTAATTACTTTTAGCTTGTGATTTGGTGTGTGATATTTCATTATTGCTTAGTAAACTTGAGGTTGTATACTTGTACTCCATATACATTTATATTGCTTAGTATACTTAGGAATGTATACTTGAATGCATGTCACGTTTCCTTTTCAATATTGTTTAGCGTACTTGGTGTGTACACTTGTATATTGATGATTTAATAAGGTAGATAACCTAGTATACCTATGTCTCGTATACTTGTTTTACGTGCATTTCAATATTAATTGTGTACTTTTGTATGTATATTTGTATATTGAATATCTGGTTGCGTTATACCGCATGCTCTTATGTTGTTTAAATTGCATGCATGATGTGGTTTATGCTAGAAATACTTTAAAGTAGTTTAGGATGATCCATCGGTTTCACTTTTGACATAGACGTTAGGTGGCATGAACCTTATGAATTGGTTAACATTAATGTGATAATCATGTAAAATGTTAGGTCTATACATGTTCATTCCCTACGAGTAATACAGGTTACTCACCCCTCGTTGAATGCAACCTGTTTCAAGTAAGAATACGTAGTTTCGGGATTCACAATATCCCTTTGATGTTTTGTAGACTAGAAGTATTTAATTCATGTAAATGTTAGCATGAAATGTTATTTTTGATTTAAAATGTCAAAACTTGTATATTTGGTTCTAAATATGTAATAAGCACTTAAGTGCACCATTTGGGATGTATTTGACATATATGAGATGAGGCCATGGGCCAAGGACTTTTATTTTGTATTCTAAGCACTTTTACTTTCATGCTATTTTACTGAAAAATAGAAAAATGCAATGTTTTAACATCACTACATTTGCATGGGTGGTGGGAAGTGGGTTTTAACACTTTCATAGGGTCTCTTCAATCATGCATGAAGTGTGGTGAAGGGCCAAATGGTTATTTGAAACTATTTTATAATTTTAAGTTTCAATTTTCTTTTAAAAGTCCATTTTAGGTATTTTTGAGTTTTGATAGGTCGTATTTTTCTTCGACCATTCTTGGGAGCCACGGACCATTTCCGCGCGCTTAAAATCACTAAATACGTTTATGTGCATAATCGTTTTAGCCTAGAAATGCATTCAGGGTCAAATGAGCACTTGGTGCAAAGTTGTATTTTCATCGTTTTTTACCTAAACTGATCTAGGGGCATACTGGACATTTTACAGCATGTTTTAATTTTTTCTTTCAACATGGTCGGGTGGAAAACTTGATTTTAAGGGGGTTTTTTCTTTGTATTTTTGCAAAAAAAAAATTCATTTAAGGGTCAAAAATTAGCCTCAGTTCTGGAAATTTTAGCAAAAACACCTTCAGGAGCTTCTTGAGGGCTGATGTCAGCCATGCGCGTGCGGCGCCGCCCTTATAAGCGCGCATGGGGGCTACCTTAGTGCCCTCTTGCCGTGCTGACTCTTGATGTTCAAATGATTGTTTCTTCTTCATCCGAACTCCGTTTTTGGCGATTTTTGAGCCTGACTTGACTAATTTTTCATCGTCTATCCAATGGTGTGCTCTGTTGCACTTAAATCTTTTCAAACATTACCATTTTTCCCTTGGGGCTAAACTTGTCTGGTTTTCTTTTTAAATTGCTTCCATTTGCTCTCTTTTGGGTTCCGTGACTTCATGGGAAGTCACGCTTGTGTCTTGAGGATGATGTACATTTCTAAAGATGTTGCTTCCATGTAAAAAGATTATAGTGCCCTTGGGGGCTTATTTGGTCTTTTTCTGATCCTTTTCTTCCGTGTTAGTTCTCGTTGAATTCCGTGGGCTCATGGAAGGTCACCTTGGCATCCTAGGGACATTGTATATCCTTAGAGACCTTGTTTATGTTTTCGCTTTCGCATTTCGGATCTGTTATCGGGTCAAACTACGAGTCATCACAGGATGCACTGGCTTGAAAAACCAGGGTCATCACAAGTATAGTAATAATAATAACAATAATAATAATAATTATTATTATTATTATTATTATTATTATTATTATGCCCTTGCCACTGGGTGTTGTAGGGTGGGGATGGTGGTAGCGGTTACGGGAATGGCGATGGTGATATTACCCCGCCGCTGATAGTGATGGTGTGTGGCGACAGCCAGTTATGGTGTTTAAACCAGAACCTTTATCGATGGCCCATCATGATCAGGCTAATAACACCAATGGGCAAATGTTGTCTTTGGCTCTGTCTTCATATCACAATCATAATAATCTTCTACTGGAACTGAATCTATAAAGAGACAATCAGTCCTCAAGTTTTAATCATGACAAGGTGGTAGTTTTTGGTGGTGGTGGGTATGTTGTTTCGGCCACCGGAGTAACCTGATCTAAGCATAGAGAAGGATGATTATATTTTTAAAATTACATAAATGCCCACAAAATAATAATGTGGCAGATACAATGTAATACCCCTAATTTTAAATGGATAGTCTCAGTATTTATTTAATTATTTTATTTGCATTTTTAGATTATTTAATTGATTAATTGTTTATGTGTTTAACTTATTTAGTTGATTAATTACTTATTTGATTAAGGGTTTAAATGTGTGTTATGAGCTTATTTGATTTTAAATGATTTAACTGAATTATTTGTTACCTGATGATGTTAATTGTTAGGATTTAATTATTTATTTTATGTTTTATATTTAAAGGAGTTGGACTTGGGTAAAAGTCATGGACCAACACAATGGGTTGCTTGGACTACTTGGATAGATGTATTACTGTGTATGGATATTTACCCACGGATAGTTGAATATATATAGTTAAGGGAATGTACATATTTAAGGATATTTTTGTTATCACTATTAGTATTATTATTTTACTGTTGGTAATAATATAAGTGGATGTTAATCTATATACATACATACATATATATATATATATATAGTCGTTAAAGATGTATTAATATGGTATGTATATATATATCACTGATTTGGGAGTTAGTATTTTTAAGTATACAATAAATATATATTGTTATAAGTTAAATAATATATATGTATATATATAAATATAAGTAGCAGACTTAGTATACATATATTTATATTTTTCTTTTGTTTTCTTTTCCTCTACGTTATTAGAATTGGAATTGCAATAGGACAATATAGTTGTATATATATATAGAAGTTATGTCTGCTAAAGGGTTTAGAAAACCCTATTCACGTCCATTGTGTAGGCAACAATTTTAGAGAGGGAAAGAGAGAAGTAAAGAAGGAAAAACAAAGAAAGAGGTTTGGATTTTAATCTAAAAACCTAAGGTAAGTTCTAATTCTGTCTCTTTTCCTTTGACTTGTGTTTCTGTACATGCTTAGTCAATTCCAGGAACAATTAATGGGATTAGAACAAACCTTTATACATGTTAAAAATCTGATTTTACAATATGTTTATATATGTGATGGGTTTGTATAGTTTTTATTTAATTTAATGTTATGATGCATGATATATGATTTAAGTTGATTTAAAGATGTTTATATGCTTTAAAATCAATATGGGAACACTCTGGGACGTAGTTGGTAAGCTTTGAACCTTCAACAATGGAGGTTGGAAGTAACAGAGCCGTCAGAGAAGAAGAAGATGGTCTGCCGCGGAGGTTCGGTCGACCGGTTTGTATTTCGGTCGATCGAAGTGGTTCAGAGGAATAAGACAAGTTGGTGTTTTGGCCGACCGAATTAGGTATTTCGGCCAACCGAAATAGCTGAATCGGCCGACCGATTTGGTACTTCGATCAACCGGTTTGGCACTGGAACTGGAATTTTGGGATTTTTGGTATATTGTTCATATCTTTATGATTATTGGAATCTGTTTTAATAATTTAAAATAATTAATTAGATTCATGGAGGATTAGGAAAAGCATGATTAATATTAACATGCTAATGATAGGAACAACATGTACTTTAATTTGATATATATGTTGTTGATGGAGGATCTAACTATTTAACCTTAATCTAGCAAGGTTCATGATGTTTATATGATTTAAACATGTATTGTTAGCATATTATGATCTTATACATGACTGATTTGTATTATGCTCATCTCTGGATTTAAATTGATGTAATTTTATATTTATTTTCATTAATTGCGGATTGTGTGATGAAATGTACCAATATGGGATAGTGGCATTCTAGGGATAGATTAACTTATCAGTTAAGTCCTACCTATTTTATGTAGAGGGATGGATTAACCAAAAGAATGTCAAGTCCTACCTATATTTAAGTCAGGTCGACTGAACAAGTTGAATGACTTATAGAGGATTACTTTATACTGGATATGATGATTACTGGATTATATATATATAATTATGTGCCATGATATGAGCTTGAGTCTTAGGATCTGTGGTTAGGGCACGTGTATTGCCAGATGTGTAGCTAGATATAGTGTAGTTGTGTACCCTAATAGGTTTAGGTATTCATGACCATTATATGTGCGTTTTTACATGTTACCTACTATTCTGGTTGAGACAACCCTATAGTCTAGTGAGGTTCCTTTAGTGTATATATATACATATACGGACTATGTAGTTATTATTGAATTGACTAAGATGTATACGTGTATTGAGTCTCTGTTTGGGATGTAGTAGATTAGAACTTGTTCGTGAGCCTGACCCACTATTTTTTTTCAGGTGTTCGTCAAATCCAGCCATAAAGGTGGTTCGTGCTGAGCAGAGACTATCCATTCACTCTTCCGATTCGACGTAAGAATCTTCCTTATGTTTTAGTATTTGGTTTCATTTTTATTTGATTATTTAGTTTTCAGTTGGATTATGGATAGGGGTTAACATGATGGATTCCCAAGTTGTAACGATATCAAATATTTTGGATTTTGTCATTTGGAGGTTTATTTAATGATTTTAGTTAAGTAATTATTTTTTAGTTTTTTTTTTTTTTCCTCTTGTTTGTTTATTCTTAATTCTTTTTGTACTCAATGCTTGTTTATATACTTAATTGTCTGCTATCCCTCAGATCTATGCTCGGACTTGATCTCCCGTGGCTCTAGAATCGAGGGGTATCATAGTTGATATCAAAGCACTCTAGGGTTAAGTGTCTCTAGGATTCTTTCATATAAGACTTCCGCGTAACGTATTCTATTGTTTAGAGCCTAAGTTTAGAATTCATTGTGTTCATTTACGGTCCATTTAAAATCGTACTGATGTCTATCTTTCTATATTAACAGAATGGTTAACGCTAGAAGAAGATGGGACAATCAGAGAAACAGGCAGCGAATGGCATGTAGGCAGCAGGATTTCATACGGCGTCAGCAAATTGAGGAAGGAAACAACTGCCTAGGTTTCCGGAAGAGGAGCAGGAGGAAGATGGTAAGTTACAAATCAAGCAGGAGGAAGTACAGTAGACTCGAGAGTCTCAGGATTGGGGCTATAATCAGGGAAGGGATGCAGAGTATCCTCCTCATATAAATGACCTCATTGCTTGGGCTATAGAAGCAAGTGTAGTAGTTGCACTTCAGAATCAGCCACAGGTTCAGTAGGCACCTATACCAGCAACAGTGGTTCAGACTGATCCTTGGGAGAAGGCTAAGAGTTCTTTCATAAAAGGGAGCCCACCTGAATTCTCAGGCTCCATCGATGCGAAAGCAGCTCACT
The DNA here is from genome assembly GCF_030987335.1 of Cornus florida. Lineage (NCBI taxonomy): Eukaryota > Viridiplantae > Streptophyta > Magnoliopsida > Cornales > Cornaceae > Cornus > Cornus florida. The sequence goes on along the minus strand of NW_026775573.1, from coordinate 74,284,146 downwards.
AGTGGAAGAAGGATATCGAGTGACATCTTCACATGGTTAAGTGCACAGAGGTTCAGAAGTAGATGATTGTTACTTTCAAGCTTGTTGGAGATGCACTCCAGTGGTAGGAGTTGGTTATTACCGCAGAGGAAAGGACTTTATTGACCTATGATCAGTTCAGTGCTCGCTTCGATGAGACGTATTTTCCTTATGTAGTTAGGACAGCTATAAAGACAGAGTTTCTTAATCTAGAGTAGGGGAACATGACAGTGGTAGAGTATGAGCAGCAGTTCACACGCTTATCTCTTTTTGCTCAAGAGGAGGTGGATACCGAGGAGAAGAAACGTAATAGCTTTGTTAACAGACTTATGTGGTTTATTAAATGATCTATTACAGGTAGTCCAGCCTACGCTACTTATGCTCAAGTGGTAGACGCCACTTTACAGCAGTATTAGTTGACTGTGGATTTCAAACAGGTTAGGGGTAAGAAGCGAGGTAACAGAGACTTTGCTAATTAGCCAGCTGAGAAATGGAACAACAATGGACACTGACACAATGATAAAGGCAGATTCCAGGGACAGCAGTCTTGGAAGAAACACAAGGGTAGTTCAAATGCTCACAAAGATGGGCACTTATTCAAAGATAGCTGAATAGGGGATCACAGGCAGGACAAGGTCAGCCACAGGCTAACCAACAAAGGAGGAAATTTAGCACTTTTAAGGGTAGTTGATATACTTGTGGAGAGTTTGGTCACACTTCAAGGCAGTATCCTAAATCAGGATAGGGACAGCATGTGCAGCAGGGACAGAGGGCACCATTACCTTTACCCACTCCACAGATTCCACGAATTTAGGGATAGACATATCTGACTTTACTAGCACCGCCACAGCCATAAGGACGAGCACCACAGTAGTTGTATTATGGCAGGGTGTAGAACCCCATGCCATAGGATATTTAGGCAGCTCAGGTTGTTGAGGGTATGTTTCCTATGTATGGTACACATAGTCGTGTTTTATTTGATACGGGTGCTACACATTCATTCGTGTCTAGTACTTTTGTTGTATTAGCTGGGATGATGATACGAGTATACGATAGACCTCATGGTATTTCTACACCTATGGGCGATACCACCATTTTACATGAGAGTGATGGGCCTATGACACTAGATATTGGTATATATAGATTTCTAGCCAATCTATTATTCCTGGACATGCACATTTATGATGTGATACTCAAGATGGATTGGTTATCTCACTACCATGCCCAAGTTAATTGTTATAATAGGTCTATTGTATTCACTATACCTGGTCAGGATATGTACGTTGTCGCTATACCCCGTTTTAATGGAGTTTCTAGCACCTATTTGTTTTATGTGGAGGAGGAGACAGATGAGGAGATTACTATGTCACTGGATAACATACTAGTTGTACAGGAATTTTTGGATGTTTTTCAGGAGATTCTAGGGTTGCCACCAAGTCGAGAGATAGACTTTGTTATTGACTTAGCTCCAGGTACTACGCCTATACCTAAAGCACCATACAGGATGGCACCAGTGGAGATGCGCAAGCTGAGGGATCAGATTTAGCAATTACTCAATCAGGGTTTTATTCGTAGGATTACTTCACCCTGGGGAGCACCGACTTTGTTTGTCAAGAAGAAGGATGGTTTACTTTGCTTGTGTATAGATTACAGGGAGTTGAATAAGGTTACTATTCGTAATAAGTATCATTTACCCAGGATTGATGATCTTTTCAATCAATTAAAGGGAGCTACTTATTTCTCTAAGATTGATTTACATTCTGGGTATCAACAACTTCGGGTTAGGGAGTATGATGTTCCTAGAACAGCGTTTCTCACTAGATATGGTTCTTGTGAGTTTGGCATCATGTCTTTCGGATTGACTAACGCACCAGTAGTCTTCATGGATTTAATAAACAGAGTCTTCAGGCCTTACTTAGATCAGTTTGTCATTGTCTTCATTGATGATATTTTGATCTATTCTAAGACAGCGGACGATCATGCTAGACATCTTCGCACGGTGTTGTGGACGCTCCGTGAACACCAGTTATATGCCAAGTTTGAGAAGTGTGAATTTTAGCAGCGCGAAGTGAAGTTTTTGGGTCACGTAGTGTTAGAAAGGGAAATAGTGGTGGATCCAGCCAAGGTTTCAGCAGTGGTAGAGTAGGAACAGCCTACTTCACCTACCGAGATTCGGAGTTTCCTCGGATTGATAAGATATTATCGTAGGTTTATTTAGGGGTTCTCGAAGATAGTGGGACCATTCACTTATTTGACTAAGAAGGGTGTACGGTTTGTGTGGAATGAACACTGTTAGAAAGCTTTTGAAGAGCTAAAGCGCAAGTTGACTTCTGCACCAGTTCTGTCTACTCCACAGAGCAGGATAGAATATCTAGTTTACACAGATGCTTCTTTGCAAGGTCTTGGGTGTGTTTTGATGCAAGAAGATTAATTTTGTATGGATCTCGTAAGTTTAAGCCTCATAAGCTTAATTATTTAACACACGATTTGGAGTTGGTAGCTGTGGTCTTTGCCTTATGCATTTGGAAGCATTATCTGTTGGGAGAGTCCTTCAAACTATTTAGTGATCATAAGAGTCTGCATTATTTGTTCACTCTGCGGGAGCTGAATATGAGACTGCGCCGATGGTTAGAGTTTGTGAAAGACTATCATTTCTTTATGCAGTACCATCCAGGGAAAGAGAATGTGGTGGCAGATGCACTCAGTCATCGACCTTATGAGAGTCTTTCTGCTTTATTCGCCACTGAGTGGAATGCTTTGAAGATATTATTCACAAGGTTTTGAAGGCACAACTCATGGATCAGCAGTGCATTGACAAAATTGCAGAGATAGCTTTTGGGGAGGTTCATTTTACTATGTTGGGACTGATGGAGGTTTGAGGTACAAAAGGCGTTTAGTAGTACTTTTCGCTGACGATTTGAGGAAGGATGTGATGATTGAGACTCATCATTCTGAGTTTTCTATTCATTTAGGAGAAGACAAGATGTATCAGGATACGAAGCGGCATTTTTGGTAGGCAGTTATGAAGAAGGACATTGCTATTTTTGTCTCTCAGTGTAATACTTGTCAGATGGTCAAGATTAATCATCAAAGGCCGCTAGGATCTCTACAGTCATTACCTATACCAGAGTAGAAATGAGAGAGTATTTCTATGGATTTTGTGGAGGGATTACCTAATTCGTTTAAGGATCGCAATTCCATTGGGTCATCGTTGATAAGTTGATTAAATCAACTTATTTCTTGCCTATTCGCACTGATTTCACTTCAGAACAGATGGCGAGACTTTACATTACAGAGATTATGAAGTTACATGGCATTCCGTTATCTATTATATCAGATAGGGATTCGAGCTTTGTGTCAGGGTTTTAGAAGAGTTTTCAGCAGGTTTTGGGTTGTATCTTAGCACTGCTTATCATCCTCAGACAAAGGGACAGATCGAGAGGGTTAATCAGATCATAGAGGATATGCTTCGTTCTTGTGTCCTTGACTTTAAGGGTCACTGGGAAGACTATTTTCCACTTGTAGAGTTTGCATATAACAATAGTTTTTAGAAGACTATTGGTATGGCACCATTTGAAGCATTATATGGCCGACCGTGTCGCTCTCCTATTTGTTGGATGGAGGTTGGAGAAAGTAGATTCTTGGGTCCTGAATTCATTAAGGATACCTCGGAAAAGATTGCTCTTATTAGGGATCACATGCGCACTGCCCAGAGTAGGCAGAAGAGTTATGCAGATCGTCGTACTCGTACTTTGGAGTTTCAGGTGGGAGATTAGGTTTTACTCAAAGTGTCTCATATGAAAGGAATAATGCGCTTTGGGAAGAAAGGGAAGTTGTCACCATGTTTTGTCGATCTTTTTATAACTACGGAACGAATTAGAGCTGTCACTTATCGCTTAGCACTTCCGAACAATTTAGATCGTGTCCATAATGTGTTTCATGTTTCCATGTTACGGAAATTTTTGCGCGATGCAGATCATTATCAACATATTGATGTTGGTGAGATTGAGTTGTAGCTGGATGCAACATATGTGGAGCCACCGTGTGGTATTGTAGACCGTAGGGACCAAATTCTTCGCAACAAGGTCATACCGTTAGTGCGTGTCCAATGGAGTCACCACAATGAGGTTGCATCTACGTGGGAACGAGAGAATGTCATTCGCTCGCACTTTCCAGAAATACCAAAAGAAGGTAAGGGCGAATTTCAAGGACGGAATTCCTTTTGTTAGGGGAAAAGAATGTAATACCTCTAATTTTAAAAGGGTCTCGGTATTTATTTAATTATTTTATTTGCATTTTTAGATTATTTAATTGATTATTTGTTTATGTGTTTAACTTATTTAGTTGATTAATTGCTTATTTGATTAAGTGTTTAAATGTGTTTTGTGAGCTTATTTAATTTTAAATGATTTAACAGAATTATTTGTTACCTGATGATGTGTAATTTAATTGTTAGGATTTAATATTTTATTTTATGTTTTATATTTAAAGGAGTTGGACTTGGGTAGAAGTCATGGACCAACCCAATGGGTTGCATGGACTACTTGGATAGATGTATTATTGGATATGTATATTTACCTACGGATAGTTGAATATATATAGTTAAGGGAATGTATATATTTAAGGATAATTTTGTTATTACTATTAGTATTATTATTTTACTGTTGGTAATAATATAAGTGGACGTTAATCTATATATATATATATATATATACATATATATCCCAATGATATATAAGTAGCAGACTTATATTTATATATTTCTTTTCTTTTATTTTCCTCTATGTTATTGGAATTGGAATTGGACAGTATAGTTATATATATATATAGAAGTTATGTTTGCCAAAGGGTCTAGAAAACCCTATTCACGTCCATTGTGGATGCAACAGTTTTAGAGAAAGAAAGAGAGAAGCGGAGGAGGAAAAACAAAGAAGAAGGCTTGGATTTTAATCTAAAATTCTAAGGTAAGTTCTAATTCTGTCTCTTCTCCTTTGATTTGTGTTTCTGTACATGCTTAGTCAATTTCAAGAACAATTAATGGGATTAAAACAAATCTTTATAGATGTTAAAAATCTGATTTTACAGTATGTTTATATATGTGATGGGTTTGTATAGTTTTTACTTAATTTAATGTTATGATGCATGATATATGATTTAAGTTAATTTAAAGATGTGTATATACTTTAAAATCAATATGAGAACACTCTGGGACATAGTTGGTAAGCTTTGAACCTTCAACAATGGAGGTTGGAAGTAACAGAGCCATCAGAGAAGAAGAAGATGGTCTGCCGCGGAGGTTCGATTGACCGGTTTATATTTCGGTCGATCGAAGTGGTTCAGAGGAGTAGGACAAGTTGGTGTTTTAGCCAACCGAATTGGGTATTTCGGCCGACCGAAATAGTTGAATCGGCCGACCGGTTTGGTACTTCGGTCGACCGGTTTGTCACTGGAACTGGAATTTTGGGATTTTTGGCATACTGTTCATATCTTTATGATTACTGGAACCTGTTTTAATAATTTAAAATGATTAATTAGATTCATGAAGGATTGGGAAAGTATGATTAATATTAATATGCTAATGATAAGAACAACATATACTTTAATTTGATATATATATTGTTGATGGAGGATCTAACTGTTTAACCTTAATCTAGCAAGGTTCATGATGTTTATATGATTTAAACATGTATTGTTAGCATATTATGATCTTATACATGACTAATTTATATTATGCTCATCTTTGGATATAAATTGATGTAATATTATATTTATTTTCATCAATTGTGTATTGTGCGATGGAATGCACCAGTATGGGATGGTGGCATTCTAGGGACGGATTAACTTATTAGTTAAGTCCTACCTATTTTATGTAGAGAGATGGATTAACCACAAGAATGTTAAGTCCTACCTATATTTAAGTCAGGTCGACTGAACAAGTTGAATGACTTATAGAGGATAACTTTATACTAGATAGGATGATTACTGGATTATATATATATAATTATATGCCATGATATGAGCTTGAGTCTCAGGATCAGTGGTTAAAGGGCATATATTGTCAGGGATGTGTAGCTAGATATAGTGTAGTTGTGTACCCTAGTAGGTCTAGGTATTCATGCCCACTATATGTGCATTTTTACATGTTACCTACTATTCGGGTTGAGACATTCCTATAGTCTAGTGAGGTTCCTTTAGTGTGTATATATACATATACGGACTATATAGTTATTGTTGAATTGACTAATATGTATACGTGTATCGGGTCTCTGTTTGAGATGTAGTAGATTAGAACTTGTTCGTGGGCCTGACCCACTATTATTTTTCAAGTGTTCATCAAATCCAGCCATAGAAGTGGTTTGTGCTAAGCAGAGACTATCCATTCACTCTTCCGATTCGGCGTAGGAATCTTCCTTATGTTTTAGTATTTGGTTTCATTTTTATTTCATTATTTAGTTTTCAGTTGGATTATGGATAGGGGTCTACATGATGAATTCCCGAGTTGTAACGATATCAGATATTTTGGATATTGTTATTTGGAGGTTTATTTAATGATTTTAGTTAAGGAATTATTATTTAGTTTTTTTTTTCCTCTTATTTATCTATTCTTAATTCTTTTTGTACTCAATGCTTATTTATATACTTAATTGTCTGGTATCCCCTCGGATCTGTGCTCGGACTTGATCATTCGTGACTCTAGAATCGAGGGGTATCACATACTAATGATGGTTTTTTGATCCAAAAATAATGAGAAAAATATGTATTTATAAAATTACTGTTTAATTATTTTATAAGTTGGCCAATTTTGGGGAAAATATGTGTATATTACATAAGGGGTATTGAGGGTATTTCATACTCTTTAATTTTTTTTTTTTTTACCTTTTTTTAAATGTTAATTATAAGGGCTACTTTTGTAAATGCATAATGAAGTCAACCGGAAAGCTACCGGAAGTGACTGCCAGGGAGCAATTTGCACGCTTTTGATAGTGTTGGTACTGACTCGCACACTTTTGTAGTTCAAGGGGGTAAAATGCTGATTTTTGATAATTGAGTGGGTTTTATTTTTTATTTATTTATTTTTTTTTTTTGTCATGCTTTGTTCCTTGATTTTTTATTTTATTTTTACATTGTGCCCTTTTTGAATTTAAATTCTGACTCTACCCTTATATATATATATATATATATATATATATATATATATATATTTTACACAAGCTTTTCATGTGTTAGTTTAAAAATGACATGATTGTCATTTGTCAAAACTGATGAAGCATGGGCTCAAAGAAGTGTTACCAAGTGAAAGCCAAATCTTTTTGGAGGGAGACCCAAGTTATTTTAAAAAGAAACCCTATATTGAGATATATTATCTTTTATTTTCACTGATTTATTTATTTTTATTGTGATAAAAACTTACACGTGCCTTCGTAAACTGTTAATCTTTTATTTTAAAACTTGAAAAAATAACACTATGAAAGTTATTCACAATTTATCTATTAAGAGCCCCCTAAAAAAGGATTACTCTCACTTTAAAATATGAGCACAAACCATAACTCATGGAGTAATAATAATTCTTTAAGAAAAAAATAGTAAAATTATTAACTGATTTATTTCATGATAAAAACTAGAAAGGGGGAAAAAAACATAATCAAACATAACTAAACTTTTGAGACAATATTTCAAGCAAATAAGGGAAAATAGCTTTACTTTAGTGCTTTGGACATGTTGATTTGGCATGTGGTGGTGTTTTTTTAAAGTTGATTTCTTTTTGGGATTTTCGTCATTAGGAGGTCCATACCTCACTAAACGGAGACCATTCAATTCACTTTACAATGCAAAAGTAATGAATTTTGTTGCCTTGAAATTTTTAGGGGGGAAAAGGTTAGTGATTTTGCATTTTTTATATTCAGTTCTCCTTAAAGTTTATCATATCCTCTCAACTTTGTACACAAAATTCAACTTTTCAAGGAAAATGTTGTCCCTTTCTCTCATTTGTTTATTTGGTGGCTCAGCAATCAAGATGAATCATGTCTAAGTAAATGCATATATTTGTTCAAGATGGAATGCTTTGTACAGTCCTCTCCATTGGATGAGAAAGACTAAAATAAAAAGACATTATATTAAGACAATATTAGCGCATAAGTGACTAGCATGTGCAATAGAAGAAACTGCAAATTTATTATTAAGTCATTGTTACTGTCTCATGCGTATAATATTGGCTCTTTTCAATTTGTGGGCTTGCGTATGGTCCCCCTATTTTTAGAGGTTTAGCTCCCATACTATCTGTCAAGACTTACCTTATAGTGTAGATATTTTGCTTTGCATCCTCACTGTACTCATTGCTCCCCAGACATTGTGGAACATTATTGTTAGGGCACAACAGTAGCATATTTTCATCACACAATGAGGTTCATTTATTTTATAATTTTTATTTTATTATATTAAACTATATGTTATAAGAAATTATATATATAGATTATTATTTTATAATAATAATTATATATACTCATTGCTCCCCAGACATTGTGGAACATTATTGTTGGGGCACAACAGTAGCATATTTTCATCACACAATGAGGTTCATTTATTTTATAATTTTTATTTTATTATATTAAACTATATGTTATAAGAAATTATATATATAGATTATTATTTTATAATAATAATTTTATATATATATATATATATATATATATATTTAATCATCATATTTTAACTTAATATTTAAATAATAATATTATAATATATAGTATAATTAGACCATATTTTTGGACAATAATCTTAAAATAGATACTGCTTATACTATAGTTTAATTATTTAAATATTGTTGTTATTTTATTTCTATAAATTTGACTATGGTCTGTATATTTAATATATAACAGACGAATGACAATTATAAGTACTACTATGCCTAATGTTCCCGTCAGTCATGGGGAGAAGCCCGAAAAATTTAATGGGGCGGAGTTTAAAAGGTGGTAACAAAAAATGATGTTTTATTTTATAACACTGAATCTAAGCAAATACCTAACTGAGACTGCCCCAGTGCTAGATGAGGGCGAGACTGATATTATCAAGTTAGGAGCTGTTGATGCATGGAAGCATGGAGACTTTCTATGCAAGAACTACATCCTTAATGGATTATACAATACTTTATATACTGTGTACAGTCCAATAAATACTACTAAAGAGCTCTGGGAGTCACTAGACAAGAAGTATAAAACAGAGGATGCTGGCTTGAAGAAGTTCGTGGTCGGACGATTTCTGGACTTTAAAATGATAGACTCCAAGATAGTCATGAGCCAAGTGCAGGAACTCTAGCTGATCCTACATGAGATACATGCTGAGAAGATGACTTTGAGTGAATCTTTTCAAGTAGCTTCAATCATTGAAAAGCTACCACCTACTTGGAAAGATTTCAAAAACTACTTGAAGCATAAGCGTAAGGAAATGGGGCTCGAAGACCTGATTGTCAGGCTTAGAATTGAAAAAGAAAACCACACATCTAAAAGAAAGCCAGGAATTCTTCAATGGTGTCAAAGGCAAATGTAGTGGAAGTTAGACAGAAAAATAAGAAGATGAAGCACTTTGGAGAAGGTCCCAGCCAAGAAAACTGCAAGAGGTTCACTGGGAAATGCTTCATATGCGGCAAGCTAAGATACCGAGCTAAAGACTGTCGTAGTCGTAAAGCACAACATAACTCCAAGAAAAAGACCACTAAAGTGCACATTGCCGAGGAAGATAAGCCGATAGCTGATGTGTCAGAGCTAAATCTTTCAGCTGTGGTATCTGAAATCAACCTTGTGAGCAACAATAGAGAATGGTGGGTGGACATAAGAGCTGATCGTCATATTTGCTCTGAAAAGAGGATGTTCACTACCTATGAAGTTATAGATAATGAAGAACAACTCTACATGGGGAACTCTTCTACTGCAAAAGTTGAAGGACAAGGAAAGATCAAGCTACTAATGACCTCAGGAAAAGAGCTCACTCTTAATAATGTGTTGCATATACCAGACATCAGGAAGAACTTGGTCTCTAGGTCACTCCTAAGTAAGAATGGGTTCAAGCTAGTCTTTGTATCTGACAAGTTTGTGTTGACTAAGAATAGGGTGTATGTGGGCAAAGGGTATTTAAGTAATGAACTATTCAAGTTCAATGTAATGACTGTTATACCAAAAGCTATTAATAATAATAATAAAGCTAATGTTTCTTCTGCTTATATGATTGAGTCATCTGATGTGTGACATGGTAGGTTAGGACATGTTAATTATGATACGATTCGTAGATTAATTAACATGGATTCTATACCTAAATTTAGTATTGATTTAAATAAAAAATGTCAAACATGTGTAGAAGCAAAACTGACTAAAACCTCATTTCATTCTATAGAACAAAGTACTGAACCTCTAACATTAATTCACAGTGATATCTGTGACTTTAAATCTGTGCCAACCAAAGGTGGAAAAAAAAGTATTTTATTACTTTTATTGATGATTGCATAAGATACTATTATGTATACTTGTTAAGAAGTAAAGATGAAGCCTTGAAAATGTTTAAACATTAAAAGAATGAGGTTGAGAATCAACTTGGCAAAAAGATAAAGGTGTTTAGAAGTGATAGAGGTGGTGAATACGAAGCATCATTTGCTAACATTTGTTCAGAATATGGTATTATTCACCAAACTACCGCTCCTTATTCACATCAACAGAACGGTGTTGCTGAACGCAAAAGCCGTACCTTAAAAGAAATGATGAATGCTATTTTGATAAGTTCTAGTTTAACCCAGAATTTGTGGGGGGAAACTTTGCTTTCTGCTAATTATATTATCAACAAAATACCTCAAAAGAAAACAAATGTGACACCTTATGAATTATGAAAAGGTCAAAAACCTTCCTATAAATTCTTAAAAGTGTGGGGGTGTTTAGCTAAGGTTGCGGTTCTTACTTCTAAGAAAGTTAAGATAAAACCAAAAACCTTTTATGGTATTTTCATAGGCTATGCACAGAATAGTAGTGCATATCGTTTCTTTGTACATAAATTAGACATTCATAACATCCATGTCAATACAATTATTGAGTCAAGGAATGCTTGTTTCTTTGAGGATATATTTCCTTATAAAAATCCTCTTAAAAGAAATCATGATATTGTTAATAGCAATATACAAGAGAATATAGACCAAGAGTCTATAGATGATGAAAATAAGGAAGAATCTAGACGTAATAAAAGAGCTAGAACGTCTAAGTCATTTGGTCCTGATTTTCTGACATATATATTGGAGAATGAGCCATAAAGCTATAAGGAAGCTATGTCTTCTCCTGAAGCTCCTTTATGGAAAGAAGCCATAAATAGTGAAATTGAATCCATCTTGTAAAATCATACTTGGGAGCTGGTAAATCTTCCTCCTGATACTAAACCTTTAGGGTATAAGTGGATTTTCAAGAGGAAGATAAAGCTTGATAGTTTCAATTGATAAATATAAAACCATGCTTGTTGCAAAGGGATATAGGCAAAAGAAAGGCTTAGATTATTTTGATACATATTCACTGGTCATAAGAATAACATCCATTAGATTGTTACTTGCTATTACAGCATTGCAAAATTAAGAAAAACATCAAATGAATGTTAAGACTTCATTCTTGAATGGTGAATTAGAGGAGGAAATCTATATGGAACAACTTGAAGGTTTTATAGTTCTAGGAAAAGAAAAGAAGGTGTGCAAGCTTGTAAAATCCTTATATGAATTGAAATAAGTACTTAAACAATGGCATGAAAAATTTGGAAAAGTAATGTTGTCAAATAGTTTTAGAATTAATGAGTGTGATAAATGTTTTTATGTGAAAAATACTCAAAATGGATATGTCATTGTGTGTCTATATGTGGATGATATGTTAATAATGGTTAGTAATGATGTTATAATCAAAACTACTAAAAGATGTTAACCAAAATTTTGATATGAAAGATTTAGGTATAACTGATGTCATACTAGGAATCAAGATTTCTAGAACATTAGATGGTCTAGTATTATCTCAATATCACTATATTGAGAAAATATTAGAAAAGTTTAATAAAGGAGATAGTAGTCTTGTAAAGACTCCTGTTGATGTAAATCTTCATTTATCGAAAAATACTGGTCCTAACATATCACAACTTGAGTATTCTCGCATTATAGGAAGCTTAATGTATTTTATAAATTGCACATGACCAGACATAGCATACTCAGTTAATAAATTGAGTAGATATACAAGCAATCCAGGAAAAAACCATTGGACTGCAATAATCAGAGTTCTAAGGTATTTAAGATATACCATAAGTTATGGATTACATTATTTTAGATATCCAGCAGTACTTGAAGGTTACAGTGATGCTACTTGGATATTAGATATGAAGGATTCTAAATCTACAAGTGACTATGTCTTTACTATTAGAGGAGGTGTCATATCTTGGAAATCTTCAAAACAGACTTGTATTGCCAGATCCACTATGGAATATAAATTTATTGTTTTAGATAAAGCTGGTGAAGAAGCTGAGTGGCTTCATAATTTCTTAGAAGATATTCCAAATTGGCCTAAACCTGTGCCCGCTATATGTATATATTGCGATAGTCAATCAACAATTGGAAGGGCACAAAGTAATATGTATAACGGTAAATCTCGACATATACGTTAATAACATAATACCGTTAGACAATTGCTCTCAATTGTGATAATCTCAATAGATTATATAAGGTCAAAAGATAATTTAGCGGATTCGTTTACAAAAGGTTTGACAAGAGAGCAAGTGTATAGTTCATCTAGGGGAATGTGATTAAAGCCAAAAGCTAACGAATCATCTTAATGGAAACCCAACCTAGTTGACTAGAGATCCCAAGATCTAGGTTCAAAGAGACATCATAAATTCTGAATGGCTAACCAAAAGCACTGGGAAGATTTAATCTTCTACCCATTTCTATGATGAGATAGTACTACCTACAGCGATGATTAGGATAAGCTATGCTTTTAATGACTATTATACTTTAAAAATTCAAGTGGGTTATAGTAGGATACTCTTAACAAGAAGTCACCTATATGAGTGTGAAGTGGGGCCGCTTCTATGAGAACTTCTAAGGCTAAGTTTCTAGAGCACTCATGAATACCAGGAGTTGTTTAGGGCCATATGAACACAACCATGAGAATCGACTTTGTGCTGGAAGGAACTGTGTATTTGCTATTGTTTTGGTTTACATCAACGGCTGAACAGTTCAAGACATCATGTTCACTAGTTAGCCAGTAAATCCAATAGTAATACACTAGAGAAGGTTCAAGGCCAAAAGCTACTTATCCTAATGCAATTACTTTTTAATAGTACTCTCTCTAGTGTCTGTATCTTTTTCATTTGCAATTTACGCAAATTTCCATGCATGTGAGGGATTGTTGGAAATAGGGGCATTAAAACCATAAACTTTGGATGAGATTTAGAATAGATTCTGCAAAGAATTGTTTGCGGATCTATAGACGAGCGCGTTCCTCTCCGTAAGGAGATGAACGTGGTATATTTACTTTCTCAAATCTGTTTCCGAGTAAATGAGAAATTAGCTCTAAAGTGAGGTGTTTGATAAACCTAAATGGGTTTGCAATATGTGGGAAATGCTTATCCCACATTAGAACAATATTAAAACCATTTGAAGAATAAATAAGTCTAGTATGGGATTTGGGTTTGGGCCCGAGGGCATCCAAGTTTTTAAGAGGGGGAGGACCTAAACAAGCTTGGGTCAGAACCAACTACCACACACCGCCGCGCCGCTTGCCCGACCCGGCCCGTCCGTGCTTGGGCTGGGGCTTGATTGTGAAATATGTTTAATTTTTTATTAAACGAAATTAGGCTTGTGTGTTGCATTTTAGTTTTATTTTGCTGGGCTTATTCAAATAAGTGAAATTGGGCCTATGGTTTAATATTTACTGGGCTGGGCTGGTTTTAATTTAATTAAATTAAAAATCAGTTTCCAATTTCTTTTCAAAAGGGTTACACCCATTCTGTTTAAACTGAACCATTGCATTCAGTTTTTACCTTTACCACCTAACCTGAACCATCACAACCCATGTAGGTGATGGTTCAAGCCACCCGAAAAGGCACCATGATGCCTACATAAACCCCCCCTTGGGTTCATTTCATAACACACCAAAATTTAGAGAACTCTTATCTTCTTCTGAATTTTCTTCTTCCTCTTTCTCTCTCTAGTCTGTGGGTTCGAGCCCTAGTCTGTGGGTTCGAGTTCGAGTCCGAGTTTGAGTCTGAGTTCGAGTCAGAGAGTACTACACCGAGTTGGTTTGCCTATTCCTTGGTTTGCAGTGCAACTATCGAAGGAAGACAAATCGTTGTATCCTGGGAAATAGACGCCACTGAGTCTGTTAGCACTATAGCGGGGCGAATCTATCTTAACGACATATAATCAAATTATAGCCTCGACTTTTAATCAGGTTCATTTCTTTTATAGTTTTAATTTTATTATATTAAAGTATTTGTTATAAGAAATTATATATATACAAAATAATAATCTATATATATATTTAATCATCATATTTTAACATAATATTTAAATAAATAATACTATAGTATATGGTATAATTAGACCATATTTTTGGACAACACAATGTTCTAATGACTTTGAGGGGGATGAATAGGTCAACTTGCTTGATTTTTGTGATTGATTAAATTTCTCACAACAGTTAACAGCTGCTCATCCACAATCACAAAATATGAATAGTAAAGTAAAGTTTACTAGGATTTTAACGTGGAAACCCTTGTTGGAAGAAATCCGACCAATCGGGATGAAAACCACGGAGACTCTCGCAGTCACAAGTGAAACAATCTCTTATCTTCGAGGCAAAGTATAGTAGACTCTAACTAAGCCTCACACCCACTCTGCTCTACCAAGAACTAGTTGTTGAACGTCTTCGGCTTTATGACTCCATGTCTAAACTCTCTCGACTTCAGACTTACTCCTCAATCATTGTAGAAGGGTTCTGAAAGAACATGAACACTTCGCGAATGCTATGCCCCCTTTATAGCTAAATTGAATCCTCATTCCTTCAAATTCATAATTTGTTAAGGCAAAAGAAATCCATACTGCTTGTAATGACCCTCACCCTAGCCAGACATAATATTGTCAACTTTTGGCTCCCCCGGACCAGAGACTTCCTAGGGGGTCACCTATCCTAGCACTACTCTAGGTCAAACACGCTTAACACTGGAGTTCTGGTGGGTTCAAGGCCATCACGGCTTAAAAATGTGTTGTGTCATAGAAGGGTGATAAATCTATATATAGCACTTGCCCCATTGACACTCAGACGATGCGGGATTGTGCACTTGTTACTCGCCCTGTGTAGTAGCCTACTAGTGCCACCTGCACACGCTCACACACACCCGCCCACAAGGTCGCCACAATCACCCCCTTTTTGGGGCTTAACGTCCCCATTGGCCACACTTTAAAGGGGGTGATTGTGGCGACCTCATGGGCGGGTATGTCGTGGGTGGGTCTAAGGCACTGGTAGGCTACCACACTGGGCAAGTTACGGATGCACAATCCCACATCGTCTGGGTAAGGAAAAGGTGAAGTGCTTATATTTAGGTATGTCACTTCAATTGGTATGAGGCCTTTTGGAGTAAAACCCAAAAGTAAAACCGTGCGGGCTCAAGCCCAAAGTGGACAATATCATACTATGTGGTGGAGTGGGTCGTTACAAATAGTATCAGAGCCTGATCCAGCTGAAAGTGTGGCCAACGAGGACGTTGGGCCCCAAAGGGGGGTGATTGTGGTGACCTTATGGGCGGGTGTGCCATGGGCGGGTGCGAAGTACTGGTAGGCTACTATACTGGGCGAGTTACGGGTGCACAATCCCACATCACCTGAGTAAGAGAAAGGTAAAGTGCTTATATGTAGGTGTGTCACTTCAATTGGTATGAGGCCTTTTGGGGTAAAACCTAAAAGCAAAACCGTGCAGGCTCAGACCTAAAGCAGACAATATCATACTATGTTGTGGAATGGATCATTACACTATATTTAAGTGTGTGTGCTCTAAAAAATAAAAAAATTCTATTTTTAAAAAAATCCTTCCAAAAAGCTTCAATAACAATGTAAAAGATAACTCTAGATTTTTCCAATTGAAGTGATCAACTCTTTCTAGGATCGAAGTTTAAGAGAGGTATATATATTCAAGAGAGTCCCAAAATATATTTAGAAGACCTTTTAAAATCGTACTTGGACTTCCCAAGAGGTTTGGTATAAAAAGGAAAATTAAGTGTTACTGAAATATAAAATTCCTTAGCTAGATGGGAGAGTGCACTTGTTGGACTAAGTTGGACTGGTCAGACTTTTCCAATCTGCAAAGAATGGGGATTCCGAGAAGTGTGGTTGGTCCAACAAATATGCGATCGGTCGGACTTTGACAGATTACGACAGTGAACTCTTACTACCTACGGGCTAAGTATGAACAGTCTGAAAAAAAGTACGATCAGTCCGAAAAAAAGTGCGACTAGTCGGACTTGTCCAGATTACAACACTTAAAAGCAAAATCCGAAGTGTAGTTTTGCTCGACCCTAAATAAAGATCACACGCAACCTCACTCCTATACCCATGCTAACTGATGTTCCATTCAATCAAACGTTATGAGGCACATGTAAATTAACTTCGACGATGAATACCCTAGATAAACCGAAAATTACAACTCACTCATCAAGTTTTGACTACGTATTTTTCCATTACAATAATATATCACACATGTTTGACTAGTCAGACTCTTCCAAAATAGTATCATTCCACAAAATTTGAGACATACTCCAAAAGTTACATGTGTTTGACGTGCTTGAGTAAGACAAAGGTCAAGGATAAGACCCAATATATTATCACTAACCAGAGAGGTATTAGAGCATCCGGTGTGGGCAACACAAGTTATCTATCTACTTTTTAAAAAGTAGAGTGCCACGTAAGCTAAAAAGTAATGATGTGGTACTAGATTTTTTTTAATCCATATGTACCATGATGTGGAACCTAATTATCTCATTCTCTATTTATTATTTTATTAATTTATCTCATCCATATCTGCCTTTTGCTTTTTTCCCTTCAGTCAGATTGATTAAACAAAGGAGACAAAAAATAGAGTGTTCTCCAAAGGCTTCTCTATATGTGGACAAAGGCTTAGACAATGATTGTAGATCCCACAAGACAGATACTTCACTTCTCTCATCATACCGTCGACTTCTCTTTCTCAACTGACACAGATATACTTTAAAGAGAGTGCTACCCGAATGCTCTTGGAGGGGGAGAAACAAGTTACACTGTTGACAACATTTGATGGCCTACAGCCATATATAGAAAGGATTGGTGACAGAGAAAATGCACATCAATCCAGACTAGGTCTTAATTCTTTTATTTTACCAATGAAAAGAAACAGCTAGCACTTATATCATATTCTAATCAACTGAGTAGACAGAAACAAAAATTAAATGTTGTGTACTATTGTTGAAACATGATGATTTTGTTGCTCCAAAGGAGAGCTTTGAGATATTCTAAAATTTTGGTGTAATGGATTAATTTTATTGGCAGACTTTATAGTTAGCTTCATCTTCTTACACCATGTCTACTTAATATTTTGGGAAAATTACATATAAATGGAGTTAAAGTTTCATATTTACTTAGAGACTGAGTCAAAATTCCATATTTTTCTAAAATGGATTGCTGAGGTGGCACATGGTTTTTTACTGTTTAGAAAATTGTGGTGCCTAAAATGCCCTTCCCTAACAAAAAAGTAGTACCTTCAGTTCAAAAAAGTAGTACCTTCAGTTCAAAAAAGTAGTACCTTCGAAGAAAAAGTAGTACCTTCGCGGGTGTTTAAAAAACATGGTACCTGGACACCAAAAAGTAGTACCTTCAGTTCAAAAAAGTAGTACCTTCGAAGAAAAAGTAGTACCTTCGCGGAAGGGTATTTTAGGCACCACAATTTCTAAACAGTAAAAAACCATGTGCCACCTCAGCAATCCATTTTAGGGAAATATGGAACTTTGACTCAGCCTCTAAGTAAATATGAAACTTTGACTCCATTTATATGTAATTTTCCCTAATATTTTCCAGCCAAGAGGCTTCGTGAGGTCCAAGTCAGGCTATAAAAAGAGCAGTTACAACATGTGAAATAGGTGTTATCCAGGAGCGGACAAACAGAGCTTCATTTGGTTGGCAGAGCTAAAGTAAAATTAATTTTGTTTTAAAAAGTTCTAAATTGTAATACTTTTTTAGTTCCTAAATGACCCAAAAGAAAAAAAAAGAAAAGAAAAGAAAAGAAAATAGTGCTAGTTAATTTTCTTATTAAAAGAGTTAATATTGATCCAATATGTTCTAGAAGTTCCGGTTTGGAAAGAAAAACTATGAAACACATATTTCACAAATGTCCTAAAGCAATGAACGTCTATACCCTGGTGAAATGTTGGATAAATCTGGTAAAAGATTGGTGCAAGATAGCTAATGCAAATCAACTCGCAGGTGTAGATGCAAGGGCGGATTCAGGATTGTTGATTGGGATGGGCTAATTTAGGATTGGGTTAATTATGGGTGGGCTAATTTTTTTTTTTTTTTTTTTTTGGGGCTAGGCTGAAAGTAGTGTAGTAAAAAAAAAAAAAAAATTATTTTGGGGTGGGCTGAAGCCCACCTTCGCCCAGCCCTCCCTCCGCCCTTGTGTAGATGTGTATGTGTGAAGGAACGATTTTTGAAACGATAATTAAAATTTTAAAGAAAAGATAATACAAATTGAAACGATTTTTGTTTAAGTGTGTTTTTAGTGTATATTTTTAAGTGCATATCTACAAATAAATAATATGAGAAAAATAAATAAAGGGAAAATTAGTTAACTGCCATAAATGAAGTTGTCAATTATGGAGATATTTTAAGATGAATTATACCATGTTATATAATATATCTCTCATTTATTTATATATTTATTTTATTCTTTGCCCAAAATCTCTAGTCTTGTAATTTTATTGTCAAAAGAGTGAGGACTTTATTTATTAACAAGTACAAAGAAAACTTAAATATTTAAGTTAATTTTAAATTAATTTTTAAAAATCAGATTGAAAAAAATATATATATCAAACTAACTTCGAGCATAAAATAGAAAAGAATTTTTTTTTTAAATTACCATTCCCATCACCATCCAAATTAATTCATAACAATCACACTAGGGAAGGGAAAAAAAAAAAAAAAAGATCCAAACATAAACTCAAAAGCATAAAACAAAAAGGAAAAAGAAAATAAACAAATTACCATTTCCATGGAGTTTAATGGTTCACGAAGTTTTAATAGTTATTCAATATTTTTTTATGCTAACAAGATCATTAAACTCTGTTAGAAAAGTTAATACAAAATAAAAAAAGAGTTTAATAGTTATTCAATATTTTTTATGCTAACAAGATCATTCAACTATGTTAGAGAAAGTTAATACAAAATAGAAAAAGAGTTTAGAAAAGCAGGAAACAAAAGAAAGAAAAAAAAAAGAGGGTTAACAAAAAAACTGAAGATACCAAAAATGTTAATTGGGAAATAGGGAAAGACAAAAATATCTTAGCATAACTGAAAATAGTAGTCGTGATATTTGAGAAAAATAATTATTAATTTTTAAAATTAAGATTAGAGGTGCCATTTCTTTTAAAATTGACGTGCTATTGTATAAAATTGGAGTGCGAATGTTGCCTCCCACAAATAATTTATATATGTATATCTATATAAATAGAGTTTTTATTAATTAAATTTAAATTTTATAAAGTAAGAAGATCATTCAACTCTGTTAGAAAAGTTAATACAAAATAAAAAAGAGTTTAATAGTTATTCAATATTTTTTATGCGAACAAGATCATTCAACTATGTTAGAGAAAGTTAATACAAAATAGAAAAAAAGTCTAGAAAAGCGGGAAACAAAAGAAAGAAAAAAAAAAGGGGGGGTTAACAAAAAAACTGAAGATACCAAAAATGTTAATTGGGAAATAGGGAAAGACAAAAATATCTTAGCATAACTGAAAATAGTAATTGTGGTATCTGAGAAAAATAATTATTAATTTTTAAAATTAAGATTAGAGGTGTCATTTCTTTTAAAATTGAAGTGCAATCATATAAAATTGGAGTGCCGAATGTTGCCTCCCACAAAAAATTTATATATGTATATATATATAAATAGAGTTTTTATTAAATTTATATTTTATAAAGTAAGACCAAAACTTTGACGGATCACAACTAACTTCTTTTGCAAACTACCTTTAATTATCATAGATTGGTTACTATAAATGTGAATTTATAAACAACAATGCTTAGGTCCAACCTGATTGGATGAACTGCTGATGGGGCCCAATAGATCTAAATTAAGTGTCTAAAAATAAAAATTAGGATTTAAAATACATGTTCAAAAACAAAAGTTAGACAATATTTAATTTAATTTTATATTTAATTTTAACACTTGGTGTAATTTTATTGGACCACCACATTAATAAGTTAGATGAAATACACCCAATGTGAATTAGACCCTAGCATTGTTCATTTATAAATTTTTGAAGGGCCACTTTAAATTTTCTATGCGTAATCATCAGATTCACCACTAATAACTATAAATAATTACCATGAATAAAATTTTAAGAAAATTTTGTAGGGAAAGCTGTCATTTCATAAATACGTAGACGTGGGATTGAGCCATTTGCTAAATGACAATGAAGGATCCATAGGTAAGAATCCCACTTATACAGTGTCTAAACTATCCTCGTGATGAGCTGAGGTGATGGGGTGGCAATCTAAACATCTCAAACATGACGTGATGTACGTGAATTTGAATTTGACTTAATTATATTTATGTGTTAATTGGAGATACGATAATTAAATGTGTTTGTGTTTACATTTGACCCGTTAATTCATTTATAACTTGATTAATTTATTTAATTAAATCTATTGTACTTCAGTCGATCGAACTGAGAGCTCTTTTTTCTCTTTTTTCTCTTTTTTCTTGGCTCATTTCGGCAGATCGATGCTCTATTTCGGTCACTATAACACAAGTGTATACAAAGATACAATCGTGTATCAATCACGCATAATACAATTTTTAATATACTTCGCCCAAATTCTCTAAGCTTTTACGACCACGAAAAGAAAACTTTGGCTATTATGAATCAAGAAGGATGTTACAAGTCTGAGAATGAACTCTACCCATCCCATAGACATGTGGACACGTGGCACTGTGGATATACATAGAATCATCATTCTGGAAATTAGTTGCTTGAAAATGAAGCTTATAAATGGAGAGGTTGAGGACTCCATTAGGGGTCCGTAACAAACTTCACAACGCCTTACACTTGAAGTAATTCTTTTTTGCGAATAAAATAAATATATGTACATAACCCTTTTTTGGTCAAACAAATGTAAAATCATTAGCATATCCACTATAGTTGCTTTTGCTTTAGAACCCAACCATCGAATTGGAGTTCATTGCTCGAAAACTGTTGGATTTTTCCTCTTGTGTGGTATTGTTTAGTTAAATGATCGATTCATTATGTCTAGGAACCCATTATCTTTATTATTAATAAATTAATCCATCTCCTCTCTTTATCAGTTTGTCATGATTAGGAATGATTTAAGTTTGAATGGAAGTAGATAACAAAAAATAAAAATAAAATAAAAATGCACGTTGTTATATTCTTTTCTTTTAATTTTCCATTCCCAGGTTTGTTTATAGTGTACACAAAAAAGCATAAAACAAAAGTAGGGGTCTCCTCGCCACAGTCGAGGTTCTTTGTAATCAGATTTCGTCTTGTTTTTTGAGAGTTGTGAATTTTGGTTTTCTCCTTTGGTGGGAGTCTTGATCTGGTTTCTTTTGCATCGGTTCGTTTTCTTCTTTTTTCTCTCTTTTGGTTCATCGAGCTGTTCGGATCCAGTTCTTTTGCTCGGCGTTGGGAGTGTGTTGTTGTATGTGTGGTGGTTGGGTGGGTGTCGTGCTATATTGTTGTTTGGTTCTCTTTCTCACAGTAGTTTGGGTGTTCAATAGGTTGTTAGACTGTTAGTGGTCTCGTTGGGGTTTACAGTAGTTTGGTTATCTTAGCTGTGAGGGTTTCTGTTAGGGTGGGTGTTTGTGTTACTGGCTAATCGGTGGGTATGTCTTTTGTTGGGGGTTACTCTTGGATCTGAGTTGTTTTGGGGGAATGGATTATCTTGTGGATTTTTTGGTGGTGTAATTTCCCTTTGCATTTTGTTGATGTAATCCTGTGTTTTGGGGTTCTTGGTCGTTCTATTTTGTACTGTTCTACTGCGATCTGGAGATAGATTTATGTTTATCAGGGATACTATATGCTTTGCTATTCATTTCGGTTGTCTGGGTCAGTTGAGATGGCGGGTCGGCGGGGTGCGTTGTTTACTGGTCAGTCTATTGGTTCTTGGGGCCGATTGTTTCTGAAACACTTTTTCTGGAGTTTCTCTTTTGGGGGTTTTCGGAGATGGGAGGAAGATCTATTGTTTCGGACCAATCTGCCACCGTCCGGCGCCTACAGTGCTTCTGCTTTGGTGATCGAGGCTTTCTGGAAGAGTCGGCTTTTGAGGTCAACTTTTGGTCCTTCGGCTGATTCTTCTGTGACATCATGGATGACGTCAGTTCCAGGTTTTATCATGGTTGAATTTTGGGTTGAGATCGGCCCGCTTCTGCCGCGCATAATCAAGAATGTTGGGGGCTTCGATTGGGCATTGCAGAGTTTTATCTTTTTGGGTACGTTTGCTCCGGTTGAAGCTTACCTGACTTCATGGCTAAAGTCAGTTCATAGTCCTATCAAAGTTGAATTTTGGGTTATGGTGGGCCAGCTACTACAACACGTAATTACTTATGCTGGCGGTTTCTATTTGGTAATGAAGATTTTTTTTTCTTTCTGGGTATGCTTTCTCTTTTTTCTATATTTAATTATTTATTTTCCTTCCTGACGTACGTGGCTGAGACTGTGTGGCGTATTGAATATGTTTCTATCTTTGGCATAGTGGGTTGCCTTTTCATAGTCGAGGTTGCTGTTAGTTGTGATTCACGCGGTTGCTTATCTATTCACTAACTTTCCTTTTCTTCTTTTTGAGACGTACTATCATAAGTTATATTACACTTCTTGTTGGGCCGTGAGGTCTCAGTGGTGGGTTTTTGTATGTTTTGTGTTTTTCTGATGGGCTCTTGTTTGGGTGATGGAGATGGATCATACTATAGTTGCTCAGTTCCAAGGAATGACACTGACCCAAAAAGAGAAGGAGCTCATTCTGCTGTCGGTTGATGATAGCCCAGAGTGACTAGTTTCGTCGTTCCAGTCTTTTTGGGAAGGTGTGGGCCTCAAAGACTACAACCTTAGTAGGGGCTAAGTTTACCTTTGGTAAAGCTTTTTTTAACAAATTGTGGCTCAAAGATAAATAACAAGAGTCTCTAACAAAGCAGTTGCAAGTGTTTAAAGTGGCGCGTAATTTGTTTTAGTTGATTATCCCTGATGCCAGTATTCGACAGCGCATTATTGCTGGCTGTCCATGGCTCTTTGATGGGCACCTTGTGGAACTTAGGGAGTGGGAGGAGGGTCTGCTATGTTCGGATAAACCTTTTCAATTTTCTCCCTTCTAGATCTAACTCCTTGATGTTTAGGCCAACCTTTTGCTTGAGAAGGTCGGGCAAAGGATTGGTAGTACCTTTGGTCGGTGTTTGAAAGTGCAGTTACGTGATAAAGGTTTGGGCGATAACAAAGAAGAAGTGGTAGCTGACAGCCGTGTTCTTCGTCTTCAAGTTGAGCTGGATATCACAAAACCGTGTAGGCGCCATATTCTTTTAACGGATCCGATGGGAGTGGAGTCTTGGGTGCAAGTACGGTATGAGAAAATTTCAACTTTTTACTTTGCTTGTGACATAATTGGACACCATTGGAAATCTTGTACGACTGGGGCTTCCTTGGAACCTGGGGATCTCATGGAGTATGGGAGTTGGTTGGGGGTGGAAGGCTTTATAGGGAAAGACCTTTGGAACACAGATCGTGAGGCGGTTGATTTAGGAGATGGGAATGGAAAAAATTGGTTATATGTGGAAGATGAGGATGTTGATGGTGAGGATGTTTCTGAGGGGTCTAAGTCCTTTTCTGGGATGCGTCAGTTTCATGCCTGGACTCCTGATTCCCGTGGTCTGGTAGATAGGCCAGCTCTAGGTCCGGGGTTCCATCCGAGAGGTTCATCCGTTAATGTTGTGGTTGCTTTGTCTAGTGTTGATGGACAGTCTAAATTGGGTGATGGAGATGGTATTGGTGCGTGTTCTTTTGGAGACGAGGTTCTTAATAGCGGGATTGCTATGCGTGAACAAGGTATAGGGAGTAGTAAGGGTGATTGTAGGTTTGATGGGCTTGCTCCTTCGTTGGAAGGATGTATCATCCCTAGTTCTTCATCACAGAGCCATATGGCGTCAGTGCAAAATGAGGAAATTATGGCTTCTGATCTTATTACTGATGAGCGCTGAAAAGTGCGCATTTAAATCCCTTAAACTTGAGTATTTTAGGATTTTATTTTCTCTTATTTTTCTGTTTTAGTATTTATTTGTATTTTTGTCTATTTTAAGTCAATAAAGTTAAAATGGGCTAAAAATGGTTTCTTAAGGCCTTTTTGGAGTCAAACCAAGTGTTGGTGAGAATCTGGAGCAAAAGGAGGCTGATTTGGAGCAAAAAGAGGCTGATGCTGAAAAATTGCCAAGTGAGATCGATTAGAGATCGTCGAACCAACTCTAATCGATCGAAGAAAAGTGAGATCGATCGAACCCAGATCGATCGAAGAAAAGTTGGATCGATCGAAAATGTGCTGGCAGTGAGCTGTCTTATTCCTGCTCGCCCAAACTCCATCGATCACATAGTTGCGGGATTAGATATTTTTTGGGGCTATATTTCTGACTTAATGACTAAGAAAAGGACCTTATATTTAAAGGGAATTGAACCATTTTGTAAATAAGTTTTTATCATTTTACTTTTACATTGTAATTTTTATTTTCTCTCTCTAGAAAAGTTAGAGATTAGAGTTAGAAGAAAAGAGAAGAGTGGAGGCTCCAATAACACATCTCAACATCTACACACTCTATTTAGAATTCAACAAAGAAGAAGAGAAAGAAGATGGAGTCATGTTTGGGGATTGCCCTTGAGAGTTCCAAGATCACATCTACCTCCTCTATGATTGGCTAGACTTCTCTTTGGGGCTTGGATGAGCCCCAAGTTTGTAATTTAAACCTTTATCTTTTTCATTCTTTTTGGGAAATAATATCTTGTGATTAATGTTCTAGCCTTGTGAATTTAATGAATCTTGGTATATTTCTATGATTTTTATGGTTTAATTTTTCCTACTAATTTTCTAGTTTATTTACATGTCTTTGTGTGATTAAATTGGGAATTATGTCTCACATGATTCATATGGTTTAATTCTTCCTATTGATTCTCTTTGTGATTACATGTTGTCTTATGTGTGATTATTTGGGAATTGATCTCTACACTAGTTTTTCTATATTAATTGCATGTCTATGTGTGGTTGATTGAGAATCTAGTGATGGTTAGGCATGGGTTTTATTAGATGGGTATGTCAATTAGTTTGATGGATTATTCTTATGCTTGATGGGTTGTTCTATAATTTAATTCATGTTTGTAGGTAGGTAGACAATCTATATTTGATTCGATATTCCATGGCTTATTATTGCAAATTCTATGATTCTTTAGATTGATGTGTGCTACAATTGTGACTAGTTTGATGGGTCATGCTTAGAATTGATGGGCTATTCTACACTTAGTTTATTTGTTGGTTAGGTAGACAATATATTATTGAATTTGATGATCCATGCTTAATATTGCAATTGGTAGTCGCATTTTGTTCACAAGAATATTTTCCCCAAATTAGTTGAAAGTGTGTGGTTTGGTGAACAAGCTTGGTGGTAATTCCAATAGACCCCAAGACCTCACTTCTCATCTCTTAAATCCCTATCTCAACTTAGTTTATTTAATTGCATTTCAATTAATTGAATTTTAGTGTAATCAAATAATCAATCTCTTCTTTGCAATCTTGTGATCCACTAGAGTCGAAGTTAAATTCCAACACGTATAATCCCTTGGGACGATTCCTACTCACTTTTGCTACGTTAGAAGTAGTGGTTTTTATAAATTTAAACTTGACCTAAAAGATCTTTCTTGAACCGCACATTTACTACATTATTTTGGCGTATACAAGCGGCCTTGTCAAATTTTGGCGCTGTTGCCGGGGATCGAACCCGGGTCACCCGCGTGATAGGCGGGAATACTCACCACTATACTACAACGATCGCAATAATTAGGTATGACAGGTGGGGATTAAATTCCTATGTGTTTAGCAATATTTAAGTTTAGGGGTATGATGAGCGCTGAAAAGTGCGCATTTAAACCCCTTAAGCTTACGTATTTAAGGACCTTTATCTATCTTATTTTCCCGTTTTAGACTAATTTCGTGTTATTTCCTTTTTCAGGTCAATAAAGTTAAAACGGGCTAAAAATGGTTTCTTAAGGCCTTTTTGGAGTCAAACTAAGTGTTGGTGAGAATCTGGAGCAAAAAGAGGCTGATGCAGAAAAACTGCCATGTGAGATCGATCTAACCAACTCTGATTGATTGAAGAAAAGTGAAATCGATCGAAGAAAAGTTGGATCGATCGAAAACGTGCTGGCAGTGAGCTGTCTTATTCCCGCGCGCCCGAACTCCACCTATCACATAGTTGCGGGACTAGATATTTTTGGGGCTATATTTCTGACTCAATGACTAAGAAAAGGATCTTGTATTTAAAGGGAATTGAACCATTTTGTAAATAAGCTTTTTATCATTTTACTTTTACATTGTAATTTTTATTCTCTCTCTCTAGAAAAGTTAGAGATTAGGGTTAGAAGAAAAGAGAAGAGTGGAGGCTCCAAGAACACATTTCAACATCTATACACACTCTCTTTCTCTAGAATTCAACAAAGAAGAAGAGGAAGAAGATGGAGCCATGTTTGGGGATTGCCCTTGAGGGTTCCAAGATCACATCTACCTCCTCCATGATTGGCTAGACTTCTCCTTGGGGCTTGGATGAGCCCCAACTTTGTAATTTAAACCTCCATCTTTTTCATACTTTTTGGGAAGTAATATCTTGTGATTAGTGTTCTAGCCTTGTGAATTTAATGAATCTTGATATATTTCTATGATTTATATGGTTTAATTCTTCCAATTAATTCTGTAGTTTATTTACATGTCTATATGTGATTAAATTGGAAATTATGTCTTACATGATTTATATAGATTAATTCTATCTATTGATTCTCTATATGATTGTATGTTGTCTTATGTGTAATTATTTGAGAATTGATCTCTACACTAATTTTTCTATATTAATTATATGTCTATGTGTGGTTGATTGAGAATCTAGTGATGGCTAGACATGGTTTTTATTAGATGAGCTTGTCAATTAATTTGATGGATTATACTTATGCTTGATGGGTTATTCTACAATTTAATTCATGCTTGTAGGTAAGTAGACAATCTATACTTAATTTGATATTCCATGGTCTATTATTGCAAATTTCATGATTCTCTAGATTAATGTGTGCTACAATTGTGACTAGTTTGATGGGTCATGCTTAGATTTGATGGATTGATTTGTACTTAGATTATTTGTTGATTAAGTAGACAATTCATACATGAATTTGATGGTCCATGCTTAATTTTGTAATCGGTAGTCGCATTTTGTTCACAAGAATGTTTTCCCCAAATTAGTTGAAAGTGTGTGATTTGGTGAACAAGCTTGGTGACAATTCCAATAGACCCCAAGACCTCACTTCTCATCTCTTAAATCCCCATCTCAACTTAGTTTTATTTTACTTGCATTTTAATTAATTATTTTCTAGAGTAATAAACCAATCTCTCCTTGCAATCAATTGATACATTAGAGTTAAAGTTAAATACCAACACGTATAATCTCTTGGGGCGATTCCTACTCACTCTTGCTACGTTAGTAGTAGTGTGGTAGTGGTTTTTTATAAATTTAAACTTGACCAAAAAGGCTTTTCTTGAATCACACATTCACTACATTATTTTGGTGTATACAAGCGGCATGGTCAAATTTTGGTGCCGTTGCCGGGGATTAACGGTTTTGTTGGAATTAAACTAGACAATAGTGTTCATTTGATTGCTTGTATTTTTATTTTATTTTCCACTGCATATTATTTTCTCTTGTTCTCATTATTATTTGTTCATTTAGGTACTTGACTACAAGAAAGGCAAACTTTGAAACTTGAAGCAATCATTGGAACTTAAAGCTAGGATTGGAGTTAAAGTTGCTTAAAAACCTTTGTGAGCATTTTTTGAAAATCTCATAGTTTAATTGTTTTACTTCTTTGTATGCTTATGATAGCCCTTGTTGAGGCTAATTTCATTGCTTTAATTTTTGTCCAAGGATCGGCCCGTGTGGAGGCCATTATTTTTTGTATTTGGATTTTAATTGTGAATGGAGGGATTCTTTGATTCAAGTTTGGGGGGGGGTGTTACCTTATGCTCCTCCATCATATTTTAATCCTCATGAGATTGAGTCCAATTTATTTCAACATGCATCATCTTATTATGGACTTGATCACTCTTTTGATCCTCCCTATGACTATTACCCTCCCCCACCATTTTATGATGAATCAGCTTCACCATCTTTTAGGTACTCACCCGGATTTGAAGAAAAAATGTTAGCTTTACTTGATGTGCATATTTCACAAAACTCCACTTATTAATTCTCATTTTCAAACTTTAGTCACGCTTGAAGCTCAAGTTGAACAAATTGCAAGTACTCTTTCTCGTCAAGAGGAGGAGGAAGAGGCAAATGAAAAAATGGCAAGAACTTCAATTTATGTAGATGAGGATGATGAGAGTGAAGAGGAGGATGAGATAAGTGAGCTAATGCCTAGCACTATATCTTGTATAGAGGAGGAAGTGGTAAATGAGTTAATGGCTAATCCAATAGAGCATAATATGATTAATGAGGACTTTCCTTGTTTTGATTATGATTTTATCTCGACCATTGCTACTTTAGAGAGTGAGGAGATGTTGACCACTATAGAGGTAGGAGAGGAGGAGGAGGGTTAATAAGGATGTTTCATATCCAGTTTTTTGATTCTTTTGGTTAGTGAGTTAACCCAACATCTTGCTAGAGACGTTAAACACTAGTGTTCGTAGAGTTTTAAAACTCTATTCGTCCCTCATTTCTTTTTATTTTTCATTCTTGTGTACATTCTTCCATCTATTTTTCAATCTCCATTCTTGTTACCATCATTGGGGTTTAGCATAGGATTTTCTACACTTTTATCTCAAAATTAGGCATTTGGTGCCAATTCGATAGATCACAAGTGTCCCTTCGATCGATCGAACTTCTCTGCGGTTAGTTCTCTGCATAAATCAGTTCTGTGTGTATCGTGCAAACTTTCTTCTAGATCGATTCAATTATTTCTCGATCAATCCAGTTATCCCTTCGATCAATCTCAGTTCTATACTTCGAAATTTTTTGAATTTTTGCATATTTCAGATCTCTGTGTATCGTTCGAAGTTGTTTGCAGGTTTTTACATCTTGGATCGATCGGTCGATCATCCTTAGATTGATCACAGCTTTGCCCCTTTGACTTTTTGACTTTCTCTTCTTTCGATTTTTATTTTATTTTATTTTTCATTTTCTTTTACTTTTGTTATTTTCTTTTATTTTATTTACTTACTTTTCTTTTGTGAAAAAAAAAAAAATCTCTTTCTTTACATTATTTATTTCCTTTCATTCTTACTTCTTGCTTTGTTATTTACTTGTCAACTAGGAAAAAAAAAAATATTTACTTGTCTTTTTATCTTTGTTTGTGTACATATTTGTTTTCTCTAAAAAATTTTTTGCATTCTTTATTTCATTGCATTTTCATTTATTATATTTTTATTTCTTTGCATTTTATAGTGTGTGTGTACATACTTGTTATGTCATAAAAAAATGAAAAAAAAAAAAATATTTTTATTTTTTTGTTCTTGCATTCTTTCTTACTTTTTGTTTTTCATTTCTTGCATTGTACATATTCTTTCATTTCATTTTACATTCTTTATTTTTCTTTTTGCATTTTGTTTATGTATTTTATTTTTTGTTTTTCTTGTATTTTGTATATACTTGCTTTTATAAAAAGAAAAATATAAAAACTTTTCACCGTTGTGCCTTTATGTGTAGTCATGCTACTTTCATGCTTTAGCTAGGGCTTGATCTCATATCTCTCTTTCATCTTGTGTTATATTGCCTTAGAATGCATGATTTGATTATTCTTATCCGATTTGATATTTGATGTGAGTTTGCTAGTGTGGTTATTCAAATATGTTGTTGATTCCAAGTTTGGGAGAGACCCTTTTCAAATTGAATCATTGCCGAGCTTCATGTCTTTTCCACCACGGTATATTCTTTCCATCTTTTCCATTGTTCTCATTGCACATTAAGGACAATGTGCAATTTAAGTTTGTGAGTAAGGTGGCTTTGTTGCATTCTACTTAAGTTTGAGACTTAATTACATGGTTGAGATTGGAGATCCATGTTAGCTATGATTTTGATCTTTTGAGAACTATATTGCCTAAAATTTAAAAATTGCTTGACTTGAGAGTCCAATACTCCTTGTATACCTTGTGGATGCCATTTAGGAGTAAATTTTTCGAAAGATTGATATCTTGCTTGCATCTATGGTCCACATCATCCTGATTTTGTGATTGTTTTGAGATTCACTATAGGATTCTACACTAACACAGGCGCACACTAGCATTCATTTGTGGGCTACATGATTTCTTGATTATTGAATTGGTTATATCCCAGTTGGGTTAGTAGTGCATTGAAAGCTTTCATTCTTGATAAAGGTGGATAACAAACCCTTTTCATTGAGTAGTCGGGATTCTATCCTCATCAAGTACTGAATTTCTCGTGCCGAAAGGTGGAGGGCCTAAACTCTACTTTAAAAAAAAAAAAAAAAAAAAAAGAAGTTGCAAAAGTAATAAAAAGTGAGGACTTCTCCGAAAAGGTGAGAAGTGGGAAAGGATTAGATGGAGGTTGTTTTGATTTGTAACCTAGTTGATTTGAGCTTGTAAGTCCTTAGGAGTGTTTAAACACCTAGTACCCTAAAATCGTCTGGTTTGGGAGTCATTGACCTAACGCTTAACCTCATAAATCGCTAGAAAGCTTAATAGAGCAACACATTGCACCTTGCTTCCATATTTGATTCTCTAGGATAGTAGTAAAAAAAAAAAAAAAAAAAAAAAAAAAAAAAAAAAAAAATATCGAGTGAAAAGAATAAACACACCTAGATGAATAAAGCTTTAATAAAAGGTTCACTCTTTGTCTTGATGATCGGTACTAGATTTGTGTACTAGTTTGAGGGTAAGGATGTGATCATTTCTTTAGTTGGCTTAGATAGCAACATATTTGATGCTGGTCTACTAAAAAAGGATTCTAGAGTTGTTTTGATTTTGCATGATTATTTTTTTGATATGTGGAGGACCATACTTGATTGCTTGATGTTGAAATTTTGGGATACTGCTTGGAAATGGTTGAAAAATTGCATATTTGAGTAGTTTTTTTCCCAATGCTTGCTTGTAATATTGGTGCCTCTTTTGTGAGAATGAGCTTAATGTTTGTTGGTAGCATTTCTGTAAACCCTCACGAGACTTCACTCGTCCACTAGAGGTAACCTAGGGGTTTAAAAGGCTTGTTACAGGTGCTAAATGCAATTGTGTTCCCTACGAAAGTGGCGTTATCCTTTTATTGCTTTCTAGTTCATTGTTGTTTATTTGTTCATTCCATTCCTTTACTTCTTAATTCATTATTAAGGACTAGCAATATTTAAGTTTGGGGGTGTGATGAGTGCTGAAAAGTGCGCATTTAAACCCCTTAAGCTTGAGTATTCTAGGACCTTATTTTATCTTATTTTTCCGTTTTAGTACTTATTTGTGTTTTTGTCTATTTTAGGTTAATAAAGTTAAAATGGGCTAAAAATGGTTTCTTAAGGCCTTTTTGGAGTCAAACTAAGTGTTGGTGAGAATTTGGAGCAAAAGGAGGCTGATCTGGAGCAAAAAGAGGTTGATACTGAAAAACTGCCAAGTGAGATCGATTAGAGATTGATCGAACCAACTTTGATCGATCGAAGAAAAGTGAGATCGATCGAACCCAGATCGATCGAAGAAAAGTTGGATCGATCGAAAATGTGCTGGCAGTGAGCTGTCTTATTCCCGCGCGCCCAAACTTCACCTACCACATAGTTGCGGGATTAGATATTTTTGGGGTTATATTTCTGACTTAATGACTAAGAAAAGGACCTTGTATTTAAAGGGAATTGAACCATTTTTTAAATAAGCTTTTTATCATTTTACTTTTACATTGTAATTTTTATTCTCTCTCTAGAAAAGTTAGAGATTAAGGTTAAAAGAAAAGATAAGAGTGGAGGCTCTAAGAATACATCTCAACATTTACACATTCTCTCTCTCTCTAGAATTCAACAAAGAAGAAGAGGAAGAAGATGGAGCCATGTTTGGGGATTGCCTTTGAAGGTTCCAAGATCACATCTACCTCCTTCATGATTGGCTAGACTTCTCCTTGGGGCTTGGATGAGCCCCAAGTTTGTAATCTAAACCTCTATCTTTTTCATACTTTTTGGGGAATAATATCTTGTGATTAATGTTTTAACCTTGTGAATTTAATGAATCTTGGTATATTTCTATAATTTCTATGGTTTAATTCTTCCTATTAATTCTCTAGTGTATTTACATATCTATGTGTGATTAAATTGGGAATTATGTCTCACATGTTTCATATGGTTTAATTCTTACTATTGATTCTCTTTGTGATTACATGTTATCTTATGTGTGATTATTTGGGAATTGATCTCTACACTAGTGTTTCTATATTAATTGCATGTCTATGTGTGGTTGATTGAGAATCTAGTGATGACTAGGCATGGGTTTTATTAGATGGGTATGTCAATTAGTTTGATGGATTATTCTTATACTTGATGGGTTATTCTATAATTTAATTTATGTTTGTAGGTAGGTAGACAATCTATACTTGGTTCGATATTTCATGGCTTATTATTGCAAATTCCATGATTCTCTAGATTGATGTATGCTACAATTGTGACTAGTTTGATGGGTCATACTTAGAATTGATGGGTTATTCTACACTTAGTTTATTTGTTAGTTAGGTAGACAATACATTATTGAATTTGATGGTCTATGTTTAATATTGCAATTGGTAGTCGCATTTTGTTCACAAGAATGTTTTCCTTAAATTAGTTGAAAGTGTGTGGTTTAGTGAACAAGCTTGGTGGTAATTCCAATGCACCCTAAGACATCACTTCTCATCTCTTAAATTCCTATCTCAACTTAGTTTATTTAATTGCATTTTAATTAATTGAATTTTAGTGCAAACAATCAATCTCTCCTTTGCAATCTCGTGATCCACTAGAGTCGAAGTTAAATTTCAACACGTATAATCCCTTGGGATGATCCCTGCTCACTCTTGCTACGTTAGTGGTAGTGGTGGTAATGGTTTTTATAAATTTAAACTTGACCTAAACGGCTTTTCTTGAACCATGCATTCACTACATTATTTTGGCGTATATAAGCGGCCTCGTCAGTTACTTCTCCCATTAAGGGCTGGATACTTTCCTTGCAATGATGAGATTAGTTGTCAAAAGCATGGAAGAAAGGAAAGAGTCGTGTGAAGCCATTGTTTAGTTCAACTTCCGACTCCTCGGCTACTTCTCAGAGCC
The DNA here is from genome assembly GCF_030987335.1 of Cornus florida. Taxonomy (NCBI): domain Eukaryota; kingdom Viridiplantae; phylum Streptophyta; class Magnoliopsida; order Cornales; family Cornaceae; genus Cornus; species Cornus florida. The sequence continues at coordinate 74,250,318 of NW_026775573.1, read as the reverse complement.
AAGGTTCTTCCCCAGCTCGTAAAGGTCGTAAGAGAAAATAGTCTTCTTCGGAGGATCACAGGGAGGTCGTTTGAGGGGGGAGAAGAAACATAAAGCTTTGGTTGCCAGTTCTTTGTCGTTATCAGTGGACAAGGATTCTATAGGTGTTGAGGTTGGTTTGCGTTTTGAGTCGTTTGGTAAATCTGGGACTCAGCTTGGAGATTCCTATCATTCAGAGTCATCCTAGTCTTTTGCTACTCAGTTGGTTTTTCTTGTGGGTGCTAGTACTCCCACCATTACTGACACCTTCTAATTGGTTGTTGTCAAGACTGTGATTTTGACTATAAGGGGTGTTAGTTAGGTTTGGTTGGTTTTGTGTCAAGACTGTGATCTTGACTATAAGGGGTGTTAGTTAGGTTTGGTTGGTTTTGTGGTGGTTGGTGTTAATTGTGTTTTTGGTTCAATGTCTGGCTTATGTTCTTGCTTTGTAGATGCCGTATGGTGTTTTGACTTATTTTCTTGCCAGGGTAAAAAAAAAAAAAAAAAAACACCTTTATATATTCTAACTTGCATTCAATCATTTGCTCATCAGTTGCACTTATTTTGAGTATATATATATATATATATGTATATATATATATTATAAAAAACCTTCATTTTTCTTTTATCTTCCGCAAATTCTTTAATTTCATTGCCTTTGATCTATTTTTAGTTTGGCATGGACATGTATATAAAACTTGTTGGGGGAAATAGAAGTTTTTATAGGGATTTTCAAATAAAGATCTTGATTCATGTGTACAGACAAGCTTTATGCATGAAGAATATGATGATCCATTCAATTAGAGATAGAAAACTTATATCAAGATTTGAGTAAACCTTAAATCTCTCCTCTAAAGTGAATGTTCTCACTTATTGTAGATCCTTTTGCTAAATACCTCTTCCTTGGATCTCCATCTTGTTGGTAATGATTTTGCCTTTAGAAATCACCCATAAGCCTCCATGAATGACTCTGGAGAGCTTAGCTTGTGGGAGCTTCCATGAGATGAGAACACTAACTTAAAATCTTAGAGAGAAAAATCTTTTCTTGTCTTCCAAAATTATTGCACAAAGGCGTAACCTAAAATATACATGGATCCCATGTATATATAGACAAAATAAAAATAATAATTGAAGACAATATATATTTCTCAATCTTTAAAATTCACGTGATATCTTAAATCTAGTGGGCCTCCAATATCAAGTTGGGCTATCACTAAGAATCCTTTCGGCTTATTATTTTCTTGGCTATAATGAATTAATAATTGGTCCAATCCATTATACCATAGACCCAATTCAATTAATTCATAAATTAATTTCTACTTCACTAAAAGAAATTAATTGAACTCCAATTAAATAATAAATAACTTCTAAGTTAATGTTGCATTTTGACCCCTTTATGCATAATTAGTTATCGAATTAATAAAGCCATCAGTTCGACTACTAAATTAGTATATTTATTTTGATACCTTTGATTATTTCCGACTTGAAAATAATAGAACATTTGTTTGACAAAAATAGTATTTTAAATAAATAAATATATAGAAAATCATTTTTTTTTTAAAACACACGAAGGTATTCGAATTTACTTTGTGATCAACTGTAGTCAATACAAAATAAATACAAGTAGTAATGATGCAAATATTGAAAATATAACCCTCTAATTATTAATCACATAATTACCCAAAGTGCCGGTCTGTGGATTCCGAAGAATTCGCCGAACAAATTAAAATAATTACTAATTAATAAAAGAGTCTATACTTCTCTCATGCTTAAGAGTTAAAAGCCATGATAATGATAGGAAGGAATTGCACACGACGACTCTCGCATGGCTCCTTCACCTAAACTAGGGTGTGGTATGAGCTATCTTCCCTAGGTATGGCCTATCAAGGTCTTGAAATTGCAAGTTTTAGCACATGAAAACAATTATCTAGCATAAACTATCTTTGGTTGGCATAAATCATCTACCTAACTACATTAATCTAAGGGTGTAGCATGGTCCATCTTCCTTTGGCATAATTTATCTAAAGTTATACATGACATGCCTATAATCTCATTCCATGAAAACAACCTTCATTGTCACTATGAAGATATCAAGAGTACAAACATGTGAACATGGTTCTAAGACAAGAATTACATGGTAAACATACTTATATATATGAATTCTGCCTCGATCATACATCAATTTAATGTAAAGCACAAATTGCACATGAATCCTCATCTTATTCATGAAATCCACTACATACAATATTATTTTCCCAAATTAAATTACAGAAATTACATAATTAATCTGGTCAAGGCTACCTCAATCCCTTAGGAGGGGATTTAGCTTATCCTGGTGGTGGTTGAAGCTTTAATGGTTAAAGAGAAAACTTCCATCTTCAGCTCCATGGCAACCACTTCCAAGAACACTCAAGAACCCTAGCTATTCCTCACTTTCTCTCTCTAGAAGTATACAAAATTTGAATCCAAAATGATATATGATATGTATTACAATATTAGAGAAGTGTATATATCCTTCTCTACCAGAATCAGGTTCAAAACCCCTAAAAATCGTGCATTCAAGTGGAAAAGAGAGAAAAGTAATTGAAAATTCAAATTTAGCACATTTCCTCGCAGGTGGGCGTCCGGATGCCAAGACGGGCGTCATGACGCTGGGTGTCAAGATGGCTCCTTCGCGCGCGTTGGGTGCTGGTAGGCATAGCTTGTGGCATTTGGCGTCCGGACGTAAAGTTGGGCGTTCGAGCGCCAATTTGCTTAGCTACTGGAATTTTATTTCAGTTGTAATTATAATTGTTGGTCCCATTTACAAAGGACGTCTGGACGCTAGAAATGGTCATGGAAATTGCGTCTGGACGCCAATCCTTATGCTTTAAGGTTGATTCTTTCTTTCTTACTCAACTGCACGGGTCTGACTTCTTTCTCAGGCTGAGTATGCTCTTGGACTTAGGTTCATTTTGCCGGTTTCTGGTGTCGCTCGGACCGAGTTGCATAAAAGTGTGTAGTGTGGCCAAGTTTGAATTTATAGAATGCCACTACCACTACTAACTATTAACGTAGCTACAGTAAGTAGGGATCGTCGCAAGGGAAATGAACGGTACTTTGGAATCAATGTTGGATTAGTAGGTCGAATGATTAAAAGAGGGTTTGTTGGTTGAATTATACTACAATTTAAACTAAATAAATGCAATGTAAAACAAGTAAAACAAATGAGGTATAGAGAATATGAGAGAGGAGTCTTAGGTCATAGAGTTCACCATTAAGCATTACCTTCCTAGATATTTAATAATTGATGGATTAGGAGGATTGTGTGTTGTAAATGAAAGTGTGTACCATTAATTAAAATATTAGCATGGATGGCCAAGTAAGCGTACATTGTCTAGTCAATCTAGTGAATATCACAGCATATCAAATTGAGCCATTAATTCTTCCATAAGCCCATAATTAATGCACACTCAACAAATTAGAGAAATCTACCACTTGTATTCATAAGCATGGAATATCAAACAATAAGAATGGATTGTCCACCTACCTAATAAAGTAAGGCAATTACATTACAACTAAGTTAGTGACATGAAAATTAAACTAATTAAACTAAGGAGGTGGCACAATCCATTAAGAAATAAATATGAACCATCAATTAAACCATAAGAGTAATCCATTTAAGCACCATGCCTTGCCCATCACTAGATTCATAATATCAACACATATAGGATATGCATCAATGTCACAAAATCTAGAGATAAACACATGAACATCCATTCTAGCTTACATAGACATATGGATAGAATTAAATGATCAATTGGAGGTATTAAACTACACAAATCATGTAGAAACAAGATTTATATATATATAAAAGATGTTAAGATAAGAATTACAACACAAATTCCCATTAATTACAAAATATCAAAGTCTAGGATGCATGCTTAGGGCTATCTCTAGTCCCAAGAAAATGGTTTAACCACTTATTGATGTTGTCATCCAACCCTCAAGGGCTATCTCCATGGTAGAATTCATCATCCCCCTCTGTGTTCTTGGTAGAAACCCTAGATGAGTGGAAGAACTTTCCCAAATTGTATGTTTCTCTCTCTAATCTCTAGCTAAGTCCCTCTTTAACTAACCAACCTCTTTGCTAAAATTAGCCAAATTCTTTATATAGGTAGCTCAAATGTTACACCAAATGGTCAGACCTCGTGCACTAGGACCTCCAAATGATTGCACCACGAGTACACCTTCAATTCAGCTTGAAATCTATTTTGCATACAATTTGAGGTAGTTCGATCGATCACAGGATTGCTATGATTGATCGAAGTAAGGCGGCGAATTTATTTGGATAAGGACAAAGGCTAAGATATTTGTGGGAAAAGGACAAAAGTGGTAGGTGAGGATAAGATCAAAAGGTTCGATCGATCGAAGGAAAGGTTGGATCGATTAAATAGGAAATTTTTCTGAGGATAAGGACAAGTGGTTTGATCCAGCATGGCATGGTTGGAATGATTGGAGTGCGATCGATCATGGCTCGGTTTGATCGATTATAGAAGACTTCTTCACCACTTTATTCTTTTCTTCTACTAGGCTTGAGATTGCTTCTTTAAATGCTTTAATTCAGCTGGATTGACTTATTTTGGGGATAAGTGCCTAAAAGGGGAAATAATATGAAATTAGACTAAAATAGGAAAATAAGATAGATAAAGGTCCTAGAACATTCAAGCATAAGGGGTTTAAATGCGCACTTTTTAGCGCTTATCACACCCCCAAACTTAAATATTGCTAATCTCTAGCAATAAACTACAAAGAAAGACAAAAAAACCAACAGCTATACAAAAATGAACTAGAAAGCAATAAAAGTTTAATGCCACTTTCATAGGGAATACGATTGCATTTAGCGTATGCAACAAGCCTTTTAAACACCTAGGTTACCTCTAGTGGACGAGTGAAGTCTCGTGAGGGTTTCCAGAAATGATACCCACAAACATTAAGCTCTTTCTCACTAAAGAGGCACAGATATTTCAAACAAGCATTGGGAGAAAACTACATCAAGTATGCTATTTGTCAACTATTTCTAAACAATCTCCCAAAATTTCAACATCAAGCAAGCAAGTATGGTCCTCAACACATCAAGACAATGATCATGTAAATTAAAACAACTTTAGAATCCCTTTTAAGTGAACTGGCATCAAATATGTTGCTATTTAAGCCAACTAAAGAAATAATCGCATCCGGACTCAAGCTAGCACACAAATCTAGTACCGATCATCAAGACAAAGAATGGACCTTTTATTAAACCTTTATTCATCTAGGTGTACTTATTCTTTCACTCAATTTTTATTTATTTATTTTTATTTTTATTTTTATTTTTTTTCTCTCCAATATTAAGGATCAAAGATGGAAGCATAGTGCAATGTGTTGATCTATTAAGATTTCTAGCGATCCATGAGATCGAGCGTTGGGTCAGTGACTCCCAAACCGGACGGCTTTAGGGCATTAGGTGTTTAAACACCCATAAGGACTTATAAGCTCAAATTAACTAGGTTACAAATCAAAATAACCTCCATCTAATCATTTCCCACTTCTCCCCTTTTGGGAGATGTCCTCACTTTTCTTTTTTTTTTTTTTTTTAACCTAGGATTTGGGCTCTCCACCTTTCGGCGAGAGAAATTCAGTGCTTGATGAGGCTAGAATCCCGGCTACTTAGTGAAAAGGGTTTGTTATCCACCTTTATCAAGAATGAAAATTTTCAATGCACTACTAGCTCAATTAGGATCTAACTAAATCAATAATCAATAAAGCATGTACCCCACAAATGAATGCTAGTATGTGCTAGTGCTAGTGTAGAATCCTAGAGTGAATTTCAAAACAATCACAAAATCAAGCTGATGTGGACCACAAATGCAAGCAAGATAACAATCTTTAAAAAAATTTACTCCTAAATGGTATCCATAAAGCATACAAGGAGTATTGGACTCTCAAGTCAAGAAAATTTTAAATTCAAAGCAATATAGTCCTCAAGAGATCGAAATCATAGCTAATATGGACCAATTATAGAAAATCCCTCAAGTACACAAGTCATGTTCAAAATCTTGAATTAAATGCAAAGAACACACATTACCCCCAAACTTAAACGGCACAATGTCCTTAATATGCAAAGAGAACAAAACAAAGAGGAAAAAGTATACCGGTGCTACTATGGCGATGAATGGGCGGGACACAAGTATCCAAAGTGGGTGATATAATCCCCCTAAACTTGGGATTAACTGTGGTCCTGAAAAAGATGGCATTGGAATAAAACCTCATCAAATAACAATTGGGATAATAATGGTGCGCAGTGGGTATGCAAGTGCAAGTGGGATAGTAAATGAAAGAGAGATAAAAATAAGGGCGATTCTGAAAAATGTGGGTAGCACTCTCTCATCGAAGTCACTATAATACACATGATAATGGAGTCAATCATCAACAGATATACCAATATAAATCAAAACATCCATAATATCTAAAAATAAAAATAGTATAATGTACATCACAGTAATCAGGCGAACAAATTGGCTGCAAAAATGGAATAATAATATCAAAATATCAGTCTGAAAATCATGAGTATAAATGAGATAAAGAGAGAGAGAGATCAGGCAGAGGAAGACGGCCTGGCGGGGTGTGAACCTCGAATATGTCAAAAAATGTCCTGCAGCGCTGTTATGACATCCATGCAGAGAGTGGTCACATCTGCTCGGAGGGAGATGACTACATCCTCTAATGTCCAAATACGCTCCCTTAAGCTGTCTGGCTGAGCCTAAGTGTCAGGAATGACTGGGTCACCCCGAGGGTGCAATCTGGAGGAATCAAAAGACTGATGCTCATCCTGACTCTAGGAATGAGGGCTCTACTCCTGGGAAGGTTGTGGTGACCCCAGTGGAGGCTCCTGCTCCTGCTCCAAGTCAATATCCATGTTAGCTCTCTCTACTGCCGATGTTGCTGCTGCTGCGTTCTCCTCCTTAGCTTCAAGATCCTCCGCTGCTTGGGCGGCCTCCTCTGCTAGGCTTCTATAAAGAGTATTGTAGCTTTTTGACCAGTCAGCCCATCAGAAATAGCAAGCTCCAGTCTCAACGATCTCCTGTGGATCGAATGGGTAGTGCTGATCCCTGAGGAGCTGTGTAATCAAATGTGCATATGGGAGGAACTTGGCTCGCTGCGGGTTGTTCTTGCTGATATACTCATCATATAACTTTATCATGACACTCCAGATGAGTGTAGGAACTGAAAACCAATGCCCTATATCAATGGCATATAAAGCTACAAGATAGTCTCCTCGCCGCTGGGTTTTGTGCCCAGATATGTAAATATTTTGATATAACACCGAATCAAAGAATGACATCCAGTCTGGTATGTAAGTCTGGATGGCATAAGTATCGCGGGCAGTGGCTGTGCCATGAAGAGCTGTAGCCATCTCTGCATATAATGGCCTGTGCAGAGTTAGGTAATCAATCCCCGGGGGACATGTATGGGGGCACTGAGAAGCTGTTGCTAATGTCTCGACAGTAATGCGGATGAGATGCCCATCTATGGTAGTCTGAAGCTCTGCTAGGTTACTCGGAGTTGGCCTGAGATTCTGGTAGAACAACCGAACAAGCCTCGGGTATACTGGGTTGGTCACGGGAGGCCAAAATGTAATACCCCTAATTTTAAAAAGATAGTCCTGGTATTTTACTTAATTATTTAATTTCATTTTGATTGGTTTAATTGTTTAATTGCATGTTTGTTTGAATTATTTGAATTAATTGTTATTATTTGAATTAATTGATTAAATTGTTTTCTTTTATTATTATTTGTTTTTAATTGAATTATTGTAATTGTTTACTTATTTAAATATGTTAATTGGATTTAATTAGGATTATATTATTCTGTTATGTTTCACGTTGTGGCCGACTAGAATTTAACTTAGGGTTTTCAATCTCTAATTCTAAGTGGACTAGGGTTTTCAGAGACGCCTATATATATATATATATATATATATATATATATATATATATATATGATGTCTGTCAAGGGTTTATGACACAAACCACAAATAGAGAGTATTGAGAGGTAGAGAGGGAAATTTGAGAGATACACAGAGAGGTTCAAGGAGGATGGGACGGGGTACTTCTGGGTTGAACCAAGAGCAACAAGGGAGTGGAACGGTAGTCTAGGAAGTAGTCGGAAAACTTAGAGACGGAGGTTTAAGATTTCTAAACTGAAATCAGAGGCAAGTCTCTATTCTATCTCTTTCCCTTAAACCTGTGTTCTGTGCATGCATAGGTAGACTCTAGGGGTTTAATTAATGCTAAAACATATCTGTGATGCATGTTTAAGCTGTTTTTAGCTTCGTTGAATTGAACTAGTCTGAGAAATTTGAAAGCTTTTAATTGTAACTTACTGTCTTGAAGTTTAAGCTTGGTTTAATGATACCGTTGATGCATGTTGATGTCTTATAAATATTCTGGGACATTGATTAAACATTGGAACATGTATTAAAAGTTTTATAGAGGGCCTGGGTATCGCCGGAGGCAAGGAAGACGAAGCAGAAAATACAGAACGGCTTCAGGGAGTGGGAGAGCAGGCTCCCAAAAGGAGGGAGCCAGCTCCCTCATCAATGGAGCCGGCTCCAAGGGGTGTGGAGTCGGCTCCTAGCTCCATAGAGCCTACTCCCAAAGTTAGGGAGTTGGCTCCCATGCCAATGGAGCAGGCTCTTAAGTTGTGAGAGCCTGTTCTCGCCTCGAATTACATTTTAATTGTTTTTAGGGTGTTGTTTGGACTGTGTAGGGTGTTTCTACTTGGTTTAAATTTTTTTAAATGATGTATATGATTGCTGTAAACCTGTAAAATAATGGGGAAACATTAATTTATAACTGGACTAAGGAATGGAGCAAGGTGAATTTGAAGAAAAACCTGTAGGTTGTGCACTGTTTTGATTAATAAACTTATTTACTGGAACTTGGAGGTTATTTTATTTATGATTTAATATTGTTAATCATATTTAGACATAGTTATAAGTATAATGGATCACTTGAAATTAACTATGCTTGGTTTGGAATAAATTGATATTTGTTTGCTATTAACTGTATCAATTTCTGGATTATTTGGAGAATGTAAATGCTTAGATTTACTTTAGCAATTTACACAGTTGGAACATGATTTTTAGGTTCTATAATGAATGCCTAATATCATTACCTATGTATTAATTTATATTGATGCATATTTTGGGGAAAGGTTGATGAATATATAGTGTTGTTTTTTTAACTATGTTATTTAGAGGATTGTATGCACCGGTATGGGACGGTGGCATACTAGGGATGGATTAGTTCAAACATTAAGTCTTCCTATTCTAGATTGAAGTATGGATAACCATAAAGGTTAAGTCCTACTCATATTTGTGTCATGTCAATAAAATAATTGAATGACCTACTTTGGTTTTTGGATGTATTATTATACATATATCAGGCCACTATACCAGATGGATGATATTGTGTATTAGGAGTATACAGATTTTATATACTTATGTTATGGTGCCATGATATGAGCTTGAGTCTCAGGATTATAGTTAGGGTGCGTATATCGCCTAGGATGGATAACTGGACAGTAGTTGCTGTTCCCTGGAAGTCTAGGGACACATGACCACGTTACGTGCGATTTGCATGGTATCTCTATTTAGGCCGAGACAGACCTATTGGGCTAGTGAGCGTCCTATAGTGTGTACTTATACATGTATGGACTACTCTAGTTATTATTGAGCTATCTAGGATGTATTTGCATATCGGGTTTCTGTATGGATCGTAGTAGAATAGGACTTGCATGTGGGCCTGACCCACTCTCATATTTTTTAGGTGCTCGTCAGTTCTAGGGTTAGAGCTTGGTCGTACAGAGCAGATACAGACACTCATTCCTTCGACTACGTAGGACCGCTTTCTATATTTAGCTTTGGATTTTGATTATAGTTATTTCCTTTTCAGTTTGAGATATTTGATAGGAGTCCACTAGATGGATTCCCGAGTTGTTAAATTAATGGAAGTTTTGGATTATTGGATTTTAACATTAATACTTTGAGGATGTTATTTAATTAGAATTCTTTTCAGCTTATTATTTTATTCTTATTTCATATTTGTATTATGTGCTTATTTACATATTGATTGTTTGGTATCCCTCGGATCTGTGCTCGAATTTGATCACCCGTGGCTCTAAAATCCAGGGGATCACACAAAATGGGAGAAAGGCACCGACGGTAGATCTCATCATACGACCACTTGGTCATGGCAGCCTGTGTAAAAGCCTCCTCATTAAATATGGACTTATGAGAAACTGAGAGTCGCTCAAACTTCTCAGTGACCTCCTCCCGGTCAATAGCAGGCTGGCCGGTGGTGGCACGGGTGCAGGTGCTAGAGGAGGCTCAGGCTCACTCCCTGCAGAAGAAGAAGCATAGTGCTCCAGCTGAGAAGGAGTTGGCTCTTGAGTCCAGGGCCTCACTCGGTGGTCATAAGTCCGTTTTGCCGTGGTCTTGAACCTAGTCATGGCCTGTAAAAAGAAGCACACTTGCAATTGTAGTCGGTAACAAGGAATAATATATAGAAGATACATAAATGAAAGCACGACATATAGAAACATGCTTGTTAGATTAAGATAGACAACATAAAATAGGACACATGAACCTATATATGTAAGTGGTAATGCAGCCAAGTATATACAGTGAATGAGCAAATAATGTCAAACATGCTAGACATGACAAGTAAAGAATACAACTAATATGGAAAACACAGGCATTAGGCATAAATATGATAGCATGGACACAAAAGAAGGTACAGGAGCATCAATATACAAAATATTGAAGTTCGAATGATCATAGAAAAATGTGATCGATCCTAAGTTGGATCGATCATGACATGTATTGGATCGATCGTGCTCTTGATCGATCAGAGCAACCATGTGATTGATCGAACTTGCTGAGAAATGAAAAGTCACCCATTTGTGATGTGGAAGGTGGTGTGGCCCTCGTTGTGTCGACCAACAAGTTGGAATGCGCTATAGAGTGGCCAAGTTTGAATTTAAAAAAGTGCCACTACTACCTCTAACTATTAATATAGCTAGGGTGAGTAGGGATTGTCCTAAGGGATTGGGGGCAATGTTAATATAGAAACAAGGTCAGACTAGTAGATCGAGTGATCAAAAGGTGTTTTGATTGGTTAATTAAACTACAATGTAAATAAATTCAATACAAAGCAATTAAAGTAAGTAAAGGGGTAGAGAACAAGAGAGAGGGATCTTGGGATTTAGAGGTCACCACTAAACATCACTTTTCTAGATACTTAATGTGTAATGAATGAGGGGAAATATATGTTGCAACACCAATATATGTGATTGATTGAATCAACAAGCATGGAGATTAATTAAGTATACATTGTCTAGACAACCTAATGAATAGCACAATATATCAAACTAAGCCATTATCCCTTCCTTTAAGCTGACAATCAAACACTTTAACAAGCTAAAGAATTATACTACTTGTATTCATAAGCATGGAACATCAAACAACAAGTATGAATTGTCCTCATTTCTAAGAAAATAAGACAACTACACTACAACTAAACTAAGGACATGCAAATTAAACTAAGGTAGAGGCAAAATTCATCAAGAAATAAGTATGAACCATCAAACAAATCACAAGAGTATTCCATTAAAGCACCATACCTTGAAAATCTCTAAATTCATAGTATCAACACACATAGACATGCATCAATATCACAAAACCAAGAGATAAATACATGAACATCTATTCTAGCATACATAAACATATGAATAGAATGAAATGATCAATTCGAAGTATTAAACAACACAAATAATTGTAGAAACAAGATTCATATATAAATCAAATGTCAAGACAAGAATTATAACATAAATCCCCTCAAAATACAAAACATCAAGGTTTAGAAGGCATGCTTAGGGCTAACTTTAGCCCCAAGAAGATGTTTAGCCACTCATTGATGTAGTTATCTAACCCTCAAGGGCCATCTCTAGGGTAGGAATGATCTTCTTCTTGATGGAAACGATAGATGAATGGAAGAACTCCCAAATGGTGTATAACTCTCTAATCTCTAGCCTCCTCTCCAAGATTGTGTAAATGTCTAGGATTGTATATGTGTAAAATAGCTTAAAATCCTTATATAGGTAGCTCAAGTGTCACACCCAATGGTCAGGACTCGTGCACTAGGGCCCCTTCAATGATTACACCACGAGCCATCTTTTAATGAGCTAGACTCCGTTTTATTTCAAACTTGAGGAGATTTGATCGATCGAATTATGATGAGATCGATTGAAGAATGTTCAGATCGATCAGAGTGTGGCCGGATCGATCAAACCTTGGCGATGCCTTTTTGGAGCAAGACAAGTCTGAGATATTTTTGGGATATTTTAGGAAAAAGACAAAAGTGATAGGTGGGGATAAGATCAAAGAAGTTTGATCGATCGAAAGGAAAGTTGGATCGATCGAAGATGGAAATTTTTGAGGATAACGACAAGGGGTTTGATCCATCTTGGTGAGGCTGGATCAATCAGTGTGAGATCAATCGAAGATTGGTCTGATCGATCGAAGATTGCTGATTTCCACCACTTTGCTTCTTTTTGCTCTTTTCTTCCATTCAGTTTGCTTCTTTTATGCTCTAATTTGGCTGAATTGACTTATTTTGGGGATAAGCGTCTGAAAAGGGCAATAACATGAAAATAGTCTAAAACGGGAAAATAAGATAGATAAAGGTCCTAGAATACTCGAACTTAAGGGGTTTAAATGCGCATTTTTCAGCGTTTATCAGAAGGCATGGGGTGAATCCCAATGGTCACTTCAAGGCCCGTGTGTGACGGCCTTAGTTTTTCAAGCCAGTGCGTCCTATGATGAACTGTAGTTTGACCCGATAACGGATCAGAAATACGGAAGCAAAAACAGAAAAAAAGTCTCTAGGGATATGCAACATCCCTAGGATACCAAAGTGACCTTTCATAAGGCCACGGAATTCCACGAGAACCGATGCGAAAAAAAAGATCAGAAAAAGACCAAATAAGCCCCTAAGGGCAAAATAGTCTTTTATATGGAAGCAATATCTCTGGAAATGAACATCATTCCCAAGGCACATCCGTGACTTCCCATAAAGTCACAAAACTCAAAAGAAAGCATAGCGGAAAAAAATTAAAAAAAGAAAAAGAAAACCGGACAAGTTTAGCCCCAAGGGCAAAATAGTAATTTTTAGCAAGATCTGGGTGCTACCGAGCACATCATTGGAAAGACAGTGAAAAATTAATCAAATTAGACTCAAGAACCACTTGATTCGGAGTCTGGATGGAAGAGAAAAGTCAAAACAAAGTTTTTACGTCGCCGAGGCCGTGAATAGTGTTTTGAAAGCAATGAATAGTAACCTGGGCAAAATGTTGAAGTTCGTGCGCCATTTTGAGGTACTAAACGATGTTTTCTAGAAAAACACGAAAAGAAACCCCCCTTAAAATAATGTTTCCAAGCTGACCACGTCAAAAGAAAAGTTTATTTTTGACGTGAAATCCCCAAAATGCCCTTACAACAAACTTTTTCAAATAGTGCAGGTGCGCACAGGAAATCAAATTTTGACGCGGGGTTTTCGGGTCCGAGATGACATTTTCTAGAAAAATGCGAAGAAGAACCCCCCTCCCCCTCTCAAAAATCACATTTTCTAAGTAACCATGTGAAGACCGAAATTTATTTCTCGAAAGAAATTCCCAAAATGCCCCTAGATCAGTTTAGGTCAAGAGGGTTAAAAAGCTGCTACATGCATAGCAAAAAACTGAAATTTGTAAGGGATTTTCGGTACCAAGACGACATTTTCTGGAAAAACACGAAAAAGAAACCCCCCTAAAATCACGTTTTCTATCTAACCATGTCGAAAGAAGAAAAAAAAAAATGCTCTGTGAAATGCCTAGAAAGCCCCTGATCAATCCATTGCCATGAACAAGGAAAATGCAACTTTGCATCAAGTATTCATTTGACTCTAGAAGCATTTCTAGGCTAAAATGATTATGCACGCAAACGTTTTTAGTGTTTTAAAGCACGCGGGAATGGTCCGTGGCTCTCAAAAATGGCCGATGCAAAATACGACAGCCCGACGGCCAGAAATGGCGAAAAGAACTCAAAATGGAAAATTTGAAATCCAAAAATATGAAATGGTTTCAAATTACCATTTGGCCCTTGGCCACACTTCATACATGATTAATGAGACCCTATGAAAGAATAAAAATGGAATTCCCACACCCGATGCAAATATGGTGAAGCAATGATTTGTCATTTTTCAATATTTTCATAATATTTCTTGAAGTCAAAAGTTACATAGGATACAAAATAATAGTCATTGGTCTCCGGCCTCATCTCATACATGTCAAATACATCATAAAAGGTATACTTATGTACACGTTACATATATGGAATCAAAGATACAAGTTTTGACTACAAATAGGAATTCATGCCAATATTTTCATGAAAATGATACTTCAAGTCTACGAAACTTCCATGGCTCAGTGTGCATCCCAAATCAAGGTCCCTGTACCTGAACATGTCCCCACTATGTGGGTGAGTAACATAAAGTTACTCGTAGGAGATAAGCATGCGTCGACCTAGCATTTTACAATTATATCACCTTAAGGTAAAACATGTTAAAGGGGCTCATGCCACCTAACGTCTATGTCAAAGTGAGACTCAAGGATCATCCTAAGCTACCTTAGATCATTATTAGCGTAAATCACATCATTCATGCAATTTAAACAACATAGAAAAATGTTATACAAAGCAACAAGATATAGGTTCTCAAAAGTATCAAGTTGCAACTTAAGATACGAAAATAACTAAAGTGGGTCATGCCACCTAGCGTCTATGTTTCAATGAGTCTAAGGAATCATCCTAAGCTACCTTAGACCGTTTCTAGCATAATCACATCGTTCATGCAACTCAAATAATTATGGAAACATATTAAAGAAAATATTAAGATATAGATTCTCAAAGTCTTCAACTTGAAATCTAAAACGCGAAAACAACTAAAGTGGATCATACCACCTAACGCCTATATTCTAATGAATTTATAGGATCATTCCTAAGTTACATTTGGACATCAAAACACAAATCACAATATCGATGCAATTTAACTAACATTGGAACTTCCAATACAACGCATAAAGCATGATTCCTCTAAGTTAACATCTTGAAACTCAAAACGGGAAAACAATTAAAGAACAACAAGTTACGATATCATCTAGTTATCAACTTGAATCGAAATGTGAAATCAAACAAAGTGGATACTTGGACATCACGCCGGATCAAACTGACACCATAGTTACTTTAGGGTTATTAGCCCATGGGTAACCTCCCTATGTGCGCACTAGACTGTAGAGGGACAATCCCCCATACTAGAACCATGTCCTAGCCGTAGTCAAACAATGACATTCCCAAGTTTCCAAATCAACAAGTTATACAATAATGTATATATCAACATGTATATACAAGATAATAAACTATCTACCATGCACAACCGAATTTGGAAATACATACAATACATGCTCTAAGTTTACAACTACTAAGGCATGACAAATGTCGAATCTTCAGTGTGCGATTCGTTACACGTTATAATGATATATATCAACATTGAAATCATAAACTCATGAATCTAATACAAGTCCAAAATCATGATTTAAACATATAACCAATGTCAAACACATGATTAAATCATCAACGCTATAGAAACGAAAATTAATTAAATAAACTAATTAATTTATCTAAGTTTCAAATCTCAATCAAATGATCCCTAATTAACACATGTTAAATAACATTTCATGGCCATTACATACATCCATTCAAAATCTTAATTAAGCCAATGGAACAACAAAGTAGAATTTAATTAAATCATGATAATTAAATCTTTAAATTCTAAAGCAATTTCAAATGGTCCCAAATTAATATATGCTTGTAAACAAGTCCTAGTGATTTCAAATATCAAGTTTAAAATTGAATTAAGCCAATGGAACCCTTAAATCGCTTTTTAATTAATTCATTTAATTAAATTTTGTAGATTTTCATACTCTTCCAAATTCTTCAAAATTAAAGTATGTCAAAGAGTATGCCAAGACTTAATTTAATAGCCTATCACAAGTAATTTCATGCAAGGTACGGCCATGTGAATTAATCTTTTACAAAAGAAAAATGTTAAATAAAAGTTGCAATTGTTATTCAAATGACCCAAATTTAATATATATTAACAACCATACCAAGGCCAAATTTACTAGCATGCTATACTTTAATTCTAAGTTATACACATCCTTGAGAATTAAATCCTATATAAGAAAAATAATTAAATTTAATTATAGGATTAATACAAAACATGCATACAAGTTGTATAAGCTTATAAAATTATCAATACAACATAAATAAAAGCCTAAGACATCCCCTACCACAATTTGAGAGAAAAATCTCAAAAACCACCAAAATGAAACGGCTCCGAATCCGACAATACTTCGGGGTTTTGTCGGGGACAATGTCGTGAACATTAAACTCCAAAGAGGACCTACCAAAATCCTAACTTGACCTCAAACCCGAACTGAAAAATTGGCCAAAAACGGGTTCTAATAAGGGGGAAAGATGCGCGTAGTCAATACAAACACAAAACACAAAGGCACTACGATTTTTTAACAAAGGGAAGGAGGTTTAATTGAGAGAAGAAGGGTGGCAGTCCCCCTTGGGCTGCCATGGCATCTTCTGGTTGTGCATGAAGAGAGATGAAGATGAGTTTTTAATTTTATAATCCCCTAGTTATAGGAAAACCCTAAAAGTGCCCCGAAAGGGCCCCGCCGGGTCTGGAAAAGTGGAATTTGAGCAGATGCACTCAAACGACAAAACTCCATGAATGAAAAAGAACCAAAATAAGAAAATATGAACAATGTAAGAAACGGCGTAAAAAACTGAGTCCCGAGCAGAGAGATATGTTTCGAAAAGTTCGGCGGCAATTAGGCTCAGAAGCCTTGAAATTGGAGAAAAATGACCAGAAGGAAATTCTAAGAGCACACAACTCGATAAAATGTGAAAATGAATCTCGTACGAGGATTCAGGCTAAAAATGAGGCACTTTTGCAATAACTTTCATTAATTGCACAATTGCCCCTCCAAAAAGTGAAAACTGCACTAATGACTCAGAATGAAAATATCTTCCAAAAATATTTTCTGAAAAACCCCTGAAATAAAATATCTTCAAAAGATATTTATGAAAAACACATCAAGAAAATAAAAAGATTCTAAAAAACCATGGATCCATACTATGGATACCGGGAGCAAGCAGAGTACTTTATTGCAAAAGTAAAGATACGTATTTCGTGAAAACCACTTAGAATGAAGATACGTGAAGTCGAAAACCAATTTCAAGCACGGAAAGTGAGGTTGTGCCAAAAAGTGACAAACGAGGAAAAGACAAAATAGGGAAAAGGACAAAAAGTGAATAGTGTCTAAAAAGTGAAAATGTGGAAATAACTCGGTCCTTAAAGGAAGTTATTAATCCAAAGGAAAGAATCCCGAAAACTTTTTCTGAGCACTCGCGATGACCCTAAGCGTCGAGAAACAGAAATCGGAAAAGAAAATTAAACAAAAAAAATAATTTATCCGTAAAAATTTAGAAAAAGCAAAGGGAGGAAAATGACTGGGTCATTACAACTTACCTCCTTAAGGAAATTTCGCCCCCAAAATTAGGATCATCCGAGGAGAGTAGAACTAAGACTGAATGCAAGGTCAAACCAAAGAATAGACCATAAGGTGCTAAAGGGCAACTCCAAAAGCCTGTAGATCATCCGAAGGAAAACGAAAACCAAGAACTGAGAGATAACTCCCCAAACGAATTGGTATATTAACTCAATGTTAATAACCGAAAGAATCCCAAGACAACGACAAGTCGGATCAAAACAGATGGCTAAGAATGACATGGTAGTACGAACAATAACCAGAATCCGCCCACACTTACCTGTCAGTAAGGTAGCATGACAGTATAAGGTATTAGTTCATAACATGCCCCGAACAGGTCAACTCAGAAAGAAACTTTTCGATACAAATGACATCAATGTCGAAAATGATCATTACCAAAAGCACTACGGAAACCAAGCATCTGCGAGAGTTAGAGTAGCTAATCCCAAAACTTTAATAACAATGTCATAGGTACCATTATGCTTAATGCCTTAAATCCCTGACGCTGGAGTAACAGCGACCCCCACATCTGAAAATGCTACAACAACAACACCAGTCACGAACCTACAGCCTGACAAGTCTATGCCTTCAAGCCAATGGATCGGACCCACAAAACCAAAAACCTATGCACCGATCTGAAGTAGACCTACCATAAGGCTACATACAGAAAACAAAACGCTAGGTCAAAATCCCTATAGTGGATAACTAAAACCTCAAAATGTAAGTCTATAACGTAGCTCACACATCTCTATCCCAACAACCAAGGTCACAAAACCCAACATAAGTGCAGGAAAGATGAAACAGTATAAACCAAATACTCACATAGTGCATACTCGCAAAAATTAAATGACATAAATCAAATAATATCATAGTACTAAACATACAGTACACATAAGGTCAACCAAATAAACCACCTACCACATTGGGGTCAAACAAAAAACGATGCGCTATACCCCACCAACGGCATAAACATGGTAAGCAGATATTATATAAGCAACGTATCATATATATCCTCATATAATTACCACATAGTCATAAATCTTAAACATGTTTCTAAGGCATACCTGAAACAATGGGGCTTATAAACATGTAAAAGTGATCATACAAATGACAAGTTCGTAAAATCAAAAGAAATGAATGGAATGCCTCTCAAAAGGAACAACTTCTCAGAAAAGGTAATACAAAACCTAGATGAGTCCAATCTCTCACTACGAGGAAAGGAATCATCCTCCCTAAGGGCCACTAAGGTCTCCTAAACATAGAGTCAGCACATCTTTCCCAAGACCAGCTCATACCCTGATGGAATCCCAACACTACACGAAACAAGGCAACAACGAAACGGACAGCCCCAAGACTAACCGTTAGAAGACATCAATGAGAAAACCCCCAAACCAAGATGCCAACAAGTTTGATAGGAACTCTACAGGATTCTACCAGAACCCTAACACAACACCCCCCCCAAGACTCTAATGATAAGGGAGAGTAATTAATTACACCAACGCAATTAATTACACGAAACCACTCACATCCTAACCGTAGCCCGTAAGAGCTAACCAAGGCAACACAAGAAGGATCCTAGGTCAACACACCCATCCAAATCCCAAAACCATCGCCCTAAGAAGACAAGACAGGAGAACCTCGCCCTGAGGCTCACAAAGCAACTTCCTAACACCCTAAGGAAGGATTCGAGTCAGTCCTGACTCATCGTCCTATGACGCTAGAAACAAAGATCTCAATGACACCATGACGTCAAGACCACTATGAAGTCGTAAGAGATGACACCGACACCTCCAACTCCACCATGACCACATCACAAAAAGACGAAAGAAAATGAGACGAAACGGTGCCTCCGTAGCCTACGTCTTATCTTGCCAAACGGATACTACAACCCTACGCTCACCTGAGCCCTAACAAGAAAACTCTCTGTGAGTCAAGACTGTGATGCTATATGCGTGGAAATGAAATGAGATCAATAATAACACGAGTTATTATGATCGAATGCAACTCTCACTATGAATGTAAACACAAAGCAAGATAGGGTATGCAACATACGGTCTTGCTAAAGCAATTAAAGAAAGTTATTTAAACAATTAACCACTTAAGCAAATAAGTGTACATGTCAAACAAGGATGCTTTTAAACGCGTAAACATATAAGTATAGAGATATGTCATAATACCAAACGTGTTATCAAGAAACACATAAACATGTTATAATACCGAAACATGTTAACAAATAGCATATACACACGTATCACATAGCAACAAAAACATGATATGCACCCAAAACCCATCGTCCAAGGTATTCAAACCTAGGAGCTCTGATACCACTTGTGACAACCCTGGTTTTTCAAGCCAGTGCGTCCTGTGATGAACCGTAGTTTGACTCGATAACGGATCTGAAATGCGGAAGCGAAAATAGAAAATAAGTCTGTAGGGATATGCAACATCTCTAGGATGCCAAAGTGACCTTTCATAAGGCCACGGAACTCCACAAGAACTGACGCGGAAGAAAAGATCAGAAAAAGACCAAATAAGCCCCCATGGGCAAGATAGTCTTTTACATGGAAACAACGTCTCTTGAAATGTACATCTTCTAAAGACACATCCGTGACTTCCCATGAAGTCACGAAACTCATAAGAAAGCATAGCGGAAGAAAATAAATAAATAAAAAAAATTGGACAAGTTTAGCCCCAAGGGCAAAATAGTTATTTTTAGCAAGATCTGGGTGCTACCGAGCACACCATGGGAAAGATAGTGAAAAATTTATCAAGTTAGACTTAAGAATCACTTGATTTGGAGTCCGGATGGAAGAAATCGTCAAAACAAAGTTTTGATATCGCCGAAGCCGTGAATAGTGTTTTGACCGCAATGAATAGTAACCTGGGCAAAATGTTAAAGTTCGTGCGCCGTTTTGAGGTAATAAACGATGTTTTCTAGAAAAACACGAAGAAGAAACCCACCTTAAAATAATTTTTTTAAGCTGACCATGTCAAAAGAAATATTTATATTTGACGTGAAATCCCCAGAATGCCCTTACAACAAACTTTTTTAAATAATGCAGGTGCACACAAGAAATCAAATTTTGACGCGGGGTTTCCAGGTCCGAGATGACATTTTCTGGAAAAATACAAAGAAGAACCCCCCCCCCCCCCCCCCCCCCCCCCCAAAATCACATTTTCTAAGTGATTATGTGAAGACCGGAATTTATTTCATGAAAGAAATTCCCAAAATGCTCCTAGATCAGTTTAGGCCAAGAGGGTTAAAAAGCTGCTACATGCATAGCAGAAAACTGAACTGTGCAAGGGATTTCCGGTACCAAGACGATATTTTCTAGAAAAACACAAAGAAGAAACCCCCCCTAAAATCACGTTTTCTACCCGACCGTGTTAAAAGAAGAAAAAACAACGCGCTGTGAGATGCCCAGAATGCCCCAAATCAGTCTAGGCCATAAACAAGGAAAATGTAACTTTGCACCAAGTGTTCATTTGACCCTAAATGCATTTCTAGGCTAAAATGATTATGCACGCAAACGTATTAAGTGTTTTTAAGCACGCGGGAATGGTCTGTGGTTCTCAAAAATGGCCGATGCAAAATACGACCCCCCGACGGCCAAAAATGGCGAAAATGAACTTAAAATGGAAAATTTGAAATCCAAAAATATGAAATGGTTTCAAATTACCGTTTGGCCCTTGGCCACACTTCATACATGATTAATGAGACCCTATGAAAGAATAAAAATGGAATTCCCACACCCGATGCAAACAGGGTGAAACATTAATCAAGTTAGACTCAAGAACCACTTGATTCGGAGTCTGGATGGAAGAAAAAAGTCAAAACAAAGTTTTTACGTCGCCGAGGCCACGAATGGTGTTTTGAAAGCAATGAATAGTAACCTGGGCAAAATGTTGAAGTTCGTGCGCCATTTTGAGGTACTAAACGATGTTTTTTAGAAAAACATGAAAAGAAACCCCCCTTAAAATAATGTTTCCAAGCTGACCATGTCAAAAGAAAAATTTATTTTTGACGTGAAATCCCCAAAATGCCCTTACCACAAACTTTTTCAAATAGTGCAGGTGCGCACAGGAAATCAAATTTTGACGCGGGGTTTTCGGGTCCGAGATGACATTTTCTAGAAAAATGCGAAGAAGAACCCCCCCCCCCCCCAAAATCACATTTTCTAAGTGACCTTGTGAAGACCGAAATTTATTTCTCGAAAGAAATTCCCAAAATGCCCCTAGATCAGTTTAGGTCAAGAGGATTAAAAAGCTACTACATGCATAGCAAAAAACTGAAATTGTAAGGGATTTTCGGTATCAAGATGACATTTTCTGGAAAAACACAAAGAAGAAACCCCTCTAAAATCACGTTTTCTATCTAACCATGTCGAAAGAAGAAAAAAAAATGCTCTGTGAAATGCCTAGAAAGCCCCTGATCAATCCATTGCCATGAACAAGGAAAATGCAACTTTGCATCAAGTATTCATTTGACCCTAAAAGCATTTCTAGGCTAAAATGATTATGCACGCAAATGTATTTAGTGTTTTTAAGCACGCGGGAATGGTCCGTGACTCTCAAAAATGGCCGATGCAAAATACGACACCCCGACGGCCAGAAATGGCGAAAAGAACTCAAAATGGAAAATTTGAAATCCAAAAATATGAAATGGTTTCAAATTACCATTTGGCCCTTGGCCACACTTCATACATGATTAATGAGACCCTATGAAAGAATAAAAATGGAATTCCGACACCAGATGCAAACATGGTGAAGCAATGATTTGTCATTTTTCAATATTTTCATAATATTTCTTGAAGTCAAAAGTTACATATGATACAAAATAATAGTCATTGGCCTCCGGCCTCATCTCATACATGTCAAATACATCGCAAAAGGTATACTTATGTACACGTTACATATATGGAATCAAAGATACAAGTTTTGACTACAAATAGGATTTCATGCCAACATTTTCATGAAAATGATACTTCAAGTCTACGAAATTTCCATGGCTCAGTGTGCATCCCAAATCAAGGTCCCTGTACCTGAACATGTCCCCACTATGTGGGTGAGTAACATAAAGTTACTCGTAGGAGATAAGCATGCATCGACCTAACATTTTACAATTATATCACCTTAAGGTGAAACATGTTAAAGGGGCTCATGCCACCTAACATCTATGTCAAAGTGAGACTCAGGGATCATCCTAAGCTACCTTAGATCATTATTAGCGTAAATCACATCATTCATGCAATTTAAACAACATAGAAAAATGTTAAACAAAGCAACAAGATATAGGTTCTCAAAAGTATCAAGTTGCAACTTAAGATACGAAAATAACTAAAGTGGGTCATGCCACCTAGCGTCTATGTTTCAATGAGTCTAAGGAATCATCCTAAGCTACCTTAGACCGTTTCTAGCATAATCACATCGTTCATGCAACTCAAATAATTATGGAAACATATTAAAGAAAATATTAAGATATAGATTCTCAAAGTCTTCAACTTGAAATCTAAAACGCAAAAACAACTAAAGTGGATCATACTACCTAACGCCTATGTTCTAATGAATTTATAGGATCATTCCTAAGTTACATTTGGACATCAAAACACAAATCACAATATCGATGCAATTTAACTAACATTGGAACTTCCAATACAACGCATAAAGCATGATTCCTCTAAGTTAACATCTTGAAACTCAAAACGGGAAAACAATTAAAGAATAACAAGTTATGATATCATCTAGTTATCAACTTGAATCGAAATGTGAAATCAAACAAAGTGGATACTTGGACATCACGCCGAATCAAACTGACACCATAGTTACTTTAGGGTTATTAGCCCATGGGTAACCTCCCTATGTGCGCACTAGACTGTAGAGGGACAATCCCCCATACTAGAACCATGTCCTAGCCGTAGTCAAACAATGACATCCCCAAGTTTCCAAATCAACAAGTTATACAATAATGTATATATCAACATGTATATACAAGATAATAAACTATCTACCATGCACAACCGAATTTGGAAATACATACAATACATGCTCTAAGTTTACAACTACTAAGGCATGACAAATGTCGAATCCTCAGTGTGCGATTCGTTATACGTTATAATGATATATATCAACATTGAAATCATAAACTCATGAATCTAGTACAAGTTCAAAATCATGATTTAAACATATAACCAATGTCAAACACATGATTAAATCATCAACGCTATAGAAACGAAAATTAATTAAATAAACTAATTAATTTATCTAAGTTTCAAATCTCAATCAAATGATCCCTAATTAACACATGTTAAATAACATTTCATGGCCATTACATACATCCATTTAAAATCTTAATTAAGCCAATGGAACAACAAAGTAGAATTTAATTAAATCATGATAATTAAATCTCTAAATTTTAAAGCAACTTCAAATGGTCCCAAATTAATATATGCTTGTAAACAAGTCCTAGTGATTTCAAATATCAAGTTTAAAATTGAATTAAGCCAATGGAACCCTTAAATCGCTTTTTAATTAATTCATTTAATTAAAGTTTGTAGATTTTCATACTCTTCCAAATTCTTCAAAATTAAAGTATGTCAAAGAGTATGCCAAGACTTAATTTAATAGCCTATCACAAGTAATTTCATGCAAGGTACGGCCATGTGAATTAATCTTTTACAAAAGAAAAATGTTAAATAAATGTTGCAATTGTTATTCAAATGACCCAAATTTAATATATGTTAACAATCATACCAAGGCCAAATTTACTAGCATGCTATACTTTAATTCTAAGTTATACACATCCTTAAGAATTAAATCCTATACAAGGAAAATAATTAAATTTAATTCTAGGATTAATACAAAACATGCATACAAGTTGTATAAGCTTCTAAAATCATCAATACAACATAAATAAAAGCCTAAGACATCACCTACCACAATTTGAGAGAAAAATCTCAAAAACCACCAAAATGAAACGGCTCCGAATCCGACAATACTTCGAGGTTTTGTTGGGGACAATGTCGTGAACATTAAACTCCAAAGAGGACCTACCAAAATCCTAACTTGACCTCAAATCCGAACTGAAAAATTGGCCAAAAACGGGTTCTAATAAGGGGGAAAGATGCGCGTAGTCAAGACAAACACAAAACACAAAGGCACTACGATTTTTTAACAAAGGGAAGGAGGTTTAATTGAGAGAAGAAGGGTGGCAGTCCCCCTTGGGCTGCCATGGCATCTTCTGGTTGTGCATGAAGAGAGATGAAGATGAGTTTTTAATTTTATAATCCCCTAGTTATAGGAAAACCCTAAAAGTGCCCCGAAAGGGCCCCGCCGGGTCTGGAAAAGTGGAATTTGAGCAGATGCACTCAAACGACAAAACTCCATGAATGAAAAAGAACCAAAATAAGAAAATATGAATAATGGAAGAAACGGCGTAAAAAACTGAGTCCCGAGCAGAGAGATATGCTTCGAACAAGTTCGGTGGCAATTAGGCTCAGAAGCCTTAAAATTGGAGAAAAACGACCAGAAGGAAATTCTAAGAGCACACAACTCGATAAAATGTGAAAATGAATCTCGTACGATGATTCAGGCTAAAAATGAGGCACTTTTGCAATAACTTTCATTAATTGCACAATTGTCCCTCCAAAAAGTGAAAACTGCACTAATGACTCGAATGAAAATATCTTCCAAAAATATTTTCTTAAAAACCCCTGAAATAAAATATCTTCAAAAGATATTTATGAAAAACACCTCAAGATAAGAAAAAGATTCTGAAAAACCATGGATCCATACTATGGACACCGGGAGCAACCAGAGTACTTTATTGCAAAAGTAAAGATACGTATTTCGTGAAAACCACTTAGAATGAAGATACGTGAAGTCGAAAACCAATTTCAAGCACGGAAAGTAAGGTTGTGCCAAAAAGTGACAAACGAGGAAAAGATAAAATAGGGAAAAGGACAAAAAGTGAATAGTGTCCAAAAAGTGAAAATATGGAAATGACTCGGTCCTTAAAGGAAGTTGTTAATCCAAGGGAAAGAATCTCGAAAACTTTTTCTGAGCACTAGCGACGACACTTAGCGTCGATAAACAGAAATCGGAAAAGAAAATTAAACGAAAAAAATAATTTATTCGTAAAAGTTGAGAAAAAGCAAAGGGAGGAAAATGACTGGGTCATTACAACCTACCTTCTAAAGGAAATTTCGCCCCCAAAATTAGGAACATCCGAGGAGAGTAGAACTAAGACTGAATGCAAGGTCAAACCAAAGAATAGACCATAAGGTGCTAAAGGGCAACTCCAAAAGCCTGTAGATCATCCGAAGGAAAACGAAAACCAAGAACTGAGAGACAACTCCCCAAACGAATTGGTATATTAACTTAATGTTAATAATTGAAAGAATCCCAAGACAACGACAAGTCGGATCAAAACAGATGGCTAAGAATGACATGGTAGAACGAACAATAACCAGAATCCGCCCACACTTACCTGTCAGTAAGGTAGCATGACAGGTAGTATGAAATGAACTTGTAACTTGATATTGAACCTGTCCTTGGCATGATCCTTGACACATCTTATCCGTAGAATATTTGGACTTGCCTTGTAATCTTGAGAATTTAATCCCTTAGGTAGATTAAATTCTCTTTCATGCTTCCATCGAGTTAATCATGCCTTGATATTGAACTCTTGTCAAAAATATGAATCTGACTTATATTTCATGGACTTTTATCTTTTTATCAAGTATCATGACCCTTTGTATCTTGGTTTCGTCAATGTACTTAATGAACTTGCACAATTGCCTTGGAATGATTTAATTATCCATGTATTGCTTAGTAAATAGTTAAATCATTAATCTTATACTTGTTGTATATTTATATCAATGGATTCCTTGTATTTTAAATCATAATTTGTAGTCTATGTAGATGCATACTATGATTTCTTGACATTATACATGCCATCATAGTTGAGAACCTAGGGCATGACTTATGTGTTTCCAAAATCTTGGTTGTGCATGAAATGTGGTTAATGCATTACTTGTATCTAGATACTATCTTGACTTTCACAAATTATTGTTTTTGGAAACTCATTGATATCAATCAAGAATTGACATGGCTAGGACGTGGTTCTAGTACGGGAGATAGAGAGCTCCGTATATTATAGTGCGCACTAGGGAAGGTACCTATGGGCTAGTAGCCCTAAAGTAATCCTAAGAGTACGGTTATAATCCCGGTGATATCCGAGTATTCATATTGTTTGATTTCATCCTTAAGTTTCAAGTGTCCATTCCTTAAAGACTTAAAAACATTTTCGTGTCATTGATTTCACTCTTTAAATTTCAAGTATTGAATTCCTTGAAGATTTAAAACTTTTCATGTTATATAAAATGTTTCAACCTTGTCTAATTGCATAGATATTATACATTATCCTTGATTTCTTGTATTATTCTTGTCTTGTTAATTGGAATGTTCCAATCATGTTAATTGCGTTAATAATGTTATTCTTGTTAATTTATATCCGAGTATTCTTCTTGTCGTGTTAATTGGAATGTTTCAACCATGTTAATTGCATTGATAATGTGATCCTTGTATTCAAGCCTCCTTCTTGTCGTGTTGTATGGATTATTCCAAGTCTTGCTTAATTGTATTGATAATGCGATTTATGTTGATCTATATTCAAGTATTTTTCTTATCGTGTTGTATGGAATATTCCAACCTTGTTCAATTACATTGATAATGTGATTCATGTTAAATTGTAAACTTGTCGTGTTCTTTGGATTATCCCAACCTTGATTCGTTTCATATATGTATATATCATGATTCATGTTGATTTACACTCTAAGGTAGCTTAGGATGCTCCCTGAGTCTCATTTTAACATAGACATTAGGTGGCATGAGCCCCTTTGACTTGTTTCACCTTAAGGTGATAATATTGTAAAATGTTAGGTCTATGCATGATCATCTCCTACGAGTAGCTTTATGTTACTTACCCCAAAGTTATCGGGGTCATTTTTCAAGTACAGGATTCAAGATTTGGGAATTTGCAATTGCCTTAGGTGATATGTAGATTTAAAGTTCTTTTAACTGTATTCTTGTTCACATGCAAGTGTTAGCATGTTTATCTTCTCTTTTGCAGTCGTTATGTAATGTTTCGTTTAACATGTCATTTTTCAATTCGGGTATGTAATGTGTGCCTAAGCACACCTTTTGACATTCATTTTATGTGTATGTATAACATGAGGCCAAGGGCCATTAATTTTAAAGTTTACAAGTATGTTTTAAACTTGTTTTGGATCATTTGGAATGCATGTATAGCCTTAAGGTTGGACCTAACACCTCCATATGCATTGTAGCAGCAGCTTTTGTTGTTTTCTGTTTCGTCGTTCAGCTGATTGTTGCCTTTTGTTTCGTCGTTTGGCTGATTGTTGCCTTCTGTTTCGTCGTTCGGCTAATTGTTGCTTTCTGTTTCGTCGTTCGACAGTCAGAACGCCTGACCATGTAAGTCCAAACGCTTGATCATGTAGGTCAAAATACCTGACCATGTAAGTCCAAACGCTTGACCATGTAGGTCAGAATGCCTAACCATGTAAGTCCAAACGCTTGACCATGTAGGTCAGAACGCCTAAACATGTAAGTTCGAACGCTTGACCATGTAGGTCAGAACGCCTGACCATATAAGTCTGAACGCCTGACCAATTTGAGTCCGAACGCTTGACCCTGTGAGTCAGAACGATGAACCTTGTAGGTCAGAACGACCGACCTTGTGAGTCAGAACGACGAACCTTGTAGGTTAGAATGATCGACCTTGTGAGTCCAAACAACTAACGTTGTATGTCGAAACGAGCTACTATGTAGATTAGAACGACCGATCTTGTAGGTCAGAACGACCGATCTTGTAGGTCAGAACGACTGGCCTTGTAAGCCAGACCGACCAACCCTTCCTCACTGACTTGCACATTTGACCCTCTTTGTAGGGTTGTGGTATCTCCTAATCGGAGGACGTCGTTTCGTTCTATTTTTGTATCTTTTCCGTCCGGACTCTGAATCAGGTGATTCTTAAGTCTAACTTTATTCATTTTTCGTTATCTTTCTAATGGTGTGCACGGTGGCACCCATTTCAATTTGGAATGACCATTTGCCCTTGTTCCATTCCTTGGAGGGTTTTGAATCCCTAACTTCGGTCTCGATTCTGTTGAGTCACGGGACTCCTCGGAGGACCACTCTCGTGTCTTAGGGATGAAGTACATCTCTATTGACTTGTTTATGTCTTACTTCTGCACTTTATTCCTTTGGGTTCCATGACCTAATGGAAGGTCATCTTAGGGTCTTAGAGGTGTGTTGTGCCTTGGGAGACCGTTGTCTTGTTTCTTGCTTTCGCATCCGGATCCGTTATCAAGTCAATCTTCGGTTCATCACAGGACGCATTGACTTGAAAAACTAGGGCTGTCACAATTTAAGTCTTGTTTCATCTAAGGCAATTTAGAACCCATCATAAAAACTTAATGTTATCTCTTTCCATAATCGCATGTTCAAACTATTTCATAAAAGAGACTAATTTTGACTTATTTTATGCAAACTTGAACCAAGTCTGTTCTAGCATGCTCGCATTTACTAATTTTTGAATTGGCATAGCCTGCCAATTTTAGGATCAACACGAGGTAAACAATATCATTATGGATCTTTACTAATATTGATGTTTCAACATCATATGAGGATTGACCAAACTATTATTTGGTTATGTTCTGTACCACCCTCGTATAAGAATTTTGTTCGATATAATGAGGTATGACAAAATTGTTATGTCTATGCAAGACGTGAAGGCAACTTTGAATTCCAATAAGTTGCAGAGAATGTCGTTTTGGAGCAACACAGAACAATGTATTGTGCAAGGCTGTAGATATCGATAGAGTTCAAATCAAGATATATGGAAACATGTTGAGAATATTGACTGATGTCAGGTATGTTTCAGAACTGAAGAAGAATCTAATTTCCCTAGGATTCAATTGGGTTTCAAAGGGTGTTGTTTTGGTGATAAGGGAACTGAAGCAACATGGTTTATATGTGTTGTAGGATATGTTCAGCTGCAGTATAGAATTCGAATTTAGATACTATTAGATTGTGACGTATACGGTATGGGCATTTGAGTGAGAGGGGAATCGATGTTCTGAATAAGCAATGCCTGATTAGGGATCAAAAAACTGGGAACTAGCTAAGGCCTGCTTAATTTGTAACTATGAAAACAGTTTTCCGTTCTCAAAAAACCGAAAACAGAAAACAAAATAGAAAATAATTCAAAAAACTCTTGCTTGGTTCAGTTTTCAAAAAACTGTTTTATGAAAACTCAGGGCCTGCTTGGTTTGTAACTATGGAAACAGTTTTCTGTTCTAAAAAAACTGAAACAGAAAACAAAAATAGAAAACTGTATAAAAAAACTCTGCTTGGTTCAGTTTTCAAAAAACTGTTTTTTGAAAACTCAGTTATAAAAATGTCTGTTTTCAAAGAACAATCTGAGAACAGTTTTCTGTTTTCTGTTTTCTGAATTCTTGAGAATTGTTTTTAGAATTACAAGTTCTAGATTTCTATCTGAATGAATGGTTTATGAGATGGTTTAATCTCCCATGAAAGACCCACTAAGCTGTTTTGTGTTTTTGGTGGTTGTAATTTATTATTTATGGTGGCACTTATAAAGGACACTTGATACGAAAATTGTCACAAATGGGCAAAATTTCCGAGAATATTCTGGTAATGTGATGGAGAACTTCCCAAACATCATCACAAAATGAATAACTAATACCGAGACAAAGGACACGCAAAGCAATCTACTTTTTTCGTTTACATGCAAAAGAACAAATGCGACATCTAAAGTTTCTTAGTTGGAACAAAATTATCTTACAACTCTCAAAATAATGGTGTCATGAAAGGTCTCAAACTTTTTTTTTTTTTCACATGGAGGTTCTTTTATTTTCGAATTCTCTTCCATTTTCTTTTTCCTCCTAAGGAAACTGGGAAGGAGGCTTCATTTCTTTCTTGATGGCAGCGGCCAACTGATCATAAGCTTCTCCCCAAGCAAGCTTCATCTCTGGACACCACATTTCTGGGACAGCTTCCTTTATAGTTTCCAACAATGCATACTTTGTGACCTACATATATATATATATATATATATATATATATATATATATATATATGAACCATTTACAAAATGTTAACTACTAACCTCTATAAAAAATTAAAAAATATTAAAAAAAAATAAAAAAAGACCTGTATAATCGATAAATTCTATTTATTCTAATCTTTTGGCGGTTTTTTTTTTTTTTTTTTGTCTAGAAATTACTAGTTAGTCACTTAGTCCTACTTTTTTAGTTTTAAACAAAAATAAACCTTAATTAATTAATTAATTAATTTTATTTTTATAAAGACCATAAAGTGCCCGTTTGGCATTTATGTTTTAATCATGGTGAAAGCTATTAACAATGTTTTTTCCTTTCACCAATATTGCCATTTGTTACAAACTTGTAAATGCCTTAATGCTTTTTTCTTATTAAAATATGATCTATATCTTTTACCTATTATTTGTAATTAGTATCAATTTACAATAATAATGAAGAAGCACATAGTTTTAATTGCCAAACAAATTAACAAAATTCTAAAATATTTAACAAGTTTTTTTAATTCACCAATTGTAAAAAATAAATATTAAAACAAGTGCAAAAAGTTCCACAATTTTTTTAATTTGTAGTGTATTCGTGTACAATTAATAAATTATCAAATTCTATTCACTTTTTTCCCCTCTTTTTTACTGATTTAAAAATTAGCGAATTCAGGAATTTAAGTCAAGTTTATGTAGATTTAAGTGTGTGTACACATATATATATAAGTTGTATCAAAATATATAGTATAAAATTTTATTTTATATTAGAAAATGACTTCAGGGTTTGTGGAATTAAGAACTTAATTGAAAATACTTACTGAAGAGTATGACTATCCTAACAAAATTATACTTATCACATTATCACCTTGGTAAAAACATTAGCATATTGCTACTAAATAGAATTAACAATTATGACCTCATAATGTTCGTCAACCACACCATATTTGAGGTGAGAAGAACCCAAATCTTTCAGAGTTGACTCTTTCACATTGACCTTGCCAGCCTTCCGAAGTTGCACGGCTGTTTCACACGTCTGCAAAGTAATATACATATCATATTACTATATTAGCCTCAATTATCCAACAATTCTCACATTTTCGGAAAAAATTATCCACGTAAAAACAACCCATTAAAATTTGATATATATATATATATATATATATATACACACGCACACAGTTCCCCAAACATATATATACTTTATTTAATTTTAAAAGTGTCCTTGCTTTTTGGTAAAACTCCTAAAAATGCCTCACTCAATTTATAATAATACCACATTCAAGTCAGCTCCCTCTCTTACAATTTTTTTTTTCTTTTTTTTTTATCTTATCTGAAAAGGATTAAATAATGTATAAAGTCTTACAATTGCATGAGGAGTGAGTTTCCTATTTTGAACTGACGAAGATTATGCAATGTTAGGTCTACTAAATAATTGGTCCCCTTGCCCCACCATGGAAAGGATGAGTTTAATAAATATATAAAAATTAATTAAATAGACTAACCATGACAAAGACCGTCATGGCATGGGGTTTGAGCTTTGGGTTCTGCTCCGGAGGGACATCTGAATCTCTCAAGAATGTGAACAAGTTCTTCGCTGATGGTGCGATCTCAAATATCCTACGAATACAATCCAACGCACAATTAATTCTCAAAAGATTGAATTTATTTATGGTAAAAGCAATAACTTAGTACAACATATATTTAATAAATATAAAATTTTGATTACCTCAAGAAGAATTTGAGACCTAATTCTCCAGCATTCTTCTTCATTGAACTCCACGACTTCACCACCAGAGCTTCCTGCTCTTCTGTAAAGGCTTTTACTTCCACTCTCCTATTCTTTCCTACACGTTTGAAACCAAAAAAATAAAATAAAATAAAAATAAAAAGTTCCATTTAAAACAAGATTTATATAGCCACACAACTACTAGGGAAATTTTGTTAGAATTTAAAAATATATGGGAAGAAATTAAAAATAAAAATAAAAATAAAAATTGATTACTTGTCACAATTCTTTGAGTCCTGCAAGCAAGCCTACATCCTGAGCCATCTCTCATGACCCACGACAACTCCGACGATCGGTGATATAAGAATCTCATCACAGCAGTCCTGGAAAAATCAGCAGAAGCACTCACAGAGGTTCCTGCAATCAATTAAGGACAATGTTCATTACATAAATAAATAAATAAAAATTTGTAAAAAAAATTAAAAATAGCCAATGAAGAAATAAGAAGATTAATTACTAACCATTTGAGAAGAGCGTAGTAGCATTTGAGAAAGGAGTGTTGATTTTCAAGATAGTCATATCCAAAGGTTGAAGAAGACTAGTGTTGAATGTAATGTGCAACATAGAAATATTATAGATATATATAGGTAGAAATGTTAAAGATACAAAAAAGCTCTGCGGAGCACTGAAAGGTTAACCATTCATTAACAGGTAGAGCCAATTCATCATGTTTTCGTTTTTGTATGACGTACATGGTTTCCCGTCTAAATACAATGGGCCATGTTGCATAAGATTGAATATAAATTGGCCTCCTCGGCTTTCTTTATTTTATTAATATGCAAATATGTGCTTTGACCATCAACAATATCATATTTTAAAAATCTGAAACATTGTATAGAGAACCATTTCATTATATATTTATAGTTTATAGGATGTCACTCTACACATCATCATTTAGTGACACGGGGTCATACATGACGTGTGATGTTCAAAGGACCTTTTTATACAGCTCATTCAACGCTTATGTTTGGTACAAGAGAGATAACACTATTGATTAACGAGGGAAAAGAAATTCTTGAATAATTTGACAGCAAATAAAGGACGAAGAATGAATATCCATGTGACTCAGATCAACACATGTATTTAGAGTGAAAAAATAAAAAAAAATAAAAAAAAATAAAAAAAAACACAGAGGAAGAAGAGTAGTAGACAGAGCAGCAAAGTTCATCTTACATTTCATTTTTCATGTACATAAAATGAATAGGCAAACGCCATGTTTACACCCTAAAAGTAAATTTTAATTCAGCCACATGGCATCAAATAATTTGGCAAAAATTCTTACTTCATGATAAGGCTTGAGCATGCTGACATGGAAGACTGGATGTATCTTCAACTTGGGTGGAAGCTCCACCATGTAGGAGACCTTGCCCATTCACTTGACAATGGGGAATGTGATCGGTTGATCAACTATACATCAACCTTCGCAATAGCACGAATCATGGTAAAATAGGGCTATTGGTCGGGTAAGTCGAACCACTGGGACTGCGCTAGTCTAAGGCAACCTAAATGTCTAAAATCATTCTAGAGTGATGAGGGGTTTATAAAGGGTTTGTGTGTTTGTCACTAAACTAAGAAATTAAAATGCATAAAACAATAGATTGCAATAAAATTGAAGAAGTGAGATACAAGTAGAAAAGACTAAGTAGATGAATCCACACTACACCCTAAGTACATGCTAGATTAGGTCTAAATTTTGGGGATAAATAGCATATATGCAATGGTCAAAAAATATGAAGCAACTCCGTTGCTTAATAATCATCAAGAAGTTCATTTAATCAAAACAAGAATGATCCATCAAAAGCTACCATAGTTGAACTACTTAAACTAAGGTGTAGAATCAAATACACTATCTCAAGCAAAAGACCATCAAGCTTTCAATGATTGGTGAAGCACATGAAGGTAGGAATCAAGTATAAACCATCAAAGGAGGTACCTAAGCAATGAAATATCAAGTTTCAAAATCAACATGCCTTAAAAAACATTCATAGTCTATATGTTCATTGTCACTATGAAAATAAAAGCAATAAGATTGATCCAAGAATCATCAAAGATATGACAATGAACTTACATCAACCATTTACACATTAAAATTCATTACAAGAGGGAATATGCTCTTAGACTATGAAACTACCATACATTATACATTATAGTCCCCAAAAGTATAGCCTAATCTAGAACATGATCAAAAGAGGAGGCTTCATCACCTCCCTAGAGAAGATTTAGTTACCCATAGGAGCAATAGAAGAAGGAAGAAGCTTGAAGACCTCCTCCATTTTCGTGCTCCCTTCTTCAAGCTTGAAGAACTCTCCCTCCTTGCTCTCTTCTCTCTCTTCTAATCTTGTAGAAATGTAGGATTCTGAAATGTGTGGCTCTTATCCCTCTTATCTACCACCAAATTAGGCCCTCTCTCTCCTCCAAAAACATCCCCAACCACCTCATAAAAGAGGGCCATCCAAAATTGGAAATTTTAGAGCACAAGTGGGCTGTCTCATGGAGCAAACTGCCAAAATTTCGAGTGCTCGAAATAGGGCCTCGAGCACTCGAATTTAGTGTAAAAAGCTCCATGCTTCACTTGCTCTGCCCAGACCTACTTTTGATGAAATGGCCATAACTTTGCGCTCTGAACTCCGAATGACAAACCGTTTAAATATTTGGAGAGCTGATTCAGAGCTTTAAAAACTTCATGTTTTGATGAAGACCCAAATCTCAAGTCTGGTTGGTCGAAAATGGGGAGAAAGGCAGTACTTCAGTGCTGCCAGGCAGTTCTGCGCACCTCTAGTAACAAGGCCATAACTCTCTGCTCCGAGCTCCGAATGATGAACCGTTTGAAGATTTAGAAAGCTAATTCAGAGCTCTAAATCTTTCATGTTATGATGGAAGTCCAGTTCTCAAGCTTTTAAGGTCAAAATGGTAAGCAAAGTTCAGGATCCACTGCTGATCTCGTGAAGCAATCTACCCTAATTTCGAGCACTCGAAATAAGGCCTCAAGCACTCAAAAATTGGCCAGAATGCCCTATGCTTGGTTTGCTCCGCCCGGACCTACTTTGGTAAAACGGCCATAACTTTGCGTTCTGAACTCCAAATGATGAACCGTTTGAAGATTTGGAAAGCTAATTCAGAGCTCTAAAAACTTCATGTTTTGGTAGAGATCCAATTCTCAAGGATGGTTGGTCAAAAATGAAGATCAAGGCAGAATTTCATTACTACCAGGCAGTTCTGCGCACCTCTGGTAACAAGGCCATAACTCTCTGCTCTGAGCTCTGAATGATGAACCGCTTAAAGATTTAGAAATTTGATTCAGAGCTCTAAATATGCCATTTTATAATGGAAGTCCAGTTCTCGAGTTTGCAAGGTCAAAATGGCTAGCAAAGTCCTGACTCCACTGCTGCCAGAAATTCAGAATTGTGCCTTTTGATGGCCAAAACTCCACAAAGCCTTGATTTTGCTCCTTTTTTGGCAAATGGACCTGAAAATATATACATACAGACAAATGAAGATAATCTACTTAAATAATCAAACGATGGACTTAACTAATGCAATTTAGGGCGCTTGAATATACAATATTCGGCGCTTATCACACCCCCAAACTTACATTTTGCTAGTCCCTTAGCAAAACTACAATGAAAAACTTAATGAAAAGACAACCATGGGCATGCTACTACAAAAATATCATCCATGGTAAAATGAGATAGATACATAGCTCAAATACAACTTGAAACAGACAAAAACTGGAGATGGGGTCATTGGGAAAACTACCTTGCATATATAAAGCATTGATACAAAAATTGGCTAAATACATTTCCACATACATGCATCAACATCATCATCCATATAAATAACTCAATTGTCATCTCTTAAATGGAAATCAACTCTACTTCAGTGAAAGTGAATTGGATTCTCAACATGCGGCTTTTACTTTCTTTTCCAATTCCAAGGCACAAGTTTTCAAATCATTGAATTCCCCTTTAAATGAGGTCCCTAAGGCATGATTTTATTTACAAGACAACTTTTGTTGCTTGTTGACAATTTATTGCAACTCATAAGCGAAACATAGAATGGTTGTGCAATGCTAAAGTCCCTTAAGCTTTCTAACCAACCTATGTAGCAAGCGTTAGGCCAACAACTCCCAAACTAGATGGCTTTAGGGTGTTAAGTGTAGAGACACTCCAAAGGTCTTAATAGCTCAAGTTGGAAAGGCTACAAACTCTAGCGAACCATGTTTATTACAATTTTTTTGAATGACCGTGCAATGTTTAAGTCCTTTAAGCTTTCTAACCAACCCTTGTAGCAAGCGTTAGGCCAACAACTCCCAAACCAGATGGCTTCAGGGTGTTTAGTGAAGAGACACTCCAAAGGGCTTAATAGCTCGAGTTGGAAAGGCTACGAACGTCAACTGGTCATTTTTTCTTTCTTTCTCAGTTTTTTTTTTATTTTTTTTATTTTTTTTATTATTTTTTTTTTTAGACAACTTAAATCATGCCAAAGATATTCATCTATTAGGTTCATCAAATCAGATCAACTAGGCCAAAGTCAAGGTCGATTAAGTTGCATGCCTCACAGTTAAGTTTCCAATGTGCATCTGTGCATTGTGAAGCTTAAAAGAGTGTCAAATCCAGCAAGAATCTAATTGAGACATTTATACAGACTAATTTGAATCAACATGATCATTTCAACTCAAATTTTTCTTTATTTTCAAAAATGTCCATTACTTCTATACACAAGGTATTAAACATATGCTTTGTCTCCGACAAGTTCCAAGTTATACTATCATTGCTTAGCAAAAATTATGAAACCAAAAATGCATAAATGCACCCCCAAACTTGAATGTCACATTGTCCTCAATGTGAGAAGACAAGTAAATCAAAATAAGAGTAAAAAGGGGGGAAAGGAACAATAATACCAAGTGGAGTGACGACGACGTAGATGTTCAGCCATGTGAGTGCGCAATGGCGTCCCCCAAACTTGGATATGAAGACCTATCAAAACACAACTAATGTACACAGGTAAAAGCATAGGTCTTGTAAGAAAAACCAAAACAGAAATTAAAACACTAACCTAAATTTTAGTGCAAGATAAAAAATCCAAACAAAAGACAAATGCTGACATTAGCCATAAGCGTAAAATGCAAAACAAAATAACGCCAAAAAATTTATTTATTTATTTAGTATTATTATTATTATTAGTACTATTAATTTCTGTAGGAAGACAGATGGTGGAAGATGCCGAGAGATGTGTGCATGCAGGAGGGGTGCCCGAGCATGGTGGTGTTGGGTTGTGGGTTTGGTTGGTTGATGTTGGGGTTGAGAGGAAGGATGGTGGAAGAGAGAGAAGTTGGTTTGCATGGTTGGCTGCGAGAGGTTGGTTTGTGGTTGATGGGGTGGTGTTGAAATACATGCATGGTTTATGGAGATGAGGTTGTGGGGTTGGTGTTTTGGGTTGCAGAGAGATATGCCGAGAGTGGTTGGTTTGGGGAATGGAGGTTGGTTGCTTGGGGGTGGTGTGTGCATGGTGTTGAGGGGGTGGTTGTGCTGTGGAGAGAGAGAAATGAGATGAGGAAGGTTGGTTTGGTGTTTGAAGCCGAGGGAGGGAAAGGAATGGAGAGAAGCCGAGAGGAAGGAGATGCATGAGGTTGGGAGGTTGGTTGTGAGGGCTCAGAATATGAGGATGGTGTATTGTGCTGCACACTTCGAGCACTTGAAATGGGACTTCGAGTGCTCGAAGTCTTGGCAGTGAGTGAGGGAAAGGTTGAAGGGGTGTAGATTGGTGATGGTGGGTTGTGGAATGAGAGAGAGTTGATGAGGGATGGTGGTGGCTTGCATGGTGTGCATGCATGGAGGTGTGCATGGGTGTGGGTGGTGTGCTTGAGGGCATGCATGGTGAGAGGTTGGTGGGTTGGAGTTGAGGTGGCCGAGAGTGAGAAGCCGAGAGTGGTAAGAGAGAGAGAGAGAAGGTTGAAGATGATGCCGAGAGGGTGGATGGTGTTGGAGAGGGTTGGTGCATGGAGTGGTTGATGAGATGGTTGTGAGGTGGTTGCTGCAAGTATGGAGGTCTTGGGTTTGCTGAGTGGTGAGAGAGAGAGGTGGAGTGGTGAGTTTAAAAGAGAGTGAGAGGCTAACTTCGAGTGCTCGAAAATGAGCCCGCGAGCACTCGAAATGAAGGCAGTGTCTCGGGTGTTTGGTGCAAGCAATTTCGAGCAATCGAAATGGTATTGCGAGTGCTCGAGATTTTGGCAGAGAGTGAGGGTTGGTTGGTGCATGGAGTTCGAGCACTCAAACCAGAATTTAGAGTGCTCTAAAATGGCTCAGAAGGTTACGGAAGTTGGGCTGAAAATTTGGAGCACTCCAAATGGGAGCTAGAGTGCTCTAAATGAAGGCAGTAGGCTTATGGAAGTTTGGTTCACAATTGGAGCAATCCAAATGGAAGATAGGGCGCTCCAAACTTGGGCAGTGAGCATGCAAAATTGGTGTGGTAATTTGGAGCAATCTGAATGGGATTTGGAGGGCACGAAATTGGCTCAGTAGCTTGGAAATGAATTGGCACTTGGAGATGGAATGTTTCAGCCAACTTGAATGCATGGATGATCTTGCATGGATGGATTGCCATGCATGGTGCTTCCAACCATCCATCCATCATGTAAGATTGCAACAAAGAAGTGCATGGAATGCATGCAACATAGAAATGCATGCAACATAAAAAAAAAAAAAATGCATGCAACATAGAAATGAATGGAATGCATGCAAGCAAGGTGTCTATGCATGCAAAAATGCAATATTGCATGGATGAACTTTCAACTTTTGAACTTCAATCCATTCTAATGCAAGGAGGGAAAATTGTCAAACTCTACACTTCATTGCAATGCATGGAAAATTTAGAAAAATTTTCAAATTGTGCAATTTTTTTTTTTTTTTTTTCAATGAGTGCATGGATGATTTCAAGAAGATTTCCCAACTTTTGCAACCTCACACAATGCATGGATGATTTTGAGAAAATTTTCAAACTTTGGAACATCTCTTCAATGCATGGATGAGATTAAGAACATTTCAACAATGCATTGAAGATGAGAGGTTATGCATGTGAGTGCCATGTCGAAAGTCCGAGAAAATTGCCTGATAGAGCCGGAAACTTCCGGGAATGAAAACAAGAGTTGAGAAGGTCTAAGAAGCCGGTCTAAAATTGTGGAACACAACTGAAGAGCATTCCAGGAAAATCAAATTTTTGGCTTTTCGAAACCATTTCCCAGAAAATTTCAAGGCTCAGGCAATTGAAAGGAGGGAAGCTTGGAAATTGAAAGAATTGCTTCCCATGAGTGCTAAATTTAGCGTCGATAGCTAGACGCACCGAGATCAGGTTAGTCCTCCTTACCCTATACCATGTCTCTCTAGAGATTCAAGCTTCCCTAAGTAAAAAAGTTCGTTTGGAAGCGGAAGAAAAAAAGCTTGAAGACAAAAGTTGGAAAGAGGTAATGGAAAGACCTCAATCCACTCTTCATCCTCAATGAAGTACTTTGGACTATGGGGCTGATTTGGATTATAGGAAGATGGAGTAGGTGAGAGTGCACCTAGCAAAGGCTTTTGAAGGGTCACATTGAGCACGGGAATGCTCGACAACTTATTCTTCAAAATTTCAACATCCTCCTCACACTTATCCAGCGGTTCAGGCTCAACAACTTGAGACAACTCAAGTGAGGGAATGGGATGAGATGCAAGCTCCCAAGAAAGAGATACATCTGATGTTGACCAAAGAAGAGAATGAATAGGTGGATGAATATTAAGCAAAGAATTCACCTCCGAAATGGAATTGTCAACATTAAAATCCTCACAATTGAAATGAGCCAAACAAGCTTTTAGAGGTTCCTCCATTGAAGGAGGTGCATCAAGCAAAGGATTATGTAGGGGCTGTTTTGGAGTAGGGTAGACAATCTCTACATTATTATTTTTCCCATTTTGAACCACAATTGCTTCATTTTGATGTGGGGCAACAATTTGATCTTCAACCACCATTTCATCATTTTCACATGTAATTACCACTTGATCATTCTCATAATGAAAGTTACTAGGAGTAATCTCATCATTCATAGAATTTTCTTTTGGATTGGCCATAAATTCAAATGAAAATGTTTCCTCCTCTTCATGATTTTTAGCATTAATCCTTTGTTGAATTTGAGATATTTGGTCATCTATCATTGCACTAACTTGGGACTGGTGATATGGTACCACTTGATTGATAGACTCTACTGTGGATTGCATGCTAGCAAGGGAAGCCAATAGTTGATTGTTGGAGTCCATCATTTGCGTGTGCATAGACTCCATCATTTGTTTGTTAGCAACAATTAGCTCATCCAATGGAGACGGTGGAAAAGGAGAAGAGGGCGGGAAAGAATGATCATTGGGTTGAAAAGGTTGCATATGAGATTGTGGGGTTGAATTTCCTATGTCATGCCACAAGAAGTTTTGTTGGTCTCCCCAACCCGAGTTGTAACCATTGAAGTATGGATCACTACCCGGTTCAAAGAAATTTTCATTTGGTTGCTCTAGATAAAAATCCGAAAATTGTCTCGTTGGAAGACAATCTCTTGTATGATGTGAATTACTAGAGCAAAAAGCACAAAACGCATGTGGTGCGTAGAATTGAGTTGGGAGATAATTATTCTCCATCTAGGAGTTAAACATCAACAACACACAACATAATCAACACAACAATTCTTTATCATCAACTCCACATACAATGATCCCTTTCTCCTCAATTATCAACAAGATAGGAAATAAATGGCCACGACAAGGACCGATGCTTTGCAATATAGTAAAGCAAAAATAGCCTCGACAAGGGCTTCACAAATAAATTAACTACTTCTAAGCTTAACACATGCACAATATCCACAATTCGAAACTAGAAGTCACGAGACTTACCTGGGGTCCTCTAGACTCACAATTTGCTAGTATTCCCACGGCGAGCTTCGAGTCCCTAGGATCTCACTTACAACACAAAGATGGTTAAAACACATAAGAAATATTCACAAAACACAATATGCACAATCAAGCTAAACTAACCCTAGAACTTTGGTCGCTAAACCGTTTGCAGTCCCCGGCAACGGCCCCAAAAATTGATCGGTTGATCAACTATACATCAACCTTCGCAATAGCACGAATCATTGTAAAATAGGGCTATTGGTCGGGTAAGTCGAACCACTGGGACTGCGCTAGTCTAAGGCAACCTAAATGTCTAGAATCATTCTAGAG
This sequence comes from Cornus florida, assembly GCF_030987335.1. Taxonomy (NCBI): domain Eukaryota; kingdom Viridiplantae; phylum Streptophyta; class Magnoliopsida; order Cornales; family Cornaceae; genus Cornus; species Cornus florida. Next base: position 74,208,395 of record NW_026775573.1, on the reverse strand, counting down.
TGATGAGGGGTTTATAAAGGGTTTGTGTGTTTGTCACTAAACTAAGAAATTAAAATGCATAAAACAATAGATTGCAATGAAATTGAAGAAGTGAGATACAAGTAGAAAAGACTAGGGAGATGAATCCACACTACACCCTAAGTACATGCAAGATTAGGTCTAAATTTTGGGGATAAATAGTATATATGCAATGGTCAAGAAATATGAAGCAACTCCGTTGCTTAATAATCATCAAGAAGTTCATTTAATCAAAACAAGAATGATCCATCAAAAGCTACCATAGTTGAACTACTTAAACTAAGGTGTAGAATCAAATACACTATCTCAAGCAAAAGACCATCAAGCTTTCAATCAAATGGTGAAGCACATGAAGGTAGGAATCAAGTATAAACCATCAAAGGAGGTACCTAAGCAATGGAATATTAAGTTTCAAAATCAACATGCCTTGAAAAACATTCATAGTCAATATTTTCATTGTCACTATGAAAATAAAAGCAATAAGATTGATCCAAGAATCATCAAAGATATGACAATGAACTTACATCAACCATTTACATATTAAAATTCATTACAAGAGGGAATATGCTCTTAGACTATGAAACTACCATACATTATATATTATAGTCCCCAAAAGTATAGCCTAATCTAGAACATGATCAAAAGAGGAGGCTTCATCACCTCCCTAGAGAAGATTTAGTTACCCATAGGAGCAATGGAAGAAGGAAGAAGCTTGAAGACCTCCTCCATTTTCGTGCTCCCTTCTTCAAGCTTGAAGAACTCTCCCTCCTTGTTCTCTTCTCTCTCCTCTAATCTTGTATAAATGTAGGATTCTGAAATGTGTGGCTCTTATCCCTCTTATCTACCACCAAACTAGGCTCTCTCTCTCCTCCAAAAACATCCCCAACCACCTCATAAAAGAGGGCCATCCAAAATTGGAAATTTCAGAGCACAAGTGGGCTGTCTCGTGGAGCAAACTGCCCAAATTTTGAGTGCTCGAAATAGGGCCTCGAGCACTCGAATTTAGTGTAAAAAGCTCCATGCTTCACTTGCTCCGCCCAGACCTACTTTGATGAAATGGCCATAACTTTGCGCTCTGAACTCCGAATGACGAACCGTTTAAAGATTTGGAGAGCTGATTCAGAGCTTTAAAAACTTCATGTTTTGATGAAGACCCAAATCTCAAGTCTGGTTGGTCGAAATTGGGGAGAAAGGCAGTACTTCAGTGCTCCCAGGCAGTTCTGTGCACCTCTAGTAACAAGGCCATAACTCTCTGCTCCGAGCTCCGAATAATGAACCGTTTGAAGATTTAGAAAGCTAATTCAGAGCTCTAAATCTTTTATGTTTTGATGGAAGTCCAGTTCTCAAGCTTTTAAGGTCAAAATGGTGAGCAAAGTTCAGGATCCACTGCTGATCTCGTGAAGCAATCTGCCCTAATTTCGAGCACTCGAAATAAGGCCTCGAGCACTCGAAAATTGGCCAGAATGCCCTATGCTTGGTTTGCTCCGCCCGTACCTACTTTGGTAAAATGGCCATAACTTTGCGCTCTGAACTCCAAATGATGAACCGTTTGAAGATTTGGAAAGCTAATTCAGAGCTCTAAAAACTTCATGTTTTGGTAGAGATCCAATTCTCAAGGATGGTTTGTCGAAAATGAAGATCAAGGCAGAATTTCATTACTACCAGGCAGTTCTGCGCACCTCTGGTAACAAGGCCATAACTCTCTGTTCTGAGCTCCGAATGATGAATCGCTTAAAGATTTGGAAAGCTAATTCAGAGCTCTAAATATGCCATTTTATAATGGAAGTCCAGTTCTCGAGTTTACAAGGTCAAAATGGCACGCAAAGTCCTAACTCCACTGCTGCCAGAAATTCAGAATTATGCCTTTTGATGGCCAAAACTCCACAAAGCCTTGATTTTGCTCCTTTTTTGGCAAATGGACCTTAAAATATATACATACAGACAAATGAAGATAATCTACTTTAATAATCAAACGATGGACTTAACTAATGCAATTTAGGGCGCTTGAATATACAATATTCGGCGCTTATCAGAATGGGCCCTTGTACTTCCTTACTAACCCTTATGCACCCTTCGTAAGGACTTAAACTGTTGGGGTAATAGCTTAACTTGGTATCCCATTATATACTCCACCTGCCTTCGCTTGGTGTCGGCCCACTTTTTCATCTTCTTTGCCGCCTTGTCAAGGTACGCCCTAGCCAAGTCGGTTTACTCGTGCCACCTCTTGGCAAACTTGTAGGCCGCCGGACTTTTACCATCACAAGTCGAAGCAATGGCGTTTGGTGTCATAGGCTGCCGTCCGGTAACAACCTCAAATGGATTGTGATTGGTAGCCTCATTCCGTTGCAAATTGTAAGAAAACTGTGCCACCCCAAGGAGTCTGGCCCAATCTCGCTGATTGGCACTTACATAGTGCCACAAGTATAGCTCCAGGAGAGCATTAATGCGCTACGTCTGCCCATCTGATTGGGGGTGGAAACTCGTAGAGAAGCTGAGATCCGTCCCCATCTTCTTGAAGAGCCCCGTCCAAAATCTACCCGTGAAACGCGGGTCTCTATCATTGACAATATTTTGCGGAACTCCCCAAAGCTTGACCACATGGTTAACAAACAACTCTGCTGCCCTCTCTACTGTGCAGTCTACTGGTGCGGGTATGAAGGTGGTATACTTGCTGAACCGATTTACCACCACTATAATGCTCCCGTAACCTTCTGACTTGGGCAAGCAAGTGATGAAATGCATAGAGACGCTCTCCCATGGTCTCTCTAGAATAGGCAATGGCTCCAGTAAGCTTGCAGGATGTTGTTGCTTAATCTTGTCTTGTTGGCACACAAGGCAAGTCCTCACATACGTCTCCACATCATCACGCATCCAAGGCCAATAGTAAAAATCTTCTAGGAGTGCTAGCGTGTCCCGCATACATGGGTGGCCAGCCCATTTGGTGTCATGACACTCTCGCATTAGCTCATTCCGTAAGTTGCCCCACCTGGGCACAAAGAGTCGGTCCCTTGTAGTGAGGAGTAAATCATCCCTTAGCCAAAAGCGCCAAGTCTTCCCTTCCTTAGCCAGCTGAATGAGGCTTTTGGCTAGAGGGTCGTGTTGCAACCCCTCTTTGATCTGCTCCATGAGAGGGTGCTGGAGCCGATTAATAGCTGCGAGCTCGGCCTTGCGACTAAGCACATCCGCCACAACATTGGCTTTGCCCGGCTTGTATTCAAAATGATAAGTGAACTCCACTAGAAAGTCCTGCCATCGAGCTTGCTTAAGGCTGAGCTTCTTCGGTGTCTGAAAGTAGCTGGTGGCAACATTATCTATTTTGATCACAAATTCTGCCCCGAGCAAGTAGTGTTTCCAAGTATGTAGGCAATGGATGACCGCCGTCATCTCTTTCTCCTGCACCGTATAGCGTCGCTCGGTGTCATTAAGCTTACGGCTCTCATAAGCTATGGGGTGTTCTTCCTGCATCAACAGGCCCCCAATAGTAAAGTCTGATGCATCAATGTGCACCTCATATGGCTTGGAGTGGTCGGGCAAGCTAAGTACCGGCTCCTCTGTAACTGCCCTCTTTAAGTCATCAAATTCCCCCTGGCATGACTCTGTCCAACTCCAAGCACGCGCCTTCTTGAGAAGGTCTGTCAATGGGGCTGCCCTGGCCGAGTAACCCTTGATAAAGCGGCGGTAGTAGTTGATAAGCCCAAGAAATGAGCGTAGCTCTGTCACCTTAGTGGGTGGCTTCCACTCTTGAATGGCCTTCACCTTTGCCTCATGCATCATCAGCTTGCCATCCCGTATCTTATGCCCTAGGAACAACACCTCCTCTTAGGCAAAAGAGCATTTCTCCGTCTTCACATATAGGTCGTTCTCCCGTAAGACATGGAAGACCGCCCTCAAGTGTTGCATGTACTCCTCTAGAGTGGTGCTATACACAATAATATCATCGAAGTACACCACCACAAAACGATCCAAGTAGGGATGAAAGAGCTTGTTTATCAAAGTACAAAAAGTAGCAGGGGCATTGGTGAGACCAAATGGCATAACAAGGAACTCATAAGAGCCATACTTCATCACACATATAGTCTTAGGCTCATCCCCGTCCGCTATCCGCACCTGGTAGTACCCCAAGCGCAAGTCTAGCTTAGTGAAGTAGCGTGCTCCACTGAGTTGATCAAAAAGATCGGCAATGAGAGATACGGGGTACTTGTTTTTGATAGTCACCTTGTTGAGCGCTAGGTAATCAATGCACATGCGCAAGGACCCATCCTTCTTCCTCTGGAACAACATCGGTGCGCCATATGGGGCCTTCGAGGGTCGAATGTAGCCCGCGTCTAATAACTCCTTAAGTTGCCTCCGTAACTCCTCCAACTCTAGGGGTGCCATCTGGCAGGGCACTAAAGCAGGGGGGTTAGAACACAGTTCCAACTTAATCTTATGATCCATCTCCCTCCTAGGTGGAAGCTTTTTGGGTAACTCCTTAGGAATCACATCCATGTACTCGTTTAGCATGGCTCGTATCTCCTTAGGCACCTCTTCTTATGGGGAAGGGACAAGCTCATCATCAGGTGTCTCCAGCAACGTAGCAAGGTAGCTAGTCTCTCCCTTCTTGAAGCTCTTCTTGAATTGCATAGCTAACTAGGCTTGGGCTTCCAACTTGGCACCTCGCTCTACCAGCACCATGCATGCTGTGTTGCCTTCCATGATACACATAGTGTTAGCAAAAGGAATGGGGAAGGTTCTCACCTTGTCTAAGAATTCCAACCCAAGTACTAGCTTAAAGTCGTCCATGGGTACCACTGATAGGTCCATGTGGCCACCCCACTCGCCAATGCATGCTTCGACGCCACGTGCCATGCCTTGTATAGCTTTTGCCGCCGAGTTGACTACCTTCATGGAGCCCCCTTCTTTGCTATACTTGAGGTCTAACCTCTTGGCCTCATCAATGCTCATAAAGTTGGGGATGCACCCGTGTCCACTAAAGCACGTGTGGGTGTCTCATTGATGCTCGCCTCCACAAACATTAGCCTCTTAGCCGCCGCCTTAGGGACTTCCATCTTAGCCTTGATGGCATTAAGGATTTGCAACAAACCCATCTGCGCCTTCTCTTGTTGATGCTCTTCATAGTGGCTTGTCATGGCATTGAGGGTCTTCTTCTTTGGGCAATCTCTCACCCAATGTGCCTCGTCATGTAGGAAGCACGAACCCTTGGGTTTGGATGTTCCATCCTTGTTATCCCTTCCCTCTTTACCACCATGGCCACTACTTGGCTTACGGGACCAATCCTTCTGTGGTGTAGCACCCTTGTCTCCCCTACCTTTGCCAACATTACACCCCCTGTCCTTGTCCTTGTCTTTGTCCTTCAGCTTGGACGAGGGGTTCTTCTTGGAGCTGAATTCAATAAAGGACTTTGCCTCTACAATAGCTGTGGCAAGGTCTTGCACGTTGCGCCACCTTAACTCCGTTTTGGCCCACAACTGCAATCCATCCATGAAAAAGAAAAGAGAGTCCTTATCAGATAGATTCGGGATCTCAAGAGTTAGGTTAGTGAATTCCTTCACATAGTCCTGAATCGACCCAACCTGTTTTAGCCTTCGGAGCCTGCTCTTGGCTTTGTCCTCGGCATTTTCAGGATAGAAATGCTTCTTAATTTCTCTTGTGAAATTAGCCCAAGTATCAATAGAAACTGTACCTTTGCCCATGTCACCATACTTTTTCCTCCACCATAGCATGGCATGGTCGGTGAGGTAAAGGGTCGCCGTGCATATCTTGATGGTCTCATCTGTCATGCCCATAGCCTCAAAGTACTGTTCCATACTGAAGAGGAAGTTCTCCAACTCCCTCGCTACTCGGTTCCCACCATAGCACTTAGGATTGGGAATGTCAACCTGGGGTGCTACTACCCTCGTAGTAACTGTGCCGGACGCCACTGCCCGCTTGCACAATGCCCAGTCCGCTCGCATTTCCTCCATTTGCTCGCGGAAGGTGCCAAGCTCCCAATCAACATAGCCACGTAGGGTGGCAAACTCGCCCAACATAAGTTCTTGAAGCGCTTGGAGCTCCTACCGAAAGTCACCACTTAGGGCATTGAGTGACCCTTTTACAGCATTCTGGACCTCAGCGTCCTCCGACTCCAGCTCGTCCATGCGCTGGTGAGCATCCTCAAGCTACCCCTTCACATTGGCCATGGATTCCTCCATGCTTGCCAAGCGTGCCTCAAAGCCCGCAACGATGTCTTTTGACCTAGCCCTCGTCCTCGATCCGATTGGAAAACGAGTATCATCCCTTCCACGCAGCTCCTCCTCTGGGACATTAACCACGTCTGAGTGCTCCGCCATAGCTTCCTCTATACAAGGTGTGACGCCTCACGACCTTAGCTCTGATACCAACTGTCATGGACTTGGACCTTTCCAAGCTCATATGCAGCCTTAGACACGTTCAAGCGCCCTTAAAGTGCTAAGTCAGCTTACCCGAGTGTGCTAGCTTAGTGAAGACTAAGGCTAGACAAGTGCTTTGCTTACAAGTGGGTATGTAGGAAGAGAGCTAAGCAAGTGAACAAGAGAGTTTGGGTGAAAGTATGAACACTTGTATTACTTGAGAGGAGAAGATTACAACTTGGTTGCTTGGTGAGGAGCAAATGAACTCCCACTTCCTATTTATAGGCCTTTGGCCCTTACAAGAATATTCTAGATGTGTACACAAATGTGTGGCCTAGAATAAGTGTCTAGAATCCTCCAAAGAACTATCTACACAATTCTAGAACTATATAAAATGTACAAGACAAGCCTAGAGAATTCTATACAACTCTACACAAGTCCAGAAAAGGCTAGACAACTCCACACTACTCTAGAGAATTCCGGAAAGTTCCATACTTGTGTAGAGAAGTCTAGAAAGCTCCGGTCCATGCAGACTCCATGTCATCGTTTGCGTGGTGCCTGCGTGGCGTAGCCTCTTGGTTGCGGGGCGTAACACAAAGCTTACTTTCGGAGACACCAATGAGTCAATGACATTAAAATTTGCCTTTAATAGAGTTAAAATTGTTATTTAAAACCTCATCGTTTATGCCTCAACAATGAATGCCACAAAGGGTACATTTGTAATCTGCATAATAGCAATTTTAGGTATTTGAATTTTACGTCTGCTCCGTTTATTTGGACATAAAATATTTTTCAAAAAATATATTTTTATTTTATAGTGTTTAAATTTTAGGTATTTAAATTTTACATTACATCATAAAGTTAATTTGGTCATTTCATACCGACCTAATGGATCCAGAGCTAACTTTTTTTAAATTCAGTAGTTTGTTTGTTTTTTTCCATTTTTTTTTTTTTTTTTTAGTAATTTTATACAAATTTTATTTGAAAGTACAGAGAAATTGTGATTTTAACCCAATGTCAGTTGTGAGAAGTAGGCCGTTATTGTTGGAAATTGAAGAGTTTTTTTTAAAACTTCTTAATTACATAAGTTTAATATTGAGCCTTTTTTATTTTGATTTTATTAGGCCTATTTATGTTGACCTGTTTATTTGGGTTATTTATGTGATTTATTGGGTCAATTTAATATGACGGTTACAAGACTTGGGATTTGCTGTATAAGCTGAGAGAAGAATTTTAGGTTTGACTCTTGTTTTGTTTCTTCACATTTTATTTTCCTTTATTTCCACTTATTTGCAATTTTAGGCAATAAGATGAGGACATTTAGCTGAGAGTTTGATGTTATATCTTGGAGATTTTGTGGTTCCATAGTATACAGGGACGCTACAAAGTCTTTGTAACATCATCCTTGCAGGTCTAGAATTTTCTTTATACTATTTTCATCATATGTTTATTTACTTTTATTTATTTCTTTTATGTTTATTATTTATTCTTTGTAATATTGGTAATCATATAATATTTGGTGGATTTTTCTATTTTCATCTCAGTGTGTAAAATTTGTGTTATTTACTCCATGCTGTTTAAAAGTGTGAAATTATATAATTGTGAAAAATATCTGTAACAATTATGAAACAGGTCTAGATGCATATACCTTCTCTGACATTGTATGTTACAAGTTAGTTGCTTTCAATAATAAGATTGGAAACTGGACATGCATGGCTCTGTAGCTAGTTAGAATCTAATGCAGAACACACTGTGGATGATTTTAGAGTCTGATTGGTCCCCTAAAAGGTCATATGGGCCGGTTGACACAATTTTTCATAGTAATTTAGACTAATTCGTTTCGACCAAACAAGACTCTAGTTTAATTGGAAATGATATGATTTACAAAACTTAGCAACCTTGCTGCTGATATAAACTGTTTTTCTGCCAAATTCTTAACTATTAGAGGTTTTGCGCAGCAGCCTTTTCAACTTTTCAAAGTAAAAGAGTCCAGAGTTCAAAGTCTCCATATATGCGTATTTAAGTTTATTGACAAGATAAAGATAATAATAATAATAATAATAATAATAATAAAAAAGGAACCTTTCGATAAAAATTGTTTTTGTGTTTTTTTGTTTGGGTAAACTGTATATTTACTCATTTCACTGCCGTAACATAATGTTTGTTCTTTATTGTTTTGCAGGTTCCTAGTCTAAGCAGAAAAGAGTATGCCAGACCCTCCATTTGTGTGCCCCTTGGTTGTTATCCTCCTCATTGGCCCTTCTTTGGCTTCCCCTTATGGTTCTCTCTCTCTCTCTCCCTCCCTCCCTCCCTCTCTCTCTAATACACACAATATAAATATTAGGATTATTATTATTATTTTTTAATGGGTTTCAATTTTCGTGTTCAAAAACTGCAGAGGGGCCCCTGTACGATTCTACTGCTTACATAGAGGTGAAAATGGGTTTCAATTTTTAAAGGGTTTCAATTTTTTAATGGGTTTCAATTTTTTTTTTTTTTTTTTTTTTTTTTAACTGCAAAATTTTCTTCTTTTTTTCCCATTTTCGTTTCTCTGTTTTAACAAAGAATCATGGGTAGAACTTTTGTTATAGAATTTTGGATTACAATTAAAGTTAATTTTTAGATTAACTTATGAAGCTACACATGCATCCGTTGTTATTAGTATCTAACTTTCTCAATTGGATTTTGAGTGCTATTCAGATTAAGTATTAACAAACTTGTAGTAGATTTTGATTTCATGATTTTATTGATAAATAGTGTAAAGCACAACCCCAAGAGCCGCTTTATGATGGAGGAATCCTCAAAGATCGGGTTCCAGATTTCACACCAAAAATTGGAAGCAAAGGAGTTCCTGCTTTCCTATTGCAACATCTCACGCGAGGCACCATTTACTGCTTTTCCAGTTGAGTTCATTTTTCCAAGTTCCTATCATAACATTGATACAATTAGTCCATAATGATACATGATCAATTTATGATTAAACATGGTTTAATTCGCGTTGCCATTGATGCTACTAGTGTCTTCCAATTTGTCCAACAGAGAATATTAGAGCGTGGTCATGACTACCAGTAATGAATTGTATAAAGGATACACGATCAATTTAGGATTTTATGTAACACTGCATTTCAATGCGGTGTGACATTGACATGTTACACTGCAAAAGCAACTACGGTGCTCCTCCTGCAGTACACAATGTTATTCAATGGCTCAAAAGTGGTTTAATTCGCGTTGCCATTGATGCTACTTGCATCTTCCACTTTGCATTGCAACAGAGAGCGCGGTCATGACTACCAGTAATGGTGTAATGATACTGCATTTGAAAGCGGTGTGTGCAAAAGAAACTATGGTGCCCTTAGCCTAAGCTTGTTTGATTGTAGTCATATGATCCAACATTGCTCTTCCTGCACATTATGTACACTGTCTTAATATTTGTAGTGCCTGTTTAATCTTGCTCCTATGCCTCTTCATTCTTATTTCATAATCTGTACTTGTTGATCAGCCTGGTTGCATGATTTTGTCCACTCAAATCCATTTTATTTCATAATCTTTGCACCTTGGAAAATTTTGTGACATTGTTTCAAATAAATGGTAGTTTTAAAGTAGACTAAGATTGAATAGCCAAACAAATTGTTATGATCCTCAATTTTTAATTTTATCGTGGCAAGAAATCCGCACACTCACTTTGTCCATGTGTGGGGACTCAACTCTCGACCTTCTACTTTGAAAGGTGAGGAAGTCCCATGAAGCTACAAACTTTGGTAATTGTTATGGACTTGAGGTACGTGCTACTTCAAGGGCTAATTATTTAGATAGCTTCCTGGTGGTGGTGTGGACATTAACTCTCAGGAGGCACAAGTTATTTATAGTGTGTGTCATCTTTGGACTTCAACAGGTTGGGTCAAGATATCTGGTACCGAGTCATCTCTTGTAAGAGCCAGCCTGACAACAGAGAATACAACAGAAAAATGTATTGGGACGGTTGTGGCCAGGCGCAGTTGCTGGTCATTCCTCAAGGGTGGATTTGTATTAGATTCATCATCAAATATATCCTTACTATACTTTCAGGTAAATTAAATGTTTTCACCATATTGTCCCAATGAATTTAACTTCACAAATATTGGCTTATTTCATGTGGAGGTTCAAAGGAGAACTAGAGGGTTGATGACAAATTATACAAATATTCTAGAAGGCCAAACTTTAGTTTGATCTATTCTTTCTTTCTGTTGCAGAATTCAGATGGCAGAGGCATCAATATAGAAATTGCAGGGGCTTCTTTGCAGCCATTTACTGAGCAACAGTGGAGAATGCATCAGCAGTACAGAATAAACTCTGTAAATGCTGCAACCTTTCACATTTTTATGCTTCAGTTGATTGCCATAAAGTAGGCAGCCAATGAAAATAATATTTAAGTCTATATAACATCCTTTCCAAAATTTTAAAATGTTATGAGATTCTATTTTTCTTGTTTTTTTTTTTTTTTTTTTTTTTTTTTTTTTTTTTTTTTTTTCTCTCTCGTTTCTTCACAACACAATAAAGAACTATTATTACTCGTCTTTATTTGAAATGGCTTGAATCCATCCTCCGCTGTAAAAGCACGCCCTTTGTAAGCACAAAAGGGGCTACATTTATGAACAAAACCAAGAATCTTTTCCAGGAAAGGAAGCGTGCTGTGACAATCCATGTGTCTGATGATCATGGACATAGGTTGAAAGGAGCAGCAATTAGAGCAGAGCAAGTGTCTAAAGACTTCTCATTTGGATCTGCCATAACCAACACTATTATTGGAAATAAGCCTTATCAGGTAACTGCAGTGAATTAAAGAGACTCTACCCAGTAAAACAGGCCTTAACCAGCTAATGCTAATAGAATATTGTAATGGTTTTGAAACCATTTTTATGTGCCCCATTTACATTGAAAGCTAAAACAATAAATTTCTTGAATTGTTTCAGAACTGGTTTGTTAAGAGATTCAACGCAGCAGTTTTCGAGAATGAACTCAAGTGGTTCATTACAGAACCTAAACCAGGGCAGATCGACTACACTTTAGCAGACCAGATGTTGGAATTTGTTCGAGCAAACCAAATTATGGCAAGAGGCCACACTATCTTCTGGGAAGACCCTAAGTTTATGCCAGCATGGGTTCGTAACCTTACAGGTTCTGAGCTACAAACAGCTGTCAACTCCCGTATACAAAGTTTAATGAGCAAATATAGCGAAGAATTCATACACTGGGATATTAGCAATGAAAATCTTCACTGGGATTTCTACGAGCAAAGGCTTGGCCATAATGCCACCTTGCATTTCTTCGAGACAGTACACCAATCAGATCCATTGGCAACTCTGTTTATGAACGATTTCAATGTTGTGGAGAATTGTGCTGACATAAACTCAACTGTGGACACCTACATTTCGCGGATGAGAGAACTCAAACGGGGTGGAGTGTCAATGGGTGGAATAGGTATAGAGGGTCACTTCGGAGTGCCTAACCGTCCTCTAATGAGAGCCGTTCTAGACAAGTTGGCTACGCTAAGGCTTCCGATTTGGTTTACAGAGACTGATGTCAGCAGAATGGTTCCCAAGCAGGAAGTACGGGTGAGCAAGTATATTGTCACTTATGTTCCCAGTTTCACAGTAGATAAATTGAATTTGGTAACTCTGATGTTGTCTTTTATTTTAATGTACCAAAATTCAAACTTAAGTATAGAGGAATGTCTAAAAGGCCACACTTTTATAGAACTCAATAAGAGCTTCTTTTACTGTGGTGAAATATAATTTTATTTGCTTCTCCAGGCTGTTTACCTAGAAGAAGTTCTGAGAGAGAGCTTCTCACATCCCTCTGTAAATGGGATAATACTTTGGACTGCCCAACATCCATTTGGTTGTTACCGGATGTGCCTTACTGACAATAAATTCCGTAATCTCCCTGCCGGTGATGTGGTTGACAAGCTTTTAAAAGAATGGCAAACTGGGGTTTTGGAAGGTTATACAAATGAACATGGCTCATACAGCTTCTCTGGATTCTTAGGTGAATACAAGGTGACTGTTGATTATGGAAACAGAATTGCAAATTCAACGTTCTCACTTTCTCGAGGTGATGAAGCTAGACATTTTAACATTCAACTGTAGCAGTTACAATTGTGGCCTATAAATGGCATAACCAAATCATATTTTGAACTAGTACATCACTAACAGTATGGAGATGTTCCTGTATCTTTATAAATGCTATGCAATATTATTTTTGAGGAAGTTCGGTTATGGAATATAAGTTGATTCTGTTGAAGTTTTTGATCTTCTGTGAACTTCTCTTCTCTATGTAGATTCTCCATGCAATATATATGGAATCAAAAGTTTCCTCAGGCAGTAAAATAAGTCATGTTTTTTAAAATTAAAATGTCTCCACTTTGGAAATAGTACACTACCAAATTAATTTCTTATGGCCTATTCAAGTGACATTCTGAAAGAACGAACAAAGGTGATCATAGAACAATAGTTAATAGGCCTTAATATATATTGGAAGCTGATGTCTTAATTTCTCCTGATTGTTGTGTCTAATCTTCAGGTATATATTGTCCTGAATTCAAACTGCTGCTTCAAACAATACTTTTATATGTGCATAAGTTTTGAAGATGGTAAGCCATGTTACCTAGGATATCTTTGAGCATGTCACCTTAGATCTGGCATATGAAAACATCCAGGCCAAGATGGGGATATATATATTAACCATTGAAATGCAGTTGAAGTTTTAAAAGAGATATTTAGAGGATGGTGAGATGTGAGGTCTACGGAATCAAGCATTCCTTAAGATCAAATCAAATGCATTAACAAATTTTGAACCAAAGTCTGAGAGGGGAAGGTATGCCTACCTAGTTTGAATGCTGCCACTGAGTAGTAAAAGTTCATCTGAGCTTGGTTCCAGTCGTGTGGCACAGCTCCAAGTTTTAAATTCTTGTAGAACAAAATTCTTCTGCTTCAATCTCTCTTTTTTTTTAATTTTTTTTAATGATAAATCAATTTCCTTGCCTTTCAGATGTGTTTCTCTTGAACTATTATAGTTAGCTTTCTTGGAAACTCCAACCTTTACTCCTTTAATTGTTCTGTCTTTAGTATTTTGGAGTGCCTTCTAAGGAAGGTACTAAGTTCCCAGTTATACCATAGAAACCTGTCCTCTCTGTCTGATTATTGCATTGCGATTGTGTACCAAATTGGTAATTTAATGAACCATCTGATCATTCATAACATAGGCTGTCCTTAGTCCAAGAGTTCACACTATAGTGATCCTCAATATGCAAAAATGAAAAATAATAATAATAATAATAAAGAATAAGGTAAATTGCACCCTCTTCTAAGGTTTGCTTAATTTACAGATACCCTTTAGTTTTAACAAAATTACACAGATCACCATTCAAAGTAGAGTTCCTTTAGACAGTATAGAGAGATCTGTTAACTCTCTACCCTAACAGAAGGGGAGAATGTATTTAGAACTAAAACATGGGGGAAGTTTCAGAAATCTGCCGGCTCCAACATTTCATATTTTGAACCACATCACTTGTAGATACTGTTCTTTTAGGCATGCTATGCAATATAAGATTAATGGAGAACTTCTAAGAATTTCTCCATTAAAAGTGTATCCCATCCATAGAATTTCCAAGCAATAAATGACAGGTTCCCTGTGGCGAGTAGATAAGACATGCTGTGATAGATTAAAGTCTTCACTTCAATAGATTTTGGGTTACATAGGAGCTACCAAGGTAACATTTCTGGTAGTTTAATTCCATGGTTTTTCTTTTTCTTTTGCTAAATACTTCTAATACAGCTAGTGTGTAGAAAAGTACGGGAATTGACGTACAACAGCTTAAATTCTAAAGTATAATGTATTTAGAATTGAGAAGCTTGACCATGCGCATGCATAATTAATTACTTGATAACTTGTTAGGCAATAGTATGAATTTGATCACTAATCTATGTCTAATTGTGTTCTTTATGTTCTTTTTCAATTTAGAAAGTTAACTTATTACCATTGAAATGAAATATGATCGCATGGAAATTAATGCTCAAGAAATCAAGTCAGGAGGGCTTTCAATGAAGTCTGGAAAATGAGTAGCTAGCAAAATTAAGGGTGGAGGCCTTTCAAAGCATGTGATTCTTCTTTAGTTAGACTACGTTGGCTGTTTGAAATTTGAATAGCTTTGCATTTGGAAGGTGAAGTTCAACCCAATGTAAATTGTGAGAAGTAGGCAATTTTTGTTGGAATTTGACAAGTTTGTAAAACATCTTTATTGCATAAGTTTTATACTGAGCTTATTTAGTTTTTATGTTAGTTGCCTATTTATTTTGATGTTATTGGGTCAATTTATGTTAGCCTATTTATTTTGGCTATTTATGTGATTCATTGGGTCAATTTAATTTGGCGGTTTCAAGCCTTAGGCATTACCTATATAAGCCGAGTTTTCGAGTAGAATTTTAGATTTGTCTTTTGTTTTGTTTCTTCACTTTTTATTTTCTTTATTCTCACCCATTTACATATTTTATGGGCGACAAGACAAGGACATTTGGCTAAGAGCTTAGTGTCTGTGTTGTCCATCCCTGTGTGCACGTAGGGAAGGCCAGAAGGCTACAAAGACTTTAGGACAGGTTGCTTGCTGAGGCGCCTCTTCATATCAGACCAAAATTTTCTTTACGCTATTTCCATTATATATTTATTTGTTTTTATTAATGTAATTATGTTTATTATTTATTCACTCTACAAGTTTGAAATAATGGTAACCTTATAATATTTGGTGTAATTTTTTACTTTCATTTCATCTCAATGTGTAAAATTTATTTTATTTATTCGAAGTCAAATGAATCATTTGACTATTAATTTGGTTAAATGTGGAGAACTTGTGGCTTGGAGTTCTCTTAAGAGTAGTTCTATAATAGAGGTAAATAATTAATCATTTTATTCACAAAACGTAATTCTTATTTATTTACATTTTTGCAGCATCCTAGTGTAAACAGAAAAGAGTATGCCAGACCCTCAATTTTTTTGCCTCTTGGTTCTTGTTCTCCTTATTGGCTCTTCCATGGCTTCACCTTATGGTTCTCCCATGGCTTCACCTTATGGTTCTCTCTCTCTCTCTCTCTCTCTCTCTCTCTCTCTCATACAACAATGTAAATATTATGAAATTTTGTTAATGTGTTTCAATTTTTGTGTTCTCAAACTGCAGAGGGGCCATTGTACGATTCTACTGCTTACACAGAGGTGAAAAAGATGCATTTTTAACTTGTTATCAGAGTTTCATCTGATATATATATATATAGATTGGAAAATCAAGCAATTCAACTCATATTTATGTCATAGCAATTCAACTAGCTTCATGATTTTTATTGGTAAACAGTGTAAAGAACATCCGGAAAAGCCACTTTATGATGGAGGGATCCTCAAAGATTACGTTCCAGATTTTACACCAAATATTGGAAACAATGGAACAGGAATTCCATTGCAACATCTCACCCAAGGCACCATTTACTGCTTTTCCAGTTGAGTTCATTTTTCCAAGTTCCTCTCATAACATTGATAGAATTAGTCCATGGTTTAATTCAAAAATGGCTTAAACATGGTTTAATTCGTGTTGCCATTGATGCTACTAGTGTGTCTTCAAATTTGTCCAACAGAGATTAGACCGTGATCATCACTACCAGTAATACAATTGTATAATTATACATGATCAATTTTAGGATTTTATGTAACACTGCATTTGAATGCGGTATGACATTGACTTGTTACACTGCAAAAGCAACTAAGGTGCCCTTATCCTAAACTTGTTTGATTGTAGTCATATTGCTTCTCCTGCACATACCTACATAATGTTATTCTTGTAGTGACAGTTTACATGTACCAATCTTTGTAGAATATTGGCCGTCTTTGATATTATCAGAATGGATCCCCTTTTAACACAGTTCTCATTCAATGTAAACCCTATGCATCTGCTTTTTCCTGCTTAAGCCGATAGCTATCAGGAGGCATCATAAGTTATTTACAGTGTTTCATCTTTGGACTTTAACAGCTTGGGTCAAGATAAATGGTGCCGATTCAGCTCTTGTAGGAGCCAGCCTGATGACAGAGAATACAACACTAGAATGTATAGGGAACGTTGTGGCTAGGCGTGGTTGCTGGTCATTCCTGAAGGGTGGATTTATATTAGATTCATCATCAAATATATCCTTCCTAAAATTTCAGGTAAATATGTTTTCACCACTTTTTTCCCTCCTAAATTCAATTTTATTAGTCATCACAGGAAACAAACAAGAGGGAGAATCCTCACATTACAGTACAATACAAAATAATAATAATAATAATAATAATAAGGAATAAAAACGAAAACCCATTTCCGGAATCCAAACACAAGGAATAAAAACGAAAGACTTGAATACTAGACACCAAGAACTCAACAAAGCAGCTGCAGGTAAACCTTGAGGTCACTATAATATCCCAACACACTGTTTCTCCCAAGTCCCAATAACACCCCATCAGAACACAAGATCCAGAAATCAGGAACACAAACTTAGTGTCAGCTACAGACAACACTAATCCATATAACAGTAGAGGATTAATCTTCCACGTAATTGTAGATATCATTCAGATTAATTTTCAATAGATTCAATGCCTCAAAAATGACCGATTTAATTAGCAAGTTGAACAGCACTTAGACCTGAACCAGAGTGAAGAATTTGATTCCTATTCCACCAGATTCTCCAAATAGAAGCTGTAAAGATTACTCTCATCAATTTAATATTCTTGGCCTTTCTTTAATTTAGAGATAAAACATTGCACTAACTGATCAGAAGAGTCCACAGTTCTCCATTGCCAATGATATAGATCAGCTAGCCACAGCCATATCTTCACAAATGAACATTTAAAAAACTAGTGATCAGTATCATCCCAGTCCTGCAGACAATTATGACATATTGAAACTACAGTAATGCCTCTTTTCTGAAGGTTAACCAGTGAAGGAATTTTATCTTGTAAAATCAAAGAACCCAAGAAGCTTGCAGCAGGTCTACCCCCATTACAAACAAGCTTTGCCCAACTTTTTTTTTTGGAAGAATGAGATCTGCAGCAGTTCCAGAACAGTTTAAAACTTGGAGAACCCTTCTTTAATCTGATTACATGATGAATAGGCAAAGCAGAGATTTTGTCCCAGATATTGTTAGCTTCTGGCAACAGATAAGTAGGCTTCACTCAACTCCCATTTTGAATAATATGATTCAGAGAACAATATTTAGGAAAATCAAATTGCCTAACCACATTAAAGCCAAAAGACTGAATTAAAGAAGTACCTTGACACCAAGGATCTAGAAAGATCTTCAAGGAGATCCTATTACCAATCCTAAACTCAGAATTGGCCACCATGATTTCTCTGACATCAATCGGATTCTTCCAGAATGCAGAATGATGATTCTCTGGTTTACAAATCCAAGTAGACTGAGATTGGATATAAACAGCTTTGAGCCAAGTAATCCACATGTTATTTTTATTCTGAACCAGATCCCAAAACAACTTGCATTTAGATGCTCTATCAATATCCAGGATCTTTCTTATCCCAAACCATCCCTCAATTAAATGCAGCACACTAGTGATATAAAAATGAAGAAGCCGCAGTCCTGATTAATTCAACCCTACCAGCGAGGAAAAAATTCAAGGAATTCCAGCTGCTAAGCTTTGCAGAGATTTTGTCAATCAAACGCTTAAAATCCTTATTCTTCAAAATCCTTATTCTTCACACCTTTGTCAAGCATAGAAGACCTAAGTAAGAGAACGGAAGTTTTCCAGATTTCATATTTAATATTCTCAAAACACCTCTCTTCCTTTTCACTGTATTTGAAAAAATTATTTGGCTCTTCTACAGATTAACGCATAAACCAGAATTCTGTTTAAACACTTGCAGCACATTGAGAATGTTTCTAGCAGTACTATAATTATCCTTTTCTTTATCAAAACCAAATCATCTGCATAGAAACAATGAGAGAAATCCAAACCCTTCTATTTAACTGCTGAACACAACTGAATTTCTGTTTTCACGGACTGCCTTATGAACCAGATTAGAAAAATATTATGTAATAAGAGTAAACAATAAAGGCGAGAGGGGGCAACCTTGTCTCAAACCTCTCTTTGGTTGGAAGTAGCCAGCAGGGGAACCATTTATGATGACAGAAAACCAGGGAGAGGACAAACACTCTTTCCCCCACCCTATCCATTTGTTACCAAAACCCATGCTCTGAAGTGGGTTGAATAAAAATTGCCAAGACATAGAGTCATAAGCTGTATGCAAGTCGGTCTTTAAAGCCATTGGGGGATGGGATGTTACAGAATTGAAGCCTCTAACTATTTCATTCACCATGATTATATTATCATGCAGTCTTCTACCTTTTATAAAGGCTTTTTGTTCACCCCCAACCAGATTATGTAGATAGACACCAAGTGTGTTAGCCATGATCTTATTAATTATTTTATACACTGTAGAACACAAAGATATAAGCCTGAAATCTGATGTTTTCCTGCATTTATCTTTTTTTTGGAATCAAGCAAATGAAAGAGGAATTAATACTTTTATCAACCTGGGATGACAGAAGAAAAATTGAACTGCAGAGATCACTTCCTTTCCCACTATATCCCAAAAGTGTTGGAAGAATCAAGGAGGGAAACCATCTGGGCCAGGGCTTTTATCGGGGCTTAGGTGATCCGCAACTCCCTTAATCTCCTCTTCTTCTTTGTTGTTTTCCTAGTCACACTCCCCCCTCCAAGAAATTGTTTGCACTTAAGAGGAGTCGAACCTTAGACCTGATGCTTCCGAGGCACCACGACTAAGTGAATTACCCACTTGAGCCAACCCTTGGGGTTAACCTTAATCTCCTCTTCCATAGTGATAGGTTCCAAAAGCTGAGCTTCTTCTTGGGATAAGCAACCTCTAGGAAGAATATCAATATCTGAGGTATTTGACTGATCATGATAGCTGAACAGGTCTTGATAAAAAGCAACAAAACAGTCACTAATTTTATCCATATCATTAATCCAGTTCCCTGACTCATCTTGAGTGATAGATATAGTATTATAAGCTCTTTGTTGGGCAATTTTCTGATAAATTTTTTTTGAGCATCTATCATTTTCTGGAAGCCATGTAACTCTAGCTTTTTGAGCAGTTAGAACTTCTTCATTACTCAATGCACATTCTAATCTTGCTCTAGCTCCATTTTCGGCCACAAACAACTCAGCTTCATTTGGGGCAGATTGGGGAGCCATTTGAACAGTTTCAAACTAATCTCTATCTTTAATATTTGGATATTAACATGTCTAAACACTTTGGTATTCCATTCTTTAACCTTTGCTTTGACACTCTGCAGCTTCTTGGTTAGAATGTACATAGGATTACCATTGATTTGAATATCCCAAGTTTCCTTTACAATCTGCTTTATTCCCTCTTATAAACACCAAACCTTTAGATACTTGAAGGTTTGGTTTTAAATGCAATTTTATCACAAGACTGCAGCACCATTGCATCATGGTCTGAAATACCTGCAGATGTCGATAAAACCTTGGAGTTTGGAAAATTGAGCATAGATCTTTTTACCCGTAGCCTGTCTATTACACCAGGTCCAGTCCCCATTTATCATCGGGTGATTCATTAACTCAATTGCGTGCAGATAAACTATTGTTGAATTCATCTATAATGCCTTTAGGAACTGACACTCCTCCTTTATTCTCTTTTTGATATCTGATGACATTCCAATCTCCTATAACAGCCCATGGGGTCATTGACCAAAGTATGACAATATCTCAAACCTCCCATAATTTCCTTCTCTGAACCATTTGATTGGCCGCATAAACTGGGGATATGAAAAACCAGTTCCTGCCTCAACATGATAAACTTTCAAAGGCATCCACTGATCTCCTTCATGAAGAACTTAAACCTTGTAAAATTTTGAATTCCAACCAACTATAATTCGGCCCAAAGGATGACTTTGCAAATTAATAGACCATGTCCAATTATTTTATTATTTTTTTAATAACACTCCTTTCTTGCAGGTTTAACCATGGTTTCCAATAAGTAAACCAAATTGAGTGAATTTTTACTGATCCAATTTTTAACTTCTTTCTGCACAGAGGACCTATTCAGGCCCCAAACATATTGCTCCAATGAATTAAGTTTACCAACATTGGCTTAGTACCTGTGTAGAATCAAAGAAGAATTAGAGGGTTGGCAACAGATATTAATATTCTACAAGGCCAAGTTTTAGTTTTATCTTTTCTTTATTTCCATTGCAGAATTCAGATGACACAGACATTGGTATAGAAATTGCAGGGGCTTCTTTACAGCAATTTACTGAGCAGCAGTGGGGAATGAATCAGCAGTACATAATAAACACTGTAAATGCTACAAACATTCATATTTTTTATGCTTTAGTTGATTGCCATAAAGAAGGCTGTCAATGAAAGGAATATATAAGTCTATATAACATCCTATTTAGTTTTTTAAAATCTTATGAGATTCTAATTTTCTTGTCTTTTCCAATTAAAAAAAGGGACTACATTTATGAATAAAATCAAGCAATACCAAAATTTTCTTGTTTTACAGGAAAGGAAGCGTGCTGTGACAATCCATGTGTCTGATGAACTTGGAGATAGGTTGAAAGGAGCAGTAGTTAGAGTAGAGCAAGTGTCTAAAGACTTCCCATTTGGATCTGCCATAGCCGGGACTATCATTGGCAATAAGCCTTATCAGGTAACTGCAATGGATTAGCTACATCTCAATTCTCAGCTATCTATAACTAATGTTTAATATATATATATATTAGATTAATCATTTAGGAAGATTCAGAATCAAAGCATTATATTTCAACAAAGGGAAAGAGATTCTGACTCGGAAAGCAGTCCTTAACTAAGCTATTACTTAATTAAAAATAATTATGGTCCTTTCATGAAGCTCATCCATTCTAATATTTTCGGAGCCATTTTTATGTACCCCATGATCATATTTACATTGAAAGCTAAAACAATAAAATCCTTGAATTGTTTCAGAACTGGTTTGTCGAGAGATTCAATGCAGCAGTTTTCGAGAATGAACTCAAGTGGTACACTACAGAACCTAAACAGGGACAGATCAACTACACTTTAGCAGACCAGATGTTGGAATTTCTCCGAGCAAACAAAATTATTGCCAGAGGACACAATATCTTCTGGGAGGACCCTCAGTTAATTCCTGCATGGGTTGTTAAACTAACAAGGTCTGAGCTGCAATCAGCCGTTGACTCCCGTATAGAAAGTTTAATGAGCAAATATAGAGAAGAATTCATACACTGGGATGTTAGCAATGAAAATCTTCATTTTGATTTCTTTGAGCAAAAGCTTGGTCCTAATGCCTCCTTGCATTTCTTTGAGACAGCACGCCAATCAGATCCATTGGCAACGCTGTTTCTGAACGAATTTAATGTTGTGGAGACTTGTAGTGACAATAAAACCAGTGTGGACGGCTACATTTCGTGGATAAGAGAACTCGAACGAGCTGGAGTGTCAATGGATGGAATCGGTCTAGAGGGTCACTTCGGAGTGCCTAACCGTCCTCTAATGAGAGCCGTTCTAGACAAGTTGGCTACGCTAAGGCTTCCTATTTGGCTTACAGAGATTGATATCAGCAAAATAGTTCCCAAGCAGGAAGTGCGGGTGAGCAAGTATATTGTCACTTGTGTTCCCAGTTTCACGGTAGATAAATTGAATTTGGTAACTCTAATTTTTTATTTTATTTTAATATACCAAAATTCAAACTTATGTATAGAGGAATGTCTTTAAGGCCACACTTTTATAGAAATAAAAAAAGGTGCTTCTTTTACTGCGGTGGAATATCATTTTATTTGTTTCCTTTACAGGCTGTTTATCTAGAAGAAGTTCTGAGAGAGAGCTTCTCACATCCCTCTGTAAATGGGATAATGCTATGGACTGCCATACATCCAAATGGTTGTTACCGGATGTGCCTTACTGACAATGAATTCCGTAATCTCCCTGCTGGTGATGTGGTTGATAAGCTTTTGAAAGAATGGCAAACAGGGGTTTTGGAAGGCCATACAGATGAACATGGCGCATATAGCTTCTCTGGATTCTTAGGTGAATACAAGGTGACTGTTGATTATGGAAACAGAACTGCAAATTCAACGTTCTCACTTTGTCGAGCTGATGAAACTAGACATTTTAACATTCAACTGTAGCTGTTACAATTGTGGTCTATATATGGCATAACCAAAGCATGTTTTGAACTAGTACATCACTTACAGGATGGAGAGGATCCTGTATCTTTTGCACATGCTAAGCAATATAATTTTTGGGGAAGCTCGGTTATGGAATATGTAATGTCTCGAATTATTTTTGCATTTTTTTGAATTTTTATTTATTTATTTTTTTACGCCTCGTTTTGCATGCCATGCGGGTCCTGAGGGCATTTTGGTTATTTTCTTAAGCCGATAACTTTATAGGTATATTTTTATCTAATTTAAGTCAATTAGAAGTGACGGAATTATTTAAGAAATTTCTTCGGAAGTCGGGGCGATTTTTGGGTTCGAGAATCTCTCGATTTTGTCATTTTGAGTGAGGGGCATTATAGTCTTTTTACACAAACACAAATATATATCTACACTGAGATAGATATTTTTGGGGATCTAGTTGGCAATGCAATGAAAGGGGAAGAGCACAAAAGTAATTTTGCATAAAGTGGCAACCACCCACAAGGTGACATGTGGCTTCATTTGGACCATAAAGAAAAGTCAATGAACAACACATCTCTTCCTTCTTCCCATCTCTCCGCAGAATTCCCTCTCTTTCTGTCTCTACACTATCATCCTCTCTCTCTAATTCTATACATCTATATATATATATATATATGATGTTCCATACTTGTGAATGCAAAAAGTGTATGTCTCTAGATATATGTGTGTGTATTAATTGTGATTCAATTGAATGAAAATTGATCTCATTTGATATGTTGTGTTATTCATTAAAATTGGTTAGACAATCTATACTTATTTGCCATCCATATTTAGTTTCAATTAATATCACATACACACAAGTTACAACTTAAATTTTTCCATTAATGTACAATTGCTAGTGTTTGATGAAGTGAAGCTTAGTGGTGATCTAAGCCCCAGGACCTCTCTCTTATATCTTTTTCCTATTTTCTAGATTGTTTTTTACTCGCATTGTTTTTTTATTTTATTTTATTTTATTTTATTTTATATCCTAAATGGAGGAAATTTTTTTCTAAATATAACCAACAAATATAAGAGACACATGTGACATACCCCACATGTGACACAGCCCAATCAAGGCATATCAAGACATAAAACAAAACATCTTTAGGCAAACTTCTAGAAGAAAAACTAATGAAGAGTTGAAATAACATCTTGGAGGCATACCCCCAAGATGTCCATTACTTCCCACAAAATACTCTTAGCCATTTCAACTGGAGAAACAAAAGTTCCATTATACATTCTGTCATTCCTTTCTTTCCAAAGAGAATACAATGTGGCAGTGAACAACATCCTATAAAGCTTTGTTCTCTGAGATTTAATCTTAAACTGCACTATAAAATCCAAAGCCATATCTCGGATTGAAGTTTATGACTTTAACCTCCAATGACAAAGGTCTGCCAAAGATCCCTAAACCTTCTAAGCAAACCATAATAGTAGAAGATATGGTCCCTATCCTCCACAATATTGCAACAGAATATACATCTCAAAGCTAAGGAATAACCTTTTCCCTACAAGTAAGTATTTATGAGTACTGAATTCTGCAACACCAGAACAGCAAAGGTAGACAATTTGTGTCTACCACCATTCCAACAGAGATCACACCAGTTTACCTCTTGCCTTCTCATTCGACAAACATTCCATGCTGATTTAAAGGTAAACTGTGAACCTTGCCAAGAGATTTTATCCTCCCCACCATGAATAATCTGCTGAAGTATGTCCTACTGCATAACCAGTGGAAACTTATTCACATCCCACTGACCTTCAAAAATAAAATCACCGATGCATCTGTTCTTATCTCTACTTAATTGATGTAACACCTTATGACAATATAAATCTGATAAAAAATTTTCATCACACCAAGGATCAAGAAATTTTTTTATTCCATTGCCATCACCAATAGCATATTTGGTATGAAGTTTCAGAATATCTCTCACTGCCACAATACTCCTCCACAATGATAAAAAAGAATCCTTTGGAATCACCTTCCAAAATGAAGAATTCTGTAAATAATAATTCTTATAGCAGGCCACCCAAATCCTATCTTTTGATAATAGGAAATCCCATGCTAAAACACATTTAGAAGTATAGGTAATATCTTGTACTCTCCTCAATCCCATCCCTCCTTCTGCTTTAGGAGCAACTAGCTTTTTCCAGTTTAAACCATGGATTTTCCTGGTAGAATCATTATGCCCCTATATGAAATTCCTCATTCTCTTTTGAATAAGATTAGTGATAGCAGCTTGGAGAGTATAAACTGATGTCCAATATAAAATTAAAGGAGTAACCACTGCTCTGCATAGTTCCACTCTACCAGCCATTGAAATATGCAACCCATTCCATCTAGTTGTTGAAGCATTAACTTTATCCAGAAGCTTAGAAAAGTTTCCCCTCCTAAGCATTCTATCTGAAAATAGGTAAGCCAAGATAGGTAAAAGGCAGCTGACCCTCCTTACACCCCAAGCTCCTCAGAATAAATAACTTCCTCTTGACAGTTCTAGTGAAGAACAATTTAGACTTCTCTTTATTTATATCCAAACCAGACACCTTTTCAAAGTGTGTCATGATTCTCTTGAGTGTAATAACAGAAGCCATATTAGCCCTAACTACAAGTAACAGATCATCAGCAAAAAACTGATGTGTCACAAGGATACCTGCTCTTCTTGTAGCCTCTGAAACCATAATTGTACCTCTCCTTACTTCAAACTCTACCAAACCAAAAAAGTATTCCGTAACCAAAGTGAAAAGTAAAGGAGACAAAGGACACCCTTGTCTTAACCCTTTGTGAGGTTGAAAGTAGCCACATGGGGTACCATCAACCAGAATTGAGAACCATACTGTCGTGATACATTCGTTAACCCATTGTATCCATTTATTATCAAAACCATAAAGCTGTAGAAGGTTAAGTAAAAAACTCTAATGGAATGAATCATATGCTTTCCTTAGGTCAATCTTCCAAGCCAAGGTAGGTGTGACGGCCCAAGTTTTGTAAACCCGGTGCGTCATGATGACCAAAAGATGACCCGATAATGGATCCGAAATACGGACGCGAAAGGTGAAATAATGGTTTCTAAAGATATAATGTATCTCTAAGACACCAATGTAACCCTCAATGAGCTCACGGAACCCAAAGGAAACAAATGCAGAAGTGTCGTTTCAAAAACGGACAAAAAGAACCTAGGGGCAAAATGGTCATTTTGCAAAAAGTGGATTCAAGTGCTATGGAGTACACCACTAGAAAGAAAATGACAAATTAGTCAAGTTCAAAAAAAAGTTTACTCAATTTGGAGTCCGGACGGGGGAGAAAGGTCAAAAACAAAAATGATGTTGTGGCGGTCCGACGAGGACAACCCACCACTGCTGCAACTGAGAGTAAAAATGGGAATCTAAATGGACTTTTTTGGAAAAACTCAAAGAAGAAACCCCCCCTAAAATCAAGTTTCCTACCCCAATTTTAGACGTAAACAAAAAAAAATGCATTGTAAAATGCCCAGAATGCCCCCAAGAAAATCAGGTTAAGAGGAAAAATCCTAATTCGAGCTACTGCCCAAGTTTTGGAAATAGGGCTTCGGGAGGTTTTTAAATTGCCTAAATTGAAAATTCAATCTTAAAATGCACCCACAAGACCTCCGGAAGTTTCGGATCAGTCGTGACGATTTAAAAAAAAAAGTCGATGAATAGTACCAACTACACTTGTACTAAAAATTTGCAAAACCTGGCAGCAAGGATTTTCTAAAAAAATATGGATTTTTGAGGGCCAAGATGATGTTTTCTGAAAAAACACAAAAAAGAAATGCCCCTCAAAATCAAGTTTTCTACGTGAATCGCAAGAAAAAATGAAAAAAACTCATTGTGAAATACCCGAAATGCCCCTGTAACAGAATAGGGTCAAACTAAAAAATATGCAACTTTAGGTTTTTGTTTCATTAAGGAAGGTATTGTTTGCCAAAGTGAGTATGCAAGTGTATGTAATATGTTAAAATAGATGTGCTACAATGGCCTATGGCCTCATTACAATACATTTAAAACATTTGACATGTCAAACCTCCAAGTTAGAAAAATTACATTTCATAGACAAATCATGAACATGCTAACACTTGCATGTGAACAAGAATGCTTCTAAAGAAGCTCAACTCAGCAAATCACCCAAGCAATTACAATCTCCAATCTTGTATCCTGTACCTGAAATATGCCCCAGTATCGTAGGGGTGAGAAACATAAAGCTACTCGTAGGAAATGAGCATGCATCGACCTAAAGTTTTACAAGTTGCATGATTTAATTATTGTGGTTCATTCCACCTAACGTCTATGTCAAGGTGAGACTCAGGGAGCATCCTAGCTACCCAAGATCATTTCTAGCATCAATCACCTCATTCATGCAATTTTAACAACATAGGGTCATACTTACACAAAGTAACAACATAGGAGCATGCTTACACAAAGCAACAACATAGTGGTTCTCAAGGTTATCAACTTGAAGTCTAAAATGCAACATCAACTAAATATAACAATTTAGCATAATTAGAATATCTAATACCACACATCAAGACATAGATTCTCTAGGTTATCAACTAGCAATCTAAAAGTGTGAAATCAACTAAATATATCAATTTAGTATGGATGTACTTAACAACATCAAATTGCCAATTACTAAAACCACAAGTCACAATTAAATATTGGTTGTCAACTTGGAATTGAATGCGAAATCAAATAGTGGAAGACTTGGACATCACAGCTCGGATTTCCGCCGAGACAAGGCAAATTTGGAGTTACTAATCCCCAGGCAGCCTACCAAACGCGCGAACTTTATAGGGCTAATTTGGAGCTACTAACCCCCAGGCAGCCTACCCAACACGCAAACTTTTGACTTAGAGGACTCTTGTCCCCGTACTAGAGCCAAACCATAGCCATCACAGCTTAACAATGTCCCAAGCAACTCCAAAATAAATAAGTTAACATCTTGTATACGTATTAAATAGTACACGAAACTACCTTCATGCACAAGTAGGTTGTAACCATACAACACATGCTCTAAATCCACAACAACTATAGGATGACAATGTCGAATCTTCAGAGCGCGATTCGTTACATACTATAATAACATCACATATCGAATCTTCAGTGTGCGATTCGTTACACGCTATAACAATATAATTCAATATTGGAACATAAACTCATAATTCCATTATAAGCCTAAAATCATGCCTTAAACATATTATCAATGTCAATTACATGATTCAATCAACGGTGTAACAAGGTAGAATTTAATTACATCATGATAATTAAATCTCTCAATTCTAAAACAACTCTAAATGGTCCCAAAGTAACATATGCTAGTACATAAGTCATAGTTATCACAAATATCAAGCTAAACACTCAATTAGGCCAACGGAACCCTTAATTAGATTTTAATTAATCATTTTAATTAAAATCTCTAGATTTTCATACTTGTCCAAATGCTCTCAAATTAAAGTATGTTTAAACTACATGCCAAAACCTAATTTAGAAGCATACTACAACTTAATTTCATGCAAGGTACGACCATACACTTTAATCTTTCACAAAAGATAAATATTAATTAAAAAGAGCAATTCTTATTTAATTAATCCCAATTTAATAGATGTTAACAAACATATTAAAACTAGATTTTCTAGCATGCCACAATTCAAATCAAAGTTATATATCATCATGAATTTTAAATCTTATATAAAGAAATAAAAATTAATAACTTTCAAGATTTGATACAAGGCATATATATAAGTTGTATAATCATGCTAAACACTCAATACAACACACACAAAAGCCTAAAACATTCCTTACCTCAATTTGAGATGAAAATCTCAAAAGCCATCAAAATGGAACGGCTCCGAATCCGACGAAACTACTAGGTTTTGTCGGGGACAACGCCGTGAACATAACCCCCATGAAAGCCCCATCAAAATCATAACTTGACCTTAAAACCAAACTCAAGAAATGGTCAGAACTGAATTCTAATAAGGGGGAAAGGTAGAGCACGGTGAGGGGAACAACAAACGTTAAGGCCGAAGACTTTCTATCAAGGAAAAGTGAACCAAAAGAGGAGAGAGAAAATGGCAGCACCCCTTGGGCTACCATGGGAGCTCTAGGTCGTGCATGAAGAGGGGAGAAGATGAAAAATGAAATATCTCACCCCCCTTTTATTGAATCTCAAAAAGTGCCCCGAACGGGCCCCGCTGGGTCCGAAAAAGTGAAATTTGAGCAGACATGCTCAAATGATAAAACTCTATGAACAAAAAAGATTCAAAATGAGAAAATATGAACAACGGGAGAAACAACGTCAAAAACTGAGTCCCGAGCAGAAAGTTATGCCCCAAACAAGTTTGACGCTAACTAGGGCCAGAAACCTTGAAACTGGAAAACAATGACCAGAAGGAATTTCTAAGAGTACAAAACTCGATGAAAAGTGAAAATGAATCCTGTACGAGGATTCAGGTTCAAAATAAGGCATTTAACAATAACTTTCATTAATTGCACAATGGCCCCTCTAAAAAGTGAAAACTGTACTAGTGGCCCAGAATGAAAATATCTTCCAAAAATATTTTCTTAAAAACCCCTGAAATAAAATATCTTCAAAAGATATTTACAAAAAATACCCCAAGAAAAAAAAATAATTTCAAAGAACTTTGCATCCATGCCCCTATGGACACCGGGAGCAACCAAAGTACTTTCTTGCGAAAGTAAAGATACGTATTTCATGAAAACCACTCAAGATGGAGATACATGAAGTCAAAAACCAACTCCAAACACAAGAAGTGTGGTTACGCCAACAAAGTGTGAAACGGGGAAAAGACAAAATAGGGAAAAGGACGAAATAGGGAAAATGACGAAAAGTGAATAGTGTCGAAAAACGAAAAATACAGAAACGACTCGGTCCTCAAAGGAAGTTGTCAATCCACAGAAAAGAGTCTCGGAAATCACTCCAGAGCACTCGAGACGACACTAAGCAAAGAGGAACTGAACTCAGAAAGGAAAGACAACGGAAAAAAAATATCCGTGAAAATCCAGGTCATTACAGTAGGCTTAGCAAACTTGGTACCAAAGCCTCTCATTAACTCATGAGCAGTGATAATATTATCTTGTATTCTTCTCCCTTGAATGAAAGAATTTTTCTCTTTTCCTACAATAGAACTCAAGACCTTTGCCAACCTATTAGCTAAGATCTTGGTGATAACTTTATACACAATATTGCACAATGAAATAGGCTTGAAGTCACCAACCTGCACAGAATCCTTCTTCTTTTGTATCAAAGTGATAAAGGACCTATTAACTCCCTTTCCCATGGATGGATTATCAAAAAAGTGTAAAACAGCATCAGTAAAATCAACTCCTACAACCTTCCAATATTGCTGAAAAAATATAGCACTGAAACCATATGGACCATGAGCTCTATCTGGACCCATTGCAAACATGGTATGCTTAACCTCTTCCCTTGAAATCATAGCCTCAATCATACCTGCATCCACTTCCCCAAGAGTTCTTCTAATAAATTTAGTACTTGGCCTCTGAGAAACAGGATTATCTTGAGAGAAAATTTTCTGAAAATACTGCACAAACTTCTCCTTAATTTTGCCCTAATCATGTATGAACTCCCCTTTACCCTCTTGCAAAACAGAAATATTATTCCCAACCCTGTGCTCTTTAATTTTCTGATGGAAGAATCTAGTACACCTTTCTTGATCCTTTATCCATCTAGTTCTGGATTTTTGGGATAACAAAATTGATTCATTAGAAAAATTAGATTCAAACATCCTTCTAGCATCATTTTCCTTGTGAATTAAATCTTCATTCATTGGATCCTCTGCTAGATTAAACTGAATTTGCAGCAAAACTTTCCTGCTAGCAATAACCTTCTCATAAACAGAACCAAACTGATCTTTGTTCGAAGCTTTCACAGTTTGTTTCACCAGTCTAAGTTTATAGAGTAGCTCTTGAATAGGATTTCCATAGGTACCACTCTGCTAAACCTCATAAATTAATTTTGTAACTACTAACTACTTATTCCACAGTAAAAAAAAACCTAAAAGGTTTAGGGCCATCAACAATATTGATAGAAAATTGAAGACACAAATCCCAGTGATCAGATACCAAAGGAGGAGATAAAAGAATTTGAGAATTTGGAAACAATTGTTCCCATTCCTGATTTCTTAGACCCCTATCAAGCCTTGCATAAATTCTTCTTTGACTAAATCACATGTTACACCAAGTATATTCCCCATTAACAATAGGTAAATCAGATAAACTTAGTTGATCAATTATATAATTAAAATCATAAAGCAGTTTAGGAAGATGTCTAAGACCTCATTTCTTCTCATTGTTAAACCTAATAATGTTCCAGTCTCCTATCAGCAGCCATGGACCAGAAAACTGAGAGGAACATTGCACCAGATCACTCCAAAGCTGTCTCATTTCCAATATAGTATTTTCAGCATACACACATGCAACATAAAACTAAAGAGAAGTCCCTTTAATATCAACTTTTAAAAGGACCATCTGAGACTTAATCTCAAGAATGTTAATATCCAATTTAGTATGGTCCCAACCACACCAAATTCGACCCCCTGCCACAGCACTATAATTATTCATCCAGAACCAATTAGGTCTAATCCTGTCTACAATCCTCTGAAACTTAGCACTACACACCCTTGTTTCAACCAAACAACACAAATAAATAGAGAAC
Source organism: Cornus florida (assembly GCF_030987335.1). NCBI lineage: Eukaryota > Viridiplantae > Streptophyta > Magnoliopsida > Cornales > Cornaceae > Cornus > Cornus florida. The sequence goes on along the minus strand of NW_026775573.1, from coordinate 74,177,025 downwards.
TTACTCAACTAGGCCTTAACTTCCTTTTGCATTTGCCTCCTGTTGAGCCCTCTGACATTCCATGATCCAATCACTAGACACTTGATGGTGGAAACGTCCCACCTGCAAGCATTCCTCTAGTAATCCTGGAATTACTTGAATCAACTTCCAACTTCCTGAGTTTTTTCCTTTGTTTCTTGGAAATAATAGAAGTAGGAGAATCCTCACCCATACCTAAGTTTTTGGAGGATGCAGTATTAGAAATAATACATTCTGGAACAATCCCTTCTTCTTCCTTATCACTTTGAATCACTCTTTCAGAATTTTCGTCAAGCATCTGGAAAGCATTAAAAGACATAACCTGCTTGTGAACCATAGGACTTTTGGTGATAACCCCAGATTTTCGGATGCGGGTTGGCCAGACCTACGCCCGAATACCCGAGGATATCAAAACATATGGCAATAATCGAACACAGAATAATACAAATATAATAAACAGGAATAATTAAAATGGCTGAAAGAAAACTAAATCGATAATCCAATAACGAAATCTTCAGAATAAATTCTTATAAATAAATCATTTTGATACAAATAATCCTTCAACTTGTACAACTCGAGAATCCATACACTATGGACCCCTGGAAAAACAAAACTAAAAAAAACGATCAACAATCTACAACTAGATACAGAAATCATAAAGGAACTCCTATGCAGGCAATCTGGAAGAATGATGTAGACGATCTCTGCTCAGCACGAACAATCCTTACTCTTGACGAATACCTGAAAAATGAAGGTGGGTCAGGCCCACATGCAAGTTCTACTCTACTATAGTCCAACCAGAGACCTGATACGCAGATACATCTTAGATAACTCAATAATATCTATATAATCCGTAAATATATATGTGTGTATATATATATATCCACACTACAGGACTCTCACTAGACTATAGGCCAGTCTCAACCTGACTAGTAGGCATCATGCAAAACGCACCTGGAATGGGCATGAGCACCTAGACCTAGCAGGGTACACCTCAAACCATCATAGCCAGCTATGCATCCCAATGTATATACGCTCCCTAACCGTTGATCCTGAGACTCAAGCTCAAATATATCGAGGTACCATAAATATATATATATAAATTCCATCCAAAACCAATAAAGTGTCGCTCAACTGTTCGTTGCCAAGACACAACATTTAATTAGGATTTCAATGTTATGAATAAATCCATTTCCTAAATCCAGAATAGGTAGGTGTTAACATTTTGATCTAAACCAAACCTAATATGCTACCATCCCATACCGGTGCATATAATCCACAAAATCCATATAATTGATAGAACAGGTAAAGCAGTTCAACAATTAAAATCCAGAATAAGTAAGAATTAACATTTTGATCTAATCCGTACTTAATATGCCACTATCCCATACCGGTGCATATAATCCACAATCAATCCAATAATTGATAAAATAGATAAAGCAGTTCATCAATTTAAAATCCAGAATAACATCCATGTAATTGATAGAACATAATTTAATAGTTCATCAATTAAAATCCAGAACATCATCCATGTAATTGACAGAACAAAATTGAATAGTTCATCAATTAAAGTCCAGAACACATCCATGTAATTGACAGAACAGAATTTAATAGTTCATCAATAAAAAATCCGCATAAATAAAGTCTGATAAGTATATGACCCTATTATGCATCCAAAACAAGGTTTAAAAATCATGTTCCAGCCATTTAAATTGCTAAAATAAGACTAAGCAATTAAATCCTTTATATCCGTTATTAACATGCAAGTTTACTGTTGAAATTAATGTTATTCCATTCTTTAGCATATTATTATAAATCACGCTTCCGAGTATTTTTATATGTCCATTATAGTTATTTAAATCGTTCACATCATCTTAAACAACCTAGAAATACTCCCAATGGCCAAATAGAACCTAAAAATTCAATTTCAACAAGTTCCAATGCGAGAGCAAGCTCCCATACATCGAGATCCATCTCTGCGCTTTTGGGAGCCGGCTCCCCACAAATGGGAGCCGGCTCTGTAGTGTTGGGAGCCAGCTCCATCCATATGGGAGTCGGCTCTGTCCATGAGGGAGCTAGCTCCCTTCTTTAGGGAGCCGGCTCTCTCTCCCTTGAGAGCCATCTAACCAATTCCATCATCTTCTTCGCCTTCGGTGATGTGTAGGACCCTCTGTAATTCTTTTATTAAGGTTCCTAGATGCCCACTACATCCTAACTTATCCAGAACAAAATCATAAAAATCCAGTAGGCATAGTTAACAAGAATTATAACCTAATATGTGACGATTTATACAAGAAAATCAGTTTCAATTTATCAACACATAATACAATTTTAGGTCTGAATTTACATGCATACGAGAACAATTTTAAAGTTCGATTAACCCTGGAGACTTTCTAGGCATGCACAGAACACAGGTCTAGGGGAGAGAGTAAGAATAAAACTTACCTTTGAGATTTCGGATTAAAATCTCAACGTCATCTTCTTAGGTTTTCTGGCAACTCTAGTTGCCGTCGAAACCTTCTGCTGTACTGTTCTAGCCTACACACAGCCTCCCCTTCTTCCTCCTTGGTCTGGTCTTGGACTTCTTCCAAAACCCTAGCCCTATTCTCTCTCTGTTTATCTCTCTCTCCTTGCCTCTCTAACATATACGTGAATAGGGTTTTCTAAACCCTACGGCAGACATATAACACATATATATATAAGCTTAGAAAACCTAATTCTAATATATGTCAGCACCCTAATCTAATGGGATAACACATATAAATATATAAACCGTTTAATTATATAATATATAACATATTACCGAATATCATAATTAATGAAACTATTAATTTTAATTAATAATTAACATAATTCTTAAATACGTATATACTCATATATATATGTACCACCATCCATGGAAAAAATATCCGTACCCGTTACTCACCCTATCCAAGTAGTCCATGTGACCCAAGTGAGTGGTCTATTACTATATCCAAATCCATCCGTTTAAAGTATAAAAATACATTTAAATCATTCACAAATCAAATTATAATAAATTCAAATCAATTAAAACACACACAAGCAATTAACCAAAAATCAATTAACATAATTCTTAAATACATATATATTCATATATATATGTACCACCATCCATGGGAAAAATATCCGTACCCATTACTCACCCTATCCAAGTAGTCCATGTGACCCAAGTGAGTGGTTCATTACTATATCCAAATCCATCCATTTAAAACATAAAAATAAAATACATTTAAATCATTCGCAAATCAAATTATAATAAATTCAAATCAATTAAAATACACACAAGCAATTAACCAAAAATCAATTAACAATCAAGTCAATTAAACATAAACATGAAACCATATAAACACATATCCACGTAAGCACCCAAAATGCAATAATTAAATTCCAATTATTTTCTTTTAAAATTAGGGGCATTACATTCTTCCCCCCTAACAAAAGGAATTCTGTCCTCGGAATTCATGAAACTCTGAATTAGTTTCTTTTAAAATTCATTTCCATTCTCGTGTGGGCATAGCCTCTTTGTATGGCCTCCACCAAATTCCAACGCATCCAACAATATACAAGGTTCCTATATTAGGAAATACCATAAATGTACAACTCCTAAGTTGTATATAACAACGACCCAATCTTACCCAAAATTTAGTGAAGGGTAACGATCCCTATTCCTCCAAGTTCCACAGAATATACGCACAAAATTCCTATGCATCCAGTGCTAACTAGTTGGTAACACTAAGTTGTAGGCTACTGCCTAAATTAATACACACAGTCCATAAAAAGTCAATTTAATACGTAAAAACTGACCTTCCCCCAAAAAAACACATTGCTTCCTATATGGAATACATCCCAATCAATCGTTTCCTGATAGAAAACTCTAATGTACGAGTTCAACTATTTACAACATCCTACTGCCGCCTCCAAACCACGCACAATCCATTACAAAGGAGAGTATTTCTCTCTAATGTATTCTTTAATGAAGTCAAGGTCTTATTGTACAACCCTCGCTGCCACTTCAAACCTACAAGTAAAAGGTCTGCACTATATAATATACCAAACCTCAAATGTTGTCAGACCACCCTCCTTGTGCCAACAATATGACAGACAAAAATTGAAAAAGCGAAGTAAACACGTCCAATTAACCATGAAAACCTAGGGTATATATCCTAAGCATATCCTCCATGATCAAATTTATGTGCTCAATCAAATCCTTCGTCTAAAGATACGAAGCAAAACTACTGCTCCAAAATGCTCATAAAGTTCCTCCTAAATAAAAATTTTCATCCATTATAATGGACATCCAGATGCTATAACACTACTATTAGTGTGATAGAACTGATATGAAGCTCCAAAGTGAACACTACTCGAACAATGTCACTAAGAGAACCTATTCCAATCCAGCATTCTTGAACCTATATAGAATTTAAAATTCCAATTCAACATTGATAATTCCTACCGACCTACCGACTATCCATTCCTGATTAGTCCTACTCCCATTTTGATATTGGAAGTGGCAAAAATCTCCAATAATATCCAGTTATCAAATTTTTTTATTTTTTTCCACTTTTCTAACAAGTGTTTCACTTAGAGACAGTTATGTACATGTCCCTACCCGTACCAGTTCACCAAAATGAACATTAGATGTCTTGATGCATAACCATTTGAGTGCACCGTGAGAAATTTACAAATTTTACATCTCAGTCACTCCGACGTTATTCACAGAATTGACGAATCCTCCTCCAGTACCTTAAGCTCTATCTGAGTAAGGTAACACCGCTTCCAGGTCAGCTCCGACATTCTAAGTTAACCTCTTCAATTACCTGGGTAATAGCAAGTGTTAATATTACACATGCCATACATTCAACTGATTTCTCAACAACTACCCGAAGGTTTAATTACTATATCGGTTGTTATGAATATCCACTTCCATATTTACTTCCACCAGATGGAACTTAATGCAAAGTGTGAATCACTACTTCTACCCATCTAAGCCGTCTCGTGATTCGTTCTATGCATATGAACTGATATCTTAACAATTTAAAATAGACAAAATGAAACTGTTTTAATTTATCAATTAACCAACGTCCTAACCATAAACTTGACCCCTATGTAAAATCAGCAATCTCTCAACTAAATCTGTGAAAAATGCTCTGTCATTTCCACTTCAGTATAGGAAGTAACTGCAAGGATCTAGCGATCTCTAATGGTCCATCTTGATTATCTAATAGATATTAGACTTTGAGGCAAAATCATTGTGTCACTCCTCCTGCCTGTCCTCCAAACATCTGCTTCATTCCATGAAGTATCATGTTTCCACCAGGATAAATAAGAACTAAGATTTGTGAACCTTAGTCCTTATATCTTCCTTCCAATTTGCATACAGAAAATACCGTTAGTCTGGTACCACCAGCTTCCATCTGTACCCATTGTTTAATTTGGAGCATCTTCAAAAGCTAGCTATGCAACTTAACCCATACACCGCTTATCCGTGATAATCTTACCGATAATGAAAATCAACCAGTAATTCTATTCATCGAAAGTCAACTAACAACATCTTTTCTATATATACCGTGCACCTTTTCTTTATTTAGATGTTCGGTCTTACCTTCATGTCTTTGACACATCCTACTTCTATAACACAAGTAAATGTCAATCTGACTTCTTGTCTAACTTCAAAAGAATATAAAATCTTTCCATCCTCCAATAAGTCATAAATGTCATAGCAATAGCTATTTGTTGCGATCTATGACCCAAAAAAAAAAAAAAAAAATTCCATATTATTTGTGCAAATGAAGAGACTTTGCTTCCTCCTTGATATGCAACCCCGGTAACTCCTCCAAATAACACACTCATGAATAGTGTCCCAGTTAAGAATAGACTGATGAAGATTTAGTCCGTCTACTATCCTCAGTCAGTGTCATTCCAATAAGTACCTAAACCAATACTAAATCATTCTTCAGACTTGGTGACGACTTCTGGAATTTCCAAGAAGATGTTTAGCAAAGTCAGCACCTTCGATTAATCATCGTGGCGTTCAAGTATATTAACCTAATCGTATTAGATTATTTGACTCGTACTGATGGTTTAACTATCCCATCCAAATTAACGTATCATAATTACACATGTCCAGGTCTACACATGTCCAGGTCCATTAGATTGGCCAGATTTATGTGTATCTCCCAAATCCTATGACCACATGCTCCCAATCCTAGCGTAATTATAGCGCTATTATTCCATACTATTAAAAACAGTAGTTGGCTGATCACACACTTGTATCCCCAACTAAACCACACACCAAAACCCGAAACATTAACGAAAATAAAATACGTATGACAAACACAAAATAACAAAATATAATCCTACATAAAACTTCGTTGTTTCTAGAAAATAAAATCTCCCTTGGAATCAACCTTACCAAATTGGTTTACAATTTCCTTTTTTTTTTTTTTTGTAGTTTCATAGGTAACCATCCACCCTCGAAACAGAAGCTTTAAATATAGCTTAATAGCAACATCCGTTTGCCTAAACAAATACCAAAGGCTTAACGTTCATCCTCCTTATACGCGGAATACAAATTGTTTAATGTGGCTTTATAAAGCAATTTAGAATGTTACAACCTAATCCTTATACTCTCCAAAACGTGATATAAAATCATTGATTTGTTATGATAAGAACTCCCTTCGATTCCTAAACTCCTGAAGAGTACTTTTTATCTACCTCTTTTAAAGATAATACGAAAGTTAAACTATATGTAGATTGATCCACACCAACTCTACTTGTATCATTCACTGTACTACTAGCGAATAAGATCACCCTCGTGCGATCCTTCATCTTCAAGATTTAGTATCCACTTCCTTGGTTACTCTGAAATCTCCTCTATTAGGATCCTCTTCGGACTCCTACTCCTCGCTTGTCTCCTTTTTCAGAACAACTGAAGTCGTGTTGGCCCCAATATGGGGTGACCTAACACATACACCTAATTCCTTCCTTGGCTTATACTTTAAAGTAGTGCCAACCAGAACGAAACCTTCGATCCCTAATTTTGCTTTCAGGCAAAGAATCGATAACATACTCCTTTACTCGTTTAGGTCTTTATCACTTTCGCGCCTTGGACCCAATCCTCCTCCCAGTGTCAACCATTCTGTGATACAAAATATAATTAACATCTGCTCCTCCTAACGAACCATAAATAGAGTACAACGAATCCTAATATGGGTTCTAAGTTTTAAGAGACGTAACGCGGAAGTCATATAACGAAAGACACTCCTAAGGACACTTGAATCTGGAGTTCTCTGATACCAACTGTGATACCCCCAGATTTTCGAATGTGGGTTGGCCAGGCCCACGCCCGAATACCCGAGGATATAAAAATAAATAGCAATAATCGAACACAGAATAATACAAATATGATAAATAAGAATAATTAAAATGGCTGAAAGAAAACTAAATCGATAATCCAATAACGAATGGTGTGCCTCACAAAGTTTGTGCAAAAGATAGTGGTGTTGGATTATGGTGAGTGTGGCCAAGTTTTACATTTATAATTTGCCACTACTCCCTTTCACTAAAAATATAGTTATGGTGAATAGGGATCGTCCCAAGGGGTTGGTGGTTCGTATTAGGTTGTGGAATCAAGATTAGGGTTAGTAGGTCGAGTGATCAAAAGATTGGTTGGTGGTTGAATTACACTAAAATGCAATTTAAACTAAAGTAAACAATTAAAGCATAGCTTTTCTACACCCTTAATGAATGATTAATGAGGGGGAAAACATGTATTGCAACATATTGTGTGTGTGTGGTTGTTTTAACAAGTATGGATGACAAATTAAGTATATATTGTCCAAGCAACAAGGTGGATAGCACAATATATCAAACTAAGCCATTAATCCTTTCTTTAAGCTCATAATCCAAACACATCACAAAGTTAGAGACATATGCTACTTACTTTCATAAGTATGGAACATCAAACAACAAGCATGGATTGTCCTCCTATTTAACATCTAAACTACAACTACACTACAATTAAACAAATGACATGAAATTAAACTAATTAAACTAAGGGAGAGGCACAATCCATCAAGAAATGAGTATGAACCATCAAATAAACCACAAGAGCATTCCATTAAGCACTATGTCTTAACAATCTCTAGATCTATAGCATTAATGCACATAGACATGCATCAATAATACAAAATCTAGAGACAAATATATGAACATCTATTCTAGCATATATAGACATATTGATAGAATGAAATGATCAATTGGAAGCATTAAACCACACAAATCATTGAATAAATAAGATCTATATATATATAAGTGTCAAAACATGTATCACAATACAAATTCCCTCAAAAATACATAAATCAAGATGTAGAAAACATACTCAGGGCTAACTCTAGCCCCAAGAGGATGTCTAGCCACTCATGGATGGTGTCCTCCAACCTTCAAGGGCTAACTCCATAGTAGAGTTTGCTCCTCTTCTTGGTTGATGGAAGAACTCCAAGCTTGTGTCTCTAGCCTCCTCCCTTCTTTTCTTCTTCATTAAGAATATATGGAAATTGTGTCTCTAGTGTATGTATCTCCCTCTCTTCAATATATGGCTCATATTCCTTATATAGGTAGGTTAAATATCACCCCCAATAAGCTGGGCTTGTACACCAATATTCCCCCCAATGATTGGATATGAGACAATTTTTAATGAGCTGGAAATTGGATTTTCTTGCACTTTGGGAAGTTCGATCGATCGAACTTATGGTGAGATCGATCGAACATGGCTGAGATCTATCGAACTTAAGCTGGATCGATCCTCTATGGTGGTGCCTTTTTGGATAAAGACAAATCTAAGATATTTTGAAGATATTTTTGGGAAAGAGACAAATGTGGTAGGTAAGGTGATACAACTGGATAAAATGGAACCTTTTCGATCGATCGGAAGAAAGTTAGATTGATCGAACTTTGTGGTATCTTTGGATAAGGACAAAAGAGCTTGGATCCATCTTAAAATGCTGAGATCGATGAAATTTTGATCGATCGAATATTTTCTGAGATCGATCGAACTTGCTGAATTTTCACCACTTGCTTCCTTTTGCTCCCACTTTGCTCATTTCTTTGATTCATCTCAAGATTGCTTCAATTATGCTCTTATTTAGCTGAGTTAGCTTATTTTGGGAATAAGTACCTGAAAATGGAAATAATACAAAATCAATCTAAAGCGGAAAAATAAGATAGATAAAGGTTTTAGAATACCTAAGCTTAAGGGGTTTAAATACGCACTTTTCAACGCTCATCAACGAAATCCTCAGAATAAATTCTTATAAATAAATCCTTCTGATATAAATAATCCTCCAACTTGTATAACTCGGGAATCCATACACTGTGGACCCCTGGGAAAAAAAAAACTAAACAAAACGATCAACAATGTACAACTAGATACAGAAATCACAAAGGAACTCCTACACAGACAATCCAGAAGAATGATGTAGACGATCCCTGCTCAGCACGAACAATCCCTACTGTAATGACCCGGTCATTTTCATTCCTTACCTTTTCTCGGATTTTTCACGGATATTTTTTTCCGTTGATCTTTTCCTTTCTGAGTTCGGTTTCTCGTCATTTAGTGTCATCTTGAGTACTCGGGAATGGTTTCTGAGACTCTTTTCGGTGGATTGACGACTTCCTTTGAGAATCGAGTCATTTTCACATTTTCACTTTTGTGACACTATTCACTTTCGTCTTTTTCTCGGTTATCACTTTGTTAGCATAACCTCACTTTTCGTTTTCGGATTTGATTCCGGTTTTGCATGCATCCACGATATTTAAATTCCATACTATGTGTATTTTCACTTTTGTAGAAAAGCATGCTAAGTGCTTACTTTTTTTGTAAAAGGTATAGATGCATGACCTTTTTGTAATTTTTTTAAACTTTAGGGGTTTTTGTGTAATTACTGTAAAGTAATTATTTTTCGTCTTAGGGACCATTTTGTAATTTAATTTAGAAGATATTTTCAAAAAGGACTTTTTTACAATTTTCGGAAAGTGTGACAAGTGTCACACTCTCATTGGTCCACTTGTTGACATGTATGTGGAAACACTTTAAGGCATTGGATGAGGACATGTGGATGGTGGAGATTTAACCACTTGTTGGCCTAGGATTGGTGCACTTATTGTCTTGGATGATTGACAAGTGTAGGCTTGAGATTTAGCCTAGGATGGAGCCTTGGATTTGTGACAAGTGTAGGCTCACAATTTGATCTTACATTAGTGTGTGTGTAAGAGGTAGTGTAAGAGCACTTAGTGAGTGGAGGATCTCTATCCCCTCCACTCACATTTCATCTTCATCATTTTTCATTTCCTTCCTCTCTTGTAAAGAAAACCCTAGCCTCCATGGATGGAGCCTAAAGCCTTAAGCTTTGACCTTGATTTTTGAGAGCCTTCCATTGATTTCCAAGCTTGAACCTGGGAATAAATTTTGTTCCCCTCATCTTCCTCTTCATAACCCTAGAAGGGTTTGCCATTTTGTGTTGATTTTGTCTTGGATTCTAGAGAGACACTTCTCTAGTGAGGTAGGGAATGTTATAGGGTTATATGTTTATTATCTTGCATATTTTTGATGCTTATACAACTTGTATGCATGTAGTGTATTAATTTGAGAAATTATGATTAATGGTAGTTTGCTTATAACTCATTTAGACTTGGTAAATGGCATGGCCATGAGTTGATCTTTGATATATATTAATTTGGGTTGATTTAGATGAGTTTTCAAATCTAGAGATTAAATGGATTTAATTTGGTTTAAATTCTAGTAAATTGTGTTTTGCTTGTAATCCATCTTAGACTTGATATATGGTATGACCATAACTTAGTGCTTGATATAAATTTATTTGAGATCATTTGGACAACTTTTGAAATCTAGAGATTTAATTGATATAAATTAATTAAATTATATTTGATGATATCTTGCTTATCTTGCACTTTTGATTTGATATATGTAAAAACCATGATATGTTGCTTAACATATATTAATTTGAGGTTATTTGAAATCTAGAGAATTTAATCACATTGTTTAATTAAATTCTATCTAATGGCTCCATGGATCTATTGGTATTTTAGAAGTTGTTTCTATATTCAAATCATGGACTTGAACTTGTTATGTATTCACTTGATTGTGTTTTGAGCATTGAACAACTTTGTTGTTATATTTATATTCATGATAATATGTTTTCTTTATAGAATATATTGATGCGATGTGTAGTAAATTGCACACTTTGTAATTGACATTATGTATGTCATTTTAGAATTGAAACTCTAAGGCATGGATTGTGTGGTTTCAACTTACTTGTGCATAGAAGGTGTTTTCATGCATTATATAAGTTATGTATAAGTTGTGAACTTATTTGGTTTAATTTTGGAATCTTGGAACATTGTTGAGTTGAGATGGCTAGGGTTTGGCTCTAGTACGGGGACGTGAGTCCTCTAAATCATTGAGATAGTGCGCACTTAGGGTGATTTTCCTTGCTGGTTAGTGCCCGGAATAACCATTGAGGTCTCGGCAGAATTCCGAGCTTAGATGTCCAAGTCTTCCGTTATTTGTTTTCGCATTCAATTCCAAGTTAACAATCATGTTTATATTGTAACTTGTGGTTTTAGTTATTAGCGATTTTGATGTTGTTAAGTACATCCATGTATATGATTTTACTGAATCATTTTGATGTTGTTAAGTACATCCATACTAAATTGATATATTTAGTTGATTTCATACTTTTAGATTTCTAGTTGATAACCTAGAGAACCTATGTCTTGATGTGTGGTATTAGATATTCTAAATATGCTAAATTGTTATATTTAGTTGATGTTGAATTTTAGACTTCAAGTTGATTACCTTGAGAATCTATATGTTGTTGTTTTGTGTAAGCATGCTCCTATGTTGTTGCTTTGTGTAAGCATGACCCTATGTTGCTAAAATTGCATGAATGAGGTGATTGAAGCTAGAAATGATCCTAGGTAGCTAGGATGCTCCTTGAGTCTCACCTTTGACATAGATGTTAGGTGGAATGAACCACAATAATTAAATCATGCAAACTTGTAAAACGTAGGTCGATGCATGCTCATTTCCTACGAGTAGCTTTATATTACTCGCCCCTACGATACTGGGGCATATTTCAGGTACAAGAATCAAGGTTGCGATTCTCGTCATGCTTGGATGATTGGTGGACTTGAAGATTTTCATTTCTTGTAAAGGTTGGCTTGAAAAGCTATTTGTAGCCTTATATGTCAAAATATGTATATTTGAATTTAAACATGTAATGTGTACATGAGTGCACTCCTTACAATGTATTTGACATGTATAAGATGAGGCCGGAGGCCAATGACATGTATTTGTATTCTATATAGTTTTGACTTCATGAAATATCATGAGAATATTGAAAAAATGTTAAGTTTTGTCTCACTATGTTTGCATCGGGTGTGGGAGTTCCGTTTTAATTCTTCTGTAGGATCTCATTAATCATGCATGTAGTGCAGCCAAGGGCCAAACGGTAATTTCCAACCATTTGCTAATTTTGGTTTTCAAAATTTCCATTTCAAATTCATTTTCGCCTTTTTGGCCGTCAGGGGGTCGGATTTTGCATCGGTCGTTTCCGGGAGCCGCGGACCATTTCCGCGCGCTCAAAATCACTTATTACGTTTTCGTGTATATTCGTTTCAGCCTAGAAGTGCATTTGGAGTCAAAAGTATGTTTGGTGCAAACTTACATTTTTTGCCGTTTTAAGCCTAAACTGAGCATAAGGGCATTTTGGGGTTTTCACTTGAAAAATAAAATTTTCTTTTGGCATGGTTGGCTAGAAAACATGATTTTGAGGGTAGTTTGTTCTTTGTGTTTTTCTCAAAAAGACCCAGAAAGTCCTCAAAATTGCATTTTAAGTCAGCATTTCAAGAGCAGCCACAGAAGTTCGAGCGCTCTAAAGGGGGAGTTCGAGCGCTTGAACTTTGGGCAGATCTCTTAGGGCAATTTTCGAGAGCTCGAAGTCCTTGTTCGAGTGCTCAAAGTACTATTCACGGGTGTGTGTGTCGTGGTTCAGCATTGCACCTCCGACTTTAAGTCATCATATCTTCTTCATTTTAACTCCGAATTAGGCGATTCTTGAGTCTAAATTGACCGCGTCGAAATAAGCTTTCCAATGGTACTAATTAGAGCTTCAGATTCTTCTTGTGGCTCAATTTATTTGAGTTTAAGTAAGATAGTGTCTGTTTTTGGTTTGAATCGGGATAGGGTTTCCCTTCCTTCGACTTCAGAATTTGATATCTTTGTCGTTTGGACTCCGAATCAAATGATTCTTGAGTCTATCTTTATTAATTTTTCATTTTCTTTCCAATGGTGTGTACGGTGGCACGTATTTCAGTATGGAATGACCATTTTGCCCCTAGGTTAATTCTTATCTGTTTTTGATACGTGCTTCCGCATTTTCTTCCTTTGGGTTTCATGACCTCGTTGAGGGTCACATTGGTGTCTTAGAGGAGTATTGTATCTCTAGAGACCATTGTTCTATCTTTTGCTTCCGCATTTTGGATCCGTTTTGGGTTATCACACGACACACTGGGTTAAAAAATCCAGGGTCGTTACACCTACTCCTGACGAATACCTGAAAAATGAAGGTGGGTCAGGCCCACATGCAAGTTCTACTCTACTATAGTCCAAGCAGAGACCCGATACACAGATACATCCTAGATAACTCAACAATATCTATATAGTCTGTAAATATATATATATATATATATATTTCATCCAAAACCAATGAAGTACCGCTCAACTGTTCATTGCCAAGACACGACATTTAAGTAGGATTTAAATGTTATAATTAAATCCATTTCCTAAATCCAGAATAGGTAGGTGTTAGCGTTTTGATCTAATCCAAACATACATGCCACCGTCCCATATCGATGCATATAATCCACAAAATCCATATAATTGATAGAACAGGTAAAGTAGTTCAACAATTAAAATCCAGAATAAGTAAAAATTAGTGTTTTGATCTAATCCGTACTTAATATGCCACCGTCCCATACCAGTGCATATAATTCACAATCAATCCAATAATTGATAAAACAGATAAAACAGTTCATCAATTTAAAATCCAAAATAACATCCATGTAATTGATAGAACATAATTTAATAGGTCATCAATTAAAATCCAAAACAACATCCATGTAATTGACAGAACAGAATTAAATAGTTCATCAATTAAAGTCCAGAACACATCCATATAATTGACAGAACAGAATTTAATAGTTCATCAATTAAAACTCCAACATAAGCATAAATAAAGTCTGATAAGTATATGACCCTATTATGCATCCGAAACAAGGTTTAAATATCATTTTCCAGCCATTTAAATTACTAAAATAAGACTAAGTAATTAAATCATTTATATCTGTTATCAACATGCAAGTTTACTGTTGAAATTCATGTTGTTCCATTCTTTAGCATATTATTACAAATCACGCTTTCGAGTATTTTTATATGTCCATTACAGTTATTTAAATCATTCATATCATCTTAAACAACTTAGAAATACTCCCAATGGCCAAACAGAACCTAAAAATTCAATTTCAACAAGTCCCAGCGCAAGAGCAAGCTCCCACACATCGAGAACCATCTCTGCTCTCTTGGGAGCCAGCTCCCCACAAGTGGGAGCGGGCTCTATCCATGAGGGAGCTGGCTCCCTTTAGGGAGCCAGCTCTCTCTCTCTTGAGAGCCATCTAACCAATTTCGTCATCTTCTTCGTCTCTAGCGATGTGCAGGACCCTCTGTAATTCTTTTATTGAGGGTCCTAGATGCCCACTACATCCCAACTCATCTAGAACAAAATCATAAAAATCCAGTAGGGCATAGTTAACAAGAATTAGAACCTAATATGCAATGATTTATACAAGGAAATCAGTTGCAATTTATTAACACATAATACAATTTAAGGTCTGAATTTACATGCATAGGAGAGCAATTTTAAAGTCCGATTAACCCTGGAGACTATCTAGGCATGCACATAACATAGGTTTAGGGGAGAGAGTAAGAATAAAACTTGCCTTTGAGATTTTGGATTAAAATCTCAACGTCATCTTCCTAGGTTTTCCGGCAACTCTAGTTGCCGTCGAAGCCCTCTGCTGTACTATTCTAGCCTACACACAGCCTCCCCTTCTTCCTCCTTGGTCTGGTCTTGGACTTTTGCCAAAACCCTAACCCTGTTCTATCTCTGTTTATCTCTCTCTCCTTGGCTCTCTAACAAATACGTGAATAGGGTTTTCTAAACCCTACGGCAGACATATAACATATATATATATATGTAAGCTTAGAAAACCTAATTCTAATATATGTCGGCACCCTAATCCAACGTGATAACACATATAAATATATAAACCATTTAATTATATAATATATAACATATTACCGAATATCATAATTAATGAAACTATTAATTTTAATTAAGAATTAACATAATTCTTAAACACATATATACTCATATATATATGTACCACCATCCATGGGAAAAATATCCGTACCCGTTACTTACCTTATCCAAGTAGTCCATGAGACCCAAGTGAGTGGTCCATTACTATATCCAAATCCATCCGTTTAAAACATAAAAATAAAATAAAAATAAAATACATTTAAATCATTCGCAAATCAAATTATAATAATTTCAAATCAATTAAAACACACACAAGCAATTAACCAAAAATCAATTAACATAATTCTTAAATACATATTTACTCATATATATATGTACCACCATCCATGGGAAAAATATTCGTACCCGTTACTCACCCTATCCAAGTAGTTCATGTGACCTAAGTGAATGGTCCATTACTATATCCAAATCCATCCGTTTAAAACATAAAAATAAAATAAAAATAAAATACATTTAAATCATTCGTAAATCAAATTATAATAAATTTAAATCAATTAAAACACAAACAAGCAATTAACCAAAAATCAATTAACAATCAAGTCAATTAAACATAAACATGAAACCATATAAACACATATCCACGTAAGCACCCAAAATACAACAATTAAATTCCAATTATATCCTTTTAAAATTATGGGTATTACACTTTTATCCTTTGCTCTCAATCTCGAATTCAAATTCACTTGAATGAAACCTTCCATATCCGTATCCTCCTTCTGCATTGAAGATTCTGCCATCCCCTCCTGGGTAGAGGTATTTCCCAAAATTCCAGTTGTAGCTTCCAGCACCGGGACTTTACCATTCTTAGAGTCATCATCATTGGTAATAACAGTCCTCTTAACAACCAATTGACCCTTAGTTTTAACCGCCTTCGCCTTATCCTTATTCAAAGAACACATCTTCTCACTATGATCAATGCTTTTACACAATTTGCAGAAGATTGTCTTCCAATCATATTCAACTTGAATCTTACATTGGCAATCATGTAACTTAGAATTAATAACTTCTAGAAATCCTTCCGTGACTTCCATCTCAGCCAAAACTCGAACATACCGTCCCTATTCACGACACAACTTAATATCATCCATGTATAAAGGTTTTGCTATATTCGAAACTACCTTTGAAATAGAAGTGCCACGCGTGTATGCATAGGTAAGTCATATAAATTCATCCATACTGGCACCGTCGCTAATATATCTTATTCTAATGCTATGCTCTTATGCCACTTCTTGACAATCACTACTCTGCCCTGGTAAGTATGAAACTGTGACATAATCTGCATTACATCTGCTTCGTCTGGTAATCGAACCTGAAAAAATCTGTCTTTGAGAGAAACCAAAATTGCACTCTTATTCCATCTATTCTGTACGTGACTCTTGAAGTGTGGGAAGTAGGGCTTGGACCTTAGTACGTAGCACACCACAAAGTTCTCCCAATATCGCATCTCATTTGCAATATCTTCGTCTTTAATGATCACACACTCCGTGTTCCGAATCTCACTGTAATAGGTTAAGGGAGTAAACCCTGATTTAGCCGAACCATGGAATAGAGAACTCCATGAAGGTCGATTAGGAGGGGAAGGTGATTGGATTGGGATACCATCCATCGCTGGAGAGGAGGGAGAACCCTCATCCATTAAGGTTGTCTTCCCTATAAAACCCTAGGTAACCCTGAAGTTTAAAAATCGCCTATTCTAGAGAGAAAATTGCCAATTATTCTTCGCACATACCGCATTGTTTTTAATTGCATTGTAGTTTAATTAACCAATCACCAACCATCTTTGATCACTCGACCTACTAACCCGACATTAATTTCCAAGCACAAATACACCTCCTTTCCCTTGGGACGATCTCTACTCACTCTAGTTATATTTTTAGTTAGAAGTGGTAGTGGCAATTTCTAAATTTAAACTTGGCCATACTACACACCATCTTTTGCATGCTCGGTATGAGACACACCATCTTTTGCATGCTCTGAATCTTCGATTATGCTCAAATTCCGATGAGATAAAGAATAACACTATTAAATCACTTTGTGTTTATGTATGTGCTCTCAAAAATAAAATCAGAAAATCAGATTGATTTTCTGAATAAAAATATCTTTCAAAGATGGCTCTCTAATAGATCTGAATTTTGTATGCAAAAGCCGTGTCTAAACTTATGTGTATGATAAGGTTTATATAGAGTTTAGAATAACCCAATCCCTCTTAAAATATGGAAAAATTCGTGTATAGGATTTTGGAACAATTCTACACCAAATAGGAAAGAATTTTGAAATAGGAAACTAGAAGTTGTATTGCTATTAGGACATCTTGAACCGGTTCATGGGTGCTGAACCGGTTGAAGATTGGCAGTGGGAATTCGAAGCCAATCTTGAAGGCCTTGAACCGGTTCAATGGGGCTGAACTGGTTCAAGTCTAGCAGACTTGAATTTTTAGGTTGAACTTGGTAAAAACCTTGTTTTGGAAATTTCTGAAAATATACCAAGTATGGAATGCGTCCTAACCTTTTTAGATTTCTTCCTAAAGTGTTGTTCTTACTTTTTTCTAATGATCATGGTAACTTTGAACAACCTTCCAATTCCGCAGTTACGGTAAATTTGAACAACCTTTTAATTCCGTAGTCGTTGTTTATTTCGATATAGTAACTTGAAATTACAACTCGACTAGAACTTGTTTTGACACTGAAAATTGCCAATATACAAAATATATATTTTTCACAATCTCCCCAAAATATATATTTCACAAAATCTTGTAGCAGCAGTTATTTCTAGTAGTCAGTTTCTTTTTCAAATTCAAATATTGTATTTGAATTAACAATTTCCTTGTCTTAAGCTTATCCAAATGTAACCCCTTTTATCTTTTGTCTTAAGCTTATCCAAATAAAAGTATTTTTGGAATAAAAACCAACGTGGCTTTAAATCATAATTCTTGAATTTAGACTCTAATTTGAAGAAGAATCCTAAGTACACAGAAGACCTTACTCAGGGCATATCACAGAGGGCACCCATGGCCATTGTCACATCCTTCGACAAGGAAGTTGATTGTATTCTTGCAGATCATGTGATGAGCAGGAAAGGCGTGCCCAAGTATACAGAGTATTTAGTGAAATGGAAGAACCTGCCAGATAGCGAGGCGAGCTGGGAGCACAAGGATACACTTTAGCAGTTTGCGGAGCATATCCAGTGGTTCAAGCATGAAGACACGATGAGGGCGTCGCGAGCTTAGGTGGGGGAGAATGTCACGCCCTGCAACCAAGAGGCTACGCCACGCAGGCACCACGTAGACGCCTAGCAGACGATGACATGGAGCCTGCATGGACCGGAGCTTTTTAGACTTCTCTACACAAGTATGGAACTTTCCGGAATTCTCTAGATTAGTGTGGAGTTGTCTAGCCTTTTCTGGACTTGTCTAGAGTTGTATAGAATTCTCTAGACTTGTCTTGTACGTTTTATATAGTTCTAGAATTGTGTAGATAGTTCTTTGGAGGATTCTAGACACTTGTTCTAGGCCACACATTTGTACACATCTAGAATATTCTTGTAAGGGCCAAAGGCCTATAAATAGGAAGTGGGAGTTCATTTGCTCCTCACCAAGCAACCAAGTTGTAATCTTCTCCTCTCAAGTAATACAAGTGTTCATACTTTCACCCAAACTCTCTTGTTCACTTGCCTAGCTCTCTTCCTATACACCCACTTGTAAGCAAAGCACTTGTCTAGCCTTAGTCTTCACTAAGCTAGCATACTCGGGTAGGCTGAATTAGCACTTCAAGGGTGTTAGAACGTGTCTAAGGCCGCACGTGAGCTTGGAAAGGTCCAAGTCCGTGACATTCGTCTCTAAAAACCTCTATTACAAAATCCGACCCATTTTCTCAATCTTCAGACCCTCCAACCCAAAAGTATTAGTAGCTTCACCATTGATTTGGATTTGCAGGTACCTTTGATTGCTCTAAATTTTATTAGTAAACGAGTGACACACAAATTCTAGAGAGAGAAACACTCCAGTAACAAATTTCGAAATGACCAATGGGTTCATTCTAGAGATAGAAAAATAACTTATAAAATCCACTAAAATCAAAGCACAATAGGCATGAAGAGATGAATTACTAGACGATTCCATAAGCACCGCGACCAATAGGCATGATCAATGGCCTGTACTTGTATTTATTGGAGATGCAACGTACAGTGGGAAAGACGAAGAGTTAGTCACCCAAGACTGAAACGGCTCCTCCGAGAATGCCAAATGGATGTCGAGTTTGTCGACCAACCCAGCTTCGACAATGACAACATTAACACCACAACATCATCAATTCTCTTATGGTTACAATTATAGAGAAACACGAATCTATTAGAGCTTTCTTCTTCTTCTTGTTCTTCTTGGTTACTTTCATTTTAATTTCTTCAGTTGTGTTAGGAAAAGACTACTTTTCATAAGTAGACTTATACAACTTTTTAAAAAATTTCACTTCGTTAGATTCTAAGTTAGGAAATGTGTTATTTTTAGATTGGGATAAGTGCATAAAATACCCTTAAAATATGTTTACAGTGCATAAAACACCCCTAAAATATGTTTGCAGTGCATATAACACTCCTCACTTGTAAAAAAACACACCTTAAAATTCTCACGTGCAAAAAAATACCCGTAAAGTTTCAATTTGGTACAATAGGTCCCTCTAACAAATTTAAACCCTAAGCTGACTAAATTGTCCTTATTGAACCATTTTATAAAATATATAAAAATAAATAAAATGACTAAAAAAGATACTAGTGGAGGATGCCAACAATGGACATGTAAATATAAAAATAGAAGTACATATATAAAAAAATAATAATTTTTAAAAAAGTAAAGATAAAAATAGAAAATCAAAATCAAAAATAAAATGCAAACTAATGAAAACAAATTTATTCCAAATTCTGAAAACCAATGCAGACTGATAGTGGGATTTTTTTCCTTTTTTTTCTTTTAACAGTGTTGCTACAAAAAAATAAATAAATAAATAAATAAAAATAAAGTGAGGAAAGTTTTTGAAAAGGGAATTCTATATTTCCTTCATCATTACAGATTGTGCAAGGACTATATATACAAGAATTGACAGCTACACTCTAGGCTATAAATAAGGAAATAAATAAATCCACAAAGTCAAAGATTTGCAGTTATACAAATAGTTAGAAAATAAGGAAATAAATAAATGCACAAAGTCAAAGATTTGCAGTTGTACAAACAGTTAGAAACAAAGACTAAAATGAGAATGAATCTTTCCAATTTATTGAGGGAATAATTCTGAATAAATTGGGTCCGAATCCTAGGTTAACTGTGACGACCCGAATTTTTAAGATTTTAATTTATATTTATTTTATGATTTATATTTGACAAAGATTGATATTTAGAGATATTGGGTCTGTTTTATGGGATTTGTAAATTTTGAGACTGAAGGTGGATTGATTTTTTTTATGTCACATAATATATATATATATATATATATATATATATATATATATATATATATATTTGTATATTTATATATAAATGGGTTATGGTGATAAAAGGGAGCAGCCGAAGTGGGAAAAGAGAGAGATTGTGTGTTGTGTACTAGCAGGACCCACAATGATATTACTTGGGCAAAACTCTTTTGGGCTTTGGCTATGCATGGTTGATATTTGTTGCTTGTAAGAGTAAAGAAAGTGATCTGATGGAAGAAAAGATTATGATGATGAAGATGGTAGGACCCAGTAGACTTTTTGGGCCAAAATTATGCTTTATGCACGTGGGTTTGTTGGCTGATTGTGTTGGGTGTCGGTGGAATTGGCTATTTAAATGTGTGTTGTGTGCACTAAATAAGTAGGAATATAGAGAGAGTTTACAGATAGAGAGGGCCGAGAGTTTGAGGAGGAGAGACAGTGAGAGGTCCGAGAGTTGCAGTGGAGGCCGAAGGTTTGAGGACTTGGTGATCCAGTGAGGAAAACTCTTTTTCAATGTAAGGTTCTCTATACCTTGAATGGCATGGGGTGATTTTGCTTCAATGGTTTTTATTAAATGCTTTAATTAAATGCATATGTATTTTGTTTATATACTCACATGAATATGTATATTTTGTGAAGCTATTTTATTAAACCTCCATGAAATTCTTGTTATGGTTTTTCTTACTGGGACTTTCTGTCTCACCACCCTCCAGTTTTAGGTACCGAAGATGAATAGAGATTGCTAGATACGAGCTTAGGGTGAAGAGTCGACGTTACAGGATTTAATTGATTTATTTGGAGAATTTTTGTGTATATTTGAGGAAATTGATTTTGTATAAAAGAGGGCATTTTTTATGATCCTAGTGTATTTTGATGTATTTGAATTTGAATGAATTGAGAATTTTGTTAGAATTTTTGGGTCGTGACAAAAATGATATCTGATGAGTGCTGAAAAGTGCGCATTTAAACCCGTTAAGCTTAGGTATTCTAGGCCTTTTATCTATATTATTTTCCCACTTTAAATTGATTTCATGTTATTTCCTTTTTCAGGCACTAATCTCCAAAATAAGCTAATTCAGCCAAATAAGAGCGTAATTGAAGCAATCTTGAGATAAATGAAATAAAGGAGAAAAGTGGAAGCGAAATGAAGTAAGTGGTGGAAGTTCAGCAAAGTTCGATCGATCACAGAATTTCTTTGATCGATCTGACATAAATCGATCTTTGCACTCCAAGATAGATCCAGACTCTTTTGTCCTTATCCAAAGATCCCACAATGTTCGATCAATCCAACATTTATCAGATCGATTGAAAAGATTCTATCTTATCCTATTGTACCACCCCACCCACCACTTTTGTATCTTTCCCAAGATATCTCAAAACTATCTCAGATTTGTCTTTATCCAAAAAGGCGCCGCCATGGGAGGATCGATTCAGCCAAAGTTTGATAGATCTCAGCCAAGTTCGATTTCAGAATAAGTTCGATCGATTGAACCCTCTCAAGTGTGAATTAAATCAATTTCCAGCTTATTAAAAGTTGTCTCATGGTGCAATCATTGGAGGAGCCCTTATGTACAAGCCTAGACCATTGGGTGTGACATTTGAGCTATAAAGATTATGAGCCACTTTTACATAAATGTTTTTAGATACAACATTTGATATCATTCTTAGAGGGGAAGAAAATAGAAGATGAGGCTAGAGACATATTCTTGGGAAGTTTTCCATCTACCTCAAGAAAAAAAGCATTTCTACCATGGAGATAGCCCTTGAGGGTTGGAGGACACCATCCATGAGTGACTAGACATCCTCTTGGGGCTAGAGTTAGCCCTAAGCATACCTTTTTTTACCTTGATTTATGTATTTTTGAGGGGATTTATGTTGTAATACATGTTTTGACATTTTTATATACATAGATCTTGTTTATTCAATAATTTGTGTGGTTTAATTCTTTCAATTGATCATTTCATTCTATTCATATGTCTATGTATGCTAGAATAGATGTTCATGTGTTTATCTCTAGCTCTTGTGTTGTTGATGCATGTCTATGTGTGTTGATGCTATAGATCTAGAGATTGTCAAGACATAGTGCTTAATAGAATGTTCTTGTGGTTTATTTGATGGTTTATACTCATTTCTTGATGAATTGTGCCTCTCCTTTAGTTTAATTAGTTTAATTTTCATGTCATTAGCTTAGATGTAGTGTAGTTACCTTAGTTGTTAAATGGGAGGACAATCCATGCTTATTATTTGATGTTCCATACTTATGAATGCAAGTAGTATATTTCTCTAATCATGTGATATGCTTGGATTGTGAGCTTAAAGGAAGGATTAATGGCCTAGTTTGATATATTGTGCTATTCATTGCGTTGTTTAGATAATATATACTTAATTGGTCATCCATGCTTGTTGAAACAATCACACACACTCACTATTGTTGCAACATATGTTTTTCCGCACATTAATTATGAATTGAGTGTATAGAAATGTGATGCTAAGTGGTAACCTCTAAGTCAGACCTCTTTCTCTTATTTTCTCTATCCTTTAATTACTTGTTTTATATTGAGCTTGTTTAGTTTTAATTGTAGTTTAATCAACCAAACCAACCACATTTTGATCACTCGACCTACTAACCCTAATCTTGTTTCCATAGTGACACAACCCACCAATCCCTTGGGACGATCCCTACTCACCCTAGCTATATTTTTAGTTAGAAGTAGTAGTGACTTTTATAAATTTAAAACTTGGCCACATTACACACTCACACTCTTAGTTCATCTCTTTGCAAACTTTTGGTGCAACGCGACAACCACCACCAGTATCAAAGCTGTACTTAGCCGGAAGTGTGAGTGTAGTGATGATATAGACTGGTGTAAGTGGGCGAGTGTGTAGTACTGGTTAGCTACCACTCGTAACCAGGTGTGTGTGGGCGGATGGCTTCACTGGCAGCTACTGGGAATGGTTATTTAGTGTGATTGGGCAGGTAGCCCTGGTTTGTTAATTTTTTTTTTTTTTTGGTGGACGGGTGACGCATCAACTAGCTACCACAACGGTTACGGAGTGTATGGGCGAGTGACTAGCACTGGCAGCTACCACAACGTCCTACATATCATGGTATCTCACATCGCCTGGGGTAAGGATTTATGGATTTTTTTTTATGGTTATTGTTGTTTTCGGGTATACGAAAACTGTTGGATTTGAATTTCAAGGATGAAATTCTTTTTAAGTGGTGGAGATTGTGACAACCTGATGTTTTAAGATTTTAATTTATATTTATTTTATGATTCATATTTGACAAAGATTGATATTTAGAGATATTGGGTCTGTTTCATGGGATTTGTAAATTTTGAGACTGAAGGTGGATTGATTTTGTTTTTATGTCACATGATATATATATATATGATGAAGGAAGTGGGCAGCAGCGAAGTGAAAGAGATATAAGGAATGGTGTTTTTTTTTTTTTTTTTTTTTTCGTGGGGTCCCCTAAAGAGATATTAATGGGTTGGTTTTTTATTTGATTACTTATTAAATATATATATATATATATATATATATATATATATATTTATATATAGATGGGTTATGGTGATAAGAGGGAGTAGCCGAAGTGGGAAGAGAAAGAGATTGTGTGATGTGTACTAGCGGGACCCACAATGATATTACTTGGGCAAAACTCTTTTGGGCTTTGGCTATGCATGGTTTATATTTGTTGCTTGTGAGAGTAAAGAAAGTGATCTGATGGAAGAAAAGATTGTGATGATGAAGATAGCAGGGCCCAATAGACTTTTTGGGCCAAAATTTTGCTTTATGCACGTGGGTTTGTTGGCTGATTGTGTTGGGTGTTGGTGGAATTGGCTATTTAAATTAGTGTTGTGTGCACTAAATAAGTAGGAATACAGAGAGCGTTTGCAGATAGAGAGAGTTAAGAGTTTGAGGAGGAGGGACAGTGAGAGGTCCGAGAGTTGTAGTGGAGGCCGGAGGTTTGAGGACTTGGTGATCCAGTGAGGAAAACTGCAAAATTTCTTTTTTTACCATTTTTCAATTTCTGGAATTGTCCGTTTCGTAAAGGTATTTTCGTCTTTTCTCGTTTTACATGCTGGACACATTGGAGTGTGCCGAGTGTGTCCGAGAGTTGATTGGGGCATTTCATTGAGTTTAAGACTCTTTAAAATGTAAGGGTTGTCATTTCGGCATTTTTCAGTTTTTCGGACCGGAAGGTCTTGTGTGGGACCCGCTACCGAAATTATTGTGTACGGGAGTTTTGTTTGGATCCAGTTGCACCTCATTTTATTTTATTTTATTTTATGTGTTGTATGTGGTTATAATATAGTGTGTGCATTTATAAAATTAGTGGTGGAAATAAAATAAAAAACAAAATATTTTAATTTTGGTGGGACCCGCTTTGTTTTTAACAAAAGGGCCAAGAGGCCAATATTGGCGGGAAAAAATCGTCTCTAGACACCCTCTCACTGGAGGGTGTCCATTGCTGATGTGGCATGGGTGACATGGTAGGTATGTGCATAAAGTATTTACCTAGTATGTATCTAATAGTCTCCTCATACATATCTCTTATTGCCTTCTCTCTTGCCGTCACCTCCACTCTATCTACCTCTGGCCTCTCTCTAAGCCGCCTTCTTCCTCCTCCTCCTCCTCTTCATCCTCCGCCTCCTCGTCGTCGGCGTGGCCGTGTCTACCTCCTCCTCCACGTCCAGCGCCTCCTCGTCGTCGGCGTGGCCATGTCTACCTCCTCCGCCGTGTCCGATGGTTCCAACGAAGCCCGCCACTGCCAAAACTCGCTGGGGAAAGGATGAGGTTCATCTTTTGCTGTCTCTGCTCTCGATTCGTTACTACAACAAAACGAAGCAAATAACTTGAATTAAGCTTGAATTTGTCTAGATTCTGCTTTTAATTTTGGTTTTTCGTTTAATTCGTTTCATTATATGTATTTGTATGATTAGATCTGTATCCTAACTATGTACTACTTTCTTGATTTCTGAGATCCTTTGTAAATTTAGATATGATTGATCTATTGTGTTATACCTTTTCGATTACTTCTTTTCTTATTTTCTGACAATTCTTTAGATTCGAAGATGCTCAAAATTTCTTTCTTTATATGTGTGTACATATATATATATATATATATATATATATATATGTATAATTACTCAAACCAAGCTTCATTAATGGCGGATTTGAGCTTTTTCTTAGCTATTTTTCAAATTCAAAGATGCTCAAAACCTCTCTCTCTCTTTCTATAAAAAAATCATATGTGTCTATATATATATATATATATGAGTATATATTTATATGTATAATTTCTCAAATTAAGCTTTGTTAATGGCGGATTTGAGCTTATGCTTTTTCTCTGTTTCTATCTATAAACACATATTACTAAATTTATCTTTTGAGTTTGTTAGTGGCCACGCTTCTGGCAATTTGCGCACAAAGATTTTGGAGGCTAGATGGGTGAGGGTTTGGTATGGATCTAGAGATGGAGATGGGTTTGTGTGGAAATGGGAGAGAGGGATGGTAATGGTGGAGGACATTGATGAAGAGAGGCGAGAGAGTAGAGAGAGAAAGTAGAGGAAAGAAGAAGGGGAATCTCCTATCTACCATTCTCAATCTCTTTCTAAACTCTTTCGTCTCTCTAAAGATTGTTCCAATTTCTTGAAATGAAAATGGCGGCGATGATGAGCAAATAGGTCTTTTTGGCACTTATCGTCTCTGTTGTCTTCTCTTTGAGAAACCCCAAAGCTGAATCAGAAGGTGTCAATCCTTCACTAACACCTTCTTCAATTGATGCGAGAGAAGGCAATAAGAGAACTTTTTGAAAGAGAGAAGAAAAAAAAAAAAGGGAAAAATAGAAAGAACACTTTCTTTCTGAAAGAGAAATTGATCTTGAAGCTAAAACAAACCTGAACAATGGTGTTGCCCGCAGTTGCGGTGGTGCGGAGGATGAACGGTGGTGAGGATGGTTTTGGTATTATATTCGTATATGGTAAGTACGTATATTGTCTGTAGTATTCGTATATGGTAAAAAAAGCAAGGTTTAAAAATTACTGCTGATTTGGCACTTCGTCATCGCTAACAAGGCAATGACATGGCAAAATAGGCTGAACTGGCTTCATCCTAGCCATTGGATCTGCCATAGACACCCTCCAGTGAGAGGTGCCATGGAGACGATTCGACCCCAATATTGGCTCACTTTTCTCATCTCACTTTCTCTCTCCCGCAAGTCTCTCTCTCTCCTTCTCCTTCTCCTTCTCTTTCCTATAATTGTCTTTTTCTTTTGGTTTCAAATTTTCAATGTTTGATTCCTCCTTCATCTTTTGGAGTTTTTGGGTGCCATTTGCGGCAAATTAAAGAGCCCGTCGAGATCTTTGATTTGATCAAAGCAAAGGAGGTTTTGGTACACCGTGGAATTTTGAATTTAGGGCTAGGAATTAGGCAATTTTTGGGGCTTTTCTCTCATTTGAGGTAGGGATGTCCAAATCCACAAAGACTGTTTGATTTTTTGCGAATTTTCTCTATAATTGAGGGTATAGCATACTTAATTGTGATTAACTCTTAAAAAAATTATTATATTGTTGTCAATGATTTGTATATCTATGTGAAATTCTATGTGTAGATGATATATGTGTAAGTGGGTTGTGGATTTGTTGCGAGAAGCATGTTTATGTGGATTTGTCTTCATATATTTTGTACTTAACATGCTAGATTTTTATTTATTTGGAAGCATGATATGTTATTTGTGTTATTGTAAAGCATGTTAGGTGATTAAGCTTAAATTAAAAGCATGATAATGAATATTGACATGGCATGATACATTCATGTATAAGTATTGGGAAGAAATGGGGATAATGATTTGAAAAGGGAAGAAAATGATTTTGGGAAAAAGCTTTTAATGAAAGGTTTGCGAAAACCGGCTGCCTAGGAGCTGCCTAGGGACCGTGGGGTTAGTGTGGCTTAGAGGGGACTAGGGAAATTGCCTTAGCATGGTTGAGTTAATTGGGCCCCAAATGACGCCCTGGAGTTGCCTTGTGGTTAGGGACAGTTAGCCAATTTTCCTTTCGTGTCGCCATGGAGTTGCCATGGGACGGGTTGCACTAACGGTTTGGAAATGATGACAGAAATGGTTTTTTGCGAAATGGGGAGTGACATGCATGACATTGCATCCCATTGCACGGCATGGCTCGTTATGACTTGGATGGTTTTTTGTTGATATTATAGTTATATTTCTCCCCTGAGTTGTATGATCTCGCTCTCTTTTGCTCTATTCATTGTTTAGATTCATAGGGTCATAAGAGATGTGTCTTAGGCACATCCTATTGAGCTTTATGCTCACCTCTTTATTATTAACATTTTTTCAGGGCATGGCAAAGTAGTGGCGGACAATAATCTACCACCGGTGTAGGCGGGTTGACGGACTTGGACTTTTTAGTGCTTAATGTTTATTTCACCCCTTTTTGTTGTAAATAGTATTAGGGTCATTTTATATATATCACATGGTTGGAAATGATTTTGAGACCATTCATTTGTATTTTGTAGTCTCATCATGATTTCAATACCCATGTAAGGCCTTAAGGCCATATTTTTTTTATTTATGACGGGTTTTGTGACACCCCCAAACATTTTCCACGCATAAGTTGATCAGGCTTATACACGAAAAACAAGGGATATCAAAAACAATTGGCAATATACAAGCATGGAATACAAAATGATGATAATAAAAGAATTTAGACAGAAAAGGAACACTAAATAATACAACATCCATCCATCCTTTATTTAAATACAGTACTCCATTACAACTTGGAAATCCTATATCAAGGATCCCTAAATATAAACCTAAGAGTTCAACGTCAAAAGTAAATAAAAACTGAAACTGAAGTAATACATAAAACTTCTACCCTGAACTGGATTGTAAGAGTAGATGAGTTCGGATGGTGGTCCCACACTGCTAACCTCAACCTTGGAACGGGTACTGACCGTATCCTGAAATAACAATAATGGTGGGTCAACCCCACGAGCAAGTCCTCTCTACTATGACCCAAATCAGAGAATCAAATAAATTAATCATTATGAATCGGATGAGTACTATATCTGTATACGCCCTAAGGGAACTATCCAATGTATAACATGACCTCAACCAGAATAGACGGTGATCACTTAGACTCACACTAGGTGGTTAAGTGTCGCCTTTCCCTACCCGGGAAATCAGCTATTATACATGGTGCATGGTACTGACAACGCAGACTATAACGAACTACACAATGATAACACCTCTCAAAGTACTAATGAATATACTGAGCATATAAATTAGGCAACACATGCCAATAATATTACTAAACATACTGAGCATGTCAATTAGCCAACACATGCCAATAATATTAAACCACATACCCCGACAGCCACACATCTGTCTATAGCAACGAATGCATAAGGTATAAATGAGTCTAAACTTATTAGCCAGCTCACATGGTTCTATATGGCAATACATCCATATAATATAAATGCGACATAATTTAAACAGTCCATTTATTTTCCGGAAATGCACACAGCATAATAATAATGATTTGTATATCATTAACAACATAAATAATCCTGCAATGTATAACGGACAATTTATTTGAATTAAAACCATGTAATCATTTAATTTTAACATTAATAATTTAATACTGTTTAATAAAATAATAACACAATTAATGATTAACAATGTTATTAAATTAACTACATCCGTTTAATGGTGATCTGTATTGAAAACGATACAATTAATATTTAAAAATATTAATCGGACATAATAATAACTAACGGTTAATAAAATAATAATTTAATGTCCCGTTAAACCCGTAAGTACCAACCATAGGCCCAAAAGTGCAAGTTTAAGGTTCTGGAAATTACAAAACAGTCCCTAGGGGTATTCTGGACTTTTCCAGTAGCTGTAGGGGTCCCTCACGCGCCCCCACGCGCCTCCCAGAGCTTCCCACACGCGCCTCCACTATTCCCACACGCGCACGCGTTTGCACGCGCCCCCACGCGCGTCTGGAATCAGTCACGCGCGCGCACGCGCTGCCACGCGCGCATTAATGGTTCCTGCTGACGTGGCGTGTGCTGGTTGGTCGGTTGTACCGTTTCTATGTGGGCGCGCTACACTGGATTGATCTCAATGATCATCCTTTAATCCAATGGTCCTTGAATTGCGCGTATCCTATTTATTGTATACTATGCTACATAGAATCAATCTAGTGGTCAAAAGCAAATCCAACGGCTGCTGATGTAAGTGCATGGGAACCCTTGTGCGCTGCCTCACACCGGATTACTCCGGTTGTCTTCCCCACTGCCGGTGACCGGAATCTCGCCGGAAAATTCGCCGGAAATTACAGAAAAATCCCGAAAAATTCCAGAAAATTCTAGAAAATTTCCCAAATCCTTAAATAATTATTTTTAGCTATATTTTAATTACATAGGCTAATACATAAATATCTAACACCTTTAATAATTAAAATTTCATTTCTTTAATAAACTAAAAATTTATTTATTTAAAATTCCTAGTATGCTTCTAACCTCTACAATAGCCGAATAAATTAATTGAATAATTTATGGATTCAAAGGGAAAAAATAGATAATAACTTGCCTTTTTGGATTTAAAATAAATCCGCCGATTGCGCGTAGTCGGGTAAATTTTTTCAACACCGGTCCAAGCTCCTTTCTTTCTCTCTCTTCCTTTCCACACTTTTATAATGGCTCACTAAAATTTATAATTTGTTTCTAACTCCCTTTCCTTCCTTCTAAGGTAGGCTAGCTAATTTATATACAATTTATATAATATAAATAATACAAAAATCTATTTTTGCATTTAATTAACCACATTCCCAACCATATGGCTTTAAGGCAAGCAAGCCAAGTCAAGCAAGATGTCCTAAGGTTCAACTATGGGAATGAAATCCTATCCTAAGATTTAATTTCTTCATCATTACATTGATTTAATACTATTATTATTTATTATAAATATTATTATTATTATAATTATAAATAAACTATTATAATTAATATTATTATATTATTATTATTATTAATAAACTATTATAATTATTATTATTATTATTACATAAGAATACATTATATCATCATAATACTTTATAACATAAATATAATACTTTAATTAACTAATATTGCTTAATTAAACATAATCAACAAATAAAATTAATTATAATAATACATGCACAATTAAATGAATAAATTTACTATTTTAACATACACAATTAATTTACATGCACCATTAAATGAACTTAATATAACAATGTAGCATGCACAATAATAGGTAAAGGAATCCACACATAATTGAATTTAAATAAACTAAACTCTTTAATAAAATACGGGGTATTACATTCTCCCCCCATAATAACAGAATTTCGTCCCCGAAATTCACTACATACCTGTATTAAAGAGCTCTGGATACTTGGCACGGATAATATCTTCCCGTTCCCAAGTAGACACTGTAGCACTATGATGACTCCACTGTACACGTACTAATGGAATAGTCTTCGTGCGCAGTATCTGATTCCTACGATCGAGAATACAGTAAGGTTGTTCCAAATAGGTTGCATCGGGTTGCAACTCAGTCTCACCCACATCAATGTGTTGATATCGATCTTCTTCCCGTAGAAATTTCCGCAGCATGGATACATGAAAAACATTATGTACCCTATGAAGATTATCTGGTAGAGCCAGACGATAAGCTACTGCCCCAATCCGATCTGTAATCATAAAAGGACCCACAAACCGAGGCGATAACTTACCCTTTGACCCAAACCGTATTACTCCCTTCATAGGAGAAACCTTAAGCAAAACCTGATCACCAACCTTAAACTCCAAAGCACGAGTTCGACGGTCAGCATAACTTTTCTGTCTGCTTTGAGCTGTACGCATCCGATCCCTAATGATAGCGATCTTTTCTGACGTGTCCTTAATAAATTCAGGACCCAAAAAGCTGTTCTCACCAACTCCAAGCCAACAGACAGGAGACCTACACGGTCTACCGTATAAAGCCTCAAATGGTGCCATACCAATAGTTTTCTGATAACTATTGTTATAAGCAAACTCTGACAGCGGTAAATATTCCTCCCAATTGCCCTTAAAATCAAGAACACATGCCCGCAACATGTCTTCTAAAATCTGATTAACTCGCTCAGTCTGTCCATCTGTTTGAGGATGATAAGCAGTGCTAAGATAAAGTTCCGTACCCAAAGCCTGCTGAAAGCTCCTCCAAAATCCTGATACAAACTTCGGATCTCTATCTGATACGATGGACAATGGTACGCCATGAAGTTTCACCATTTCTGCAATATAAAGCTTAGCATACCGTTCTGACGTAAAGTTTGAACGAACAGGCAGAAAATGAGCGGACTTGGTCAATCTATCAACAATGACCCAAATAGAGTTATGATTATGATGCGAAGTAGGTAAT
The DNA here is from genome assembly GCF_030987335.1 of Cornus florida. Lineage (NCBI taxonomy): Eukaryota > Viridiplantae > Streptophyta > Magnoliopsida > Cornales > Cornaceae > Cornus > Cornus florida. The sequence continues at coordinate 74,144,613 of NW_026775573.1, read as the reverse complement.
CCCTCTATAAAGTCCATCGAAATACTCTCCCATTTCCACTCTGGTATAGGAAGTGGCTGTAACGATCCTGGCGGTCTTTGATGATCAATCTTAATCATCTGACAGGTGCTACATTTAGAGACAAAGATAGCTATGTCTCTCTTCATGCCGGCCCACCAAAACTGGCGTTTCATGTCCTGATACATCTTGTCTCCCCCTGGATGTACAGAGAACTGAGAAGTGTGTGTCTCTCTCATCACAACATTTCTCAAATTGTCAGCTGAAGGCACAATTAAACGTCCCTTGTACCTCAATCCTCCATCAGTCCCTATAGAATAAAAAGGAACATCTCCGGAGGCTAACTCCGAAACCCGATCAATACACTGTTGATCTGAGAGTTGCGCTTGAATGACCTGATGAATGATAGAAGGAGTTACTACCACACATGCCATAAAAGCGTCTGCTAACTCATCAACAGTCTTCAAAGCATCCCACTCTGTTGCAAACAAAGCCGAAAGGCTGACATAGGGTCGGCGGCTGAGTGCGTCTGCTACAACATTTGCTTTCCCTGGATGATACTGTATAGAGAAATGATAGTCTTTCACAAACTTCAACCATCTGCTCTGTCTCATATTCAGTTCCCTCTGTGTGAACAAATACTGTAGACTCTTATGATCGCTAAACAATCGAAAAGTCTCCCCCAAAAGATAATGCCTCCAAATACGCAAGGCAAAAACCACTACGGCGAGCTCTAGATCATGAGTCGGGTAATTAAGCTCATGAGGCTTAAGCTTCCTAGACCCATAAGAAACTGGTCGCTCTTCTTGCATCAACACACAACCCAAACCCTTCAGAGAAGCGTCGGTAAATACTAAATACTCGATTCCACTCTGAGGTGTGGCTAAGACAGGTGCAGAAGTTAACTTACTCTTCAATTTAGCAAAAGCAGTCTGACAAGAATCATCCCATACAAATGGTACATTCTTCTTAGTCAGATGAGTAAGTGGACCCGCAATTTTGGAAAATCCCTGGATGAACCTGCGATAATACCCCGCCAATCCCAGAAAACTGCGAATCTCTGTCGGTGAGGTAGGCTGTCCCCACTCCATAACAGCCGCAACCTTGGCTGGATCTACTGCTAACCCTTCTTCTGACACTACATGACCCAGAAATTTGACCTCTTTCTGCCAAAATTCACACTTCTCAAACTTCGCAAACAACTGATGTTCTCGAAGTGTCTGCAACACTGTGCGTAAATGTCTGGCATGGTCCTTCTCCGACTTAGAGTAAACCAAAATATCATCAATGAAAATAATGACAAACTGATCTAAGTACTCTCTGAATACTCTATTCATCAAGTCCATAAAGACAGTTGGAGCGTTCGTTAAACCGAAAGGCATAACACGAAACTCATAAGATCCGTACCTTGTGAGAAATGCTGTCTTTGGAACATCTTATTCTCTGACTCGTAGCTGATGATAACCAGACCTCAAATCGATCTTTGAGAAGTAAGTAGCTCCCTTCAACTGATCAAACAGGTCATCAATTCTGGGTAACGGGTACTTGTTGCGAATAGTGACCTTGTTCAGTTCTCTGTAATCAATACAAAGACGAAGAGATCCATCCTTCTTCTTTACAAACAGTACTGGTGCTCCCCATGGTGAAGTACTCCTGCGAATAAATCCCTGGCTGAGCAACTGCTGAATTTGATCTTTCAACTCTCGCATCTCCACTGGTGCCATTCTGTATGGCGCCTTAGCAATAGGCGTAGTGCCTGGAGCTAAATCAATGACGAAGTCTATCTCTCGACTCGGTGGCAAGCCTGGAATCTCCTGGAAGACATCCTGGAATTCCTGTACTACCGGAATACTGTCAAGAGATACCGCAGTCGCTTCCTGTGAGTCCTCCTCAAGAACGAATTAATAAGTGCTAGGCCCTCTATCAGGTTGTGGTACAACAAGAAGATACATCTCCTGTCCTGGTATAGCAAATACAATAGACTTTTTGTAACAGTTAACTTGAGCATGGTACTGAGATAACCAGTCCATCCCAAGTATAACATCATACGAATGCATATCTAACACTAACAAATTTGCAAGAAATCGAAGCCGGCCCATATCTATAAGGATATCACCGCTACACTCTCGTAAAGTTGTGCCAACTCCTAATGGTGTATAAATATTGAGAGGTTGGTCACATAACTGAGTCGTTATACCAGATAAGATAACAAAAGATCTAGACACAAAAGAATGTGATGCACCAGTGTCAAACAGTATACGAGCAGTTCTACCATGTATAGAAAACATACCCTCAATAGCCTGAGGAGCCTGCGCATTATGTGGCATGAAGTTATAAACTCTGCCATGATGCAACTACTGTGGAGGTTGTCTCGGAGGAAATGGTGGTGCTGGAAGTGCCGAAAAATTCTGAACTTGCCCACGTGGCATCGGTGGGGCCGGTAGAGGTAATGGCTGATTAGGTCTCGGCTGCCCATACTGTCCCTGCTTAGCTTTGGGACACATTTTGGCCGGATGCCCAATCTCTCTACAGTGATAACAACGTCCCGTAAAAAGACCTGCCTGCCTTCTCTGTTGATTTCCCGACCACTGTTCCTGTCCGGTCTGAGGTACCCCACCTTGTCTACCCTGATTAGGGACTCCATCCCTCTGCACATCTGGGTTTCCTTTGTTTTTCTTCCAAGGTTGATGTCCTTGAAATCTGCCCCGATCATTGGACTTAGTACCACTGCGACTTCCTTTCTCCACTGTCTGGTAGTCTCGGTTAGCCCGCTTATCTCCCTTGAACTTCCGGTAATCACTCCTCATCTGGCAGTGCTGTAAAGCGGCATTAACCACCTGGATATAAGTAGTATATGTTGGACTACCTATGATCACCACTTTAATCGGCCATATCAACCCCTTCACAAAGCGGTCTCGCTTCTTTTCTTCTGTATTGACCTCCTCTGGTGCAAATAATGACAAATTAATGAACTTCTGTTCATACTCAGCCACAGTCATATCCTCCTGTTGCAGATCCAGAAATTCAGTCTTCATCGCTGATCTTACTGACATAGGAAAATACTTGTCATCAAAGCGAGTCTGAAATTAAGCATAAGTCAATCTGGTCCTCTCTTCGATAGTAGTAATAGACTCCCACCACTGCAATGCATTGCCTATCAGCATAAACGTAGCTAGCATCTGTTTTTGCACTTCGGTACAGATTACCATCCGAAGATGACGCTCGCTCTCCTGTTTCCACTGATATGCTAACAGGACATCTGTGGACCCTGCAAATGTTGGTGGATTTCCCCGGATGAACGAGTGACGAACTTTGTCCCATGACATTGGCTGTGCCACTGGTTCAAGAACAGGTACTATCGGAGGAGGTTGCTGGTTTCGTAGAGCAGATGCTACTCCTGCTGCTACAGCTCGTGCAATGATATCAGCAACTTGAGGGGAAAATTCCTGATTCTCATTTTGAGTTGGGGAAATACTGCGATGACGGTTCGCATTCCTTGTCCCACGCCGAGACATCCTTCTTTTGAATTCAGAAAAATCTAACGTCAGTACATTATAATGGACCGACTAAAAGAATACAAAGAACCCTAATACTTAGGCTCTAATTATCAGAATACACAACGCGGAAGTATAGTAATCACAGATCCCTAAGACATTCAAACCTGGAATGCTCTGATACCAACTGTGACACCCCCAAACATTTTCCACGCATAAGTTGATCAGGCTTATACACGAAAAATGAGGGATATCAAAAACAATTGGCAATATACAAGCATGGAATACAAAATGATGATAATAAAAGAATTTAGACAGGAAAGGAACACTAAATAATACAACATCCATCCATCCTTTATTTAAATACAGTACTCCATTACAACTTGGAAATCCTATATCAAGGATCCCTAAATATAAACCTAAGAGTTCAACGTCAAAAGTAAATAAAAACTGAAACTGAAGTAATACATAAAACTTCTACCCTGAACTGGATCGTAAGAGTAGATGAGTTCGGATGGTGGTCCCACACTGCTAACCTCAACCTTGGAATGGGTACTGACCGTATCCTGAAATAACAACAATGGTGGGTCAACCCCACGAGCAAGTCCTCTCTACTATGACCCAAATCAGAGAATCAAATAAATTAATCATTATGAATCGGATGAGTACTATATCTGTATACGTCCTAAGGGAACTATCCAATGTATAACATGACCTCAACCAGAATAGACGGTGATCACTTAGACTCACACTAGGTGGTTAAATGTCGCCTTTCCCTACCCGGGAAATCAGCTATTATACATGGTGCACGGTACTGACAACGCAGACTATAACGAACTACACAATGATAACACCTCTCAAAGTACTGATGAATATACTGAGCATATAAATTAGGCAACACATGCCAATAATATTACTAAACATACTGAGCATCTCAATTAGGCAACACATGCCAATAATATTAAACCACATACCCCGACAGCCACACATCTGTCTATAGCAACGAATACATAAGGTATAAATGAGTCTAAACTTATTAGCCAGCTCATATGGTTCTATATGGCAACACATCCATATAATATAAATGCGACATAATTTAAACAGTCCATTTATTTTTCGGAAATGCACACAGCATAATAATAATGATTTGTATATCATTAACAACATAAATAATCCTGCAATGTATAACGGACAATTTATTTGAATTAAAACCATGTAATCATTTAATTTTAACATTAATGATTTAATACTGTTTAATAAAATAATAACACAATTAATAATTAACAATGTCATTAAATTAACTACATCCGTTTAATGGTGATCTGTATTGAAAACGATACAATTAATATTTAAAAATATTAATCGGACATAATAATAACTAACGGTTAATAAAATAATAATTTAATGTCCCGTTAAACCCGTAAGTACCAACCATAGGCCCAAAAGTGCAAGTTTAAGGTTCTGGAAATTACAAAACAGTCCCTAGGGGTATTCTGGACTTTTCCAGTAGCTGTAGGGGTCCCTCACGTGCCCCCACGCGCCTCCCAGAGCTTCCCACACGCGCCTCCACTATTCCCACACGCGCACGCGTTTGCACGCGCCCCCACGCGCGTCTGGAATCAGTCACGCGCGCGCACACGCTGCCACGCGCGCATTAATGGTTCCTGCTGACGTGGCGTGTGCTGGTTGGTCGGTTGTATTGTTTCTATGTGGGCGCGCTACACTGGATTGATCTCAATGATCATCCTTTAATCCAATGGTCCTTGAATTGCGCGTATCCTATTTATTGTATACTATGCTACATAGAATCAATCTAGTGGTCAAAAGCTAATCCAACGGCTGCTGATGTAAGTGCATGGGAACCCTTGTGCGCTGCCTCACACCGGATTACTCCGGTTGTCTTCCCCACTGCCGGTGACCGGAATCTCGCCGGAAAATTCGCCGGAAATTACAGAAAAATCCCGAAAAATTCCAGAAAATTCTAGAAAATTTCCCAAATCCTTAAATAATTATTTTTAGCTATATTTTAATTACATAGGCTAATACATAAATATCTAACACCTTTAATAATTAAAATTTCATTTCTTTAATAAACTAAAAATTTATTTATTTAAAATTCCTAGCATGCTTCTAACCTCTACAATAGCCGAATAAATTAATTGAATAATTTATGGATTCAAAGGGGAAAAATAGATAATAACTTGCCTTTTTGGATTTAAATAAATCCGCCGGTTGCGCGTAGTCGGGTAAATTTTTCCTACACCGGTCCAAGCTCCTTTCTTTCTCTCTCTTCCTTTCCACACTTTTACAATGGCTCACTAAAATTTATAATTTGTTTCTAACTCCCTTTCCTTCCTTCTAAGGTAGGCTAGCTAATTTATATACAATTTATATAATATAAATAATACAAAAATCTATTTTTGCATTTAATTAACCACATTCCCAACCATATGGCTTTAAGGCAAGCAAGCCAAGTCAAGCAAGATGTCCTAAGGTTCAACTATGGGAATGAAATCCTATCCTAAGATTTAATTTCTTCATCATTACATTGATTTAATACTATTATTATTTATTATAAATATTATTATTATTATAATTATAAATAAACTATTATAATTAATATTATTATATTATTATTATTATTAATAAACTATTATAATTATTATTATTATTATTACATAAGAATAAATTATATCATCATAATACTTTATAACATAAATATAATACTTTAATTAACTAATATTGCTTAATTAAACATAATCAACAAATAAAATTAATTATAATAATACATGCACAATTAAATGAATAAATTTACTATTTTAACATACACAATTAATTTACATGCACCATTAAATGAACTTAATATAACAATGTAGCATGCACAATAATAGGTAAAGGAATCCACACATAATTGAATTTAAATAAACTAAACTCTTTAATAAAATACGGGGTATTACAGGTTTGCTTAATTTTAATGGTGTATCGGACTCATGTATGATTTTATTTAATTTTAGTGCTACTTAATTGTGTTAGTTTCACCATTAAATGGAAGAATTAAGATAGGTTTGGGCCTTGAGTAAGGTCACCAAAGGACCAAAGTAGTGTCAAGGAGCATAAGATTTCAATTTTAGGCTGTTTGGGGCGAATTTGAGGTTCTGGGCATCTTGAACCAGTTCAACCCTATTGAACCGGTTCAGGGGGGACCTTGGGTTTAAGAATGAGCATTCTGCCCATCTTGAACCGGTTTAATATTCTTGAACCGGTTCAAGTCCCCCAATACACTATTTTGCCTCATTAGTTTGACAGCTTTGATCACCAAGCTTTGGACGGTAATAACTTCTTCATTCGGAATCCAAATAGGATCATTATTGAGCCCATTTGCAAGGATTTTAAGTTAGATTTCCAATGAGACCAACCTCATCCTCAAATTCCATTTATGTAGAGAGTTATAGTCGTTTTAGTGGGATTGTGTCGGAATTTCCCTTGAACCGAGAAAGGGTACTTTTGGGAATTCTTATCCGATGACCGTAGAACCTCACCTATCATCATGGAATGTCTAGAATAATTGTTTTAGATCTCATTTGACTAGTTTGAGGTCTTATTACCCTCTTATATTGTAAAATGACCAATTTGCCCTTAGTGTGTCCTCGGGTTTGGTTAAGGACCCGGTTAGCGATCCGGACTCCTGGTTTGGGTCGTTACAAAAACTCTTTTTCAATGTAGGGTTCTCTATACCTTGAATGTCATGGGGTGGTTTTGCTTTAATGGTTTTTATTAAATGCTTTAATTAAATGCATATGTATTTTGTTTATATACTCATATAAATATATATATTTTATGAAGCTGTTTTATTAAATCTCTATGAAATTCTTGTTATGGTTTTTCCTATTGGGACTTTCTGTATCACCACTCTTCAGTTTCAGGTACCGAAGATGAACGAGGATTGCTAGATACGAGCTTAGGGTGAAGAGTTGGCGTTGCATATGATATCCCTGGATTTTCGGATGTGGGTTAGCCAGGCCCATGCCAGAATGCCCAGGGATATCAAAAACAAACACGGTAATAATAGAACACAGAAGACAAATATGATAACTAAGAATAGATAAATTGCTGAAAGAAAACTAAAACGATAATCCATTAGTAAAATCCTCAAAATAAATTTTCATAAATAATAAAATATTCTGATATATCCAATCCTCCAATAATAATACAACTCAAAAATCCATACTATGTGGACCCCTAGAAAATCTCAATTGAACAAGTGACAGTAACAACTGATTACATCAGAACACTGAAACATAAAAAAAGCTTCTATGTAAATAATCCGGAAGAGTGAAGTAGGCTGATCTCTACTCAACATGAATAACCCCTACTTCTGACGAATACCTGAAAAATAATGGCAGGTTAGGCCCATAAACAAGTTCTACTCTACTATAGTCCAAGCAGAGACTCGATACGCAGATACATCCTAGACAACTCAACAATAGCTAAATAGTCCACATATTTATAAATACACACTATATAGGACGCTCACTAGACCATAGGTCTGTCTCAACCTAAATAGAAGGTAACATGCAAATCGCACATAAAGTGGGCATATATACCTAGACTTATCAGGGGACCAGATGTCTACTATATCCAGTTATCCATCCTAGACGATATATACACCCTAACCATGATCTTGAGACTCAAGCTCATATCACGGTACCATAATCATATATATAAATCCATCCAAAACCAAGGTATGTCATTCAACTATTTATTGACCTGACACTGTAATGACCCGGTCATTTCCTTCCTTTCCTTTTTCCTTAGAATTTTACGGATGAATTTTTTTCGTTGAAATTTATTTTCTGAATTCAGTTTCTCGTTGCTTAGTGTTATCTCGAGTTCTTGAAAATGGTTTCTAAGACTCTTTCCTTTGGATTGACAACTTCCTTTGAGGACCGAGTCATTTCCATATTTTTTGTTTTTTGACACTATTCACTTTTCGTCATTTTCCTTGTTTCGTCCTTTATCCTAATTTGTCTTTTCCCTATTTGTCACTTTGTTGGCGTAATCTCACTCTTTGTGTTCGAAGTTGGCTTCCACGAAATACATATCTTTACCTTTGCAAGAAAGTACTCTGGTTACTCCCGGTGTCCATAAGGGTACGGATGCAAAGTTCTTTGGAATTATTTTCTTTTCTTGGGGTATTTTTCGTAAATATCTTTTGAAGATATTTTATTTTAGGGGTTTTTCAGAAAATATTTTTTGGAGATATTTTCATTCTGGGCCATTAGTGCAGTTTTCACTTTTTGGAGGGGCCATTGTGCAATTAATAAAAGTTATTGAAAAATTGCCTCATTTTGATCCTGGATCCTCATACGAGATTCATTTTCACTTTTTGGCGAGTCGTGTACTCATGGAATTTCCTTCTGGTCGTTTTTCTCCAGTTCAAAGTTTCTGGCCCCGGTTGCCGCCGAACTTGTTCGGGCCATGTCTCTCTGTTCAGAACTTTCTGTTTGACGTCGTTTCTTCCATTGTTCATATTTTCTCATTTTGAATCTTTTTTGTTCATGGAGTTTCACCGTTTGAGCACATCTGCTCAAATTTTACTTTTCCGGACCCAGCGAGACCCGTACGGGGCACTTTTTGAGATTTTCTATAAATATGGGGACTTAAAATTAAAAAGTCATCTTCTCCCCTCTCCATGCACGACCAGAACCTACTATGGCAGCCCAAGGGGGCTGCCACCCTTCTTCTTTCATTTGAACCATCTTCCATTTGTTAAAAAGTCGAAGTGCGTTCGTGTTTTGTGTTTGTCTTGACCACGTGCATCTTTCCCCCTTATTAGAACTCATTTTTGGCCAAATTTTGAGTTCAGGTTTGAAGTCAAGTTGTGATTTTGATGGGGCTTCTTGTGGGTTCATGTAGATCGTGTTGTTCCTGACAAAACCCTTCGGTATTGTCGGATTCGGAGCACTTTTTTTTCCGTGGGCTTTTGAGATTTTCATCTCAAATTGAGGTAGGGAATGTCTTAGGTTTATATTATTGTTCTATTGATTATTTTATAAGCATATACAACTTATGAGCATGCCTTGTTCAAGTTTTTAGAATTTAATTTATTTATTTTCTTTGTTTAAGATTTAATTCTAATGATAATATATAGTTTAGAATTAAATTGTGGCATACTAGTAAATTAGGCCTTGGTGAGTTGTGTAACATATATTAAATTTGGAGCATTTGAGTAAGAATTACAAAACTTATTTAATATTTCTCTTTTGTGAAAGATTAAATTATATAGTTGAAACAAGCATGAAATCAACTTGTATTGTGATATTAAAGTAGGTCTCGGTGAGTTCTTTAACATATATTAAATTGAGGACATTTGGATATTTTTGAAAATTTAGAGAAAAATTAATTAATTAGCTTAATTAATTTTATTTTAAGTGTGTTAGTCACTTAAATTGATATTGGATGTAATAGGTTGGTAATTCCTTGAAATGTAGTCCGCTTAATTACCTTGTGAGCATGCTACTAACTTGTGGTAGAATTAGTACTTATCGCCTCTAAAGATGGTAATTTGACTTAGCATGATATGTGATATCATTGTATTGAATAGCTTGTTTAAATATATCTTGTGTAGGTATATGACTTGTTAGAATATTACAGTTGCTTACCTTGAAAGCTTGTTACTAAATTGTAGCTTATTTAGGTTCAATGGTTGTAAAATATTCTTACTTTGTGTATAAATTGCATAATAGAGACTTGACATGTCATATGCTATCTAGACTTGAATTTTAGAACATGGTTGTGTGGATTCAACCTTATTTGTGCATGGGAGATGGTTTTATGCATTGTTGGATTTAATATAAGTTTGGTTTAACTTATTGATTTTGCATAAGTTTTGAACTTATTGTTTTTGGAGGCTTGTAAGGATCATGTTCATGTGATGGCTAGGGACTGGCCCTAGTACGGATTCGTGAGTTTCCTAAGTCATGTGAAGTGCGCAGTAGGTAGTACCTTGTGGGTCGTAATTACCCGGAATAACTTATACACATGCGCACTAGGTAGTACCTTGCGGGCTAGTAACCCGGAATAACTTGATTGGTCTGCAGCCAAGGATCCTAGTCTTTCCACTATTTGATTTTGCATTTAATTTCAAGTTGTTAATCATGGATTACTTGTAACTTGAGAATTAATGCTTACCTTGGATATTTGATTCCTATTTAGTATACTTGAACTTGTATACTTACTCCATGAGTCTAAATTTCATTTAATATGCTTGTGCTATGTATACTTGTTTTAGGCGTATCTCTTTTAGCTTTGTATACTTGTGTTCGTATGCTTGATTTATGATATTTCCATATAAAATGCATACTTGTGTAAATATGCTTAGACATTGCATGACTTGTTTTAATATGGTTTAGTATACTTGGAAATGTATGCTTGTATGTCGTATAACATGTTTTACATTATTTAGTATACTTGAGCATGTATACTTGTATGCTGTTGTTCACTTTAAATTGCATGAGTAGCTTAGGATGCTCCTTGAGTCTCACTCTGACATAGACGTTAGGTGGCATGAGCCCTTTGACATGTTTCACTTTAAGGTTATATAATTGTAAAACGCTAGGTCGATGCATGCTCATCTTTTACGAGTAGCTTTATGTTACTCACCCACATAGTGGGGACATTTTTCAGGTACAGGGACCTTGATTTAGGATGCACACTATGCCATGGAAATTTCGTAGACTTGAAGTATCATTTTCATGAAAATGTTGGCTTGAAATGCCACTTGTAGCCTTATTTGTCAAAATGTGTAGATTTTATTTCAATTATGTAATGTGTACATAAGTACACTCTATGCAATGTATTTGAAATGTATGAGATGAGGCTGGAGGCCAATGACATGTATCTTGTATTCTATGCAACTTTAACTTCATGAAATATTATCAAAATATTGAAAAATGCTACGTCATTGCTTCATAACTTTTGCATCGGATGTGGGAATTTTATTTTTATTCTTTCATAGGGTCTTATAAATCATGTTTGAAGTGTGGCCAAGAGCCAAACGGTAATTTGAAATCATTTGATAATTTTGGTTTTCAAATTTCCCTTTTCTTGTTCATTTTTGTCTTTTTGCCCGTTGGGGGGTCGGATTTTGCATCGGTGGTATTTTTAAGCTGTGGACCATTGTAGCGCATCCTAATAGGAAAGTTACATTTGCGTGCATGGTCGTTTCCTGACAAACCTTCTTCTTTGGTGAAATGAGCCTCCTAAGGACTCATTTTGAAACTTTGTTGCATAATCTGATTTAGGGGCATTCTAAACTTGTCACATCAGTTTCATTTTCTTCTTTTGACATGGACGCTTAGAAAATGTGATTTTAGGAGGGGTTTCTTCTTCATGTTTTTCCAGAAAATGTCGTCTTGATACCAGAAATCCCTCGTGAAGTTTCAGCTTCCAGTTTTCAATTGTAGCAGCTTTTTGGCCTTCATGACCAGATTTCATGGAGGGGTATTTTGGGCATTTTATAGTGAGTTTTTTTTTTTAATTCTCTCATGAGTCACGTAGAAAACTCAATTTTGAAGGGGGTTTCTTCTTTGTATTTTTCCAAAAAAATTCATCTACTAGCCTGTTTCTTCTCTCAATTGCGGACAGATTCTGTAGCAGCTTTTAGCCCTCTTGTCCAGTTCTGATCAAGCGGCATTTTAGGGATTTTATAATGAGTTTTTTTCATTTCCTTCTGCATTGTCGAGTAGAAAACTCGATTTGAGGAGGGGTTTTTTCTTCGTGTTTTTTCAGAAAAACTCGTCTTGATCTCCGTTTCAAGCCTCAGTTATGGAACTCATATATATATATTTTTTCTTATTGTTAGCATGTGCACGCCATTGGGCGCCGGCGGGCTCGCGCATGGGCGCCAGGCGCGCCATGGCCTTCGTTGGGCAGCCGAGACGTCACAACTTCAACTTTGGGTAGTATAATTTAATTTTAATTTGTTATGATTTAGATATGAATATTTTATGGAGTGACTTATTTTGTGAAATCTATGTGTCGGATTAAAGTCTACAAATTAATTTGTAGTAGCCAAGTGAATGAAGAAAGAAAAAGAGATAATAATAATAATAAAAAAATAAATACATAAGGATGAGCATGTCTTAGGCGTGGGTGATACTATGCTTGGGTGGGTGGACTGAATGTATTGGAAGTATGTTTTCAGTGATGATGTTTTACATATAACCATAGGTATATTATATTTTAATGGCCAAGTTTTCTTAAGAAACTATATATTTGGTTGGTAGATACAGTTCCAGGCTTAGACGTGTTCGTGCTGAGCAGAGGTTTCTATTCACTCTTCCGACGATGTAGGGCTCTCTCTATAGTTTTATTTCTGGATGTTTATTATAGTTGTTTTATCTTTCGTTTGGATGTTTAATAAGGGCCACTAAAGATGGATTCCCGAGTTGTAAGTTGATGGAGTTTTGGAGTTTGGGGTTTGATGGATTTTAATAATTATAATACTTTGCGGATTCTATTTTTAGTTCCTTTTAGCTTTAATTTCACTTCTTAATTCATTTTGTATTATGTGTTCATTATAATATATTAATTGTTTGATATTCCCTCAGGCTCGGGCCTGGGCCTGATCAACCCGTGTCTCGGATCCGAGGGGTATCACAGTTGGTATCAGAGCACTCCAGGTTCAAGTGTCTCTAGGATTCTATCGTTTAAGACTTCCGCGTGGCATTTTCTTTTGTTTAGAGCTTAAGTTTAGGATTCATTGAATTCCTTCACGGTTCGTTTAGAAAGTACTGATGTCAAGTGTATTCTGTAATTGCAGAATGTTTGGCACTAGGAAGAGGATAAGGGCTGCGATGAAAGCAAAAAAGGGCCCAAGGCCGAGGAAGGTTACTCCGGTAATTCCCCTACGAAGGCCGACTAAGAAGGTGAAATTGGAGACTAAGGAGTTGATTCCAATAGGCGTTGCATCAGAGTATAAGTCAAGGAAGGTTTCTTGTGTGCGGGATTGGCCACCATACTGTGGACCTAACACAACTTCGGTGGTGCTCGAAGCTGAGCCAAGCGGAGAGGAAGACCCCGAAGAAGATCAGGATGGAGGAGATACCGGAGCATCCAAGATGGAGGGCACCGGAGTTCAAGGATGACTGCTCTTTTAAGAATACTTTTAATTACTAGTAAAAGAGGAGGTATTAGTAAAAGTGTGGTACGGATATAATCATGTACATTAGGATTATGTTAAAATACCTTACAGTCATTGGTTTGGCGGTTTTGGTTTGAAAAAGTTCTTAATAAAGTGAACTCACAGTTTTGGTTATTTTATTTTGTTTTGTGATGGCATGTGTGTGAGTTATACACATATGGTTTTATTAAGCTGTATTAGAATGTGTATGTTGGGCTCATAAATGTTTATCACAGAGGAGTGATTGGTTTTGCTCAGGCTAACAAATAATTGCTTGTGGTACATTATGTTGAGACAGGAAGATTACCAAGGAGTTTATAAATGAACTTGTGTAAGTTGATATGGTAGGAAGGAGGAATTCCCAAGGTAAAATGCTAGTCTAAAAATGGGAAGATTATGTAGTATTTTTGTTTACTTATCGTGTTCTGCTTTACGGCGTATTCAGAAATAGGGAATTTTCATAGATCAGTTGGTGATACATTTATATAATAGACCTTAGGATATTTGTTTTAGGCAATACTACCATATAGGATGGACCCGTGACACTAGATATTGGTAGACTCAGATTTGTAGCAAATCCTTTGGTCTTGGACAGGCATACTTATGCCATGATACTTAGGATGGATTGGTTACCACTGCCAGGCTCAAGTAATTCATTTTGAAAAGGTCTATTGTGTTCACCATACTTGGTCAGGATATTTACGTTGTCATTATGCCATATTCTAGTAAGGTCACTAGCACCTATTTGTTTCATGTGGAGGAGGAAACGGAGGAGGGAACTACTGTATCATTGGATAGTGCACCGATTGTACAGGATTTCTTGGATGTTTTTTTAGGAGATTCCAGGGATGCCACCTAGCCGAGAGATCGACTTTATGATAGACTTAGCTCCAGGCACTACGCTTATTACTAGGGCACCGTATAGGATGGCACCAGTGGAGATGCGCGAGCTGAGGGATTAGATTCAGCAGCTACTCAGCCAGGGTTTCATTCACATGAGTACTTCACCCTGGGGAACACCGGTTCTGTTTGTGAAGAAGAAGGATGGTTCGCTTCGCCTGTGTATAGATTACAGGGAGTTGAACAAGGTTACTATTTGTAACAAGTACCCTCTACCCAGGATCGATGATTTGTTTGATCAATTATGAGGAGCCATATACTTCTCCAAGATTGATCTGCGTTCTGGGTATCATCAGCTGAGGGTTAGGGAGCAGGATGTTCCTAAGACAGCGTTTCTCACGAGATATGGTTCTTATGAGTTCCGTGTTATGCCGTTTGGGACAACTAACGCACCAGCAGTGTTCAGGGACTTAATGAACGGAGTCTTCAGGGCTTATTTGGATCAGTTTGTCATTGTTTTCATTAATGATATCTTGATCTATTCTAGGTCAGAGGACGACTATGTTAGGCATGTACGGATTGTGTTGCAGACACTTCGTGAGCACCAGTTGTATGCTAAGTTCGAGAAATGTGATTTTTGGTAGCGGGAAGTGAAGTTTCTAGGTCACGTGGTGTCAGAAAAGGGAATAGCGGTGGATCCGACCAAGGTTTCAGCGGTAGTTGAGTGGGGACAGCCTACTTCACCTACTGAGATTTGGAGTTTTCTCGGTTTGGCAGGATATTACCATCAATTCATCCAGGGGTTTTCCAAGATAACAGAACCACTCACTTATCTGACTAAGAAGGGCGTACGGTTCGTGTGGGATGAGCACTATCAGCGAGCTTTTGATGAGCTGAAAAGGAAGTTGACTTCTGTACCGGTTCTGGCTACTCCACAGAGCGGGATAGAGTATCTTATCTACATGGATGCTTCGTTGCAGGGTCTTGAATGTGTTTTGATGCAAGAGGAGCACCCAATTTCTTATGGATCTCAGAAACTTAAGCCTCATGAGCTTAATTATCCAACACATGATTTGGAGTTGGCAGCGGTGGTCTTTGCCTTATGTATTTAGAGGTATTATCTTTTGGGTGAGTCCTTCAGATTATCTAGTGATCACAAGAGTCTGCAGTACTTTTTCACTTAGCGGGAGCTGAATATGAGACAGCGCAGGTGGTTGGAGTTTGTGAAAGACTATCATTTTTCTATACAGTACCATCCAGGGAAAGCGAATGTGGTGGCGGATGCACTCAGTCGTTGATTTGTTGGTAGTCTTTCTGCCTTATTCACCACTGAGTGGAATGCTTTAAAGAATGTAGATGAGTTGTCGGATCCTTTTATGGCGTGCATGGTGGTTACACCTTCCATCATTCACAAGGTTTTACAAGCACAACTCACAGATCAGCAGTGTATTGACAAGGTTGCAGAGATAGCTTCCAGAGAGGTTCCATTCTACTATGTTGGGGCTGATGGTGGTTTGCGGTAGAAGGGTTGGTTAGTGGTACCTTCTGCTGATGATTTGAGGAAGGATGTGATGACTGAGACTCGCCACTCTGAGTTTTCTGTTCATCCGGGAGGTGATAAGATGTATCAGGATATGAAGCGGCAGTTTTGGTGGGCAGGTATGAAAAAGGACATTACTTTTTTTTGTCTCCCGATGTAGTACTTGTCAGATGGTCAAGATTGATTATCAAAGACCGCCAGGAGCTCTACAGCCACTACCGATTCCGGAGTGGAAATGGGAGAGCATATCTATGGATTTTGTGGAAGGACTGCCCAATTCTTTCAAGGGGCATAATTCCATATGGGTCATTGTGGATAGGTTGACCAAGTCAGCTCATTTCTTGCCTATTTGCACTGATTTCACTTCGGAGCAGTTGGCAAGGCTTTACATCTCAAAGATTGTGAAGTTACATGGCATTCCGTTGTCTATCATATTGGACAGGGATTCGAGCTTTATGTCGGGATTCTAGAAGAGTTTTCAGTAGGCGTTGGGTACAGAGTTGCATCTTAGCACTACTTATCATCCTCAGACTGACGGAGAGACTAAGAGGATTAATCAGATCCTGGAGGATATGCTTCGGTCATGTGTTCTTGATTACACGGGCCACTGGGAGGATTACTTACCGCTTGGGGAGTTTGTTTATAACAATAGTTTCCATAAGACTATTGGGATGGCACCATTTGAGGCGTTATATGGCCGACCGTGTCGATCTCCTGTTTGTTGGATGGAGGTTGGTGAGAGTAAATTCTTGGATCCTGAGTTCATCAAAGATACTTCTGAGAAGATTACTCTTATTCGAGACCGCATGCGTACTGCCCAGAGTAGGCCGAAGAGCTATGCTGATCGCCGCACTCATGCTTTCGAGTTTCAGGTTGGAGATCAGGTTTTACTCAAAGTGTCTCCTGTGAAAAGTGTAATGCGCTTTGGGAAGAAAGGGAAGTTGTCACCGCGATTTGTCGGTTCATTCATAATTACGAATCGAGTTGGAGCTGTCGCTTATCGGTTGGCACTTCCGGATACTTTGGATCGTGTACACAACGTGTTTCATGTGTCCATGTTGCGGAAATTTCTGTAAGATAAGGATCGGTATCAGCATCTCGATGTGGGGGAAATTGAGTTGCAGCCGGATGTAACTTATCTGGAGCCACCGTGTCGTATTGTCGACCGTCGGGATCAAATCCTTCGTAACAAGGTTATCCCTTTGGTTCGTGTTCAATGGAGTCATCACAATGAGGCTGAGTCCACTTGGGAACGGGAGGATGTCATTCGCTTGCAGTTTTCTGAATTATGGGAAGAAGGTAAGAACGAATTCCGAAGACGGAATTCCTTTTGTTAGGGGGGAAGAATGTAATACCCCTAATTTCAAAAGGATAGTCTTGGTATTTAATTTATTCTTTTAATTGAATTTTCAATTATTTAATTGTTTATTTGACATATTTCTTATTTGTACTTGTTTAAATTGTAAATGTTTGTTACTTGAATTATGACTTGTTTTATTATTGTTTGTACTTCTTTATTTTTGGTATAAGTGGTTTAATTGCGTAGTTTTAATTTTTGGTTTAATTGTTTAATTAATTGTTTTTGTTTTAAATAATTATTTTTTTTGTTTTAATTAGTTGTTGTAATTATTGATTAATGGTAGGCATTTATTTAATTAAATTTAGTTAGTGTGCACGTGATTGTATTGCATGCATATAGGTTTTTGTATTGGATTTTCAGTTCAGCCGTCGTAGTTTTAACCTAGTTTTTCTATGGGTCGTGTAGATTATGTTTAGGGTTTAATTGAACCTAAGGTTAGTGGCCTATAAATATTCAAGTAATTTTCTGACTAGGGTTTTAGAAAAACTGTTACGATATAGTAAGGGCTGAGGGAATTAGAGACGGCTGGGAAGGAAAACAGAGAGCCAACAGAGAGAGTTTCGCCGGAAAACTAAGACGAATGTCGGTGTAAGGCAAGTTCTATCCTTACTCTCTCCCTTAGGTTTCATGTTCTTTGCATTCCTAAATAATTCTAGGATTGATTTAATCAATAAAAACGTTATCTGTTTATACTAGAACTTGAATTATCACAGTATGTGTGTTTGCTTGCAAAACTTGCTAAAACGTGATGTTGCTTGCAAAATTCTCTGTTTAAACCTATGAATGGAATGTAATTAAGACTTAAACATGGACTGGGAACACTCTGGGATTGGATAACAACTTCTGGAAATCATAGCAGTAAGGTACAGAAGGTGCAACGGGCGTCAGAATCGGAGAAGAATGAGTAGAGAGGGAGAGAGCCGGATCTCCTTTGGAGAGAGCCGGCTCCTTTGTGTTTAGAGGCGGCTCCCAAAATGTGGAGCCGGCTCCAAGGTCTAAAGGTGGCGGCTCCACATTTTGGGAGATGTCTCCTTTGGTGAATTTTGTTTTCTTTTCGTTCTCTGTAAGTTTTTCATGCAGCAGAGTGATTTCTGGGATTTTTGGATGAGTTTAGGTCTGAGTGTGGAAGGTTTAAATGAGGCTCATGGCTGTGTTAAGGTTCAAAGAGGTGTATTAATAAACTAAATACCTAGGTAGCTTGGACAGTGGATAGTTTAAACAAATTAACGCACTACATAGAGCTAGAAGATTTAAATTGCTTAATCAGTTATGTTAGTAATTTTTCTGGAATGAACATTATAACTGGAACATGTTTCACCATGTATCATGATCAGTTGCTAAATTACATCTGTTTTAGAAGAGTTAGTGTTCAATAATATTAAGATTCAGACAACTTAGCACTATAGGATTCTGGGAAATACCATGGATTAAGCATGTATATATACATACAGCAATTCTGTCTTGATACTTGCATTAATACTATTAGTATCAACTGTTGGAGGAAAAGGCTTTGTTAATGGTTACTTTAAATGTCTGTAATATCAACTGCTGAGTATTGAATGATAATTTGAAATAATCTTATCATTATATTTGATTGAATGAAACAATCTAAACTGAGTAAGTTTGTGTTTATACAGTAACTATAATTCTTGATACTTACATTATGTCTGTTAGTATCAGTGTTGGATATAAAACTGAATCTGTTTATGTATATATCTGATTCTTTTTATTGATGCTTACACTATACCTGTTAGTATCAGTAATGGAAATATGGATTTAGCTGATGTTTACTTTAATTGTTGATGTTATCAACTGCTGGATGATTGGATAGTATACATCGGTATGGGACGGTGGTATGCTAGGGATGGTTTGGTTTCAAAATACCAAAACCTACCTACTCTGGATTAAGAATTGGATTAACTAAAGGTTAAGTCCTATTAATTGTAGTGTCATGGCAACGACTAGTTGAGCGGCACTATTAGGATTCAGGATGGACTTTAAATATATTGTTATGATACCTCGATATGAGCTTGAGTCTCAGGATCGACGGTTAGGAAGCGTATATGCATTGGGATGCATAGCTGGATACGATGGTTAGAGGTGTACCCTGTTTAGGTATAGGTACATATGCCCACTTCGTGTGCGTTTTAGCATGTTACCTCTATTCAGGTTGAGACCGGCCTGTAGTCCAGTGAGAGTCCTTTAGTGTGACTATATATATATTTACGGACTATTAGCTATTGCTGAATTGTTTAGGATGTACATGCGTATCGGGCCTCTGTTTGGATTGTAGTAGTATAGAACTTGCGCGTGGGCCTGACCCACTTCTATTTTTCAGGTACACGACAGTTCCAGGCTTAGACGTGTTCGTGCTGAGCAGAGGTCTCTATTCACTCTTCTGACGATGTAGGGCTCTCTCTATAGTTTTATTTCTGGATGTTTATTACAGTTGTTTTATCTTCCGTTTGGATGTTTAATAGGGGCCACTAAAGATGGATTCCCGAGTTGTAAGTTGATGGAGTTTTGGAGTTTGGGGTTTGATGGATTTTAATAATTATAATACTTTGCGGATTCTATTTTTAGTTCCTTTCAGCTTTAATTTCACTTCTTAATTCATTTTGTATTCTGTGTTCATTATAATATATTAATTGTTTGATATTCCCTTGGGCGCGGGCTTGGGCCTGATCAACCCGTGTCTCGGATCCGAGGGGTATCACAGATAACATGGAGGATATAATCATGGCAACTGTCAACCTAGAACTCAAGAAGCATGTATATCATGAAATAAAGACTAAGTGAAATGCATGGTTACAAAACACTTCAATCCTAGGCATGTTATGATACACAAGTTCAAAAATGAATCATGGACATGGTATGCAACTATATGGCATATATCTGAATGATGCACAAAGTTAAACTCCAGTCAAAGAAATATCTCGTATCTGCATGTATCTGAATGATCACTCATGGCTCGTGACCCCCTCTAAGAAATATGGAAGTAGGAAATTGATTTTTTATGGCTCGCGACCCCCTTTAAAGCTTAAATGAAGCAAAGAATGGTTAAAGACTGAGAATAACAAGAGACTTACCATTTTTTAATCAGAATCATGACAAGTAAAGAACTTCAGTCTCTAGCTCTTACTTAGCTTTCAAGAAATGGATCACAAGTATATAATCAAACAAATGGCATTTTACAAACATTTTCTAAGACAAAACAACATACCCCTAAACTTACTTCAAACAACAATTCAAAATTCAAATTAAGCTCAAGAATATATGCTAAGGCCAAAGAACAATAATGAAATCCCAAACATGCATTTTGAACTCCAAATATCCATTTCCCTCCTCCAAACTTATTCAAAGATCAATGCCAAAAACATTATTCAAAATATGCACACAAACTTTCAAAATCATCAATGTGACAAAAGTGTGTAAAATGTGTATATACAAGCAACAAGTTACAATTTATTCCAAAATGCACATAATTATTCAAAGAAAATCACATTTGACAAATTTCAAGTTTATCAAGCAACATTGGAACATTTAACTTCAAAAAGTTTGATTTGGAGTGCCAATTCAACACATTTTTCAAAAGAAGTTCAAAATCATGACAATCGGAGTCAAAGATGACAAATTTATGCCTTAGCATGGCAAGAATCAAGAATTGAGCACAAGCAAGTTCAATAGCCCTTAGCACATGCATGTGGATGGAAAGAAAACAAATGGAACAAGTTTCATCTCATTTAAGGGCATTTTGGTCAACTTTGAAAATTACAACACTTTTGGGGTGAATTTGGAATTTTTGCAAACTTTGAGGTCCAAACATTCAAATGCATTGTAGAAAAGCTTCATAACAAGTATCATACAATGAATAATCAACAGAGAAATGAATTAAGCAACTCGACTTCTCATTTTCAAAACAAAGTTCAAAAATCCCTTTTTACATTTTGGAAACTAACAAGTGTGATTACAAAAGGATTTTAAGCAGTCAAGAATCAATTTGCCAAAACAATGCACCTTAACCATGAGCAAGAGTCAATTTAAGATCAAAACCTTCAAAAGGTTCCATTTGAAACTCATATATGCAATTTATAATTATTTTGCATTTTCAAATTCAAAAGCACAAGTTTTAATTCAAGTCATGTTTTCATGCATTTAAGACAACTCAGAAACAACAACATCCATGCATTTCATACTCAAAACAAATGAAACAAGTTGGGAAGCATGCTCACAAGTATTTGAACTTCAATGCCATTGCAACTTTAAAATTTCCAAGAATTTTTTAAGTTAAAAAAGGTGTCCATTTTCAATTCATTTCTTTCAAAATCAAAACCATTTTGACAATCAAGTTTCCATTTCAAATTACAAAGCAACATTTCCATGTTCATGACATTCAAATTCCAAATTTCAAAACATATTTCCAAATTTTATTTTTCTTTTTAAATTCAATTAAATTCCCACATTTAACTTTAAAGTCCTCTTCTAATTTTTATTTCAATTTAAATTCACACAATTACCCAAGTGCCATTTAGAAAGTTTTAAACCACAATCCAAGTTTTTTTTTTTCAAAAAATCGGCATGGGTTCCGCTTAAAAATATGCATTCCACCAATTTTTTACAAAGGCACAATAACATGTATAGGGAATCAAAATCAAACTCATATATTGCACCGATAACATTCACATAAAATCACAAAGGACACTGCCCATAACACAATCCACATTCAAGTTTGCCCATTCTCCTTCTACAACTAAACATTGTCCTAACAAAACAAATTCATTCATATATGCAATCTCTAACCAACACAGCCCGATTTTCAGTAATTAACCTCACAGTGCTAAAATTCACAGTCCCATGATATTTCAATTTTAGTCCATTTTCTCTTTTTCTTTATTTTTATTATTTTTTAATAAATATATTTTTTATATTTATTTTTGATTTTTGAATTTTATATTCCATTATCCATTTTTTAACACAAAAAAGAAAAAAATATTCAAACATATATTCAAAGTAAAATAAACCAAAATTGAATTATGCAATAATAAAGAAAAATAAAAATTAAAAAGAAAGAGAAAAACTTTCAACATACCCAACTCGTTAATGAGAAGAGGAGACGGAAATGGAGAGATTTGGGAAGAATCCTCGAATTCCGGGGGTTGGATCGAGGTCTCCTTGGCCTAAATCAGCCGGAGAATAGGAGATGAGAGACTTCTAAGAGAGATTAGAGCAAGGAGAGAGAAAACGAGCTTGGCCGAATGGCCGAAGCTTCTCGCCGGTGGTTATGGAGGACGGCGGCGACCTTGAGGTCTTGGGTCTCGCCGGAAAAGAGGGACAAAGGTGGTGTGAGGTGGTCTTCACTAGAGT
Source organism: Cornus florida (assembly GCF_030987335.1). NCBI lineage: Eukaryota > Viridiplantae > Streptophyta > Magnoliopsida > Cornales > Cornaceae > Cornus > Cornus florida. The sequence continues at coordinate 74,121,835 of NW_026775573.1, read as the reverse complement.
TAGGAGGTGGAGATGGGATTGGATTGGATTTGAGAGAATAGGAGATTGAGAGGGTTAGAGAGAGAGTGTGTGTGAAATTCGGGGAGAAAGAAGAGAAGGGAGGCCGATGGTTTGAGAGAGAGAGAGAAAAGAAAGAAAAGAAAAGAAAGAGAAAGGGAAAAGGAGGACAGAGAAAAAGAAAAATAAAATAAAAAATTAGGGTTAGAGGAAGGCCAACGGCCAAAGCAGTTTTCTCGGAATTCAAAAAGACGCAATCTCGATCAATCGAAGTGGTCTTCGATTGATCGACCACTTACTTTGATCAATCCAAATGAACTTCGATCGATTGAATTGGAAAATGGGTCTTCGATCGATCGAAATGACACTGAAAGTGCAGGAAATGATTCAAACTGCCCGGGAATTGGAATTATCATCTCAAAACATATCTAGACAACGGAGGAAAGAACAAAACAAGAAATAAAGGAGGAATAGGGTTGGAAAACCCTACGAAGCACTAGTCTTTAACGTCTTTAGTAAGATGTTGGGCTCTTTTAGCCTGGATCAAAGATCTTGTTAAGCATCCCCTTCTCAATGGGGTGAATTGGACTTTGAATCCTACCCAACAAATCATTCCCTAAAGAAATTGTTGGATTTGATTCAAGTGCATTTGATGGCTTTTGATCAACAAATCTTTTTGGCTTCCATTCCCGTTTAACATTAGAATTTAAGACAACATCTTTTGAAAATTCTTTCAAAGGAAAACCATTTGATTTTTCAAGATAAGGAGAGAACTCATTCTTTTCAATTTCATTTTCAAAACATTTTTCCATAACACAAATCTCTTCATGTTTGTCCATAGCATTGGGGGTCGGATTAAAAATATTCACCTTTATGTGGCCAAATGAAATCTTCATTATCCCCATCCTATAATTAATGTTGGCATTAGTGGTAGCCAAGAAAGGACGGCCAAGGATAACGGGTATTTGGCTCTTGGGATTGGGAACCGGTTACGTGTCAATGACAACGAAATCAACTGGGAAGAAGAACTTGTCAACCTGTGACGACCCTGGTTTTTAGGCCAGCGTGTCCTGTGATGAACCGAAGATTGACCCGATAACAGATCCGATATACGGAAGCAAAAATAGAAAACAAGACTCTAAGAAATCAAAATGACCTTCCATGAGGTCGTGGAACTCAATGAGAACTGACGCGGAAGCAAAAGACCAAAAATATGACAAATAAGCCCCCAGGGGCAAAATAGTTATTTTTGAAAACTGTGGACTCGGGTGCCACCGAGCACACCACTGGAAGGACAACGAAAAACTAATCAAGATGGACTCAAGAATCACTTGATTCGGAGTCCGGATGAGGAAAATATGAAACTCCAAAGTTTCATAAAAATCACATTTTTGGATTTGAAATCAATGCAGCAAGGGTACTTCGCAAGGGGTAAAAAGGTCTTTTCAGACAAAATTGGATGCAACTGAGCATACCATTAGATAGACCGGGAAAATTTAATGAATCTAGACTTAAGAATCACTTGATTCGGAGTCCGGACGAAGAAGATATGAAACGTCAAAGTTTCATAAAAACCAACTTTTGGGTTTAAAATCAGTTCGGCAAGGGTACTTTACAAGGGGTAAAATGGTCTTTTAAGATATAATTTGATGCAATCGTGCATACCGTTATATAGAATAGCAAAAACTAATAAACTTAGACTCAAAAATCACTTGATTTGGAGTCGGGACGAAGAAGATATGAAGCCTCAAAGTTTCAAAAAAAACAATTTTCTGGGTTCAAATCTGGGCAGGACCTGCCCAGATTTTTGGACTTCAAACGTGGTTTTGAGGGCTTAAACCACATTTTTTGGTAAAAAGTTATGAACAAACACCCCCCCCCCCCACCAAAATCATGTTTTCTACATGACCATGTCAAGAGAAGATTTATTTTACAAATGAAATACCCAAAATGCCCCTTAGATCAGCACTTTTTCCGGAAAAACCTGGAACGACCAGATTTTCCAGATCTGCGAGTTGTTTTCGGCATCAAGATGATTTTTTTTTGTAAAAACATGAAGAAGAAACCCCCCCTAAAATCACGTTTTCTACCCGGATCGCGTACGAAAATGAAAAATAAACACTATGAAGTACCCAGAATGCCCTTAGATCAGAAAAGGGCAAGAGGATTAAAAAGCTGTTATATGCATAACAGAAAACTGAACTTTGCGATCGATTTCCGGCTCCAAGACGACCTTTTCCGGAAAAACATGAAAAAGAAACCCCCCCTAAAATCACATTTTCTAAGCAACCATGTTGAAAGAAGAAAATAAAACTGAGGTGAAAGGTCCGTAATGCCCCTAGATCAGAATATGTAAAAAAAATGCGAAATGAATTCACAAGATGCTCAAAACACAAACGATAAGGTTTTGCCAGGAAACGACCATGCATGCAAACGTAACTTACCTATTTGGACGTGCTATAATGGTCCATGACTTAAAAATACCACTGATACAAAATCCGAACCCCCAACGGGCAAAAAGGCAAAAATGAAACTTGGAATAAAAACTCGGAATCCAAAAATACAAAACGGGGTCAAATGACCGTTTGGCTCTTGGCCACACTTCAAACATGATTTATAAGACCCTATGAAAGAATGAAAATGGAATTCCCACACCCGATGCACTATGGTGAACCAATGACTTGCGATTTTTCAAGGTTTTCATAGCTTTTCAAGAAATCAAAAGATACATATGATACAATATAATGGTCATTGGCCTCCGGCCTCATCTCATACATATCAAATACATTGAAAGGAGTGTACTTAAGTACACATTACATACATGGAATCAAATATACATATTTTGACATATAAGTCTACAAAATGACATTTCATGCTAACATTTGCATAAAATGGAAACTTGAAAGCTACATGACATCTAAGGAATGCTAGGCGTCACGAACCAAGTCTTCGTACCTGAAATATGCCCCAGTATCGTAGGGGTGAGTAACATAAAGCTACTCATAGGAGATGAGCATGCATCGACCTAGCATTTTACAAATTTATCACCTTATGGTGAAACATGTTAAAGGGGCTCATGCCACCTAACGTCTATGTCCAAGTGAGACTCGGGGAGCATCCTAAGCTACCTTAGAGTCTAAGCAACAAGAATCATGATATACATACATGTATGAAACGAATCATGGTTGGGATAATCCAAAGAACACAACAAGAAGAATGCTTGAGCATAGATTAACATGAACTGCATTTTCAATACAATTGAACTAGGTCTAGAGTAATCCATACAACATGACAAAAGCATATTTGAATACAAGTTAACAAGAATCACATTATCCATGCAATTCAACAACAAAAGAGCATGTTATACAATGCAACAAGGTTTAAGTTCTCAAAGCCATCAACTTAGAATCTAAAGCAGAAAATAACAGTAGTGGTTCATGCCACCTAACATCTATGTTATAAATGAATCAATAGGATCAATCCTAAGCTTTATTAGAACGTTAAAACATGATTTTCAATACCGATGCAATTTAACCAACATTGGAACTTCCAATACAACGCATAGAGCACAATTTCGCAAAGTTAACATCCTGTAACTTAAAATGAAACGACAAATAAGAAACAACAAGTTACAACATCATCTAGTTATCAACTTGAAAATGAAATGCGAAATCAAACAAAGTGGATACTCGGATGCCACGCCGGATTAGACCGACAACATAGTTACTTTAGGGTTACTAGCTCATGGGTAACCTCCCTATATGCGCACTAGACCATATAGAGGGACTATCCCCCGTACTAGAACCACGTCCTAGCCATAGTCAAACAACGACATCCCCAAGTTTCCAAAATCAACAAGTTGTGCAACAACGCATATATCAACAAGAATATGCAAGATAATCAACTATCTACCAAGCACAACCAAATTTGGAAACCTATACAATATATGCTCCAAGTCTACAACTAATATGATGTGATAAATGTCGAATCTTCAATGTGCAATTCGTTATACGCTATGCATGAATGATGTTAAATACGAAATGTGCAAATCATTACACAAAGCAACAATATATTCAATAAGGAAAACATATTCTCATGAGTATAAACATAGCAACTATGTTATCCAATGCTCAAAACATAACCAAATGAATATACAACAAGTCTAAGTCCATGATTTGAATATAGAAACCACTTCTAAAACACAACTAGATCATGGAGCAAATTGAAAGAATTTAAATAGATAAACACAATTAAATTCTCTAGATTCCGATTCAATTCCAAATAACTTTAATTTAATACATGTTAAAGGACATAGTATGGTTATCACCTATATCCATTCTAAAACTCAATTAGGTTGTTGGAACAACAAAGTAGAACTTTAATTAAATCATGCTAATTTAATTACCAAGGTTCTAAAATAACTTCTAATAGTCCCAAATTAATATATATTAGTAAACAAGTCATGGCCAATACAAATATCAAGTTAAAACCTTAATTAAGCTAATGGGACCACAAAATAGATTTTAATTAATTCTTTTAATTAAAATCTCTTGATTTTCAAACTTAACCAAATGCTCTCAAATTAACCTATGTTGGAAAGCATGCCAAGAACTAATGTAATATCACATTACAAGTTTATTTCATTCAATTTAAAACCATATGAATTAAACTTTCACTAAAGTTAAATATAAATTAAAAATTCCAATTCTCATGCAATTAATCTAATTTAATATATGTGAACAACTATACCTAAGCTTAATTTTCTAGCATGCCACAATACAATTCCAAGTTGTATATCACCATGAGGATTAAATCTTAAATATGAAATTTAATTAAATAAAAGGTTTCAAAACCTCACCGAATATTCTAAATCAAATATATGTGAAGTTATATGGCATGTAGATCAAGTATATCAAGTCAGAATTCGAATGGAGTGAATAGTGCACTCGGGGCAAATTAATTAATAATTACTAATTTTCAAAACACCTCCAATTACTTTCAATTTCAACTATGTTGAAGAGCATGCTAAGGCTTAATGTAATATGCTAACACATATTAATTTTAAGCTAGTTAAGACCATGTGAATTAATCTTTCACCTAAGATAAATATTAAATAAAATCTTTAATACTTATTCAAATGTTCCAATTTTAATACACGACAATGAGTATATCAAGGGGTAATATAAAATCATGCTACATGTTTAAACCAAGTCATGAGTAACCGGAAAAATTAGATCCCGTACAAGAAAAATAAATAATAAAATCTCTAGATTTTATATTTAATCATGCAAACTAGTAGTATAAACATCACAAGCATGCTATATAACAATAATTTAAACCTAGAACATCTCCTACCTCAATTTGAGATGAAAATCCTAAAGGCCCACCAAAATAAAAGTGCTTTGAATTCGACAATACTGAGAGGTTTTATCGGGGACAACACCATGAACAAGAATCCGCAAGAAGCACCATGAAAATCATAACTTGACCTCAAAACCAAACTCAAGAAATGGTCAAAATTGAATTCTAATAAGGGGGAAAGGTAGAGCACGGCGAGGGGAACAACAAACGTTAAGGCCGAAGACTTTCCATCAAAGAAAAGTGAACCAAAAGAGGAGAGAGAAGATGGCAGCACCCCTTGGGCTGCCATGGGAGCTTCAGGTCGTGCATGAAGAGGGCAGAAGATGAAAAATGAAATATCTCACCCCCCTTTTATAGAAATCTCAAAAAGTGCCCCGAACGGGCCCCGCCGGGTCCGAAAAAGTAAAATTTGAGAAAACACGCTCAAATGGCAAAACTTTGTGAACAAAAAAGATTCAAAATGATAAAATATGAACAACGGAAGAAACAGCGTCAAAAACAAAGTCCCGAGCAAAAAGTTATACCCAAAACAAGTTTGGCGAAAACTAGGGCCAGAAACCCTTAAACTGGAAAACATCGACCAGAAGGAAATTCCAAGAGTACACAACTTGACGAAATGTGAAAATGAATCCGATACAAGGATCCAGGCTCAAAACAAGACATTTTGCAATAATTTTCATTAATTGCACAATGGCCCCTCCAAAAAGTGAAAACTGCACTTATGGCCCATAATGAAAATATTCTCCAAAAATATTTTCTTAAAAACCCCTGAAATAAAATATCTTCAAATGATATTTACGAAAAATACCCCAAGAAAAGAAAATAATTTCAAACAACTTTGCATCCATGCCCCTATGGACACCGGAAGCAACCAGAGTACAATCTTGCAAAAGTGAAGATACGTATTTCGAGGAAACCACTCAAGATGAAGGCACGTGAAGTCAAAAACCAACTCCGAGCATGAGAAGTGAGGTTGTGCCAAAAACTGACAAACAGAGATAAGACGAAATAGGGAAAATGACAGAATAGGGAAAAAACGAAATAGCACATAGTGTCCGAGAAACGAAAAATGTGAAAATGACTCGGTCCTCAAAGGAAGTTGTCAATTCACATGAAAGAGTCTCAAAAACCAATTCTGAGCACTCGAGATGACACTAAGCGACACGAAACAGAGCTCAGAAAAGAAAATTAAACGAAAAAAATTCATTCGTAAAATTTTAAAAAAAAAAGAAAGGGAGACAAATGACTGGGTCGTTACACAACCTTAATCAAAATATCTTCAATGATACCCCAGGGCTTTTTAATGGATCGGTCGGCTGGGTGCAAAACTACCAACGTTGGCTTCAAATCGCTTAAGCCTAATTGGACATATACTGAATAGGGAAGAAGATTTACGCTTGCTCCTCAATCCAAAAGAGCCTGATTGATAAGATGGTCAACTATAATGCATGAAGTAGTGGGTAAATTGGGGCTTTGAATTTAGGAAGAGTGTAGTGTTGCAAGATAGAGCTCACTTGCTCGGTGAATACAACCTTCCTAGGTGTTTAGCTTTTGTTTTTCCTCTTTAGAGTGTATAGATCTTTTAAAAACTTGGCATAAGTCAGAATTTTTCGAATTACATCTAATAGAGGAAGATTAATTTTAACTTGCCTAAACACATCAATGATTTCATTCATTTTACCTTGTTCCTTTTCAAAAGATATGGATGCTTTTAAAGCATCCGGAAATGAAGCCTTTGGTTCAAAAGATTTTCAAAAACTTTTTGTGAAGAATTCTCAACAACTTGGTCCTTTGCACTAAATGAAGGAGGAGAAGGATGTGAAACGGGACAGGTGTCAAGACTAGGTTGCACCAGTTCACTCTCTTCATTAGACTCACCAACTTGATTGTCAATCACCCTTTTACTTCTCAAAATGGTCACCGCATTTACATGTTCAAGTGTAAGACCTTCCAAAGGGGAAGTGGTCTCCACAACAAATTGTTGCTTTGGTGGGGGGTTGAGAGGCATTTTTCCCTTCTCTCTCGCATTAAATGTGCTAGTTATTTGCCCTACTTGGGTTTCTAGCTTGGCAATTGATTGGGAGTGAGAATGAAGCAATTGAGTATTCGCCTCCAAAGTACCTAAAGCCGATAAAACTTTCTCCTCAAAAGTGAGACTTCATCAATGACTTTGGAAGTAAGATGATTGATTGGGAAAATGAGAATTTGATAATTGATTTCCATTGGGAGCTTGGTGGGATGAATGATAGCTTTGAGAATTTTCGCCTTACATGGGTGATGGAACATACTTCCCTTAAAGACCACCTTAGGGAGGGTTTAAGCCTTCCCCTTGGCTTTTTCAAGAGAAATTGGGATGGTTCTTCCACCTGGGATTATAATGATTTCTATAGGGATTATTCCCTTGATTCACAAAAGTGACATTGACTTGTTTATGGTGCTCATTATGCACATGTCCATGAGGATAATTGAAAGTAATATGCAACACACTTGAACATGTCATACACGATTCATTGGAATGATGATGAGTATGGGAGAAAGACAATTGATGAGTCGAATTTTGGTTGATAAAAAATTGATCAAACCTTTGAGTTAAATACTTTACCTCAGTAACTATGTCATTAGGATTGTCCACTTGATATAAGCTTGAATTCTTCCTTCCTCATACATTTCTACTATTTTTAGAAGACAATAATCGGTGCATTGAGTTTTCACTCATGCTTTCATATAAACACCACACATCATCATCATGCTTGTCTAAATAGGAATCTTCCATTGAGGCATCAACCATGCCCTTAAGGGAATTGGACAAACTTTCATAAAAGGGTTGAACTATTTGCCACTTAAGGATGTCGAGATGAGGACATTTCCTAAACAAATCATTCAACCATTCCCATGCCTCGTGTAACATCTCCCCATCTCCTTATGAAAACTCACGAATTGAAGTTCACATGGCATTGGTTTTGGACATGGGATAATACTTTCTCAAGAACTCTTGTTACATTTCTACCCAAGAAGTTATGGAAAGAGGTCTCAAATTGTTAAACCAATATTTTGCGTTATCTTTTAAGGTGAATGGAAAGAGTTTTAACCTTAAAACTTCTTCCGGCATGTCTGTATATTTTACGGTGGAACAGACTTCAAGAAATTCATCTAAATGCTTATGTGGTTCTTCATTTGTTAACCCAAAATAATTGAGAAGCATTTAAATAGTTTGTGGCTTGATTTCATAATGATGTGCTCTCAATTGAGGGAGATGAATGTACGTTGGTGCATTGTATTCATTAGGCACATAGTGATCTTTCAAAGCTATGGGAGGATTCACAATTGATGGTTCTACATAAGCCCCATTTTTAGCTTGGACAACGGGTGGTGGAGGTGGTGGTGCATAGTATGGCCTTGGCATTCCAAGTGGAACTTGGCTTATGGTTGAGGAGCAAAAGGTCTGGGCATACCTAAGGGAACTTGCACATTATCATGTTGTTGCGCATTAGGATGGAGAATTCCTTGTTGGTCTATATGACCAAGGTCTTTAACATAGTCATCCATTGATGTAATGGATTCACTTGACTTACCCCTACCCCTTGGATTGCGCACAATCGACTTAAGATTAAGATTCAATGGAACAAGAGGAGGATTTAAAAACCTACGACCATGCATACACAATGCAAATCAACACAAACAACAAATAGTAAATACTTCTCCTCCACAACACAAATCAATCAACAACAACAAGCCTCCATATACATTGATCCCATACTCCTAAACTTTTTCAACAATACAAGAAAGTAAAATGGCCTCCACACGGGTCGATGATTTACACTAATGAAAATAAATGCCTTCACACGGGCCGATGATTTAACTAAACAAAAGGAGTTAGAATAGCTCACAGGGTCCTTAAGCAACTTCAAGAAATTTTTAAGCTTTTTGTTTTGCTTTGCTTTTGCAATTTTTTATTTATTTTTGCTTTTTATGCTTTGCTTGCTTTGAGGTTCCTTTGCTTTGCTTTCCTTGCTCCAAGTACCTAGCCAAAGAGTGACAATGTGAGAAATAAAATAAAAATAAAGTAAAAACAATGATCAAAGGAGTACTAATTCCTAATCAATTCCGAATACGGCGTTGCTAATCCCCGGCAACGGTGCCAAAAGTCACGGCTGTCACGATGTGCCAAAATTGGTGAATGTGAGAGTGTGGTTCAAGAAAGCCTTTTTGATCAAGTTTAAATTTCTAAAAACCACTACCACTACTACTACTAACGTAACAAGAGCAAATAGGGATCGTCCCAAGGGATTTGCAAGGTACTCCGGAATTAATATTGGATTAGTAGGTTGAATGATCAAAGAAGGGTTTTGTTGGTTGAATTAAACTAATGATTCAATTAAAAACATGTAAATTAAGATCAATCTAGAGGATAAGTTAAAGAGAATGAGAGAAAGGTCTTGGGGCATAGAGTTCACTTATAGCTTCACTTCATTAAACATTAACAATTGTCAATTTAAGGGGGTTTTATGTTGTAAAACAAGTGCGTGTGCCATTAATTAAAATACTAAGCATAGATGGCAAATTAAGCATAAATTGTCGAATTAATCTAGTGAGTAGCACAACCTATCAAACTAAGCTATTAACCATTCAATAAACCCACAATTAATGCACACACAAAAATCTAAACAAATGTAATACTTGCACTCATAAGTATGGATCATCAAACAATAAGAATGGATTGTCTACCTATCTAGGAATTTAAAGCAACTAAACTACAACTATGCTAATAACATAGAAATTAAACTAATTAAGTTAAAAAGGTAGCACAATCCATCATGAAATGAGCATGATCCATCAAACAAACCACAAGAATAATTAATTAAGCACCATGCCTTGACCATCACTAGATTTATAATTTCAACACACATAGACATGCATCAAACTCATAAGACCTAGTGTAAGCACATAACCATTCATTCTAGCATACATAGGCATATGGATAGAAATAAAAGATCAATTGGAAGAATTAATTCATACAAATCATGTAAAAACTCAAAATCTATATAAATTCATAGTCAAAACATTATTTACAACATAAATCCCCAAAACTTACAAAATACTAAGTTTAAGAAGCAAGCCTAGGGGTTATCTCTAACCCCAAGAGAGGGATTTAGCCACTCATGGTAGGTGTCATCCAACCCTCAAGGGCTATCTTCAATGTAGGCACCATCTTCTTCATCTTTGCTTTGCTCCCAAAAACCCTAGTTCTAGAGTGATAAATAATATCTAAGCTAAAACAATTCTTGGAACTGAATTGCCAACCCTATACAAATTGGTTCATTTACTTTAAATACATGCCTCTTTGAGTAGGCAACAAGTCAGAAATAAGGTCTTTGATTGGTACAAACTCGCAGCTACAAAAGTTGGTGGAGTTCGGGCGCGCTCGGGAATTAGACAGCTCACTGCCAGCAGGGGCTTCGATCGAACACTTACTTCGATTAATCGAAAATGACATGGCAAAGATATTTTGGACAACTAGCAACCTTATCCATTGAGCTGGCACCACCTTAATTTCAATCGATCATAACTTCTTTCGATAGATTGAACCTTGAACAGTGCAGTTTTCTGACTTTTTTTTTTTAAATTTTCTTCTTAACTCCAAAAATGAGCTAAAAGGCTCTTTTTAGCCTATTTGAACCTTATTGACCTGAAATAGATAAAAACACAAATTAGAACTAAAACGGAAAAGTAAGATAGATTAATGGACTAAAATACCCTAATTTAGGTGCTAAAATGTATCATATTTGAGCACTTATTAACATATATGAGTATAGATGTAGAGATATAGAGAGAGAAAGAAGAAAGATAGAGAGGGAAAATGAATTAGCCAAAGTGGAAGAGGAAGAAAGGGGTTTTGGTCTTGCAAATTTTGGGTGTGTGGCCCTCATTGTGCCACTTGTCACCATCCCATGGTTACTAACTTTAAGCAAACTTACCATAATGTCCTCCCTCTTCTATCACAATGCCATGCATATCCCATAAATATCTCCCTAATGTCTAGATAAATGTATATGTATATACATGATAAATGTCTATTGTTGAGGTTGAATTTCGCCGCGGTCTAGTACGACACCGTTTCCTGCAAAATAAGGATGGCAAAGTCAAACACCGGTGTGGTGCCGGCCGTTGACCCTCCGACGATCAAGTCAGCAAGGATTCTCGATAGAGAATTTTAATCGTAATTTGCTTAGTAGGAGTTTTTTTTGTGTGTACCTTATCCCCGAGTCGTCTTTGTCTTTATAGTCACTTCCCTTATTCTTGATAAGGGAGTTCCATCGTCCTTAGCCCATGGAGCCTACCTCGTGGAAATCCTATCCTTGATAAGATTTGAACTTATCCCATGACAAATCCTATCCTAGATATGATTTGTCATCATTCTTATCTAATAGAATGGTTATCCTTAATAACGAGATATTATCGTCTGAGAGTTGGAGAAATCTGGTGGCAGGTCAATATTTAATTCCCTTTTTTGTTAAGTTAAGATAGGCTAGGGTTATTTTTCCCTATCAGTTGCCCCCTATTTCTGGTTACGTGGTGGACCAAGGAAATACTTTCTATATTCCATTTGTTTCCTTTTTACTACAGGCCCCTTCCATATTGTAGTAGGACTCCTTTACAAGAACTTCACTGTTACTTGAAAAAGAATTTTCTTTCCTATAAATAGATAAATATATATTTATTTATTTACCTTCCTTTTCGTTTTGGTCTGAAATCCTCCAAACTGGATCATAACTGTGAGTTTATTGTGAATCGTTGTAGATACGTAATTAGGTCAAGTTGTCTCTACCAGGTTATTGGTGTAATTCCAAAGTGGTTTCGCTATTTTCGCGATATCCAATACCTCATCATGTTCGTGCAGAAAAATAACTTGAATACTGAATCTCAATCCAAGGACTCAACCTCTGAAAGTGTTGAAGAACTCGATCCTGACTATGCTGATGAATAAAGAAGGGGACTTAATGTGTCACTAGTCCTTATGTGACTTATAAAATTCAGTAGAAACACGTGCAATAAATACGAATAACCATTTTATTAAAGACCTATCGAAAATAATAATCGATAGTTGAATATCAGCATCCGTTACACATTGGTCTGCTTTATTGTGGCTGAAAACATTCTATCACTTTTAAAAGTGAGATAATAAAATAAAACACAGCCTGGCATGAGTACCTACTGGTAATATTTCCTCAAATGTTCTGCATTCCACGGGTGGGGAAGCTGGCTCCCACCAAGTGACTCTAACCAGTATGCCCCTGGTCTATTGCTTTTGGTTACTCGATAAGGGCCCTCCCAATTGGGAGCTAACTTTCCTTCCCCCTTTTCCTTAGTAGCCGGGGTAACCTCACGAAGCACCAGGTCTCCTGGCTTGAACCTCCTTGGCTTGACTAGGGCATTGTAGTACTTGGATATCATCCGCTAGTAAGCCGCAACCTTGACCTGGGTCTGCTCCCTTTTCTATTCTACCAGGTCTAGGTTTAATCGTAGTTCCACTCCGTTCTGTTGAGGTTCAAAATACTTGGTTCTGAAGGTAGCAACCTTGGTTTCTACCGGGATCACAGCTTCACTTCCAAAAGCTAACCCAAAAGGGGTCTCCCCAGTAGGGGTTCTTACGGTAGTGCGATAGGCCCATAAAACTCCGGGTAGTTGTTCAGGCCACAAGCCCTTGGCCTTTTCTAGGCGTGTCTTGATCATCTTCAATATTGTCCTATTCGTGACTTCAACCTACCCATTGGCTTGGGGATGGGCAGGAGAGGAGAAATGAACTTTGATCCCAAGTTCATTACAAAAATCGAGGAACTGCTCACTTTCAAACTGCTTCCCATTATCGGTCACAATTACCCTTGGTGCTCCGAACCTGCAGATTATTGTCTTCCAGAAAAACTTTTTTACTTCATTTGCTCTAATATGAGCTAATGGCTCAGCTTCTACCCATTTGGTGAAATAATCGATAGCCACAATTACGTATTTAGTTTGTCCCTTCCCTTGGGGTAAGGGGCCGATGAGGTCTGTCCCCCATTGGGCAAAAGGCCACGGCCCTGTAAGAGGGGTTAACTTTTCTGCTGGTTGTTTTGGGACATTGACGAATCTCTGACACTTGTCACATTTCTTCACAAACTCAAGTGCATCTGTCCTCATAGTAGGCCAAAAGTATCCTTGTCGGATAGCTTTATGCGCTAGTGATCTGCCCCCAGCATGATTTCCACAAAGGCCTTCATGTATGTCCTTTAGAATGTAATTTGCCTCATCAATGGAGACACAACGCAAGTAGGGTAGAGAAAATCCCTTCTTGTAGAGAACCCCATCAACGAGGGAATATTTTGCCGCACGCATCCTAATCTTTCGTGCTTCCATGCGGTCCTGGGGTAGCTCTTCGTTCTCAATGTACCTGATAATGGGTTCTGCCCACTCCATGCCATGGGCCACCTGGTGTATTTTCTGTGGCCAATCCCAGACCGTGCTAGGCTCATCCAAATATCCCACGGGTATTGCTTTATCTTCCTCTGTGGTTGCCAATCGAGCTAGGGCGTCTGCCTGCGCATTCTCTTCTCGGGGAATCCGGTGAATAGAAAACTTCTTAAAAAAGCCCTTGATATCCTCTATCTTATGTAAATAGGTCTTCATCTTCTCATCCTTGGCTTCATATTCCCCCTGGACTTGTCCAGTTATTAGTTGAGAGTTAGTATATGCTACTAGTCGTTCAACTTCCAAAGTTTTCGCCATCCTGAGGCCTGCTAGGAGGGCTTCATACTCTGCCTCATTGTTGGTTGCTTTAAAACCAAACCTGAGTGCATATTTGATGCATTCCCCATTTGGGGAGATAATTACTAGCCCTGCCCCACTTGCACGGGCGTTGACAGACCCATCCACATATAACGTCCAAGTAGATTCGGCTTCTTCCTGCTTATCTGCAGCATGCTCGGGCCCATCTTCTGGTGTGAATTCCGCTATAACATCTGCCAGTACCTGGGCTTTTAAGGCCGTTCGGGGTTTGTATTGGATATCGAACTCTCCAAGTTCTACCAACCACTTCATGAGTCGCCCTGAAGTATCAGGTTTGCGGAGAACCTGCCTAAGTGGTTGGTCCGTCAATACTATTATTGTATGAGCTTGGAAGTAAGGCCCGAGTTTCCTCGCGGAGATAACTAGAGCAAATGCCAACTTTTCTATCCTTGGGTATCTTTCTTCCGCCCCCCTAAATGCACGACTAATATAATATACCGGTTTCTGGTTTCCATCCTCTTCGCGGACCAAGGCTGAGCTTACTGCCGATGGAGAAACTGCCAAGTACAAATACAACTGTTCTCCTTGCATCGCCCGCGACAATAATGGTGGTGAAGTGAGATACTCCTTTAGCTCTGTAAAAGCTTTCTCGCACTCAGGGGTCCATGAAAAAGCTTTCCTGAGCACACGGAAAAAAGGCAAACACCTATCGGTCGCCCTGGAAATCAACCTGTTCAGAGCTGCGATCCTTCCTGTCAATCTTTGAAGTTCCTTGGTCGATGCTGGAGACTGCATGTTGAGAATCGCCTGGACTTTCTCAGGGTTAGCTTCTATCCCTCTTCTACTTACTATGTAACCGAGGAATTTCCCAGAGGAGACTCCGAAGGCACATTTACTTGGGTTGAGCTTCATCTGGTGTTTCCTGAGGACTTGGAACGTTTCCTGTAGATCAACCAGATGGTCTTGAGCTTTCAAGCTTTTTACAAGCATGTCATCCACATACACTTCCATATTCCTTCCGATTTGGTCCTTAAACATCAGGTTTACTAGCCGCTGATATGTTGCACCAGCATTTTTTAGCCCAAAAGGCATCACCTTATAGCAATATAAACCTCTGTCCGTGATGAAAGAGGTTTTATCTCTGTCTGGCGTGTGCATTGAGATTTGGTTATACCCTGAGTATGCATCCATAAAACTGAGCAGCTCATGGCCAGCTGTCCCTTCTACCAACATATCAATTCTTGGTAGAGGGAAACTGTCTTTGGGGCACGCCTTATTTAAATCCGTAAAGTCTACACACAACCTCCATTTTCCATTGGCCTTTTTTACCAAAACAACATTGGCCAACCAGTCGGGATAATGAACCTCCTGGATGAAATCAGCTTTCATAAGCTTATTCACCTCTTCTGATATAGCCATGTTCCTTTCCGCGGCAAATGTTCTTCGCTTTTGCCTGATAGGTTTGAATGTAGGATCTGTGTTTAATCGATACTCAATCGTCGTTGGATTAATACCGGGCATGTCTTCATGTGACCAAGCGAATACATCTTGATTCTGTCTGAGGAACTGTATAAGAATATTTGTGAAATCTGAGGGGAGCAGAGACCCTATCTTCACCTTTTTTGTTATGTCAGTGTCGTTCAAGCATATCTCCACCAAGTCCTCGATTGGCTTAGCCCGGTCTTGCTCATTCTCTTCAAATTCATCGACAATCAAAGCCTCCTGCTGTCTCTTTTCTTTGAGAGAGGCAACGTAGCATTCTCTGGCAATTGACTGATCTCCTCTTAGTTCGCCCACGCCATGCTCGGTAGGGAAGCGCATTATTAAGTGATAAGTCGAAGTGATAGCCCTCATCGAATTTAAGGTCGCTCTTCCTAGGATGACATTGTAAGCAGATGGACAATCCACCACCAGGAAGTCGACCATGACCGTGACTTGCTTTGGGCTGGGTCCTGCAGTGACAGGAAGGATGACTGCTCCTAGAGGATAGACTTTGTCTCCCGTGAATCCTACCAATGGTGATCTGGTAGGTCTGAGTTTCTCCTTACCAATCTTCATCTTGCTGAATGCATCAAGAAAAATGATATCAGCTGAACTTCCATTATCTACCAAGATTCGCCGAGTATTATAGTTAGCGATCATCATAGTGACGACAAGAGGGTCGTCATGAGGTTGCTGCACATCTTTCATGTCTTCATCTGAGAATGTAATAACTGGATCACCTAAACGAGGCATCTTTCGATGTTGAATCTGTACTCCCACTTCGCACACCTCAGATGAGCTTCGTATTCTCCTTGCATAGGCCTTACGGGCTGAGCTCGATTCTCCACCTCCTGCACACCCCCCGGCTATGACCCTGATCTCTCCTATTGGTTGTTGATCAGGAGGGTGGTTATCTCGGCCTGCTCTTAGTGGGTTAATGTCGGTTCTGTCATTCCCCACAATAAATTTTCGCATGTGCCCCCTTCGGATCAGAGTCTCAATTTGATCCTTAAGGTCAAAGCAATCCTCTGTAGCGTGCCCATGGTCTTTATGGAACCTGCAATACTTATCACGAGGTCTCCTTGCCGAATCTAACTTCAACTTCGGTGGCCACTTCAGATATGGTTCATCCTGGATCTGTAGGAAAACTTGATCTATCGGCATATTTAAAGGAGTGTAATTTGTATACCTCTCCGTGTTCTTATAGCGAGATGCCCTTTCATTCTGGTTGACCATGGGTTTCTTATACTTGGTTTCCTTTTCATCTCTGATCGTCAGGGCTGGCCTTTTCTTGTCTGACTTCTTATCCTCCCCTTCTTTTCCCTTTCTCGCAATCATTGCATCTTCAGCATTCATATGTCTTTTAGCTCGAACCAATAACTCGGCCATGTTGGTAGGAGGTTCCTCTAATAAAGAGAAGAGAAATCTTGAGGTTTGAAGTCCTCCCATGAAGGCGGCTAGGGCCACCTTGTCATCCGCTTCCTCCACCTGTAACATCTCCGTGTTAAAACGACTAATGTAATCTCGCAGTGACTCTCCCTTCTGTTGCTTCACAGTAAGGAGGTGGGTAGCCGACCTTCTATGCCTCTGGCCAGCAATGAAATGGCCCACGAAGCCCTTACTCAATTCTTCAAAGGTTTCGATGGTTCCTGGCTTTAGTTTGTTGAACCATACCCGTGCTGATCCTTTAAGAATCGTTGGGAAAGCCCTGCACATGATCTCATCCGGCATCGCGTGTAGGTGCATAAGCGCCTGAAAAGTCTCCAAGTGGTCGAGGGGATCTTTAGTTCTGTCGAAACTCTCAATTGTGGGCATTCTAAATTTGCTTGGCAAAGGGCATTTCATAACCGAGGGGCTGAAAGGCAAATTGGTTTTCTGCACCAAACCATCTATGGCTGCAATGCCTTTTCCCTTCATGGCCTGCATCACACCCTCCATCTTTGCCTTGAGATCCTGTATCTCTAGGTCAACGTGGGAAATTTCCTCGGTCTTTTCAATGACAGTCGTGTCTTCATAGGGTCGGGAACTCCGTTGAAGAAAGGGGTGGATCACCTCTCTATGTCGGTTTCCCACCTAGCTTTGTTCAACTTCGGTCTCATGTCGGGGAGGATGAGTATCCTGCTCTTCCAGATTCCCATTACCCCTGTTTGGATTCGAGAGGTCTTGGCGTGGCAAGCCCTGTTGAACCGGTGGAACAAGGTGTTGCAGGAGTGCTGCATTTTGTTGGATCAACTGGTCCATACCCTGATTCAGAGTTTGGACCTGCAGTTCCAACGCTGCAAATCGTGTCTGGTCATTAGGGACGTCTAGATTTTCACCCGACTCTTCCCTTTGACCAGATCCCTGCGACGGTGTTCTTTCGGTAACCATTCCGGACCGCAAACGTCTATACCCAACGAGTAATAAATCGATTCAAGGGAATCGCTGTTCCCATAGACGGCGCCAACTGTTGAGGTTGAATTTCGCCGCGGTCTAGTACGACACCGTTTCCTGCAAAATAAGGATGGCAAAGTCAAACACCGGTGTGGTACCGGTCGTTGACCCTCCGACGATCAAGTCAGCAAGGATTCTCGATAGAGAATTTTAATCGTAATTAAAAGAAGTAAGTGACTTTTCCTTACTAAAGGGACGAGCTGGGTGAAGCTCGTAAAAATATGTTCCTTCGAAAGAAGGACGGGCTGAGTGAAGCCTGGGAAAGTAAAATGAGTTCTGTATAAGGAAACAACAAGTATGGAACAATACCATGAAAGACAAAAGTAGAGCAACTATTCTCTGGATTCAAAGATATTCTGAAAAGTTTTAAAGGAACAACATACTGAGAAATCAAAAAACCTAATATATATATATATATATATATATATATATACACGACTAATACTATGGAATTCAATCTTCCTCTTCGCTTTCACTTAGAACGCCATACCTTCGTAATTTTTTGGAAGCAGGAGTAGAAGGGAGATTACTTGACCGGACTTGGGCTAGGAGTCTTTTACTGAGCTTCTTGCCTGCATGAAAAGTAATAAGGGAAATACTTAATGAGATATTAACTAAAAATCAATAAGTTCACATATAAGTATGTTTGTTTTTCTTACCTTTCTCTAAGTGGGTGGAGGTTTCCTTTAAGCTATGAGCTCGTACATACAAATCTAAAGCCTCGTCAATTATGAGATCGCTAAAGGTCTTTACTGGGTAAGAAGAGGCATTACCAACATGCTCGGCTTCTGGAATGGAGAGGGTTGGTTTGTCCTTAAATTCTGGGAAAAAGAATAATAAGTTGCACCTAAAAAAAAAAAAAAAAAACAAAATTTCCTATTCATGAACAGTACCCGAGGGTACTATTCCATTGGGTACAAAAAAAAAAAAAAAAAAAAAAAAAAAAAAAAAAAAAAAAAAAAATTATTAATTTGGAAACTATATACATATAAATCTTACCTGTTGGATCTGAATTATTCCAAATAGTTGGAAATTTCCCGTATGCACCGGAAATAAAGAAGAAACGACTCTTCCAACCTTTATTATTTTCAGGGGTTGCGACAAGGAGGAATGTCTTCTTTGATCTACACTGGAAGTACCAAAAATTGTCTTTTCTCTTCTTGGGATAATAAAAATGCAGGAATTGATTTACTGTTAGAGGGCCATTGCCACACTTTCCCCAAACAATCAAACAGCCTATAATAATTCTCCATGAATTAGGAGCAATTTGAGAAGGAGCTATCTTCAGATGAGAAAGAATTTCTTCTACAAATGGGTGAATCGGAAAACGCAAGCCCGCAGCAAAAGTCGACTCGAAAAAACATACCTCACCCAAACGAATAGAAGAACATCTATCTTCTGGTTTGGGTTTGTGAAGACGAATAGATGAAGGAATGGAATATTTAACTCTACAACTCTGTAAATTCTCATCCTTCATTAAGGATTCTCCTTCACGAGGAGGTTGCTTGGAAAAAGCAGTCCTTGGTCTTGAGGAGTAATCATTTGCTTAGTAGGAGTTTTTTTTGTGTGTACCTTATCCCCGAGTCGTCTTTGTCTTTATCGTCACTTCCCTTATTCTTGATAAGGGAGTTCCATCGTCCTTAGCCCATGGAGCCTACCTCGTGGAAATCCTATCCTTGATAAGATTTGAACTTATCCCATGACAAATCCTATCCTAGATATGATTTGTCATCATTCTTATCTAATAGAATAGTTATCCTTAATAACGAGATATTATCGTCTGAGAGTTGGAGAAATCTGGTGGCAGGTCAATATTTAATTCCCTTTTTTGTTAAGTCAAGATAGGCTAGGGTTATTTTTCTCTATCATCTATAATGCTCTTGAATGCAAATGCAAAACCGGGAGAAGTTCCCGATTCCAGAAATCGTCCCGACTTTTGAAAAGTTATAAAAATGGTCCCGCCACTTATAATTGACTTAAAACAATTAAAAATACATTACCAAAACACTCAGCTCAAGAAAATGACTTAAACGGCCTGTGTAGCATGCAAAACGAGACATAAAAATAATTAAAATAAAAATTCAAAAAAAAAAAAATCCGAAAAATTCGAGACATTACAGGATTGTCGTCAAGTGCATTCTCAAATATTTGAGAACCAAGAATTATATGCTCATTTATGGAGGTGATGAACTTGTTCCAGATAGGTACACAAATTTTGATTTTCAATCAGATGTAGATATTAGGTCATCTACCTCTGGGTATGTGTTCACACTTAATGGCGGGGCTGTCAATTGGAAAAGTGTGAAGCAATCTTGTATTGCTAATTCAACCATGGAGACTGGGTATATTGCTACCTTTATTGGAAAAGTGTGAAGCAATCTTGTATTGCTAATTCGACCATGGAGACTGAGTATATTGCTGCCTCAAAGGCAGCAAAGGAAGCCATTTGGTTGAAGAAATTTCTCATTGATTTAGAAGTGGTGTGACATGCAAGCTCAACAATGGTCCTATATTGCGACAATTGGGCAGCGGTTGCTCAAACCAAGGATCCCAAAAATCATAAAGGTACCAGACACATTGAGAGGAAGTTCCATCTCATTAGGGATATAGTGCAACGTGGAGATGTACTCATGACCAAGATTGCATCAGAGAACAACCTAGCAAATTCATTTACAAAGGCGATGCCGATCAAGGTCTTTGATCGACATTTGGATACCATAGGAGTTAGATGAGAGACAAATTGGCTATGAGGGCCGATGGTTTTAGGCTACATATGCGAGATATAAATTTAAATTGATGTATATAACTTATGCTCTCTTGGCTGAGCTTTCTGCCCGAACGCTTACAAACCAAATTTCAGAGTTCCCACAAACTGGGCCTAAAACAGTTTTCACATAGGGATATAGTTTGATTCCAGAAGGCAAATAAAGGGCATAGAGAAAATCAACAACATGGGAAAATAAGGGCTTGGGGTTTAGGGTCTCTATGTCATTGTTGAAAACTGACGTCATTGCGATTTTATCAAATCTTAGAGGTATGAGGTTCTAGAAACCTTGCACATTTATTATATATCATTCAAATAAATAGGAAATTGTATCTATATGAAAACACGCGTCTATGGATATTTTACGCTTCCGACAAAAGAAAAAGAAAATTGAAATCTGGTTCCCAACACAAGGACATAATGTATTTCGAGTGATCAGATGGTTCATAAATTAGCCATTTGAGACCAAGTATGCATCAGACAGAGAAGACAATTATTATTATTATTATTTTACAGCTATAGATGTAATTAAAGAAGAGAAAAAAACTGTACCTGCAACATGGGGCACACCCCATGGGCCGACAATAAATATATTGGCCTCAGCCCAAAGGCAATATCAAGCATTAAAACAAGTCAAACCCCAAGTACACAACCAAGGAGCCCAACCCCCAGTGACCATAACTACCCCACCTGACTTTTAAAAGAAGCACAGGAGGGTTGTAACATAAGAGGGTCTAGACAAAACACGGATTTCTAACACCTGGATAAATATGAGTATTGATGTTTAGGTCTATCTATCACCCAATTAATTACTGTCCTCATGAGATATATTAAAGTGGGTCATACTAGAGACCTACTTTAATATATCTAAAAGTTTTAATTAATTGGATTTTACAATTCACTTTGAAAATCATTTTCAGGGACATGAGAAGTTTCCACTCATCTATAATGGCTTCAGCATATAAGCATTTGGTTCCGGATTACAGAGAAGAGACGGAGTTTCATGAGATCCACAATAGTGCAACAAGTTTTCAAAGGAGGATAGGATTTGTTCTGGAAGATTCTAGCATTTCTCTCCATGCATATGTGATAAACAAAGCTAGCCAAGGTAAGCTTCCAAAACAATGTTTTAATATTTTTTGACTTCTGTTTCCAATTTGATGAAGCCCAGATGTTTGGACTTGGATAGAACGCACATTTTGCTTTCAGAGAGAGTGTTCCATATAATCCTAGAATAGGAGCAGTCTTGAAATTGGTGATTATGAGTTTTGCATCACTAAGACATGGGATGCAAACATTGGGTTTGTCATATGTTGTAAGCTTCTCTTGAACTGCAAACCAGAGACACAGAGAATGCTTGGGTATAGATTGACTGAACCAAAGGAGGCTTGCCCAGTGGGTAGGTGGAGAGGGATTGGTGCATACCACGTGTTTGATGGTGTACTTCAGAGAGAGATTTATCAAACACGGCAAATTTTCCTAGGCCAGGCCATTAGAGATATAGGTTGAGATCTTACATTACTTGTTGATGTTCCATCTATATCTAGTAGTACTTGGTACAAAGTGCCACAAGAGAGCAAATGCATTTCAATGCTTAATAGGCCTCATCTATATATCCACCATCTTGGCCAAAATTGTTTTCATATGCCTACTCTTCGGTGGCGTGCTAAAACATGGCTTACCATCTTCAAACCTTATGTGTGCATCTAATAGTATTGTTTGAAACAGCAGTTTGAATTCACAACAATATATGCATGGAGATTAGACACAACAATCAGAAGAAATTAAAATTTCAACTATGCATATTAAGGCCTATTGGCCATTGCTCTGTGATCTTTTCTTTAGAATGTGCCTTGAATAGGCCATTATAAATTAATTTTTCAGCTCCTATGTACTCCAAAATTATCAAAGAAGAGACATTTTAATCTTAAAAAGCATGGGTTATTTGCTTGCCTCAGGAAATTTGTGCTTCCATAGTGCTTGGAAAATATACACACGGCAGAGAAGTTCATAGAAGATCACAGAGTCGACTTATATTCCATAACCGAACTTCCCCAAAAATTATATTGCGTAGCATGTATAAAGATAGCGGATACTCCCCATACTGTAAGTGATGTACTAGTAGAAAATATGCTTTCTATAGACCACTGTTGTAACAGCTACATTTGAATGTTAAAATGCCTAGTTTCATCACTTCGACAAAGTGAGAATGTTGAATTTGCAATTCTGTTTCCATATTCAACGGCCACCTTGTATTCACCTAAGAACCCAGAGAAGCTATATGAACCATGTTCATCTGTATGACCTTCCAAAACCCCAGTTTGCCATTCTTTCAAAAGGTTGTCAACCACATCACCAGCTGGGAGATTACGGAATTCATTGTCAGTAAGGCACATCTGGTAACAACCATATGGATGTAGGGCAGTCCAAAGCATTATCCCATTTACAGAGGGATGTGAGAAGCACTCTCTCAGAACTTCTTCTAGATAAACAGCCTGTAAAAGAAGCAAATAAAAAGAAGCTCTTATTGATGTTTGTACGAGTGTGGCCTTTTAATTGGACATTCTTCTATACATAAGTTTGAACTTTGGTATGTGAAAATAAAATAGACTGGGAAACTTGGAACATAAGTGACATTATACTTGCTCACCTGTGCTTCCTTGGATAATATTTTGCTGATATCAATCTCTGTAAGCCAAATTGGAAGCCTTAGCGTAGCTAACTTGTCTAGAATGGCTCTCATTAGAGGACGGTTTGGCACTGTGAAGTGACCCTCTAGGCCGATTCCATCCATTGACACACCACCCTGTTTGAGTTCTCTCATCCGCGAAATGTAGGTGTCCACAGTGGAGTTAACATCACTACAAGTCTCCAAGACATTATATTCGTTCATAAACAGCGTTGCCAATGGATCTGATTGGTGTGCTGTCTCGAAGAAATGCAAGGTGGCATTACGGCCAAGCCTTTGCTCGTAGAAATCCCAATGAAGATTTTCATTGCTAACATCCCAGTGTATGAATTCTTCACTATATTTGCTCATTAAACTTTCTATACGGGAGTTGACAGCTGATTGTAGCTCTGAACCTGTTAGGTTACGAACCCATGCTGGCGTATACTGAGGGTCCTCCCAGAAGATATTGTGTCCTCTTGCAATAATTTGGTTTGCTCGAACGAATTCCAACATCTGGTCTGCTAAAGTATAGTTGATCTGCCCTGGTTTAGGTTCTGTAGTGTACCACTTGAGTTCATTCTCAAAAACTGCTGCATTGAATCTTTTAACAAACCAATTCTGAAACAATTCAAGGAATATATTGTTTTAGCTTTCACTGTAAATGTGATCATGGGGCACAAAAACTGGTTTCAAAACCATTGAGGCCTGCCTTACTGGCTAGAATCTCTTTCCCTTTGTAGAATTATAATGTTTGATTCTAAATATTCCAAAGTGATTCATATAAAAAAAAAAAAAAAAAAATGTCTATTGAACATTAGTTATAGCTAGCTGAGGCTTAGATTTAATATATCCACTGCAGTTACCTGATACGGCTTATTTCCAATAATAGTCTTGGCAATGGCAGATCCAAATGGGAAGTCTTTAGACACTTGCTCTACTGTAATTGCTGCTCCTTGCAACCTATCTCCATGTTCATCTGACACATGGATTGTCACGGCACGCTTCCTTTCCTGGTAAAGAATAAAATTTTGGTATTGTTTCATTTTTTTTATTATTCATAAATGTAGCCCTTTTTGGTGCTTAAAATTATGTTTTTACGAAGAGAGATGGATTCAAGCCAAAAAATAAAGAGAAAAGTAGTAGTTCTTGATTGGGTTGTGAAAAACAGAGGAAAAGACGGAAAATTAGAATCTCATAACATTTTTAAAAATTGGACAGGATGTTATGTAGACTTAAATATTCCTTTTATTGTCTGCCTTATTTATGGCAATCAACTGAAGCATAAAAATCTGAATGTTTGTAGCTTTTACAGTGTTTATTCTGTATTGCTGATTCATTCTCCACTGTTGCTCAGTAAATGGCTGCAAAGAAGCCCCAGCAATTGCTATATCAATCTCTTTGTTATCTGAATTCTGCAACGGGAAGAAGGAATAGATCAAACTAAAGTTTGACCTTTTAGAATATTAGTATAATTTGTCATCAACCCTCTAATTCTTCTTTAATCCTCCACATGAAATAAGCCAATATTTGTTAACTGAATTTATTGGGACAATATGGTGAAAACAAATTTACCTGAAAGTATAGTAAGGATATCTTTGATGATGAAGCTAATACAAATCCACCCTTGAGGAATGACCAGCAACCGTGGCTGGCCAAAACCGTCCCAATACAGTTTTGTGTTGTATCCTCTGTCATCAGGCTTGCTCTTACAATAGATGAATCGGCACCATTTATCTTGACCCAACCTATTGAAGTCGAAACATGACACACACTGTAAATAAGTTATGCCTCCTGGAAGCTATTGGCTTAATCATGAGAATGCAGGTTCAAGTCTGTCCAAGATTTTAGAGTAGATGGTCGTATCAGTGCATAAGTTTAAATTGAAACACGTGACGGGCATGAGTAGATATGGTGGTTAACAAAGTCTACCCCTCCCGGCAGCCCACGTTGGATAATGACCTCTTTAAGTAGCAACTCAAGTCCAAAACAATTGGTTTGGCTATATGAACTTAGTCTACTCTTTAAGACATCCATTTATTGGAATATTGTCACAAACATTTCCAAGGTGCAAAGATTATGAAATCGATTGGATTGAAGAGGCATAAAATCATGCTGCCAAGCTGTTCAATTAAGTATCAAAGTAGGAAGGAAGAGGCACAGAAAGAGCTATCGGCTTAATCATGAGAATGCAGGTTCAAGTCTGTCAAAGATTTTAGAGTAGATGGGCATATCAGAGCATAAGTTGAAATTGAAGCATGTGTTGGACCAAAAAGAGGGTCACACGTGAGGGGGCGTGAGTAGATATGGTGGTTAACAAAGTCTAACCCTCCCGGCAGCCCACATTGGATAATGAACTCTTTAAGTAGTAAATCAAGTCCAAAACAGTTGGATTGAATGGATAAAATCATGCTGCCAAGCTGATCAATTAAGTATCAAAGTAGCATCTAATTAAGAAGGAAGAGGCATAGAAAGAGCAAGATTAAGTAGGCAAAAGCAGAGGCAGAGGATTTACATTGAATGAGAAATGTGCTAAAAGAAAATCAGTTCTGATATATCAAAGATGACCAATTTTCTACAAAGATTGATAGATTTAAACTGTGTATATATTGTGCAGGAAGAGCAATATTGGATCATATGACTACAATCAAACAAGTTTAGTCTAAGGGCACCTTAGTTGTTTTTGTAGGGTAACAAGTCAATGTCGTATCGCATTCAAATCCAGTGTTACATAAAATCCTAAAATTGATCATATATGTGTTATGAAAGGAAATTGGAAAAGATGGAACTCAACTGGAAAAGCAGTAAATAGTGCCTTGGGTGAGATGTTGCAATACGAAAGCCGGAACTCGTCCTGTTCCATTATCGTTTCCAATCATTGGTGTCATATCTGGAACCTGGTCTTTGAGGATCCCTCCGTCATAAAGCGCCTCTTCGGGTTGTGCTTTACACTGTTCACCAATTAAACCATTAAGTTTTGTTATCATGTATGTCAACACCAAAATCACATAATATAAAGTCATACAAGTTTTTTAATACTAAATCCTTATAGCACTCCAAATCCAATTAAGAAAGTTAGATACTCAGCACGCGTAGGCTGTGTAGCTTCATAAGTTAATTTCAAAATCAACTTTACTCGTAGTCCAACCATGATTAATTCTATGTGAAACAATAGAGAGAGGAAAATGGAAAATGGAGAAGAAGAAGAGAACAAGTTAAAAATGCAGCCTTCTTACCTTTGTGTAAGCAGTAGAATCGTACAGGGGCCCCTCTGCAGTTTCAGAACACAAAAATTGAAACCCATTAATAAAATCTCATAAGATTCACATTGTGTGTTGTGTGTGTGTGTGTGTGTGTGTGTGTGAGAGAGAGAGAGAGAGAGAGAACCATAAGGTGAAGCCAAGGAATGGCCAATGAGGAGGATAAGAACTAAGAGGCACAAAAATGGAGAGACCATTTCTGCTTAGACTATGGAGCTGCAAAAATAAGAAGAATAAAACATTGTGTTATGTGAATGAAATGAGTTAAATAAACATTGTGTTACCAATGAAAGTCTATTATTCAAAGAACTCCCAAGACGTACGCTGAGACGGAGAGAGGAAGTATCACAAGGGAAACAGTGCAGCAGGTCTGGGTAGCTCCGTGACTGCTCACATGCTATGCCAAGAGCTGCTTCACATATATATGTGTGTGTGTGTGTGTGTGTGTGTGTGTTTTTATTTGGGTTTAATTAATGAAAACATCAACCTTTTCCTCTTCAATTTTTTCTTTATGTTGTCTTCCTACTTTTTCTGGTTAATCACTTGTGCGTGCATGTATGGGCTTCAGCATGTTTGGTTTCCTTTGTTTGTGTGTGTGTGTGTGTGTGTGTGTGTGTGTGTGTGTGTTCATATATGTGTGGGGGTAATAGTTATGAGTAAAACCAACCACATTAAGAAGAAATTTATTCCTTCATTTGACTACACT
Organism: Cornus florida; assembly: GCF_030987335.1. Taxonomy (NCBI): domain Eukaryota; kingdom Viridiplantae; phylum Streptophyta; class Magnoliopsida; order Cornales; family Cornaceae; genus Cornus; species Cornus florida. The sequence goes on along the minus strand of NW_026775573.1, from coordinate 74,094,404 downwards.
GATCACCATAACCAACGCAATGTGAAAAGTTGCTGACTTAAGCAGTCTAATTAGATTCCAAGATTTGGGGTCCACCAATGATGTTTTGACACATCAGACAATATAGTACGATTCATTTACACTGGCTTTAAGCGATATGTGCAGAGTTGCTTTTTCCATATGAATAATACAATTGTTTTGTGACAAGTGATTGAGGACCTAAAACTGTTCAAATGAGACCCGTGTTGTTTGCTGCGATTTAGTATTCTCATAAATGATGTAACAGTGTCCTGGCCCATACTATCTTGTCTATTTGGAGTGTCCATTTGCAGTAGCATTTTTTATTTTTATGATAATTTAGGTTAGTTAATAGTTGCGATCAGACCTTGAACTCTCATATTTCTATTTTGAAAATCATTCAGGCATGGCATGTTGGGTATTGGTTTTGTTTTTAGTGTTTTTATTTTTGTCGCAGTGAATTGTGAAAAAAATGCCTTTAAGTAAAAATTATTTTATTTTATATAGTCCCAAAACGTTTTGTTAATAATGGCCAAAAACTTAAACAACAATTTAGTGTTTTTGTTACTGTAGCGATGGATTGTAATTTTTAAAAAAAAAAACAAAACTATTTAAATGACATTTTAAAACTAACCATTAGAGCATCTTCAGCCGTTGTATATATTTTTTTGTATAAATCTGATGTGTCACAATGAATTTATACAAAAATTTTGAATTATTTAATTTGAACTTCAACGGTTGTTTTATATCTTGTGTAAAAATATATCTCTTAATAATAACTAGCCATGTGTCATGCCAAGACTCCACATTATTTTTACAAACTTACTTAATATATAGTTGATTATTTAATGGAATGAGAAAAAGGGATGAGAGAGGAAATATGTTGATCTGACAATGTAAAAAGGTTGTGTAAAATACACAACATTTTACACAACCCTTTTACACATTGGTGATATGACAATGTATCATAAAAGACTGTTGGAGATGGAAAAAATTTACACATCATAGGTGGCCGTTTATATTTTACACAAAAGGACATTATAACAGACAGCTGGAGATGCTGTTATATTTTTCAAACTTACAACATTTTGTTACCAAATATGTGTTCATGTTTTTACTTCAAAAAATCTCTTAACAAATAAATGTTACCAAATATGCTTTCAATTACTATTCAAAACACTCTATCCTCTAAAAAAATAAATATTGTAACATTTTGTTACCAAATATATGTTTATGTTTTTACTTCAAAAAATCTCTTAACAAATAAATGTTACCAAATATGTTTTCAATTACTATTCAAAACACTTTATCCTCTAAAAAAATAAATATTGAATGAATTGATCGTAAATTTTGGGATTTTACGATCTCTTTCCCTTCAAGGGAAGATATTAATTGTAGAGAAAATGGAATTTCCACAATGACTGCAAATCCTTCCGATATCATTTAAAGATACAAATTTTTGTTGTGCCCCCAAAATTTATTTTGGTTCGAATCATTAGCGGAAATAAGCAAATGATATACCAAAATACTGTTGGAAAATATATGTTTCATATGACACTTAAGATATAACAAATCTAATACTAATATGCCATGAGATAATTAATAATACGCTAAAAAATAATTAATTAAATATGTAACTCAATATTTAATTAAACATGCAACTAATGCAATAAAATAATAATAATAAATAAATAAACCTGGACCGAGAATAGTATTGGATACTATGTCCTTAAGACAATGTACGCCCCGCATGGTGCTGACGGATTCTGTGGTGTTTGTCTCTCATGATACAACGGTTTGCATCCATCAATAGGCAGTAGCAGCACTACAAACTCGTGGATACGCAAACATTATCTGTGTAATACTCTCTCTGACTCAAAAATGCATCTATACTATATAAATACTGAATCGGTGTAATTCAAACCAAATGGCTCGGACCAATTTTGATATGACGATGAAATTAGATTAGGGTCTAAGTGACTCAAACCACTTGACCTATGACTTGAACCCACTCAGTTAGATTTAAGTCTAAAGAAGTGAAAAAATCAAAGAAATGAACGATTGAATTATGGCAGCCTAATGGGGTATTTATAGAAATAGAAGTGTTTTTTCGAATTAGATGTGTGTTTTTATCACTTGATACAACCATTTATATGTGTCAGTTCATCATCAGACACACTTACTCTAATAAGTTGTAATGACTTAATAAGTTATATCCGTTGGTTTTGAGGTACATCTCTTCATCACATAATTAACCAATGATCATACATGTTCAGTCCAACACATTTGGTTTTGAGTTATATCTCTTCATCACACAATCAATCAATGATCATACATACATGTTCAGTCCAACACATTTATTGATAACCGATCAAACAATATTCATTTACAAATTTTAACAAATATTTGTTTTGTTTCGAATTAAAACAAAACGCAAATAAAACGTTGTTCTAAATGTTGGATGACACAATCAACCACGCACAACAATCAACTGTGTGGTGTGGACCCGCCACAACTGTGAGTAATCCCCTGTGTCGGGTCGGATGCAAACATTAGTTGTGAATGGTTACTTTCAACACTGACTTACCGAATAGAATAGAAAAATAACTTTAGGACAGTGACTTCCACTTAGGAAAATTGTCATCTAAGTTTCCATAGATTCACATATAATGAATTGAAGTGTGCCTTCACACCTCTAAGTTTTGGCAGTCTGTGGTTGATGTGTTTTTGGGCGTGGATGGTGAATACTGCATAGCATTCATGACTCCAATTGGCACGCCTAGCGTATGATAGAGGGGACCATGTATCAATATGCTAGAATTTTTTTATTTGATAAATAAAGGTATGAATACCTGTACACTTATTCAAAAAGTCGGACGTTGTATCAATTAGGTCACTAAATAACGTTATTAACATACTAAAATATAATGAATAATAATTAGACATGTTTAAAATCTGCATACATATACACATGTTGTGATTAATTATTAATCTTGTTACAAGAACGTTGCGAATCAAGAATACAAAGTAAACACACACGACACAGACACAGAGAATATACAAATTTATGTGGTTCAGCGTTGAGCCATACACAATAGAAAACTACACTCCAAATCCTATATACTAGATTACAAAAGAGTTCTAAACAAGATGAAGATTAAAAAAATATATCAAAACAAAATTTCACAGGAAAAAAAAAAAAAAAAAAAAAAACCTCCAACATCTTCAAATTGAGCAAATAAAAACATTTAGTCAATTTAAACACTAAAGTACCTAAAATTCCTATAAGACAAAATAAAAATTAAAAAATACTAATTCAATTTTTAACGGTATTTTTGGTTTTTGTAAAAAAATATTGGTGAAAATTGAAGTCAACATATATTAGGGGCAATTTGCACATATTTTCAATTGTTATAAATTTGTATGTAATATACTAACTAGAAGAGGGTGTTTTTTTTCCAATTTTTTTTATATAACAAAGGCTATTTTGCACTTTATCATTAAGAAAATAACAGTTTATGATACATTGTAAATAGAGATTGGAGTAGGCTTGCCTTGCTCTATTAGTAAGATTTAAGTACAAAAGTGAACTCGGATTGACAAGTCCATGAGAGTTGGGATACTTACCCTCACTTAGGGGTGGTAAAATGGGTCATGATCCACCAATCTATTTATATCCGTTCACTTTAAAATAGATATGGGTGAACCATTTTAAAATATGAGCCAAAACGGGTGATCCATATTCAACCCATTTTTATAGAGGGTTAAATGGATTGAATATGGGTCACCCATTTTGACTCATATTTTACCCATTATATAAGAGAATCAATTTCACAACCTCTATTTGACTCAAATTCACCTCTTCCTTTCTAAAATTCTCTCCCACGATTCCAAATTCTCTCTCTCTCCCACTATCTCTCTCTAAAATTCTCTCTCTGAGATTCTCTCTCTCTCCCACTATCTCTCTCTAAAATTCTCTCTCTGAGATTCTCTCTACATCATGGACTATTTGTGTATGTAATCCTACGGTTCGAAAGAAACCTATGTTTACATCTATATTTCAACATAGGACAATCTGATTTATTCATTTAATTATTTATTCTATAAAAAGTTTAACAGATGATTTCATATAATATATATATATATATTATCTTACCTTCATGCATGTATAAATATATATAATATCTTTTATAACATAGAAGATATTAAGGGCAAAAATATAATATATACAACATCCAGATTCAACGTATTTAACAAATAATTTTATGCTGTGTTTGGTGTGCATGAATCAAATGAAATGCAAGTGGGAATGGAATGATTTGGTTGTAAATATGAAGTGTGTATGAATGGAATGATAATAACCATTTTAATGTTTGGTTGGACCAATTTAAAATTTAGAATGGAATAAATTTCAAATTGAGTTCTCTTAAATATCCCTCTTAGTAACAAATAAATTAAATTAACAAAATGACATTCTTATATAATTTTTTAAAAATAAATGGTGGTAGTAGCAGTGGTGGATGGTGGTGACAATGGTGGTAGAGGTGGAAAGTGGCAGTGGTGTTGGAAGGCGGCGGTGGTGGCAATGGTGGAAGGTAGCAGCAGCGGTGATGTTGGAAGGTTATAGTGGTGCTGGTGGAACGTGGTGGCACTAGTGTGGTGGTGGTGGAAGGCAGTAGAGTTGGCGGTGGTGGAAGGTGGAAGTGGAAGGCGATGGTGGTGATGAAAGACGATGGCGGCGGTGGTGGTGATGAAAGGCTATGGTGGTGGCGGTGGTGAAAGGCGACGGCGGCGGTGGTGGTGAAAGGCGGTGGCGGTGGAAGGCAGTAGCGGTAGCGGCGGTGGACAAAAGCAATCGTGGCGATGGAAGGTAACGGTGATAAAAGGCGATGGCGGTGGTGGTGGTGGAAGGTGGTGGCAATGGTAAAAGGTGGTGGCGGTGGTGAAAGGCGATAGCGGTGGTGGTGGTGATGGTGGTTGTGGTAAAGGAAGGCACAGTTGGTGGTGAAAGGAGATGGTAGTGGTGGTAGTGGAAAGCGGTTGGCGATGGTGAGTGGTGGTGGAAAGCGGTAGGCGATGGTGAGTGGTGGTTAGGCGAAGACAAGTTAGCTTATTATAGAAATTTTAAATTACTGTATCATAATTTATAAATATTTAATAAATTTCACAAATAAAGTAAGTAATAGGTTTTATGTAAAAATAATTTAATATCTTCCCTTTCTTTTTATCATACCGATCAAAATAAATTATCAATTTTTTCTCTTTTCTTACATCCAACTGAATAAAAAAGAAAAGAATACAATCTATAAGAATAGGGATGTCACATTCATATTTTATTCCTTCCTAACTTGAATGAAGTATTGGAATTTAAATTCTGGTAAGAACAAATTGAGTGTGTGAATTTATTGTCTAGATCGAAAAAATTAATAATAATAATAGATGAGATTGAACTATAGTTAAGTTAACAAATGGACTCAAACAAAATTAGGATAGGCCAGACTATGCTCTATCTTTCATCATAATACAAACACGAACCAAACCTACACAATTGGGCGATGGTGAGTGGTGGTGGAAAACAGTAGACGATGGTGAAAATTGGTGGTAGTGGTGGTGGTGGTGATGAAAGGCGGAGGTGGTTGTGATAGAAGGTAGTGGTGCTTTTTAGACTTGGAACATGAGGGTTTTTTAGACTTAAAAATGGAATGACCATTCCATAGGTTTAGTTGGTGAAATGGGTTTTCATTCCAATAGAATGATCATTCCTACTTTAAATTGCATACTAAATAAATGAATGGTTGGAATGGGCATTCCATTCCATTCCTACAGACCAAACGTACCATTAATGTAATGACCCGGTTCACGGATATTTTTTTTCCGTTGATCTTTTCTTTTTTGAGTTTAGTTTCTCGTTACTTAGTGTCGTCTTAAGTGCTCTGAAATGATTTTCGAGACTCTTTTCCTTGGATCGACAACTTCCTTTGAGGATCGCGTCATTTCCACATTTTCATTTTTCGGACATTATTCAATTTTCGTCCTTTTCCCTATTTTGTCTTTTCCCCGTTTGCCACTTTTTGGCACAACCTCACTTTTTGTGTTCGGAGTTGGTTTTTGACTTCACGTATCTTCATTCTAAGTGGTTTTCATGAAATACGTATCTTTACTTTTGCAGAAAAGTACTATGGTTACTCCCGGTATCCATAGGGGTATGGATGCACAATTTTTCAGAAACATTCTCTTTTCTTGGGGTGTTTTCTATAAATATCTTTTGAAGATATTTTATTTCAGGGGTTTCTAAGAAAATATTTTTGGAAGATATTTTCATTTTAGGCCAGTTATGTAGTTTTCACTTTTTGGAGAGGCCATTGTGCAATTAATGAAAGTTATTGCTAAATGCCTTATTTTGAGACTGGATCCTCGTACGGAATTCACTTTCATTTTTCGTCAAGTCGTGTACTCTTAGAATTTCCTTCTGGTTGTTTTTCTCCAGTTTCAGGGTTTTTGGCCCCGGTTGCTGCCGAACTTGTTCGGGGCATATCTCTCTGTTCGGGACTTGATTTTCGATGTCGTTTCTTCCGTTATTCATATTTTCTCATTTTGGTTCTTTTTTGTTCACGGAATTTTGCTGTTTGAGCGCGTTTGCGAGAATTCCACTTTTCCGGACCCGGCGGGGCCCATTCGTGGCACTTTTTGAGATTTTCTATAAATAGGGGGTCTTCGAATGAAAAATCAGATTTCACTCTCTCTCTCCTCTCTCTTGGCCAGATTCCATGGCAGCTATGGCTGCCACCTTCTCTCTCTTCTTTTGAGCTTCCTCCCTTCAGTAAAAAGTCATAGTGCCTTAGTGTTTTATGTTCGCCTTGGCGAGGCCTTCAATTCCACCGATTGGAATCTCGTTTTGGCCATTTCTTGAGTTCAGTTTGAAGTCAAGTTGTGATTTTGATAGCGCTTCCTTGGGGTTCTTGTTCATCGTGTTGTCCTCGACCAAACCCCGAAGTTTCGTCGGATTCGGAGCGGTTTCATTTTAGTGGTTTTTGAGATTTTCATCTCAAATTGAGGTAGGGGGTATTTTAGGATTATGTATGTGTTGTATTAAGTGTTTTATATGATTATACAACTTGTTTGCATGCCTTGTATCAAATCTAGAAAATTAGTAATATTTATATCTTTGTATAAGATTTAAATTACAAGGATGTATATAACTTAGAATTGAATTGTGGCATGATGATAAATTATACTTTGATATGTTTGTTAACATATATTAAATTAGAATTATTTGAATCAGAATTACACTTTTTATTTAATAATTATCTTTTGTAAAAGTTTAATTCTCGTGGATGTACCTTGCATGAAATTAACTTGTGATATGCTTTTAAATTAAGTCTTGGCATGTTCTTTAGCATACTTTAATTTGAGAGCATTTGGATGAGTATGAAAATCTAGAGATTTTAATTAAAAAGATTAATTAAAATCTATTTTAAAGGTTCCATTGGCTTAATTAAGTTTTTAACTTGATATTGGTGATGATTAGGACTTGTATACTAGCATATGTTAATTTGAGACCATTTGATGTTGTTTTAGAATTTAGGGATTTGATTATCATGATTTAGTCAAATTTCATTTTTATTGTTCAAATGGCCTAATTAAGTTTTTGATTTGGTATATGTAATGACCATGCTATGTTGTTTAACATGGATTAATTAGGGATCATTTGATTGAGAATTGAAACTTAGAGAAATTAATTAGTTTACTTGATTAATTTCTGTTTTTATTGCATTATTGATTTAATCATGAGTTTGGCATTGGTAGTATGTTTAAAGCATGATTTTAGACTTGTATTAGATTCTTCAGTTTATGTTTTCAATATTGAATTATATTGTTATAGCGTGTAACGAATCGCACACTGAAGATTCGACATGTGATGTTATTATAGCATATAACGAATCGCACTCTGAAAATTCAACATTGTCATCCTATAGTATTTATGGATTTAGAGTATGTATTGTGTGGTTTCAACCTACTTATGCATGGAATGTAGTTTCGTACTTTATATATTTTTCATATATATAAGTTGTTAGCTTATTTATTTTGAAGTCACTTGGGACATTGTTATTGTGATATGGCTAGAGTTTGGCTCCAGTGCGGGAGGTATGAGTTCTCCCCGTTGAGATAATGCGCACTAGGGTGGTCTTCCCAGCGGGTTAGTGCCCGAAATAACCATTTAGGTCTTGGTACTCCGAGATTTGATATCCAAGTATTCCACTATTTGATTTCGCATTAAACTCCAAGTTGACAACCAATGTTTAATTGTGACTTGTGGTTTTGGTTATTGGCGATTTAATGTTGTTGAGTATATTTATGCATTATGATTTTGAATGAATCATAGCATACTTTTAATGTTGTTAAGTACATTCATGTTTAATGATTTTTATTGAATCATTGTAAACTTTGATGTTGTTGAGTACATCTATGCTATGTTGTTTAAATGTGACTTAAGAATGATCCTATAGATTCATTTAGAACATAGACGTTAGGTAGCATTACCCACTTTGGTTGTTTTCGCATCTTAGATTTCAAGTTGATGACTTTGAGAATCTATATCTTATGCTAGAAATGATCTAGGGTAGCTTAGGATGCTCCCTGAGTCTGACCCTTGACATAAACGTTAGGTGGCATGAGCTCCTTTAACATGTTTCAACTTAAGGTGATAAAATTGTAAAATGCTAGGTCGATGCATGCTCATTTCCTACTAGTAGCTTTATGTTACTCATCCACGTAGTGGGGACATTTTTCAGGTACATGAATCAAGGTTAGAGATTCTCATCATGCTTGGATGATTTGAGGACTTGAAGGGTTCAATTCTTATGTAGGTTGGCTTGAAATACCGCTTATAACCTTATTTGTCAAATGTGTATATTTGATTCTAAATTTGTAATGTGTGCCTAAGCACGCTTTTTTATTCTCATTTTATGTATATGACATGAGGCCAAGGGCCAAACTTATTTTGGAATTACATATTTGTCATAGATGTTAAATCTTACCTTTAATGAGAATATATGAAAAATCATGCGTTTTAGTATGCTATTTTGCACCGGAGCGTGCATTGTGTATGAAATTCATCCATTAGCATTCATTAATCATGCATGAAGTGTGGCCAAGGGCCAAATGGCATTTTGAAACCATTTCATAATTTTGAGTTCCAAGTTTTCATTCCAAGCTTCATTTTTGTCATTTTGGCCGTTGGGGGGGTCGTATTTTGCATCGGCGATATTTTTAAGCCATGGACCATTGTAGCATATCCTATTCGGTAAGTTAAGTTTACGTGCATGATCGTTTTCAAGAAAAACTTCTTCTTGGGTGAAATGACCCTCCTATGGACTCATTTTGCATTTTTATTGCATAATTTGGTTTAGGGGCATTTTGGAATTTTTCTTCAGGAAATAAATTCCGGCCTCAATATGGTCACTTAGAAAACATGATTTTAGGGGGGGTTTCTTCTTCGTATTTTTCCAGAAAATGTCATCTTTACCGGAAATCTATCGCAAAGTTCAGCTTTCAGTTTTGCATTTTAGCAGCTTTTTGACCCTTATGACCTGATTTCATGGAGGGGCATTTTGGGCATTTCACAGCCAGTTTTTTTCGTTTTCTTTCATGTTGTCAAGTAGAAAGCTCAATTTTGAGGGAGGTTTATTCTTTGTGTTTTTCTAGAAAATGTCATGGCCCTCAAAAACCCAATTTTTACCGAAAAACCCCTGCTGCCAAGTTTTTGTTAAGTTGTGGTACAAGTGTGCGGGTCAAGTGTACGAGTGGAGAATCTCCTAACCGGTTACATGTGCATGGGCAGAATACTGAACTCTCTATTTTTGCCTCCTAACCCTAACCGGTTAGATGTTCTTGGGTTGGTTCCTTTTGACCGTTTTGCCCTTTTCTCTTCCGTTAGTCATATCTTCTTCATCCGGACTCCGAATCAAGTGATTCTTGAGTCTAAGTTCATTGATTTTTTACTGTCTTTCCAATAGTGTGCTTGGTAGCACCCACTTTTATGTTAGAAATGACCTTTTTGCCCCTAGGTTCGTTCTTGTCCGTTTTTGAAACGCCGCTTCCGCATTTGTTTTCTTTGGGTTCCATGACCTCATTGAGGGTCACATTGGTGTCTTTAGAGACGTGTTGCATCTCTACAAACCGTTGTTTCATCTCTTCCTTCCGCATTCTGGATTCGTAATCGGATCTACGTTTAGTTTATCACAGGACGCACTGGCTTAAAAACCAAGGCCGTCACAATTAATGAATACAATGCTTAAAATATATTTTTGTATTAATACATTCCTAACACTTAAAATTTTAATTTTATCAAAAATACCATATTGTCAGTCGTTCATGCCCATTACTTGGGTTGGACCATTGTCGTATTTGCCTCGTTAAACTCGTTCCAAGAGCTAGTTATATTGGAGTTATGGGCTAGGCTAAGGATCCCATTCTTCGTATTAGGTTGGGTTACAATATGATGAGCATTGAATATTGCATATTCGAGCCCCTAAATATATGTATGTTAAGACTTAAAGTGATACTTCTATCCATTGTTAGACTGATTTATGTTTATTTCGTGTTTGAAAGTACTTTCCCAAAAAACAAGTTAAAACCATGATTTTATAATGAAAAGACTGATATTGAAGCTTACAAGGTCGTTGTGGGTTATCTAAAGCAAACTTTGAGTAAAAATGAAGAGAATTCTGGACCTATTTCAGTATTTTAGGTATAACTTTTCACTTGAAACTCTAAATTGAGCAAACTCAGCGGCTTTAGAAAGAAGATTCGAATCCTGATGTTTTTGTCTCTAATAGCCATCTCCAAATTCGCACTCTAAATGGGTCAAAATCGCGTGGGCTCGAGCCCTATTCTTGAAAGCCCAAGCCGTGTACCTAAAGCTCGAGCTTTAGGTACCAAAAGCTCGAGCCTTAACCCAAAAATCAAGGATCGAGCACCATAGAAGGGGATTGAGCACTATTAAAAGGAAAAACCCAAAAATATTCTAAGTGTTGATGGAAAAAACGCTTCGAAAAATATTAGAAGAAATTTGGCTAAGTATAGAAGTAGGGATCAAGCACCATTCCTGGAAGCTCGAGCCCTGTACCGAAAGCTCAAGCCTTAGGTACAAAAAGCTCGAGCCTTGTACCCAAAGTTCGAGCTTTGTTGTTAAGTAAGAATTTTCAAGTTGCGGGATTTGTTCTAATTCAGTCATTTACCCCAGAAGACCTAAAAGCCTATCCAACCCTTATTAGAAGTTAATTCTTCTATAAAAAGAGGCACAAGGCCATCATATCAGGTCTCTCTCATATCTCTTTCTCACGGTGGCTTTTAGGGTTTTGAAGAAGAAGATTCAAAAGGATTTTTGGCGGTCCATGGCAATGAAGACCACAACACAGATGATATCTTGCGTCGTCATGAGTAGCTAATTCCTCTCTTAGGGCATTGATGTAGCACAAATCCGAATATTATGATTTGATTGTTCTGTACTTTGGGAATTTAATATATTCTGTATTTTGATTACATGATTTTGGGCAATTGACTTAATTCAATTGGTTTTTAATGAGTACATAGTTTTTAAATGATTAATACATTGTCTTAGATTTAATTATTTTTTAATTATATTCAACCCATTCTTATTGGACGATATCTGGCGGAACCCTGTCGGACATAAGAATGGAGATCATGCAATGGTGTTCAAATGTTTTTCTTGAATGAATGTTTTCATAATCTATGGCTACGGAAGACGAGTTATACTGTAAAATTAGTTAGAAGTAGATAGGTAGATAATTCGTACCAACCGAAGATAGGTTATAGTTAATTGAAATTCATGGAACATCTCTCTTTAAATCTAAATTAAACGAATGTTATTGAGTTTAATTCCATATGATACATAATTCTTGAATTCCCAAGGTTAAACAGTTGACTATAGTATGAGGTTTGTGGTGAAGTCAACCCCTAAGTATTTCTTTTCTTGATCTCAATCCTATTATTCCGTTTATTTTATTTTATGTTATTGAATTGCAGCACAATACAACAAATCAAATCTTCTTTCTAAATGAAAATAGTATTAATTAAAGACTCGATAAACCACCATAGTCCTTAAGGTTCGACACCCTCAACATAGCCCTATCCTACAAGGATTCGTTTTATTGCGAGTGGTATTTTATTATTGATAAATAAAAACACACGTCAATTTTTGGTGCCGTTGCCGGGGACTGTGTAACGGATTTGTTGAGTTCGAGATTAATTCTATTTGAATTTATAGTTTTAGGACTTTCTGATAGCTCACCTTATTTCTTTTGCTTTTCAAGTGCAGGAATCTAGCGGCCAGGACGAAGACGCATAAGGAATAGTAGCCTCAATTTTAGGACTTTTTGTGAGTTTTTGTTGTTTTTCTTCACTTGATTTTTTTTTTTTTTTTTTGTTACTACTTGTTACCATTTAACTTAGTTTAAATTGTTAGGAGAATTCTCTAAATTAAATATGGCTAATAATGGTGATGATCCAAATAGAGCACATGTGCCACAAGCACCTATTCCTCCACTACAACCACAATTGAGGGATCATTTCATTCCCACCTCATATCCCCTTGTTGCTTTCAATTTCCACAATCTGATGCAACCCACTTTGAGATCAAGTCAGCTATGATCCAAATGCTTCTAACTTTCCATGGATTTGCTACTGAAGATCCCTATAAGCACATAAATGAATTTCTAGAATTGTGTTCAACTACCAAGTTGTCCACTCTCTCTGATGATGCTTTTAGGATAAGACTCTTCTATTTTTCTCTCAAGGACAAAGCTAGAACTTGGTTGTACTCCCTACCTCATAATTCCATAAGCACGTGGGATAAGTTGCAACAAGAGTTCTTGAAAAAATACTATACTGTGGGTAAAACCACATAAATGAGAAAAGAGATTATGGCGTTCTCCCAAATCCCGGGTGATCAACTCCATAATACTTGGGAGAGATACAATGATCTTCTGAGAAAGTGTCCGCAGCATGATATTGCTAAATGGCATAACCAAGTTTTGTCAGCTATCAATACTCTTAGTTCTTCTCAGCGCACTCCTCTTTACCGAATGAGGTATGTTTTGTCTGTGCTAATCCATCTCATTATGCTAATAGTTGTTCTCTCTTGGGTCAATCTTTTGAAAATCCACAAGTGCAAACTAATGCTGCATTCTCCGGTTTGGGTTATAATCCAAATTCCAATACTTATAACCCTAATTGAAGAGATCATTCCAAAATATCATGGCAGAATCAAAGCCAAGGCAGTGCTGTTCCCCAATCTTAGGGACAGTATCACAATTCATCCAATCCTCTACAAAATAATTCTTTCAATCAATCTTCTATCTACTGTCCTCCTCAATTTAGGAACCAAACTAATCCTCATCCTCCTCCTCCTATGTACTCGTTTGAATTTGAAGAGAAGGTTTTGGCTACAATTAATGATTTTAATTCCACCACTCAATTAATACATTCCCATTTCCAATCTATAGCCAAGATAGAGATTCAAGTTGGGCAAATAGTTAAAGTGTTGACTCGAATAGAGGAAGGAAAGATGCCTAGTCAACCAATTGCAAATCCAGTCAAGTAAACTTACATGATTGATGAGACTAATCCTTCAAGTTCTCATCATGAGCAAGTTAATGCCATCACTACTTTAATGAGTGGAAAAATCATTGATAATCAAGTTGAGGAAAAAGAGGTAGAAAAAAAGAGGCGTAGGATTCCCATTAATCCCATTCTTCCAATTCCACATCACACAGATGTTCTCTTACATCCTACTCCATCAAGCTCTAAAGGAGTTGAAGGTGAAGTCACTTCTTCATCTACTCCCAACCTTGAGATAGCTTATGAGCTAAAAACGCCTTTTCTTGAACGTCTCAAGGGACTCTCTTACTTTGGTAAGTAAGGGGAGAAAATCCAAGACATGATGGATGTCTTCAAACAGGTAAAAGTCAATATTCCTCTCCTAGATGCTATCAATCAAATCCCTGACTATGCTAAATTTCTGAAAGACTTGTGCACTCAAAAGAGAAAATCAAAAAGCCAAGTTTCTAAGAAAATCTATCTCACTGAGCAAGTCATTGCAATCATTCAGCATAGCACTCCTCTTAAGTTCAAAGATCTTGGTGCTCCTACCATATCTTGCATCATTGGAAACAATGTGATAGACAGAGCACTTCTTGATCTTTAAGTGAGTGTTAATCTTCTTCCTTACTCAGTGTATGAGCAATTAGGCTTAGAAGAGCTTAAACCCACATCAATGATGTTGCAACTTATTGATCGATCTATGAAGCAACCACGTGGGATCATTGAAGATGTTCTCATTAAAGTGGATAAGTTCTATTTTCTGGTTGACTTTCTTGTCCTGGATACAGAACCTGTCCATGATCCCAATCAATATACTCCTGTGATCCTTGGTCGTCCATTCTTTGTTACAGCGAATGCCAACATTAACTATAGGACTAGGGTTATAGATATTTCTTTTGGGAACATGAAACTCAAATTAAACATCTTTAATGCCACTCCATATTTGTCAGAGAAAGATGAGTGTTTCTTTATTGATGTCATTGACGAGGATTCAGTCACCATCTTTCCAAAAAAAGATCCTCCTCCTTTGATTTCGAGTCCTCCTTGTCCTTCTTGTGAGTCTTCTCACAAACTTGAGCCTAAGCCTCCACCGGATAAACTTAAGTATTTTTTCTTGGGTCTTGATGGAACCACATTGGTTCCTCCTATTTTGAATTTCATAATCACTCATAGGACTAATTTTGGGATGAGGGAGGCAGTTGAATTGTTGGATACAGGCTAAGGAGTGGTGTAAAGTCGAGCTAGTGACGTTAAACTTAGCATGTTATCGAGCTATCGACGTTAAACTTAGCATTTGTATATTTGTACCATGGTTTATTTTTATTCTTTTCAGTTTTTCTAGGTTTTTAGTTTATTTGTTTATTTTTCTTTTATTTCTAAATTAGGTTAGTTTAGGTTTGTTTTGATAAATAAATTAAAAAAAAAAAAAATTGACTTATGCATGATATATATATATATATATATATATATATATATATATATCTGTTTTACTCCATATACTTGATACTCTGATGTGTAACGACCCGGTCATTTGCCTTCTTTTCCTTTTTCTTCAAATTTTACGAATGAATTTTTTTCGTTTAACTTTCTTTTCTGAGCTCTGCTTCATGTCGCTTAGTGTCATCTTGAGCGCTTAGAATTAGTTCCTGAGACTCTTTTCCGTGGATTGACAACTTCCTTTGAGGACTGAGTCATTTTCACATTTTTCGTTTTTCGACACTATGCGCTATTTCGTCCTTTTCCCTATTCTGTCTTATCTCTGTTTGTCAGTTTTTGGCACAACCTCACTTCTCATACTCAGAGTTGGTTTTTGACTTCACGTGCCTTCATCTTGAGTGGTTTTCACGAAATACGTATCTTTATTTTTGCAAGAAAGAACTCTGGTTGCTCCCGGTGTCCATAGGGGCATGGATGCAAAGTTCTTTAAAATTATTTTCTTTTCTTGGGGTGTTTTTCATAAATATCTTTTGAAGATATTTTATTTCAGGGGTTTTTAAGAAAATATTTTTGGAAGATATTTTCATTCTGGACCATAAGTGCAGTTTTCACTTTTTGGAGGGGCCATTGTGCAATTAATGAAAGTTATTGCAAAATGTCTTGTTTTGAGCCTGGATCCTCGTACAGGATTCATTTTTACATTTTGTCCAGTTGTGTACTCTTGGAATTTCCTCCTGGTCGATGTTTTCCAGTTTCAGGGTTTTTGGCCCTAGTTTGCGCCAAACTTGTTTTGGGCATAACTTTCTACTCGGGACTCAGTTTTTGATGTCGTTTCTTCCGTTATTCATATTTTATCATTTTAAATCTTTTTCATTCACAAAGTTTTGCCATTTGAGCGCGTCTGCTCAAATTTTACTTTTTCGGACCCGACGGGGCCCGTTCGAGGCACTTTTTGAGATTTCTATAAAAGGGGGGTGAGATATTTCATTTTTTATCTTCTCCCCTCTTCATGCATGACCTGGAGCTCCCATGGCAGCCCAAGGGGTGCTGCCATCTTCTCTCTCCTCTTTTGGTTCACTTTTCCTTGATAGAAAGTCTTCGGCCTTAACGTTTGTTGTTCCCCTCGCTGTGCTCTACCTTTCCCCCTTATTAGAATTCAGTTTTGACCATTTCTTGAGTTTAGTTTTGAGGTCAAGTTATGATTTTGATGGGGCTTTCATGGGGTTTATGTTCACGGCGTTGTCCCCGACAAAACCTAGTAGTTTCGTCGGATTTGGAGCCGTTCCATTTTGATGGCTTTTGAGATTTTCATCTCAAATTGAGGTAGGGGATGTTTTAGGTTTAAATTATTGTTATATAGCATGCTTTTGATGCTTATAATACTTGTTTGTATGATTAAATATAAAATCTAGAGATTTTATTATTTATTTTTCTTGTACGGGATCTAATTTTTTCGGTTGCTCATGACTTGGTTTAAACGTGTAGCATGATTTTATATTGCCCCTTGATATGCTCATTGTCGTGTATTAAAATTGGAAAAGTTGAATAAGTATTAAAGATTTTATTTAATATTTATCTTAGGTGAAAGATTAATTCACATGGCCTTAACTAGCTTGAAATTAATATGCGTTAGCATATTATATTAGGCCTTAGCATGCTCTTCAACATAGTTGAATTTGAAAGTAATTGGAGGTGTTTTAAAAATTAGTAATTATTAATTAATTTGCCCCGAATGCACTATTCACTCTATTTGAATTCCGACTTGATATTCTTGATTTACATACCATATAGCTTCACATACATTTGATTTAGACTATTCAGTTAGATTTTGAAACCTTTTATTTAATTAAATTCCATGTTTAAGATTTAATCCTCATAGTGATATACAACTTGGAATTGTATTGTGGCATGCTAGAAAATTAAGTTTTGGTATGATTGTTCACATGTATTAAATTGGGATTTATTGCATGAGAATTGCAACTTTTGTTTTATATTTAACTTTAGTGAAAGTTTAATTTACATAGGTGTAACTTGTATGAAATAAGCTTGTAATGTGATATTACATTAGTCCTTGGCATGTTCTCTAAGATATGTTAAATTGAGAGTATTTGGTTAAGTTTGAAAATCTAGGGATTTTAATTAAAAGAATTAATTAAAATCTATTTAATGGTCCCCTTAGCTTAATTAAGTTTTTAACTTGATAATTGTATTAATCATGACTTGTTACTAGCATATATTAATTTGGGACTATTAGAAGTTGCTTTAGAACCTTGGGATTTAAATTAGCATGATTTAATTAAAGTTCTACTTTGTTGTTCCAACAACTTAATTGAGTTTTAGAATGGATATAGGTGATGACCATGCCATGTTCTTTAACATGTATAAAATTGAGGTTATTTGGAATTGAAATGGAATCTAGAGAATTTAATTGTGTTTATCTATTTAAATTCTATCAATTTGCTCCATGATCTGGTTGGGTTTTAGAAGTGGTTATGGACTTGGACTTGATGTATATTCATTTGGTTATGTTTTGAACATTGGATAACATAGTTGTTATGTTTGTATTCATGAGAATATGTTTTCCTTATTGAATATATTGTTGCCTTGTGTAATGATTTGCACACTTTGTGTTTAACATCTTTCATGCATAGCGTGTAACGAATCGCACACTGAAGATTCGACATTCATCATATCATATTAGTTGTGGATTTAGAGCATGTATTTTATAGGTTTCCAAATTTGGTTGTGCTTAGTAGATAGTTGATTATCTTGCATATTCCTGTTGATATATGCGTTGTTGCACAACTTGTTGATTTTGGAAACTTGGGGATGTTGTTGTTTGACTATGGTTAGGACGTGGTTCTAGTACAGGGGATAGTCCCTCTATATAGTCTAGTGCGCAGATAGGGGGGTTACCTATGGGCTAGTAACCCTAAAGTAACTATGTTGTCGGTCTGATCCGGCGTGACGTCCGAGTATCCACTTTGTTTGATTTCGCATTTCATTTTCAAGTTGATAACTAGATGATATTGTAACTTGTTGTTTCTTATTTGTCGTTCCATTTTAAGTTACAGGATGTTAACTTTGCGAAATTGTGCTTTATGCGTTGTATTGGAAGTTCCAATGTTGGTTAAATTGCATCGATATTGAAAATCGTGTTTTGACGTTCTAATAAAGCTTAGGATTGATCCTTTTGATTCATTTATAACATAGACGTTAGGTGGCATGAACCACTACTGTTATTTTGTACTTTAGATTCTAAGTTGATGGCTTTGAGAACTTAAACCTTGTTGCATTGTATAACATGCTCTTTTGTTGTTGAATTGCATGGATAATGTGATTCTTGTTAACTTGTATTCAAATATGCTTTTGTCATGTTGTATGGATTACTCTAGACCTAGTTCAATTGTATTGAAAATGCAATTCATGTTAATCTATGCTCAAGCATTCTTCTTGTCGTGTTCTTTGGATTATCCCAACCATGATTCATTTCATACACGTATGTATATCATGATTCTTGTTGCTTAGACTCTAAGGTAGCTTAGGATGCTCCGAGTCTCACTTGGACATAGACATTAGGTGGCATGAACCCATTTAACATGTTTCACCTTAAGGTGATAAATTTGTAAAATGCTAGGTCGATGCATGCTCATTCCTACGAGTAGCTTTATGTTACTCACCTCTACGATACTGGGGCATATTTCAGGTACGAAGACTTGGTTCGTGACGCCTAGCATTCCTTGGATGTCGTGTAACTTTCAAGTTTCCATTTCATGCAAATGTTAGCATGAAATGTCATTTTGTAGACTTATATGTCAAAATATGTTATTTGATTCCATGTATGTAACGTGTACTTAAGTACACTCCTTTCAATGTATTTAATATGTATGGGATGAGGCCGGAGGCCAATGACATGTATATTGTATTCTATGTACTTTTTAACTTCATGAAATATTGTGAAAATCTTGAAAAATCGCAAGTCATTGCTTCACCATGGTTGCATCGGGTGTGGGAATTCCATTTTCATTCTTTCATAGGGTCTTATTAATCTTGTATGAAGTGTGGTCAAGGGCCAAATGGTCATTTAACTCCATTTTACATTTTTAGATTCCATGTTTTCCATTCTAAGTCCATTTTTGCCTTTTTGCCCGTTGGGGGGTCGGATTTTGCATCGGCTATATTTTTAAGACATGGACCACTGTAGCGCGTCTAAATAGGTAAGTTACGTTTGTGTGCATAGTCGGTTCCGGGCAAAACCTCATCGTTTGTTTTTTGACCCTCTTGTGAATTCATTTCGCACTTTTTTTGCATATTCTGATCTAGCAGTATTATAGACTTTTCACGGCGGTTTTATTTTCTTCTTTCAACATGGTTGAATAGAAAACATGATTTTAGGGGGGGGGTTTCTTTTCCGTGTTTTTCCAGAAAATGTCGTCTTGATATCGGAAATTGCTTACGAAGTTCAGTTCTCAGTTTTCAAAATAGCAGCTTTTTGGACCTCCATGACCAGATTTCATGGAGGGGCATTTTGGGCATTCTACATTGCGTTTTTTTTGAATTCTTGCATAGGTCACGTAGAAAACTCAATTTTGAGGGGGGTTTCTTCTTTGTGTTTTTGCAAATAAATTCATCTAGGTCTCCAAATTCAGCCTCTGTTCCGGATTTTTCTGAAAAACAAACCCACAGCAGCTTTATGGGCTGCTGCTGCCAGCCATGTGTGCACCAGCGCGCGCGCGGCGTGCATGGGCGCGCGCATGGGCGTGCGCATGGGGCTGTCGTTGCCACTCGTCGGGCCGCCGCGACTTCAATTCTTCTTTTGGGCTTTTCTCCTTCGTCCGGACTCCGATTCAAGTGAATTTTTTTTTGAACTTGACTAATTTTTCGCTGTCTTTCCAACAATGTGCTTGGTTGCACCTGGTTCTTCCTCGATAATTACCAGTTTACCCTTTTTGCCTTAAGTGCTCGTTTCTTCTTCGTTCGGACTCCGAATCATGCGATTCTTGAGTCCATCTTCATTAGTTTTTCGTTGTCCTTCCAGTGGTGTGCTCGATGGCACTCGAATCTATAGTTTTTAGAAATGACTATTTTGCCCCTTGGGGCTTATTTGTCATATTTTTGATCTTTTGCTTCCGCATCAATTCTTGTTGAGTTCCATGACCTCATGGAAGGTCACTTTGACTTCTTAGAGTCTTGTTTTCTGTTTTTGCTTTCGCATTCGGATCCGTTATCGGATCATCCTTGCGGTTCATCATAGGACACGCTGGCCTAAAAACCAGGGTCGTCACAGGTGGTATCAGAGCGTCCGGGTTCGAATACCTTGGACGACGGGTTTTGGGTGCATATCATGCTCACGTTGTTTTCCTTTGATGTGTCATTTATATCTTGATAACATGCCTTCTTTGATAACATGTCTTGTATGATAATATGTTCACATGCTTAGGTGTTTTGAGACATCGATTATTTTTTAAGCATGCTTTATGTGTATATATGCTCTTGATAACATGTTTTGATTTGATAACATGTCTGTTTGCTTATGTGGCACTTTGAGTAGATAGTCCATTGCTATGTTGCATGCTAGCTACTTCCTTTATGTCAGGTTTTGACATTGTCTCATAGGATTTGTCGTATTCCTTGGATGCATTCTTGTTTCACGAGTTTCTTCCTTAGATAGGAGAAATTCATTCTGTAAGGACCCATGTCGGGGACCTTTTTGTCTGTTTCGTTGATGCGAGTAAGGCTCATGTGAGCGTAGAATCGCAATCCTTATCTAGTGGAGTGAGACGTGTGCCAGGGAGACACCGTTTCATTTCCTTTTCTTTTGTGGCTTCTAGATCTAAGGCTTTAAGCATAATGGTGCCAGTGTCATTGTTATCAGAGTTTTGGGATTAGCTACCCCAACTCTCGCAGATGCCTGGTTCCCGCGATGCTTTTGGTAATGATCATTTTTGACATTGATGTCATTTGTATCGAAAAGTTCCTTTCCGGAGCATGTTACGAACTAGTGCCTTATACTGTCATGCTACCTTACTGACGAGTAAGTGTGGGCGAGTTCTGGTCACTGTTCGTACTGCCTTGTTACTCTCTTCTTCTATCATATTCCAACGTTTTGTTGTCTTGGGATTCTCTCGGTAGTTGACGTTGAGTTAACGTGCCGATTCGTATAAGGTGTTGTCTTAGTCATGGTTTCGTGTTCCTTCAGTTGATCTTTAGACTTTAGGATTTGTCCTTCAGTGCGTTGTGAGCTGTCCTTTGATTTGACCTTTTGTTTGGTCATTATTCTGTTATCTCTGGTATGTTCCTAATTTCGGGGACGAAATTCCTTTAAGGAGGGTAGGTTGTAACGACTTGGTCATTTGCCTTCCTTTCCTTTTTCTTGAAATTTTACGAATGAATTTTTTTCGTTTAATTTTCTTTTCTGAGCTCTGTTTCGTGTCGCTTAGCGTCATCTCGAGTGCTCGGAACTGGTTCCTGAGACTCTTTTCCGTGGATTGACAACTTCCTTTGAGGACCGAGTCATTTTCACATTTTTTGTTTTTCAACACTGCGCTATTTCGTCCTTTTCCCTATTCTGTCTTATCTCCGTTTGTCAATTTTTGGCACAACCTCACTTCTCATGCTCAGAGTTGGTTTTTGACTTCACGTGCCTTCATCTTGAGTGGTTTCCATGAAATACGTATCTTTACTTTTGCAAGAAAGTACTCTGGTTGCTCCCGATGTCCATAGGGGCATGGATGCAAAGTTCTTTTAAATTATTTTCTTTTCTTGGGGTGTTTTTCATAAATATCTTTTGAAGATATTTTATTTCAGGGGTTTTTAAGAAAATATTTTTGGAAGATATTTTCATTCTGGGTCATAAGTGCAGTTTTCACTTTTTGGAGGGGCTATTGTGTAATTAATGAAAGTTATTGCAAAATATCTTGTTTTGAGCCTGGATCCTCGTACAGGATTCATTTTCACATTTTTTCTAGTTGTGTACTCTTGGAATTTCCTCCTGGTCGATGTTTTCCAGTTTCAGGGTTCTGGCCCTAGTGTGCGCCAAACTTGTTTTGGGCATAACTTTTTGCTCGGAACTCGATTTTCGACGCCATTTCTTCCGTTATTCATATTTTATCATTTTAAATCTTTTTCGTTCATAAAGTTTTGCCATTTGAGCTCGTCTGCTCAAATTTTACTTTTTCGGACCCGGTGAGGCTCGTTCGGGGCACTTTTTTGAGATTTCTATAAAAGGGGGGTGAGATATTTCATTTTTCAACTTCTCCCCTCTTCATGCACGACCTGGAGCTCCCATGGCAGCCCAAGGGGTGCTGCCATCATCTCTCTCCTCTTTTGGTTCACTTTTCCTTGATGAAAAGTCTTCGGTCTTAACATTTGTTGTTGTGCCAACCCTGGTTTTTTAGGCCAGCGTGTCCTGTGATGAACCGTAAGGATGATCCGATAACGGATCCAAAATACGGAAGCAAAAACATAACACAAGACTCTAAGAAGTCAAAGTGACCTTCCATGAGGTCGTGGAACTCAATAAGAACTGATGCGGAAGCAAAAGGACAAAAATATGACAAATAAGCCCCCAGGGGCAAAATAGTTATTTCTAAAAACTATAGATTCGGGTGCCACCGAGCACACCGCTGGAAGGACAACGAAAAACTAATCAAGATGGACTCAAGAATTGCATGATTCGGAGTCCGGACGAAGGAGAAACGGCCTGACGAAGAAAAACGAGCACTTAAGGCTAAAAGGGTAAGCTGATAATTATTCGGGAAGATCTGGGTGCAACTGAGCACACTGTTGGAAAGACAGCGAAAAATTAATCAAGTTCAAAAAAAAAATTCACTTGAATTGGAGTCTGGACGAAGGAGAAAAGCCCAAAAGAAGAAATAACGTCGCGGCGGCCCGACGAGGGGGCCATGACAGCCCCCATACATGCCCATGCGTGCGCCCATGCATGCCGCACGCGCGCTGGGTGCACCATGGCTGGCAGCAGCAGCCTACAAAGCTGCTGTGGGGTGATTTTTCGGAAAAATCCAGAACAGATGCTAAATTTGGAGGCCTAAATGAAATTTTTTGCAAAAACACAAAGAAGAAACCCCCCTCCAAATTGAGTTTTCTACATGACACGGAGAGAATTAAAAAAAAAACACAATGTAGAATGCCCAAAATGCCCTCCCAAGAAATCAGGTCCAGAGGGTCAAAAAAGCTGTTAAATAGAAAACTGAAAGCTGAACTTCGTAAGCGATTTCCGATGCCAAGACGACATTTTCTGGAAAAACATAAAAAAGAAACCCCCCCTAAAATCATATTTTCTATTCAACCATGTTGAAAGAAGAAAATAAAACTACCGTGAAAAGTCTATAATGCCCTTAGATCAGAATATGCAAAAAAAGTGCGAAATGAATTCATAAGAGGCTCAAAACACAAACGATAAGGTTTGCCCGGAAACGACCATGCACGCAAACGTAACTTACCTATTTGGACGTGCTACAATGGTCCATGACTTAAAAATACCACCGATACAAAATCCGACCCCCCAACGGGCAAAAACGCAAAAATGGAACTTAGAGTGAAAACTCGAAATCCAAAAATACAAAACGAGATCAAATGACCATTTGGCCTTTGGCCACACATCAAACATGATTAATAAGACCCTATAAAAGAATGAAAATGGAATTCCCACACCCGATACAACCATGGTGAAGCAATGACTTGCAATTTTTCAAGGTTTTCATAACATTTCATGAAGTTAAAAAGTTGCATAGGATACAATATAATGGTCATTGGCCTCCGGCCTCATCTCATACATATCAAATACATTAAAAGGAGTGTACTTAAGTACACATTGCATACATGGAATCAAATATACATATTTTGACATATAAGTCTACAAAATGACATTCCATGCTAACATTTGCATGAAATGAAAACTTGAAAGCTACACAACATCCAAGGAATGCTAGGCGTCACGAACCAAGTCTTCGTTCCTCAAATATGCCCCAGTATCGTAGGGGAGAGTAACATAAAACTACTCGTAGGAGATGAGCATGCATCGACCTAGCATTTTACAAATTTATCACCTTAAGGTGAAACATGTTAAAGGGGTTCATGTCACCTAACGTCTATATCGAAATGAGACTCAGGGAGCATCCTAAGCTACCTTAGAGTGTTCCTAGCATAAATCACATCATCTATGCCATTTAAACAATATGGAAGCACGTTACACAAAGCAACAAGATATAAGTTCTTAAAGGTATTAACTTGCAATCTCGAATACAGAAACAACTAAAGTGATTATGTCACCTAACGTCTATGTTCTGAATAAGTCTAATGAATCATCCTAGGCCATGCTGAACAATCAAAACGCGATTTACAACTTCAATGCAATCTAACCACATAAAAGCATATTATACAAGGCAACAAAATACAATTTCTTAAAGCTATCAGCTTGAAATCTAAAGCACGAAAACAACAGAAGTGGGTCATGCCACCTAACGTCTAAGTTATAAATGAATCAATAGGATCAATCCTAAGCTTTGTTAGAACGTCAAAACATAATTTTCAATATCGATGCAATTTAACCAACATTGGAACTTCCAATACAACGCATAAAGCACAATTTCACAAAGTTAACACCATGTAACTTAAAATGGAACGACAAATAAGAAACAACAAGTTACAACATCATCTAGTTATCAACTTGAAAATGAAATGCGAAATCAAACAAAGTGGATACTCGGACGTCTCGCCGGATCAGAACGACAACATAGTTACTTTAGGGTTACTAGCCCATGGGTAACCTCCCTATGTGCGCACTAGACCATATAGAGGGACTATCCCCCGTACTAGAACTACGTCCTAGCCATAGTCAAACAACGACATCCCCAAGTTTCTAAAATCAACAAGTTGTGCAACAACGCATATATCAACAGGAATATGCAAGATAATCAACTATCTACTAAGCACAACCAAATTCGGAAATCTATACAATACATGCTCTGAATCCATAACTAATATGATATGATGAATGTCGAATCTTTAGTGTGCAATTCGTTACACGCTATGCATGAAAGATGTTGAACACGAAGTGTGCAAATCATTACATACGGCAACAATATATTCAATAAGGAAAACATATTCTCATGAATACAAACATAACAACTATGTTATCAAATGTTCAAAACATAACCAAATGAATATACAACAAGTCTAAGTCCATGATTTGAATATAGAAACCACTTCTGAAACACAACTAGATCATGGAGCAAATTGATAGAATTTAAATAGATAAACACAATTAAATTCTCTAAATTCCGATTCAATTCCAAATAACCTCAATTTAATACATGTTAAAGGATATGGCATGGTCATCACCTATATCCATTCTAAAACTCAATTAGGTTGTTGGAACAACAAAGTAGAACTTTAATTAAATCATACTAATTTAATTACCAAGGTTCTAAAACAACTTCTAATAGTCCCAAATTAATATATACAAGTAAACAAGTCATGGCCAATACAAATATCAAGTTAAAATCTTAATTAAGCTAATGGGACCACAAAATAGATTTTAATTAATTCTTTCTATTAAAATCTCTAGATTTTCAAACTTAACCAAATGCTCTCAATTTAACATATCTTAGAGAACATGCCAATGACTAATGTAATATCACATTACAAGCTTATTTCATGCAAGTTACACCTATGTAAATTAAACTTTCACTAAAGTTAAATATAAAATAAAGGTTGCAATTCTCACGCAATTAATCCCAATTTAATATATGTGTACAACCACACCAAGGCTTAATTTTCTAGCATGCCACAATTCAATTCCAAGTTGTATATCACCATGAGGATTAAATCTTAAACAAAGAAATTAATTAAATGAAAGGTTTGAAAACCTCACCGAATATTCTAAATCAAATATATGTGAAGCTATATGACATGTAGATCAAGAATATCAAGTCGGAATTTAGATTGAGTGAATAGTGCACTCGGGGCAAATTAATTAATTAAATTAATTAATAATTACTAACTTTCAAAACACCTCTAATCACTGTCAAATTCAACTATGTTGGAGAGCATGCTAAGGCCTAATTTAATATGCTAACACATATTAATTTTAAGCCAGTTAAGGCCATGTGAATTAATCATTCATCTAAGATAAATATTAAATAAAATCTTTAATACTTATTCAAATTCCCTCAATTTAATATATGTCAATGACCATATTATAGAGTATTATATTACCATACTACATGTTTAAAACAAGTCATAAGCAACCGGGAAAATCAAATCCAATATAAGAAAATTAAATAATAAAATCTCTAAATTTCATATTTAAGCATGCAATCAAGTTGTATAAGCATTAATAGCATGTTATATAACAAGAATTAAACCTATAACACCTCCTACCTCAATTTAAGATAAAAACCTCAAAGGCCTATCGAAAAAAAAGTGTTCCGAATCCGCCGAAAACGGAGGGTTTTGTCGGGGACAACACGATCTATATGAATCCCCAAGAAGCCCCACGAAAATCCAAACTTGGCCTCAAACCCAAACTCAAAACTTGGCCAAAAATGGTTTCTAATAAGGGGTAATGGTAGAGCACGATGAGGCGAACAACAAATGCTAAGGCCGAAGGATTTCTACCAAGGAAATCAAGTGGAGGAGAAGAAAGAGTGAAGGCAGCCCCTTGGGCTCCTATGGCTGCCAGCCTAGAGGAGGAAGAAGGTCTGAAAATTTGATTTTAAAAATTAGGGCAACCTATTTATAGAAATCTCAAAAAGTGCCCCGAAAGGGCCTCGCCGGGTCCGGAAAAATGGATTTTGAGCAAACGCACTCAAACGGCAAAACTCCGTGAACAAAAAAGGTTTAAAATAAGAAAATATGAACAACGGAAGAAACGACGTCAAAAACTGAGTCTGAAGCAGAAAGTTATGCCCCGAACAAGTTCGGCGGCAACCGGGTCCAAAAACTCTGAAACTGGAGAAAAATGACCAGAACGGAATTCTAAGAGTCCATGACTCGACGAAATATGAAAATGAATCATGTACGAGGATCCAGGCTCTAGACGAGACATTTTGCAATAACTTTCGTTAATTGCACAATGACCCCTACAAAAAGGGTTAACTGCGAAACTGTCCCAGAATGAAAATATCTTCCAAAAGATATTTTCTTAGATACCTCTGAAATAAAATATCTTCAAAATATATTTACGAAAAACACCCCAAGAAATGAAAAGGATTCTGAAGAATTGTGCATCTATGCCCCTGTGGACACCGGGAGCAACCAGAGTACTTTCTTGCAAAAGTAAAGATACGTACTTCGAGGAAACCACTCAAGATGAAGGCACGTGAAGTCAAAAACCAACTCCGAGCATGAGAAGTGAGGTTATGCCAAAAACTGGCAAACGGAGATAAGACGAAATAGGAAAAATGACAGAATAGGGAAAAGACGAAATAACGCATAGTGTCAAAAAACTAAAAATGTGAAAATGACTCGGTCCTCAAAGGAAGTTGTCAATCCACAGAAAAGAGTCTCGGGAACCAATTCTGAGCACTCGAGATGACACTAAGCGACACGAAACAGAGCTCAGAAAAGAAAATTAAATGAAAAAAATTCATTCGTAAAATTTCAGGAAAAAGGAAAGGAAGGCAAATGACCGGGTCGTTACAACCTACCCTCCTTAAGGGAATTTCGTCCCCGAAATTAGGAACATACCAGAGAGAACAGAATAATGACCGAATAAAAGGTCAAATCAAATAACAGCTCACAACGCACTGAAGGACAAATCCTGAAGTCTAAAGATCAACTGAAGAAACGCGAAACCATAAACTGAGACAACACCTCATACGAACCGGCACGTTAACTCAATGTCAACCACCGAGAGAATCCCAAGAAAATAAAACGTCAAACACAGTGAAAGAAGAGAGTGACAAGGCAGTACGAACAGTGACCGGAACCCGCCCACACTTACTCGTCAGCAAGGTAGCATGACAGTATAAGGCACTAGTTCGTAACATGCCTTAGAAGGGAACTTTTCGATACAAATGACATCAATGTCAGAAAAGATCATTACCAAAAGCTCTGCGGGAACCAGGCATCTACGAGAGTTGGGGTAGCTAATCCCAAAACTCTGACAACAATGACACTGGCACCATTACGCTTAAGGCCTTAGATCTAAAAGCCACGATGGAAAAGGAAATGAAACGGTGCCTCCCTGGCCTACGTCTCACTCCACCAGACAAGGAAAAGGAAATGAATCGCAGTCGTCTACGCTTACATGAGCCTCACTCGCATCAACCATCAGAACAGACAAGAAGGTTCCCTACATGGGTCCTCACAGAATGAATTTCTCCTACCCAAGGAAGAAACTTGTGAAACAAGAACGCATTCAAGGGATACGACAGATCCTAAGAGATAATGTAAAAACCTGACATAAAGTAAACAAGTAGCATGCAACACAGCTTAACTATTTACTCACACAAGTAGTAAACAAGTTGTCACATAAGCAAATAGGCATATTATCAAATCAAACATGTTATCAAGAAGCACACAGACATGTTATCACACCAGAACATGATAGTAACACAGAACATGTTATCAGGAAGCATATATACGCATAAAGTATGCTTAACAAATAATAGATGTCTCAAAACACCTAGCCTGTGAACATGTTATCATACAAGACATGTTATCAAACAAGGCATGTTATCAAGATATAAATGACACATCAAAGCAAAATAACGTGAGCATGATATGCACCCAAAACCCGTCGTACTAAGGTTTTCGAACCTAGGAGCTCTGATACCACCTGTGACAACCCTGGTTTTTTAGGCAAGCGTGTCCTGTGATGAACCGTAAAGATGATTCGATAACAGATCCGAAATGCGGAAGCAAAAACAGAACATAAGACTCTAAGAAGTTAAAGTGACCTTCCATGAGGTCGTGGAACTCAATGAGAACTGATATGGAAGCAAAAGGTCAAAAATATGACAAATAAGCCCCCAGGGGCAGAATAGTTATTTCTGAAAACTGTAGATTCGAGTGCCACCGAGCACACCGCTGGAAGGACAACGAAAAACTAATCAAGATGGACTCAAGAATCGCATGATTCGGAGCCCGGACGAAGGAGAAACGGCCTGACGAAGAAAAACGAGCACTTAAGGCTAAAAGGGTAAACTGGTAATTATTCAGGAATATCTGGGTGCAACCGAGCACACCGTTGGAAAGACAGCGAAAAATTAATCAAGTTCAAAAAAAAATTCACTTGAATCGGAGTCCGGACGAAGGAGAAAAGCCCAAAAAAAGAAATGACGTCGCGGCGGCCTGATGGAGTTTGGATGAAGAAGATATGAAACTCCAAAGTTTCATAAAAACCAACTTTCGAGTTTCAAAACAGTGCGGCAAGGGCAATTGATAAGGGGTAAAATGGTCTTTTTAGACAAAATTGGATGCAACTGAGCATACAGATAGATAGACTAGGAAAAAATTAATAAATCTAGACTCAAGAATCACTTGATTCAGAGTTCGGATGAAGAAGATATGAAACGTCAAACTTTCAAAAAAACCAACCTTTGAGTTTAAAATTAGTGCGGCAAGGGTACTTTACAGAGGGTAAAATAGTCTTTTCAGATATAATTGGATGCAACCATGAATACTGTTGGATAAACAAGCAAAAGCTAATAAACTTAGACTCAAAAATCACTTGATTTGGAGTCGGGACGAAGAAGATATGAAGTCTTAAAGTTTCAAAAAAAATTAGACTTATTTTCCGGGTAAGAAATCTGGGCAGGAAAAGTGTTTTAACAGCAAGCACCAATTAAATTTTTTTCCAGAACCGAGGCTAAAAATGGACCCTTAAACGAGTTTTTCTGGAAAAATACGAAGAAGAAACCCCCCTTAAGTTGTATAAGAATCAATAGCATGTTATATAACAAGAATTAAACCTATAACACCTCCTACCTGAATTTGAGATGAAAACCTCAAAGGCCCACCGAAAAAAAAGTGTTCCGAATCCGCCGAAACCGAAGGGTTTTGTCGGGGACAACACGATGTGTATGAATCCCCAAGAAGCCCCATGAAAATTCAAACTTGGCCTTAAACCCAAACTCAAAACTTGGCCAAAGGTTTCTAATAAGGGGTAATGGTAGAGCACGACGAGGCGAATAACAAATGCTAAGGCCGAAGGATTTCTACCAAGGAAATCAAGTGGAGGAGAAGAAAGAGTGAAGGCAGCCCCTTGGGCTCCCATGGCTGCCAGCCAAGAAGAAGAAGTAGGTCTGAAAATCTGATTTTAAAAATTAGGGAAACATATTTATAGAAATCTCAAAAAGTGCCCCGAAAGGGCCTCGCCGCGTCCGGAAAAGTGGATTTTGAGCAAACGCGCTCAAACAGCAAAACTTCGTGAACAAAAAAGATTTAAAATAAGAAAATATGAATAATGGAAGAAACAGCGTCAAAAACTGAGTCCCGAGCAGAAAGTTATGCCCCGAACAAGTTCGGCGGCAACCGGGTCCAGAAACTCTGAAACTGGAGAAAAATAACCAGAAGGAAATTCTATGAATTTACGAGTCAACAAAAAGTGAAAATGAATCCCGTACGAGGATGCAGGCTCCAGACGAGACATTTTTGCAATAACTTTCGTTAATTGCACAATAGCCCCTACAAAAAGGGGTTAACTGCGAAATTGCCCCAGAATGAAAATATCTTCCAAAAGATATTTTCTTAGATGCCCCTGAAATAAAATATCTTCAAAAGATATTTACAAAAAACACCCCAAGAAATGAAAAATATTATGAAGAATTGTGCATCTATGCCCCTGTGGACACCGGGAGCAACCAGAGTACTTTCTTGCAAAAAAGTAAAGATAAGTATTTCGAGGAAACCACTCAAGATGAAGGCACATGAAGTCAAAAACCAACTCCGAGCATGAGAAGTGAGGTTGTGCCAAAAACTGACAAACGAAGATAAGACGAAATAGGAAAATGACAGAATAGGGAAAAGACGAAATAGCGCATAGTGTCCGAAAAATGAAAAATGCGAAAATGACTCGGTCCTCAAAGGAAGTTGTCCATTCACATGAAAGAGTCTCAGAAACCAATTCTGAGCACTCGAGATGACACTAAGCGACACGAAATAGAGCTCAGAAAAGAAAATTAAACGAAAAAAATTCATTCGTAAAATTTCAGGAAAAAGGAAAGGAAGGCAAATGACCGGGTCGTTACATATTTGGACCATTTTCATCCAAAGAAGTAGGAATAGAATTGGACACAGGAAGGGTGCTAACTTTGGGTTGCACCGGTTCACTATCTTCACTTGATTTTTCAACTCTATTATCAATTTTCCTACCACTTCTCAAAGCGGTAATTGCTTACACTTGCTCTTGGGAAGGGCACCCCGATGTAGGGTTTGCTTCCATAAAGTATTGGATTTTTAGTTCCTTTCAGGTTGGCTAGGTAGTTTACCAATTTCTCTCGCATTCAATGAATTAGCTATTATCCCAATTTGGGATTCAAGCTCCGATATTGATTGAGAATGAGAATGCAACAATTTAGTGTTAATTTCTAAACTATCCAAAGCCACTAAAACCTTATCTTCAAATGTAGAATTACTAGAAAGTGCATGAGGATAATGAAAGCAAATTTGAG
The DNA here is from genome assembly GCF_030987335.1 of Cornus florida. Taxonomy (NCBI): domain Eukaryota; kingdom Viridiplantae; phylum Streptophyta; class Magnoliopsida; order Cornales; family Cornaceae; genus Cornus; species Cornus florida. The sequence goes on along the minus strand of NW_026775573.1, from coordinate 74,062,707 downwards.
AATTATAAGCATGAGGATGAGAGTAATGATTCATTCTTTGATGATTAGAAGAAGATGAAACAAATCCTTGAGAACCTTTATTTCTTTGATGAGGAGGAACATATCGATTTTGAAAGTTTTTAACTTGAAAAGGACTTGAATATTCACTCCACATCGGAACATAAACATTTGAATGAGGGTGAGCAAATGTGGCATTGATTTGTTCATAGTGTTCATCAAGCATATGTCCATAGGGACAGTTAAAAGTAGTATGCAACACACTTAAACATGTCATGTAAGGCTCATAAGAATGATAATGATGATTATGATTATGAAGACGATGATTATGAAGAGATGATGATTGAGTTGCCGATTTTTGACTCAATAGAAATTGATCAAGTTTTTGAGTGAGAGTTTAGATGTGACGGCCCTGGTTTTTAAGCCAGCATGTCTTGTGATGAACCGAATGTAGATTCGATAACGAATCCAGAATGCGGAAGCAAGAAACAAGACAACGGTCTACCAAGGCACAACACAACTCTAAGACACTTTGATGACCTTCCATGAGGTCGTGGAACTCAATGAGAATTGACGCGAAATCAAAAGATTGAAAAAATAACAATTAAGCCTCTAGGGGAAAAATAGTCATTTGACATGGAAATAACATCCCTAGAATGTATATCATTCCTGAAACATATCCATGACTTCCCATGAAGTCACGGAACTAAAAAAAAAAATAGCGGAAGCGGAAAGTAAGAAAAACTGAGCAAAAATAGCCCCAAGGGCAAAATAGTCATTTTTGAAACTATGGATTTGGGTGCCACCGAGCACACCGCTGGAAAGACAACGAAAAACTAATTAAGATGGACTCAAGAATCACATGATTCAGAATTCGAACGAAAGAGAAATCACATGATGAAGAAAAACGAGCACTTAAGGCTAAAAGGGTAAACTGGTAATTATATAGGAAGATTTGGGTGTAATCGAGTATACTGTTGGAAAGATAGTGAAAAATTAGTCAAGTTCAAAAAAAATTTCACTCGATTTGGAGTCTGGACGAAGGAAAACGAGCGAAAACAAAAGTCGACGTCACGACGTCGAGACGAGCACCCCGACAAGCACCATGACATGCTAGGGGAAGAAAAGTTCCAACCAGAACTGAGAGCCAAAACGAGGTCCGAACCGACTTTTTCTGGAAAAACATAAAGAAAAAACCTCATTTAAAATCGAGTTTTGTACCCGAATGCGCGGAAGGAAATAAAAAAAACTCACTGTAAAACACTTAAAATGCCCCTAAATCAGAAGAGGTCAAGAGGGTAAAAAAGATGCTACATGATCTGTCCGCAACTGAGAGCAAAAACGGGCTATCAAATGAATTTTTCAAGAAAAATACGAAGAAGAAACCCCCCCAAAATCAAGTTTTCTACCTGACTGTGCGAACGGAAACAAAGAAAATGCACTATAAAATGCCCAGAATACCCCGAAGAAAATCAGGTCAAGAAGTTTAAAAACTTTCTGAGCTGCTGCCCAAGGAAAGGAAATGAGGCTTCGGGAGGTTTTAAAATTGCCTAAATTGAAAATGCAATCTTAAAATACACCCACAAGGCCCTCGGAAGTTTCGGATCGGTCGACACAATTTTTTTAAAAAAGTCGATGAATAGTACCAAGAGCTAAAATCTCAAGTTTTAAAAACATATTTGTAAACTTTAGAATTAATAGCCCTTGGCCTTATGTCATACATACAAAATAAGCATTCAAAAAGTATATTTAGGTACACATTACATATTTGGAATCAAGGATATAAGTTTTGATATATAAAACTGCAAGATGACATTTCATGCTAACATTTGCATGAAATGTAAACTTAAAAGTAACAAGTCATCCAAGGAATGATGCGCCCCTCAAACGAGGTATCCATACCTGAAAATAACCCGGTAACTTCGAGGTGAGTAAACAAGTTTACTTATAGGGAATGAGCATGCATCGACCTAACTTTTTACAAGGTTATTACTTTGACATTAAGTTATTCAAAGGATCATGCTACTTAACATCTATGTCATAAGTGAGACTCAGGGATTATCCTAAGCTACTCATGCAATTGAATTGAACCACAACATACAAGTATACATGCTCAAGTATGCAATTCAATATTAAAACATAAAATATGATACACAAGCATACATGTTCAAGTACCTAAATCATGTTTAACAAGATAAGCAATATTAAACATACATACACAAGTATTCGATATATAAAGAGTACTCATAAATCAAGTATATAAACACAAGTATACGAAACTAAACAAAATACACATAAGATAAGTATACATGGCACAAGTATACTAAATGCAATTTAAACTCACGGAGCAAATATACAAGTTCAAGTTTACTAAATAGGATTCAAATACCCAAAGTAAGCATCAATTCTCAAGCTACAAATTAATCCATGATTAACAACTTGAAATTAAATGTGAAATCAAATAGTGGAAAGACTAGGACATGCGGTCGCTAGACCAAGCAAGTATTTTCGGGTAATTACGACCGACAAGGTACCACCTAGTGCGCACTTATGACTCAGAAGACTCTTGTCTCCATATTAGAGCCAAACCCTAGCCATCACTTAATTTATGTCCTCACAAGCATTCTAAAACCAATAAGTTCAACACTTATTCAAAATCAAATGCAAGTTACCACATTCCATGCACAAATAAGGTAGAGTCCACACAAACCAAGTCCTAGAATCCAAGTCTAAATAGCATATGGCATGTCGTGTTCTCAATATGCAATTTATACATAAAGTAAGAATATTTTATAACAATTGAACCACGTTATATATACCTACACAAGATATATTAAAAATAAGCTATTCAAGACAATGATATCACATATCATGCTAAGTCCAATTACCATTTTAAGATACCCCAAGTACTAATTCTACATCTAATTAGTAATATGCTCATAAGGTAATTTATTGCTCATGAGATTATCACATTAATATGAAAAGTCTCTAGATTTCAAATAAATTCTAATTAGGCTTAAATTAATATATGTAAAAGGATATAACATGGTCTTCACATATATTCTACCCAAAATCAATTTATGTGACTACAACACTTAAAATAAAATTAATTAAGCTTATTAATTAAAAATCTCTAGTTTTTTAAACGACTCTAAATATCCTCAATTTAACATATGTTAAAGAACTCACCAAGGCTTACTTTAATATCACATTATAAGTTTATTTCATACTTGATACAACTATGTGAATTAAACTTTCATAAAAGATAAATATTAAATAAAATTTGCAATTCTTATTCAAATGTTCCCAATTTAATATATGTTGATAAACATACCAAGGCCTAATTTACTAGCATGCCACAATTTAATTCCAAGGTGCCTACCATCATGAGAATTAAATCTTAAACATAGAAAATAATTAAATTAAATTCTAGATCTTGAACAAAGGCATGCTCACAAGTTGTATATGCTTATAAAATAATCAATACAACATTAATATAAACTTAAGACACCCCTACCTTACAAGAGGATTGTTCCTCATGAATCCAAGGCAAATCAACACAAAATGACAAATCCTTCAAGGTTTATGTAGAGGAAGATGAAGGGAACAAAAAGTATTCCAAACTTTATGGTCTAAGATGAGTGGAAGGAGGCCAAAAATGAAGTCAAAGCCTTGAGTCAAGCTTTTCCTTCAATGAAGGCTAGGTTAGGGTTTGAGAACAAAGTGGTGAGGAAGATGAATTAAAATGTGGTGAGTAGAAGATTTAGCATTCCTCCACTCACTATATGAGTCTACACCATGGTCTTCACACACACATAGTGCAAGACCTAAAATAAACCTTACACTTGTCATTAATCTAAAGCTCCTTCCTACACTAAATCCCTAGCCTACACTTGTCAACCATCCAAGCCAACAAGTGGACCAATCCTAGGCCAACAAATGGGTGAATCTTCACCCTCCATGTGTCAAGAGATTAAGCTTTCAAGTGATTTCACCAAAATGTCAACAAGTGGTTCCATAGGAGTGACATTTGTCACACTTTCCAAAAATTGCAAAAATGTCCTTTTCCAAAATATCTTCTAAATTAAATTATAAAATGGTCCCTAAGACGAAAAATAATTACTTTATTTAATTACACTAAAACCCTACAAGTTAAGAATATTTCCAAAGAAACTATGCATCCATACCCTTTACAAGAAAAGTAAACATTTAGCATGCTTTTCTACAAAAGTAAAAATATACATATCATGAAAATTAAATATCATAGATGCATGTAAAGCCGGAATCAAATCCGAGCACAAAAAATGAGGTTATGCCAACAAAGTGACAAACGGGGAAAAGACAAAATAAGGAAAAAGACGAAAATTGAATAGTTTCAAAAAACGAAAAATGTGGAAATGACTCGGTCCTTAAAGAAAGTTATCAATCCAAAGGAAAGAGTCTCATAAACCATTTCCGAGCACTCGAGACTACATTAAGTGATAAGAAACTGAACTCAGAAAAGAAATTTCAACAAAAAAAAAAAAAAAATTTCTTCCGTAAAATTCTGAGGAAAAAGGAAAGGAAGGAAATGACCAAGTCATTACAACCTACCCTCCTTAAAGAGATTTCGTCCCCGAAATCAGGAACATTCCTAGCAGAACCGAACAAAGACCGTACACAAGGTCACATCGAGGAATAGATCATAAAGTACCCAAGGACAACTCCAAAGGTCTCAAGATCAACGAAAAGACCCGAAACCACGAACCGTGAGACACCTCTCCAACGAATTGACAGACTAACCCAATGTCAACCACCCAAAGGAGATCAAGGCAACTACACATCGAAACTAGGAACATAACCAGAAGTAACATGGCGGTACAAACAGTGACTAGAACCCACCCACAACGTACTCAAGGTGCGGTAGCATCGACAACATCAAGTGCCCACCCACACTCACATTACTAGCTAGGTAATGCAAGGTAGCATCGACGACAACTAGCACTCACCGACACACAACCTGTACGGTAGCATGACAGTATAAAGCCCTAATCCGTCACCTGCTCCCAATAAGCTTACCCGTGAAACCTATCAATACAAATGACATCAATGTCAAAATGGTCATTACCAAAAGCACCACGGAAGCCAGACATTTTGTGAGAGTTGCGATATGGTCCAAAGATGTTCGGCCGGACCATTCTGGCCAATCCCAAAACTCTGACAATAATGTCACAGGCACCGCTATGCTTAAGGCCTTAAATCCTCAATACTGGAAAACTAACAATCCCAAGTCTCAAAACACAGTTGTCAACCACACCAATCACGAATCCAAAGCCTGACGAGTCTATGCCCTCAAGCCAATGGATCGGACTTTACAAACTCAAACAACATCGCCTCCACCCTAGTCACAACGACTCCTTATAAGACAATGCACCTAAAAATCTCCACGTCATCCTAAAGCTGACCTACTACAAGGCTACGCCTAGGAATTAAGATATCGGATCAAGCTCACACACACAATCCCGACAACCAAGGCCACACAACCCCAAGCACAGTGCGGAATGATAAAAAGGAATAAACTAATAAAACAATTAGTCATGAAACATATATATACATCTGCAAGTATACATTCACAAGTATATTAAGAAATATCGAAATGGAAATACAATGTATGTGTACAAGTATACATCTACAGGCATACTAAGCAGTACTAAATCCATGGTAGATAAGTATAAAGGCTCAGGTATACTAAACCAAAATGAACTGAAATAAACAACGTGCATACACACTAGGTACAAGTATACTAAATGTAAATAAAATTCCACGCACCATACAACTAAACAGATAGTGTATAAGGGCAATCAAATATGATACCTATCATACAGGGGTCAAGTATCAAAGACACACTGCACATCACCTATGACGCTAGCATGACAAGAAGATATAGTAAATGGAAAACACATCATTTATATCATTACATAAGTACCAAATAGTCACATCTCCCAACACGTTTCTAAGGCATGCTCAAAACAACAAGGCATATAAACATGTAGGAATCACTATGCAAATAACAATCCCGCAAAATCACAAGCAAGAAGGGATGAAATGCCTCTTAGAAGGACAAACTCACCGAAAGTGAATCCCAAAAACCCGGATGAGTCCAATCCCTCACCGCAAGGAAGTGAATCATCTCCTAGAATAAACACTAAGGTCCTTGAAACAAAAAGTCTATAAGTCTTTCCTAAGACTAGCTCAAACACAAGGTGGAATCCTAACGCCACAAAAAACAAATAACGATATAATGGATAATTCCAACACTAACCATTAAGAGACACCAACAAGAGAACTTAACTCAAGATGCCAGTGAGTTAGGTGAGAACTCCACAGGATCTTATCAGAACCCTAAATGCAACCCCAAGTCTTCTGTGACGAGGGAGAGTAATTAATAGCACTAAGGCAATTAATTACACGAAAACACACACACCCCATCCTTAGCTCATAAGAGCTGTCTAAGGTAAGACAAAAAGTTATCCTAGGTCAACGCACCTATCAAATCCCTAACCATCACTCTAAGAAGAAGAGACGTGAGGACCTCGCCATTAAGGCTCACGAAAATAAAACTCCCAATCCCTAAGGAAGGACTCGAGTCAATTCGACCTATTGTCTCATGACGCTAGAAACAAAACCCTAATGACGTCATCACATCAAGGTCACCACGAAACTCTAAGAGATGATGCCCTAGCATCAATCTCAACCAACTAAGCTGGACAACCTACAATGCCTAAACAAGACACAAAAATAAACAGTTAACATGTAACATAACAATGAATTACATACTTACATAAGTAGTAAGGAATCACATAAGACATGTTAATGTATGCATCATATAATCATGCTAAGAAAAACAATTACATGCAATACGCTAAAGTAGACAAGCATAACCAAAATGCTAAGCAGACAAGCGTAAATCACTATGCTAAAACAAACAAGTATATACAATGTACTAAGGCTGACAAGCATATATAGTATACTAAGGCAGGCAAGCACATACAATATACTAAAGCAACAATCATATATATCATGTTGAGACAGTTAAAGTAAACTTCTAAACATACGTCCACATAAGTACGTAAACATGTGATCACATTCAACATGTTATCAAGAAGCAAATAAAAACATAAAGCATGACAACACAAGCATGATATACACCCAAAACCTGTCATTCTAAGGTTTTCGAACCTAGGAGCTATGATACCACCTGTGACGGCCCTGGTTTTTAGGCCAGCGCGTCCTGTGATGAACCGAACGTAGATCCGATAACGAATCCAGAATGCGGAAGCAAGAAACAAGACAACGGTCTCCCAAGGCACAACACACCTCTAAGACACTTTGATGACCTTCCATGAGGTCGAGGAACTCAATGAGAACTGATGCGGAAGCAAAAGATCAGAAAACTAACAATTAAGCCCCCAGGGGTAAAATAGTCATTTTACATGAAAATGACATCCCTAGAATGTATATCATTCCCAAAACATATCCATGACTTCCCATGAAGTCACAGAACTAAAAAAAAAAATAGCGGAAGCGGAAAGCAAGAAAAACTGAGCAAAAATAGCCCCAAGGGCAAAATAGTCATTTTTAAAACTATGAATTCAGATGCCACCGAGCATACCGCTGGAAAAACAACAAAAAACTAATCAATATGGACTCAAGAATCACATGATTCGGAGTTCGAACGAAGGAAAAACGGCATGACGAAGAAAAACGAGCACTTAAGGCTAAAAGGGTAAACTGGTAATTATTTAGGAAGATCCGGGTGCAACGGAGCACACCGTTCGTAAGATACTGAAAAATTAGACAAGCTCATAAAAAAGTTCACTCAATTTGGAGTCCGGACGAAGGAGAACGAGCGAAAACAAAAGTCGACGTCGAGACGAGCACCCCGACAAGCACCATGACATGCTAGGGAAGAAAAGTTCTAGCCAGAACTGAGAGCTAAAACGAGGTCTAAATCGACTTTTTCTGGAAAAACACAAAGAAGAAACCCCTCTAAAATTGAGTTTTGAACCCGACTACGTGAAAAGAAACGAAAAAAACTCATTGTGAAACACCTAAACTGCCCTTAGATCAGAAGAGGTCAAGAGGGTCAAAAAGAAGCTACAGGATCGGTCCGCAACTGAGAGCAAAAACGGGCCATCAAACAAATTTTTCTGGGAAAATACAAAGAAGAAACCCCCCCCCCCCCCCCCCCCCCAAAATCATGTTTTCTACCTGACAACGTGGACAGAAATAAAGAAAATGCACTATAAAATGCTCAGAATACCCCCAAGAAAATCAGGTCAAGAAGTTTAAAAACTTTCTGAGCTGCTGCCCAAGGAAAGGAAATGGGGCTTCGGGAGGTTTTTAAATTACCTAAATTGAAAATGCAATCTTAAAATACACCCACAAGACCCCCGAAAGTTTCGGATTGGTCAACACATTTTTCAAAAAAAAGTCGATGAATAGTACCAAGAGCTAAAATCTCAAGTTTTAAAAACATATTTGTAAACTTTAGAATTAATGGCCTTTGGCCTTATGTTATACATACAAAATAAGCATCCAAAAAGTGTACTTAGGTACACGTTACATATTTGGAATCAAGGATATAAGTTTTGATATATAAAACTGCAAAATGACATTTCATGCTAACATTTGCATGAAATGGAAACTTAAAAGTAATAAGTCATTCAAGGAATGATGCGCACCTCAAACTAACGTATCCGTACCTGAAAATAACCGGGTAACTTCGGGGTGAGTAAACAAGTTTACTCATAGGGAATGAGCATGCATCGACCTAACTTTTTACAAGGTTATTACTTTGACATGAAGTAATTCAAAGGATCATGCTACTTAACGTCTGTGTCATAAGTGAGACCCAGGGATCATCCTAAGCTACTCATGCAATTGAATTGAACCACGGCATAAAAGTATACATGCTCAAGTATCCAAGTCAATATTAAAATATGATATATGATATACAAGAATATATGTTCAAGTTCCATAAATCATGTTTAACAAGATAAGCAATATTAAACATACATGCACAAGTATTCGATATATAAAGAGTACTCATAAATTAAGTATACAAACATAAGTATACTAAGCTAAACAAAATACGCATAAGACAAGTATACATGGCACAGGTATACTAAATGCAATTTAAACTCACGGAGCAAATATATAAGTTCAAGTATACTAAATAGGATTCAAATACCCAAAGTAAGCATCAATTCTCAAGCTACAAGTAATCCATGATTAACAACTTGAAATTAAATGCGAAATCAAATAGTGAAAAGACTAGGACATGCGGTCGCTAGACCAAGTAAGTATTTTCGGGTAATTACGACCCACAAGGTACCACCTAATGCGCACTTATGACTTAGAAGACTCTTGTCTCTGTACTAGAGCCAAACCCTAGCCATCTTTTAATTTATATCCTCACAAGCTTTCCAAAACCAATAAGTTCAAAACTTATACAAAATCAAATGCAAGTTACCACATTCTATGCACAAATAAGGTTGAGTTCACACAAACCATATCCTAGAATCCAAGTCTAAATAGCATATGGCATGTCATGTCCTCAATATGCAATTTATACACAAAGTAAGAATATTTTACAACAATTGAACCACGTTACCCTCATATGTCACAAGTACTAAATAAGCTTCAATTTAGCAACAAGCTTTCAAAGTAAATAATTGTAATATTCTAACAAGCTATATACCAATACAAGATATATTTAAATAAGCTATTCAAGACAATGATATTACATGTCATGCTAAGTCCAGTTACCATTTTAAGATGTCCCAAGTACTAATTCTACATCTAATTAGTAATATGCTCACAAGGTAATTTATTGCACTACATTTCATGAGATTATCACCTTAACATGAAAAGTCTCTAGATTTCAAATAAATTCTATATAGGCTCAAATTAATATATGTAAAAGGATGTAACATGGTCTTCACATATATTCTACCCAAAATTAATTTAAGTGACTATAACACTTAAAATAAAATTAATTAAGCTAATTAATTAAAAATATTTAGATTTTTAAACAACTCCAAATATCCTCAATTTAACATACGTTAAAGAACTCAACAAGGCCACTTTAATATCACATTACAAGTTGATTTCATGCTTGCTACAACTATGTGAATTAAACTTTCGTAAAAAAATAAATATTAAATAAAATTTACAATTCTTATTCAAATACTCCCAATGTAATATATTTTGATTAACATACCAAGGCCTAATTTACTAGTACGCCACAATTTAATTCCAAGGTACCTACCATCATGAGAATTAAATCTTATACATAGAAAATAATTAAATTAAATTCTAGATCTTGAACAAAGGCATGCTCACAAGTTGTATATGCTTATAAAACAATCAATACAACATTAATATAAACTTGAGACACCCCCTACCTCACAAGAGGATTGTTTCTCTTGAATCTAAGGCAAATCAACACAAAATGGCAAACCCTTCCAGGGTTATGTAGAGGAAGATGAGGGGAACAAAAAGTATTCCAAGCTTTATGGTCTAAGGTGAGTGGAAGGAGGCCAAAAATGAAGTCAAAGCCTTGAGTCAAGCTTTTCCTTCCATGGAGGCTAGGTTAGGGTTTGAGAACAAAGTGGTGAGGAAGATGAATTAAAATGTGGTGAGTAGAGGATTTAGCATTCCTCTACTCACTATGTGAGTTTACACCATGGTCTTCACACACACATAATGCAAGACCTAAAATGAGCCTAACACTTGTCATTAATCTAAAGCTCCTTCCTACACTAAATCCCTAGCCTACATTTGTCAACCATCCAAGCCAACAAGTGGTCCAATCCTAGGCCAACAAATGGGTGAATCTCCACCCTCCATGTGTCAAGAGATTAAACTTCCGAGTGGTTTCACCAAAATGTCAACAAGTGGTTTCATAAGAGTGTGACACTTGTCACACTTTCCAAAAATTGCAAAAAAGTTATTTTTCAAAATATCTTTCAAATTAAATTACAAAATGGTCCCTAAGATGAAAATTAATTACTTTATTTAATTACACTAAAACCCCACAAGTTTAGAATAGTTCCAAAGAAACTATGCGTTTATACCATTTATAAGAAAAGTAAACATTTAGCATGTTTTTCTACAAAAGTAAAAATATACATATCATGGAAATTAAATATCATGGACGCATACAAAGTCGGAATCAAATCCGATCACAAAAAATGAGGTTATGCCAATAAAGTGACAAACGGGGAAAAGACAAAATAGGTTAAAGGACGGAAAGTGAATAGTGTCAAAAAACGAAAAATGCGGAAATAACTCGGTCCTTAAAGAAAGTTGTCAATCCAAAGGGAAGAGTCTCATAAACCATTTCCGAGTACTCGGGACGACATTAAGTGACAAGAAATCGAACTTAGAAAAGAAATTTCAACCCATTTGTAAAATTCTGAGAAAAAGGGAAAGGAAGGAAATGACCGGGTCATTACATTTGACCTCGGCAACATTCTCCATCTGACTTTCAATTTGACATATTTTCAAATTTTTCTTTATTTCAATAGAATTATGATTCAATCGAGAAGTGTGAGATTTATGCAATGAATTTTCACTCATTTTTTTCAAAAAGGTGCCAAACATCATTTTCATGCTTCCCAAAATATAAACCTCCACATGAAGTATCAACTATGTCCTTGTGAATATCGGATAGGCTTTCATAGAAATATTGAACCACTTGCCATTTTGGAATGCCATGGTGTAGGCATTTCCTTAGCAATTCATTCAATCTTTCCTAAGCCTCATGTAAAAGTTCTCCCTCCCCGTGAGAAAATTCTTTAAAGGCAGTTCTTATTGAATTGGTCAAACTCACAGGGTAAAAAAATTTCAAAAATTCATTTTGCATTTGTATCCAAGAAGTTATTAAATTTGCCCAAAAATTGTTGAACCAATGTTTTACGTTATTTTTAAGAGTGAAAGGGAAGAGAAGTAATCTAAGAACTTCTTCCGGGACATTCATGTACTCCATGGTAGAGCAAATTTCAAGAAATTTATCAAGATGTTTATATGATTCCTCATCAGCTAAGCCATAGAAAAGTGGACACATTGGAATAGTCTCAGGCTTAATTTCATATTGATCGGCCCCAAAATTAGGAAGCATGATGCAAGTCGGTGCTTGGTATTCATGGAAATTATAATGATCACGGAGGATCATTGGAGAAATTGGAGCTTGAACTCCAGGAGGAAATTTGTTGAAAGGAGGATGTTCCATGAAATGCGGGTCTAAGTAACCAAGATTACCCTCTAGATTTTCCATTAAAATGCTTAAGATGAAGGGTAGGGAAAGGACCGCACAACACTTCAAGCAACACACCAACAAAAACAATAAAATCAAGCACTTCTCCTTCGCAACACATCAATCAACAAGCCTCCACATACATTGTTCCCATTCTCCCATTCTTTCAACAATATGCAAGAAAAGTAAATTGCCTCCAAGCGGCCTCACAATATATCTAGGAAATTAAAAACTTGCCTCCACGCGGACTTACGATTTAACTAGAGAGAGAGTTAGAAAAGCTCACAAAGGGTCCTTAAGCAACTTTAAATTGCTTTTCAATTTTTTTCTTCTTTGCCTTGTTTTGCTTTGTAAATTTTTTTTATTTTTAGCTTATTATGCTTTTGCTTAGCTTAACTTGGCTTGCTTGCTTCTTTGCTTTGGAATCCTTTTGCTTCACTTCTCTTAGCTCAATGCACCTAACCAATCAAGAACAAACACAATAAGTAACTAAAATAAAATAAAAACACAATCAAAAGAGTACTAATTCCTAATTGTTTCCAAAAAACGGCATTACCTATCCCTGGCAACGGTGCCAAAACTTGGTGTGGACTGTCACGGTGTGCACAACAACAAGCATGTGTAGTGTGACCAAATTTGAATTTATAGAATGCCACTACCACTACTAACTAGTAAAGTAGTTAGAGTGAGTAGGGATTGTTCCAAGGGAAAGGAATCGTGCTTTGGAATCAGTTATGGAGTAGTAGGTCGAATGATCAAAAGAGGGGTTTGATTTGATTAAACTAAGTCCAATTAAAAACAATGCAATTATTAATCTAGAAATTAGAGGGGAAATAAATGAGAGAGAGGCCTTGGGGCTTAGAGTTCACCACTAAGCTTCACTTCACCAAACACTAACAATTGTAAATTAATGGTGTAATACCCCGTATTTTATTAAAGAGTTTAGTTTATTTAAATTCAATTATGTGTGGATTCCTTTACCTATTATTGTGCATGCTACATTGTTATATTAAGATCATTTAATGGTGCATGTAAATTAATTGTGTATGTTAAAATAGTAAATTTATTCATTTAATTATGCATGTATTATTATTAATAATTTTATTTGTTGGTTATGCTTATTTAATCATTATTAGTTAATTAAAGTATTATATTTGTGTTATAAAGTATTATAATGATATAATGTATTCTTATGTAATAATAATAATAATAATAATAATAATAGTTTAATAATAATAATAATAATAATAATAATAATATAATAATAATTATAAAAGTTTTATTAATAATAATATTAGTAATAATAATATTAGTATTAAATCAATGTAATGATGAAAAATTAAATCTTAGGATAGGATTTACCTTAGGACATCTTGCTTGACTTGGCTTGCTAGCCTTAAAGCCTTATGGTTGGGAATGTGGTTAATTAAATGCAAAAATAGATATTTGTAATATTTATATTATATAATTTGTATATAAATTAGCTAGCCTACCTTAGAAGGAAAGAAAGGGAGTTAGAAACAAATTATAAATTCTAGTGAGCCATTGTAAAAGTGTGGAAAGGAAGAGAGAGAAAGAAAGGAGCTTGGACCGGTGTAGGGAATTTACCCGACTACGCGCAACCGGCGGATTTATTTTAAATCCAAAAAGGCAAGTTATTATCTACTTTTCCCCTTTGAATCCATAAATTAATTGTTTAGATTATTTAAATAATTATAGAGCTTAGAGATCATGCTAGGAAATTATTAAATTAATTTTTTAATTTATTAAAGAAAGGAAATTTTAATTATTAAAGGTGGTCGATAATTATTTTATGGCCTATGTAATCAAAATATAGCTAAAAATAATTATTATGGCCTTTGGGATTTTTTTTAGAATTTTCTAGAATTTTCCGGTAAGTTTCTGCAATTTCCGGCGACCTTCCGACGAGTTTTCCGGTCGCCGGCAATGGGGGAGATGATCGGAGTGATCCGGTGTGATGCGGCGCACCATAGGAGGGTATGCGCGCGCATCTGGACCATTAAACAGCAGCGATTGATCCGGTGCACCGCGGTCCATGTTACCGCGGTACACCCGGATCTGTGGGCGTTGGATGGAAGGAAGATAGGGTGAGATGATCCGGTGTGACGCGAGTACGGAGTCCGGATGCAGCCAACCAACCAGGAAGTGACACGTCTGCAGGAAGCCATGGTGCCCGCGTGGGAGCGCGTGCGCGCGCGTGCGCGTGTGAGAAAAGTGGCGGCGCGTGTAGGAGGCTCTGGGAGGCGCGTGAGGGCGCGTGTGGGGTCTCTACAGCTGCTGGAAATTACCAGAAGACCCCTAAGGCCTATTTTGTAAATTCCAGAACCTTAAACTTGGATTTTTAGGTACTGTGTTGGTATTTACGGGTTTAACGGGCCACGAAATTATTATTTTAATACCCGTTACTTATTCTTATGATCGATTAATCTTTTCTAAGCATTTATTGACTCGTTCACAGTACGGATATTAATGTGATTTATTTAAATGACATTGTTAAATATAAATAGTGTTAATATCTTACTAAATGGTATTAAATTAAATAATGCCATGTTTTAGTCATATAAATTATCCAATATATATTATGGGATATTTATACTGTTAATCATATATCAACCATGATTATTATGCTGTGTGCATTTCAGGAAATAAATGGACTGTTTCAATTATGTCGCATTTATATTATATGGATGTGTTGCCATATAGAACCATGTGAGCTGGCTAATAAGTTTAGACTCATTTATACCTTATGCATTCGTTGCGATAGACAGATGTGTGGCTGTCGGGGTATGTGGTTTAATATTATTGGCATGTGTTGCCTAATTGACATACTCAGTATATTTATTAATATTATCGGCATGTGTTGCCTAATTTATATGCTCAGTATATTCATCAGTACCTTGAGAGGTGTTATCATCTGTGTAGTTCGTTATAGTCGGTGTTGTCAGTACCGTGCACCATGTATAATAGCTGATTTCCCGGGTAGGGAAAGGCGACACTTAACCACCTAGTGTGAGTCTAAGTGATCACCGTCTATTCTGGTTGAGGTCATGTTATACATTGGATAGTTCCCTTAGGATGTATACAGATATAGTACTCAACCGATTCATAATGATTAATTTATTTGATTCTCTGATTTGGGTCATAGTAGAGACGACTTGCTCGTGGGGTTGACCCACCATTGTTGTTATTTCAGGATACGGTCAGTACCCGTTCCAAGGTTGAGGTTAGCAGTGTGGGACCACCATCCGAACTCATCTACTCTTACGATCCAGTTCAGGGTAGAAGTTTTATGTATTACTTCAGTTTCAGTTTTTATTTACTTTTGACGTTGAACTCTCAGGGTTATATTTAGGGATCCTTGACATAGGATTTCCAAGTTGTAATGAAGTACTGTATTAAATAAAGGATGGATGGATGTTGTATTATTTAGTGTTCCTTTCTTGTCTAAATTCTTTTATTATCATCATTTTGTATTCCATGCTTGTATATTGCCAATTGTTTTTGATATCCCTCGTTTTTCGTGTATAAGCCTGATCAACTTATGCGTGGAAAATGTGGGGGTGTGACAGTTGGTATCAGAGCATTCCAGGTTCGAGTGTCTTAGGGATCTGTGATTACTATACTTCCGCGTTGTGTATTCTGATAATTAGAGCCTAAGTATTAGGGTTCTTTGTATTCTTTTAGTCGGTCCATTATAATGTATTGACGTTAGATTTTTCTGAATTTAAAAGAAGGATGTCTCGCCGTGGGACAAGGAATGCGAACCGTCATCGCAGTATTTCCCCAACTCAAAATGAGAATCAGGAATTTTCCCCTCAAGTTACTGATATTATTGCACGAGCTGTAGCAGCAGGAGTAGCATCTGCTCTACGAAACCAGCAACCTCCTCCGATAGTACCTGTTCCTGAACCAGTGGCACAGCCAATGACATGGGACAAAGTTCGTCACTCGTTCATCCGGGAAATCCACCAACATTTGCAGGGTCCACAGATGTCCTGTTAGCATATCAGTGGAAACAAGAGAGCGAGCGTCATCTTCGGATGGTAATCTGTACCGAAGTGCAGAAACAGATGCTAGCTACATTTATGCTGATAGGCAATGCATTGCAGTGGTGGGAGTCTATTACTACTGTCGAAGAGAGGACCAGATTGACTTATGCTGAATTTCAGACTCGCTTTGACGACAAGTATTTTCCTATGTCAGTGAGATCAGCGATGAAGACTGAATTTCTGGATCTGCAACAGGAGGATATGACTGTGGCTGAGTATGAACAGAAATTCATTAATTTGTCATTATTTGCACCAGAGGAGGTCAATACGGAAGAAAAGAAGAGAGACCGCTTAGTGAAAGGGTTGATATGGCCGATTAAAGTGGTGATCATAGGTAGTCCTGCATATACTACTTATATCCAGGTGGTTAATGCTGCCTTACAGCACTGCCAGATGAGGAGTGATTACCGGAAGTCCAAGGGAGATAAGCGGGCTAACCGAGACTACCAGACAGTGGAGAAAGGAAGCAGCAGTGGTACCAAGTCCAATGATCGGGGCAGATTTCAAGGACATCAACCTTGGAAGAAAAACAAAGGAAACCCAAATGTGCAGAGGGATGGAGTCCCTAATCAGGGTAGACAAGGTGGGGTACCTCAGACCGGATAGGAACAGTGGTCGGGAAGTCAACAGAGAAGGCAGGCAGGTCCTTTTACGGGACGTTGTTATCACTGTAGAGAGATTGGGCATCCGGCTAAGATGTGTCCCAAAGCTAAGCAGGGACAGTATGGGCAGCCGAGACCTAATCAGCTGTTACCTCTACCGGCCCCACCGATGCCACGTGGGCAAGTTCAGAATTTTCCGGCACTTCCAGCACCACCATTTCCTCCGGGACAACCTCCACAGCAGTTGCATCATGGCAGAGTTTATAACTTCATGCCACATAATGCGCAGGCTCCTCAGGCTATTGAGGGTATGTTTTCTATACATGGTAGAACTGCTCGTATACTATTTGACACTGGTGCATCACATTCTTTTGTGTCTAGATCTTTTGTTATCTTATCTGGTATGACGACTCAGTTATGTGACCAACCTCTTAATATTTATACACCATTGGGAGTTGGCGCAATTTTACGAGAGTGTAGCGGTGATATCCTTATAGATATGGGCCGGCTTCGATTTCTTGCAAATTTGTTAGTGTTAGATATGCATTCGTATGATGTTATACTTGGGATGGACTGGTTATCTCAGTACCATGCTCAGGTTAACTGTTACGAAAAGTCTATTGTATTTTCTATACCAAGACAGGAGATGTATCTTCTTGTTGTACCACAACCTGATAGAGGGCCTAGCACTTATTTATTCGTTCTTGAGGAGGACTCACAGGAAGCGACTGCGGTATCTCGGGACAGTATCCCGGTAGTACAGGAATTCCAGGATGTATTCCAGGAAATTCCAGGCTTGCCACCGAGTCGAGAGATAGACTTCGTTATTGATTTAGCTCCAGGCACTACGCCTATTGCTAAGGCGCCGTACCGAATGGCACCAGTGGAGATGCGAGAGTTGAAAGATCAAATTCAGCAGTTGCTCAGCCAGGGATTTATTCGCAGGAGTACTTCACCATGGGGAGCACCAGTACTGTTTGTAAAGAAGAAGGATGGATCTTTTCGTCTTTGTATTGATTACAGAGAACTGAACAAGGTCACTGTTCGCAACAAGTACCCGTTGCCCAGAATTGATGACCTGTTTGATCAGTTGAAGGGAGCTACTTACTTCTCAAAGATCGATTTGAGGTCTGGTTATCATCAGCTACGAGTCAGAGAACAAGATGTTCCAAAGACAGCATTTCTCACAAGGTACGGATCTTATGAGTTTCATGTTATGCCCTTCGGTTTAACGAACGCTCCAGCTGTCTTTATGGACTTGATGAATAGAGTATTCAGAGAATACTTAGATCAGTTTGTCATTGTTTTCATTGATGATATTCTGGTTTACTCTAAGTCGGAGAAGGACCATGCCAGACATTTACGCACAGTGTTATAGACACTTCGAGAACATCAGTTGTTCGCGAAGTTTGAGAAGTGTGAATTTTGGCAGAAAGAGGTCAAATTTCTGGGACATGTAGTGTCAGAAGAAGGGTTAGCAGTAGATCCAGCCAAGGTTGCGGCCGTTATAGAGTGGGGACAGCCTACCTCACCGACAGAGATTCGCAGTTTTCTGGGATTGGCGGGGTATTATCGCAGGTTCATCCAGGGATTTTCCAAAATTGCGGGTCCACTTACTCATCTGACTAAGAAGAATGTACCATTTGTATGGGATGATTCTTGTCAGACTGCTTTTGCTGAATTGAAGAGCAAGTTAACTTCTGCACCTGTCTTAGCCACACCTCAGAGTGGAATCGAGTATTTAGTATTTACCGACGCTTCTCTGAAGGGTTTGGGTTGTGTGTTGATGCAAGAAGAGCGACCAGTTTCTTATGGGTCTAGGAAGCTTAAGCCGCATGAGCTTAATTACCCGACTCACGATCTAGAGCTCGCAGCAGTGGTTTTTGCCTTGCGTATTTGGAGACATTATCTTTTGGGGGAGACTTTTCGATTGTTTAGCGATCATAAAAGTCTACAGTATTTGTTCACACAGAGGGAACTGAATATGAGACAGCGCAGATGGTTGGAGTTCGTGAAAGACTATCATTTCTCTATTCAGTATCATCCAGGGAAAGCGAATGTTGTAGCAGACGCACTCAGCCGCCGACCCTATGTCAGCCTTTTAGCTTTGTTTGCAACAGAGTGGGATGCTTTGAAGACTGTTGATGAGTTAGCAGACACTTTTATGGCATGTGTGGTAGTAACTCCTTCTATCATTCATCAGGTCATTCAAGCGCAACTCTCAGATCAACAGTGTATTGATCGGGTTTCGGAGTTAGCCTCCGGAGATGTTCCTTTCTATTCTATAGGGACTGATGGAGGATTGAGGTACAAGGGACGTTTAATTGTGCCTTCAGCTGACAATTTGAGAAATGTTGTGATGAGAGAGACACACACTTCTCAGTTCTCTGTACATCCAGGGAGAGACAAGATGTATTAGGACATGAAACACCAGTTTTGGTGGACCGGCATGAAGAGAGACATAGCTATCTTTGTCTCTAAATGTAGCACCTGTCAGATGATTAAGATTGATCATCAGAGACCGCCAGGATTGTTACAGCCACTTCCCATACCAGAGTGGAAATGGGAGAGTATTTCCATGGACTTCATAGAGGGATTACCTACTTCACAGCATAATCACAACTCTATTTGGGTCATTGTTGATAGATTGACCAAGTCCGCTCACTTTCTGCCTGTTCGGTCAAACTTTACGTCAGAACAGTATGCTAAGTTGTATATTGCAGAAATGGTGAAACTTCATGGCGTACCATTGTCCATCGTATCAGATAGAGATCCGAAGTTTGTATCAGGATTTTGGAGGAGCTTTCAGCAGGCTTTGGGTACAGAACTTTATCTTAGCACTGCTTACCATCCTCAAACAGATGGACAGACTGAGCGAGTTAATCAGATTTTAGAAGACATGTTGCGGGCATGTGTTCTTGATTTTAAGGGCAATTGGGAGGAATATTTGCCGCTTTCAGAGTTTGCTTATAACAATAGTTATCAGAAAACTATTGGTATGGCATCATTTGAGGCTTTGTACGGTAGACCGTGTAGGTCTCCTGTCTGTTGGCTTGGAGTTGGTCAGAACAGCTTTTTGGGTCCTGAATTTATTAAGGACACGTCAGAAAAGATCGCTATCATTAGGGATCGGATGCGTACAGCCCAAAGCAGACAGAAAAGTTATGCTGACCGTCGAACTCGTGCTTTGGAGTTTAAGGTTGGTGATCAGGTTTTGCTTAAGGTTTCTCGTATGAAGGGAGTAATGCGGTTTAGGTCAAAGGGTAAGTTATCGCCTCGGTTTGTGGGTCCTTTTATGATTACAGATCGGATTGGGGCAGTAGCTTATCGTCTGGCTCTACCAGATAATCTTCATAGGGTACATAATGTTTTTCATGTATCTATGCTGCGAAAATTTCTACGGGAAGAAGATCGATATCAACACATTGATGTGGGTGAGATTGAGTTGCAACCCGATGCAACCTATTTGGAACAACCTTACTGTATTCTCGATCGTAGGAATCAGATACTGCGCACGAAGACTATTCCATTAGTACGTGTACAGTGGAGTCATCATAGTGCTACAGAGTCTACTTGGGAACGGGAAGATATTATCCGTGCCAAGTATCCAGAGCTCTTTAATACAGGTATGTAGTGAATTTCGGGGACGAAATTCCGTTATTAGGGGGGGGGGGGGAGAATGTAATACCCCGTATTTTATTAAAGAGTTTAGTTTATTTAAATTCAATTATGTGTGGATTCCTTTACCTATTATTGCGCATGCTACATTGTTATATTAAGATCATTTAATGGTGCATGTAAATTAATTGTGTATGTTAAAATAGTAAATTTATTCATTTAATTATGCATGTATTATTATTATTAATTTTATTTGTTGGTTATGCTTATATTAATCATTATTAGTTAATTAAAGTATTATATTTGTGTTGTAAAGTATTATAATGATATAATGTATTCTTATGTAATAATAATAATAATAATAATAATAGTTTAATAATAATAATAATAATAATAATATAATAATAATAATTATAAAAGTTTTATTAATAATAATATTAGTAATAATAATATTAGTATTAAATCAATGTAATGATGAAAAATTAAATCTTAGGATAGGATTTACCTTAAGACATCTTGCTTGACTTGGCTTGCTAGCCTTAAAGCCTTATGGTTGGGAATGTGGTTAATTAAATGCAAAAATAGATATTTGTAATATTTATATTATATAATTTGTATATAAATTAGCTAGCCTACCTTAGAAGGAAAGAAAGGGAGTTAGAAACAAATTATAAATTCTAGTGAGCCATTGTAAAAGTGTGGAAAGGAAGAGAGAGAAAGAAAGGAGCTTGGACCGGTGTAGGGAATTTACCCGACTACGCGCAACCGGCGGATTTATTTTAAATCCAAAAAGGCAAGTTATTATCTACTTTTCCCCTTTGAATCCATAAATTAATTGTTTAGATTATTTAAATAATTATAGAGCTTAGAGATCATGCTAGGAAATTATTAAATTAATTTTTTAATTTATTAAAGAAAGGAAATTTTAATTATTAAAGGTGGTCGATAATTATTTTATGGCCTATGTAATCAAAATATAGCTAAAAATAATTATTATGGCCTTTGGGATTTTTTTTAGAATTTTCTAGAATTTTCCGGTAAGTTTCTGCAATTTCCGGCGACCTTCCGACGAGTTTTCCGGTCGCCGGCAATGGGGGAGATGATCGGAGTGATCCGGTGTGATGCGGCGCACCATAGGAGGGTATGCGCGCGCATCTGGACCATTAAACAGCAGCGATTGATCCGGTGCACCGCGGTCCATGTTACCGCGGTACACCCGGATCTGTGGGCGTTGGATGGAAGGAAGATAGGGTGAGATGATCCGGTGTGACGCGAGTACGGAGTCCGGATGCAGCCAACCAACCAGGAAGTGACACGTCTGCAGGAAGCCATGGTGCCCGCGTGGGAGCGCGTGCGCGCGCGTGCGCGTGTGAGAAAAGTGGCGGCGCGTGTAGGAGGCTCTGGGAGGCGCGTGAGGGCGCGTGTGGGGTCTCTACAGCTGCTGGAAATTACCAGAAGACCCCTAAGGCCTATTTTGTAAATTCCAGAACCTTAAACTTGGATTTTTAGGTACTGTGTTGGTATTTACGGGTTTAACGGGCCACGAAATTATTATTTTAATACCCATTACTTATTCTTATGATCGATTAATCTTTTCTAAGCATTTATTGACTCGTTCACAGTACGGATATTAATGTGATTTATTTAAATGACATTGTTAAATATAAATAGTGTTAATATCTTACTAAATGGTATTAAATTAAATAATGCCATGTTTTAGTCATATAAATTATCCAATATATATTATGGGATATTTATACTGTTAATCATATATCAACCATGATTATTATGCTGTGTGCATTTCAGGAAATAAATGGACTGTTTCAATTATGTCGCATTTATATTATATGGATGTGTTGCCATATAGAACCATGTGAGCTGGCTAATAAGTTTAGACTCATTTATACCTTATGCATTCGTTGCGATAGACAGATGTGTGGCTGTCGGGGTATGTGGTTTAATATTATTGGCATGTGTTGCCTAATTGACATACTCAGTATATTTATTAATATTATCGGCATGTGTTGCCTAATTTATATGCTCAGTATATTCATCAGTACCTTGAGAGGTGTTATCATCTGTGTAGTTCGTTATAGTCGGTGTTGTCAGTACCGTGCACCATGTATAATAGCTGATTTCCCGGGTAGGGAAAGGCGACACTTAACCACCTAGTGTGAGTCTAAGTGATCACCGTCTATTCTGGTTGAGGTCATGTTATACATTGGATAGTTCCCTTAGGATGTATACAGATATAGTACTCAACCGATTCATAATGATTAATTTATTTGATTCTCTGATTTGGGTCATAGTAGAGACGACTTGCTCGTGGGGTTGACCCACCATTGTTGTTATTTCAGGATACGGTCAGTACCCGTTCCAAGGTTGAGGTTAGCAATGTGGGACCACCATCCGAACTCATCTACTCTTACGATCCAGTTCAGGGTAGAAGTTTTATGTATTACTTCAGTTTCAGTTTTTATTTACTTTTGACGTTGAACTCTCAGGGTTATATTTAGGGATCCTTGACATAGGATTTCCAAGTTGTAATGAAGTACTGTATTAAATAAAGGATGGATGGATGTTGTATTATTTAGTGTTCCTTTCTTGTCTAAATTCTTTTATTATCATCATTTTGTATTCCATGCTTGTATATTGCCAATTGTTTTTGATATCCCTCGTTTTTCATGTATAAGCCTGATCAACTTATGTGTGGAAAATGTGGGGGTGTGACAAATGGGGACACTTAAGTTACAAAATATGTGTGTGTGTGTCACTAATTGAAAACTAAGCATAAATGACAAATAAGTACAGATTGTCTAGTTAATCTAGTGAATAGCACAACCTATCAAATGAGACCATAACCCATTCAATTAAACCACAATTAGAACACACACAATAATCTAGAGAAATGTACTCTTTGCATTCATAAGTATGGAACATCAAGAAACAAGAATGGATTATCCACCTATCTAAGAAATTAAAGCAATTACACTACATCTAGGCTAGAGACATGAACATTAAACTAACTAAACTAAAGATGTGGTACAATCCATCAAGAAATAAGTGTGAACCATCAAATAAATTACAAGAGTATTCAATTAAGCACTATGTTTTGACCATCACTAGATTAACAACATCAATACACATAAACATGCATTAATTTCATTAAATCTAGAGAAAAGTACATAAACATCCATTCAAGCATACATAGACATATGGATAGAAATAAATGACCAATTGAAAACATTAATCTATACAAATCAAGTAGAAATCACAAGATCTATATTAATTCAAGTTCAAAACATTTATTACAACTAAAATATCTAAAAATGTACAAAAGACTAGGTCTAAGAAGCAAACTTAGGGGCCATCTCTAGCCCCAAGTGAAGAATTTAGCCACTTATTGTAGTGGTCATGGAACCTTCAAGGGCAAGCTTGGAGGTTGGCATCATCATCTTCATCCTTGCTTTCTTTCCAAAACCCTAGTTCTAGAGAGAAAACTATATAAAAATATCTATTATATGAATATTACAAGATATATTGATAGATGTTAAATTAATTCATTACATTCCTTTTTTGAGTAGCCACCAAGTTAGAAAAATAGCCTATGATTGGCGGAAATTCGCAGCTATACAAATTAGGTAGAATTCGGCGCGCTCGGGAATTAGACAGCACACTGCTAGTAGGCACATCAATCGATTGAAGATATTTGATAGATCAAACACTTATCTTCAATTGATCAAAGCTGGCGTGGCTCAAAAATATCTTCTTTGGCCTTATCCGGCCACTTGGCTGAGTTGGCACCGCTTCATTTCAATCAATTGTAGACATCTTCGATTGATCGAAGTTCCTCTGAGGCCATTTCCTTGGCTTCTTTCCAACTTTGCTCCTTATCTCCAAAATTAGGCTAAATGGCTCTTGTTAACCTGTTTAAACTTTGTTAACCTAAAATAGGCAATAACACAAATAAGTACTTAAGACATGAAAGTAAGATAGATGAATGAATTAAAATATCCTAGCTTAAGTGCTAAAATGCGTCATATTTAAGCACTTATCAATCCTCATTTATATAAATTGAAGTTCTTGCCATTTTTTCGTTTGCCTCTTCCTCCTTGTCTTGAAGAGAAAGAGTACTTGTAATTTGCTCAACTTCAGCTTCAAGCTTGGCTAAAATTTGAGAATGTGAAAGGATAAGTTGAGTTTGTGAATTAAGCCCATTAAGTAGAGATAACACTTTTTCTTGAAACTCGGGTGAATAAGGTGATGGAGGTGGTTCTTCATAAAATGGAGGGGGAGGATAATAGTCACAAGGAGGATTAAAAGAGTGATCAAGTCCATAATAAAATGATGCATGTTGAACATTAGACTCAATCTCATAAGGATTAAAATATGATGGAGGAACATAAGGTGAAGGAAAGAAATTTCCTCCCAAACTTGGATCAAACAATGGCTCCATTCACATTAAAAATCCAAATGCAAGAAAATTTTTGGCCTCTACACGGGCCGATGCTTAGACTTAAAATAAAGTATTGAAATTAGCCTCAACAAGGGCTCTCATAAACATGCAAAGAAGTGCAAAATTAAAATACAAGAGTTCCAAGAATTACTTACAAAGGTCCTTAAGCAACTTCAAATTTTAATGTAAGCTTTGAGCTCCAATGATTGCTTCAAGTTCCAAAGTTTGCCTTTCTTGTAGTCAAGTACCTAATTGAACAAATAATATCAAGAATGAGAAAAGAATATACAATGGGAAATAAAATAAAAATAGAAGCAATAAAATGAACACTATTGTTTAGTCTGATTCCAACAAAACCGTTAATCCCCAACAACGATGCCAAAATTTGACGGGACCCTCTTCTAAGTGTTTAGAAAACTAACTTTGTAATGCGAGAGGTCGTTTCGTAAGGTCAAAATATGAATGTGATTTAAGAAGCCTTTCTAATCAAATTTACATTTATAAAAACCACTACTACAACTAATGACGTATAGTGAGTAGGGATCGTCCACAGAGATTATACGTGTTGGAATTTAATTTTGACTCTAATGCATCAATTGATTGCAAAAGAGAGAGAGTTCGGTTGGTTGATTACTCTAGAAAACAATTAATTAAAATGCAAGTAAAATAAAACTAAGTTGAGATAGGGATTTAAGAGATGAGAAGTGAGGTCTTGGGGTGCATTGGAATCGCCACCAAGCTCGTTCACCAAACCACACACTTTTAACTAATTTGGGGAAAACATTCTTGTGAACAAAATACAACTACGAATTGCAATATTAAGCATGGACCATTAAATTCATGTATGAATTGTCTAGTTAACTGACAAATAAACTAAGTATAGCACAACCCATCAATTCTAAGCATGACCCATCAAACTAGTCACAATTGTAGCACACATCAATCTAAAGAATCATGAAATTTGTAATAATAAGCCATGGAATATCAAATCAAGTAAAGATTGTCTACCTACCTATAAGCATGAATTAAATTGTAGAACAACCCATCAAGCATAAATATAATCCATCAAATTAATTGACAAACCCATCTAATAAAAATCATGTCTAGTCATCACCAGATTCTTAATCAACCACACATAAACATGCAATTAATATAGAAAAACTAGTGTAGAGATCAATTCCCAAATAATCACACATAAGACAATATGTAATCACATAGAGAATAAATAGAAAGAATTAATCCATAGAAATCAAATGAGAGCCCAAGATTCATTAAATTCACAAGGCTAAAACACTAATCATAAGATATTATTCCCCAAAAAGTATGAAAGAGAGAGAGGTTTAGATTACAAACTTGGGCTCATCCAAGCCCCAAGGAGAATTCTAGCCAATCATGGAGGAGGTGGGTGGTCGGTTGATGAATGCTTACCAATTATAATCAACCCTTGCAATAGCATAAATCATTGTAAAATAGGGCTATCGTAAAGGTAAGTCGAACCACAATGACTGTTAGTTTATGGCAACCAAGGTCTTTAAAATCACTTTTAGTTTGATGAAAGAGGTGTAAAGTTGGGTTTTGTTTGTCACTTGGTACTTTGTAATTAAAATGTGCATAAAATAATAAATGCAAGGAATTTAAAGGAGAAAGATTTATATAAAGAGGGTTAGGGAAGTGAATCCACTACCTATCATATAAATATGCTAGATTGTGATTAACTTGGGGAAACAACATATGTAAGTGGCCATGATATGTAACAATACAAAATTGATACATTATCTTCAAGAAATTCATGAAATCAATAGGCAAGAATAATCTATCAAAGTTTTACATTCTTGAACTACCTAAACTAGGGTGCAGCCTTAGACATGCTCGCTAAGTTAGAGATTATCAAACCCTCAATCAAATGATAAAGCACATGAAGTTAAAAACCAAGAATAGTCTATCAAAGAAAGGCCCTAAGCTATGGACTATCAAATTTCTTAAACAACATGCCATTAAAACCATTTCACAATCTCATTTCCATTGTCACTATGAAAATGCAAGCCATATAATCATGAGAGAAAACAATCTAAGACAAGATAATAAACTCAAAATGATCATTTATAAACATTAATATCCATCACAACATGTGTATAGCTCTAGATTATGAAACTTGGCCCATACATATATTTCATCCCCCAAATTTAACCAAAACTAAGGCATGCTTACAAGGAAAGGCTTCATCACCTCCCTAGAAAGGGAGTTAGTTACTCATAGAAGCAAAGGAAGAAAGAGAAGAGGTGATCTTACCCTCCATTTTCGCTCCCAGAAGTCACAATACACACACACCCTCAAGAAATTAATATTTCTCTCTCTAGAACCCCTTACAATATGAGATATGTTTATTACATTGTATCAAGCCTCTAATAAGCAACTATATCCTTCCAACCACTCCATTTTCGTGGCCCAAAACTCTTAGAGAAGTGCAAAGCAATCCCCTCAATTAAGGGGATAACATTAGGTGAAAGAAAGAGGGCCATGCTCTCCTGTCTACAGAATGGCGGACGCCCACAGTGCAGGGCGGGCGCCCGCAGAGTGTCAACATGACTTTGGCTGCGGCACTTGGCGGGGGCCCACCTTTCATGGTGGGGCCCAGTATTTTTATAATCTTTTTGCCTCATTTGGCGGGTGCCCGCAGGTGCATGGCGGGTGCCTGCAAAGCTGCAGAGCACCATCTTGCTACTTGCTACTTGAAATGAATTGGCTCGGCCTGAAGACGTGGTAATCCTCTTTAGCACTTTTTACAGGGATAACCATGAGTTCAATGGATCACTGGCTTGGCTAAAATGAAGGTGCCCGGCAACGGTATGCTTTGATTCTTCAAGAATTCATCAAAACCTCACTTTTAACTATCTTTGGGGAACCAACCTGAAAGTAAACAAAAACATGCAAATGAAGCTAATATATATAATATGATCAACTAATGGACTTAATTAATGCAAATAAGGGGGCTTGAATATGCAAAATTCGGCGCTTATCACAACCCCAAACTAACATTTTGCTAGTCCCATAGCAAAACCAAAAATGAAGATCTTAACAAAATGACAACATTTGAAATGCTATCAGCATACATCAACCATGGTGTAAGAAAATACACACATAGCTCACTTGCAACTTGGAACAGATAGAGTATTGGAGACGGAATCATTTTGCAGACTACCTTGCGTATATGAAGCCTTGATATAACAAAATGGCTAAACATAGTTCAATTCTCATTCATCAACATCATAGTCTATATAAATACTTCAATTGTCATCTCTTGAATAGAAATCAACTCTAACTTTAATGAAAGTGAACCGGATTCCCAATATGCAGCTTTTACCTTCTTTTCCCAATTTCAAAACACAAGTCTTCAAATCATTGAATTTCCCTTTTAAATAAGGTCTCTAAGGCATGAATTTATTCAAAATACAACTTTTGTTGCTTTTTTTTTTTTTTTTTTTTTTACATACATATTATGGTCGTGCAATTCCGAAGTCCCTTAAGCTTTCTAATCGACCCATATAGCAAGTATTAGGCGAGCAACTCCCAAACCGGATGGCTTTAGGGTGCTAAGTGTAAAGACACTCCAAGGGCTTAATAGCTCGAGTTGGCAAGGCTACAAACTCCAATGAACCATATTTATTTATTTTTATTTCGTGAATGACCGTGTAATGCCTAAGTCCCTTAAGCTTTCTAACTAACCCATGTAGCAAGTGTTAGGCCAGCAACTCCCAAACCGGATAGCTTTAGGGTGCTAAGTGTAAAGACACTCCAAGGACTTAATAACTCGAGTTAGCAAGGTTACAAACTTAAACTAGTCATTATCATTATTCATATATATATATATATATATATATATATATATATATTAAGACAATGCCAAAGATATCCATTCATTAGGGTCATCACTTCAAATCAACTAAGTTAAGGTCAAGGTAAATCAGGTTGTATGCCTCACAATTAAGTTTCTGGTGTGCATCTGTGAAGTGTGAAGCATAGAATAGTATGAAATCCAACGAAAATCTAATTGAAACATTTATACAAACCAGTTTGAATCAACATGATTATTTCAGATTTTTCCAACAAGTTTCCAAAAAATGATTTTATTACTTTTCTTTATTTTCAAAACTATCATTTGCCTCTATACACAAAGTATTAAACATATGCTTCAACCTCCAACAAGTTCCAAATTACAGAATCATTACTTTCCAAAAACTGATTTTATTACTTTACTTGAACAATTAGCGCATGCAAACAAAAATGCATATAAAAAGCAAAAATGCATACCAAAAATATACCCCCAAACTTGAATGTCATATTGTCCTCAATGTAAGAAGACAAAGAATGATTAATGAAAAATAGAGAGGGTAACAAGAACAATATTACCAAGTGGAGAAGGAAATTCAGTGGCGGTGTAAAAATATGCCAGCATGTGAATTCCAAAAGCACGCCCTCAAACTTGATTCTAAAAACCTATCAAAACGCATTTATGCACAACAAGCATTAAATAAATCCAGACAGAGATAAAAATAAACAACTGCAATTTTATTTAACTAAAAATCAAGAAGTTATGTAAAATAGCAAAAAGAATTGCAGTTATAAGTTCAAAATAGGAACCGAAAGTAATGTCAAACGCGGCCCAACATAAAGTACAAGACTACTACTGAAAATGAAAATAGGAACGGAAAGTATAAATCACTCCATCATCGGAATGGAGGATGAGCCACCGGCACCGCTTAACGGTCGGTCAATCAAGGATTGCAACATGGCCTATAATATTTGCTAGCCTTCCCGAGTCTCCTTACGAAGGTCCGTAAGGGTGCCCTCCATGGTCTCGACTCGCAGTTAAATGGTATCAAGACGGGTGTTGAGAGAGTCGTAGTCAGCATGGGATATAGCAGGTGGTGGTGGCGCAACAGGTGCTGGAGCAGCTGGCACAGGAACAATAGGAGCAGCTGGAGCTCCCCAATCAAACACTCCACTAATGCGGGCTTGACGAGAAGTCTTAAGATGGATGGTGCTTGACTTCCATGCACTAAGGTAAAAAAAAAAACAGCTCAGTGATCTTCTCTTCTCCTTGAGGGACCTTGAACTTCTTATTCTTGAGGAGCTTGGTGACCAAGTACGGAAAAGGAAGTGCCTAAGTGAGGGCATTATCCGACTGTATCACAAAAAGATCATTATAAACCTTGAGAAGCTGGTCCCAGATGAGCTGCGGGACGCAAAACCAATGTCCCTTTTCAGCTATATAAAGGGTGTGCAGAAAAACCCCTTTACGCTTAGAATGCTTAGAAACGGGAAGGACATTTTTGGCAATGACGAAGTCTAAGAACCATAGCCAGCACGGGAGGAATGACTTATTCGTGCTTAATTTGCGACTGCCGGTATACATGTTATGGCATATTTACTCGACAATTTTGAACAATCTCAGATCAACTGGAGGAGCATTGTATAGAGGCTGGTCCTCCTCATCCACTAGAGATGCCAATGGACACTCCAAGGCCGTGGCAAGGTCATGAATGGTGAATTCAAAAGCTGCGCCATCAATGGTGGTCTTAATGACCTCCGGCTCTGCACATGAATAAAACATGTTGGAGTCGGGCTATGCGCAGATAGAAAGAGCTAGCGCATAGTTTGAATAGAGTTTTTAGGCCACGATTCTTCAATTTTTTGACCGCCCACGCCGTTTATGGATTTTCTTCGAACCCATCTTTAATGATAAATTTTGCTTCCATTTCAATGAGCCACTCAGCCCAATTTGGCGTGGGAGCTTCCTTAGATGGTCCCTTAGAGGAACGAGCGCGCTTGAAGGAGGTTTTGGGCGCCATTTGGAAGAGGGATTTGGCTTAGGCAATTTATCGAACACCTGGTGTGCAAGAAAAAATTACAAAAGGCAAGGAAGTGATTAGATTGACGAAAAACCCCAAAATTTAACCTGTAATTGACAAACTACAAGCCCCAAACAAATATGACACCTCTAGACAATCAATCCCATCCTCCACATGATCAAAAATTGAAAGGAAAAGAGGGTGCGAGAAACTTACCCAAGGTGAAGGAGGAACCAACACAATCCCTCTTGCTTGGTGAGAGATGGATGGAATGATGAGGATGAGAGAAATGGGTTGGGTAGAAGGATATTGGAGATGGGAGAGGAAGAGATGGAAGTGAGAAAGGAAGGGTGAGGGCAAGGAAGTGTTGGAATCGCTGGATTGAGAGGGAGGGAGTTATGAGATTTTGAAATGGGCCTTGTAATGGCCCTTTTATGAAGGGCCGAAGCATTGGCAGGCGCCCACATGGTGTCACTGGCGTGCAGCTGCAAGGCCCTTATAGTGCTCAGCGGGCCCCTGCAAGTATTGGCGGGCGCCCGCAATTTTGGCCAGATTCTGCCTTGGTATTTTGGCCGAACGGAGGTCGGGCCAGGGGTCCAAAAATTCTCTAATTAGAAACTATAGCTCCTATGGACCCTAAACACCTTGTATAACCCTTGGAACGGGGTTCGGAGCTCATTTGCAAAAGTGCTAATTTTGGGGTCCGAATTTCTCATGATTTTTTGGATTTTTGAGAAAATTGCCGAAACGACCTTGAAAAATTCCGAAAATGGTATCAAGATCTTAAAATGACTAAGTACGCCTAAAGTGACTTTTGGAATGCATTTTGAGACAGTTCCAGAAAAGTTCACATTTTGGCTATACTTAGCTAATTTCCGGAAAATCTTGGCTAAGGCAACCTGAGAGAAAGAAGCTTGGAAGTTGAAAGAATTGCTTCCCAAGAGTGCTAAATTTAATGTCGATAGCTAGACGAACCATGATGTTCGCATCAGTCCTCGTAAATTGGGTCCGTCAATAGGACTTTCTCTATTTTGCGGATCGAGACTATGCCATCAACATAAAGCTTGAGTCGTTGGCCATTAACCTTAAAGAGAGATCCATTTGTGGGATAATGTAGTTCAACGGCACCATGAGGAAAAATGGATGAGATAACATATGGACCAACCTACCACGAACGGGGTTTACCGAAAAAAAGTCGGAACCTAGAATTGAAAAGCTAAACTTTCTATCCAAGGGCAAAAGACTTGCTGACAATGTGCTTATCATGAAATGCTTTAGTCTTTGCCTTATAGATTTTGGCACTTTCATAAGCATCATTTTGAATTTCCTCAAGTTCATTGAGTTGCAATTTGAGGTAGAACCAGCTTGTTTAAGATCAAAGTTGAACCATTTTATGGCCCAAAAAGCACGGTGCTTTAACTCGACTAGGAGATGAAAAGCTTTGCCAAAGACAAGTCGATATGGTGACATGCCAATCGGCATCTTATACGCTGTCCAGTAGGCCCAAAGCGCATCGTTTAGTCTCAATAACCAATCTTTGCGGTCTGGTCGAACAGTTTTTTCCAGAATATGCTTGATCTCATGATTAGATACTTCCACTTGACCACTCGTTTGAGGGTGGTAAAGTGTGGTAACCTTATGAGTGACAGAATATTTAAGAAGGACGGATTTGAGATAGCGATTATAGAAATGAGAACCTCCGTCACTGACAGAAGATGTTCGATTGAATGAACTTGACAACGACTTTATGATCATTGGTTTTGGTAGCTTTCGCTTCAACCCATTTAGACACATAATCCACTGCTATAAGAATATACTCATAGCCATAAGAAGATGGAAACGGTCCCATAAAGTAAATTTCCCACACATCGAAAATTTCTATGATTAAGAAAGGGGTAAGGGGCATCATGCCTTTCCTTGACATGGATCTGAGCTTTTGGCAACGCTCATATGACTTGCAGAAATTGTAAGCATCCCGAAACAAAGAGGGCCAATAAAATCCGTTTTAAAGGACTTTGTCAGCAGTTTTCTTGGCACTTAAGTGTCCTCCATATGCAAGAGTGTGGCAGAAATTTAGGACACTTGAGAATTCGGTTTTGGGAATGCATCACCGGATGATTTGGTCCGGACAATACTTGAATAATTCTGGATCTTCCCAAAAGAAATTTTTGACTTGGGAGAAGAACCGGTCCTTCTCTTGTTTGGACCATTTGGACTAAATTTTTCCTACCGCAAGGTAGTTGATGATATTCGCAAACCATAGGAGATTTGAATGAGAAATCTGAAACAGTTGCTCATCTGGAAAGGAATCACGAACTGCAGCAAATTCAGAAAATTTCTCAATGAGTAAACGAGAGAGGTGGTCAGCGACAACATTGTCTGCCCCTTTTTTGTCCCGAATTTCAATGTCAAACTCTTGGAGTAAGAGTATTCATCGAATTAGGCAGGGTTTGGTCTCTTTTTTGGCGATCAAATGCCTTAGAGCGGCATGGTCTAAAAAGACAATGACCTTGGATCCAAGAAGGTAAGAACGGAATTTATCCAAGGCATACGCCACAGCTAGCAACTCTTTTTCAGTGGTGGTGTAATTCAACTGAGCATCAGAGAGTGTCTTGCTAGTATAATAGATAGCATATGGAAGATTGTCCATACGTTGGCCCAAAACCGCACCCAGTGCATAATCGGATGCATCACATATGATCTCAAATGGAAGAGACCAGTTAGGCGGTTTCATGATTGGGGATGAAGAGAGAAGAATACGAAGCTTCTTAAAAGCTTCTAAACAGGCTTCATCAAAATTGAAGGGAATATCCTTGGCAAGAAGATTACACAAGGGCCGGGATATTTTGCTAAAATCTTTGATGAAGCGGCGATAAAAGTCAGCATGACCAAGAAAGGAACGGATTTGTCGGACAGAGTTTGGAGGAGGAAGATTGGAGATCAATTCGACTTTTGCCTTGTCGACCTCAATTCCCTTTTTAGAAATAACATGTCCCAAGACAATGCCTTCTTGGACCATAAAATGACTCTTTTCCCAACTTAGAATCAGATTTGTCTCCTTATATCTTTTAAGCACAAGGGATAAATTGTGGAGACAGGAGTCAAAGGAAGATCCAAAGATGAAAAAATAATCTATGAATACTTCCAAAAACTTTTCAACCATATAAGAAAATATAGACATCATGCGCCTTTGGAAAGTTGCCGGTGCATTGCATAGCCCAAAGGGCACGAGTCTATAGGCAAATGTTCCAAAGGGACATGTGAATGTGGTCTTCTCTTGATCTTGAGGATCAATTGCCACTTGTTTATAGCCGGAATAACCATCAAGGAAACAGTAGTAGCATTGGCCGGCACATCTTTCTAGGATTTGATCAATAAATGGAAGTAAAAAATGATCCTTCCTAGTGGTAGAGTTGAGTTTCTGGTAGTCAATGCACACACGCCACCCAGTGGTGGTACGTTGTGGTACGAGCTCTCCAGCTGAATTTTCAACAACGATGAGGCCATATTTCTTGGGAACAACTTGAGTGGGGCTAACCCACTTGTTATCAGAGATGGGGTAAATGATTCCCGCATTTAGTAGCTTGATCACTTCTTTCATGACCACTTCCTTCATGTTTGGATTCAACCTGCGCTACACCTCTCTAGAAGGTTTAGCGTTGTCCTCCATGTGAATACGATGCATACAAATAGAAGGGTTGATTCCTTTCAAATCAGCCACTGCCCAGCCAATAGCTTATTTGTGCTCTTGTAGCACTGCTAAGAGGCTGTTTTCTTGGTCCTTTAAAAGGTTCGATGCAATGATGACCGAAAGAGTTTTATTTACACTAAGAAACACATACTTGAGGTGGACTGGGAGCGGCTTTAACTCAAGTTGTGGTGGGGATTTCAATGAAGGGATCGGAGGAGTAGTTGAAAGTTGAGGAAATGGTTCTCTTGGTACCTTCCAAGGAGGAAAGTCCATGATAGCACCAATATCGAGCAAAGAATTTACTTCTTGGATGGATTGATTGATATCAAAGTTTGCGATGTCAAAGTGAGACATGCAAGTTTCAAGAGGATCCTTGCTTAGAATGAAGGGGAGAGATTCTTTGACCACTTCATCTACTGCATCAATGAGAAAACAATCATCCTCTTCGAAAGGATGTTGAGTTGCATGGAAAATGTGCAGTTTGACTTGCATATTTCCAAAGGCGATATCCATCACCCTGGTTCAGCAATTTATTAAAGCATTGGTCGTAGCTAAGAAAGGCCTACCGAGGATCACGGGAATATGTTTCTTCGAATTATAGACCGGTTCTGTGTTAAGAACCACAAAGTCTACCGGGAAGTATAATTTATCTACTTTGATGATGACATCTTCAAGAATGTCCCGTGGGTGCTTGACCGATCTATAGGCAAGATGCAAGACCATGGAAGTTGGCTTAAGATCCCCCAACCCAAGTTGTAAGTAAACTGAATAAGGAATCAAGTTCACGCTCACTCCTAAGTCAAGGTGGGCCCTTTCTATCTTGTTGTCACCAATGACACATGAGATTGTTGGGGCACCTGGATCCTTATACTTTGGAGGGGTGTTATGCTGAATTATCGCACTCACTTGTTCAAAAAGTCTTACCTTCTCTGATAAATGACTTTTGGAAGTGTGCTTTTGAGTGCACAAATCCTTGAGAAATTTGACATAGGGAGGAATTTGCTTGATAGCATCCAAGAGAGGTAGGTTGATCTTTACTTGCTTAAAGACCTCCTACATGTCCTGAATTTTACAACTTTTGTTCCCAAAATGTGTCGACTCTTGGAGACGTTGAGGAAAAGGAGCCTTAGGCTCATAAAAAGTCTCCACATTTGGGGTGACAATCTTGGAATTTTCAGTGCTGGACTTTGGATTTTTAGGAGTGAAATTTGGATTAGATGAGATAGGATTTGAATTTTGGGGAGGAAGAAGTTGTTCATTTTTTCCTCCATCAACCTTGTTGTCCACAATTCGACCACTCCGAAGGGTGGTGATTGCTTGAACTTGTTCATAAGTAGGCCCACTCGGAGGAGGGGCTTTGTTAATCACTTAAATCCCTCTAGGATTCTCAAATGGTTAAGCGGGAAGTTTTCCCTTATCTCTTTGAAGAAGTTGGTTCATTGAATTAACTATTTTTCTGACTTGATTCTCAAGTTTAGCTATTGACTGAGTATGTGAATGAACCATTTGGAGAGTAGGCTGCAATGATGTCAACAGTTGCTTCTTAGATTCTAACATTTGCTTGTTTAGAGATTCCATCGTTTGCTTATTTGCAGGGAGAATTTCATCAGTTGGAAATAAAGGAGGTGGAGTAGAAACATTTGGATTATAGGGTGGACGGTAACTTAAAGAGGCCTGAAATTGCCTATTTGGAAATTGAGAAAGAGGCGGATTTTGATGCCCTTGATTTTGAAATGTCGAATTTTGTGCGACGGGTTGCTTCCATGAAAAATTCGGATGATCTCTCCATCCCGGATTGTAGGTATTGGAATAAGGATTATTTCCGGGCTTGGAAAACATAGCATTAGCTTGTTCTTGATTGTTACTAGGAAATTGCTCTGGTGTGGGGCAATCTTTCGAGAGATGGAATGGGCTATTGCATGACGCACACACCACACTTGCTGAATTTTGAGACAAGGAAGGAGAGAGATGTGGTGCCATTAATTGATAGAATTTGTGACCTATGGCATCCACTTGAGAAGATTCTTCCCTTATTGTCTTTGGTTGACATAGATTGGTGTTCTTTGCATTGGTTGAGGTTGGAGCCCTACGAGAATTATGTTGCAATGAGTTTTCACTCAAATTCTCGAGTAAGGTCCAAACCTCATCCGCATTTTTAGACATGAACATCCCTCCACATGATGAGTCAACCATGAATCTATGTGGGTCAGTTAAACCAGCATTGAAAGCTTGCACCAATTGCCATTTTGGAATTAGATGGTGCAGACATTTCCTAAGGAGGTCTTGCAATCTTTCCCAAGTCTCATGGAGTTGTTCCCCATCGATTTGTGAAAAGCTAAGAATGGAACGCCTCATTTGGTTGGTCTTACTCTCAGGATAGTACTTTTTTAAGAATTCTTGTTGTAATTGAGCCCATGTAGCGATAGAATTTGCAGTAAGGGAGTTCAACCAATATTTTGCCCTATCTTTTAAGGCGAATGGGAAGAGATGCAAATGGAGAGCATTTTCAGGGAAGCCCCTCAGCTTGATGGTAGAAGAGATTTCAAGGAACTCATCAAGATGCTTATAGGGGTCTTCATTTTCAAAGCCATGAAAGGATGGAAGCATTTGAATTGTGCTAGATTTGATCTCATATTGGGCTGGCTCGATGTTTGGCATCACTATGTAAGAAGGAGAGGTCTACGTTGTAGGGATGAAATGGTCCCTAAGAGTCATAGGTACAACATTTGGAATTTCGGCCCTATCATTATTGATTCCCTCATTCCCGTCATTTCCTTCATTTCCGGCCATTGTATTAAATTCAAGTTCAATTTCTCTTATATTTTCAGATTCCCTAAGGTTTCTTCTAAGAGTCCTTTCAAGTGAATTTATGTCAATTGGAGCGTCAAGAGTTTGCAAAGATAATGACCTACGTCCTAACATCAACTACACAATTCACAATAAGCACAACACTTCTTCACCACAACATCCACATACAATGTCCCCTTTCTCCTTAATTATCGACAAGACAGAAAATAAATGGTCACGACAAGGATCGATATAAGATATCACTAAGTTAAATACATACAAGATATTCATAATTGTTGAGACTAGAACTTTGAAAAACTTACCGGAAGTCCTCTAGACTTACGAATTTTTTAGCTTTCCCTCGGCAAGCTTTGAGTCCCTAGAGTCTCACAAGAATACTTAAAACACAAATTAATCAAAACCAACAAGAAAATATCCACAAGAATACAATATTAACATTCAAACCAGAGTTAAT
Source organism: Cornus florida (assembly GCF_030987335.1). Classification (NCBI taxonomy): domain Eukaryota; kingdom Viridiplantae; phylum Streptophyta; class Magnoliopsida; order Cornales; family Cornaceae; genus Cornus; species Cornus florida. Next base: position 74,024,861 of record NW_026775573.1, on the reverse strand, counting down.
CCTTGAACCTCGGTTACAAAACCATTTGCAAGTCCCCAGCAACGGTGCCAAAAATTGGTCAGTTGATGAATGCTTACCAATTATAATCAACCCTTGCAATAGCACAAATCTTTATAAAATAAGGCTATCGTAAGGGTAAGTCGAACCACAAGGACTGCTAGTTTATGGCAACCAAGGTCTTTAAAATCACTTTTAGTTTGATGAAGAGCTGTAAAGTTGGGTTTTGTTTGTCACTTGGTACTTTGGAATTAAATGTGCATAAAACAATAAATGAAAGGAATTTAAAGGAGAAAGATTTATGTAAAGAGGGCTAGGGAAGTGAATCTACTACCTACCATATAAACATGCTAGACTGTGATTAACTTGGGGAAACAACATATGTAAGCGGCCATGATATGTAACAACACAAAATTGCTACATTATCTTCAAGAAATTCATGAAACAATAGGCAAGAATAATCTATCAAAGTTTTACATGGTTGAACTACCTAAACTAGGGTGTAGCCTTAGACATGCTCACTAAGCTAGAGATTATCAAACCCTCAATCAAATGATAAAGCATATGAAGTTAAAAATCAAGAATAGTCCATCAAAGGAAGGCCCTAAGCTATGGACTATCAAATTTCTTAAACAACATGCCATTAAAACAATTTCACAATCTCATTTCCATTGTCACTATGAAAATGCAAGCCATATAATCATGAGAGAAAACAATCTAAGATAAGATCATAAACTCAAAATGATCATTTATAAACATTAACATCCATTACAACATGTGCATAGCTCTAGATTATGAAACTTGGCCCATACATATATTTCATTCCCCAAATTTAACCAAAACTAAGGCATGCTTACAAGGAAGGGCTTCATCACCTCCCTAGAAAGGGAGTTAGTTACCCATAGAAGCAAAGGATAAAGGAGAAGATGTGATCTTACCCTCCATTTTCACACCTAGAAGCCACAATACATACACACCCTCAAGAACTCAATATTTCTCTGTAGAACCCTTTACAATATGAGATATGTTTATTACATTGTATCAAGCCTCTAATAAGCAACCATAGCCTTCCAACCACTCCATTTTCATGGCCCAAAACTCCTAGAGAAATGCAGAGCAATCCCCTCAATTAAGGGGACAACATTAGGTGAAATAAAGAGGGCCGTGCTCTCTTGTCTGCAGAATGGCTTGGCTGCGACACTTGGCAGGGGCCCGCCCTTCATAGCGGGGCCCCACATTTTTATAATCTTTCTGCCACATTTGGCAGGTGCCCGCAAGGCTACAGAGCACCATCTTGCTACTTGCTACTTGAAATGATTTGGCTTGGCCCGAAGACATGGTAATCCTCCTTAGCACTTTTTGTAGGGATAACCATGAGTTCAATGGATCACTGGCTTGGTCAAAATGAAGGTCCCCCGCCACGACATGCTTTGATTCTTCCAGAATTCATTAAAACCTCACTTTTAACTATCTTTGGAGAACCAATCTGAAAGTAAACAAAAACATACAAATGAAGCTAATATATATAATATGATCAACTAATGGACTTAACTAATGCAAATAAGGGCGCTTGAATATGCAATATCGGTGCTTATCAGTGGGTGTGACCTTGGAACCCTCAAGGGCAATCTCCAAACATGGCTCCATCTTCTTCCTCTTCTTCTTTGTTGAATTATAGAGAGAGAGAGTGTGTGTAGATGTTGAGCTGTGTTCTTGGTGCCTCCACTCTTCTCTTTTCTTATAACCCTAATCTTTAACTTTTCTAGGGAGAGAAAATAAAATTACAATGAAATAAAATTGAAGACAAAAGATCTTATACAAAATAGTTCAATTCCTTTAAATGCAAAGTCCTTGGAGTAGGGAACAAGTCAAAAAAATAAGCCCTTAAAATATCTAATCCAGCAACTATGTGGTAGGCAAAGTTCGGGCGTGCAGGAATAAAACAGCTCGCTGTAAGCACATTTTCGATCGATCGAAGAAATCTTCGATCGATCAAAATATTCAGCATTTTTAATCTTTTTCCGAATTTTTCTAGAATCTTCTCGGATTTTATGCTTGACTCCAAAAAGGCTCTAATGGACCATTTTTAGCCCATTTGAACCATATTGACTTGAAATAGACAAAAACACAAATAAGTACTAAAACAGGAAAATAAAGATAGATGAATGGACTAAAATACCCTCACTTAGGTGCTAAAATGCGTCACATTTGAGCACTTATTAAGAGCAATCCATGTAATTTTCATCAAATCATGGTGATGATTTAATTACTTAATTGTTGTTATGCATATGTGTGTGTGTGTGTGTGTGTTGGAATGAACAGCTGCACATGTAGGCCAATGTGAGGGCTTTCTGTTTCAATGAAACTATTAATTTCCATAATTGTTTGATCCGCGACTATATTACACAGCCATTAGTATCGAAACGTGAAAGCATAGTAATTAATGGTCTTTTATTTGTGGAGTTGTACGAGCAGTCAGAAATCCCTTAGCACGTCACTCTTGCTTTAACAATCACAATATTTTGATTGCCTTTAGAATTACAACCATGTGATAGGTTATTCACGGATTTCAATGTATATGATAGTAATGATTTGCTTGACAATACTATGGGTCATTCGTAAGGATGATATCCAAATATGATGAATATGGAATTCATCATGCTATATATGGGTTATATTTAATCAATATATTATTCATGTTGTTATCCTTGTATTTTGTTTTAACATAATCACTGCACTATTTATATAATTTGTTTAAATTATATATAATTGTTTATATGATGCAATCAGTTTTATTATTATACTTACACGAATATATGCATGTATGTAATGACCCGGTCATTTTCTTCCTTTCCTTTTTCCTCAAATTTTACGGATAAATTTTTTCCGTTGTCTTTTCTATTCTTTGTTTGGTTTCTCATCACTTAGTGTTGTCTCGAGTGTTCGGAAATGGTTTCTGAGACTCTTTCCTTTGGATTGACAACTTTCTTTAAGGATCGAGTCATTTCCATAGTTTTCATTTTTTGATACTATTCACTTTTCGTCTTTTTCCCTATTTTGTCTTTTCCCCGTTTGTCACTCTGTTGGCATAACCTCACTTTTGTGTTTGGAGTTGGTTTTTGACTTCACGTATCTTCATTCTAAGTGGTTTTCACGAAATACGTATCTTTACTTTTGTAGTAAAGTACTCTGGTTGCTCCCGGTGTCCATAGGGGTATGGATACATAGTTTTTCAGGATCTTCTTCTTTTCTTGGGATGTTTTTCGTAAATATCTTTTGAAGATATTTTATTTCAGGGGTTTTTAATAAAATATTTTTGGAAGATATTTTCATTCTGGGCATTAGTGTAATTTTCACTTTTTGGAGGGGCCATTGTGCAATTAATGAAAGTTATTGCTAAATGCCTTATTTTGAGCCTGGATCCTTGTACGAGATTCATTTTTACTTTTTGTTGAGTCATGTACTCTTAGAATTTCCTTCTTGTCGTTTTTCTCTAGTTTCAGGGTTTCTGGCCCTAGTTGCCACCGAACTTGTTCAGGGTATATCTCTCTGCTCGGAACTCAATTTTCGACGCCATTTCTTCTGTTGTTTATATTTTCTCATTTCAGTTCTTTTTCATTTATGGAGTTTTGTCGTTTGAGCGCGTCTACTCAAATTCCACTTTTCCGAACCCGGCGGGGTCCTTTTGGGGCACTTTTTGAGATTTCTATAAATAGGTTGCCCTAATTTAAAAAGTTAACTTTTCAGCCTTCTTCTCCACTTCATGGCTGGTAGCCATGGCAGCCCAAGGGGCTGCCACCTTTCTTTCTTCTTCTCCAGTTGCATGCCTTTGTAAAAAGTCTTCCGCCTTAATGTTTATCGTAGGCCTCGTTGTGCTCTACCTTTCCCCCTTATTAGAACCCATTTCTGACCATTTTGTGAGTTCGGATTTGAAATCAAGTTGTGATTTTCATGGGGCTTTCTTGGGATTCTTGTTCACCGTGTTGTCCCCGACAAAACCCCGAAGTATCGTCAGATTCGGAGCACTTTTCTTTCAGTGGGGATTTGAGATTTTCATCTCAAATTGAGGTAAGGGATGTTATAGGTTTATATTTTTGTTGTCTTGCATGCTATTGATGCTTATATAACTTGTATGCATGCTTTTATTCATAATCTAGAATTTAATTTAATTAATTTCTATGTTTAAGATTTAATTCACCAGATGATATTCAACTTAGAAATAAATTGTAGCATGCTAGTAAATTAGGTTTTGGTATGTTTGTTAACATATATTAAAATTGGAGTATTTGGTAAAGTATTGCAACTTTTATTTAATAATTTTCTTTGGTGAAAGTTTAATTCCCATAGCCGTACCTTGCATGGAAATAACTTGTGATATACTTTTAAATTAAGTCTTGACATATTCTTTAACATACTTTAATTTGAGAGCATTTGGATGAGTATAAAAATTTAGAGATTTTAATTAAAATGATTAATTAAAATCTATTTAATGGTTTCATTGGCTTAATTAAGTTTTTAACTTGATATTTGTGATGAGCATGACTTGTACACTACCATATATTAATTTGGGACCATTTGATATTGTTTTAGAAGTTAGAGATTTTATTATCATGATTTAATTAAATTCTACCTTATTGTTCCATGGCCTAATTAAGTTTTTGAATGGATATATAAAATGACCATACTATGTTGTTTAACATATGTTAATTAGGGATCATTTGATTGAGATTTGAAACCTAGAGAAATTAATTGGTTTATTTGAATAATTTCTGTTTCTATTGCATTATTGATTTAATCATGAGTTTGACATTGGTAGTATGTTTAAAGCATGATTTTTGACTTGTATTAGATTCTTTAGTTTATGTTTTCAATATTGAATTATATTGTTATAGCGTGTAACGAATCGCACACTGAAGATTCGACATGTGATGTTATTATAGCGCGTAACGAATCGCGTTATGAAGATTCGACATTTGTCATCCTATAGTAGTTATAGATTTAAAGCATAAGCTGTGTGGTTATAACCTACTTGTGCATGGAATGTAGTTTTGTGCTTTATATATATTTCGTATATAAGTTGTTAACTTATTTATTTTGGAGTCACTTGGGACATTGTTACAGAGACATGGCTAGAGTTTGGCTCTAGTGCGGGAGGTATGAGTTCTCCCCCATTTATAGTGCGCACTTAGGGTGGTATTCCCAACGGGTTAATGCTCGGAATAACCGTTTAGGTCTTGGCTTTATCCAAGATTTGATGTCCAAGTGTTCCACTACTTTATTTCGCATTCAATTCCAAGTTAGCAACCAATGTTTAATTGTGACTTGTGGTTTTGGTATTGGTGATTTCATGTTGTTAAGTACATTCAGGCATTATGATTTCTAATGAATCATTGTAAGTTTTGATGTTGTTAAGTACATTCAGGTATTATGATTTCTAATGAATCATTACAGGTTTTTGATGTTGTTAAGTACATCTATGCTATATTGTTCAAATGCAACTTAGGAATGATCCTATAGATTCATTTGGAACATAAACGTTAGGTGGCATGACCCACTTTAGTTGTTTTCGCATTTTAAATTTCAAGTCAATGGCTTTGAAGATCTATATCATGTTGCTTTATATAGCATGCTTCTATATTGTTTGAATTGCATGAATGATGTGATTTATGCTAGGAATGTTTTAAGGTAGCTTAGGATGCTCCCTGAGTCTCACCTTTGACATAGACGTTAGGTGGCATGACCATTTTGAATTGTTTTAAGTTAATGTAATAACTTTGTAAAACGTTAGGTCGATGCATGCTCATTTCCTATAAGTAGCTTTATATTACTCACCCACGTAGTGGGGACATTTTTCAGGTACAGGAATCAATGTTGAGATTCTCGTTATGATTGGATGATTTGTGGACTTGAAGGTTCTATTCTTGTAAAGGTTGTCTTAAAAAGCCATTTGTAGCCTTATTTGTTGAATGTGTATATTTTATTATAAACTTGTAATGTCTGCCTAAGTACACTTTTTGATTCTCATTTTATGTATATGATATGAGGCCAAGGGCCAAAGCATATTTGAAATTCATGTATATTCATAAATGTTGAAATCTTGCCTTTAATGAGAATATATGAGAAATTAGGGTTTTAGCATAACATTTTTTGCACCGGAGTCTGCATCGGGTATGAAATTCATTATCTAGCATTCATTTAATATGTATAAGGTATGGCCAAAGGCCAATCACCATTTTATTTTCATTTTTGCATTTTAGTTTCATACTTTATATTTTGAGCTAAAATAGTAAAATCCGAGCTTTTAAGGGTTCATTTCCAAATCGGGTGATGCAAAGTGCGCACGAGCACATTCAGTAAGACCTACTTAATACGCATGAAGTGTGGCCAAGGGCCAAACGGTAATTTGAAATCATTTGTTAATTTTAGTTTTCAAATTTTCTATTCTAATTCATTTTTGCCTTTTTGGCCGTGGGGGGGGGGGGGGGGGGTCGAATTTTGCATTGGCGATATTTTTAAGCCGTGGACCATTGTAGCACGTCCTAATGGGTATGTTATGTTTGTATGCATGATCGTTTTCAAGAAAAACCTCATCCTTGGTAATTTGAGCCTCCTATTGACTCATTTTACATTTTTATTACATAATATGATTTTAGGGCATATAATCACTTAGAAAATGTGATTTTAGGGGGGGTTTCTTCTTCGTGTTTTTCCATAAAATTTCATCTTGGTACCGAAAATCCCTCGCAAAGTTCAGCTTTCAGTTTTGTATCTTAGTAGCTTTTTAACCCCTATGACCAGATTTCATGGAGGAGGATTTTGGGCATTTTAGAGTTGAGTTTTTTTTTTTTTTTTTTTCATTTTCTCCCACATTTCTGGGTAGAAAATTTGATTTCGGGAGGGGTTTCTTCTTCATGTTTTTTCAGAAAAATTCGTTTGGTAGCTCGTTTTTTATCTGAGATGTGGACAGTCACTGTAGCAGCTTTTTGCCCTCTTGTCCAGTTCTGATCTAGGGGCATTTTGGAAATTTTGCAGTGAGTTTTTTTCGTTTCCTTCCTTGGTGTTGGGTAGAAAACTCAATTTTAGGGGAGGTTTCTTCTACGTGTTTTTCTAGAAAAACTCGTTTCAACCTCCGTTTCAAGCCTCAGTTCTGGAAACTCACTTTTTTTTTTTTTTCTTGCTGTCAGCATGTGCATGCCATTGGGCGCCAATGGGCTCCCGCATGGGCGCCGGGCGCGCCATGGCTTTCGTCGCGCCGCCGCGACGTCTCAACTTCAAACCCTCGTTTCTCCCTCGTCCGGACTCCAAATCGAGTGAACTTTTTTTTGAACTTGACTAATTTTTCGTTGTCTTTCCAACGGTGTACTTGGTTACACCTGGCTCTTCCTGGATAATTACTAGTTTACCTTTTTTGCCTTAAGTGCTCGTTTTTCTTCGTTATGTCGTTTCTCCTTCATCTGGACTCCGAATCATGCGATTCTTCAGTCCATCTTGATTAATTTTTCGTTGTCTTTCCAGCGGTATGCTCGGTGGAACCCGAGTTTATATTTTTATAAAATTACCATTTTGCCCTTGGGGGCTTATTTGTCATATTTTCGATCTTTTGCTTCCACATCAGTTCTCATTGAGTTTCATGAACTCATAGAAGGTCACTTTGACTTCTTAGAGTCTTGTTTTCTGTTTTCGCTTCTGCATTCGGATCCGTTATCAGGTCAATCTTCGGTTCATTACATGACGCATTGGCTTGAAAAATCAAGGCCGTCACAATGTATTTATATGCATATTAACATTTGATTGCAGGTGCAGATTAAATAATTTAATCTCTCTCATGACTCAGCTAAATTTTAATTTATTATTTAATTACATGTGATGTAATTGTTTAATTAGTGACGACTTTGTAAAGGGTTAATCCAATAAGGATTGGTTTTCCCTATTGTCGAATAAGATTTATTTATTTTATTTTGTTTAAAAAATTTTGTAAGCCCTAAATTGGGTATAGGATAAAGCGTTGTACTATATTTTTAAATTTAGGGTTGTAGTTCTTGAAGAGTTCAAGAACAGACTCTGACAAGATAAGAGTTAAGACTTCCAATGAAAGATTTTGAAGCACAAGATGATCATGAGATGATATCTAACCAGCCATGAGAGGGAATTTGCACTTTTTTGGTGCAATATGATTTTTACTTGTTATGTTTATATTCATGTGATGGTTATATGCTTGAATGTTATATTTTATCCATGAATAGCTTTTTCTACGTGTTGGTTAATTTTAAACTAAATAAAATTGAAATGATTAATTTGAGTGGTTTTGGGAAAATTAACACTTTCCAAAATATTTTTTAAAAAAATATGATTTTCTGAAATTTAAAAATTTATTTTTAATTAAATTTTGTGGAAAGTGTAGGATTAACCCATACTTAAGCTTAAGAAGTTAAGCTAGGTTAACCCAAATGGTTTAGGCTCATTAGGCCTAATATATATATTGGGATAATATTAATAAGAACTTAGTGGTGGGTTTTGATTATTGTGTTGATTCCAAAGATTTAAAATAAATGTGTGGGAAATTCAATAAGCTCCCTCGCAATGCAACAGACCTATTAGGCATAAAGATTTGTGATTAAAATTAATATTAATGGATTCTTATATTATTTAGATTAAAATTAATATTTTAACATGATGATATTATACATGAGATATATAAAATTTAAAGAAAACTCTCAAATTTCAAAACAATTAAGTAGGAGCAGGATTTAATCTTAAATTTCATAGCCTTCGATTGTCAATCTATTATAAGGTGTAACAAGTACCTCGCCACCAATCTTGGGTGCTCCTTCGGAGGGTATTATTTTCACTGGTTCCTAGATATAGATTTCACATAATAGAACTAGCGGCAGGCAGATGGCCAAGGATGATCACCACTAGGAGCCGGATCTCTTTTAATTGCACTACTTCTAGACAATGGTGTACACTTGATTAAATGGGAGTACGTTCCACCTTAGGAGGTATTTTCACTTAGAGACCAAAGTTAAATCGGTTGCCATATTTCATTTGATATAAGATGTCTAGATAGTGGGGTATGGTGGAAATTGTTTCCGTCTAATCATGGTGGTAACATGATCTCTTAGTAGTGGCATGTTCATATTGGCCCTTGGGAGAAATGAGTGAATACCTACGGGGATTATGATTACCGATGTTTTCATTACATCAATGGTTTAGAGAGACCCACTGAGAGACTATATGAAAACTAAAGTTTAATTTTTGTTTCTGAATGTATGCCCTTTTATTTATACATGAATGTCTATATTTCAGATGTCAAATATTTTCAATCCGCTTGCTTCCATATTTAAGGATAACAAATTAACCAGGTCGAACTATGTTAACTGGAAGAGAAATCTTCACACTATGCTCATTCAAGAGTGCCTTCCTGGGCTTAGCCCTAATGACATCCAGGAGCACAAAGAAATTGATTCTAGTGCTGGGGTTGTCAAGGTTAAGGGCAAGAAGCAGGATAAGTCCAAAGGGAATTGTTTCCATTGTGGCAAGGAAGGACACAAAAAAAATGAATTGTTCGATATATCTTGTTAAGAAACACTCTGAATATATTTTTCATTCAGTTGTTGCTGAGACATGTTATGTGGCAGGATTTACAGATAGCTAGTGTGTAGATTCTAGAGCCACTAACCATGTTTGCAATTCATTGTAAGGGTTCCAAGAAACCAGAAAGCTGAGTGATAGGGAGATTTATCTTCAACTTGCTTCATAAGTAAAGGTATTAGCAGTATCAGTAGGAGTGGTTATTTTAAAAATAAATGGTAGGAGTTTATTATTGGAAGATTGCCTTTATGTACTAGAAAGCAGAAGAACCTTGATTTCTATTTTGGCTATTTCAAAATCTGGTTTTTTAGTACTATTTAATTCAAAAGTTTTGATAAAGAAAAATGAAAATTTTATCTGCTCTGGTACATTGGTGGATGGTTTATATCTAATTACTCTTACAACTCACTCGTTGTATGATACTGAAATGATTGATGCATCGAGTGTCTTACAACAAAAAAAGAAGGTTCCTTTAAATAATTCTACATATCTTTGGCATTTGCATTTAAGTCATATTAATCTAATATAATCCAAAGACTGGTTAAGGATGGGCTTTGGGCTTTTTGTTGGTTGAACCATTTCTAGTTTGCGAATCCTGCTTGGAAGGTAAAATGACCAAAAGGCCATTTATGGCCAAGGGATATAGAGCTAAAGAGGTACTAGAGTTGGTGCATACAGTTGTATGTGGTCCTATAAATATTAAGGCTAGAGGAAGATATGAGTATTTCATCACTTTCATAGATGACTACTCTAGGTATGGCTATGTTTACCTTATACATTACAAGTCTGAGGCTTTTGATAAATTTAAAGAGTTGTAGGTAGAAAGTGAAAGTTAGATGGGTAAAAGCCTAAAAACTCTTCGATCAGATCGAGGAGGGGAATACCTCACTAGTGGATTTAAGGATCATTTACGAGAAAATGGGATTATATCCCAAACATCTGCACCAGGCGTACCACAACAAAACAGTGTCACTGATAGAAGGAATAGAACCTTACTTAACATGGTAAGATCGATGATCAGTTATTCAAGTTTGCCAGTATTCTTTTAGGGATACACTCTGGAAATGGCATTTTATATTATGAACTTAGCTCAATCTAAAGTAGTTCCTAACACTCCTAAGGAATTGTGGCCCGAGCATAAGCCTAGTTTATAACATTTACGTATATGGGGTGTCCTGCACATGTGCAGAGAGGAAAGCTTGAGAAGATGGGACCGAGATCAGATGTTTGTCTTTCTGTGGGCTACCCAAAGGGTATAAAGGGTTATTCATTTTATGATTCTAAGGAGCAAAAAGTATTCGTTAGCACAAATGCTGTTTTTCTCGACGAGGATTATATAAGGAATCACCATCCTCGAAACAAAGTTATTTTAGAGGAGTTGATAGACACCAATCAATCAAGGAGTGGACATAATAGTTGTGCTTAATGAGACACCAGATACCACAGATCCAGAACCTCTTACTATACCAGAACCTCGACGTAGTGGGAGGGTTATCAAGCCACCTGATAAGTTAACGCTATTGGGAGAATCTTACGAGATGATCCCAGAAGATCAAGATCCCTATAGCTATGAAAAGGCTATGAATGATTATGACTCGGGACTTTGGCTAGATGCTATGAAGGCTGAGCTGGATTCTATGTACCACCTACAAACATTAAACCTATACAGTGCAAGTAGGTCTATAAGTGTGATACCCCTCCGATTCGAGACGCGGGTTGATCAGGTCCGAGCCCAAACCCAAGGGATATCAAACAATTAAAGTATTTTACATCGAACATGGAATACAAAGTGAAATAAGAAATAAAATTAAATAGCTGGAAGAAACTAAATTAATAAACCTAGAAATAAAATTATTCAAATCTGATAATCCAAAACTCCATAAGTTTACAACTCGAGAATCCATCCAGTGGACCCATTATCAATATTCTCAATTCAAAACTGAAATGACTGAACTAAAGTCTAAAGCTAATATAGAGAAGATTCCTATATAGTCGGAGGAATGAATATCTGTATCTACTCTGCACATCCAAGCTCTAACCCTGGAACTGACGAACACCTGAAAAATAACAGAGTGGGTCAGGCCCACATGCAAGTCCTGATCTACTACAATCCAAACAGTAATCCGATACTTAGATACATCCTAGGAAGACTCAACAATATCTAGAGTAGTCTATATATGTACATAGTACACACTATAGGATGCTCGCTAGTCCAGTAGGTTTGTCTCAGCCTGAATAGAAGGCAACATGCAAATACGCACCCTAAGGTGGGCATGAGTACCTAGACCTACCAGGGAACAACACCTATGTCCAGTTATCCATCCTAGGCGATATACGCACCCTAACCATGGTCCTGAGACTCAGGCTCATACCATGGCACATAAAATAAATACATAAAGTCCGTACTCCCTATACAAAATATCAGTCATCTATGTAGTGGTCTGATATATGTAAACACTCCATCCTAAAACCGTAGTAAGTCTTTCAATTCACAATTGATATGACACATGTAGGTGATGGACTTAACCTTTATGGTTAATCCATACCTTAATCCAGTTTGGGTAGGATTTAGTATTTTGAACTAATCCATTCCCAATATAAGTAGGTCTTAGTATTTTGAACTAAGCCATCCCTAATATGACACCGTCCCATACCGGTTCATATATATATATCCATATAAGTAGGACTTAATTTTTTTATGGTTAATCCAACTCATTCCAAATTAGGTAGGATTAGTGTTTTAACTAATCCATACCTAGTATGTCACCGTCCCATACCGGTACATACAATCCTCCAGTTAACACAGTTGACTATACCATTATTAAATTGTCATCAACCACATTCCACAATATGCACAAGATAAATTTAATGCATAGACATAAATAATAGGCATTCAGTACGGGCCTAAAATCCAATTCCAATTATGTAAAGTGCTACAATAAATTTAAGCATTCACATTCTCCATCATAGTCCAAAAATTGATACAGTTAATAGAAATTTAAGTATCCACTACACCCAAGGTAAGCATAGGAAAATTCAGTTAATTCCCTATACTTCAAATACTATAGAATTATGATTTATACATATATTTAAATCATACACAACAACCTAGCCAAGCTCAGGTATATAAACCTAGCAAATCTTACCGTTAATAGAAATTTGAGTATCAATTAAACCCAAGGTAAGCATAGGGAATTTTTAGTTAATTCACTATACTTATAATACTATGGAAATATGATATATTTTTATAATTAAATCATATACACAATCCTTGTTAAGTTTCAGTGCCAATAAAACTTGTCCAACCGTGTGCAACCCCTAAGTCTTATTTACTTATATAGTCCATCCTTTAATCCATTTTTGAGTTATTATTTTCCCATGTTATTATAGGTTTATAACAGCCCATACAACACTTAAAATAAGTTAGACGAAGTCCTAATGCACTGTACAGTCCAATTAATGCATAAAAATCATACTGTTTGAGATTTCTGGGCAAGAGCAGTCTCTAGAAAAATTAAGCCTACTCTTTTATGGATTGAGCTGGCTCTAAGGATCTAAGAGCCTGCTCTAAACAGCCAAGAGCCTGCTCTAAGAATATTAGACCTGGCTCTTTCCATTTTTGGAGCCTGCTCTTGCTCCCTTGCATGCTGTTGTCCGTTCCGGCTTCATCTTCTTCAACTCCGGTGTTTTCCTACACCCTCTGTGATGTTTTTAATCCTTGTTCTAGGTTCAATCTTAATCCTAGATACATCATAAACCTCTAACATCCAACCATAACATGTATTGAACACAATAATTGAAACCAACGACAATAGAAAATCAGTTTGCAATCTACCGTTTTCCTTAGATTTATTTTGCTCCATTCTTATGCTTAATCATGGATTAATGTTTCCCATAATATATTAAGCCTATTATAGTCCCAATACATCAATTAAACAATTTATACGAAGTGGTAATCATCTGAACAGTCCATACAGTGCCCAAAGTCCAATTTTTGTGCATTTGGGTGAGAGCAGGCTCCATAAAATTTGAGCCTGCTCTTTTAAATGTTGGAGCCGGCTCCCTAACTTAGGGAGCCTACTCTTGCCGGCTCCATGCTCCTTGGAGCCGGCTCTTTGTGTGAGGGAGCTGGCTCTCTCATTTTGAGAGCCTGCTCTCTCTTTTTCCGGCGCGTTCTGCGTTTTTCCACTTCATCTTCCTCGCATCCGGCGATACCCAAGCCTCTGTAAATAATTTAATACATGTTCTAGGGTTCCATTAAATGTTCTAGATTAACCCTAAATCCATGGTATACAACCACGACATGAATTGAACACACCGTTTGAAAACTTCGACAACAGAATTTTCAGTTAGAAAATTTAACCAATTTCAAAATAGATTAATTCTGTAAACTCCAACCCCACTTTAATACTGGTTCTAGGATTAAATCTTAGACCCAGACAAAATCCTAAACCATGGTTATACATCCACAACATGGATTTAACAGAATCTTTTAAACATAACAGCAACAGAAATTCGACTAGTAACTTTAAGCAAACTCAAACCCAATTATTACAATAAAATAAAATACTGTATGCTCATGCATAAAAGACGTGTTACAACATCTATTTAATCCATTTTAAACCTTATTAAATCCCTGGAGACTACCTAGGCATGCACATAACACAAATTACAGAGGAAAGAGAAGAACAGAACTTGCCTGCAGTTTCAGATTTTGAAACTGTAAACCAACGTCTTTGGATTTCCAGTCAAGGCCCTAGGCTACCGTTCACCACCTCCGGTGCTCTTGGTTCAACCCAAAAGCACTCCACTCCTTCCTCCTTGAGCCTCTCTGTATATTAGTCAGACTCACTCTCTGTTTCTTTGTCTCTCACAACTCTTTTTTTACGTGAATAGGGTTAACAAAACCCTTGGCAATCCGTACTTATGTATTTATAGGTTTTAATTGAAACCCTAATTTAAATCCTAAACCAAACCCTAAAGTAAAGCCTAAACCAATTATTTGTCGGCTCCAATCCTAGACACGATGTAAAACATGAAACCCTAATTACCAAAACAGTGAAATCACATAAGCACGTAATTAATTAAACTTGAGAAATACATTTAAATTAATTAATGAAACAAACCAAAATACAATTTAAGCAATTAATTAAAGAAAACACAATGTAGAACGATTAATGAAAGAAAAACACAATTAATTGAATTAAAAATAAAATAAATCAAATAAGTAAATAATTAATTAATCAAAACAAACAAATAATCAATTAATTTAATAAAAATACAAATAATTAAATTAAATTCCAGGACTGTCCTTTTAAAATTAGGGGTATTACAATAAGCGAAAAAGAGGATCGAATAAGAAGGTTGAAACCTTCAAAGTCAGGCTTGTTGTGAAAGGGTTTACTCAAAAATAGGGTATCGAATATGAGGAGACTTTTTTGCCAGTAGTTATGCTTAAGTCTATTCGTATTCTCTTATCCATTGCAGCTCATCTCAATTACGAGATTTGGCAAATGGATGTCAAGAAAGCCTTTGTGAATGGTCATCTTGAGGAAGACATCTATATGATGCAACCAGATGGGTTCATAGCAAAGGGCCAAAAGCATATGGTATGCAAGTTACATAGGTCTATTTATGGACTTAAGCAAACGTCTTGTAGTTGGAACATTCAGTTTAATCTAGCAGTCAAATCTTTTGGATTTGATTTGAATCCAGAAGAATCTTGTGTATATAAAAAGAGTGAAGGAAACGTGGCGGTGTTTCTACTTTTATATGTTGATGACATACTACTAATTGGTAATGATGTAGGAATGTTATCAACCGTAAAAATTTGGTTATCCAATTAAATTGATATGAAGGACTTAGGAGAAGCTAGTTACATTCTAGGGATTAAGCTTTTGCGAGATCGTAAAAATAAAATGTTGGGTTTATGTCAAACTACTTATATTGATAAGATACTGGTCAATTTTGGTATGCATAATTCCAAGAGGGGTCTATTACCTTTCAGGCATAGAATTGCTCTTTCTAAACAACAGTGTCCTAATACACCAGAGGAGGAAGAGCGCATGAAGGCATTTTCCTTATGCTTCAGCAATAGGAAGCCTTATGTATGATATGTTTTGTACTAAACCAGATATCTGTTTTGAAGTCGGCATGGTCAACAGATATCAGTCTAACCCTAGACAAGAATATTGGATAGCGGCGAAGCACATCCTTAAATATTTGAGGAGGACCAGAGATTACATGCTGATCTATGGGGGTGATGATTTACTTCCACTGGGTTACACAGATTCTGACTTCTAGTCAAACAGGGATAACAGGAAATCTACCTCAGGATATGTGTTTACCCTTGGTAGAGGAGCCATTAGATGGAAGAGTATGAAGCAATCTTGTATTGCAGACTTCATCATGGAAGCCGAGTTCGTAGTAGCTTCAGAGGCAGCTAAACAGGCTATATGGCCCAAGAATTTCCTCTTAGAGCTTGGAGGGGTACCACTGGCACGATCTACTATTGTCTTATATTATGATAATAGTGGGGCAATTGCTCAATCCAAGGAACCGAGGAACCACAAGAAGGGACTACACATTGAGCGCAAATATCATCTCATTAGACATATAGTTCAGCGTGGGGACATTATTATCATTAAGATTGCATCTGCAAATAACCTTGTAAATCCTTTCACTAAGACTCAACCTACTAGGGTTTTTGAGTCTCATGTTGAAAAGATGGGTGTTAGATGTAATGGTAATTGGTTTTGAGTGCAACTGGGAGATTGTTGGGATCATATACCCTACAAGCCAATTATTTATTATTTATTCGATATTTTATTAAAAAATGTGATATTCATGCATTGGGCTTTACATATATTTGTATGAGATGCATTATAATCCTCAAGTTGCATTATAGGTGACTTAAGAGTGTAAATGAGATTTACACGTAGGAGATTTGGGCTCACCGGTTTCTTGCATCTTGGCATTGTTCGCAATCAGTGATAAAAGTTTGGCACTTTTATCTGTAAGACTGTAACACACTTGACCTCTATAAGATAGGATGGTTTGTCTAGACAATTGGGGTAGTTAACTCTAAGGCAATGTGTTAGTGTGCTTGGAGTACACTGAATTGGATCACCATAAGATCATACCATACAATGTACTGTCATTATTTTGGTATGTTTATTATCTACTAATTTCATAGGCTCTAAATCCTGAAGGATTTAGTGAACTCAAGTTTCAATACTAGCCACTTTGACTTACCAATGTGCGAGATCTTTTAAAGTCAATACCACGGTATCTTGGGTAGCTAATGTTGGAGCTCTGGGAACACAAATGCTCAACATGGAATCCACACTCTTTATAATAGTTAGAATATCCCATTGACGCAATTTAATAAGTTTGATCACTGGAACTTGGCCAGGGCATTTTAGTAATGTTTACTAAATTATTTTTCTACTATTTATTTAGAAAAATGTTTATTTCGTAAAATTCTTTATAAAAGAATTTAATTTAGTGATCATAAGGATTAAGTTGGTTACTCAAAGAATATAAAATATAAGTAAGTTACTAACAGGCCAGTGGCCTAGCGGTATCAGGTCTCTACTTTTCAAAAGGAGGTTAGAGGTTCAAACCTCAGTGGAAGCATGTGTGTGTGAGTACGAACTAAGAATATATATATATATATATATATATATATATATAAGCCTTAGGTGGGACGGTATATATTTTTTCGGGGCTACGTATGAATATTCGGTAGTAGAAGGGCTTATATGTAATTATTTAGTAAGTAGGGCCTTGTCGTAATTTCTAAATCCTAGAGTGCAATTACAATACTATTGTGGGGCTTATTGTAATTAATTGGATAGGATAGAGTTATCCAATTGGAGCTAGGATAAGGAAGCCCTCTTGGATCCTCATCTCTAGCCCCAAACATTTTTAACCGTCTCTCAGGTCATATATTTTATGATACGGTGATACAAAATATATTCTCGTACACTATCCAGAATACAGAGAGTGAGAGAGAAGGTTAGGGTTCCACAAATCTACATTGGGATTATAGAGGTGAAGACCAATTGGTATTCAAGGCCAAAGAAGAAAGTATTCATCGAAGCTTAAAGCCAAATGATAGCGTTCTCGTATTCAACGATTATTCAATCATTTAAAGGTATGAGATCCCTTTATAGTGCTTCTTAATTTGATAAAAAATCACGTAAGATAAAATCCTGAAAAATTATTAAATGCTTCCATTGTGCCTTTCAGTAGCGGAGCCACATTGGGACAAGTGGGGGCAAGTGGCCCCCCTAGAATTTTATGTTATTTGAATTTTCTATATACAAATTTTAAGAATTTTAAAAATAACCCCACTGAACTCTTAAAATATTAAAAATACCCCTTACTTTCTAACTCATTTGCCCAACAAGATTCTTAAATTTCATAAAAGACCCATGTCTTCTTTTTCTTTTTTCTTTTTTCCTTTTTTTTTTTTTTTCTCAACAAGTCCCACTAAATTTTTAAGAATCGAATTTAAAAAATGAGCCCTCCTTTGCTATTGAATTTCATATTATTTGCATTTTCTATGCACAAATTGTGATAATTATAGAAGTGCCTTGATTGAACTCCTAAAAAATTCACAAAAACCTTAAGAAAAATTTAAAAATTTAAAAAGACCCATCATTTTTCATGTTTTTTACCCAACAATATTTTCAAAATTAAAAAAAGACCCATCACCCAAGTCTTTTATCCTCCAGCAAGCCAGCAAAGTTTTTTAAAATCAAAATTCAAAAAAAACTATTCCTTTACTATTATTATTTTGGTTCAAAATTTCTTATCATATTAATGTTAATAGTTACCCCACTGAACTAAATTTCTGACTCTGCCACTAGTGCCTTCAATGAATTTCTTGACCCAATGATAAAGGCACTCCCTTGTGAAAAAGGTTTAAGAAAGAAGGTAATAAATAAAACAATGTGTATTATGACTCTCTCCTACCAAGTAATTGCAAACTCGGTGCACTAAACTAACCCTTTACTAATTCATTAATTCCTTTAGTAATTCATTAATTCCTTCACTCGTTTATTGGTTTGTGTGTGTATGTCTCTAATAGGTTTGAGTACAACCAACTACATACGAAGAAACTTATTCCTTCACTCGACTTTTATTGATCACCATAACCGACCTCCAACACTCCCTTAATGCTTTGATAGCAATGCGAAAAGTTGCAGACTTCAAGCAATTTAGATGCAAGATTTGGGGTCCACCAATGATAATGTGCCACATCAGACAATATAGTACCAGTCATTTACCCTAGCTTTAAGGGTAATATGCAGTACTGCTTTTTCTATAAAAATACAATTGTGCAGTGACAAGTGACTGATGACCTAAAACTGTTCAAATAAGACCCGTGTAGGTTTAGTTGGTGTTTGTATTATGATGAAAGATGGAAGTAGACCAGCCTGGCCCATCCTATTTTTGTCCATTTGGATTTTAAAGTGTCTTTAATTTTGTTTGAGTCCATTTGTTAACTTAACTACAGTTCAATCTCATCTATTATTATTATTAATTTTTTCGATCTTGACAATAAATTCACAAACTCAATTTGTTCTCATGAGAATTTGAACTCCAATACTTCTAGATGAAAGGGAGATAAAGAAAATTTGAATGTGACATCCCGATAGAAGAGAAGAGAAGAAATTGACAATTTACTTTGATGGGTAGGATAAAAGGGAAGTGAGAATATTAAAAAAATTTTACCATAAAATCTATTAGTTATTCTATTTGTGGAATTTATTAAATATTTATAAAGGATGATATAGTAATTTAAAAATTCTATAGTAGGCGAACTTGTCCTCTCTCATCCTCCTATTATCCTTTATTTCTTTATCTAACTTTACAAAATGATAGAAGTTTGTTATTTTTTATTTTTCTTCCACACCTTTTCCTTCACTCCTACCAAACAAAGTATAAAGTATTTTGAAATGTAAAAAGGTACCCATCTCATCTGTGTTATTATTACATGGTGTCTGAACAAGCTAAAATAGGGTCAAGTGCAAAAAAATATCCTTAAAGCATGATTACAGTATATATCACACCCCTCACGTACATAAAATATCACTAAAGTTTTAATTTTGTGTAAATAGGTCCCTCTGATAAATTTAAACCATAAATTGACTAAATTACCCTTATTGAACTATTTTATAAAATATATAAATATAAATAATTTTTTAAAATGACCGAAAATGACACTATTGGAGAACACCCCTCACGTGCAAAAAATAACCCTAAAGTTTCAGTTTGGTGTAAATAGGTCCCTTTGACAATTGTAAACCATAAATTGACTAAATTACCCTTATTGAATCATTTTATAAAATATACAAAAATAAATAATTTTGTAAAATAATCGAAAATGATATTATTGGAGGACGCCGGCAATGGACAAGTAAATAAAAAATAAAAATAAAAGTATAAAAGAAAAGTAAAGATAAAAATAAAAAATAAAAAACAAATATATAGTGCAAACTAAAGAAAACAAATCTGTTCCAAACTCCGAAAACTAGTGCACACTCATATTCGGATTTTTTCCCTGTTTTTTACTTTTTATTTTTTTGTTTAAAAGTGTTGGTACGAAAAAAATAAATAAATAAAGAAAAAAAAAAGTAGAAAAACAATAAACTGAAATCTAAAAAAAAATCAAATCCTTGTTCTATAAATGCTCAAAGTTTCAAAAAAAAAAAAAAAAAGTTTAGACATATATAAAGAGAAGAAGTTTTAAAAAAATATAGTTAATGTGCACATAACACCCTTATACTATGAGATTAGTAACATATATATTCTATTGGGCATTTTTGAAAGAGTTAAAGGGCAAAATAGGTATTACAATATTAATTTATGTCAGATTTCTAATTAAGAAGTATTTTTACACAATGTAAAAAGATTGGAGGTGTTTTTATACACTTTTTTTAAATAGGTAGTAAAAGTGTTACGCAAAGTAAATTTTAAGGATGTTTTTTGCACTTATCCCTTTTAAAATAACATATTTATGGTTTCGTCTCAGTTTATGCGTAATATTATCATTAAGAGTTAGAATCCTCTGCAGTGTCTGTACAATGCAATACACTAACAAGGTTTGTGAACGTTCTGCACATATTAGCGATTACAGCCGTCCGGGGTGCATGCAGGCACCGAAACAAACTCTATAGTGAAAGGTGTAGTAAGTACAGGTGAGTCTGACTTCCACTTTGGAAAATTGGCATCTAAGCTTCCATATATTCATTCATACATAATGAATTGAAGTGTGCCTTTTAGGTTTTGGCTGTCTGTAGGTGATGTGTTTGTTAAGCGTGGATGGTGAATACTGGCATAGCATTCATGACTCCAATTAGCAGGCCTCCCATATGATAGAGGGGACCATGTATCAACATGCTAGAATTTGATCCGGCATGAAGCTACATTTAAAATCTGTACAGTTATAGATTTTGTTATGAGAATCGTTGCGAATCGCAAAATAAACATTTCATACAAAAAAATACAAAGATTTATCACTTGGATTATATACAGATGTGTATATAAAATGTCCTTAAGAAAAAAATAAGAACATTTTAGTAATTTGAATATTGAAATACTTAGAATGCCTTTAGGAAAAAAATAAAAGTAAGAAACACTGATTTCAAGTTTTAAGTAGGGGTGAACAAATAATCCGTCAATCCGTTAATCCGGTCCGAACCAATCCGATCTGTGCAGTTTGGTTCGGTTTTCATATATCATGGTTCGGTGATGGTTTGAAAATTTTACAATCCGGTATTCGCGGTTCGGTTAACGGATTGGCCTCTGAAAAAACCGATCCGAACCGTTAATCGATCCGAACCGATCCGTTACCTATTTGAACCGTTAACCAATCCGAACCGAACCGAACCGTTATCTTAATATATTAATATTATATATATATATATATATATGTATATATATGTGCAATATTCAATATACAGTATATACTTATTGCTTACAGTATTATTTTTTTTATTAATTATTCTTTTAACTTTTAAGTTAACCCTAGCAGTACCCAAACTCATTACTCCATCTCATTTCATTACACAGCCATAGCCTCAGCCACGCCTCCCTCTTCTCTTCAGTCTTCTCTCTTCTCCCTCTTCTCTCTTACAGCCTCAGCTGCGCCCCCTCAGCCCTTCTTCTCTCTTCTCCCTCTTCTCTTCAATCTTCTCTCTTCTCCCTCTTCTCTTCATTCTTCTCTCTTACAGCCTCAGCCGCGCCTCTCAATCCAGCACCTCTTCTCTCTTACAGCCTCAGCCACGCCTCTCAATCCAGCACCTCTTCTCTTCAATCTTCTCTCTTACAGCCTTAGCCGCACCTCTCAATCCATCGATCACCAGATTCGAAGCAACGCGACCTCTGCCTATCGAAGCAACGCCTCCCTCAATGCCTCTTCTCTTCAGTCTTCTCTCTTCTCCCTCTTCTCTTTAGTCTTCTCTCTTACAGCCCAATCCGTGAAAACCAATCCGAACCGATCTGTTACTTCACGGTTCGGTTTAAAGGATCCCACGGTTCGGTTCGGTTTCAATTTTCACCGATCCGTGAGGATCGGTTCTGCTTAATCTTTACCCCCAAACCGAATCGATTCGAACCGCGATCAGACCTAGTTTTAAAGGTATATTACGGGTATTTTGGGAGTTTTGTAAAACAAATTAACGGTCAGCCAATATTAGGGGCACATACAATTGTGAGGGATATATATACACATTAGTAGAGGGTGTGTGTGTGTGTGTTTTTTTTTTTTTTTTTCACATTGAACTCAGATTGACAATTCCCGGTGAGTTGGGGTACTTAGCTTGACTCACCCGAGTTAGACTAGGCTAAACAGAAATTGGTGTTGAAAAACGAAGAAGAAGAAGAAGAAGTTTAATGTGCCAGTGCAATATACCATTGGTGTTGAAAAAAAAAAAAAAAAAAAAAAAAAAAAAAAAAAAAAACCTCCAATATTTTTCAAATTGAGCAAATAAGAACATTTTTTCAATTTTAGCACTAAAATACCTAAATTCTCTTAAGACAAAATAAAAATAAAGAGCACTAATTCAATTTTTAAGGATCTTTTTTATTTTTGTAAAAAAAAAATTGGTGAAATTTGGCGTCAACAGATGTTAACGGCAATTTGCTCATATTTTCAATTGTTATGAATTTGTATGTACATATATTTTTGCAATTTTTTTATATAAAAAAAGGCTTTTCTGCATTTTATCCTTAAGAAAATAATAGTTTATGATACATTGCATGTTAGAGATTGGAGCAGTCGTTTTGTATTTTTACCGGCTTGCTCTATTAGTCAGATTTAAGTACAAAAGTGAACTCGGATTGACTAAGTCCATGTGAGTCCTAACTCACCGGAGTTATTCTCCCTCTATTGTAACCCAGCCCAATAGGTATTGGTCCAGCCCAAGTAGTGGGCATGAACGACTAACAAGATAGTTTTTTTAGTTTCAACGGTTTGGCCCAACTCATGCAAAACAAGATATGAACAGACTTGGCCCAACTTATCCAGATTATTATTTTTGTTTTTTTATTTTTTATTTTTTCAAGTAAGCGAGTGTATATTTAAAGTTAAAGGGTTATTTAATAAAATTGAAATTTTAAGTATTAGAATGTATTAATATTTAAATATATTTTAGACGTTAAATTCATTAAGATATTTGTTAAATACAAAAGCTAAATTCTGGATGTTGCACATATTATATTTTTGCCATCAACGTCTTCTACATATAATATTGTTTTAAAAAAATACTATATATATAAATACATATATAAAATAATGAATTTCATCAAAATAACTATATCTATTTAATATGAGATATTTTTTTCGGTAATTAATTTAACATTGGATATTAATGTCAAAATTGATCATTAAAATACCAAAATAAAAACACAAAACGGTGTGTAAAGATGTACATAAGACATAATTCTATTCTAGTATTAATTATATTACCTATATGGAATCAAATATCAAATCAATTTTTACTCAACTATTCTAACTCGAATTCGATTTTAAATTTTGAATGTATTTGAGTTGGATTGAGTTTAACAAATTTTGAACGTATTTGGGTTGGCTTGAGTTTAACCGTTTGGGTTTGAAGATGTAAGAAAAATTATCTCTCGATTTGGAAAGAATAGTTTTACACTTCAAAAATATCTCAACCCCTTTTCTCTATCTTTTTAGTCTATTTATAGACTTCTACAAACATTCTAGAAGCTTCCTAACTAACACTCCACGCTAGGCTGATCCTTTAGGCTCATTATAGATATGGGCCCATTTCCCTTGCTCTGAGATTGGGCTTCCAGACTGATCTTCCGGTCTTAGGCCCAATAAGTGATGGTTCAATTGAACAAAGTGTTCTTTTAAGACCCGTTTCCAGTAATCTGGGTCATACCCGGCCCAGGTCACTTTTGGTATCCTTATCTGCCCCATAATCTCTCCTTAATTAATTAGGGTGAGATTATCAAATGGACTTAATCATGATGAGACTACTCTAGGTGATGACGTGGGGAAGTGAATGGTTGGTTTGGAGACCCACGTTTTGAGATTTAAAGTACCATCATTGCCATAGTTCTTTGGGTATCAAGCCATTTTCTCTTTAAAACCCCACACCTCAAGCTCTTGTCTTTACTCTTCCTTTGCCATCTTTACCTTCAAACATCATCTCTCTTAATCATCTCTACCAACAACTAGTCTTTGCCGGATGCCGGTGAGTTCTCCTTAACCTTTCTAGTGAGTTCTTCCTTTGCAATTCTTCATCTCTCATTTCGCTGCGGTGTATTCTGCAAATCCTTTTTCTAATGTTAGTTTCACTTCCTTGTTGTTTTTTCAAAAACTTTATTCTTTACTATTTTCCCTGAAAGAAAGAAAATCTAAAATTGAGAATCTCCTCCGCCATTATTATGGCTCCTAACTTAGAGGCTTTTCGTTCAGGGAACAAAATCCCTAACAATGTCTACAATAGGGTTTATCCTGAGGACTTGGATGAAAGATCTAGTGAGGGTCTTCTTCCAGGGGAGGTCTTCTTCTCTGTTATTTACTTAAATGTAATTAGATTTCCTTTACACCCGTTCTTTTGTTATGTCTTCCGCAAATTAGGGCTTTCCCCTCTTCAGGTTAACCCCAACTTCCTTAGGGTAATATCAGTTTTCTTGATTTTGAATCGTGATAGGAATCTAGATCTAGATATCATAGATCTTCTTCTCTACTACCGAGTTACCAAAATCAGAACCAATGACATGTACTTTCACTTCTTTCCTATTGAGAAACGATCTATTTGTATGGACAAACTCTCATCTGAAAAGGGTTGGAGGAAAATTTTAATTGGGGTCAGTGGGAATTGGCGAACTCTATTCGCTCAAACTTTCCCTATCCTGACCATTTTTTAAGAGTGCTATGTCCCTCTATATAAGAAATATAAGAAACATCTGACTGACTACCCCTGTGAAATTTGCCTTCCCCGTTTCTGCACTTTTCTTTGTGATTGCCTTCGTATTCCTCATGACGAATTGGTTTACAGCGTTTGCAAGGCTAGAATCGATCTTTTGAAGGAGAAAGTTCTGAACGACATCCCTCGGCCACAGACCTGCTACTGGATAACCTTTCTGACATATCTGTTCTTGGTGCTACCATGGAATATATTCAGATTCCTTCGTTCAGTAGAAGAAGAAGATCCTCCTCCGCAGCTGCTCCTACGGTTACCCCGGCCATCTCCGTTATGGCTCAGAACGCTGAGTAACCTACCATTGAACCCTGTGCATCTACTTCGGTTGAAGTTCAACCCACCTTGCCAAACGACGAACCTTCTGACATTCCAAACGAAACTTCTCCACCTACTGCTCAGAATGCTGAGGGATCTTCCCCTGTCCGAACTAATGTTTCGGAGAAGAGCCTGGGTAAAAGACCCCAGCTTGAGGGTGGCTCTAACCAAAATGACTTTCCTCCAGCCAGAAGAGCCTGGACTAATAGGGTCATCACCGCTCTCCTTTCTCATCAGATAACCATTCCAGAGGGTGAATCAGCCAGAACTTCTGTCTCCTTCCCTAGCAGTGGTTCCATGGCGCCCCTTGCTCAAACGGGAGGATGGGTCAATTGTGGCTTCCATAGACACTGTGTTTAAGGATCCTGCCACCTCCTTTGCCTTCTATAGGGGTATTTGGACCCTACACGATCTTCAGACCCAGGAAAAAATGACTTGCAATGAAATGTTCCACTGCTTCCTCGCAGTCTCTGTTAAGGTAGCTCTCTTTTCTTTTATACCATCTTTCATCATCTTTTTTGTTCAGATCACTTTGCACTTGTACTTATTAGAACACTTGTGTCTTTGTGCAGACACTGTTTTTAATGATCACCTTTCAGAGAAATCTTAAAATGGC
This sequence comes from Cornus florida, assembly GCF_030987335.1. Classification (NCBI taxonomy): domain Eukaryota; kingdom Viridiplantae; phylum Streptophyta; class Magnoliopsida; order Cornales; family Cornaceae; genus Cornus; species Cornus florida. Next base: position 73,998,869 of record NW_026775573.1, on the reverse strand, counting down.
GAACAAGAGGATTAAAGCCCTCTTTCTCGGCCTTAATAGATCTATCCAAGCAGAAAGGGCAACTAAAGCCAAAAACACAGAGTTGTTGGTCAAACTGAATGAATCAGAGAAGGAGATAGACGTTTTGAAAGTTGAGAGGGATGTTCTGAAGAATGAGCGAGACTCTTTTCACGATGAGCTGGAGGTCCTGAAAATTGAAAATAATGTCATGCAGACCAAGAGAGATGCTTTGAAAGCTGAGAAGGGAGACCTTCAGCGCACTCTAGTTGCTGAACGGTTGACCTATTCCGTTTCAGAAGAAAAATTCTCAAACGAACGCACCGCTCTGCTTAATGTCATAGGCAGAGTTGATGGTCGCATAAAGGTTCTTCATGCCTGCTTCTCTCGGATTGGGGCTCTCAGGTTTGCCGAGGGGTATAGGGATGGTTTTATTGACTAATCTCCCCCTGAAGGTGAATCAAGCTCTTATGGATGTCCGGATGACCTTAACACTTCTTTAGGCATTGACCCTCTAAGTGTCTACAAGGATCTACTTCATGTTCCTGCTGAGAATATATTCATTGAGTGCAATGAGATTGTAGCCTCAGGGGTCATCCCACTTGTTTGTCTTTCGAATGTTCCTCCCATCACCAACATTGTTCCTCCCACAGTTGTTGCCATTGACAGAACTCTGCTAACTGAAGAGATCATTCATCTTGACTCTCCCTCCAGAGGTGAAGAAGCAACCAATGGGAGACAATGAATCGGCCGGTGGTGATGAAGCAGCCAAGGATGATGGAATAGGCAATGGATCAGGCACAAGAGAGGATGTAATAGAATAGTGCTCTGCTGGCTTTTGTACTTATTTCCTTTCATTTCAGTGTTACTTTTTATACATCAAGAACTATTTTATGGTGATGAATGAAATGATAACTTTGTTTTGCAAAACTTTCATACTCAAACCTGTGCTTAAATGAACTGATAGTTTAATTTTTGTATTTGATCTTCATTTTGTGCAAGTGTTTTGCGTTCGGCTCATAATACCGTTTGCCACTTACTTGGCTAAGTGTTTGGCTCTCGGCTAGAATGTCACTTGCCACTTAATTTTTATTTTGCGCAAGTGTTTGGCGTTCGGCTCGTAGTGCCATTTGCCACTTACTTTGCTAAGTGTTTGGCGCTCGGCTAGAATGCCACTTGCCACTTAGTTTTTATTTTGCGCAAGTGTTTGGCGTTCGGCTCGTAGTGCCATTTGCCACTTACTTGGTTAAATGTTTGGCGCTTGGCTAGAATACCACTTGCCACTTAATTTTTATTTTGCGCAAGTGTTTGGCGTTCGGCTCGCAGTGCCATTTGCCACTTACTTGGCTAATTATTTGGCATTCGGCTCGTAGTGCCATTTGCCACTTACTTGGCTAATTGTTCGGCTCGTAGTGCCATTTGCCACTTACTTGGCTAGAATGCCACTTGTCACTTAATTTTTATTTTACGTAAGTGTTTGGCATTCGGCTCGTAGTATCATTTGCCACTTATTTGGCTAAATGCTTAGTGTTCTTTACTCAATCAAATTTCGAAGCAGAACGAGTTCTTTTTATAAATCTTGAAGAATCTATACATTTGTAAGAACGTAATTCTAAATGAACATTGCTCATAATGGAATTCAATTTTTATTGGTAGTACCTTTTTAGAGACGTGGCGTTCTATGGTTTATTGACCAATCTTCCACCCATAGTCTCTAAACTATATGCCCCCTTTCCTATGGCTTCTGCCACTCTATATGGACCTTCCCATGGTGACATCATCTTTTTGGCAATTCCCACCTTCTTTTTCAGAACTAAATCACCAGGTGCAAAGTCTCTAGGCTTCACATTTTTGTTGTGGCTATTCACAAACGTTTGCTGATAAGACGCGAGTCTTATTGCTATTGTATCTCTTTTCTCTTTAGCAAATCAAGGTTAAAATTTAACATACTATCGTTCTGCTCTTGATTCTAGGCCAAACTTCGAACAGTTGGAACTAAGTGCTCAACCGGTATTACTGCCTCGGTACCGTACGCCATAACGAACGGGATTTCTCTAGTTGGACGTCTATGGGTTATTCTATAAGCCCACAATACATTTGAAAGTTCATCCAACCATTTACCCGTTCACCTCAAGCTTCTTCTTAATGCATGCAAAGATTATTCTGTTAGTAATTTTGGCTTGACCGTTCGCTTATAGATGGCTAACCGCTGCCAACTTTTGGTTGATTCCATACTCCTCTAGGAATTCCCTCACCTGCTTACTGTCAAGATTTGTCCCATTGTCCATAACGATCGATCTCAGCACGCCAAAGCGACAAATGATATTACTCTAAATAAAGCGCTTTACTTGAGTCTTGGTTACACTGGGATATGGTTCGGCCTCTACCCATTTGGTAAAATAATCTGTTGTAAGCAGAATGTATTTGTTCCGTGATCTCGTGGTCGGCAGAAGCCAACCACATCCATCCCCCATTGCGCGAAAGGCCATGGTTTGGCCATTGCGTGCAAATCTTCAGGTGGTTGGTGGATCAGTGGTCTGAACCTTTGGCACTTATCGCATCTTCTAGAAAATTCTTCTGCATCTCATGACATGTTTGGCCAAAAATATCCTTGCTTCATTTCTTTGTGCGCTAGAGATCTCCTTCCTGAATGATTGCCACATACACCGTCATGGATAGTTCGCAAGATCTGCCCAGCCTATGTGGGGGTAACATATTTCAAGTATGGAACTGAGAAAGACCTTTTATACAATTGATTATGGATAATGGCATACTTCGCGACATTTGATCTGATTTTCCTTGCGTCATCTCTTCGTTCAGGCAACACACTATCTCGTATGAAAGTCATGATTGGATCAATCCAGCTCGGCTCATATGGTATGACATTTACTTGCCGAGGATCTAAGCTGAATGGTTCCTCAAAGATAGATGGTTAACATAACACATCAACTAGAATGACCCTTGCCAAAGTTTCTCCAGAACTTGACGCATTGCAGGCTAATCGATCGGCATCTTCGTTTTGCTCTCTTGGCAATTGGATGAATTTGATTTGATCAAAGTTCATTGCTTCATGCATAACGGCCGAACGGTATTCCTCCATTGTCTCTGTAGACACTAAAATTTTAGTGGGCTTTGGTTTTGACAAATGGATCCATTAAATATGTGGTCAATGTTTACTTAAGTTATTTAATTGGCCCAAGCTTGGTCCACTTAAATTATTTAATTAGCCCAGCCTAGATGGTTAAACAAAAAAATAATTATTCCTAATAAAATATATTTGGAATAATTGTTTGTAAGGAAAATTATCATAATATACTCGGCCTACCCAGTTATGATTTTATCCTTATCAGGAGATGACACATGTCATCATCCTATGGATCCAAGAATCCTATAAATAGAGGCCTAGAGGAAGAAAGAAGGGAGACAAATTCAGAGTCCAAAAATCCAGAGACTCAGAAATCCAGAAGGTCCAGAAATTGAGAGAATCACTAATCCAGAGGGCACATCCAAAGTCGTGCCATTCTTCACCAAATTCAACAAATCCTCTCTGAAGACGAAGAACAACAAGCACATCCAAAGACGTGCCGCTCTTCCTCAAATTCAACAAAGGACACAAATTCAAAATTCAGAAGTTCAGAAATTCGGACACAAATTTAGAATTCAGAAGTCCAGAAATTCAGACACAGATTTAGAATTCAGAAGTTCAGAGACTCAGAAATCTAGAGACTCAGAAGTCAGAGACACAAATTCAGAATCCAAATCCAAAAGCAAAGAACATCAAGCACATCCAACGACGTGCCGTTCTTCATCAAATCCCACGGTGATCAACAATAAGCACATCCAACGACGTGTCGTTCTTTATCAAATTCCACGGTGATTCAAGAACAAGCTCGTGTAGCCCTTGGATCTAACCAACAACAAAAAGGAGATCGAATCAGAGAACCATTCTTTTTGTAAAGAATATTATTACAGAGGATTGTACTTAAATTTTCCAAATTAATAAATTACTATTTGCTCCATATTTTGTTTCTATTTGCAGACTTACAAAATTCGTGTGTATAAATTTCTGGCACGCCCGGTGGGATGATAAGTGCTTAAATGTTGCACATTTCAACACCTAAGCTAAGGTATTTTAGTCTTTGCATCTATCTTAATTTTATGTTTTAGTCCTAATTTATGTTTATGTGTATTTCAGGGCAATAAAGTTAAAATGAGCTAAGAACGGTCCAATTAAGCCTTTTTGGAGTTAAGCAAAGATTTTCAGACAATGGCACAAAGCGGTCAATTTCGGGCCTTTGATGATGTTCCCAAAGATGGAGAAGCAAACCAAATAGCCCGGGACAAAAATGGAGCTGAATAAGGCTTAAAGGAATTTGTCAACTCTGGGGGGATCGATCCCCAGGGTGGGGGATCGATCCCCCAGGACTTAGCAACATTACAGTTTTTATTTAATTTTTGGGCTCATTTTGGGAACTGTTGGGCTTTAATGAGATTGTTACTTAAGGCCCAGTGAGCCATTAGATTAGGGTTAGTTTTAGTTTTTATTTAAGTAAAGATTATTAGAGAAAAAAAAAAAGAGTTTTATTTTTATTATTATTTTTTTTTTTCTGTATCGTGGTATCGTATTTTCTCTCTGGAAAAACACGCGAAGAAAGGGAAAAAGAAGAACAGGCTAGGGTTTGGAAGAAAAGTTCAGAGAAGATGAAGCAGATGATGGGGATTGTCCTATCTTCGACTCCATCAACCATGAGTGGCTGATTCTTCTACTTAGGGTTGGATAAACCCTAAGCATGTAACCTATTCTCTCTCTCTTTTCATACTTTTTGGGGATTAATTTATGTAATTAGTGTATAGTCTTGAATATTATGAATTAAATTCTTCCAATTGATTATCTGTATTAATCTCATATTGTCTTATGTACGGTTGATTGATAAACAAATTTTACACACGAATTCTTTGTTAATTGATTCTTGTGATGGCTATGCATGGTATTGCTTAGTTGTAATTGTGTTTCAAATTGATGAAAAATGCTTACATTTGATGGATGGTACTACATGTTTAGGTTAATTTGTTGTTTAATTAGTTTTAAATTCATGTTTAATTAGTTTAATTTAAGTTTAATGAATTTAATTGCAATTCAATTATTAGGTAAGTAGACCATCCATACTTATGTTTGAATTCCATACTTTTTGTCACAATTGCATTATCTTCTAGATTAATGTGTGTTAAATTTGTAACTTGGATTGATAAATCATGCTTTGAATGGGTGAATTGCACTACACTTAGTTTAATTGTCATTAGGTAGTTGATTCATGCTTGAAATTGATGGTTTACACTTTTCATTGCTCTTGTTAGCCACATATAGATTACATAGTATTATTTCCCCAATTAGTTGAAAGTGAGTGAGTTAGGGAATGTGCTTAGTGGTGAATCCTACACTCTAAGTCTCTTTCCAATCTCTTAAACTCTATTTCTTTATTGGAATCATTTAGTTTAAAATTAGTTTTAATCACAAACAAAACCCTTTTGGCAATCACAGAAGCACTAAAGTATAATTCAATTCTGGAAAACCTATAATTGTTTAGATCTTTTGGGACGATCCCTGCTCACTTCATACTCCATAGTATAAGTGTTTAGTGGTTTTATAAATTTTAAAATATGGTGCCCACTTGACATTATTTCTAAACCTAAAGTGTTGTGCATTATTTTGTGCACACGCTCGGTCGCACCATAGTTTTGGCGCCGTTGCCGGGGATCTAACTGTTTTTAAAGAATTGAATTAGACATTAGTTCTTTGTTGATTGTTTACTTTTAAGTCATTTTTATTTTTATTTTCTCATTTAATATGCAATTAGATATTTGATACAAGAAAGGTGAACATTGGAGCTTAAAGCAATCATTGGAATTTGAAATTGCTTAAGGACCTTTGTAAGCAATTCTTACCCTAATTGTTCATTTTTCTATGCTTGCGAGATAGTCCTTGTTGAGGCTTTCATAATGCTTAAATATTTTATCCAAGCATAGGTCCTTGTCGAGGCCATTACTTTCATTGTTATATGCATGAGCCATTGTCGAGGCAATTATTTTATGGTTTTTGGATTGTGAATGTGAATGGAGCTCTTATTTGATCCAAGTTTGGGGGAAAATTTTACCCCTTATCCTTATGCATCTCCATCATATCATGATCCTTATGAGAGTGAGTCCAATACATTTCATAAATCATTATCATATAATGGACTTGATCATTCTTATGATCCCTCTTATGACTATTACCCTCCCCCACCATTTTATGAAGAACCATCTCCATTACCTTACTCTCTCGGATTTGAAAATAAAATGTTAGCTCTAATTGATGAACTTAATGAAAGGAGACAACTTATTAATTATCATTCTCATAAGCTAGCGATGCTAAAAGCTCAAGTTGAGGAAATTGCAAGTACTCTTTCTCGTCAAGAGGAAGAGGAAGAAGAGGCAAGTCAATTAATGACTAATCAAAGTGAGCAAAACATGATAATAAAAGAGGGTGAGGCAAGTGAGCTAGTGACTAATCCAATAGAGCATAAATTGAATTATGAGGACATTCCTTATAATCTTGAGCATGAGGAAATTGATACCTTAGAGAGTGAGGAGTTGTTGACCACTATAGAGGTAGGAGAGGAAAAGGAGGAACTTGTAAAAGGGATCCTTCCTTTTATTATCCCCAATGATCCTCTTGAGGCGTGCCTTTTGAAAATGTATGAAGGATGTGGTTTTGACATCGAAAGCTCCACGTATGAAGTGAACTCTTTAATGAACTCCATAGCTAACTTGGAAAGTGAAGAGATGGTGATTAGTGAGGAAGAGAAAAGGGATGAAAAGAGTGCATTTCTTAATAATTCAATTGAGTCTTTGAAAGACGTTGCTTTGCCAAGTGCAAGACTGTCCATTATTGATTTCATTTTCAAGACCATTGATGAAAGGAAAAAAATTGCATCTTACATCATTTCTTTTCAAGTCATTCTTTTGGGAGATGAATTTGTTGTTATGAGAAAGGATCCACTTGGGAAAATAGACAAACGGATTAACGAGGATGTCTCATATCCGGTTTTTGATTCTTTCGACTAGTGAGTCACCCCAACGTTTTTCTAGTGACATTAAACACTAGTTTTTCGTAGAGTTTCCCGACTTTACTTCTCCCTCATTTCTTTTTATTTTATTTCTTACATCTTCGTCTAAATAAAATTTTATTTTATTTTCTTCTTTTACTTTATTTTATTTTTTGTACAATTCTGCTTTCAGAAATTCAAAATAAAAAAAAAAAAAAAATTGTAAATGAGTAATGTAGGTTGGTGTTTGATTTTATTTCTATTTTATTATTATTTTTATTATTTTTGTATATATTTCATGTTAGTTTTGATTTATTCAAAAATATAAAAAAAAAGAAAAAAAAATTTTTAAAAAAGTATTAATTAGTATAGGTTGATAAGTGATTTTATTTCAATTTTGTTTATTATTATTTTTATTTTATTTTTTATCTATTTTTCATTTTAGTGTATATATTCTTTTTAGCTTTATTTTGTTTTATTTTTTTGTTTATTTTATTTATTTATTTATTTTTATTTTTAAAAAAAAAAATTGAAAAATTAAAAAAAAAAAGAAAAAAGAAAGATCGATCCCAAAATGGGTAGGAGATCGATCCCATTTTCTTGGCAGAGAGCAACAAAAAAATAGGCCAAGTGGATTGATCCCCCGTCCAAAGGGATCGATCCCATTTTACTTATGTTTCTCCCTTCTCATTAAATAGTGAAGGGGACATTTTTTGCCTAAAATTATCGATCCCCCATCAAAGCAGATCGATCGCCCCTTAACTTTGTTGTGCCCTACCTTCAATCTCCAAAATACATTCCTCTCTGTTCTCCCAGTTTCGAGTCGCCACTCTAAATTTCCTCCTGGCGTTCATGGTGTACAGGAACCCACAATCTTCCGCTGATCTCTTCTCCTCTTCCACGGTGTCGCGGCTGTTAAAAACGGCGCCATGGTTCTGAGTTCTTCTCCGCCGACGGTTTGAGTTCGCCGTTGGCTTCGCCTTTTATTTTCCGACGTGGCTGTTCGTTACTTTCCGGCGAGCATCTGGGTCATCTTTCTGAAAAAATAAAAAAATAAAAAAATAAAAAAATAAAAAAAAACAGCAGCGGCGTTGCATCTGCTTTCTTTCCGGCGTCGCATCTGTTCATCTTCCAGCGCCATTTCCTGGTTCTTGTTTAATTCGTCGGCGTCGCGGCTGTCCGTTTTCTTCCGGCCGTGCTTGAATCAGTCCGATTCCGGATTGGTCCTCACCGGCGAGCTTGTGACTCGTCGTTTTCCCCAGCGATTCCGGCGGCTGGTTCATCAAACGGCGTCGCGGCTGGGTTCGTCGTCGATTACAGCTTCGCATCTGTTCGCAGTTCTCCAGCGATCTCGGCGTTGCATCTGTTCACATCTGTCTCGTTCTCCGGCGATCAAGGCTGTTTCGGCCTATATTTTTCCGGCGCCATGGGTCTGAGCTATTTTTCCGGCGTCGCAACTGGGTTTATTTTTCCGGCGTCGCGGGTTCGTTTCTCTCTGGCAATCTCCGCTTGGATTCGCCGGCGAACAAGGCTGGTTCTTCTCCGGCCACGATTTCCGGCGGTTGGTTCTTCCAACAGCGGTCGCGGCTGTTCATCTTCTCCGGCGAGCTTTTGGCTTCGCCGTTCCAATTGATACCAAAAAAATTTAAAAAAATAAAAAAAAAAAGAAAAAGAAAAAGAAAAGAAAAAAATTAAAATAATAAAATAATAAAAAAAAAACAAAAAAAAAATAATAATAATAATAAATAAATAAAAACATAACATAAAAATTTTAATAATTAAAAAGTATATATATATATATATATATATATATATTTTTTTTTTTTTGAATTGATTTATTAAAAAAAAAAAAAAATAGATAAAAAAAAAGAGTAGCATTGATGTTTAAAAAAAAAAAAGGCTAAGTAGAATTTGTAGTAGTGTTTTTAGTTATTTATTTCTTTATTTATTTTTGATAAAAATAAAATAAAATTTCAGTAACATTCTAGAGACGTTAAACTTAGCCCATTTTTCTTATTTTATTTGGTTGGTTGTATATACATGTTCTTTTCCTTTGTAAAAAAAAAAAAAAAAAAAAAAAACTTGAATTGATTTATTTTAGTATATATTTATTTCTTTTTAGTTTAATATATATTTTTTCTTTTTAGTTTAGAATATTTTTCTTTGTGTTAAAAAAAAAAAAAAAAAAAAAAAAAACTGGGAAATCAATCCCATTCTTGAAATTAAAAAAAAAAAAAAACATATCACAAAAATTTCAAAAATATGTGTCCCCGTTATGCCCTTCTGCTTAGTTTTGCATGTTTTCATCTTTTACAAAGGGCTTGATATCATATCTCTTTACATCTTATTCTATATTGTTTTGGAATGTATGCTTTACTTATTCCATTTGATATTTGATGTGAGTTGCTAGTGTGGTTTTTCTAGTAGGTTTTTGCATCCAAGTTTGGGGGAGACCTCTTTCGTCATGGATCATTGCCGGACGTCATTAACTTTTGCCATCACGGTATACTCTTTCCATTTCTTTCATTGTTCTCATTGCACATTGAGGACAATGTGCAGTTTAAGTTTGGGGGTAAAGTAGCCTTGTTACATTCTACTTTAAGTTGAGTTTTAAATGCATGATTGAGATTTGAGATATATTTGGCAATGATTTTGAACTTTTGAAGCATAGTGCCTTTAAAAAACAAGTTGTAGAGTCTAATACTTCTTGTATGCTCTAGGATGCCATTTAGGGGTAAATTTTAATTTTTGACATCATGTTTGCTTTTGTGGTACACATCATCTTGTTGGTTGAAAATGCTTTGAGAGTTGATTCTAGAATTCTACATTTGCACTTGCGCACACTAGCATTCAATTTGTGGGGTATATGCTTAGTTGATTATTGTTTTGGTTTGTTCCAATTGAGCTAGTATGCTTTGAAAGCTTTCATTCTTGATAAAATGACCTTGCAAAGGAAAGAAAAGAAATAAATTAAAAAAAAAAAAAAACTGCATTCTTTTAACATGTCAACTGATTAAAAAGGAAGACAAGGGAAGAATGTAAGATGTATAATTAGTTTGAGTTCGTAGCCTAGCCATTCCGAGTCATTACGCCCTTAGGAGTGTCTTTACACTTAACGCCCTAAGACCATCTGGTTTGGGAGTCGTTGGCTCAATGCTTATTACATGGGGTGATTAGAGAGCTTAATGAACTTGGACATTGCACATAGTCATACATAAAAAAAAAAAAACATAAAAAAAAAATAATAATAAAAAATAAAAAAGTAATTAAAAAAAAAAAAAATGAAATCAATAAAAAAAAATGTTTGATTGAATAACAAGGTTCATTCAATGTCTTGATGTCTGGTACTATATCTGTATGCTAGTTTGAGGGTAAGGCTATGCCATTACTTTGATTTGCTAAGATAGCAACACATTTTGATGCCGGTTCACTAAAAAAGGATGATAGAATTGATTCAATTTGCATGATTAACTTGCTTGATGTGTGGAGGACCATTGTTGCTTACATGATGTTGAAGTATTGATAATAGCTTAGAAATGGCAGAAATTTGCATACTTGAAGTAGTCTACTTTAAACACTTATTTGATATATGTCGTTGCTTCTCAAGTAAGAAAGAACTGTTGATGTTTGTGGGTATCATTTCTGCAAACCCTCACGAGACTTCACTCGTCCACTAGGGGTAACCTAGGGGTTTAAAAGGCTTGTTACATATGCTAAATGCAACCGTGATCCCTACGAAAGTGGTGTTATCTTTATTTGCTTTATTAGTTCATAATTGTATATATGTTTGTTTCATTTCCATGCTGTAGTTTATTGCTAGGGACTAGCAATATCTAAGTTTGGGGGCGTGATAAGTGCTTAAATGTTGCACATTTCAGCACCTAAGCTAAGGTATTTTAGTCTTTGCATCTATCTTAATTTTATGTTTTAGTCCTAATTTATGTTTATGTGTATTTCAGGGCAATAAAGTTAAAATGAGCTAAGAACGGTCCAATTAAGCCTTTTTGGAGTTAAGCAAAGATTTTCAGACAATGGCACAAAGCGGTCAATTTCGGGCCTTTGATGATGTTCCCAAAGATGGAGAAGCAAACCAAATAGCCCGGGACAAAAATGGAGCTGAATAAGGCTTAAAGGAATTTGTCAACTCTGGGGGGATCGATCCCCCAGGACTTAGCAACATTACAGTTTTTATTTAATTTTTGGGCTCATTTTGGGAACTGTTGGGCTTTAATGAGATTGTTACTTAAGGCCCAGTGAGCCATTAGATTAGGGTTAGTTTTAGTTTTTATTTAAGTAAAGATTATTAGAGAAAAAAAAAAAGAGTTTTATTTTTATTATTATTTTTTTTTCTGTATCGTGGTATCGTATTTTCTCTCTGGAAAAACACGCGAAGAAAGGGAAAAAGAAGAACAGGCTAGGGTTTGGAAGAAAAGTTCAGAGAAGATGAAGCAGATGATGGGGATTGTCCTATCTTCGACTCCATCAACCATGAGTGGCTGATTCTTCTACTTAGGGTTGGATAAACCCTAAGCATGTAACCTATTCTCTCTCTCTTTTCATACTTTTTGGGGATTAATTTATGTAATTAGTGTATAGTCTTGAATATTATGAATTAAATTCTTCCAATTGATTATCTGTATTAATCTCATATTGTCTTATGTACGGTTGATTGATAAACAAATTTTACACACGAATTCTTTGTTAATTGATTCTTGTGATGGCTATGCATGGTATTGCTTAGTTGTAATTGTGTTTCAAATTGATGAAAAATGCTTACATTTGATGGATGGTACTACATGTTTAGGTTAATTTGTTGTTTAATTAGTTTTAAATTCATGTTTAATTAGTTTAATTTAAGTTTAATGAATTTAATTGCAATTCAATTATTAGGTAAGTAGACCATCCATACTTATGTTTGAATTCCATACTTTTTGTCACAATTGCATTATCTTCTAGATTAATGTGTGTTAAATTTGTAACTTGGATTGATAAATCATGCTTTGAATGGGTGAATTGCACTACACTTAGTTTAATTGTCATTAGGTAGTTGATTCATGCTTGAAATTGATGGTTTACACTTTTCATTGCTCTTGTTAGCCACATATAGATTACATAGTATTATTTCCCCAATTAGTTGAAAGTGAGTGAGTTAGGGAATGTGCTTAGTGGTGAATCCTACACTCTAAGTCTCTTTCCAATCTCTTAAACTCTATTTCTTTATTGCAATCATTTAGTTTAAAATTAGTTTTAATCACAAACAAAACCCTTTTGGCAATCACAGAAGCACTAAAGTATAATTCAATTCTGGAAAACCTATAATTGTTTAGATCTCTTGGGACGATCCCTGCTCACTTCATACGCCATAGTATAAGTGTTTAGTGGTTTTATAAATTTTAAAATATGGTGCCCACTTGACATTATTTCTAAACCTAAAGTGTTGTGCATTATTTTGTGCACACGCTCGGTCGCACCATGGGACTTCCTCTGCTTTCTCCTACATCAAATCCTCAACAAATTTATCGTCAGATTCTATGACTTTCAATAAGATTCAGACGAAGAGCAAGAATACCACACAAGACATCGCAGTCATTACGGACAACATCAATACCATCACAAAAGGTGGCAAGAAGGTTGCAACTTCGTCAAGTGGTACAAATACCTCTGTAAGCCCAATGATGTGAAACATAGATAAAGCATCCGTTCCCACCAAAAGGCAACACAACGCAGTAAAAGTAAATTTCGTCAAATCCGCCAAATCTTTCCACGTAACAACTCAAGCTCATACCGCCTTCACCTTACTAGGGGCAAGGAGGAAGGTTCCTATAACCTCAAATGTTGCTCCAGTCACAAGTTCAAGTTCAAGGCTGGTCCACCCAAGGCCAAAGATTTTTTCTGACTCCGTCACTATGCCAGTTATGATGACGAGTACTACCTCGTATGAAGAGCAATTGACAACTATGGCCCGTGCAATTGAAAGATTACAACACTCTCTCAAGGAGCAAGATCTGAAAATTGACTTACTGACAGAAAAGTTAAAATTGCGTGACGACAATGCTGAGTCAAGCAAAGGCCAAATTTCTCATTCTAATTCCATGCCAAAGAACACTCCCATTGATGATCAAAATGACGTGTCCGCCAATCCAACAATTGATGCTACATCCGTCACCTCACTTTCTGTCCAATAACTTTAAGACATGATAATGAATTGCATAAGAGAACAATACAGTGGCGTTCCCCAAAGTGCTCGCATGTACTCAAAGCCTTACACAGAAAGAATTGACATCTTAAAAATGCCGATTAGGTATCAACCTCCAAAGCTTCAACAATTTGACGGAAAAGGCAATCCCAAGCAACATGTCACACACTTTTTAGAAACTTGCGGCAATGTTAGTACAAACGGAGATCTCATTGTCAAGTAATTCGTTCGTTCCCTCAAAGGGAATGCATTTGATTGGTACACAGACCTCAAAGCTAGAGGTATTAATAGCTGGGAGCAGATGGAATGAGAATTTCTCAACCGTTTCTATAGCACTCATCGTACTGTTAGTATGCTGGAGCTTACAAATACAAAACAAATGAAGAGTGAACCCGTGGTTAACTACATCAACCGTTGGCAAGCTTTAAGTCTTGACTGCAAGGATTGTTTGTCTGAAATTTCTACAGTTAAAGCATGTATGCAAGGCATGCGCTGGGAGCTTTTTTACATCCTACAAGGGATTAAGCCTCGCACATTTGAAGAGCTTGTTACTCGAGCCCACGACATGGAGCTTAGCATGGAAAATCATGGTGCCAGAGAAGATGTTGATGTTCTTGATATATCCCACAACCTTCAAGAAGATGAGAAAAGTGAGTCCGAAGAAGAAGACAATATACTTCCTAACTCGGATGACGAAATAGCTTCATCTTTCATTATAAGCATCATCTCGAAAGACTTGCATCAAGAAATGCATGACTTCAACCGAAAATGCAAAATCACAGGGGGTATTAAGTCAAGAAACCAAGAAGAAAATCCTCAAAGTGACGACGAGATAGTCTATGCCCTCCAGTATAAGCTTAGATTATCATTCGATTCTTGCTAAGTTGAAAAAAATTATTCAAGTTAAAGTGCTCCCAGATACGAGCCTAAACTGTCGATTACAATCCTTGACACGAGTTTAAACTGTCTACCTAGAAAAACAATCAAAAACTCCTTGATACGAGTTTAAACTGTCTCCTAAACAAAAAAATGACACTCCTTGACATGAGTTTAAACTGTCTACCTGGAAAAAAAATTTGACACTCCTTGATATGAGTATAAACTGTTTATCTGAAGGAAAAAAAAACAACACTCCTTGACACGAGTATAAATTGTCCACCTGAAGAAAAAAAACAATCAAGAACTCTTTGATATGAGTATAAACTGTTTCAAAAAAAAAAAAACTCTTTGACACGAGTATAAACTTTTTCGGAAAAAACTCATATCTCTATTGAACTACGTGATAACTTGATCCCTCTTTTGAGGGTACGTAGGCAGTTTAGAATTTTATTTTAAGTTCAGTACGACGCTAAAAAACAAAATCCTCAGAGTATGCAAAATGACAAAGTGTACTCGTCACAAGATATCAAAAGGATTAGTCGCAATTAATCAACTTGGCTTATTGTCAAGATATTGTTGTCGCTCGTCACAAATTTTCAACTTGGCTCGCTCTTAAAATGTTGTCACTCATCATGCGATATCAAAAGTGCTCGTCGCACCTGTCAACTTAGCATGCCACCAAAGTGTAGTTGCAAAGAAAATTTTGGTCTGTCGCCAAATTGTAGCTGCAAGGAAGAAATTTGGCCCACTGCCAAAATATAGCTGCAAAGAAGAATTTTGGTCCATCGTCATAATTGTAGCTACAAGGAAATTTTGATCCGGCAAAGTGTAGTTGCGAAGAAATAAATTGGTTCGTCCTCAGACTGTAGATGCCAAGAAAAAATTCTGCTTGCCACCGAGGTGTTGCTGGAAAATATTTTTGTTGAGCTATCGTTGAAGAAAAAAAAATTTGTTCGTCATCGAGGTGTGGCTGGAAGAAATAAATAAAATTAACTTTCCGCCAAGGCATCGCTGAAGAATCCGGGTCATCGCCAAAGTGTTGCTGCAACAAAGTTTTGACTCATCGTTGAGGTGTCGCTGAAATTTTTTTTGCCTCCGAGGTGTTGCTGAAAGAAAATTTTGGCTTTCCGTTGAGGTATTGCTAAAAAATATTTGCTCACCACTGATGTATTGTTGAAAGATAAATTTGGCTTTCCGTTGAGGTGTTGTTGAAAAATAATAATTATGCTCGCCGCCGAGGTATTGCTGAAAGAGAAATTTGGCTTTCCTTTGAGGTGTCATTGAAGAAAAATTCTGCTTGCCGTCGAGGTATTCTGAAAAAGATCTTTGGCTTTCTGCTGAGGTATCAAAGAAAAAATTTCGCTCGCCAATAGAACCATGAAGAATATTAGTGACTGGGCACCAATATTCGAGGAATGCTTTGAATACATTTTCATGGCGATCATATGAAAATAGGGAGGCAAATATTGCACCATATAGTTGTTGTTTTGATAGAAAGTCATGGTAACGCGCCAAGACATCTTCTAACCACTCCCAATATAGTTCGGTGTATGGCAATTCAACAGAAAGTATATAGGGAATCCTCTATGATACTTCCTTCGCCTTAACATTGAGACCCAATAGTGAAAACTAGTTTTCCTCAACAACTCTCTCATGAAGTGAAGAATTTAGTATCAAGGCTTTCGAGACAATAGATTCTTCATTAATCTGATTAAGACCGAAGTTGGTGAAATCACAAGTGGCTTTGTATGTCCACTGAAGTCGATAATTTAATATCAAGTTCAATGGATTCTTCATTAATCTGATCAAGACCAAAGTTGGTGAGGTCGCCTGTAGTCTTGCGTGTCCAATGAGAAGAATAATGTTCATTGTCGAGATCAAGCATTTGAATGCGTGTCCAATGAGAAGAACAATGTTCATTGTCGGGATCAGGCAATTGAATGCGTGTCCAAAGAGAAGAACAATGTTCATTGTCAGGATCAGGCATTTGAATGCGTGTCCAAAGAGAAGAACAATGTTCATTGTCAGGATCAGGCATATGAATGGCATTGCGACCGAGAAGTGAGTTGGAGTCGGCATTGACTGCATGGAACAACTTTTATGTCGTTTTTGGATTCGTAACAGGAGAACTGATTCTTAGGAAGTCCTGCATTAAAAAAAAAAAAAAAAAAAAAAAAAAAAAAGTTCACGTCAGGGTAGTTCATAAATCAGTGGTAGCATTGAAGAACTCCATCAACGAAGACCGGCGAAACCCAGAAGTTTAGACACCATAAACCCCGGCGAGCTTCAGTTCAGAATAGGGATTAACCACCATTAACAGACCAAAAAGATCCAGCGGGCTCCGTTTAGGCAACTCAGTTTCGGAGGAAAAAAAAAAATCTGCCGAGAAACTTTGGCAAGTTTCAGAGATAAAACAAGTCCGACGAAGCTTCAATCTGTTCGACCCAACTGCAGCAACAAGAAGCTTCAGCAACTTGAGCTCCATGGGCGTGAGTTGTGGTGTCCTTCTGTAGAAAAAAAAAAAAAGGCTGAGAGAAACATAATTTGCAAAATTGTGTGAAGGCATGGTATAAGTGAAGAGGCCAAAGAAGTTTGTCCAGAACCTGAAAAAAAAAAAAGAAAAAAATAATAAATAATAAATTAAATTAAACTGGAGGCTTAGGCATGCAAGCTTTGTTCGTCAACTCCTCGATCCCATCATTGGGCCGTATATTGCTGGTAGTGCGTGGATCAATCATCCATCTCAATGACACCTCATGAAAAATGGCTAAGATGGCGACACTCTTTCTTTAATGGCAATCACGATCAGATCCCGCAACACCGACTCCTCACACCATCTGCAACAATTTCTCATCATGGTGCTTGTGGCCGGAGTGTGTATTTCGTTCATTCTTCCAAGAGTTGACACCTTTAATATATCAAAACCTTGTTGGTGATCTTGTTACTGTAATGTCTCTCTCTCTCTACGGCTATGGTAATCTACGATGAATGTGGTGGCGGCGGAATGATGAGATTCGTCACAGAAGCGCTGCAAATATATCTATATATATATATAATCTTATGCCTCTTGTTCAAGGTCAGTTTTAACATAATCATGATAGACACCAGTTGGTGAAATCTTCTAGAAGCGAATTAATTTGCCGTCATGCATCAAATTGAATTGGGAGGACCTAGTGACTCTAGTTGAAGGAGCTTTGCAGTCAAAAAGACAACCGATGCTTGAAAAATTTACTATTGATATGATGGGTGAGCTCTTGGTGGCCTGCAGGAAGACATGGGTCTACGGCAACTTTGCTACTTCTGCTTGCCCATGAACTATGTTGCTGGCAACTTGAAGATGCCTTGAATGGAAGTTTCAAGCGAGCAACGCCATGGAAATCTAATGGGTTTTGGTGCGAGGCGCAGTCCATCATCGAAGTTATCGCTCTTGGTCTGAGTTCATGGAGTGGTCTGACTTCTCCAAGCCGGAATTCTTTTCTGAAACCACCTTGCGAATCTACTACTCTGAATGTGCAACTCTCTCTCCCATGGATGGTAATTCAATACGCGTGTGAAGTTATAATCAAAGCCGGAAGCAAAGTATTCATCACCGGACCAACATGGGTTTCAATTGAAATCTCACTCTTCATTCTTTTCTGAATTTGGAAGGAAGCAACGGAAACATGCCAAGGATTTGTTCATTCAAGGAATCTCTGCAAACCCATAAAAAAAAAAAAAAAAGAAAAGTCAGCTTGCTGCTGAGATGTGGCTGAACGGAGTTATTGATCGCCAACTTGAAGCTGACAGGTCATGTAACAACAATCTTGCCACCGTTCTCGGTCTATTTGTACCTTCAGTTTAGAACAGAGATCAACCAAGTGTCGTCAATGGTTCTGGTAGACCTCCATTAACAGACCTAGATGCCCCGGCGTGCTCATGGTTGGGCAAACTTCAGTTTTGGCGAGAAAATCTGGCAAGAATCTTTGGCGATCTTCGGGGATAAAACAAGTCCATCGAAGCTTCAATCTACTCGACCCACCAACTTGAGCTTCAACGTTCAAACTCCATGTTTTTCGGCGTGTTTCAGTAATGACCGATGTGAGCTCCAACCAAACAACGTCGACCAAACTTCAGCCAGTTTCAGTGAGTTGCCAATTGGTTTCTTCTACGGTTCTACCCAACCGATTTCTTCTTGGTGGCCTGTGGGGAGATAGACTTTGTTGTTGGCATGCTTTCGGCATTGATGATAGAACAGGATCCCTAAAAAACAAAAAGTGAGTTTATTGTTTGCTAATCAGTGTGCCTGAAGTTGAACTCCCTCTCTCCCATGAATGGTAATTAATGGTTGCATGGTAAGAGGCGTGAATTTATAAGCAAAGTCGGCCATAGCGTATTCAAATCAAACTAAGCTTCCTATAGAAAATAGCGTGAAAAAAAAAAAAAAAACAAAACAAAACAAAAAAACAAAAAAGAAAAGAAAGAAGAGTGAAAAAAAGAAGAAGAAAGAAGCTTGAAAAAAAAAGGAGAGAAAAAAAAAAAAAAAAAAAAAAAAGAGAGAGAAAAAAAAGAGGAAGGAAAAACAAAAGATGAGTGAAAAAAAAGGAGGAAAGAAAAAAAAAAAAGGAAGGAAAGAAAAAAAAGAGATGAGTGAAGAAAAATAAAAAAAAAGGGAGGAAAGAAAAAAGAACAAAAAAAAAATGTCTAGCGTGAAAGAAAAAAAAAAAATTTAGCGTGAAAAAAAAAAGGGAAACAAAAAAAAATAAAAAGGAGAGCAATGAAAAGAGAAAAAAAAAAAGAGAGAGAGCGATGAAAAAAACAAGAGCAAAAAAAAGGAAAGAAAAAAAAGGCGTGAAAAAAAAAAGAGAGAGAGAAAAAAAAGGAAAGAAAAAAAAAGGCGTGAAAAAAAAGAGAGAGAAAAAAAAAGGAAAGAAAAAAAAAATCTTGAAAAGAGAGAACAAAATGCAAAAACAAAAAAAGAAGAAAAAAACGAGAGAGAAAAAAAAAAAAGAAAAAAAGAAAAAAAAAACAGAAGAAAGAAAGAAGAAGGAGTTGGATACTTAAAGTCCTATTTGAAAAAGGAGACAAGTCCTGTTAAACTTGGGACTCGAAGTGGGGGTAATTTGTAGACACTAAAATTTTAGTGGGCTTTGGTTTTGACAAATGGACCCATTAAATATGGGTCAATGTTTACTTAAGTTATTTAGTTGGCCCAAGCTTGGTCCACTTAAATTATTTAATTAGCCGAGTCCAGATGGTTAAATAAAAAAAAAATTATTCCTAATAAAATATATTTGGAATAATTGTTTGTAAGGAAAATTATCATAATATACCCAGCCCGGCCCAGTTATGATTTTATCCTTATCAGGAGATGACACGTGTCATCATTCTATGGATCCAAGAAGCCTATAAATAGAGGCCTGGAGGAAGAAAGAAGGGAGACAAATTCAGAGTCCAAAAATCCAAAGACTCAGAAATCCAGAAGGTCGGTCCAGAAATTGAGAGAATCAGAAATACAGAGGGCCAGAAATCCAGAGGGCACATCCAAAGTCGTGCCGTTCTTCACCAAATTCAACAAATCCTCTCTGAAGACGACGAACAACAAGCACATCCAAAGACGTGCCGTTCTTCCTCAAATTCAACAAATGACACAAATTCAGAATTCAGAAGTTCAGAAATTCGAACACAAATTCAGAATTTAGAAGTCTAGAAATTCGGACACAGATTCAGAATTCAGAAGTTCAGAGACTCAGAAATCCAGAGACTCAGAAGTCAGAGACATAAATTCAGAATCCAAATCCAAAAGCAAAGAACATCAAGCACATCCAACGACGTGCCGTTCTTCATCAAATCCCACGGTGATCAACAACAAGCACATCCAACGACGTGTCGTTCTTCATCAAATTCCACGGTGATTCAAGAACAAGCTCGTACAGTCCTTGGATCTAACCAACAACAAAAAGGAGATCAAATCAGAGGACCATTCTTTTTGTAAAGAATATTATTACAGAGGATTGTACTCAAATTTTCCAAATTAATAAATTACTATTTGCTCCATATTTTGTTTCTATTTGCAGACTTACAAAATTTGTGTGTACAGTCTCATTTCTGGTTCCATATTCCCCCGTCACCTGCCGAATGATCAGTTGTGAATCACTAAAAACAACTAGGCTTTTAACCTTCAATTCTTTGGCCAGCTTCAATCTTGCCAGTAATGCTTCGTACTCTGCTTCGTTATTGGTTGCTCTGAACTCAAGTTTAAACACTTGACTCAGCGTGGTGCCTTCTAGCGTTTGTAGTTTGATCCCAATTCCTGCCCCCATTTGGTTTGAAGAGCCATCAACGAAAAGCTTCCATGAAGATCTTGCAAGGTCTTCTTCTATGTCTTCTACATCACATTCTAGCAGGAAATCAGCCACCGCTTGTCTTTTTATGGCCGTTCTGGGTTCGTACATTATTTCAAATGAGCTCAACTCTTTGGCCCACTTTGTCATTCTTCCTGACAAATCTGGCTTATGCAGGATTACCCTATAGGAAAGGTTGTTAAAATGACGATATGATGGCATTTAAAATAGTGCCTGAGTTTCCTCTTCACATTCACCAACGGTAGGATCACTCGTTCGGCCTTTGAATACCTTATTTCTGGCTACGTCATTGTTTTACTGATATAGAACACTAGGAACTGCTTACCTTCTTCACATCGCATTAGAACGGTACTTGTTGCAATGCTGGACACGCCAAGGTATATGTAAAGCTTTTCACTCGATTTTGGGGTAGATAAAACTAGAGGGTTCCGCATATACTCTTTCAAACTAGTCAACGCCTATCGTTGCTCATCCCCCCAGGCTTGCCTTCCGTGGCCTCTTATGGTATCGAAGAACGGTTTGCAGCGATCTGATAGCTTAGAAATGAATCAGCTCAGTGTGGTTATTCGTCCAGTGAGTGCTTGCACCTCCTTAACTATTCTTGGTTCTGCATTTTTTATCAGAGTTTCCGCTTGGGCTGGGCTAACTTTAATTCCCCTGTTATTGACCACGTGTCCTAGAAACTGTCCAGAACCCACACCGAACAAGCACTTGGTTGGATTAAGCTTCGTACCATATGTCCTAAATACCCCAAACACATCTTGCAAGTGTTTTAGATAATGGTCATTCTTCTTACTCTTTACCACCATGTCATCAATATAGGCCTCCACAGTCTTTCCTATTTGACTTTTAAAAATCCTGCTGACCAGCCTTTGGAAAGTAGCTCCAGTGTTTTTTAGTCCGAACGGCATGACTATGTAGCAGTAGATCCCTCATTCGGTGGTAAAAGAAGTTTTCTCCTCATCGTTCAGATCCATAGGAATTTGATTATAGCCTGAGTAAGCATCCAGAAAAGTTAGCCGTTTATATCCAATAGTGGCATCTACCATTTAATCAATCTTAGGTAACGAAAAACTATCCTTCGGACAAGCTTTGTTCAAATTGGTGAAGTCAATACAAACTCTCCATTTCCCATTCTTCTTCTGCATTACAACCACATTTGAGAGCCAAACCGGGTACTGAACTTCTCTGATGAATCCTGTCTCCAGCAATCTATCAATTTCATCAGCTATGATTTGATTACGCTCTGGGGCAAACCTCCTCTGTTTTTGTCTTATAGGTTTGGCATTCAGATCAATATTAAGGGAATGGTAAGATATAGAGGGATTGATTCTAGGCATATCTGAATTGCTCCAGGCAAACACATCTGCGTTCTGGGATAGGAAATCAACTAACTGATGTTTCTTCTCCTTTGCCAGCCCTGACCCTACCTTTGTGGTTTTGTTTGGCCTATGAGGATCTATCTATACATCAACGAGGGGCTCTTCGGTAAGAACCAAAGGCTTTTCCTCCTCCCCAGTCTCTTTGGGTGAAGGACCTTGTAATTGCTATCATGGGTTATCAGATCGAGCTGGAGCTTTTCTCTTCCCAGCAACTTTCAGTGTTACAAAGTAACACTCCTTAGCCGTGACCTGGTTCCCATGGATATCAATCACCTTGCTCCCAACCGGGCTCAAGCATCTCATCACCTGGTATAGAGTCGACGAGACACCCTAGACCCTGTGAATCCACCCTCTTCCCATCAAGAGATTGTAAGACGGATGGATCTCGACGACCATAAAGCTTTCAATCAGATCTCTTTCAGTAGCTCGTACTGGAAATTCTACCATACCAATAGGTTACACTCACTTCCCATCGAATCCCAATAAGGGATTTCCAGTGGGTTTGACTTTTTCTGGCTTGATCTCGAGCCGGTCAAACGTTATCCTTGGCATGACATACGCGCTGCTCCCCGGATCAATTAAGACTCTTTGCACCAAGCACTCTGCCACTGTCAAACTAATGACCAGAGGATCTTCATGAGGGATCTGAACTCACAGCAAATCCGTTATATCAAACTTTATCTGAAATGATGTGCTTTGCTAGTGCAGAGCATTTACACTGCCTATCATTCTCTTCATTTGCGCTTGACAGAGGCACATTTGGAGCAGTTCTTCTGACTTCTTGGTCGCCTCAGGTTAGCCATGAATTGCATTCATTATCCGAACAGGCTGAGTGTTGTAGTAGTTCGGCTTCTGATTTCTTCTCACTTGCTCAGCCGGTCGGTTCTACTCCACTGCTGGACCTTGAATATATCCTGACAACTCTCTCTTTGCTATCAGCATCTCCACTTGCCTCCTTAAGTTCCTACATTCATTAGTCTGATGACCAAAATCACTATGGAAAGTACAATGTTTAGATTGATCTCTCTATTCGAGTGGTTATCTGATTGGTAGGGGAAAGCGAAACTTATCTTTGTTTTCTTGATACAACCTCACCAGGGTGACTTTGAGTAGAGTGACTGACTCCTCCTCTCTAGGCCTCTTTTCTGCTTTCCAAGAGGTCTGACGCTGTGGTGGAGGATGTTTTTGTCTGATCTTTATTTTGGTATTCTCCTCCGTCCTGACCATGGACATCTTCCTTGCTTTGGCAGCTTCTTCTTCTTCCAAGCACACAAATCCATCAGCTCTTTCATTCAGCTCGTCCATGGTTCTTGACGTATTCACCACTAGACTTGTGTGGAACGGTGTCCCTCAGTTCATTGCTAGTTTGAACGCTTGAACTATAGTGGATGGATGGTATTCTATTACCATGCTCTTGATGAGGTTGAATCCGGTGAGGAAGCTTGGAGACGTTCATCTTCGTGCTGCTTCATTGTAAACATATTTGAAATATCTTTGGCTGGACGCTTGTTCCCATAATACTGGCTTATGAATCTATCACATAGGTTCCGGAAGCTATCCACTGAGCCTCTTGTAAGGTTCTTAAACCAATTGAGCACTGGTCTGGTCAGGCTTGTAGGAATGCACTTACATATTAAAGGATCGTTCTCCATATTCAGAGCCATTTTCAATTAAATATGGTAAACATGATCGATTGGATTGCTCGTTCCATCGAACAGAATGAAAACTGGCATGAAAAACTTTCTTTGATTCGGAGCATTCAGGATCTTGTCTATAAACGGTGAATCGATTGTCCGCGCTGCCAAACGAAGAGCTTCATTCTCCCTCGAAAACCTTGGGAGTACCTTTTGATCAACAAACCTCCTGTCCGAACTTCTGTAGTCATATATGGCTATTAACGGCCAGTAGAGTAGATTGAATGATCTCTCCTCCATTAACTCTCTCTGCCACGACGACGTTGCCTTACTTTGACCAAACTCCATTGCCTCTTTTCACTTAAGCTTCTCATGATAAGGATCGAATGCCATGGCTTCTTCACACCGGATCCGTTCACGGTGCGGATCGATCTTCGTGGCTTCTTCAAGCCTGATCCGTTCACAATGTGGATCCAAATGGATAGATCCTTCTCAGTCTTCCATATGATGAACATTTAGCAGTAAATCTTCTGGCCAGATCTTTTCACGGCGAAGATTCAGGAGAGCATTTCCTTCCTGCTTTCCCTAGTGAGCAACATTCGGTTGCAGAAGTCTTTCTCCTTCCGGAGGCAGTCGTGGAATAGCCAGAATTTCTTGATGCTCCATTCCAGCTCTTAATTCTATATTCTCTCTTCTCAGAGCTTCAATCATGATCATCAATTCGTCGAGCTTTGTTTGCTGTTCATTCTTCTGTGGATTAGAACTCTTATCTCCTAACATCATTCCTGATCGGACCAGAGTCATCAACCGTAAATTCTTGATCGGACCTGAACTCTGCTAATGTGAATGTACCAGATCTGGTCTCGGCCTAGCTGAATTCCGATCTACTTCAGTTGAATCTGAATCTTTCCTACCGTGAACTCGTCAAATCTGGTTCCGCGAAACAGATTGCGATTGTGCCGATCCAACTCCAATTTCCAAAGATCCACTAGAACCAAGCCTCCGTAAGATAGATCATGATCTTGCCGATCAGAATCCAACCTCCAGAGAGCAAGCTTCTTCTTCCTGAATCAATCTTGATCGGTTCCCATAGACGACACCATTGAAGATGCAAGAAAAATTCTCGCTCAATTTGGAAAGAATAGTTTTACACTTCAAAAATATCTCAACCCCTTTTCCCTCTCTTTTCAGTCTATTTATAGACTTCTACAAACATTCTAGAAGCTTCCTAACTAACTCTCCATGCTACACTGATCCTTTGTGCTCATTATGGATATGAACCCATTTCCCTTGCTCTGAGATCGGGCTTCCAGAC
Organism: Cornus florida; assembly: GCF_030987335.1. Classification (NCBI taxonomy): domain Eukaryota; kingdom Viridiplantae; phylum Streptophyta; class Magnoliopsida; order Cornales; family Cornaceae; genus Cornus; species Cornus florida. The sequence goes on along the minus strand of NW_026775573.1, from coordinate 73,974,040 downwards.
TGATCTTCCGGTCTTGGGCCCAATAAGTGATGGTTCGATTGAACAAAGTATTCTTTCCAGACCCATTTCTAGTAATCTGGGCCCAGGTCACTTTTGGTATCCTCAAGGTTTATAAAAGAATTGGGCTACAGTTGGATTAAAAGTTTTATAATTAAGTTGAGCAATGAAATTTCTTACTCTAAAATTGGTATATTGCCATTTTTTCCTAAAATATACAACCATGATGTAATTGCTTAATCTATAAATGATATATTATCACGTTTGTTTGTAAATAGATGTTCAATACTTAATGTGTTCTCACCTAGCTATTACACGTAAAAAAAAAAATTCATTCAAATATCCTGTTGAGACGTAAATTAAGCACAAATATAAAATTATGTACGTAAAATTGGCAATTACATTAAATGAAATAAGCAATTACATTAAATGAAATACTATGATGCGAATGACTTGTGAAAATGAAATATGAAAAGGAGATCAGAACACGCCTAAATCATTTTATATCATAACATTGGTGAGCATGGTTGTATTGCATGATTGTTAATTATAAACTTTAAAATAAACTATAAATTGTAGGAGTATATTGTATTTATATTTTGTTAGTCTTTTGCATGTCTTTTGAGTTGTTTGAGAAAGAAAAATAGTTTATGTTAGTTGAAACTTTTGAGATATGAGAGTAAACTAAAAATAAAAATTCATTAATCGGTAACTGAATGAACGATTACAAATCAACGACTAAACAGAAATGTAACATGAGGAAGCTTATATAAGGCCTTCTTTTGATCACTCACTCTCATATGCTTGTTTGCTACTGAACACCAATACTGTTAGACATTTTGGGAACATTTTATCAACAACAAATAAATTGTAACAATCATTGTCTTTGCTATATGTGGTGTAACTTGTTTATTTAATGTTATCATGTGAGTTGTGTCCTTCTAAGTATTATACATCCACACTATATTGAATTAACTATTATCTAAGGGGAAGAAGGGAAAATGAGCCTTTCTCTCTCTAACTTCTAGAGAGAGAAACATCTTTTTTCAATTTGCTCTTCCCCTTTCCTTCCTGAATCCCCGATCAATTTTTGCCCCTACTTTTTGTTTGTTCTCTGTTCATCAGAGTTGTGTTTCCTCTCCCAGTCAAGGTTTCTCTGTTCATCAAAGTTTTTTTGTTCTCTCCATGTTGTTTTTGGTTGGGTTTTCTTCCCTCCAATCTCCAATTCGTTGGTTCTGTGGGTAGTCGGCTTGGGTAGGCTCCTGGTTTCAGCGGTATGTTGGACCGGGAGTTTTGCTCAGTGGCAATTGGATGGGTCCATATCCATTTCCACAGATCTTCCCTTTTGACCCAGGTGTTTGTCGCCACAAATCTACTGTCGACTTGTTCCTAATATCCACGTTAAAAAAGGATCTTCATCTTTTCTACGCCCTACGGTGGATATCTCTGCTCGATCCTTATTGGAGACTGTCTTGCTAGATGAATTCGGGGTTGTTGCTGCCTTTGATTATCCTGATTCATTTGCAGGTGGTCGATGCTTATGGTGCTTGCTGTGTCGAGATTGTCGGATTCATCGGTGGTTGGGTTTTGCGGTCGGCTCTTGTTTCGGTTAGGAAAACCATGACGTCATGGCTGACGTCATGGAAACGTCTTCTGGAAACCTTCTTCTGGCATTTGGTGGGCCTTGGCTATGAGTGCTTTGTGTGTGGTGGTGCATTTTGGTGCAATTATTGTTGGGTCCTTCTGGAAGCACAAAGTAATGATTGTAAATTGTCTCAGCCAAATGCCATGGGATCTTTGGGTGCTTTGGTCGGTCCTTAATCTGAATATTTGGGTCCTTTGCTTCTCAACTGGCTTTGCTTGTGAGGGCTTGTATTCTCACATTTACTGACACCTTTTAGGCATGGCTTATTGTCAAGACTGTGATCTTGGCATGGGTGTTAGTTTCATTTAGCTAGCTTTTGTTTTTTTTGCTAATGTATGTTGTCGTGTTTGGTTGGCGAAGCTTGATCCTTGCCATGTAGATGCCGTATCGCGTTTTTCTTGCCAGGATTTTTTAAAAATAAATAAATAAATAAATCAACTATTATCTTGATTAGGAATGGGCTTTTGTCCCTATTTCTAAGGATAAGAGATCCAAGTTTGACCACAAGACAAAATAGTGTATTTCAAAGGTTAAACATTACAACCAAAAAGTCACAAGGAAAAATAAATATATAATAAATAAATTCATACTCTCTCCGTCCTAAAATACTTTTCTACCGTTCTATTTTAGGATGTTCCAAAATACATGTTCGATTTCAAAAATGAATATACTATTTTTAAAAATATTTCCAAATTATCCTTTTAACAAATGTACTAATTACAGAATACTATTTCGTCTTTTAACAAGGATATATTTGGAAATTCACTTTCATCAATACAATAAAAAACTATTAAAACCCTACTACCATAAAAAGTTGGATTCCCTAAACAGGTCAAGGATTTTGAGACAGTGGGAGTATAATGTCATAATTCCGTATAATAGTTGACAAACTGTCAACTTATTTTCTGTTGGTTCGCTCAAACTTTACTTTAGAGCAGTATGATAAACTTCATATTGTAGATAGTGAGGCTCCATGGAATACCAATGTCCATTATATCGGATAAAGATACAACTCAAAATAAGACAAATTTAAACCATACACATCAGAATTATCATGTCCTCCATGTGTTCATGTTTAAGAATTTTCAGAAACGAATTATGACTTAACAGTGTGTAGGCATATATATATATATATATATATATATATATCGTTTGACAGAGCTGAAACGTTTATAGGTCTAAAGGGGAATTGAAGAAAGGTGCTTGCCTTTTGAGTTTAGGGCAGTACCATGAATCCTCAAGCCTCCGGCCTAGGGCTACAACCCTCTTCCGATTTCTCCTCCATGAACCACCTCCACAAATCAGAACGTATAAAATTTAGGGTTTCATTTTTTTGCTCGCTCTCTCTCTCTCCCTCCCTCCCCGTATCATTTAATTTGTATCATCCCCTTAACTAACCAAATAGCAAACCACCAAAATAAGTCCATATCGGGTTCATGGCTAGCCCATGGATTCCCTACAAATAAGCCTAAATAAAGCCTAGCCCAACAAAACAATCACATAATTATTTAAATCTTGACCCAATTTAAACTTTATACAAACCCATTTATAAATTCATTAAAAATACGGGGTATTACAAGAAAAGTAAGCCCAACAAAGCATAACGAACTTATTTGGACATAATGCCTAAACTTTAATATCTTCTATTTTCTTTTGCCAATTCCACCCAGGCCTGCACAAGAGACCTTTATCATACCCACTCAGAAAATAACTTTTGGTTTGTCACTTTTTCAAAACTCAAAACATAAAAAATTGTTTTGGCTCTTGAAAAACATATCTTTTTTAATTGACTTTTCATTAAATAATTTTCATAATCTGTCAATTAAGCAAGTTTTTGTATATTTTTTAAATTTTTAATTCTCAAAAAAATATGCTCAGAAAAATAATCTAACATGACCAATCTTACACTCATTTAATTCATTAACCAATTTCAAGTTGTGAAGTAATTCGACCTTATATGTTATGTTCAGCCACTGATAGGGCTGTAAATGAGCCGAGCCATGGCATGTTCGAGCTCGGTTCAGCCATTTTACAAGGTTGTTTGAGCTTGACCCGAGCTCGAGCCGAGCTTCCATATTACTAATCAAGCTTGACTCGACATAAAAGGAGCAAGCTCGAGCTCGACTCGCTTAGCTCGTTTATTTTAACAGTCGAGCTCCAGCTCGAGCTCGTTATCAAGCTCGAGCTCGTTATCAGGCTTACAATCTATAGTATTGAGTTAAAGCTGCTCTATGATAAACCAAACAATGAAATTTTCATTGAAATTTTATAACAGTGTATAATTACAAATTTATTTCACATTAATAAGAAAAACTATCCAAAAAAAAATTTGCTGCAACTTCAATGTTATCAAACACCCTTCTAATTGGTTAATCTAATCCTTCAGCAACAAATTACAAAAAAAATTGCTGCAACTTGAAAAAAAAGAAAAAATTGTTGCAACTTCAATCTTCTCAAACACCCTTTTGTAATTAGTTAATCCAATCCTTCACCATAAACTTGCCTTTTGAGATCGAGTGGCTTAAAAGCCATATCTCTGGATTCCTTGTCGTATAAAAAGTAACTAAAACTGCAGAACATTAAAAAAAAAAAAAAAAAAAAAATAATGTGTTAGATTCACATCTCTAAAGTTCAATTTATAAGAAAGATGAAAAAAAGAACAAACACAATACATTGAAATGAAGCTAGAGCAAAAAAGCACCTCTTCCTGCAGAAAATTAAATTCTTGTCTGTAATAATTCATATCTCCTGCAAAAAATTAGATTCACTCTGAAATGAAGTATGAGATTCACATCCCTAAAGTTGCATTCCATAATAGTATATTTTCCTTTTAATTCTTTAGGTATTTCAACAAAATTTCCAAACCACATGTATTCCCGCAAAAGAATAGAGTCTAAAAAGGAAATCAACATATTCAAGATAATCAAAATATTCAAAGACAAGCCTTAATTCCATCTTTTTAACCCAACAAACAAGTTCTACATCATTCCCCAAAAAATTAAGAACAGGTTCTAATATTTCCAACATCCAACCAAAAGATATCGAGTCTTGATACAATTTAGTCATAACATTCTAGTAACAAAATAGTATTCTCATGCAAGTAATTCCAAAAGAACAAACTGCTAAGCTCCATTTACTATAATCGTAAGGCTCCAATAGGAACATCAAAAAGTTTCCAAAAAAGTCTTCAACCTGCACATTGACCAATACTTATCAAACATACCTTTTTGAGGAAAAATTTTATTTAACATCATGAGCAGAGCAAAGTATATAAAATAATTCAAGTACCTAACAAAATTCATTCAGGTACTGGTAACTCGGTCACCTTCATAGCTTTTTTACTCTGTATGTAACAGTAATGTGAGTTAGATTTAAATTTCAGACTTCATAAAACTAAGTGGCAGATATAAAATTTTAAATAACTTAATATCGTCTCATACTTTTGATGATTTCTTGATTCCATGAAGTGCACGGAGCTAATCTCCACCACAAATGAGAGCTTCCACGGTTTTGGTTGACAATGATGAATGATAAGGATCAATTATTCTGCCTCCAATGCTGAAGGCAGCTTCAGAAGCTGCAGTTGTAACTGGAATGGATAAAATATCACTTACCATCTTTGATAACACACGAAACTTGAGATTGTTTGCCTTCTGTAGACACTAAAATTTTAATGGACTTTTGTTTTGTTTTTCCAAATTAATAAAATTCTATTTTGCTCCCTATTTTGTTCTTAATTTGCAGACTATGAAATTTGTGTGTACACCTTCCACGATTCTAAAGCATCAAAATGGGAATCTGAACCATTAGTACAAATGAAAACACCTTCTTTAAGATAAATATCCAAGTCTGATTTCATGGGGCGGATATTTTCAGTCTCTCGAACAAAACTATCAAATTCAGATTGCCCTTTTATTTTGGTTTTCCCTTTCAAAGTACCAACACCAAGATTGCTACTAGAACCTCTTGCTTGAGCATCCAAAGAGGCACCTTGTGTTGAGCTGCTTGAAGAATAATTCTCAGCAGTCATTATAAATTTTGTACAAAACCTGCCAAATTCAATCAATGTGCCTAAATTCTTCATCTTCATCTTAAATCTTCGGAAAGCAAAACTGAACCAATCTCATCTTATATCTTGGATCAAGAATAGCAACAATGGCCATTAGAAAATTACAATCCCCCCAATATTTATCAAATTTTTCTTTCATCTTAGTAGCCATCAACCTTAAATAAACACTTGCTTGACCAACACTTTCATTCAAAACTCGCTTAATTCTGGCAACTTCAGTAAGGAATAAATTTGTTGTTGGACAATCACTTCTGGAGATGACATTTGTAACCTCTTCAAATAATTCCAGAAAGTTGCATACTTCTTCTGCTCTCTCCCAATCATCCGAAGTTGGCAGCCACCAATAACTTGGATCCCTGTCATGATACCTCGGGAACACTTTCTTAAATTGTAGTGTTGTAGATTGCATTGCATATGTAGCATTCCAATGTGTTGGAACATCCAAAATCAATCTTCTTGCAGGTAGCTGCAACTGCTTAACAATCTCCGCAAACTTTAAAAGCCGCGCTTCTGATGCTTTTAAATATTTCAGGCTTTCATGAACATTCTCAATCATTTAGCCCATCTTGCACCATTAGATTGATAATATGTGCACAGCATTGCCCATGGAATATCTTCCCCCCTAAGAAAAGCTTATGTTTCAAAGCAAAATTATCTTACAAAATCCTAACAGCCACATCATTGTTACTTGCATGGTCCAATGTTATAGTGGACACTTTGTTTTCAATTCCCCAATCGATTAAACACCGAAAGATAACATCAAAAATAATAAGGCCAGTGTGAGGAGGTGGTACATCAAATAAATTCAGGATGCGCTTGTTCAACTTCCAATTTGAATCTATGAAGTGACATGTGAGACACATATATCCAATTTGCTGTCCAGATTTCCAACAGTCTCCCGTAAGGCTAACTCTACCAACATTCTTTAAGATCTCCTTCAATATTATCTTTTCCTTTTCATACACCATCATACAATCAGGTTTGGCCATAACACGTGAAATTTTTTGGTAGTGGGGAGTGGCAGTTTCCATGAAATGATTGAACAACTCATGTTTCATGATGTTAAATTGGTACTTGTGTACGAAAATCATATGAGCCTCAGCCTCCCTAACTCGTGTGGTTATACTTGAAACTTGCAATGTTTACCTCACCCCTCAACCCAGCTTTGTTAAGAGAGAAAACTTTTTGCTTTTTATCCAATAGTTGACGACGTGGACACACACCCAAATGCCTATGAAAATGAGTTGTTGAACCCTTATTGTTGATGTTAAGCCTGTATTTGCAGTACATGCATTCTGCCTTCTTAGAACCAACTGCAAGAATTACTTATTGAAACTCTTTCCAAACAAGAGAAGTTCGTTTCCTTTTCTTTTTCTCAAATGGTTTGCCTTGGTTATCAACCTCCTCACCCTCAACATCAATGACCTTATATTTTTCAGCGACCTTATCTATTTTTAGTGTAGATGTAAATGAGCTATGATCAGATGAGTATCCAAATTCTTCACTTGGCGTATCTGCGAAGTAATATTAACATAAGATTTGATACAAGAAGTGTAGAGAAAATTTGATGCCTTTCATCCATGTTTTAACCATTAAATTCGCCGCCCCCCGCGGTTGGGGGGGGGGGGGGGGGAGGGGGGGGAAGAACTATTCAGTCTGGTCACACCATGTAATAAGTTATCTAGAAACACTAAATAATGAACTGAAGCTTACTAAATTATAAGCTTTCAATATTATAATATTACAATTAGATTGTACTCCGTGGTATAGAATTTAAGGACTAAATTAAGAAACACTAATTAAAATTTTGAATCGATCTGCTACTTTGCCTACTTCCTTATTATGGGGTTTATACCTAAGTCACCCTGAACGGGAGTGAGTGCGAGAGCGGGAGCGAAAGCGAGAGCACGAAAGCGTAAAAATCTAATTTTTTTTAAAAGCGGGAGCGTCTTGAGAGCGTCTGTATATTATGTTTAAATAAAATTATACTAGGTCATGACATATATATTTTATATTTTTTTATTTATTTCATTCATATGCAAATATATTTATTATTATTTATTCCATTAATGATCTATGTAATAAATAAGCTAACTTTTCTCACTAATAGATGTCTGATTTATTTGTAATATTCTCCAATTGAAAAGTTTTTTAGTAGTATATTTTCAAACATGTATAATTAATATATATATATGTATGTATATATATATATATATATATATATATATATATATATATATATATATATATATATATGGTAGTATAGCAATGCCATACAGTTAGGGCCCACGTGAAATTTAAATAATTAATGTATATATTGAGTAATAGTACAAGTAATAAATGTATAAATGGTAATATAGGTGTTCCATATCATTAGGACTCTAACAAATTTAGCTATATATAGTCAATTTGTATGGAAATCGCGAATTAAGAAAACAAATTCATGAATTACAAAAATTGAATTCGCGGATTTTGTGTGAATTCGCTCCTAAATCGCATGCGGTGCTTGAGAGCGGGGCCTTGATGTGTCAGTTTAATTACCACTTGCAATAGTACGAATCTTTGTAGGATAGGACTATATAAAGGGTGTCGATCCCACAGGGAGATGAGTGTTCTTTGTTTTGTTTCTAACTAATTCAATTTATTTCTTGGTTTACAGGTAACTGATTGAATTAATTGATTGGTTGTCACGAATATAAAATAAAATTAAACTGAATTTAAACTAAAGAGCTCATAGAGAGAAAAGTCTTAGGATTTTCACTTCACCACAACCTTTATACTATGGTTAATTGTTCAACTCTGGGGATTTAACAATTTATATTTCAAATGAATTGAACTCAATAACATTCGTTCAATTAGGTTTTAAAGAAAGTTGTTTTATAAATTTCAGTTAACTATAACCTATCTGCGGTTAGCATGGACTATCCACGTACCTACTTTAACTAATTTTGCAAACAATCCATCTTTCCCAAGCATAAACTATGAAAACATTCATTTATAAAAAATATTGGAACACCATTAAATGATCTCTATTCTTATGTCCAATAAGAATGGGTTGAGAATAGTCTAAGAACAGTTATATCTAAGACAATGTAATAACTTTTCAGAAACTATTTAAAATTTTGAAATCTAATTGAGTTGTCTCAATTGCTCATAATCATATAATCAAAAATATAATATATTAAAAATATCCCAGAGTTAAAACAATCAAACCATAGTACTTAGATCGGGTTACATCAGTGCCTTAAGAGAGGAATTAGCTATTCATGACGACGCAGAATATCATCTATGATGTTGTCGTCTTCATCGTCACAGACGGCTCTCTCTTCTTAGGATCTTCATCTTCTAAGGTTCTGAAAACCCTAAAAGTCGCCACCACAATATCAGACTTTTAAAAAATATGAGCAAAAGGAATGTCTTCTACTAAGGCTTATGCCTTCTTTTATAGAAAAAATAAGGGTTTGGTAGGCTTTTAGGTCTTCTTGCCCATCTGGAATGAATTAAGACTTGGAAAAGAATAATTCATGTAACTTGTAAATTCAATTTGTCATGGAAGGCTTGAGCCTAAGAAGTATAGCTCGAGCTATTTGGCTAGGCTCGAGCTTTAGGAGCAAAGCTCAAGCTTTCTTGAAATATGGCTCAAGCTTTAAAGAATGGTGCTCAATCTTTACTTTTGTACTTCGTCAAATTTCTTCAACTATTTTCCGAAGCGTCTTTTCTAGCAACACTTAGAATATTGTTGGGTCTTCTTCTTTTAGCATTGCTCAATCCTAGCTTCATAGGGCTCGAGTTTTAGGTACAAAGCTTGAGTTTTTGGGGCTCAGGGCTCGAGCTTTGAATGACAGTGCTCGATCCCTTGAGGTCTGGCACGAGGTCCTGTGAGCTTGGCTTTCTTGAAATCAACTCTTCAAATTCCGACGCCTCATGCTCGAGCTGGTAGGCAAAGGCTTGAGCACCCTTGGGTAAGGCTCGAGCACCACTGTGTAGGGCTCTAATGCTGGAGGTACATGGCTCAAGCTTCAATGCCTTGGTTGATTTTTCTTCTTTTTCTTGCATAGCTTGAGCCTCAAAACTTAGGCTCGAGCCTTGGTACTTGGATTCTTCCAAACTTCACCATTTAAGCTCTCGGCTTCCTTTGAATGACCAATAACGACTCTATAAGCTTCGATATCAGTCTTTTCATCATAAAGTCTCGGTTTTAACCGTTTCTTTGGGAAAGTACCTATAAACACACAATAAACATAAACCAGTCTAACAATTGATAGAAGTATTACTTTAGGTCTTAACATAAGTATATTTAGGGGCTCGAATATGCAATATTCAGCGCTCATCACACCCCCAAACTTACATATTGCTAGTTCTTTAGCAATACAGAACTAAGAAGCTGCTTTCATGGGAATCACGGTTGCATTTAGCCTATGCAACAAGCCTTTAAACCCCTAGATTACCCCTAGTGGACAAATTGTAGTCTCGTGAGGGTTTCCAGTGATGGTACCCACAAACATCTCAGACAGTGGCTTAATTACACAATAAGCTTATTCAAGCCTATTTTCAAATCATGACATCCTAGCAGTTCATCAATCAATCAAATACAGCAAGTACAACCAATTATATTAATTTGAAAAATTTTCAATCTCAATCTCCAAAACTCTTTAAAAGTGAACTCATAGTCAAACATGTGGCTTACTATCCATACTTTTATTCATTCCTTGCTATCCCTTAACTTATAGGCAAACTTTTTAAATTTCAATTACCAATGCATTATATTGTTTTTCTACAGATATGCATTTTTCAAAAAGGATTCTGTGCAATTCTTAAGTCTATTAAGCTTTCTAAATCACCCATGTAACGAACTTTTGGCCAATGACTCTCAAACCAGACGGTTTTAGGGCATTAAGTGATAAAGCACCCCTTCGGACCTAATTGTTCAAGTAATCTAGGAACCTAAACCTCTTATGTAACAAGCTTTCACCCAATAACTCCCAAACCAAATGGTCTTAGGGCATTAGGTATCAGAACACACCCCCAAGGACTTAATTACTCAAACAATTTAGGTACAAACTTGAACTTGACCTTTTTCTACTTCTTTTCTTCACTTTTTTTTTTTTTTTTTTTTTTCTTTATTCCTTTCATATTGGTGAAGAATTTTTTTTTTTCAATTATTGCATACATACCATTCCTTTCATTTCTTTCTTTTATATATATATATATATATTTTAATGCCTTGGTTATCAAAATCTTCAAATTCACGTGCTCATCTTAGTTTAACTCAAAACAAAACAAGACTTCCAGTTTATACCCCATAGAATTCTGCAAGTGTGAATATATGCAAAATGGAGTATTTCAAAGATCAAAATTATCAAACAATAATCATCCTAACAAAGTGGACCACGGGCTACTAGCCGATTTCAAAAATTTTAAAAAAATCCTTTTTAACATAACTTTGGCATACAGGCCATCTCTAACCAACATCAGACTGTATAAAGAAATCATAACAATCAATAGACAAAAAATATGATTTTAACATCAACAATTCAGGATCGTGTGTTCAATATATCTTCATCAAAATGTTGAAATTTCCTTACCCCCAAACTTAGTGTGCACATTGTCCTCAATGTGTGGAAATAAAGTAGAGTTAGAAAGATATTACCATACTACACTAGACCAGCAAATATATACCAATATGAAGCACAGAGGGGCAAAATAGAAAAGTCACCCCCAAACTTAGTTCTTAGTACCTGGCAAAATCATCAAACTCTAACACACATCAGAGTATCAAGTAAATGGTGTAATAACAGAGAAATAACAACATATAGCTCAGTTATCAACACAAGTGTATAATAGACAAAAAGCATGTATATAAATAATCATGATAAGTACATAATCATGATAAGTACAGTGTTTTGAATAACAGACTTAAGGCAGAAATACAGTATATAGAATAGAATACATCAGAAACGCTGCCTTAGTCAACAAAAAATGCCCATCTATTAAAAACAAATACAGAAAAGCCCTAAATAGCTAATCTATGTGTGATGACAGAGGGTCTGTAAAAGTAGAACCGGCAAATAGAGTGCAGCGTAATAGCTCAGCAAGAATGCTCTGCTGCTCAGTCAGTATCTCTCGTAGCAATATCTAGCTAGCCTGCAGCTCTGCAACTATAGCATGTAACTCTATAATCTCAGCCTGAGAAAAACTCTCAGGCTGTGCTTCTGGTGCTGCCCTCCTCCTTGGTGGTGCCTGGCCATCAGAGGTATCCATTTCATCCTCTGTGACCTCGTCATCGTCCTCATCTACCACTCTAGTAGTAACTGCTATATAACCCTCATCTCCAAACTCCATTGCATTGCGGCGATTAGCCGGCATATGTGTCCAAACCTTATTCCATTCCTTTATTCCAAACAGAGGGGATTCATCACAAGACTCCTCTTTCTTATCCACCACAAAACCCTGTAGCTCTAATAGCTTGGTAATCATATATGGAAAAGGTAGCTTATAGGTTAGAACATTCTTATGTGGTCCAATCTCTGACCAAAACTCAAGTAGCTAGCAGAATATCATCCAGGGAAATGAATACCAATGCTCAAACTGAATAGCATAGAGTTCCTTAAGGAAATCAGTATTCCAAATATTCTTATGTCTAAGAGGATGAACATTAGCAGAGATAATAGATCTAAGATCCATAACCTCTTTAGAATTTTAGCTTTTGTAGTACTACTGCACTTTCTCCTAGCAAACCTACCATCACACAACTCTTGAATCAAATTTTCTACAATTGGTACCCTAGGGAAAGGTTTAAAATTGGGACAACTACTCCTCTCATCTACCACCTTGGGAAGTTTATGATAACATTCCAAAGCTGCAGCAATTGCACTAGGATTAACAATCAACTCATGCCCATCTATCACAGTTTCAAGCTCCCAAGGGTCATTCTCACTATAAACAAGATTGAGATAAAACAAGCGAATAAGACGAGGATAAGCAATCTAAGTAATAGGAACCATAAGGTACATAAGATGCCGATAACTAAAGTATTTCATAGCCCATCTATTAAGTGCCAAATATTGCATATTCAAGCGCCCTTAATTATATTAGTTAAGTCTATTATTTGATTATTTTATATAGATTATCTTCAATTTCGTGTTTTTGTGTATTTTCAGATTTGTTTCCTAAAAAGAAATAAAATGGAAGTCTTAAAGGCTTTTTGAAGATCAAGTCATTCCAGGCCTTAACATCATATGATTTCCAAAGAGGAATTGGCCCAATTTTGCTCATGGATACTCTCTACAAAATAAAAGGGCAGAGGATGGACTCAATGACCCAAAACCAAGACCAAGGTGAAAAAGGATCAAAAGCTTGAAGAATTGAAAGAAGTTCAAAACCAGAGAAAAGAAAAGTTCTAAGGCATGAACGAGTGCTCGTCCAAGACAAACGAGTGCTCGTCCAAGACAAACGAGCGCTCGTCCAAGACAAATGAGAGTTCGTCCGGCAATCATCAGCACCCGGTGCGCGCACTATGTAACACGAGCGCTCGTCCCTCATGGACGAGTGCTCCAACTTGAGGCAGAAAAAAAAGGAGTAATTACAAGTGCTCATCCCTTATTGGACGAGCACTCGTCTGTGCAAATCCGGGCTAGCGAGTAGAAGGCTAATTACGAGCGCTCGTCCCTTCACTGGACGAGCGCTCGTCCAGACAATGCAGACCCAGCTGATATTTTGAACCTTTCAATTTGATTCCCTTCTTAATTGGGGTTGTTGGTCAATTGCTTTTAGGGGACATTGACCTCAAATTTGATGAGGTTTGGTAGACATTTTGTGTATTTTTAGGAAGTGGGGATGATTGAAAAAGGGGATTGAATATTCAAGGGAAGCATTCAAGTGAGAGAAATATTGGAGTTTTTGAGTTTTTGTTGCATTTTCTGAACCAGCTGCGGAAATGGAGGGGCTTAGTTCTTCACCCTTTTCCTCCCTTATTGCTATGGGTAACTAACTCCCTCCCTAGGGAGGTGATGAAGCATTTCCTTGTAATTATGCTCTAGTTGTATTTTAATTTAGGGAATAAAGTATGTATATAATAGTTTCATAGTCTAGAGATTCACACAAGTTGTAATGGCTCTTCATTTCAATAAATGATTATGTTGAACTTATTATCTTATTTTAGATTGTATTTTCTCATAATTATATTACTTACATCTTCATAGTGAGAATGGAGATGAGATTATGAAATGGTTTTTAATGGCATGTTGTATAAAAATTTTGATAGTCCATAACTTAGGGACACCTTTGATGGATTATGCTTAATTTTTGACTTCATGTGCTCTCATCATACTTATTGAGGAATTTGATAGTCCATAACTTAGTGAGCATGCCTTAAGCTACACCCTAGTCTAGATAGTGAAATCATGTAAAACTTTGATAGATTATACTTAATTCTTGATTTTATGAAATTCTTGAAGGTAATGAAGTAATCATGTATTTCTACATATCATAGTCACATATATAGGTTGTTCCCCAAGTTAATTGCAGGCAAGCATGTTTATATGGTTTGTGATGGATTCATTTCCCTAGCTCTCTTTACATAAGTTTAATTCATCTTGAGTTCATTCTATTTACCATTTTATGCAAATTTTAATTCCTAGTTCTAAGTGACAAACAAATCAAACCTTATACACCTTTTTCATAAAACAAAGTGATTTTACAACCTTGGTTGCCATAAACTAGTAATCCTTGTAGTTCGACTTACCCTTACGATATTCCTATTTTATAATGATTTGTGCTATGCAAGTGTTGATTATTATTGGTAAACATATTTCAATCACCACCATCTAGTGCGAGGATCAGTGATAAACACCTGATAATCAAAGGTCGTTTCATAGGAAATTGGAATATTCTTCCAAGCACTTGGCAAAACACCTTTAGTCACCCTAGCAAGCTTAGAAGGAGCAGGACGAACCATCTTAACTTTCAATTGATCGTACTCTCTAAAGAAATCCCCCCTAAATCACCAAAATTCAACCAACTCTACAATCTGTGAATCAAAGCTCGAGCTTTATGTTGCAGAGCTCAAGTTATACTTGAAACTACACCAACACAGGCTTCAAAAATCAATTTGTAGATCAATCAATGACTCCTATAAACATCCATTGTATGTTGACAACTCATGAAAACCCAAATAATCATTCATCCATAAAGAAACCCATGCTTTCCTAGTCTAGATCTAGAAATTTAAGCAACTATAAAGGAAGCAATGAGAAGAAGATGAAGATGAAGATATTTACCTGATTAGCACCTATAGATCTGGAAGGAAAATATCAAAGATCATTATGAAAAAGTATGGAGAAGAAAACTATGATTATAGAGAGAGATAGAGAATGAGAGAATGAAAAAATGAGAACTCTTGGATTTTTAAAAACTTTAAAACCCAAGGCTCGAGCTTTGGAACTGGAGAGCTCGAGTCAGCTGCAAAAACCCTAAAGTTAGTGATGGAGAATAGCTTAAGCTCAGCATGTGTAAGCTTGAACTTTTGATAACTGAGGCTCGAGCTTCAGGATGAAAGCTCAAGCTCTGAAGAACATTTTCTTGTATTTTTCTATTTTTCAATTTTTATTTCTTTTTCTTAACAAATGTAAGTCTAAACTAATCTAAAAATAAAAATAAAAATAAAAATAAAAATAACAATAAAACCTAAAAATTAAAACAAAAACAAAAACTAAATAAAAAAAAAAACCAAAACATAAAATAAACTAAAGTACAACATACAAATGCTAAGTTTAACGTTGATAGCTCGACAGAATGCTAAGTTTAATGTCACTAGGTCGACGATAAATGACCTTTCTTGTCCAAGTAAATAGGATCATGAAGTTCTACTGCCTCCACTGTGCCTCTCTGCACACTACCCTCAATATAGGGTTTTAATCTTTGTCCATTGACTTTGGACACTTGTCCAGTCTTGCAATCTTGTATTTCTATTGCACCATAGGGCGTAACAGAAATAATCATATATAGACCCTCCCAATGTGACTTAAGCTTTCCAGGAAAAAGTTTCAGTCATGTATTAAACAACCAAACCTTTTACCCGGGCTCAAAAGTCTTACGCAAGATATGCTTGTCATGAAATGCCTTAGTCTTTGATTTATAAACCTTAGCACTCTCATAAGCATCATTACACAATTATTCGAGCTTAGTTAGTTGAAGCTTCCTATTAGAACCAGCAGAGTTCATATCAAAATTGAGTTTTTTTGTGCCTAGAGAGCTTTATGCTCTAACTTTATAGGAAGATGACACCCTTTACCATAAACGAGACAGTAAGGTGACATACCAATCAGAGTTTTAAAAGCTGTTCGGTAAGCCCACAAAGCATCATTTAGTCTGAATGACCAATCTTTACAATCTGGTTTAACCGTTTTTTCAAGAATTCTCTTAATTTCACGAATGGATATTTCAACTTGGCCACTAGTTTGGGGATAATAGGGAGTAGCAACTTTATGAGTGGTGGATTATTTTTGTACCAAAGTACGAAAGTACTTATTACAAAAGTGAACACCCCCATCACTAATAATATATAGCTCGTGGCATACCAAACCGACTAAAAATGTTCATTTGAAAGAACTCAACCACAACTGCATGATCGTCAATTTTAGTAGCCATTGCCTCAACCCATTTAGACACATAATCAACAGCAACAAGAATATACTCATTTTTATTTGACTAGACAAAAGAACCCATGAAATTAATACCCCATACATCAAAGACCTCAATGACTAAGATCGAAGTTAAGGGCATAATGTCTCTTCTGGAAATTGATCCTAATTGCTGACATCGAATGCATGACTTACAAAGCAAATATGCATCTCGAAAGAGTGAAGGCCAAAAGAAACCACTTAGTGGGTTTGTTGCACACCAACCCAAAGTTTGCACTAAAATATAGTGGTGTAGAGCTATGATGAATGTGGCCAAGTTTTACATTTAGAAATTGCCACTACTACCTTTCACTAAAAATATAGCTAGGGCAAGTAGGGATCGTCCCAAGGGATTATGGAGTCGTACTAGGTTGAGGAATCAAGATTAGGGTTAGTAGGTCGAGTGATCAAAAGATTGGTTGGTGGTTGAATTACACTAAGATGCAATTTAAACTAAAGTAAACAATAATGTAATAAAGAGAATAAAAGAGAAAGAGAAATCTTGGGGTTTAGAGATCACCACTAAGTATACTTTTCTACACCCTTAATGAATGATTAATGAGGAGAAAAACATGTATTGCAACAAAGTGTATGTGTGTGGTTGTTTCAACAAGTATGGATGACAAATTAAGCATATATTGTCTAAACAACATGGTGGATAGCACAACATATCAAATTAAGCCATTAATCCTTTCTTTAAGCTCACAATCCAAACATGTCACAAGGTTAGAGATGTATGTTACTTGCTTTCATAAGTATGGAACATCAACAACAAGCATGGATTGTCCTCCCATTTAACATTTAAACTACAACTATACTACAATTAAGCTAATGACATGAAATTAAACTAATTAAAATAAGGGAGAGGTACAATCTATCAAGAAATGAGTATGAACCATCAAATAAACCACAAGAATATTCTATTAAGCACTATGTTTTGATAATTTCTAGATCTAAAGCATTAATACACATAGACATACATCAACAACACAAGAAATAGAGACAAATACATGAACATCTATTCTAGTATACATAGACATATGGATAGAATGAAATGATCAATTGGAAGCATTAAACCACATAAATCATTGAATAAACAAGATCTATATATATATAAGTGTCAAAACATGTATCACAATACAAATCCCCTCAAAAATACATAAATCAAGATGTAGAAAGCACGCTTAGGGCTAACTCTAGCCCCAAAAGGATGTCTAGCCACTCATGGATGATGTCCTCCAACCCTCAAGGGCAAGCTCCATGGAAGAAATCTTTTCCTTGGTTGATGAAGAACTCTAAGCTTATGTCTCTAGCCTCCTCTTCTCCTTTGCTTCCTCACTAAGAATTCTTTCCAAATCTCCCCTCTAAGTATAAAAGTATCTCCCAAAAAGTGGCTCATATTCCTTATATAGGTAGGTCAAATATCACCCCAAATGAGCTGGGCTCGTACACCAATAATCCTCTAATGATTAGATATGAGACAACTTTTAATAAGCTGGAATTTGGATTTTCTCGGGATTTGGGAAGTTCGATCGATCAAACTTGTGGTGAGATCGATCGAACATGGCTGAGATCTATCGAATTAAAACTGGATCGATCCACTATGGCGGCGCCTTTTTGGATAAAAAATAAATTTGAGATATTTTGAAGATATTTTTGGGAAAAGGACAAAAGTGGTTGGTAGGGTGATACAGCTGGATAAGATCAATCATTTGGATAAGGACAAGATGGTTCGATCGATCAGAGAATGAAGTTGGATCGATCGAACTTTGAGATCTTTGAATAGGGACAAACACGGCTCAGATCCATCTAGAAGTGCTGAGATTGATGAAAGTTAGATCGATCGAACTTTTCTTAAGATCGATCGAAGTTGCTGAAATTCCATTTTTTGCTTCTTATTGCTCTACTTTGCTCCTTTCTTTGATTCATCCCAGAATTGCTTTATTTCTGCTCTTATTTGGCTGAGTTAGCTTATTTTAGGGATAAGTACCTGAAAATGGAAATAACACGAAATCAATACAAAGCAGGAAAATAAGATAGATAAAGGTCCTAGAACACCTAAGTTTAAGGGGTTTAAATGCACACTTTTCAGCGCTCATCACACCCCCAAACTTAAATATTGTTAGTCCCTAGCAATGAACTAGAAAGTAAAAGAATGAAATGAACAACTATACAACTATGAACTAGAAAGCAATAAATGGATAATACCACTTTCGTAGGGAACACGATTACATTTAGCATATGCAATAAGCCTTTTAAACCCCTAGGTTAACCCTAGTGGACGAGTGAAGTCTCATGAGGGTTTTCAGAAATGATACCCACAAACATTAAGCTCATTTTTTCAAAAGAGGCACCAATATTACAAACAAGCATTGGGAGAAAACCAACTCAAGTTTGCAATGTTTCAACCCTTTCCAAGCAATCTCCCAAAATTTCAACATCAAGCAAGCAAGTATGATCCTCCACACATCAAGAAAATGATCATGAAAATCAAAACAACTCTAGAATCCTTTTTGAGTGGACCGGCATCAAATATGTTGCTATCTTAGCCAACTAAAGCATTAATCACATCCTTACCCTCAAACTAGTATACAAATCTAGTACCGATCATCAAGACAAAAAGTGGATCTTTTATTAAGCTTTATTGTTCTAGGTGCGCTTATTCTTTTCACTCAATTTATTTATTTATTTATTTTTATTTTTATAATCAAAGATGGAAGCATGGTGCAATGTGTTGATCTATTAAGCTTTCTAGCGATCCATAAGGTCGAGCGTTAGGTCAATGACTTCCAAACCAGACGGCTTTAGGGCATTAGGCATTCAAACACCCTTACGAACTTATAAGCTCAAATCAACTAGGCTACAAATCAAAATAACTTCCATCTAAACATTTCCCACTTCTCACCTTTTGGGAGAAGCCCTCACTTTTTATTACTTTTGCAACTTTTTCTTTTCTTTTTTTTCTTTTTTTTTTTTTATTTTTTATTATTTATTTATTTATTTATTTTTATTTTTTGAATAAGTTCAATTATTAACCTAGAGTTTGGGCCCTCCACCTTTCGGCGCGAGAAGTTCAGTGCTTGATGAGGCTAGAATCCTGGCTACTTAGTGAAAAGGGGTTGTTATCCACCTTTATCAAGAATGAAAGCTTTCAATGCACTACTAGACCAATTGGGATATAACCAATTCAATAATCAACAAAGTATGTACCCCACAAATGAATGCTAGTGTGCGTCTGTGCTAGTGTAGAATACTAGAGTGAGTCTCAAAACAATCACAAAATTAGGATGATGTGGACCACAAGTGCAAGCATGATATCAATGTTTCAAAAAATTTACCCCTAAATGGCATCCACAAGGCATACAATGAGTATTGGACTCTCAAGTCAAGCAATTTTTAAATTTTAAGCAATATAGTCCTCAAAAGATCAAAATCATAGCTAATATCAATCTCAATACTCAATCATACATTTAAAGTTCAACTTTAAGTAGAATGCAACAAGACACCTTACCCCCAAACTTAAACTGCACATTGTCCTCAATGTGCAATGAGAATAATGGAAAAAGTATACCGTGGTGATATAGACATGAAGCCCGGAAGTGACCCAATTCGGAAGACGTCTCCCCCAAACTTGGAATCAACAACTTACTTGAATAACCACACTAGCAAATTCACATTAAATCTCAAGTAGGATAAGAATGATCAAATCATGCATTCTAAAGCAATACAACACAAGATGAAAGAGAGATATGAGATCAAGCCCGATAGAAAAGTAGCATGACTAAACATAAGGGCAAAAGAGAGATTTTTTTTTTTTTTTTTTTTTTTTTTTTTTTTTTTTTTTTTTGAATTAACAAAAAGGAATTCAAGAAAGTATGAACAATAATTGCTAAGTTTAACGTCTCTAGCTAGACATAATGCTGCTTTGAATAAATAAGTTTGAAATCCAAAAAGGAAAGAAAAAGGTCCAACCAAAGATGCTCAGATCGATCAAGTTCAGATCGTTCTCAAAAAAATTTTGATCGATCGAACATGCATGAACCTGCAGATAAGTTTGAACGATGAGATAGAGAGGTCTTTGGATGCAGGTGGATGAAAGTTTGAAATTTTTCTAAGTGTTGGAACTACAGATCGATCCAAGATAAAGTTGGATCGATCGAAGAACTAAAGATTGATCAGAGAGTTGAAATATGCAGGTTTTCTTCGAACGATTAGACAGAGAGGTGATTGGATGCAAGTTAGATGCAGGTATGGAGTTCGATCGATCAAACTTTCATTGAGATCGATCGAATAGGTAAAAACTCTTCCATTTTGCATTGCATCCCTAGATGTCTTCATACACAAGGTCTATTAGATGTGCAACTTCCAAATGTCTTTGGAAGACCTGTCCGTTAATGTAGGGTTATAATCTCTGTCCATTAACCTTGAAAATGTTCCCCTTTTTCAAATTTTGAATTTCAACCGCCCCATACGGTGCAACAGAGATGACTTCATAAGGACCCTCCCATTTGGTTGTTAACTTCCCCGAAAAGAGTTTCAATCTAGAGTTGAAGAGCCAAACTTTTTGATCGGGTTCGAAGGGCTTCTTCACAATATGCTTATCATGAAAAGCTTTAGTTCTTTCTTTGTAGAGTTTGGCATTATCATAAGTATTATGTCTCAACTCCTGTAACTCATTCAATTGTAACAACCAATTCTCTCCGGCCTATCAAGATCAAGATTGAGCTTTTTAACTGCCCACAAGGCTTTATGTTCCAACTCAACTAGAAGATGGTAAGGCTTTCCATATACAAGTTTATAAGGAGACATGCCAATGAGAGTCTTATATGCCATCCGGTAAGCCCATAAAGCATCATTTAACTTTCGTGACCAATCTTTTCGGGTGGTGTTAACCGTTTTCTCAAGAAAATGCTTAATTTCTCAGTTAGACACTTCTACTTGCCCACTTGTTTGAGGATGGTAAAGAATAGCCACTTTATGAGTAACAGAGTACTTACGAAATAAATTCCTTGGGAATTGATTACAAAAATGTTTTCCTCCGTCACTTATCATAGCCCCAGGCATACCAAAACGAGCAAAGATATTGGACTTAATGAATTGAATAACCTCGAAATGATCATTTGTTTTGGTAGCACAAGCCTCTACCCACTTGGAAACATAATCTTCGGCAAGAATAATGTATTGAAAACCATAGGACATAGGAAATGGACCTATAAAATCAATGCCCCAAATGTCAAAAATTTCAACAACAAGTATATTGGTCAAGGGCATCATATCTCTTCTTGACATGGACCCCATCTTTTGACATCTCTCACACGACTTGCAAAAGTTATAGGCATCTCTATGGATAGTGGGCCAAAAAAGCCCACTTTGAAGAATCTTCAAGGCGGTCTTCTTTGCACTAAAATGCCCACCACATGCAAGTGTATGACAAAACACAAGAACACTTGGAATTTTGCTCTCCGGAATGCATCTCCTCACTATTTGATCCGGACAATAATGGTACAAGACGGGGTTTTTCCAATAGTAATTTCGAATGTTGGCAAAGAAATGGTTCTTTTCGTTCCTTGACCAAGAAGTTGGGAGCTTGCTAATTGCCAAATAATTCACAATGTCGGCAAACCAAGGCATTTGTCCATTTGTAATTTGAAAAAGTTATTCATCTGGAAAAGAATCATGAATTGGTGGGCTAGGGGAAGGCTCTATCAATAACCTTGAAAGGTGATCGGCAACCACATTCTCGGTGCCTTTCTTGTCCTTGATTTCAAAATTGAATTCCTAAAGAAGCAAAATCCATCTAATCAATCTAGGTTTTGTTTCTCTCTTTGTCAAAAGATGTCTCAAGGCAGCATGGTCGGAGTAAACAACAACCTTAGAACCTAAAAGATAGGATCAAAATTTATCAAGAGCATACACTACGGCAAGTAATTCTTTCTCGGTAGTGGAGTAATTCAATTGACCTCCCGAGAAAGTTTTAGTTGCATAGTATATGGCACAAGGAAGCTTTCCTACTCTTTGGCCTAAAACAGCTCCATTGGCATAATTAGAAGCATCACACATAATTTCAAATGGCAATGACTAATTGGGAGGTTGCACGATAGAAGCAGATGACAATAAATCACGTAATTTATGAAAAGCGTCTAGGCATGCTTGATCAAAGACAAAAAGAGTTTCCTTAGCAAGGAGATTGCACAAGGGTCGAGCAATTTTGCTAAAGTCTTTTATGAATCGGCGATAGAAGTCGGCATGACCTAGAAAGGAGCGAACCTCTCTCACCGTTGAAGGTGGCGGCAATTCAGCAATAAGCTCTACTTTCGCTTTATCTACCTCAATCCCCCTCCTTGAGATGACGTGACCCAAAATGATACCCTCTTGAACTATAAAATGGCTCTTTTCCCAATTAAGAATAAGGTTTGTTTCACGACATCTCTTAAGCACTAGATCCAAAATTTTGAGGCATGCATCAAATGAAGACCCAAAGACAGAAAAATCATCTATGAAAACTTCAAGATACTCTTCCACCATGTTCGAGAAAATTGACATCATACACCTTTGGAATGTAGCGGGAGCATTGCACAAACCAAAAGGCATCCGTCTATATGCAAATGTGCTGAAAGGACAAGTAAATGTGGTTTTCTCTTGGTCTAATGGGTCAAGGGCTACTTGATTGTAACCCGAATAGCCATCAAAGAAGCAATAGTACTGTTGCTCAGCCTATCTTTCTAGAATTTGATCAATGAATGGCAAAGGGAAGTGATCTTTTCTAGTGGCAGCATTTAATTTGCAGTAATCAATGCATACACGCCATGAATTGGCGGTATGCTTAGAGATTTCCTCACCCTCTACATTCTCAACCACGGTAATCCCTAATTTCTTGGGAACTACTTGAGTAGGACTCACACATTTGCTATTAGAGATTGGGTAAATGATACCGGCATCTAAGAGTTTGACAACTTCCTTTTTGACCACCTCCTTCATATTTGGATTAAGTCTCCTTTGGGCATCCCTAAAAGGCTTTGCATCCTCTTTCATAAGTATGCGATGCATACCAATAAAAGGGTAATTCCCTTTAGATCCGCCACATTCCACCCTATAGCTTTTTTTTTTTTTTTTTTTTTTCTTTAAGCACATTTAAGAGAGCATTTTTTTGGTCCTTTTCAAGACTTGAAGAGATAATGACCGCAAGAGTTTCTTGTGGGCCCAGAAATGTATACTTGAGATTGGAAAGTAAAGTTTTAAGCTCAAGAGCTGGTGGAGAGACTAATGACGGGACCGGTGGAGTGCCAGAGAATGGAAGAAGAGGTTCTATTGGAGTTTTCCAAGGTGGAAAATCCAAGCTTGCAACAGATTCCATGAGACCGCTTACCTCATTCATTGAGTTTTCATCATCAAACCCACAATTACCATACATTTCAAGAAGCAAGAGGATCATCGGATAGGAAAGATGAAAGGTTATCCTTAATTGGTTGTTTTATAACCATGGTTGGAATTGATTTTTCAACAACCTCATCCAACACATCTATAAGACAACACTTGTTTTCATCTATGGGACGTCGACTTGTGTTGAAAACTTTAAGCTTGACTATCATATTACCAAAAGAAAGGTCCATAACCCCGGATCTACAATTGATGGTGGCATTTGCGGTGGCTAGAAATGGCCTTCCTAGGATGATTTGAATGTGATTGGTAGGGTTGGCAACCGGTTCGGTATCAAGAACCACAAAATCAACCGAAAAGTAAAACTTATCAACTTTGATGAGGATGTCCTCAAGCATGCCCTTTGGTGTTTTAACGGATCTATCAGCCAATTGAAGCACCACCGAGGTTGGCTTAAACTCATTTAAACCTAGCTAGACATATACGGAGTAAGGAATCAAATTAACACTTGCTCTTAAGTCAAGAAGAGCTTTACGAACTTCATGGTTCCTAATCACACATGAAATGGTCGGAGCACTGGGATCTTTGAACTTAGGGGGAGTGTTATGTTAAATAATGGAGCTTACTTGCTCTATGAGGAACATTTTCTTAGGGCTTGGTCCCTTGCTCTTCCTCTTTTGTGTGCAAAGGTCTTTCAAAAATTTTGCATAAGGCGGAATTTACCTAATTGCATCCAAGAGAGGAAGATTGATGTTCACTTGCTCAAAAACCTCCATCATGTTATGTATTTTCCCTTCTTGCCTCCTAAAAGGTGAAATTTCTTTTAAAGCACAAGGGAATGGAGCTTTTGGCTCATAAGACTTTGCAATTTGAGGAGATGATAGAGATGATTGAGAATTCTGGTTAGGAACAATTTCATTTAAGGAAGTAGGAATGGAATTGGGAATTGGATGGGTGACAACTTTTGGTTGCACCGATTCACTATCTTCCTTTGGTAGTTCAACCCTATTGTCCACTTGTTTACCACTTCTCAAAGTGGTGATGTCTTGCACTTGAGCTTGGGAAGAACACCCCGATGTAGGGTTTACTTCCACACAAAATTGGGCTTTTAGATTCCTCTCAGGTTGACTAGGTAATTTACCGATTTCTCTTGCATTCAATGCATTAGCTATGGCCCCAATTTGGGATTCAAGCTTTGATATGGATTGAAAGTGGGAATGCAACAAGTTGGTATTCCTTTCTAAGCTACCCAAGGCCACCAAAACCTTATCTTCAAATGTAGAATTACTAGAAAGTGCATGAGGATAATGAGAGCAAATTTGCGAATCATACATCTGAGGATGTAAAAAGTGATTAGTTCTTTGATGAGATGAAGAAAAAACAAATCCTTGGGAACCTCCTTCACTTCTATGAGGTGGAATATATTTGTTTTGAAAATTTTTAGCTTGATAGAAATTTGAATTTTCATTCCACATTGGAACATATGCACTTGAGTAAGGGTGAGCGAACGTAGCATTGACTTGTTCAAAGTGCTCATTGAATGCATGTCCATGGGGACAATTGAAAGTGGTATGTAAAACACTTGAACATGTCATGCATGGCTCACTAAGATAAGAAGTATGATGAAAAGAAGGTGATTTTATAACCGATTTTTGACTCAACAAGAATTGATCAAGTTTTTGAGAGAGAGTCTTAACCTCGGCTACAATCTCTAATGAATTCTCTATTTGACAAACTTACAAATCTCTCTTTTTTTCCTTTGAACTATGGTCAAACCGAGAAGTATAATATTTTTGCAAAGAGTTTTCGCTCATTTTCTCAAAGAGGTGCCATATGTCATCCTCATGTTTTCCAAAATATGATCCTCCATATGATGTATAGACAATGTCCTTATAAATGTCAGATAGGCTTTCATAAAAATATTGAACCACTTGCCATTTCGGAATGCCATAATGTGGACATTTGCTTAGCAAGTCATTCAA
Organism: Cornus florida; assembly: GCF_030987335.1. NCBI lineage: Eukaryota > Viridiplantae > Streptophyta > Magnoliopsida > Cornales > Cornaceae > Cornus > Cornus florida. The sequence goes on along the minus strand of NW_026775573.1, from coordinate 73,948,291 downwards.
TCTTTCCTAAGCCTCACGTAACCACTCCCTTTCCCTTTGAGAAAATTCTCTAATTGAAGCACGCATTACATTAGTCAAACTTACGGGGTAAAATTTTTTCAAAAATTCATTTTGCATTTGTGCCCAAGATGTTATTGAATTTGCCCCCAAAGTATTGAACCAATGCTTTGCTTTACTTTTGAGTGTAAAAGGGAAGAGAAGTAGCCTAAGAACTTCTTCCGGGACATCCATATATCTTATGGTGGAACATATTTCCAAGAATTCATTAAGATGTTTGTAGGGTTCCTCATCATCTAAGCCATAAAAGAGTGGACACATTTGAATAGTCTCGGGCTTGATTTCATATTGATTTGCCTTAAAATTAGGCAACACAATACAAGTAGGTGCATGATATGCATGAAGATTGTAATAATCACGAAGGACCATTGGAGGAATTGGAGCTTCAACTCCGGGGCCATGTTGATTAAGAGGGGGGTTTTGCATGAAACGTGGGTCTAAGTAGCCAAGATTACCTTCTAGATTTTCCATGTGAATGCCTAGGAGAAATGATATGACAAGGACTATGATCGGTTGATCAACTATACATCAGCCTTCGCAATAGCACAAATCATTGTAAAATAGGGCTATTGGTCAGGTAAGTCGAACCACTGGGACTGCGCTAGTTTATGGCAACCTAAGTGTCTATAATCGTTCTTAGAATGATAAGGGGTAATAAGGGTTTGTTTGATGGTCACTAAATCTATGAAATTAAGATGCATAAAATAGAACTTGCAATAATTTAAAAGAGATAAAATGTCGGTAAAAGAGACTAGGGAAGTGAATCCACCTACGCCCTAAATACATGCTAAATCAAGACTAAATTAGGGATAAACACTATATAAGTAATGATCAAGAATTATGTAGCAACACATAGTTGCTTCATAACCAATAAAAAGTTTATGAAATTAAAACAAGAATGGTCTATCAAAAGACAACACATTTGGACTACCTAGACTAGGGTGTAGTATCAAATACATTAACTTAAGCAAAAGACCATTAAGCATTCAATCAAATGATGAAGCACATGAAGGTAAGAATCAAGCATAGTCCATCAAAGGAGGTACCTAAGCAATGGAATATCAAGTTTCAAAATCAGCATGCCTTGAAAACCATTCATAGTTAATATCTTCATTGTCACTAAGAATCATCAAGACAAGCTAAAGAACTCACATCAATCATTTAAACATGGATATTCATTACAAGAAGTAATAAGCTCTTAAACTATGAAAAGACCAAAGTTTATACATTATAATCCCCAAAATAGAACCTAATCTAGAACATGAACAAAAAGGGAGGCTTCATCACCTCCCTAGATGGAGTTTAGTTACCCATGAGTGAGTTAGAAGAAGGAAGTAGCAAGGCTTTCCCCTCCATTTTCGAGCTTCCTCCTTGAAGCTTCAAGAACTCCTCCTCTTTGCTCTCTTCTCTCTCCTCTAATCTTGTAGAATCAATCTTATGAAATGTGTGGCTCTCCCCTCTTTATCTAGATAAGAAATCCACCCAAAAAGCCCTCTCTCTCCTCCAAGAAACATCCCCAACCAACTCATAAAGGAGAGCTTCCAAAGTAGGTAAAATCTGAGCACAAGTGGGCTGAGTCGTGTAGAATTCTGCCCTAATTTCGAGTGCTCGAAATAGGGCCTCGAGCACTCGAAAATTGGGCAGAATGCCCTATGCTTGGTTTGCTCTGCCCGGACCTACTTTGGTATAATGGCCATAACTTTGCACTCCAAACTTCGAATGATGAACTGTTTGAAGATTTAGAAAGCTAATTCAGAGCTCTAAAAACTTCATGTTTTGGTAGAGATCCAAATCTCAAGGATGATTGGTCGAAAATAAAGATCAAGGCAGAATTTCATTGCTGCCAGGCAGTTCTGTGCACCTCTGGTAAAAATGCCATAACTCTCTGCTCCGAGCTCCGAATGACAAACCGTTTGAAGATTTAGAAAGCTAATTCAGAGCTCTAAATCTTTTATGTTATGATGGAAGTCCAGTTCTCGAGCTTTCTGGGTCAAAATGGCGAGCAAAGTCTTAACTCCACTCCTGATCTCGTGAAGCAATCTGCCCTAATTTCGAGCACTCGAAATAAGGCCTCAAGCACTCGAAAATTGGCCAGAATGCCCTATGCTTGGTTTGCTCCGCCTGGACCTACTTTGGTAAAACGGCTATAACTTTGTACTCCGAACTCCAAATGATGAACCATTTGAAGATTTGGAAAGCTAATTCAGAGCTCTAAAAACTTCATGTTTTGGTGGAGATCCAATTCTCAAGGATGGTTGGTCGAAATTGAAGAGCAAGGCAGAAATTCATTGCTGCCAGGCAATTCTGAGCACCTATGATAAGAAGATCATAACTCTCTACTCCGAACTCCGAAGGATGAACCTCTTGAAGATTTGGAAAGCTGATTCAGAGCTCTAGATATGTCATGTTATGAAGGAAGTCCAGTTCTTGAGTTTTCAAGGTCAAAATGGCGAGCAAAGTCCAGGTTCCACTGCTGCCAGAAATTCAACACTGTGACCTTTGATGTTCAAAACTCCACAAAGCATCCTTCTTGCTTCTTTTTGGCCAATGAACCTGAAAATATGCAAAAACGTGCATATGAAGGTAATCTACATAATTAAACAAACAATGGACTTAAATAATGCAATTAAGGGCGTTTGAATATGCAATATTCGGTGCTTATCACACCCCCAAACTTACATTTTGCTAGTCCCTTAGCAAAACCAAAATGAATACTTCAATGAAAAGACAACCATGGGCATGCTACTACAAAAATATCATCCATGGTAAAATGAGATAGATACATAGCTCAAATAAAACTTGAAACAGACAAAAACTGGAGATGGGGTCATTGGGAAAACTACCTTGCATATATGAAGCATTGATACAAAAATTGGCTAAATACATTTCCACATACATGCATCAACATCAAAGTCTATATAAATAACTCAATTATCATCTCTTGAATGGAAATCAACTCTAGCTTCAATGAAAGTGAATTGGATTCTCAACATGCGGCTTTTACTTTCTTTTCCAATTCCAAAGCACAAGTTTTCAAATCATTGAATTCCCCTTTAAATGAGGTCCCTAAGGCATGATTTTATTTACAAGACAACTTTTATTGCTTGTTGACAATTTATTGCAACTCATAAGCGAAACATAGAATGGTTGTACAATGCTAAAGTCCCTTAAGCTTTCTAACCAACCTATGTAGCAAGAGTTAGGCCAACAACTCCCAAACCAAATGGCTTTAGGGTGTTAAGTGTAGAGACACTCCAAAGGGCTTAATAGCTCAAGTTGGAAAGGCTACGAACTCTAGCGAACCATGTTTATTACAATTTTTTTGAATGACCATGCAATGTTTAAGTCCTTTAAGCTTTCTAACCAACCCTTGTAGCAAGCGTTAGGCCAACATCTGCCAAACCAGACGGCTTTAGGGTGTTAAGTGTAGAGACACTCCTAGGGCTTAATAGCTCGAGTTGGAAAGGCTACGAACGTCAACTGGTCATTATTTTCTTCCTTCTCAGTTTTTTTTTTTATTTTTAGATTCATGCCAAAAGTATTCATCCATTAGGTTCATTAAATCAGATTAACTAGGCCAAGGTCAAGGTTGATCAAGTTGCATGCCTCACAGTTAAATTTCCAATGTGCATCTGTGCATTGTGAAGCTTATAAGAGTGTAAATCCAGCAAGAATCTAATTGAGACATTTATACAGACTAATTTGAATCTACATGATCATTTCAACTCAAATTTTCTTTATTTTCAAAAATTTCAATTGCTTCTATACACAAGGTATTAAACATATGCTTCATCCCCAACAAGTTCAAATCATACTATCATTGCTTAGCAAAAATGTGAAACCAAAAATGTCCTATGGCACCCCCAAACTTGAATGTCACATTGTCCTCAATGTGTGAAGACAAGTGAAACAAAAATAAGAGCAAAAAAGGTAAAAGAACAATATTACCAAGTAGAGTGACGAATGCAAAAATATCCATCGATATAAATGCGCAAACGCGTCCCCCAAACTTGGACATGAAGACCTATCAAACACAACTAAAATATATATGGAAAAGCATAGGGCTCGTAAGAAAAACCAAAACAGAAATAAAAACTCTAACCTGAAGTTTAGTGCAAGATGAAAAACAAAATAATGCCAAAAAAAAAAATTGATTTATTTATTTATGTAGTATTATTATTATTAGTATTATATCTATATACATATAAACATATATATATATATATATATATATATATATATATATATATTTTTTTAAGATGTGCATGAGGGGTTGGTCGCATAAGAGGTTGGTTTGGTTGAGAGGGTGGTGTGCATGCAAGGTGGTGGTGAGGTGGTTGTGGTTAGAGGAGATGAGGTTGAGTTTGTGAGTTGGGTTGGTTGAATGTGGAGGTGGGGTGTGAGGTTGAGAGTTTATAGCCATGAGGTGAGGTTGATGCGTTTGAGATTAAGGTTGTGCATGCATGGTTGTGGGTTGATATGGGTTGGTTGAGGAGTTGCCGAGAGGGAGGAAGGTGGTGTGTGGGGTTGAGGGTAAGTTGGTGGTTTGCAGGTGAGGGAGATGGGGAAGATGGTTGATGCCGAGAGGTGGTAAGGGTGATGGTTTGGTGAGGTGAGTTATGAGAGATGAGGGCTCGGGTGAGGGAGGAAGACAAGTTGGTTCACACTTCGAGCACTCGAAATGGGACTTCGAGTGCTCGAAGTCTTGGCAGTGAGTTCAGGTGTGAGCTTCAAGCAAGCTCGAGCACTCAAGAGGGAAGTGAGAGGGCTCGGGTGAGGGCTTCAAGCAAGCTCGGCAGATAGAGCAAGGAAACTTGAGCACTCGAATGGGGCTTGGGAGTGCTCGAAATTTGCAGCCAAGGTGAAGTTTTCAGCCAACTTGAATGCAGGGAGCTTGCATGGATTAAATGCATGGATTGAATACATGCATGCATGAACTCATGAACCTTGATGGAAGTTGAATGCATTTGATGGATTGCCATGCATGGTACTTGCATGGATGGATGGTTGGAGAAATGTTTAAATTGCACAACATTACAAATGCATGGAAATTCTTTAAAATTTTCAAAATTTGCAATATTTCTCCAGTGCTTGGATGAAGTGCACATACATAATGCAATTTGCAATTTGCATGGATGCATTGGCTTGAAGGTTGATGGAAAAATTGAAATTTTTCATGGAAAATAACAAAGATTTCATGGAAAAATTTTCATGGAAAATTTTTTTTTTCTGTAATGATGCATGCATGAATTTCAATTGCATGGAAAAATTTCCAACTGTTACAACATCACCCAGGGCATGGATAAATGAAATTTCTAGAGAATTTTTTCTATTTTTTTTTTTTTTTTTTTTTTTTTAACTTTGCAAATTCATTCCATTCCAATGCATGGGAAAATTTTCAAACTTTGCAACAATTTGGGAAAATTTTCAAACCTATCCATATCACTTCAAGCTTTTTGCAAATTCAACAATTCATGAATGATTTTGAGGAACCATGATCCAACCATGTAATGAAGATAAGAGGTTATGTATGTGAGTGCCATGTCGAAAGTCCGAGAAAATTGCCTGATAGAGCTAGAAACTTCCAGGAACGAAGACAAGAGTTGAGAAGGTCTAAGAATCCGGTCTAAAATTGTGGAACACAACTGAAGAGCATTCCAGAAAAATCAAATTTTTGGCTTTTCGAAACCATTTCCCGGAAAATTTCAAGGCTCAGGCAATTGAAAGGAGGGAAGCTTGGAACATCGAAAGAATTTCTTCCCTTGCTTTGCTAAATTTAATGTCGATAGCTAGACGAAGTTAGAGCAGGCACTAATCCTCAAAAATCTTGATAGCTAGACACACCGAGATCAGGTTAGTCCTCCTTACCCTATACCATGTCTCTCTAAAGATTCAAGCTTCCCTAAGTAAGAAAGTTCTTTTGGAAGCGGAAGAAAAAGAGCTTGAAGACAAAAGTTGGAAAGAGGTAATGGAAAGACCTCAATCCACTCTTCATCCTCAATGAAGAACTTTGGACTATGGGGCTGATTTGGATTATAGGAAGATGGAGTAGGTGAGAGTGCACCTAGCAAAGGCTTTTGAAGGGTCATATTGAGCACGGGAATGCTCGACAACTTATCCTTCAAAATTTCAACATCCTCCTCACACTTATCCGGCGGTTCGGGCTCAACAACTTGAGATAACTCAAGTGAGGGAATGGGATGAGATGCAAGCTCCCAAGAAAGAGATACATTTGATGTTGACCAAGGAAGAGAATGAATAGGTGGATGAATATTAAGCAAAGAATTCACCTCCGAAATGGAATTGTCAATATTAAAATCCTCACAATTGAAATGAGCCAAACAAGCTTTTAGAGGCTCCTCCATTGAAGGAGGTGCATCAAGCAAAGGATTATTTAGGGGTTGTTCTGGAGTTTTAAAGGATGCAATCTCATCATCTTTTTCCTCATTTTTAACCACAAATTCTTCAATTTTTTGATGTGGGGCAACAATTTGATCTTCAACCACCATTTCAACATTTTCACATGTAATAACCACTTGATCATTCTCATGATGAAAATTACTAGGAGTAATCTCATCATTCATAGAATTTTCTTTTGGATTGGCCATAAATTCAAATGAAAATGTTTCCTCCTCTTCATGATTTTTAGCATTAATCCTTTGTTGAATTTGAGATATTTGGTCATCTATCATTGCACTAACTTGGGACTGGTGATATGGTACTACTTGATTGATAAACTCTACTGTGGATTGCATGCTAGCAAGGGAGGCCAATAGTTGATTGTTGGAGTCCATCATTTGCGTGTGCATAGACTTCATCATTTGTTTGTTAGCAACAATTAGCTCATCCAATGGAGACGGTGGAAAAGGAGAAGAGGGCGGGAAAGGATGATCATTGGGTTGAAAAGGTTGCATATGAGATTGTGGGGTTGAATTTCCTATGTCATGCCACAAGAAATTTTGGTGATCTCCCCTACCCGAGTCATAACCATTGAAGTATGGATCACTACCCGGTTCAGAGAAATTTGCATTTGGTTGCTCTAGATAAAAATCCGAGAATTGTCTCGTTAGAAGACAATCTCTTGTATGATGTGAATTACTAAAGCAAAAAGCACAAAACGCATGTGGTGTGTAGAATTGAGTTGGAAGATAACTACCCTCCATCTAGGACTTAAACATCAACAACACACAACATAATCAACACAACAATTCTTTATCATCAACTCCACATATAATGATATTCCCTTTCTCCTCAATTATCAAGACAAAAATTAAAATGGCCACGACAAGGACCGATGCTTGGAATTGAAAATACACAATTGAAATAGCCTCAACAAGGGCTTGCAATTTATCTACTTCTAAGCTTAACACATGCACGATATCCACAATTCGAAACTAGAAGTCACGAGACTTACTGGGGTCCTCTAGACTTATAATTTGCTAGCAATCCCACGGCGAGCTTCGAGTACCTAGAATCTTACAACACGAAGATGATCAAAACACACAAGGAATATTCACAAGACACAATATTCACAATCAAACTAAAATTAACCCTAAACTTTGGTTGCTAAACCGTTTGCAGTCCCCGACAACGGCGCCAAAAATTGATCGGTTGATCAATTATACATCAACCTTCGCAATAGCACGAATCATTGTAAAATAGGGCTATTGGTCGGGTAAGTCGAACCACTGGGACTGCGCTAGTTTATGGCAACCTAAGTGTCTAGAATCGTTCTTAGAATGATAAGGGGTAATAAGGGTTTGTTTGATGGTCACTAAATCTATGAAATTAAGATGCATAAAATAGAACTTGCAATAATTTAAAAGAAATAAAATGTCGGTAAAAGAGACTAGGGAAGTGAATCCACCTACACCCTAAATACATGCTAAATCAAGACTAAATTGGGGATAAACACTATATAAGTAATGATCAAGAATTATGTAGCAACACATAGTTGCTTCATAACCAATAAAAAGTTCATGAAATTAAAACAAGAATGGTCTATCAAAAGACAACACATTTGGACTACCTAGACTAGGGTGTAGTATCAAATACATTAACTTAAGCAAAAGACCATTAAGCATTCAATCAAATGATGAAGCACATGAAGGTAAGAATCAAGCATAGTCCATCAAAGGAGGTACCTAAGCAATGGAATATCAAGTTTCAAAATCAACATGCCTTGAAAACCATTCATAGTTAATATCTTCATTGTCACTATGAAAATAAAAGCAATAAGACTAATGTAAGAATCATAAAGACAAGCTAAAGAACTCACATCAATCATTTAAAATGGATATTCATTACAAGAAGTAATAAGCTCTTAAACTATGAAAAGACCAAAGTTTATACATTATAATCCCCAAAATAGAACCTAATCTAGAACATGAACAAAAGGGGAGGCTTCATCACCTCCCTAGATGGAGTTTAGTTACCCATGAGTGAGTTAGAAGAAGGAAGAAGCAAGGCTTTCCCCTCCATTTTCGAGCTTCCTCCTTGAAGCTTCAAGAACTCCTCCTCTTTGCTCTCTTCTCTCTCCTCTAATCTTGTAGAATCAATCTTATGAAATGTGTGGCTCTCCCCTCTTTATCTAGATAAGAAATCCACCCAAAAAGCCCTCTCTCTCCTCCAAGAAACATCCCCAACCAACTCATAAAGGAGAGCTTCCAAAGTAGGTAAAATCTGAGCACAAGTGGGCTGAGTCGTGTAGAATTCTGCCCTAATTTTGAGTGCTCGAAATAGGGCCTCGAACACTCGAAAATTGGGCAGAATGCCCTATGCTTGGTTTGCTCCGCCCGGACCTACTTTGGTAAAATGGCCATAACTTTGCGCTCCGAACTCCAAATGATGAACCGTTTGAAGATTTAGAAAGCTAATTCAGAGCTCTAAAAACTTCATGTTTTGGTGGAGATCCAAATCTCAAGGATGGTTGGTTGAAAATAAAGATCAAGCCAGAATTTCATTGCTGCCAGGCAGTTCTGCGCACCTTTAGTAAAAATGCCATAACTCTCTGTTCCGAGCTCCGAATGACAAACCGTTTGAAGATTTAGAAAGCTAATTCAGAGCTCTAAATCTTTTATGTTATGATGGAAGTCCAGTTCTCGAGCTTTCTGGGTCAAAATGGCGAGCAAAGTCCTGACTCCACTGCTGATCTCGTGAAGCAATCTACCCTAATTTCGAGCACTCGAAATAAGGCCTTGAGCACTCGAAAATTGGCCAGAATGCCCTATGCTTGGTTTGCTCCGCCCGGACCTACTTTGGTAAAACGGCCATAACTTTGTGCTCCGAACTCCAAATGATGAAATGTTTAAAGATTTGGAAAGCTAATTCAGAGCTCTAAAAACTTCATGTTTTGGTGGAGATCCAATTCTCAAGGATGGTTGGTCGAAATTGAAGAGCAAGGCAGAAATTCATTGCTGCCAGGCAGTTCTGAGCACCTATGATAAGAAGATCATAACTCTCTGCTCCGAACTCCGAATGATGAACTGCTTGAAGATTTGGAAAGCTGATTCAGAGCTCTAAATATGTCATGTTATGTGGGAAGTCCAGTTCTCGAGTTTTCAAAGTCAAAATGGCGAGCAAAGTCCAGGTTCCACTGCTGCCAGAAATTCAGCATTGTGACCTTTGATGTTCAAAACTCCACAAAGCATCCTTCTTGCTTCTTTTTGGCCAATGAACCTGAAAATCTGCAAAAACGTGCATATGAAGGTAATCTACATAATTAAACAAACAATGGACTTATATAATGCAATTAAGGGCGCTTGAATATGCAATATTCGGCGCTTATCAGACTACCCAAGACTCCTAGCAACACACGAATCACAACAAAACAAGCAAGCACTTCTCCTTCACAACAAGTCAATAATCAAACTTCCTCCACAAACAATGATCCCATACTCCCATACTTGTAAACAATGATGCAAAGAACAATAAAAATGCCTCCACGCAGGCTCACAATTTATCTATGAATTGAAATACAAGCCTCCACGTGGGGTAACGATTTAACTAGAGATTGAGTAAGAAAAAGCTCACAAAGGTCCTTTAGAACTTCAACTCCAAAAAAAAAAAAAAATTTAGCTATTAGCTTAGCAATTTTTTTTTTTTTTTTTTTTTTTTTTTTTTTCTGATTTTAGCCTTTTTCCTTGCTTACTTAGCTCATTTGCTTGGATGCTCCTTTGCTCACCTTCTTAGCTCAATGCACCTAGTCAAATAAGAACAAACACAATAAGTAACAAAAATTGAAATGAAAATAAAGTAAAGACATGATCAAAGGAGTACTAATTCCCAATTGATTCCACAAATACGATGTTTCCAATCAATCAATCCCCCGCAATGGTGCCAAAAACTTGGTGGGTTTGTTGCACACAGACCCAAAGTTTGCACTAAAAGATAGTGGTGTAGAGCTATGATGAATGTGGCTAAGTTTTACATTTAGAAATTGCCACTACTACCTTTCACTAAAAATATAGCTAGGGCAAGTAGGGATCGTCCCAATGGATTATGGAGTCTTACTAGGTTGAGGAATCAAGATTAGGGTTAGTAGGTCGAGTGATCAAAAGATTGGTTGGTGGTTGAATTACACTAAGATGCAATTTAAACTAAAGTAAACAATACTGTAATAAAGAGAATAAAAGAGAGAGAGAAATCTTGGGGTTTAGAGATCACCACTAAGCATACTTTTCTACACCCTTAATGAATGATTAATGAGGGGGAAAACATGTATTGTAACAAAGTGTGTGTGTGTGGTTGTTTCAACAAGCATGGATGACAAATTAAGCATATATTGTCTAAACAACATGGTGGATAGCACAACATATCAAATTAAGCCATTAATCCTTTCTTTAAGCTCACAATCCAAACATATCACAAGGTTAGAGATGTATGTTACTTGTTTTCATAAGTATGGAACATCAACAACAAGCATGGATTGTCCTCCTATTTAACATCTAAACTACAACTACACTACAATTAAGCTAATGACATGAAGTTAAACTAATTAAACTAAGGGAGAGGTACAATCCATCAAGAAATAAGTATGAACCATCAAATAAACCACAAGAACATTCCATTAAGCATTATGTTTTGACAATTTCTAGATCTATAGCATTAATACACATAGACATACATCAACAACACAAGAAATAGAGATAAACACATGAACATCTATTCTAGTATACATAATCAATTGGAAGCATTAAACCACATAAATCATTGAATAAACAAGATCTATATATATAAAAGTGTCAAAACATGTATCACAATACAAATCCCCTCAAAAATACATAAATCAAGATGTAGAAAGCACGCTTAGGGCTAACTCTAGCCCCAAGAGGATGTCTAGCCACTCATGGATGATGTCCTCCAACCCTCAAGGGCAAGCTCCATGGAAGAAATCTGCTCCTTGGTTGATGAAGAACTCCAAGCTTGTGTTTCTAGCCTCCTCTTCTCCTTTGCTTCCTCACTAAGAATTCTCTCCAAATCTCCCCTCTAAGTATAAAAGTATCTCCCAAAAAGTGGCTCATATTCCTTATATAGGTAGGTCAAATATCACCCCAAATGAGCTGGGCTCGTACACCAATAATCCTCTAATTATTGGATATGATACAACTTTTAATGAGCTGGAATTTGGATTTTCTCGGGATTTGGGAAGTTCGATCGATCGAACTTGTGGTGAGATCGATTGAACATGGCTGAGATCTATCGAATTGAAGCTGAATCGATCCTCTATGGCAGCGCCTTTTTGGATAAAAAATAAATCTGAGATATTTTGAAGATATTTTTGGGAAAAGGACAAAAGTGGTTAGTAGTGTGGTACAGCTGGATAAGATCAATCATTTGGATAAGGATAAGATGGTTCGATTGATCAGAGAATGAAGTTGGATCAATCGAACTTTAAGATCTTTGAATAGGGACAAACATAGCTCAGATCCATCTAGAAGTGCTGAGATCGATGAAAGTTGGATCAGTCGAACTTTTCTTAAGATCGATCGAAGTTGCTGAAATTCCACCTTTTACTTCTTTTTGCTCTACTTTGCTCCTTTCTTTGATTCATCCCAGAATTGCTTCATTTCTACTCTTATTTGGCTGAGTTAGCTTATTTTAGGGATAAGTACCTGAAAATGGAAATAACACGAAATCAATACAAAGCGGGAAAATAATATAGATAAAGGTCCTAGAACACCTAAGCTCAAGGAGTTTAAATGAGCACTTTTCAGCGCTCATCACCACACTGAAGAATTTTAGGCGCAGTTTTCTTTGCACTTAAGTGACCTCCACAAGTCAAACTGTGACAGAAGGTTAGAATACTATGAAACTTACTCTCATGAACACATCTATGAATGATTTGGTCAGCACAATACTTGAAGAGCTGAGGATCTTCCCAATAGTACATCTTAATCTGAGAGAAAAATTAATTTTTTTCATGCTTTGACCAAGATAAAGGAATTTTGCCTGTTGTGAGATAATTCACAATATCAACAAACCAAGGCACATTCATATGAGAAACCCTAAATAGTTGTTCATCCGGAAAGGAATCACAAATTGGAAGTGAAGTTAAGGTATCCTCAATCAGAATTCTGGAAAGATGGTCATCTACCACATTCTCTAACCCTTTCTAATCCCGGATTTCATAATCAAACTCTTGAAGAAAGAGGATCTATCGAATCAAATGGGGTTTGGTTTCCTTTTTTGATCGAAGATGTCTCAAAGCAGAATGATCAGAATAGACCATTACTTTGGAACCCAACATATATGATCTGAATTTGTCCAAAGTAAAGACAACTACAAGTAACTCTTTTTCAGTAGTGGTATCATTCAATTGTGCACCTGAAAGAGTTTTGCTCACATAGAAGATAACATGAAGAAGTTTATCTACTCGTTGTCCCAAAACAACACCCATAGCATAATCGAATGCGTCACACATGATCTCAAATGGAAGAGCCTAGTTTGGAGGATGTATGATAGGAGCTGAAGAAAAAAGAAAGTGAATCTTAATGAAAACTTCTAGGCATGATTCATCAAAGGCAAAAGGAGTGTCCTTTGAAAGTAGATTACACAAAGAACGAGAAATTTTGCTGAAATCTTTAATGAAACGATGATAAAACCCGGCGTGTCCAAGAAATGATCGCACTCCCTTTACGGAGGTAGGAGGAGGCAATTTGGAGATCAAATCTACTTTGGCTATATCAACTTTAATACCTCTCTTAGAAATGATATATCCTAAAATAATCCCTCTTGAACCATAAAATGGCTCTTCTCCCAACTAAAAATAAGATTTAATTCCCTATAACACTAAAGCACTAGAGATAGATGTTGGAGACAGTTTTCGAATATGGATCCGAAAACAGAAAAGTCATCCATAAGACCTCAAGAAACTTTTTAACCATGTCCAAAAAGATAGACATCATACACTTCTAGAATGTTGATGGTGCATTACACAAACTGAAAGGCATCCGTCTATATGCAAATGTACCGAATGGACAAGTGAAAGTAGTTTTCTCTTGATCCTTAGGATCAATGGCCAACTGATTATAACCAAAATATTTGTCTATGAAGCAATAATAGCTCTGGCCAGCCAACCGTTTTAAGATCTGTTCAATGAATAGTAATGGAAAATAATCCTTTCTAGTAGCGGAGTTGAGTTTTCTGTAATTAATACATACACACCATCCAGTGGTGGTGCGTTGTGGAACTAATTCTTCCTAAAAATTCCTAACTACTGTAATACCTGACTTTTTAGGTACTACCCGAGTAGGACTCACCCACTTGCTATCTGAGATAGGGTAGATTATTCCCGCATCTAACAACTTCACCACTTCCTTCATAACCACCTCCTTCATATTGGGATTCAATCTTCTTTGGAGTTCTCGAAATGTTTGAGAATCCTCCTCCAAATGAATCTGATGCATGCAAATTATGGGACTAATTCCTTTCAAATCAGCCATAATCCACCCAATAACATCTTTATTTTGCTTAAGAACTTTAAGAGACTACTTTCTTGGGAACTTTAAAGATTAAAAGCAATAATCACCGGGAGGGTGTCATTTAAACCTAAGAAAGCATACTTGAGCTTGTCCGGTAATGGCTTAAGCTCAAGCTTAGGTGGAGACTCTAAGGAAGGAATAGGCGGAGTACTAGAAAGTGGAGGAAGAGGCTCAAGTCTAGATTTCCATAGAGGAAAATCTGTGATAGGAGTGGAGTTGAGCAATAATTCACTTCAGCAATTAAAGATTCGATATCGAAGTCTTCATAATTGAAGTGATTTAGACAAGCTTCTAAAGGATCCTTGGATAAAATAGTTGGGAGTGATTCCTTAACCAACTCATCAATAACATCAAGGAAGAAGCATTCACTATTATCGTGGGGATGATGAATAGCATTGAAGATGTTTAGCTTAACTTTCATATTCCCAAAAGAAATCCATAGCTCCAATCCTATAGTTAATGCAAGCATTTGCTGTGGCTGGAAAAGGACACCCAAGAATATCTAGAATATACTTTTTGGAATCGTGGACTGGTTCTGTATCAAGAACTAAGAAATCGACTGGAAAATAGAACTTGTCCACTTTTATGAGTACATTTTCAACAATACCTCGTGGTTGCCTGAAAGAACAGTCAGCAAGCTGTAGGACAACCAACATAGGTTTTAACTCTCCCAAACCTAACTTCTCATACATCGAGTAAGGAATAAGATTCGTAGTAGGTCCAAGATCAAGAAGTGTTCGCTCTATCACATTGTTTCCAATGATGCAAGAAATTATAGAAGTACCAGGATCTTTAACCTTTAGAGGAGTGTTGTACTTAAGAATAACACTGATTTGCTCGGTGAGATAATTTTTCTTAGGAACTTGGCTTTTGGATTTTCTCTTAAGTGTGCACAAGTCCTTTAGAAATTTGGAATATGATGGAATTTGCTTTATAGCATCAAGTAAAGGAAGATTGATTTTGACCTGTTTAAAGACCTCCATCATATGTTGAATTTTCTATCATTACTTACCAAAGTAGGAGGGTTCTTTAAGATATTCAGGATAAGGCGCTCTTGGCTCATAAGCTGTCTTAAGGTTGGGAGCAGATGAAGAAGTGACTCCATCTTCAACTCCAGTTGTAGTTTGTGGAATAGATTTTGAGGGAACATCCTTGGGATATGGATTATGAATGATAGGATCAATGGGAACCCTAAGCCTCACTTTTTCTTCATCTCATTTTTTAACTTGATTATCAACCACTTTACCACTCCTCAATGTAGTGATAGCCTGAACTTGCTCATGAAGAATACCTGAGGAATTGGTTTCATCAATCATGTAAGTCTGCTCTTTCAGGTTGGCTACTAGCTAACTAGGCAGCTTTCCATCCTCTCTTTGAGATAGAGTACTCATTGTTTGCCCAACTTGTGCCTTTTGCTATGGCTTGTGAATGTGAATTAAGAAATTGGGTACTGGCTTTAAGATCAATAAGAGCATTGAGTACTTGATCTTCAAAAGCAGAATTTCTAGGGGGAGGTGGAAGATTAAGAGTTTGAGTGGGTTGATTCATGAACGATAAATGGCAGATTGATTGAAAAAATTATGTTATGGCAGAGGGTTGGATAAATTTTGGTACTGTCCCTGTGATTGTGGAATAGTGGCTCCTTGACTTTGATTACGTCATGATAGATTTGGATGATCTCTCCAGCCAGGATTATATGTAGAAGTATATAGATTATAAGCTAGTCTAGAGAATGCAGCATTCACTTGCTCCTATGGAATCTCAGATGATTGTCCCATCATAGGGCAACTATCAGCAAAATGGGAAGGATTAGCATAAACTGAACAAACTTCCTTTGGCAAGGCAGTTTGTGGATTAGCAACAGAAACATAGCCAGATGATAAGACTTGGTCAAACCTATGGTTCAACGCTTCTATTTGAGCGGCTAACTTACTAGATTTTTCTACCTCATAGAGTTTTTCAACCTTATGAATTCTAGATGAAGACCTAGACCTAGAGGAAGAAGCATGTTGCATTGAATTTTCACTTAGGGCCTCAAACAGTTCCTAAACGTCAACCGGACTCTTACGAAAAAAAGCTCCATTACTGGATGCATCAACCATGTTCCTATGAGAATCAGAAAAACCATCATAGAAAATCTGTACTAAGTGCCATTTAGCAATATCATGGTGTGGACAATTTCTTAGAAGATCATTATATCTTTCCCATGAATCATGAAATCGTTCACCCAGGGTTTGGGAAAACGCTGTGATATCTCTTCTCATTTGTGAGGTTTTACCCATTGTGTAGTACTTTTTTAAGAACTCTTGTTACAACATATCCCATGTAGATATAGAATTAGATGGAAAGGACTGCAACCAAGTTCTTGCTTTGTCCTTGAGAAAAAATTGGAAAAGTCGCATCCTGAATGAATCATTGGTAAGAGTGGTCAACTTGGTAGTCGAACACAATTCCAAAAATACATCCAAGTGCATATAAGGATCCTTTGTTGCAAACCCATGGAAAGTAGGAAGCATTTGAATCATAGCAGGCTTGATTTCATAATCGGGTGCATTAGCATTGGGAAATACAAAGTACGAAGGGGAAGTGTATTTAGTAGGAATAAAGTGATCCCTCAATTGTGGCTGTGGAGGAATAGGTGCTTGTGGCACTTGTTCTCCATTACCCGATGCATTACGATTATCAGCCATGTTATTAGAGGAACTTTCTATTGAATTTAAATCCTTTTTAAGTTTTCTTAGTGAACTAAGAGTTCTCTTTATTTCAGGATCATGCAATAAAGGTTCTGACTGAGAATAACGAGTTAATATGCACCAATTCCACTAACCCTAATAGTAACAAAAATTTAAAAAAATAAAAAAAAATTCCAAGCTAAAGAAAAATAGCAAAAACTCAAGAAAAGTTTTATAAACTGAAACTTTTTATTCCTTAAGCGTCTTTATCCTCACTGCTAATTTCCTGCACTTAAAAAGAAAAAAGAATTAAGGTAAGATATCAGAAAGTCCGAAGACTAGTAAACCAAAAATAATAAACTAATTAAAAACTCAACAAATAAACAAATCTCCCCCGGCATCGGCGCCAAAAATTGATGTGTCAGTTTAATTACCATTCGCAATAGTACGAATCTTTGTAGGAAAAGACTATATAGATGGTGTCGATCCCACAGGGAGATAAGTGTTTTTTGCTTTGTGTTTAACTAACCCAATTTATTTCTTGGTTTACAGGTAACTGATTGAATTGATTGATTGGTTGTCATAAATATAAAATAAAATTAAACTGAATTTAAACTAAAGAGATTAGAAAGAGAAAAATCTTAGGGCTTTAACTTCACAACCTTCATACTATAGTTAACTGTTCAACTCTGGGTATTTAACAATTTATATTTCAAATGAATTGAACTCAATAACATTCGTTCAATTCGGTTTTAAAGAAAGATGTTTTATAAATTTCAGTTAACTATAACCTATATGCGGTTAGCATAGACTATCCACTTACCTACTTTAACTACTTTAACTAATTTTGCAAACAATCCATCTTTTCTAAGCATAGACTATGAAAACATTCATTTATAAAAAACATTGGAACACCATTACATAATCTCCATTCTTCTATCCGGCAGGGCTCCGCAAGATACCATTCAATAAGAATGGGTTGAGAATAGTCTAAGAATAATTATATTTAAGATCAGGTAATAACTTTTAAGAAACTATTTAAAACTTTGAAATCCAATTGAGTTATCTCAATTGCTCATAATCATGTAACAAAAAATATGCCAGAGTTAAAACAATCAAACCACAGTACTTAGATCGGTTACATCAGTGCCCTAAGAGAGAAATTAGCTACTCATGACGACGCAGAATATCATCTGTGTTGTCATTGTCTTCATCGTCATGGACGACACTTCTCTTCTTAGGATTTTCATCTTCTAAGGTTCTGAAAACCCTAAAAGCCGCCACCACAATATCAGACTTCTAAATAATACGAGCAAAAGGAACTTCTTCTACTAAGGCCTGTGCCTTCTTTTATAGAAGAAATAAGGGTTTGGTGGGCTTTAGGTCTTTTGGCCCATTTTGAATTAATTAAGACTTGGAAAAGAATAATTCCCGTAACTTGTAAATCCAATCTGTCATAGAAGACTTGAGCTTAAGAAGTAGAGCTCGAGCTATTTAGCCTAGGCTAGAGCTTTGGGAGCAAAGCCCGAGATTTTTTGAAATATGGCTCGAGCTTCAAAGAATGGTGCTCGATCTTCACTTTTGTACTTAGTCAAATTTCTTCAACTATTTTCCGAAGTGTCTTTTCCATTAACACTTCGAATATTTTTGGGCTCAAGCTTTAGGCATAAAGCTCGAGCTTTTGGGGCTCAGGGCTCGAGCTCTGAATGATAGTGCTTGTTCCCTGAAGGTCTGGCACGAGGCTCTGGGAACTTGCTTTCTTGAAATTAACTCTTCAAATTTTGACGCCTCATACTCGAGCTGGTAGGCAAAGGCTCGAGCACCACTATGTAGGGCTCAAGCTCTAGAGATACAAAGCTCGAGCTTTAATGCCTTGGTTGATTTTTCTTCTTTTTCTTGCAGAGCTCGAGCCTCAAAACTTAGGCTTAAGCCTTAGTACTTGGATTCTTCTAAACTTCACCATTTAAGCTCTCGGCTTGCTTTGAATAACCGACAACAACTCTATAAGCTTCGATATCAGTCTTTTCATCATAAAGTTTGGGTTTTAACCGTTTCTTTAGGAAAGTACCTATAAACACATAAAAAACATAAATTAGTCTAACAATGAATAGAAGTATTACTTTAGGTCTTAACATACGTACATTTAGGGGCTCGAATATGCAATATTCTGCGCTTATCTAGCCTCTTTGGATGAATTGTGTGACTTAGATTTAGACTTGGTCAACATTTTATATTGGAGAATTGGAAATCAATTTTCATGTGGGATGTAGACTAAGTACGCATTTTAATTTTCTTTTTCCTGTTTAAAAGATTGTTGAATTATTTACCAATTAAAACACAACAAAAACATATTGGAATTACCAAATAGGTGAAATAATAGGTGAAGAAGCAAAAACCCTACTAAGCTGGGCGCAGCCCAGCCGACCTCCTCAAGTGCAACCATGGCCCTGGTCGGCAAGGTCAAAGGATTTCTCCTAGCCCTGAGTCAATCCAATTAATCGTAGCCACTATCGGGCCTAACTTCACCCATATCCCATGTGGTCTTCACACCCATCGTGGCCTGAAAAGAGGAACCAACCCAGAAAAAGCGCAAGATTGAGAGCTAGGAAAGGAATTCTAGAGCAAATGTAAACTTCTATAAATAGAAATTAGAGAGAGAATGAGAGGTAGATTGTTTAAAGTGTAAGAAAATCATTTCCTAATATAAAGAACCATTTCTTGCATCTTCATCTAGCACCGTCTGTGGAAACAAAGGAAAGATTCATCAATTCCAATAACGAATGACACAACTCCGATCGGGAACCATGATCGGAGAAGGAGGTTCCCGCCAGCTGGAAGAGGACCAGCGAGTGAGACATGATGAGCTGATGTAGGTCATTGAGACTTTACGATGGGAGAATATTGAGCTCAGATCCAGGATAAAACAAAGGGACACACCACTGTTGCCTCGCCCATCAACAGCAGATCAGAGAGCGGATCCAGCAAACATCAAAAAGGGCAGGATCCAACTATACATCCCAATGCAATATACGCTCCTTAACCACTGATCTTGAGATCTCAAGCTCATATCGTGGCATATATCCATATATATATATATATACACACACACACATCCATATCCTATCCATAACAATAAAATAAATTATCCGCCATAGTTTTTCAATGGCATGTCATCTATATAGTTCTGTGACCTGACAAGAAGAGATGAGATTAAACTTATTAACCAGCCCATCCATAATATACCCACATATCCTGACAATGTTGCATTAATCCAGAACCATATCTGATGAGTGCTCAAATGTGACGCATTTTAGCACCTAAGTTAGGGTATTTTAAACTATTCATCTATCTTACTTTCATGTTTTAGTACTTATTTGTGTTTTTACCTATTTCAGGTCAATAAAGTTCAAATAGGCTAATAAGAGCCATTTAGCTCAATTTTGGAGATAAAGAGCAAATCTAGAAAAAAGTCAAGAAAATTGCATCATTGGATCTTCAATTGATCGATGAAAGTCCCGATCGATCGTAGAAGGCTACAATCAATCAAAATCAAGGTGATGCCAGCTCAGCAATCCGAATAAGGCCAAGAAGATATTTTCATGACATGTCAGCTTCGATCGATCGAAGCAAGTGTTTGATCGATCGAAATTCCTTTCGATCTATCGAAATGACTGCTGGTAGTGTGCTGTCTAATTCTCGAGCACGCCCGAACTCTACCTAATTTTATAGCTAAGAATTTTCGCCAATCAGAAGCATTATTTTTGACTTATTGCCTACTCAAATAGGCTTGTAATAGATTAATTGATAAAATTTTGAAAAAAGTTCCTCGAGAATTGATTTTCTTACGAATTATAGAAATAGTTTCTCTCTAGAACTAGGGTTTGTGAAGAAAGCAAGAAGGAAAAAGACGATGCCAATCTCCAAGTTAACCTTTGAGGGTTCCATGGCCACTACAATAAGTGGCTAAATCCTTCTCTTGGGGCTAGAGATAGCCCCTAAGCTTGCTTTCTAAACCTAGCATTTTGTATATTTTTGGGGATTTTAGTTGCAATTGATGTTTTGACCATGAATAAATATAGATCTTGTGATTAATGCTTTCAATTGATCATTTAATTCTATCCATATGTCTATGTATGCTAGAATGAATGTTCATGTGCTTTTCTCTAGATTTAATGAAATTGATGCATGTCTATATGTTATAAATCTAGTAATGGTCAAGGCATGGTACTTAATTGATTACTCTTGTGGTTTATTTGATGGTTCATACTTATTCCTTGATGGATTGTGCCACATCCTTAGTTTAATTAACTTAATTTCTATGTCATTAACTTAGTTGTAGTGTAATTGCTTTAATTTCTTAGAGAGGTGGACAATCCATCTTGTTGTTTTATGTTCCATACTTATGAGTGCAAGAAGTACATTTCTCTAGATTTTTTGTGTGTGCACTAATTGTGGTTTAATTGAATAGTTAATGGTCTCATTTGATAGGCTATGATATTCACTAGATTGATTGGACAATCTATGCTTATTTCCATCCATGCTTAGTTTCAATTGGTGTCACACACACACACACACACACACACATTTTACAACATGATTTTTCCCATTAATTTATAATTGCTAGTGTTTGGTGAAGTGAAACTTAGTGATAAACTCTAAGCCCCAAGACATTTCTCTCATATTAATTTCTCTAATTTCTAGATTGTTACTTAATTGCATAGTTTTAATTAAGCCATTAGTGTAATTAATCAAACTAACCCTCTTTTGATCATTCGACTTACTAATCCAACATTGATTCCAAAGTACCGTTCATTTCCCTTGGGAAAATCCCTACTTACTCTTGCTACATTAATAGTTAGTAGTGGTAGTGGCATTCTATAAATTTACACTTGGCCACATACCATCACACACTTTTGTGCAACTCGATTTTAACAGCCACCAAGTTTTGGCGCCGTTGTTGGGGATTTGGCAACACCGTATTTAGGATTAGTTAGGAATTAGTACTCCTTTGATCTTGTTTTTCTTTTATTTTACTTTGTTTACTTATTGTGTTTTTTCTTAATTGGCTAGGTATTTTGACCAAAGGAAAGTGAAGCAAGGGAATTCTAAAGCAAAGAAGCAAGCTAAGCTAAGCAAAAGCATAAAAAGTTTAAAAAAAAAAAAAAAAAAATTCCAAAGCAAAGGAAGGCAAAAGTTTAAAATATTTTGAAGTTGCTTAAGGACCCTTTGTGAGCTTTTCTAACTCTCTTGCTTAGTTAAATCGTGAGCCCGCGTAGAGGCAATTCTTATTTTCATTAGTTAAATCATCGGCCCACATGGTTGCACTTTTATTTTTTTGCATTTGTTGAAAGCATGGAAGTATGGGATCAATATATGTGGAGGTTTGTTATTGATTGACTTATTGTGGAGGAGAAGTGATTGCTACTTGCTAGTTGTTGTTTGTTTTCATTGTGCATGCATGGTCGTAGGTCGTTGAATCCTACTATTTTCCCATTAAATTTGAATTTTGAATTAATTGTTCGTAATCCAAGGGGAAGGGGAAATTCTAGTGACTCCATTTCATCAATGGAGAAACATAACGAGGACCATGTTGAGGATCTTGGTCACATCGACTAACAAGGCATTCTTCACCCTAATGTGCATCAACTACATGATAACATGCAAGTACCATTAGGCATGCCAAGACCTTTCATTCCACAACAACAAAGCCAAGTTCCAATGGGAATGCCTCGGCCATTTTTTGTACCACATCCACCTCCCATTGTTCAAGCAAATCATGGTGCTCATATAGAATCACCAATTGTGAATCCTCCCCTTGCTTTAAGAGACTATTATGTGCCTAGTGAGTATAATGCACCAACATGCATTCAACTCTTTCCATTTAGAGCACACCATTATGAGATTAAACCATAAACAATTTAAATACTTCCCAATTACCATGAGCTACCAAGTGAAGAACCTTACAAGCATTTGGATGAATTTCTTGAAGTGTGTTCACCGTGAAATATACGGACATGCCAGAAGAAGTTTTGAGGCTTAAACTATTCCCTTTCACCCTTAAAGATAAATCAAAATACTAGTTTAACAATTTGAGGCATTTTTCTATCACTACTTGGGCAGAGATGCAACAAGAGTTCTTGAAAAAGTACTATCCGGTGTCAAAGACCAATGCAATGAGAACTTCAATTCGTGAATTCTCATAAGGGGATGGGGAAATGTTTTATGAGGCATGGGAGCAATTGAACGATTTGCTTAGGAAATGTCCACACCATGACATCCCTAAATGACAATTAGTTCAATACTTCTTTGAAAGTTTGTCGGACAACCATAAAGGTATGGTTGATGCTTCTATGGGTGGTTCTTATCTTGATAGGCATGAAGATGATGTGTGGCTCTTATATGAGAGCATGAGTGAGAATTCAATGCATCGATCTTTATTATCTAAAAATAGTAGAAATATAGGTGGAAAGAAGAATGTAGGCTTATATCAAATCGATAATTGTAATGCTATAGCTACTGAAGTGAAGTCTTTATCCCAAAGGTTTGATCAATTTTTTATCAACCAAAATTTGGCTCAACAAGTGTCTTCCTCCCCTAATCATACTCATCACCCTTCCAATGAATCATTTATAACTTGTTCTAGTGTTTTACATTCTACTTCCAATTGTCCTCATGGACATGCGCAAAATGAACACCATTAACAAGTGAAAGCCACTTTTGTTAACCAAGGGAATAATCCCTATGGCACTCACTATAATCCCGGGTGAAGGAACCATCCAAACTTCTCTTGGAAAAGCTAAGGGGAAGGCTTAAACCCTCCCCAAAGTGGTTTCCAAAGCAAGTATGTTCCACCCCCAATGCAAGGCCAAGGTTCGTAAGGTTATCGTTCATCTTACCAAGCATCACATGGAAACCAATTTTCAAACTCTCATTTTCCAAATCAATCATCAAATTCTCAAGGTAATTCAAGAAGTCCCGCATTTGAAAAAAATTCTTATCCGCGTTGGGTACTTTGGAGGAAAATACTCAATTGCTTCATTCTCATTCCCAATTGATTGCAAAGCTAGAAACTCAAGTTGAGCAAATAGCTAGCACGTTGAATGCAACGGAGAAAGGGAAAATGCCTTTGAATCCACCACCAAAGCAACAATTTGTTGTGAAGAGCAATTCCTCTTCGAAAAGTCCTACCCTTGAACATGTGAATGCGGTGACCATTTTGAGAAGTGGAAGAGTTGTTGATACCCAAGTTGGTGTGTCCAATGAAAAGAGTGAACCGGTGCAACCCAAAGTTGTCACCCATCCCATCTCACATCACATTCCTCCTTCATTACATGTCAAAAATCCCATTACTGAAAATGTTTCAAAGAATGATTTTAAAAACGCTTTTAAGCCGAAGGCTCCATTTCCGGATGCTTTAAAAGCATCCACCTCTCCTAAAAAGCAACAAAGTAAAACAAATGAAATCATTGATGTGTTTAGGCAAGTGAAAATCAATCTTCCTCTCTTGGATGCAATTAGACAAATTCCGGCTTATGCCAAACTTTTGAAAGATCCTTGCACCCTTAAGAGGAAAAACAAGAGCCAAACACCGAGAAAAGTTGTTTTAACCAAACAAGTAAACTCAATCTTGCAACATAACACCCTCCCAAAATTCAAAGACCCCGGTTCATCGACTACTTCACGCACTATTGGTGATTATGTTATCAATTGGGCTCTTCTTGATTTAGGAACGAGTGTGAATCCTCTCCCTTATTCAGTTTATGTTCAATTGGGCTTAGGTGATTTGAAACCGACATCGGTAGTTTTGCAACTAGCCGACTGGTCAATTAAGAAGCCCCGGGGTGTTATTGAAGATGTTTTAATTAAAATTGATAAGTTCATTTTCTCGGTTGATTTCATTGTCATTGATATGAAGCCGGTCCCAAATCTTAAAAGCCAAATTCTTGTTATCCTTGGCGCGTTTCTTCTTGGCTACCACTAATGCCAACATCAATTATAGAACGAGGATAATAAAGACTTTATTTGGTCACATGAAAGTAAAGTTGAACATTTTTAATCCAACCCCCAACTCTATAGACAAACATGAAGAGATATGTGTTGTTGAAATCAAGGGCCATCAATTTCACTTGAACCAAATCCAACAAGTTCCTTAGGGAATAGTTTGTTGGGTGGGGTTTGAAGTTTTATTCACCCTGCCGAGAAGGGGATGTCTACTAAGATCTTTGATCCGAGCTAAAAGAGCCCAACGTCTTTCTAGAGACGTTAAAGACTTATGCTTCGTAGGGTTTGAAAACCCTATTCCACCTTCATTTCCTGTTTTGATATTTTTTGTGTCGTCTATATATGAGTTGAATTGAAAAATCCAGTTTTCGGGCAGTTTCTTGCATTTTCTGCACTTCCAGTAAAGTTTCGATCGATCGAAGCCCAGTTCGATTGATCGAAATTCCACTTCGATTGATCAAAACCTGTGAATTTATAACTTTTCATCTCCCATTTCGATCGATCGAAACCCATCTCAATCGATCAAAATCCATCTCAATCGATCGAAGAAAATGTTCAATCGATAGAAAACCTTTTGATCAATCAAAATGGCATCTTTTGAATTTTCGGAAAATGCCTTGACTTTTCACCTTCCCCACTCAAACCCTAATTTTCTTTTATTTTTATTTTTCTTTTTTCGTCCTTATTTTCTTTTTCTTTTTCTTTTCTTTCTTTCTTTCTCTCTCTTCTTCCCTCTATCTCTATTCGCCTTCTTTTTCTCGACGAAGGTCCATCTCTCTCCCCGATTTCTCTATCTCCCCCTTTCCTCTCAATCTCAATCTCCCTCACTCTCTATCTCCCATCCAAGGCAAGACCCCAACCCTCTTCTTCTCTTTTCTCACCAGCGGGAACAAGCCCCATCCTCACCGCCGCTTCTATTTTTACCGGCGGAAGGTTTTTGGCCAAAAGGCGCCAAAACTGGTCTCTCTCTCTATTCTCTCTCGGATTCCATCACTTTAATCGTCTCCGGCTTATTTAGGCCAAGGAGAGCTTGATTTGCCCTCCGGCGAGTCTCTAAAAATTCTAGCGAAGCTCCGGCGAGCTTCCAGTCATCTCCGGCGATGGTGCGGCCAGAAATCCTCCGTTTTAATCCAAAATCTTCGTTTCAATCTCCTCTTTTCTCTTTTGGATCGGATATGTTCCAATTTGTTTTCTTTTATTTATTTTTTTTGTTTTTGTTTATTTATTTTATGCTTTGTTTTATTTCCATTTCATTTTGTTTATTTCATTTCCATTATTATTGATCATTTATATATATGTTTGTGAATATAAAAAATTGGAAAGCAAATAAAAATTGAAAAATCAAAATGAAAATAAAAAAAATAAGAATGAAAAATTGTTTTAAAAAAAAAAAAAAAAATTGGACCAATTACCTTTGAATTGCATAATTTGATTTTAATTGAACGGTGATAGGAGCACATAGAAAAATGGAGAATGGATTGTGGTTGTTGATATAGTTAGAAAGAGAATGGGCAATTTTAAACTTGGATTTGTGGTTATGAGCGGTGTCCCTTCTTGAAATGTGAACGAAGTTGATTTAAATTTCATATGCTTCTTGATTGTGATTGAAGGTGAAATGCATATTTGTTGTGTTTGAAAATTTTGGATATAACCATTTTTAAGGAGAACCCATGCCGGATTTTTGAAAAATTAGATTTAAACTTTGATTTTACATTCTAAAAGGCATGTGGTTTATTTTTGAAACTTAAAATAGAATTTGAAAAAGAATTTTGAAGTTAAGGATTTGATTTGAATGGAAAGAAAGAAAATGTCAACTTCTTTGAATTTGTTTTGAAAATCCAAGTTGTTTTGAAATGTGTAGTTCTTAACTTTGGAAATATCATGATTGAGAAATTTTGTTCGTTGATTTTAAAATGCAAATTTGAATGTCAAAATGAACTTGTTGTCTCGAGATTTGAAATGAAAGAAAAATCTTCTTGAACTTGAAATATTTTTGAAAATCTTCTTGTAATGGCATTGAAAACTTTGAAATGTTGTGGGCATAATCCCGACTTGTTTCATTTAATTGTATTGCATATAAAATGCATAGATGTGTTGACTTTGAATTATCTTGAATGCATACAAGTATATTTTGACTTAAATTTTGTACTTTTGAACTTGAAAATGCAAAGTCTTATCTTAAATGCATAAAAGATGTTTCAAATGGACCTCTTTGAAAAGTTTTGATTTCCAATTGACTTAAACTCGTGATTCAAGTGCATTGTTTTGGTAAAATGATCTTTAAATGATAAAATGTTTTGTGATCACACTTGTTGGATTCAAATGATTAAAAGGAAGATTTTTGAACTTTGTTTTGAAAATGAGAAATAGAGTTGCTTGATTCCTTCTTTTGTTGTTCATTCATTACATAATTCTTGTCATGAAGCTTTTACGCAATGCAATTGAATGTTTTGACTCCAAAGTTTTCAAAAATTCTAATTTTGCCCCAAAAGTGTCGATTAATTCCAAAGTTGACCAAAATGCACTTGTTTAAGTTGAAACTTGTTCCATTTGACTCTTTTCCATCCAATTGCATGTGCTAAGTGCCTCTGAACTTATTGTGATACAATTCTTGATTCTTACCATGTAAGGGCACAAGTTTGATGTCTTTTGACCGTCCTTATCATGATTTTGATCTTCTCTTGCAAAATGAAATGAATTGTCAGTCTAATCTAACTTTTTGAAGTCAAATGATTCCATTATTGCTTATTAACCTTGAAAATTGTCAAATGTGTTACTATTTGAATAATTGTGTGCACTTTGAAATAATTACAACTTGTTGCTTGTATATACACCATTTTGCACACACTTATGTAACATTGATAGTTTTTGAGAGTTTTTGTGCATATTTTGAACTTATCTTCTTGGAATTGATCTTTGACTAAGTTTGGGGGTGTGTTATGGATTTTTGGAAGTTTAAAATGCATGATTGGGGTATGAATTATGTTCTTAGGCCTTTGCATCACTTTTTAAACTTAACTTGAATTTTAAAATGAAATGAGTTCGAATATATGTTTGCTTTGTCTTGCCTTTTATCTGTTTACAAGTTATGAATGCACGTTGCATCATTTATGCACATCACAACCTATGCTTACCGTGTTAATCATATTATTGCTCCAAATGTTCCAAATATGACTTTTCTACCCTCTATGCCATCACTGTATTATCTTGAGATTGCTTATTGTGCTTTAATCTATTTTGTTTAACTGAGGCATGTTGAATGATAATTGTGAAACTTTCTTAATCATTTCTTGTGCAAGCATGATCCTATTTGTCTATTCTCTGTTTCTACTTGATTCAGGCATGCTTTGTGTTTTCTTATAAGTTACTTACCTTAACCTATACTTGTGCGCTAATTTATTTTTATTGCTCTTGCAGATGCAGCGCAGATAAAAGACTCTTGCTAGAAAACGAGTACACAGAGCTCCACAACCTCTTTTTCCACCTCTAGTGGCAGAGTTTTCTTCATCTTCATCTTTAGCACCTACAGTAACCTATTTAGAGCCATCTTCTATAGAGGCCGAGCATCCTATTGTCTGGTAGGTCCCTGCTGTCTCTTACTCCCGTAGGAAGCTAGAGCCCGAGTACAGATTAAACCCCGATCTATTTTCCCAATAGGACCAAACCAAGTGGTTTTATAATAAGCTTGTTCGGAGGGGCATTGATGCCATCATGACACCGGTAAACACCAGTAGTCTATCCACAGGTGGTTGCATTGTTCTACCAGCACCTTCGGATGGAT
Source organism: Cornus florida (assembly GCF_030987335.1). Taxonomy (NCBI): domain Eukaryota; kingdom Viridiplantae; phylum Streptophyta; class Magnoliopsida; order Cornales; family Cornaceae; genus Cornus; species Cornus florida. The sequence goes on along the minus strand of NW_026775573.1, from coordinate 73,919,798 downwards.
GAGGATGACAGACTTCTATTGCATACCATTATTGACGGTCCGGAGCTCGATATTTCTCCCAACCATAACTGCTACTTGTCGATGCCCCCGTTCATCTCCATTGGCTGCTGATTCTCAGAATCTATTATATCCTAGTGCTCCACCTTATCCCTCTGAGTTGACCATGGTAGCTACTTTATCTCCACATGCTGCCTATGAGGGCAACACATTTGCAGACCGGATTGACATTAATCCCAAGTATTGGTTTATTGATTCTGTATTGCACCTCAATGCCTTTCCAGTAGGACATGGTACTCAGAGAAGAAAAGGGATTTTTCAGGCTCTATACTGCCTTTCCATCAGGACATGGTACTCAGAGGAGAAAAGGGATTTTTCAGGCTCTATACTGTTTGAGCCAGGGCTATTGGATTTCTGTTCCTGCGCTCATGTAGGAGCTCATTCATAAGTTATGGAAGAATCTGCATCATACACACAATTCTAGAGCTGCAGCTTGGCCTTTACCTTATGGCCACCTGATTACTCAGTTGCTACTTGACCAAGGTTATCAGTTTGACCCAGATGAGATCCCAGAGACTGATACAAAGAGAGATAGGAGGGCATATGACCAGGCTCGGTGGACAAAGACCTAAAATTCTTGCCCCAAAAACAAAAAGAACAAGGATATGAAAAGACAGCATGAGCAGCAGAGAGCAATAAAGGATGCAGCTACAGATGATGCAGTAGATAGATCTCCTCCCAAACAGAGGTGTCACATTACTACTTCAGCTTCTACCTCACATTTAGATGTACCTACTATATCTCAGCAGGATGACCCCTCTCATGTTCCTCCCACATAGCCTATATGTGATACCCCTCGTTCTAAAACCACGGGTGATTAAGTCCGGGCACAGATCCGAAGGATACCAGACAATCAATATATAAACAAGCAGGAATAAAACTGAATTAGGAATAAAATAATGATATGCTGAAAAGAATTTTAATTGTAAAACCTCCAAAAATAAAAGTTTTAATATAAATTAACTTTCCAATTCGTACAACTCGGGAATCCAACTAGTGGACCCCTAATAATCTCAACTGATAAAACTCTACAGAATAAAATCCAAAACTAAAACCAGAAAGAAAAATCCTATTTAGTCGGAAGAGTGAGTGACTGTATCTGCATCACCACGATCAAACCCTGAGCCTGGTACTCACGAACACCTGAAAAATAAAGGTGGGTCAGGCCCACATGCAAGTTCCATCCTACTACAATCCGTACATAAACCCGATACGCAGATACATCTTAGATAGCTCGACAATATCTACAATAGTCCATAGATATATAAATACACACTATAGGATGCTCACTAGCCAATAACATAGTTCAGCCTGGGTAGAAGGTGACATATAAAATACGCTTTTCAGCAGCCAAGTACCTAGACCTACCAGGGAACATTAGCTATATCTAGCTACTCAACCTTTGCAATATACGCACCCTAACTATGATCAGGAGACTCAAGCTCGTTTCACGGTACCATAAATATATATATACATTCTTTCCTAATGCAGAAAAATAAAACAAACATCCGTTATGTCGTTCAACTGTTTTAGTTGACAGGACATGCATCCATGTAGGATTTAACTATTTTAGTTAATCCATTCCGTATGTATGAAAGGGGTAGGACTTAGCTTTTTGATCTAATCCATCCCTGATATGTCACCGTCCCATACCGGTACATATAATGCATATGATCCACACATGATGCACACTCAAAATGAACATCAAGTATATCCAGAACCAACATAATAGAAATCAGATATAGATAAACTCCTATCATGCATCCAGTATATGATTATATTCATAGAACCTCCTTTTAAATTGTTAAAATAAGAATAAACAATTTAAACCATCCATTTCCATGTAATTGACAGAACAGAAATTAAGACAGTTCAGCAATTATCCTTCATAACATAATATAATGAATATCAAAATTTTAAACTGCACATTATACTAGAATTCCAAAACAACACATCCATACTAGTTCGTTTAAAATGTTAAAATGATGACTAGCATTTAAATCCTCTCATATCCTTTACGGCATGTGATGAGCGCTGAAAATTACACATTTAAACCCCTTAAGCTTGAGTATTCTAGGACCTTTATCTATCTTATTTATCCGTTTTAGTACTTATTTGTGTTTTTATCTATTTCAGGTCAATAATGTTAAAATGGGCTAAAAATGAGTTCTTAAGGCCTTTTTGGAGTCAAACTAAGTCTTAGCGATGATCCGGAGCAAAAATAGGCTGATTTGGAGCAAAAAGAAGCTGATATTGAAAAGCTAAAAAGTTGGATGGATCGCAGAAAAAGTTGGATCGATCGAACTTTTAGTTGGATCGATCGGAAAAGTTGGATCGATCGAAAAATAAGTTGGATCGATCGAAAAAGTTGGATCGATCGAAAATAAGTTGGATCGATCGAACTGGACATACTGGCAGCAAGCTGTCACTTTTTCCGTGCGCGCCCAAAAGTTCACCTACCAAAAAGTTGCGGGATTAGATATTTTTGGGCATATATTCTAGACTTAGTGACTAAGAAAAGGACCTTCTTTATAAAGGGAAGCAACCCATTTGTAAAAGAGGATTTTCTTTAAGCTTTTATCATTTTATTTTCTAGATTGTAATTTTTATTTCTCTTTCTAAAAAAGTTAGAGATTAGGGTTAGAAGAAAAGAGAGAAGTGGAGGCACATCTCAAGAACACATCTCTAAATCCACTATCTCTCCATCTCTAGAGCTTTAAAGAAGAAGAAGAAGAAGAGGAAGAAGAAGATGGAGCCATGTTTGGAGCTTGATTCCATGACTACATCCACCTTCTCCATGATTGACTAGATCTACACTTAGGGCTTGGATGAGCCCTAAGTCTTGTGTAATCTAAACCCTTGTATTTCTATTTTTGGGGATTTTTATATATATTGTTGTGATTAGTGTTCTAGCCTTGTGAATTTCATGAATCTTGGTATATTTGTATGATTTCCATGGTCTAATTCTTCCTATTAATTCTCTAGTTTATTTACATGTCTATGTGTGATTAAATTAGGAATTATGTCTCACATGATTCATATGGGTTAATTCTTCCATTGATTCTCTATTTTAATTACATGTTGTCTTATGTGTGATTATTTGGGGAATTGATCTCTACATTAGTTTTTCTATATTAATTACATGTCTATGTGTGGTTAATTGAGAATCTAGTGATGGCTAGACATTAGTGCTTAATGGAATGCTCTTGTTATGTCTTTTGATGGTTCATACTTATTCCTTGATGGATTGTACCTCTCCCTTAGTTTATTTTTATGCTAGTAGTGTAGTTATAGTGTAGTGTTAGATGGGGGAGACAATTCATGCTTGTTCTTTGTTGTTCCATGTTTTTGAATGCAAGAAGCATATGCTCTAATATTGTGGTGTAATGGAATTTTGAGCTTAATGAAGGATTAATGACTTGTTATGATATATTGTATCTTTCACATGTGTTTAGACAATATATTCCTCTCCCAATAGATATATTGTGGCCTCTCACATGAAGTTTAGATAATACATGTTTAACTAAGCCATCCTTGTGAATTATTTGGACTATGAGCTTAATGAAATGTTTAATGACTTGATTTGATATTTTGTTCTCTTCACATGTTGTCTAGGCAATATATTCCTCTTCCAATAGATATATTGTGGCCTTTCACATGTTGTTTAGACATTATACACTTGTTGAGTCACCTTTGCTAGTCGAACCAATTTTGTTCACACAAATGTATTCCACATTAATGGAAAGCAAGTGGTTAATTACATGAGCTTAGTGGTGATTCCAACACCCTAAGTCCTCTCTTCTCATCTCTTAAATCCCTATCTATACTTAGTTTTATTTTTATTGCATTTTAATTAATTCTTTTCTAGAAGTAATTAACCAACCCAACTCTCTTTTGCAATCATTTGGTACGCTAGAGTCGAAGTTGAAATTCCAACACGTATAATCCCTTGGGACGATCCCTACTCACTCTTGCTACGTTAATAGTGGTGTTGGTAGTGGTTATTATAAATTTAAATTTGACATAAAAGGCTTTTCTTGAACCACACATTCACTACATTTAGTTTGGCGTATTGGAACGGCCGTCGTCAAGATTTTGGCGCCGTTGCCAGGAATTTACGATTTTGTTGGAATTAAACTAGAGAATAGTGTTCATTAGATTGCTTCTATTTTTATTTTATTTTCTATTGTATATTCTTTCCTCTTGATTCTCATTATTATTTGTTCAATTAGGTACTTGACTACAAGGAAAGCGAACTTTGGAACTTAAAGCAATCATTGGAGCTTAAAAGCTAAATTTGGAGTTGAAGTGCTAAAGGACCATTGTGAGCAAATCTTGGCACTCTTGTATTTTAATTGTTTCACTTCTTTGTATGCTTGTGATAGCCCTTGTTGAGGCTCATTTTATTGCTAAATTTTTGTCCAAGCATATGCCCTTGTTGAGGCCAATTTTTTCTTGCATTTGGGTTTTAATTGTGAATGGAGGAATTGTTTGATCCAAGTTTGGGGGGGAATTACATCCCTTCACCTTATGCTCCTCCATCACATTTTAATCCTTATGAGATTGAGTCCAATTCATTCCATGCATCATCTTATTATGGACTTGATCACTCATTTAATCCTTCTTATGACTATTGCCCTCCACCACCATTTTATGATGAATCAATTTCACCACCTTCTAAGTACTCACCCGGTTTTGAAGAAAAAGTGTTAGCTTTACTTGATGTGCATATTTCACACACTTCACTTATTAATTCTCATTCTCAAACTTCAGCCAACTTAGAAGCTCAAGTTGAGCAAATTGCAAGTACTCTTTCTCATCAAGAGGAGGAGGAAGAGGCAAATGAAAAAATGGCAAAAACTTCAATGTATATAGATGAGGATGATGAGAGTGAGGAGAATAAAATAAGTGAGCTAATACCTAACACTCTATCTTGTATAGAGGAGGAAGTGGCAAGTGAGTTAGTGGCTAATCCAATAGAACATAACATGATTAATGAGGACTTTCCTTGTTTTGATTATGATTTTATCTCGGACATGGCTACTCTAGAGAGTGAGGAGATGTTGACCACACTTGAGGTAGGAGAGAAGGAGGAGGAACTTGTTGAAGAGGGTCTTCCTTCTATTATCTCTAATGACCCTCTTGAGGTGTGTCTTTTGGAAATGTATAAAAATTGTTGTTTTGACTTTAAAAGCTCTAAAAATGAAATAAACTCTCTAATGGACTCCTTAGCTTACTTAGAAGGTGAGGAAATGGTAATTTATGAGGAGGAGAAGAGGGATGAAGAGAGGGTGTTTCTTATTAATCTAAATGAGTCTTTGAAAGACAATGCCTCACCAATTATCAATATGGATGATCATTTGAATGTGTTTCAAGAACACAACAAAGAGGCAAGCCTAACCATGATTGATTTTGTTTTCAAGACCATGGATGAAAGGAACAATATCATCTCTTTTATTTCTTTTCAAGTCATTCTTTTGGAGGATGATTTTATTGTCATAAGTGGGACATTAAATGAGAAAAGTGAAAAGAGGGTTAATAAGGATGTTTCATATCCAGTTTTTGATTCATTTGATTAGTGAGTTGACCTAACGTCTTGCTAGAGACGTTAAATACTAGAATTCGTAGAGTTTCACAACTCTATTCCTCCCTCATTTCTTTTTATTTTTCATTCTTGTGTACATTCTTCCATCTATTTTTCAAATTTTCATTCTTGTTACCATCATTGGGGCTTAGCATAGGATTTTCTGCACTTTCAGTTCAAAATTAGGCATTTGGTGCCAGTTCGATCGATCACAAGAGCACCTTCGATCGATCGAACATTGGTTCGATCGATCCAACTATGGACTCGATCGATCCAGCTCTCATTTTGCACCCAACACTTAGAAAAATTTTGGACCTGCATCCAAATTCAAATATGTATGCTCTCGGGATCTCCAAATTTTCAAAAGTTCGATCGATTGTAAACCATTTCGATCGATCGAACTACCTTTCGATCGATCCAACATGTGGTTCGATCGATCATGAGTCCCAACACTTAGAAAAATTTTCAGGCCTCATCCATTTTTCAAAAATGCATGCTCTCGGGATCTCCAAAATTTTACATGTTCGATCGATCGAATTTCATCTCGAATCGATCACAGCTATGTTCGATCGATCGAACTTCATCTTCGATCGATCACAACTTTGCCCCTTTGACCCTTTCACTTTTTGACTTTTTCCTATTTCTATTTTTATTTTATTTTATTTCATTTAGTTACCTCTCTCTCTTGACTAAAAAAAAAGAAGTTTTTGGAAATTTGTTAAAAACACAAAAATATTTTTGTTAATTTTATTTTATTTTCACAAATTCCAAAAAGATTTTTATTTTATTTTCATTTTTACTTTTATTTCCAAGCTTTATTTTTATTTTTATTTCAAATATTTAAAATTAAAAAAAAAATCAAATCCCAAAAATAATTTTCTTTTATTTTATTTTATTTCCTTTTATCTTATTTCCAAAAATTCAAAAATATTTTGTTTAACTTTAATTTTTAATTCTTCTAACTTATCAAAAAAAAAAAAAAAAAAAAATCTTTGCATTCCTTATTTTCTTACATTTTTATTTACTTGCCTTTTTATTTTTATTTGTGTACATATTTGTTTTGTCTAAAAAAATAAAAAATAAAAAAATGAGACGATTTTTCAAAGAAGCATTCCGTCTTGCTAGAGACGTTAAACTTAGCACCCATTTTGCATATTTCTTACATTTTTCATTTTTCTTTACATGTTTTCACATATACATTTAAAAAAAAAAATGAAAAACAAAAAGTAAGAAAATTTTGTATATACTTGCATTGTACATATTCTTTCCATTTGTTTTACATTGTACATATTCCTTTTTCATTTCTTGCATTGAACATTTTCTTTCATTACATTTTGCCTTATTTAATTTTCTTTTTATATTTTGTTCATGCATTTTATTCTTTATTTTTCTTGCATTTTGTATATACTTGCTTTCATTAAATAAAAAATATAAAAAGATTCATCATTGTGCCCTTATGTGTAGTCATGCATACTTTATGCTTTAGTTAGGGCTTAATCTTATATCTCTCTTGCATCATGTGTTACATTGCCTTAGAATGCTTGATTTGATTATTCTTATCCCATTTGATATTTGATGTGAGTTTGCTAGCGTGGTTATTCAAGTAGGTTGTTGATTCCAAGTTTGGGGGAGACGTCTTTCGAATTGGATCATGACCGGGCTTCATGTCTACACCACCACGGTACACTCTTTCCACTTTTTTTCCATTGTTCTCATTGCACATTGAGGACAATGTGCGGTTTAAGTTTGGGGGTAAGGTGTCTTGTTGCATTCTACTTAAGATTTGAGCTTTAAATGCATGATTGAGATTTGAGATTGATGTTAGCTATGATTTTGATCTTTTGAGGACTATATTGCTTAAAATTTAAAAATTACTTGACTTGAGAGTCCAATACTCCTTGTATGCCTTGAGGATACCATTTAGGAGTAAATTTTTCGAAAGATTGATATCTTGCTTGCGTTTGTGGTCCACATCATCCTGAATTTGTGATTGTTTTGAGATTCATTCTAGGATTCTACACTAGCACCGGTGCACACTAGCATTCATTTGTGGGGTACATGCTTTGTTGATTATTGAATTGGTTATATCCCAATTGGGCTAGTAGTGCATTGAAAGTTTTCATTCTTGATAAAGGTGGATAACAACCCCTTTTCATTGAGTAGCCGGGATTCTTGCCTCATTAAGCAGTGAACTTCTCGCGCCGAAAGGTGGAGGGCCCAAACTCTAGGTTAATAATTGATTATTTCAAAAAAAAAAAAAGAAGTTGCAAAAGTAATAAAAGTGAGGACTTCTCCTAAAAGGTGAGAAGTAGGAAATGATTAGATGGTTGTTGTCTTGATTTGTAGCCTAGTTGATTTGAGTTTGTAAGTCCGTAGGGGTGTCTTAACACCTAATGCCCTAAAGCCATATGGTTTGGGAGTCATTAACCTAATGCTCGCTACATGAATCTTCTAGAAAGCTTAAGAGATCAACACATTGCACAATATTTCCATCTTTGATCCTCAATAAAAATAAAAAAATAAAAAATAAAAAAAAATAGAGTGAAAAGAATAAGCGCACCTAGAAGAATAAAGCTTTAATAAAAGGTCCACTTTTTGTCTTGATGATTGGGACTAGATTTGTGTGCTAGTTTGAGGGTAAGGATGTGATTACTTCTCTAGTTAGCTAAGATAGCAACACACTTGATGCCGGACCTCTCACATGGATTCTAGACTTGTTTCAATTTTCATGATCATTTTCTTGATGTGTGGAGGACCATACTTGCTTATTTGATATTGAGATTTTGGGAGATTGCTTGGAAATAGTTGAAAAATTGCATACTTGATGTAGTTTTCTCCCAATGCTTGTTTGTAATATTGGTGCCTCTTTTGAAAGAATGAGCTTAATGTTTGTGGCTACCATTTCTGGAAACCCTCACGAAACTTCACTCGTCCACTAGGGGTAACCTAGGGGTTTAAAAGACTTGTTGCATATGTTAAATGCAATCGTGTTCCCTACGAAAGTGGCGCTATCATTTTATTGCTTTCTAGTTCATAGTTGTTTAGTTGTTCATTTCATTCCTTACTTCGTAGTTCATTGCTAGGGACTAGCAATATTTAAGTTTGGGGGTGTGATGAGCGCTGAAAAGTACACATTTAAACCCCTTAAGCTTGAGTATTCTAGGACCTTTATCTATCTTATTTATCCGTTTTAGTACTTATTTGTGTTTTTATCTATTTTAGGTCAATAATGTTAAAATGGGCTAAAAACGAGTTCTTAAGGCCTTTTTGGAGTCAAACTAAGTCTTAGCGATGATCCGGAGCAAAAATAGGCTGATTTGGAGCAAAAAGAAGCTGATATTGAAAAGCTGAAAAGTTGGATGGATCGCAGAAAAAGTTGGATCGATCGAACTTTTAGTTGGATCGATTAGAAAAGTTGGATCGATCGAAAAATAAGTTGGATCGATCGAAAAAGTTGGATCGATCGAAAATAAGTTGGATCAATCGAACTGGACATACTGGCAGCAAGCTGTCACTTTTTCTGTGCGCGCCCAAAAGTTCACCTACCAAAAAGTTGCGGGATTAGATATTTTTGGGCATATATTCTAGACTTAGTGACTAAGAAAAGGACCTTCTTTATAAAGGGAAGCAACCCATTTGTAAAAGAGGATTTTCTTTAAGCTTTTATCATTTTATTTTCTAGATTGTAATTTTTATTTCTCTCTCTAAAAAAGTTAGAGATTAGGGTTAGAAGAAAAGAGAGAAGTGGAGGCACATCTCAAGAACACATCTCTAAATCCACTATCTCTCCATCTCTAGAGCTTTAAAGAAGAAAAAGAAGAAGAGGAAGAAGAAGATGGAGCCATGTTTGGAGCTTGATTCCATGACTACATCCACCTCCTCCATGATTGACTAGATCTACACTTAGGGCTTGGATGAGCCCTAAGTCTTGTGTAATCTAAACCCTTGTATTTCTATTTTTGGGGATTTTTATATATATTGTTGTGATTAGTGTTCTAGCCTTGTGAATTTCATGAATCTTGGTATATTTCTATGATTTCCATGGTCTAATTCTTCCTATTAATTCTCTAGTTTCTTTACATGTCTATGTGTGATTAAATTAGGAATTATGTCTCACATGATTCATATGGGTTAATTCTTCCATTGATTCTCTATTTTAATTACATGTTGTCTTATGTGTGATTATTTGGGGACTTGATCTCTACACTAGTTTTTCTATATTAATTGCATGTCTATGTGTGGTTAATTGAGAATCTAGTGATGGCTAGACATTAGTGCTTAATGGAATGCTCTTGTTATGTCTTTTGATGGTTCATACTTATTCCTTGATGGATTGTACCTCTCCCTTAGTTTATTTTCATGCTAGTAGTCTAGTTGTAGTGTAGTGTTAGATGGGGGAGACAATTCATGCTTGTTCTTTGTTGTTCCATGTTTTTGAATGCAAGAAGCATATGCTCTAATATTGTGGTGTAATGGAATTTTGAGCTTAATGAAGGATTAATGACTTGTTATGATATATTGTATCTTTCACATGTGTTTAGACAATATATTCCTCTCCCAATAGATATATTGTGGCCTCTCACATGATGTTTAGACAATACATGTTTAACTAAGTCATCCTTGTGAATTATTTGGACTATGAGCTTAATGAAATGTTTAATGACTTGATTTGATATTTTGTTCTCTTCACATGTTGTCTAGACAATATATTCCTCTTCCAATAGATATATTATGGCCTTTCACATGTTGTTTAGACATTATACACTTGTTGAGTCACCTTTGCTAGTCGAACCAATTTTGTTCACACAAAAGTATTCCTTATTAATGGAAAGCAAGTGGTTAATTACATGAGCTTAGTAGTGATTCCAACACCCTAAGTCCTCTCTTCTCATCTCTTAAATCCCTATCTATACTTAGTTTTATTTTTATTGCATTTTAATTAATTCTTTTCTAGAAGTAATCAACCAACCCAACTCTCTTTTGCAATCATTGGGTACGCTAGAGTCGAAGTTGAAATTCCAACACGTATAATCCCTTGGGACGATCCCTACTCACTCTTGCTACATTAGTAGTGGTGTTGGTAGTGGTTTTTATAAATTTAAATTTGACATAAAAGGCTTTTCTTGAACCACACATTCACTACATTCAGTTTGGCGTTTACAAGCGACCTCATCAGCATGCAAATTTATAATTAAATCTCCTGGCATCTATGTAATTCCCCATTATAAATTCTGTGTCGGATATAATGACACTCCAAAGTTTAAGTACATCATATGAAACTTCAAAAAGTATTTTATACCAGTTTCATTTAAATTGTTAACACGAAACTAGCAACTAACCTTCCACTACTCCCGACAATATACAACTTATTAGATACGAGTACATGACGTCATAACCAACATTCCTGGAACTGAACTATGCTAAATATATCATTGATATAAATTCTAACAATAATTACAATGTCAGTCCAAATTAAGTTGTCAAAACAACTTAGCAAAACAAACATTCCTCCTTCCTTGATAGTAGGCCTATTATAAGCTTATGTTTTATGACATGCATTTAGGTTTAGCATCTTAGCATAAACCAACTATTTGAAGGCTTTAACAAGTTAATTTTAATCATTTAAAACCCCCACCATCACTTTCCAGTAATTACCTTTAAGCCCCTGAACTTCAGAAAAATTGCAGAAAACACCCGTAGTGGTTTTTTCCCATGGGAGCCAGCTCCCCTTTATTGGAGCCTGCTCTAGAAGCCGGCTCTCCCTCATGGAGAGCCGGCTCTCTCTTCATGGGAGCCGGCTCCCACCATTTAGGAGCCGGCTCTCACCCCTGAGAGCCCCTCTCTGCTTCACTGCTTCGTCTTTGCTTCCGGCAGAAGTTCCAACTGTCTGTCCTAAGTTTCTTAAGGATTTTAAGAGTTCAATTTAAGCCCTAATACTCCTAGAAACTCCTTTGATTTCCCTAAGAATAGTTTGGCAAAAATCTAATTTGAAGACAAAAACAGTTTATGCAAACAACCAATTCAATTCTTCTTCACTTCCGGCGAAGTCCAGTGTCATATCCCAAACTTTTGTAGCATTCTTTGGATTCTATTTAAGTTTTTATAGTCCTAGAACCTCTCATACTCCAGTGTAAATCAAACGACATAAATTAAACTCACAACATAATAGTTTAAGCAACAATGGGTTTAAGCTTTAAAAACACAGAACAGATTTCAGAAATCATCTAGCAATGCATAAAATCCATTTTTAATAGTTTAATTAAGTTCCTGGAGTCTATATAAGATGCACAGAACACAAGTTTATGGGGAAAGAAATAGTCTGAAACTTGCCTATGAGATTTTAAATTAAAACCTCTACGCCGTCTCTACGTTTCAGAATTCCCCAGATTGTTTTCCTCCTTTGATAAACCTTCTATTCCTCTGTTGCTTCTTGACTTACCCATGAGCAACTCCTCTGCTTGTCCTCTATCCTTCCTCCATTGGCCTCACAGATTCTCTCAAGAACCCTCTCTGTTTTCCTCTCAAAATACTATTCCGTGAATAGGGTTTTGTTTTTGTTTCTCCAACCCTAGCAGACCATACAGTTTTATATATATAGGCTATCATTTAACCTATGTTTAATTCAATTAAATTTACAAGTTGGCTACACCATGAATAAATGAAACCCTAACTTAAATTAAAATAACCCTAAAATATAAACCATATAAGCCATAAACAAGACACGTCAGTTAAAACCAATTAAATTAAAATAAATAATTAATTAATTTAAAACACCAATTCAATTAAACAATTAATTTTAAACCAATAAACAATTAAAATAAATCAATTAATTTAACCAAATAACAAATAAGTCCAATAATTTAAATAAAAATGAAAAACAAACCAAAATATTCCCATTTTATCCTTTTGAAAACTAGGGGTATTACATTCTTCCCCCCTAACAAAAGGAATTCCGTCCTCGGAATTCACGAAAGTTTGAATTAATAACTTTGCAAAATTCATTTCCGTTTTCGTGTGGCACAGCCCTTTATATGGAATCTTCCCATTCCCCAAATAGTCAACCATTTCGTAGATAACCACGCATGTCTAGGTTCCTTAGATTGGCTAAAGTTATGTATACTTACCAAATCCTATGACCACATACCCAAAATCCTAGCATAATTAACGTTATTTCGCCAAAACAGTAGTTGGTTGGTCACATGCTTGTATCGCCAACTAAATCGTAATCCCGATCCTGACTAAATTAACCAAAAGGAAACACATACAGCACACACAATTAAACACAATAAAAGGCAATAGAATCTTACACATAAGCACCGTTTCTCCTAGCAAAGAAATCTCCTTTAGAAATTAACTTTACTTGATGTGTTCACAATCTCTTTTTCCAGCTTCAGAGGTAATCATCTAACCTCGACACATAAGCTCAACTCATAGCTCATAACATATCCATTTGCTTCAGCAAATTCCAAAGGCTTGACCTTCATCCTCCTTATATACGAAATGCAAACCATCTAATGTAACTTTAAGAAACAACTTAGACTGTCACAACCTAATTCCCACACTTCCCGGAATGTGATATAAAATCATTGCCTCGTTCTAAGAAGAATTCCATCCGATTCCTGAATCCCTGAAGAGTTCCTTTATCTACCTCCTTTAAAAGTATCCCAAAAGGTTAACTATCCACACCAACCCTATAAGTATCATTCACTATTTTATTAGCGAACAACATCACCCTCGTGCGATCCTTTATTGACAAGATTCAATACCCTCTTTCTGGGGTATGCTACAATTTTCTCCACTAGAATCCTCTTGGGACTCCTATTCCCCGTTTGTCTCCTTTATGAGAACAACTGCAATCGTGTTGGTCCCTTCATGCGGTGACCTCAAACACACTCCTAAATTCTTCCTTGGCCTATACCTCTAAAAGTAATGCCAACCGGAACTAAACCTTTGATCCCGAGTTCTGCTTCTGATAAAGAACTTGATAACTTACTCCTTTACTCCTTTGGGTCTGAATCGCTGTTGCTGCGGACCCCATCCTCCTTCTAGTGTCAACCATTCTATACGTATGGAATATAATTGACATCAGCTACTCCTCCTAACGAACCGTAAAAGAGTACAATGAATCCTAACATAGCTCTAAGTTTTAAGAAACGCAACGCGGAAGACTTCTAACGAAAGACACTCCTAAGGACACTAGAACCTGGAGTGCTCTGATACCAACTGTGATACCCCTCGATTCTAGAACCACGGGGGATCAAGTCCGGGCACAGATCCGAAGGATACCAGACAATCAATATATAAACAAGCAGGAATAAAAATGAATTAGGAATAAAATAATGATATGCTGAAAAGAATTCTAATTGTAAAACCTCCAAAAATAAAAGTTTTAATATAAATTAACTTTCCAATCCGTACAACTCGGGAATCCAACTAGTGGACCCCTAATAATCTCAACTGATAAAACTTTACAGAATAAAATCCAAAACTAAAACCAGAAAGAAAAATCCTATTTAGTCGGAAGAGTGAGTGACTGTATCTGCATCACCACGATCAAACCCTGAGCCTGGTACTCACGAACACCTGAAAAATAAAGGTGGGTCAGGCCCACATGCAAGTTCCATCCTACTACAATCCGTACATAAACCCGATACGCAGATACATCCTAGATAGCTCGGCAATATCTACAATAGTCCATAGATATATAAATACACACTATAGGATGCTCACTAGCCTATAACATAGTTCAGCCTGGGTAGAAGGTGACATATAAAACACACTTTTCAGCGGCCAAGTACCTAGACCTACCAGGGAACATTAGCTATATCAAGCTACTCAACCTTTGCAATATACGCACCCTAACTGTGATCAGGAGACTCAAGCTCGTATCACGGTACCATAAATATATATATACATTCTTTCCTAATGCAGAAAAATAAAACAAACATCCGTTATGTCGTTCAACTGTTTTAGTTGACAGGACATGCATCCATGTAGGATTTAACTATTTTAGTTAATCCATTCCGTATGTATGAAAGGGGTAGGACTTAGCTTTTTGATCTAATCCATCCCTGATATGTCACCGTCCCATACAGGTACATATAATGCATATGATCCACACATGATGCACACTCAAAATGAACATCAAGTATATCCAGAACCAACATAATAGACATCAGATATAGATGAACTCCTTTCATGCATCCAGTATATGATTATATTCATAGAACCTCCTTTTAAATTGTTAAAATAAGAATAAATAATTTAAACCATCCATTTCCATGTAATTGACAGAACAGAAATTAAGACAGTTCAGCAATTATCCTTCATAACATAATATAATGAATATCAGAATTTTAAACTGCACATTATACTAGAATTCCAAAACAACAAATCCATACTAGTTCATTTAAAATGTTAAAATGATGACTAGCATTTAAATCCTCCTATATCCTTTACGGCATGCAAATTTATAATTAAATCTCCTGGCATCTATGTAATTCCACATTATAAATTCTGTGTCGGATATAACGACACTCCAAAGTTTAAGTACATCATATGAAACGTCAAAAAGTATTTTATACCAGTTTCATTTAATTTGCTAACACGAAAGTAGCAACTAACCTTCCACTACTCCCGACAATATACAACTTATTAGATACGAGTACATGACGTCATAACCAACATTCCTGGAACTGAACTATGCTAAATATATCATTGATATAAATTCTAACAATAATTATAATGTCAGTCCAAATTAAGTTGTCAAAACAACTTAGCAAAACAAACATTCCTCCTTCCTTGACAGTAAGCCTATTATAAGTTTATGTTTTATGACATGCATTTAGGTTTAGCATCTTAGCATAAACCAACTATTTGAAGGCTTTAACAAGTTAATTTTAATCATTTAAAACCCCCCCCCCCATCACTTTCCAGTAATTACCTTTAAGCCCCTGAACTTCAGAAAAATTGCAGAAAACACCCGTAGGGGTTTTTTCCCATGGGAGCCGGCTCCCCTTTATTGGAGCCGGCTCCTAGGCTTCTAGAGCTGGCTCTCCCCCATGGAGAGCCGGCTCTCTCTTCATGGGAGCCGGCTCCCACCATTTAGGAGCCGGCTCTCACCCCTGAGAGCCCCTCTCTGCTTCACTGCTTCGTCTTTGCTTCCGGCAGAAGTTCCAATTGTCTGTCCTAAGTTTCTTAAGGATTTTAAGAGTTCAATTTAAGCCCTAATACACCTAGAAACTCCTTTGATTTCCCTAAGAATAGTTTGGAAAAAATCTAATTTGAAGACAAAAACAGTTTATGTAAACAACCAATTCAATTCTTCTTCGCTTCCGGCGAAGTCCAGTGTCATATCCCAAAATTTTGTAGCATTCTTTGGATTCTATTTAAGTTTTTATAGTCTTAGAACCTCTCATACTCCAGTGTAAATCAAATGACAGAAATTAAACTCACAACAGAATAGTTTAAGCAACAACAGGTTTAAGCTTTAAAAACACAGAACAGATTTCAGAAATCATCTAGCAATGTATAAAATCCGTTTTTAATAGTTTAATTAAGTTTCTGGAGTCTATATAAGATGCACAGAACATAAGTTTATGGGGAAAGAGATAGTCTAAAACTTGCCTATGAGATTTTGAATTAAAACCTCTACGCCGTCTCTACGTTTCAGAATTCCCCAGATTGTTTTCCTCCTTTGATAAACCTTCTATTCCTCTGTTGCTTCTTGACTTACCCACGAGCAACTCCTCTGCTCGTCCTCTATCCTTCCTCCATTAGCCTCACAGATTCTCTCAAGAACCCTCTCTGTTTTCCTTGCAAAATACTATTCCGTGAATAGGGTTTTGTTTTTCTTTCTCCAAACCTAGCAGACCATACAGTTTTATATATATAGGCTATTATTTAACCTATGTTTAATTCAATTAAATTTACAAGTCGGCTACACCATGAATAAATGAAACCCTAACTTAAATTAAAATAACCCTAAAATATAAACCATATAAGCCATAAACAAGACACGTTAGTTAAAACCAATTAAATTAAAATAAATAAATAATTAATTTAAAACACCAATTCAATTAAACAATTAATTTAAAACCAATAAACAATTAAAATAAATCAATTAATCTAACCAAATAACAAATAAGTCCAATAATTTAAATAAAAATGAAAAACAAACCAAAATATTCCCATTTTATCCTTTTGAAAACTAGGGGTATTACACTATAGCATAGACCGACACTCGATCCCGCTATACCAGTACTGATTCAAGCTAAAGATCTAAGGTCACACAGCTACACATAGACATCATTTCCTTCAGAGCTAATATGACCGGACAGCACGAGGATATCACGAGGTGGCAAGATGATCTGGTGAGGAGACATAATGACTTGGTGGGAAGGCATGGTGATTTAGTCAAGCGATCCGATGACTTGGGGGCAGATGTAGCGGAGGTAAGGCGTGAACTTGGAGCATTAAGGACTGACCTTACGACTTCTCTCACTCGCCACAGCTATGAGATGTCCGACATGCTGCAGCACATTGGTGATATGATGACTCCAGATCCTACTCCTTGATTACACCACTTTCTCTCTACTACTCATTATCTACATTGACATTTTGATACACTGTTACTTTGGGATTTTTTTACTGTTCTGTTGCACTCACATTTGATATTTTTGGATATTATTTTTGCACACCATTGGATATATATTTGGTTTTGGATTATGGTTTTGGATTTATTTATTATATATGGATTTTTTAGATTTTGTTATCAGTTTTGGATATTCTGAGCTTTACATTGCTAGATGCCATGATTTTTACCCAGTTCTCAATTTCACCTCTTATTTATATAATTGATGCATATGCTTTGACAATTGCTACAGTGACCATTTTCAGACAGGTTTTCGGAATCTAAGTTTGGGCGTGCGCCTTCCAAAGCTGAGCTTTCGTTGCCGGGTCCCTTTTGCTACACCCATTTGGTATATTCTTTCCATTATCTGTTGCTTCTTTGCACATTGAGGACAATGCACAGATTAAGTTTGGGGGTGTGTTAGCATATTTTACATGTCGCGCATAGTTTATATGCATGTGGTATGATTTAAGAGTTTTAAGCCATGATTTAGATCTTTTGAGGACCATGACACTTAGAATTAAAAAATTGTTTGACTTAAGAGTCCAATACTCGTTGTATGCTTTGTGGGTGCCATTTATGAGTAAACCTTTCGAAAGATTGATATCTGGCTTGCATTTTTGGTCCACATCATCCTAATTTTGTAATTGTATTGAGATTCACTCTAGGATTCTACACTAGCACGGGTGGACACTAGCATTCATTTATGGGGTACATGCTTTGTTGACTATTGATTTGGTTATATCCCAATTGAGCTAGTAGTGCATTGAAAGCTTTCATTCTTGAAAAAGGTGGATAATAAACCCTTTTCACTAATTAGCTGGGATTCTAGCCTCATCAAGCATTGAATTTCTTGTGCCAAAAGGTGGAGGGTCCAAACTCTAGGTTTAAAAATAATAATAAAACAATAAAAAAGTGAGGACTTCTCCCAAAAGGTGAGAAGTGGGAAATGATTAAATGGAGATAGTTTTAATTTGTATCCTAGTTGATTTGAGCTTGAAAGTCCTTAAGGGTGTTTAAACACCTAATGCCTTAAAGCCGTCTGGTTTGGGAGTCATTGACCTAACACTCAACCTCATTGATTGATAGAAAGCTTAATAGATCACTACATTGCACCATACTTCTATCTTTGATCCTCTAGGTTAGTAAATAAATAAATAAATAAATAAATAAATAAACGAGTGAAAAGAATAAGCGCACCTAGTTGAATAAAGTTTTAATAAAAGGTTCATTCTTTGTCTTGATGATCGATACTAGATTTGTGTGTTAGTTTGAGGCCGGGTGTGATCATTTATTTGGTTGGCTTAGATAGCAACATATTTGATGCCGGTTCACTTTAAAAGGATTCTAGAGTTGTTTTGATTTACATAATCATTATTTTGATGTGTAGAGGACCATACTTGTTTGCGGGAGAAAGAGCTCAATGTTTGTGTGTATCATTTCTAGAAACCCTCAAGAGACTTCACTCGTCCGCTAGAGGTAACCTAGGGGTTTAAAAGGCTTGTTGCATATGCTAAATGCAATCGTGTTCCCTACAAAAGTAGCGCTATCATTTCATTGTTTTCTAGTTCATAGTTACTTAGTTGTTTATTTTGTTCTTCTCCTTGTAGTACATTGCTAGGGACTAGCAATATCTAAGTTTGGGGGTGTGATGAGTGCTCAAATATAACCTATTTTAACATCTAAGCTAGGGTATTTTAGTCCATTCATCTATCTTATTTTCATGTTTTAGTACTTATTTGTGTTTTTGCCTATTTCAGGTCAATAAAATTCAAAGAGGCTAATAAGAGCCATTTAGCTCAATTTTAGAGATAAGGAGCAAATCTGGAAAGAAGTCAAGAAAATTATATCAGTGGATTTTCAATCGATCGAAGAAAGTCCCGATCGATCGAAGAAAGCTACAATCGATCAAAATCAAGGCAGTGCCAGCTCAGTAATTCGGATAAGACCAAAAAGATATTTTCATGACACGTCAGCTTTGATCGATCGAAGTAAGTGTTTGATCGATCGAAATGGCTGCTGGCAGTGTGTTGTCTAATTCCTGAGCATGCCCAGACTCTACCTACTTTTTTAGCTGCAAATTTCCACCAATCAGAGGCATTATTTCTGACTTGTTGCCTACTTAAAGAGGCTTGTAATAGATTAATTGATACAATTTTGAAAAGAGTTCCTCGAGAATTGATTTTTTTACTAATTATAGAAATAGTTTCTCTCTCTAAAACTAGGGTTTGTGAAAAAAGCAAGAAGGAAGAAGATGATGCCAATCTCCAAGTTAACCCTTGAGGGTTCTATGGCCACTACAATGAGTGGCTAAATCCTTCTCTTAGGGCTAGAGATAGCCCCAAGGCTTGCTTCCTAAACCTAGCATTTTGTATATTTTTGGGGATTTTAGTTGTAATTGATGGTTTGACCATTTGTATGGATTAATGCTTTCAATTGATCATTTAATTCTATCCATATGTCTAGAATGAATGTTCATGTGTTTTTCTCTAGATTTAATGAAATTGATGCATGTCTATGTGTGTTGATGTTATAAATTTAGTGATGGTCAAGGCATGGTGCTTAGTTGATTACTCTTGTGATTTATTTGATGGTTCATACTCATTTCTTGATGGATTGTGCCACATCCTTAGTTTAATTAGCTTAATTTCCATGTCATTAGCTTAATTGTAGTGTAATTGCTTTAATTTCTTAGATAGGTGGACAATCCATTCTTGTTTTTTGATGTTCCATATTTATGAGTGCAAGAAGTACATTTCTCTATATTTTTGTGTGTGCACTAATTGGGGTTTAATTGAATAGTTAATGGTCTCATTTGATAGGTTGTACTATTCACTAGATTGATTAAACAATCTATACTTATTTGCCATCCATGCTTAGTTTTCAATTGGTATCACACACACACACATTTTACAACATAATTTTCCCCATTAATTTATAATTGCTAGTGTTTGGTGAAGTGAAGCTTAGTGGTGAACTCTAAGCCCCAAGATCTTTCTCTCATATTACTTTCTCTAATTTCTAGATTGTTACTTAATTTCATTGTTTTAATTGAGCCATTAGTTTGATTAATCAAACCAACCCTCTCTCGATCACTCAACCTACTAATCCAACATTGACTCCAAAGTACCGTTCATTTTCCTTGGGACTATCCCTACTCACTCTTTATACATTAGTAGTTAGTAATGGCAGTGACATTCTATAAATTTAAACTTGGCCACATATCATTACACACTTTTGTGCAACTCGATTTTGATGGCCACTAATATCCAAACAATAGTTTCCAATCCAAACAATGATGCAAACATGTATGTGCATCAAGTAATTCAGAAATAAACATGATAATAATCATATAAATATCCATTGCATTTAATTAAGCAATATAAAACTTTGAGTAGTATGTAATTAACTTACAAAACAAGTAATTAATTTACGTCTCAATTAAATTGCATAAATCTCCATGTCATTGCATATTATTGCATATTATGTATTTTGTGAATTATTTAACCCATAAGTTAATCAAATTCCACTATGTCCTCAATATTTAGCATATTAACGTATATCATGCATTTTTGGAGTTAATTAGGTTTATTTAGATCATTTAAGCCATCCATTACGAGCTAAGTTACTTTAGAAACACAATCTGCACCTTTTCTAAAAAGGGAGCCGGCTCCCTCCAAAAAGGAGCTGGCTCTCACCCTCAGAGCTGTGAAAAATTAAAGGGAGCCGGCTGTAGGCCTGTTGCTCTCCTTTTCTCCGTCTCCGACAACTTTTAATCGCTCATTTCTCCTTCGTTAAAGGTCTTAAACGTCTGTACTAAGTCCCACATGATCCCAATTAATTATTTAAAGTCATCATGCATCATTAGAACAATTTAAAACATGTTTTCATGCAAGAAGATTCAAGATCTAGCAAACATAAATACATAATCATGCTCATTATTTTAAATTCGTTTAAGCATGCAAATATGGTCGTTTTTACTATTTAATTATCCTAGAATTGACCTAGGCATGTATTGAACACAGTCAAAGGAGAAGAGTTGAATAAGAACTTGTCTTTAAGGTTTTGGATTGAAAACCTTCTCTCTGTTCTTCCTCCATTTTCCAGTGACCCTTGGGTTACCTTTGTAACAACCCAGTCATTTGCCTTCCTTTCCTTTTTCTTGAAATTTTACGAATGAATTTTTTTCGTTTAATTTTCTTTTCTGAGCTCTATTTCGTGTCACTTAGTGTCATCTCAAGTGCTCGGAATTGGTTCCTGAGACTCTTTTCCGTGGATTGACAACTTCCTTTGAGGACCAAGTCATTTCTGCATTTTCACTTTTCGGACACTATGCGTCTTTCGTCCTTTTCCCTATTTCGTCTTTTTCCCTATTCTGTCTTTTCCCCATTTGTCACATTGTTGGCACAACCTCACTTCTCATGCTCGGAGTTGGTTTTTGACTTCATGTGCTTTCATCTTGAGTGGTTTCCACGAAATACGTATCTTTACTTTTGCAAGAAAGTACTCTGGTTGCTCCTAATGTCCATAGGGGCATGGATGTAAAGTTGTTTGAAATTATTTTCTTTTCTTGGGATGTTTTTCGTAAATATCTTTTGAAGATATTTTATTTCAAGGGTTTTTAAGAAAATATTTTTGGAAGATATTTTCATTATGGGCCATAAGTGTAGTTTTCACTTTTTGGAGGGGCCATTATGCAATTAATGAAAGTTATTGCAAAATGTCTTCTTTTGAGCCTGGATCCTCGTACAAGATTCATTTTCACATTTCGTCGAGCTGTGTACTCTTGGAATTTCCTCTTGGACGATGTTTTCCAGTTTCAGGGTTTTTGGCCCCAATTATTGCCAAACTTATTTTGGGCATAACTTTCTGCTCGGGACTTCGTTTTTGACACCGTTTCTTCCGTTGTTCATATTTTATCATTTTGAATCTTTTTCGTTCACAAAGTTTTTCCATTTGAGTGCGTCTGCTCAAAATTTACTTTTTCGGACCTGGCGGAGCCCGTTCGGGGCACTTTTTGAGATTTCTATAAAAGGGGGGTGAGATATTTCATTTTTCATCTTCTCCCCTCTTCATGCACGACCTGGAGCTCCCATGGCAGCCCAAAGGGTGCTGCCATCTTCTCTCTCCTCTTTTGGTTCATTTTTCTTTGATGGAAAGTCTTCGGGCTTAACGTTTGTTGTTCCCCTCGCCGTGCTCTACCTTTCCCCTTTATTAGAATTCAGTTTTGACCATTTCTTAAGTTTGGTTTTGAGGTCAAGTTTTGATTTTGATGGGGCTTTTATGGGGGTTATGTTCACGGTGTTGTCCCCGACAAAACCTCTCGGTATCGTCGAATTCGGAGCACTTTTATTTTGGTGGGCCTTTGGGATTTTCATCTCAAATTGAGGTAGGAGATGTTCTAGGTTTAAATTCTTGTTATATAGCATGCTTGTGATGCTTATACTACTTGTTTGAATGATTAAATATAAAATCTAGAGATTTTATTATTTATTTTTCTTGTACGGGATCCAATTTTCTCGGTTACTCATGACTTGGTTTAAACATGTAGCATGATTTTATATTGTCCCTTGATATGCTCATTGTCGTGTATTAAAATTGGAACATTTGAATAAGTATTAAAGATTTTATTTAATATTTATATTAGGTAAAAGATTAATTCACATGGCCTTAACTAGCTTGACATTAATATGTGTTAGCATATTATATTAGGCCTTAGCATGCTCTTCAACATAGTTGAATTTGAAAGTAATTGGAGGTGTTCTGAAAATTAGTAATTATTAATTAATTTGCCCCGAGTGCACTATTCACTCTATTTAAATTCCGACTTGATATTCTTGATTTACATACCATATAGCTTCACATATATTTAATTTAGAATATTCGGTTAGGTTTTGAAACCTTTTATTTAATTAAATTCCATGTTTAAGATTTAATCCTCATGGTGATATACAACTTGGAATTGAATTGTAGCATGCTAGAAAATTAAGCTTAGGTATAGTTGTTTACATATATCAAATTGGGATTAATTGCATGAGAATTGCAACTTTTATTTTATATTTAACTTTAGTAAAAGTTTAATTCACATGGTCATAAATTGAATGAAATAAACTTGTAATGTGATATTTCACTAGTCCTTGGCATACTCTCTAAGATTTGTTAAATTGAGAGCATTTGGTTAAGTTTAAAAATCTAGAGATTTTAATTAAAAGAATTAATTAAAATCTATTTTGTGGTCCCATTAGCTTAATTAAGGTTCTAACTTGATATTTGTATTGGCCATGACTTGTTTACTAGTATATATTACTTTGGGACTATTAGAAGTTGTTTTAGAACCTTGGTAATTAAATTAGCATGGTTTAATTAAAGTTCTACTTTGTTATTCCAACAACCTAATTGAGTTTTAGAATGGATATAGGTGATGACCATACCATGTCCTTTATCATGTATTAAATTGAGGTTATTTGGAATTGAATCAGAATCTAGAGAATTTAATTGTGTTTATCTATTTAAATTCTTTCAATTTGCTCCATGATCTAGTTGTGTTTTAGAAGTAGTTTCTATATTCAAATCATGGACTTAGACTTGTTGTATATTCATTTGGTTATGTTTTGAGCATTGGATAACATAGTTGCTATGTTTGTATTCATGAGAATATGTTTTCCTTATTGAATATATTGTTGTCTTGTGTAATGATTTGCACATTTCGTATTTAACATCATTCATGCATAGCGTGTAACGAATCGCACACTGAAGATTCGACATTCATCACATCATATTAGTTGTGGACTTAGAGCATATATTGTATAGGTTTCCAAATTTGGTTGTGCTTAGTAGATAATTGATTATCTTGCATATTCCTATTGATATATGCGTTGTTACACAACTTGTTGATTTTGGAAACTTGGGGATGTCGTTGTTTGACTATGGCTAGGACGTGGTTCTAGTACGGGGGATAGTCTATCTATATGGTCTAGTGCGCACATAGGGAGGTTACCCATGGGCTAGTAACCCTAAAGTAACTATGTTGTCGGTCTGATCCGGCGTGACGTCCGAGTATCCACTTTGTTTGATTTCGCATTTCATTTTTAAGTTGATAACTAGATGATGTTGTAACTTGTTGTTTCTTATTTGTCGTTCCATTTTAAGTTACAGGATGTTAACTTTGCGAAATTGTGCTTTATGCGTTGTATTAGAAGTTCCAATGTTGGTTAAATTGCATCGATATTGAAAATCGTGTTTTGACGTTCTAATAAAGCTTAGGATTGATCCTATTGATTCATTTATAACATAGACGTTAGGTGGCATGAACCGCTACTGTTATTTTGTGCTTTAGATTCTAAGTTGATGGCTTTGAGAACTTAAACCTTGTTGCATTGTATAACATGCTCTTTTGTTGTTGAATTGCATGGATAATGTGATTCTTGTTAACTTGTATTCAAATATGCTTTTGTCATGTTGTATAGATTACTCTAGACCTAGTTCAATTGTATTGAAAATGCAGTTCATGTTAATCTATGCTCAAGCATTCTTCTTTTCGTGTTCTTTGGACTATCCCAACCATAATTCGTTTCATACATGTATGTATATCATGATTCTTGTTGCTTAGACTCTAAGGTAGCTTAGGATGCTCCCCAAGTCTCACTTGGACATAGACGTTAGGTGGCATGAGCCCCTTTAACATGTTTCACCATAAGGTGATAAATTTGTAAAATGCTAGGTCGATGCATGCTCATCTCCTACGAGTAGCTTTATGTTACTCACCCCTACGATACTGGGGTATATTTTAGGTACGAAGACTTGGTTCGTGACGCCTAGCATTCCTTAGATGTCGTGTAGCGTTCAAGTTTCCATTTCATGCAAATGTTAGCATGAAATGTCATTTTGTAGACTTATATGTCAAACTATGTATAGTTGATTCCATGTATGTAATGTGTACTTAAGTACACTCCTTTCAATGTATTTGATATGTATGAGATGAGGCCGGAGTCCAATGACCATTATATTGTATCCTATGTAACTTTTGATTTCTTGAAAAGCTATGAAAACCTTGAAAAATCGTAAGTCATTGGTTCACCATAGTTGCATCGGGGGTGGGAATTCTGTTTTCGTTCCTTCACAGGGTCTTATTAATCTTGTATGAAGTGTGGCCAAGGGCCAAACGGTCATTTGACCCCGTTTTGTATTTTTGGATTCCGAGTTTTCATTCCAAATTCCATTTTTGCCTTTTTGCCCGTTGGGGGGTCGGATTTTTCATCGGCTATATTTTTAAGCCATGGACCATTGTAGCGCGTCTAAATAGGTAAGTTACGTTTGCGTGAATAGTCGTTTCCGGGCAAAACCTCATCGTTTGTGTTTTGAGCCTCTTGTGAATTCATTTCACATTTTTTTTGTATATTATGATCTAGGGGCATTATGGACCTTTCATATCAGTTTTATTGTCTTCTTTTGACATGGTTAAATAGAAAACATGATTTTAGGGGGGGCTTCTTCTTCGTGTTTTTCCAGAAAATGTCGTCTTGGTACCGGAAATCCCTCGTGAAGTTTCAGCTTCCAGTTTTGATTTAGCAGCTTTATGACCCTCTTGTTCAGTTCTGTTCTAGGGGCATTTTGGGGATTTCATAGTGATTTTTTTTCGATTCCGTCCGCTATGTCAGGTAGAAAACTCGATTTTAGGGGGGGTTTCTTCTTCGTGTCTTGAAGTCCGTTTCAAGCCTCAGTTCTGGGCAGATCAAAAAAAATGTAGCAGCAGCCAAGGGCTGCCACCAGCCATGTCTTTGGGCGCCGGTATGCACGCCGGTGGGCTCGCGCATGGGTGCCGTGTGCGCCATGGCCCCTTGTCGGGCCGCCGCGACGTCAATTCTTCTTTTGGGCTTTTCTCCTTCGTCCGGACTCCAATTCAAGTGAATTTTTTTTTAAACTTGACTAATTTTTTGCTGTCTTTCCAACGGTGTGCTCTGTTGCATCCGGTTCTTCCTGAATAATTACCAGTTTACCCTTTTTGCCTTAAGTGCTTGTTTTTCTTCGTCATGCCGTTTCTCCTTCGTCCGGACTCCGAATCATGCGATTCTTGAGTCCATCTTGATTAGTTTTTCGTTGTCTTTCCAGTGGTGTGCTCGGTGGCACCCGAATCTATGATTTTTAGAAATGACCCCCTGGGGGCTTATTTGTCATGTTTTCGATCTTTTGCTTCCGCATCAGTTCTTGTTGAGTTCCACGACCTCATGGAAGGTCACTTTAACTTCTTAGAGTCTTGTTTTCTATTTTCGCTTCCGCATTCAGATCCGTTATCGAATCATCATTACGGTTCATCACAGGACACGCTGGCCTAAAAACCAGGGTCGTCACAGGTGGTATCAGAGCGTCTGGGTTCGAATACCTTGGACGACGAGTTTTGGGTGCATATCATGCTCATGTTGTTTTACTTTGATTTGTCATTTGTATCTTGATAACTTGTCTTGTATGATAACATGTTCATATGTTCAGGTGTTTTGAGACATCTATCATTGGTTGAGCATACTTTTGTGTATATATGCTTCCTAATAACATGTTCTGTGTCACTATCATGTTCTGGTGTGATAACATGTCTGCGTGCTTCTTGATAACATATTTGATTTGATAACATGCCTATTTGCTTATATGGCAACTTGTTTACTACTTGTGTGAGTAGATAGTTATTATATGTTGCATGCTACTTGTTTACTTGATGTCAGGTTTTTGCATTGTCTCTTAGGATCTGTCGTATCCCTTGGATGCATTCTTGTTTCATGAGTTTTTTCCTTGGATAGGAGAAATTCATTCTGTGAGGACCCATGTAGGGAACCTTCTTGTTTGTTCTGTTGGTTGATGCGAGTAAAGCTCATGTAAGCGTAGACGACTGCGATTCATTTCCTTTTCCTTGTCTGGTGGGGTGAGACGTGGGCGAGGGAGGTACCGTTTCATTCCCTTTCATCGTGGCTTTTAGATTTAAGGCCTTAAGCATAATGGTGCCAGTGTCATTGTTATCAGAGTTTTGGGATTAGCTACCCCAACTCTCGCAAATGCCTGGTTCTCGCGGTGCTTTTGGTAATGATCGTTTTCGACATTGATGTCATCCGTATCAATAGGTTTCTCAGAGTTGACCTGGTTGGGGCATGTTATGAACTAGTGCCTTATACCGTCATGCTACCTTGCTGACAAGTAAGTGTGGGCGGGTTCTAGTCACTGTTCGTACTTCCTTGCCACTTTCTTCTTCTATCATGTTTCAACGTTTCGTTGTCTTGGGATTCTCTCGGTAGTTGACGTTGAGTTAACGTGTCGATTCGTATAAGGTTTTGCCTCAGTTCTTGGTTTCGCGTTCCTTCAATTGATCTGTAGACTTTAGG
The DNA here is from genome assembly GCF_030987335.1 of Cornus florida. Classification (NCBI taxonomy): domain Eukaryota; kingdom Viridiplantae; phylum Streptophyta; class Magnoliopsida; order Cornales; family Cornaceae; genus Cornus; species Cornus florida. The sequence continues at coordinate 73,892,161 of NW_026775573.1, read as the reverse complement.
ATTTGTCCTTCAGTGCTTTGTGAGCTATCCTTTGATTTGACCTTTTGTTCGGTCATTATTCTGTTCTCTCTGGTGTGTTGCTAATTTCGGGGATGAAATTCCTTTAAGGAGGGTAGGTTGTAACAACCCGGTCATTTGCCTTCCTTTCCTTTTCCTGAAATTTTACGAATGAATTTCTTTCGTTTAATTTTCTTTTCTAAGCTCTATTTCATGTCGCTTAGTGTCATCTCAAGTGCTCGAAATTGGTTCCTGAGACTCTTTTCCGTGGATTGACAACTTCCTTTGAGGACCAAGTCATTTCTGCATTTTCACTTTTCGGACACTATGCATCTTTCGTCCTTTTCCCTATTTCGTCTTTTTTCCTATTCTGTCTTTTCCCTATTTGTCACATTGTTGGCACAACCTCACTTCTCATGCTCGGAGTTGGTTTTTGACTTCACGTGCTTTCATCTTGAGTGGTTTCCACGAAATACGTATCTTTACTTTTGCAAGAAAGTACTCTGGTCGCTCCCGGTGTCCATAGGGGCATGGATGCAAAGTTGTTTGAAATTATTTTCTATTCTTGGGGCATTTTTTCGTAAATATCTTTTGAAGATATTTTATTTTAGGGGTTTTTAAGAAAATATTTTTGGAAGCTATTTTCATTCTGGGCCATAAGTGCAGTTTTCACTTTTTGGAGGGGCCATTGTTTAATTAATGAAAGTTATTGCAAAATGTCTTGTTTTGAGCCTGGATCCTCATACAAGATTCATTTTCACATTTTGTCGAGTTGTGTACTCTTGGAATTTCCTCCTGGACGATATTTTCCAGTTTCAGGGTTTCTGGCCCCAGTTAGCACCAAACTTATTTTGGGCATAACTTTCTGCTCAGGACTCGGTTTTTGACGCCGTTTCTTCCGTTGTTCATATTTTATCATTTTGAATCTTTTTTGTTCACAAAGTTTTGCCATTAAAGTGCGTCTGCTCAAATTTTACTTTTTCGGACCTGGCGGGGCCCGTTCGGGGCACTTTTTGAGATTTCTATAAATGGGGGGTGAGATATTTCATTTCTCATCCTCTCTCCTCTTCATGCACGACTTGGAGCTCCCATGGCAGCCCAAGGGGTGCTGCCATCTTCTCTCTTCTCTTTTGGTTCACTTTTCTTTGATGGAAAGTCTTCGGGCTTAACGTTTGTTGTTCCCCTCGCCGTGCTCTACCTTTCCCCCTTATTAGAATTCAGTTTTGACCATTTCTTGAGTTTGGTTTTGAGGTCAAGTTATGATTTTGTTGGGGCTTTGATGGGGGTTATGTTCAAGGTGTTGTCCCCAACAAAACCTCTCGGTATCGTCGAATTCGGAGCACTTTTATTTTGGTGGGCCTTTGGGATTTTCATCTCAAATTGAGGTAGGAGATGTTCTAGGTTTAAATTCTTGTTATATAGCATGCTTGTGATGCTTATACTACTTGTTTGCATGATTAAATATAAAATCTAGAGATTTTATTATTTATTTTTCTTGTACGGGATCTAATTTTTTTGGTTGCTCATGACTTGGTTTAAACATGTAGAATGATTTTATATTGCCCCTTGATATGCTCATTGTTGTGTATTAAAATTGGAACATTTGAATAAGTATTAAAGATTTTATTTAATATTTATCTTAGGTGAAAGATTAATTCACATGGCCTTAACTAGCTTGAAATTAATATGTGTTAGCATATTATATTAGGCCTTAGCTTGCTCTTCAACATAGTTGAATTTGAAAGTAATTGGAGGTGTTTTGAAAATTAGTAATTATTAATTAATTTGATTAATTAATTTGCCCCGAGTGCACTATTCACTCTATTTAAATTCCGACTTGATATTCTTGATTTACATGCCATATAGCTTCACATATATTTGATTTAGAATATTCGGTTAGGTTTTGAAACCTTTTATTTAATTAAATTCCATGTTTAAGATTTAATCCTCATGGTGATATATAACTTGGAATTGAATTGTGGCATGCTAGAAAATTAAGCTTAGGCATAGTTGTTCACATATATAAAATTGGGATTGATTGCATGAGAATTGCAACTTTTATTTTATATTTAACTTTAGTGAAAGTTTAAATCACATGGTGGTAAATTGAATGAAATAAACTTGTAATGTGATATTTCACTAGTCCTTGGCATATTCTCTAAGATATGTTAAATTGAGAGCATTTGGTTAAGTTTAAAAATCTAGAGAATTTAATTAAAAGAATTAAATGAAATCTATTTTGTGGTCCCATTAGCTTAATTAAGGTTTTAACTTGATATTTGTATTGGCCATGACTTGTTTACTAGTATATATTAATTTGGGACTATTAGAAGTTGTTTTAGAACCTTGGTAATTAAATTAGCATGATTTAATTAAAGTTCTACTTTGCTGTTCCAACAACCTAATTGAGTTTTAGAATGGATATAGGTGATGACCATACCATGTCCTTTAACATGTATTAAATTGAGGTTATTTGGAATTGAATCGGAATCTAGAGAATTTAATTGTGTTTATCTATTTAAATTCTTTCAATTTGCTCCATGATTTAGTTGTGCTTTAGAAGTGGTTTATATATTCAAATCATGGACTTAGACTTGTTGTATATTCATTTGGTTATGTTTTGAGCATTGGATAACATAGTTGCTATGTTTATACTCATGAGAATATGTTTTCCTTACTGAATATATTGTTGCCTTGTGTAATGATTTGCACATTTCGTATTTAACATCATTCATGCATAGCGTGTAACGAATCGCACACTGAAGATTCGACATTCATCACATCATATTAGTTGTGAACTTAGAGCATATATTGTATAGGTTTCCAAATTTGGTTGTGCTTGGTAGATAGTTGATTATCTTGCATATTCCTGTTGATATATGCGTTGTTGCACAACTTATTGATTTTGGAAACTTGGGGATGTCGTTGTTTGACTATGGCTAGGACGTGGTTCTAGTACGGGGGATAGTCTCTCTATATGGTCTAGTGCGCACATAGGGAGGTTACCCATGGGCTAGTAACCCTAAAGTAACTATGTTGTCGATTTGATCCGACGTGACGTCCGAGTATCCACTTTGTTTGATTTTGCATTTTATTTTCAAGTTGATAACTAGATGATGTTGTAACTTGTTGTTTCTTATTTGTCGTTCCATTTTAAGTTACAGGATGTTAACTTTGTGAAATTGTGCTTTATGCGTTGTATTGGAAGTTCCAATGTTGGTTAAATTGCATCGATATTTAAAATCGTGTTATGACATTCTAATAAAGCTTAGGATTGATCCTATTGATTCATTTATAACATAGACATTAGGTGGCAAGAACCACTACTGTTATGTTGTGCTTTAGATTCTAAGTTGATGGCTTTGAGAACTTAAACCTTGTTGCATTGTATAACATGCTCTTTTGTTGTTGAATTGCATGGATAATATGATTCTTGTTAACTTGTATTCAAATATGCTTTTGTCATGTTATATGGATTACTCTAGACCTAGTTCAATTGTATTGAAAATGCAGTTCATGTTAATCTATGCTCAAGCATTCTTCTTAGGTAGTTTAGGATGCTCCCCAAGTCTCACTTGGACATAGACGTTAGGTGGCATGAGCCCCTTTAACATGTTTCACCATAAGGTGATAAATTTGTAAAATGCTAGGTCGATGCATGCTCATCTCCTACGAGTAGCTTTATGTTACTCACCCCTACGATACTGGGGCATATTTCAGGTACGAAAACTTGGTTCATGACGCCTAGCATTCCTTAGATGTCGTGTATCGTTCAAGTTTCCATTTCATGCAAATATTAGCATGAAATGTCATTTTGTAGACTTATATTTCAAAATATGTATATTTGATTCTATGTATGTAATGTGTACTTAAGTACACTCCTTTCAATGTATTTGATATGTATGAGATGAGGCCGGAGGCCAATAACCATTATATTGTATCCTATGTAACTTTTGATTTCTTGAAAAGCTATGAAAACCTTAAAAAATCGCAAGTCATTGGTTCACCATAGTTGCATCGGGGGTGGGAATTCCGTTTTCGTTCTTTCATAGGGTCTTATTAATCTTGTATGAAGTGTGGCCAAGGGCCAAACGGTCATTTGACCCCGTTTTGTATTTTTGGATTCCGAGTTTTCATTCAAAGTTCCATTTTTGCCTTTTTGCCCGTTGTGGGGTCGGATTTTGCATCGGCTATATTTTTAAGCCATGGACCATTGTAACGCGTCTAAATAGGTAAGTTACGTTTGCATGCATAGTCGTTTCCGGGCAAAACCTCATCGTTTGTGTTTTGAGCCTCTTGTGAATTCATTTCGCATTTTTTTTGCATATTCTGATCTAGGGGCATTATGGACCTTTTATATCAGTTTTATTTTCTTCTTTTGACATGGTTGAATAGAAAACATGATTTTAGGGGGGGTTTCTTCTTTGTGTTTTTCCAGAAAATGTCGTCTTGGTACCGGAAATCCCTCGTGAAGTTTCAGCTTCCAGTTTTGATTTAGCAGCTTCATGACCCTCTTGTTCAGTTCTGTTCTAGGGGTATTTTGGGGATTTCACAGTGATTTTTTTTCGATTCCGTCCGCGCTGTTGGGTAGAAAACTCGATTTTAGGGGGGGGGTTTCTTCTTCGTGTTTTTTCAAAAAAACTCGCGCATGGGCGCCGTGGGCGCCATGGCCCCTCGTCGGGCCGCCGCGACGTCAATTCTTCTTTTGGGCTTTTCTCCTTCGTCCGGACTCTGATTCAAGTGAATTTTTTTTTTTAACTTGACTAATTTTTCGCTGTCTTTCCAACGGTGTGCTCAGTTGCACCCAGTTCTTCCTGAATAATTACCAGTTTACCTTTTTTGCCTTAAGTGCTTGTTTTTCTTCGTCATGCCGTTTCTCCTTCGTCCGGACTCCGAATCATGTGATTCTTGAGTCCATCTTGATTAGTTTTTCGTTGTCCTTCCAGTGGTGTGCTCGGTGGTACCCGAATCTATGGTTTTCAGAAATGACTATTTTGCCCCTGGGGGCTTATTTGTCATGTTTTTGATCTTTTGCTTCCGCATCAGTTCTTGTTGAGTTCCACAACCTCATGGAAGGTCACTTTGACTTCTTAGAGTCTTGTTTTCTATTTTCGCTTCCGTATTCGGATCCGTTATCGGATCATCCTTACGGTTCATCACAGGACATGCTGGCCTAAAAACCGGGGTCGTCACAACCTTCGAGACCTCTATTGCTTTGGTTATGTACCACGAACAGCCTCATTTGTCCTCTCCTTGGTTCGACCTCACAATCCCTTCATTGCTCTCTTTAAACTCTTAGCTTCCTCTCTTTAAAACTCTCTGTATCTCTCTTTATATGTCTGCGTGAATAGGGTTTTGTAACCCTTGGCAGACATATACTACACATATATATATATAGGCTATGATAATTAACCCTAACTCCTAATCCTCATCCAATTCACGTAACTTAAGGAAAAATAGTATATAGTAATAACAATAATAATAACCAAAAGTTTGCTATACGTATATATATATAACAACATAAATATATATATACAACTGACTAATCCATATAATAATAATAATAATAATAATAATATCCATATATATATATACACACACACACATTTATATATATATATATATATATATATATATATATATATAACAAATACCCATGGGTCATTATCCATACCCATTTAGGCTTCCTATCTAAGTAGTTCATGTGACCCATTTGATTAGTCCAATATTACTATCCAAATCCATCTCCTTTAAATTGAAATAAAATAAAATTACAAACAATTACACATAAATAAACAAACAATTTCACACAATTAAATTAATTAAAAACAAACAATTAAAACACATCACTCATTTAAACAATTTAAATCAAACAACGTATAAGCAATTAGTCCCATAATCAACTAGATACAATAAAATAAATAAATAAATCCAATTAAATCCTTTAAAAATTAAGGGTATTACAAATTCTAACTAAAATAATAATAATAATAATAATAAATCCCCAAACATTTTATTTTACCAAATCAATATCCACATGATATATATATATATATATATATATATATATATATATATATAAATTAACATACACATATAAATATATATATATATATATACACACACCTTCCCATGAGCCGTAATTCTATATAAGTTATCGACCACTTCTCCAATTAGCCCAAACCCATTCCTTTGGGGCAAATAACTCAAAGCCCAAACCATGATTAATTAAAATAAAATAAACCAATTAATTAAACAAGCAAATTGCACATAAACAAATAACGACAAGTAAAGTACATTCAATAATTTAAAATAATCTAATTAACCAATTTAAATCAAATAGTCACTTAATCATTTAATAAGAATAATTAGCCAAATCAAATAATTAAAATAATAAATTAAATGCTCTAAAAATTAGGGGTATTATACTTGTGTTGAGTTTGGTACTTTCTATAATGAGGTGTCAGGTGGTCACCATTCATTGGAAGATACGTTGTGTCATGAGCATGGAGTTGTAAATGAGATTAGAACGTGAGGTTCCCTCATATTGAGAATTGTGGTGTAGTGTGTTATGTGAGATATTTGGAGCTGTACTCCGTTTAGGATATCCTGATTGTCCTTCACATGTGAGGTGACTTGATTTTGGGGACAAAATCTCTTTTAGTTAGGGAGATTATGACATTTCGCATTTTTTGACATTATTTCATTTGAATTTCATAAATGTTGTTTGGTGCTTTTACTTATGATCATGGTCTCTTCTATTGCCCCAGTTCCTTAAGAATATAAGATTATTCTGATGTTGATTATGCTGGCAATCCGGATGATCGTCATTCCACCGACGAATATTGTATTTACCTTAGATTTAATCCAATTTCTTAGAGTGCTAAGAAACACCGCACTATATCTCGATTAAGCACAGAAGCCGACTATCGACAACTAGCATATACGACAGCAGAGATTTCATGGCTTCGCTCCTTGTTCAGGGATTTAGGAGTTGTTTTGTCTACACCAGTTATCTGGTGTGATAATATCAGCTCCATTTCCCGAGCTTCAAATCCCCTATTTCACTACAAGATGAAGCACCTAGAGGTTGATTACCACTATGTTCGGGAAAAAGTGTTTCACAACGAGCTTAAGGTATGTTACATTAACTTTGAAGATTAAGGCTCCGTTTGTTTCGACGTAAAATATTCTTTTTGAAAAATATTTTTTTTTTCAGGTAAAATATTCTTTTATTTTTACTTTGTCAGTGTTTGATAAAGATTTACGTCGAGGTTGAGGTCGAGTCCATCGGGCGGGGTATGTAAAATAACTTGCCGAAAATTTATGGATAAATTATTTTTGTTAAATTTTTTTAAAAAAAATTCTTCGTAAATATTTTACGTCCAAACAAACGGAACCTAAGTGGAAGATGTCTTCACTAAAGGCCTGTCCTCTTCCCAGTTCCAAAAGTTATCAAACAAGCTTAAAGTGCGTGCTCGCCCCATCAGCTTGCAGGGGTGTGATAAACTAATCAAACTTAAGACTTCAATAACCCAACCTAATATCTCCTTAAATCAAGTAACAGATTATTCTTCAAGTCAAATTCCTTAAAGCACTCATGGCTTGTAATTTCAATTTGAACTTTTGTTGTAACTTCACCCATTATCTGGGAAGTAGGGGTGGCAAAATGGGTCAGAAACTATCAACCCGTCTATATCTGTCCAGATTTTTATAAATTTGGGTTAACCATATTTAATATGGGTCAAAAATGAGTTGAATAATTTTCAATCCTCTAATTTTAGGGTCAAAACATATTGAATATGGTTAACTATATTCAACCCATATTTCAGCCCCACATTATTAACCATCGATGTCCTTAAGGTTTGGTTCTGGGTACAGCTCTCTCTCTCTCTCTCTTCGCCTTCGTTGTTGCAGCTCTCCCTCTTCCATTCGCCTTCGTCATGTAGCTCTCTCTCTCTTCCCTTCGTCGTTCAGAGAAAACCTTATATATATGTATATCTATAAATTCTCTGCACGAACAAAGATTCTTGAGCACCGAGAGGCAAAACCCATTTCAGTGTTCGTATGCACATGTATTCAGCTAGTTTAAGGTTCAATTAGAAGAATTTGAGCTGAGTAAAAGAAAGCAAAAGGTATTTTTCTTGATTAATCAATCTCCTTTATAAGTTGATTTCATGTTTTTGCAGATATGTATCAATATCTATGCTGAACTTTATCTTTCAGTTTTTGTAAAAAGGTCGTAGTATTGTTTATCTAATTGTTGTTCTAAGTTTCTTGTTTTCTATCAAACCCCTTGTCAACATATTCGTATTGAATTAATCTGAATTACCCAACATCTTTAATCTGAATTCATTTTAGTCCAAACAACATCTATCCTTAAAAAAATTAGTTGATACTTGTAATACAAATCTTAAAATTATAATATGGAAATTTTTTTTTTCAAGCCATTGTATAGATAAGCAATTATCTATATGGTGAATCCGTGTCTAACGCATATAAAATATAAGGCACCTGTCTCAGTCTATTGATATATAAATATAGACTTTTCAATTTACATAACAAATAAAGAACGACTATTTGGTATAAATACACTATTTTGTTTTTTTTTTTTTTTTTTTTGGTTGTAACAGTGGTGTGATTCTTAAATTGTTATATTTCATTTATTGTTGATAGAAGTTTATCTTCAAATTGGTGCATATAATGGAGGAGTATAGTGATGATTCTGTTGAACAAATTGTGGAGCAAGATTCTAGTAATAATTAAAAGCGTGTTAAGAGGTATACTTCTCAAGTGTGGAAGCATTTCACGAAAAAAGTCCGTTAAAGCTACTGATGAAAATGCCAAGGAAAAATGTAACTGGTGTGATAAGAAGTATGTTGTGAATCCATCAAGTGGCACTAGTTATATGATACGCCATGTTAACCGGTGTCCTAAACGTAATGCATGTTAGCCTCGACCTATTTCTGTATTTCATCAAGGCACATACCGGGATATGTTGTCTTTTGCAATTATTAAGCATAACTATTCATTCAAATTTGTGGAACATGAAGGTATTAGAAAGCTTCATTGCTATTTAAACCCAGAAGTAATATGCATTTCAAAGAATACCGCTAAATCTAATATATTGAAAATGCATGAGAGAGAGAAAGAGAAACTCAAGATTGAGTTAGAATCGATCCCTAGAAGAATATGCTTGACCTCAGATGTGTGGTCATCTATGGCAACTGATGGATACCTGACTATCATGGCTCATTATATAGATCAAAATTGGGTATTGAGGAAGAGGATTTTAAGTTTTCATCATTTTCCCCCTCCACGTCATGGTCCAAACTTGGCAGAAAAAATTCTTCATTTTTTAAAAGAATGGGGAGTTGAGAAAAGAGTATTTTTGATTACGTTGGATAATGCATCGTACAATGATGGTTTGGTGGATTTCTTGACGAATCAATTTTCTATTACTAATAGCTTGTTATGTAAAGTAGAATTTTTTTCAAGTGTGTTGTGGTGCTCACATACTGAATCTAATTGTACAAGCTAGATTAAAAGTGATAGATGAGTCTATCTATAAGATTCGTGAAAGTGTGAAATATGTAAAAGGGTCCGAGGGAAGAAAAATCAAATTTGCAGAATGCATTGTTCAGCTCTCACTGCAAGGTAGCGAGAAAGTGCATCAAGATGTGGTAACAAGATGCAATTACACTTATCTTATGATTGAGAGTGTATTAAGGTTTCGTCAAGAATTTTATCTGCTAAAGTTAATCAACACAAATTTCAAAACTTGCCCATCAGATGAGGAGTGGCTTAGGGTTGAAAGAATAGCTAAGTTTTTGAAACCTTTTTATGATCTCATAACCCTATTTTCAGGGAGTAAGTATCCTACAGCTAATTTGTATTTTCGTGGGGTTTGGAAAATAGAACTCCTTATAAATGAGCAGTTGAGTAGTACAGACACTGTTATACGTTCTATGGCAACGCAGATGAAAGAAAAAGTTTGATAAATATTGGGAGTGTTATAACATGGTGTTATCTTGTGCAATAATATTGGATCCCTGATATAAGTTGGAATATGTGGAGTGCCGTTTTTCAAAGCTTGATGAGGAGACATTTGAAGCAAGGGCTAAAATAGTCATTGAGAATTTATATATGCTTTTTGAAGAGTATGTGCGTATCTTCTTTTTTGCAACCCCCTCTTCATTGAGAGCCGGCATTACTAGTGATGTAGATGAAATGGATATAAGTAAGCTCGTTCCATTGTGAATTATATTTATTTTCATCTTTAATATTCTATAATTTGTATTATACTAAATACAAAATTTATTTGTAGGAGTTTGACACTTTTAGAAGTCAGCGCTATGGCTTAAATAGAAACAAGACACAATTGGATTTGTATTTAGAAGAACAGGTGCTTGATCGAAAACAAAATGTTGATCTAGATGTTCTTGAATATTGGAATGCAAACCAAAATCGATTTGCGGAACTTTCTATGTTGGCGCGTGATGTTTTGAGTATTCCTATCACGACAGTTGCATCAGAGTTGGCTTTTAGCATTGGAGGCCAGATTATCAGCAAATATCGAAATTTAATCTTACCGGACAACCTAGAAGCATTGTTGTGTACCCGGGATTGGTTGAATGATGTCATAGGTAATTTTAAATTTGTGAAAGTTGCATTTAATTTTATTTTTTACATTTAATTATATATATATAAATATATAGATTGTAATCATTTGATGTATTTTCAGAAGATTTTGATGAAGAGGGACTGGTTGAAGATTTTGAACCTATCATTGCTCAGCCTGACAAGTGATCTGTTACGTATTTGGTCTCACTCGGATAACTTTTGTCTCTGTAACTTGGGTGATTTGAAGAGGCTCTTGAGAAGTTCTAGACTTTATCTTCCCTCTCTTTGGCACAGAAACAAAGGAATGGAAAGTGCATGCTGAAATCCTAGACTTTATCTTCCCTCTCTTTGGCAGATGCCTTCTTGTAGTCCTAATTAAGCTTGGTAGAATAGCAGTTCCATAAAGAAGATGCGTCCTCTTTCTGATTTCTTTTATGTTTTAATTGCAGGTTCAAATATTAGAATACTAAGTTTAAATGTTCTCATTGGTAGCTTGGTAGAGTAGCAGTTCCATATGATGGTAAAACGAATCAGAACCTTAAAAGATGAAATGGAGGATAGATGTATCTTGTTTAGTCTTCTTTTATCTATTTTGGTGATGAGTTCAGTGAAATAGTGGAAGAGGTTGATTATTTTTGTTTAGTGACTTGTTATTGATTTAACTTTAAAACCTTCTCTGTTTACTTGCTAATTTAAAGCTTTAGTTCTTTTTTCTAATACTGAAAAGGAAATACAAGATTTTTGTCTGTACATTAGCCTAAAGTTCTGTTTCCCTTTTCAAATATTGGCAAATTTGTCTCATGGATTGCATCGTTGAAAGCAGCTTCTGCGCAAAGTCTTATAATGAAGTCTTGCATAGTTAAGAATTGCAGTGTGTTGGGGATGCTACTGTATTGTGATGTTGTATTGTAAGGGGGAGGTCATTGGGTGGTGCCTCTGATCCGGTATATTTTCATCTATTCTATTTTGCCATAACTTTGTTAGTATTAGAATTTTTTTTTTACAACTCTATTCCCATTATTCGATACACTCTTTGGTTTCTCTTTCAAATGATTGTGGTTCTGATTAATTATGATTCTAAACCGGGAATGTTGTATGCTGTTTATATTTGAGTTGTGTTATTCTTATCATTCTTATCTGTAGCTGTTCTATGCCCTTGTGGCATTTGTTTACTGGAGTAATATTTTTGGCACTAAATCTGTTGTAAGCTTGTATGCCCTTGTCAATTGTTTAATCTTGTGGCATTTCTTGACTGGAGTAATATTTTTTGGCACTAAATATGTTGCAAGCTTGGTCCTATTGTGAATGGGCTAATGGAATTAGTTAAAAAATAAAAATAATATAATAATTAATGAGTTCACGGATCATAGCGGGTTGACCCGATATATTTTTGATCCGTCCATTTTCAATCCGTTCTAAACAAATTAAATATTGGTCTTAACTCATATTCGACCCGCCAATTTTCAACACGGCCCAAATCACCCATTTACCACCCCTGTTAGGAAGATATTGCGCTGAAAAATTATTATGAATACTAAATCTATCACAACCATTTGGGGTGTGGTTTGAAACCATAAACATATTGAGTCTTTCTATTACCTTTAAGTATACTATTCATAACATTTTTACCTCTTATTTTAAAAAGTATACAAGTGCAACAGATACCCTTAAAGTATACTTTTCATAACACTTTTACTTTCTATTTTAAAAAGTATACAAAAAAATCCCTATTCTTTTCAATTTGTGCGAAAACACCCCTCAATTAATATAATATCCATTTTATTTTTTTATTCTTCCAAAAATGCCCCTACCAAACCTTCTAATTCTTCTTCTTCTTTGTGAGTTTGTTTAATTTGTTCATATCCATTTGACCATGAAAATGCAAAGATTTTATAGTCATGGCATTGATTTGGCAACTGATTAATTGCATATGCAATATACAATTTAATATGCGTGGACATACTTTTACTCCATAATGAGAGAGAGAGAGAGAGGAATACCAGTGGAGGAAAATGGTTCACAAGTTGTAATAGGCAGAGGAAGACATCTAGTATATATTCAGTGATACAAACCCTAAAAGATTTAATCCATAAAGATGAAACATATATTCAGAGATACAAACCCTAAAAAGGCTAATTGATGGTTAAACATATACCCCTCAAGCAAGGAAGAAGCGACCACTACCACCATCTATCCACACCAATTTCTTCTCCTCTCAAACAGGTAAATCTCGAAACCCCCATCTCTCAATTTCTCTATATATACATACACATAATGCATATGTGCTTTTAATTCTCTTATTTTACATGAACAGGTAGAGAAGAGATTAAAATTAGAACACCCATCACAGCCTCCTACTCCCTCTTCCCCACAACCGCCGCCACCATCACCATATCAACAACAGAACCCTGCTCCTCCACCACCATCGGAAAGCAATTATACATCAACAGAGTCTCTCAGTACCCCTATATACCTCAACTTGGACCAACCCACCAACAGCAGCAGCTCAAGTCCTCCAAGACAGTGAACCCCCTCAACAATTCCTGCTGGATATGATAGGTATTCTCCCTTCCCTCTTTGAGGCGACCATCAAGATGAAGAAAAAGAAGGGCAAACCCTTTTTAGTCATTTCACAAAATATTTTTTTTATATATATTTTATAAAGTGTGTTGCTAAGGGTATTTTAGTCCAATTTTTATAAATATGACCTATTTGCACAAATGTCATAGTTTAGGGGTGTTTTTTGCACGGGAAGATTGCAATATGCACTGTAAGCATATTATAGGGGTGTTTTTTACACTTGACCCACTAAAAATTTTATACTTAAGTTGAGCAAAATATACTACCTTGATCAAATTGCTTAAACTATAATTGATATATTGCCGCATTTGTAAAATATACAACTTTGATGACATTGCTTAATCTATAATCGATACAGTGTCACATTTGTTTGTAAAGAGATGTTCAAAACTTAATATATCTTTTCATGTAAATATCCTCACTGTTGAGACGTAAATCAAGCACAAATATAAAATTGTGCAGATAAAATTGACAATTAGATGAAATGAAATAACATGAAGAAAAATATTGGTTATAAATTTTGAGATATGGGAGTAAACTAAAAATAAAAATTCATTCATATGTAACTTTTAACAAGGAACACATACAACACAAAGAATGAGATATATACGTGCACCTTCGTTATATAAAGTTTATTGGTCTAGGACTTATTTTGTTCACCCTTTGGCTGAAATCCAAATCCGGCCAAGATATCGTATGCCAAATTCAATCTGCTGCTTGATGATATGCTAAATTCAGTCAGCTGTTTGTTACTATTTTATGTACAACTCTCTGTTTGATCTAACTTGTTTATTAAATAATGAGAGATCCAAACTTGACAACAATGCAAAATTGTATATTTTCTTGCATTAAAGATTACAACCAAAAAATTTAAGAAAAAAAAATTAAAAAATGGATATAAAAATAAGTCCAGCAGACTTCTTTGGACATAAAGGCTGAGCTTAATTTCTTCTATTTTTTAATGCCAAATCCATCAAGGACAGCAGCATAAGACCTTTGTTATACTCCCATTAGATTAAAACAATTAATGAAAGAAAAGAAACACCCACCACACATACCAGTAGACCCATCTCAGAAATATAAACAAGTTGAATAGAGACAAGTAGTGACATATGCTCTAGTAAGTCGACTAGAAAAATTAAAACCAATTCCAAAATGTGATCAATCTTATACTCATTTAATTCATTAACCAATTTCAAAAGTCACCAAGTAATTCGAACTTATATGGTCTTGTGATGTTTAGCCACAAATAGAACTAAATTTAAATAAATAAATAAAATTTACCAAATCCAAGAGACAAGTGTTAATGACCATTCATCAATCAATACTAATATAACAATTGTTTTTTCATTTCTTTCTCTAGAATTCAACTAAAATACAACTGCATTAAGCTACAACAAATGGAACAAATTTAACTAGAGCTCTAGAATTATGAAATGCAATATTAATCCAAACAATTATTATGCTCTCATGAGGAATATGCGGAAACTCATACAGTACAATGCCTCTGATCTTGGGAGATATCAGATAAAGCTAAAAGTGAAGCAAGGATTTCATTAGGAAATTGCCCATCAATCCCATACTTCTTGTCCTCCCATCTTGATGAGCCTGTGATCACTCACAAAAATATTTAAAGCCCCGGGATAGCGGTTATTGAATACCCCCAGCCAACAAAATAAAACATTTCCCGATAGGAAATAGCAAACTTGTATTGGTCGGGAGTACTATTTTCCCGGTATCCCGGAGTATTGAATACTTACTCATGATCACTCAATGGACATTAGGTACTGCTCCTGATTTCCTTGACCTCTTGCTAGCATAAATCTTGGAATACAGTGTCTTTGTTCTGATTGACAGTAAGACATCCAAACCAAATCCAACAATGCAAGCAATAGCCATGACCACAAACACAAGCCTGTAACAGTGGGGACCTATGCATGTGTTCCCACCTCCGGCGGTTTCAGTAGCTTGTGCGTCGTATAAGAATCCGGCAAGCAGGCCGGAGAAGAGGAAGGAGCCTAGCGGAAGGTTGAGGATTAAAATGTTGTAGATGAGACCGTAATATTTGAGGCCAAATAGTTCAGAGGCAGTTGGAACTGTGACAGCAAGGCGGACTCCATAGCATATCCCGACAATTATTGAGCCAATGTATAGTGAACCAGGCAATGCCATGGCCATCAGAATGTACCCGACAGCCATAAGAATTTGCGAAGCTGCATTCCAAAGAGGTCTTGGTGTTCCAGCTTTCCTGCAAATAAGAAAAATTATGAGAATTAGATTACGGTGTGCTTGTTCCGATTGCTCTTTGAAAATTTAGTAATCAAAAAATTATACGATTCCTATAACATTTGTTTGGACCACTAGTTACATTTATCTGCCATATCACAGTAAAAAATTTACTCCAAATACAAGTTCAACTGTATCAAATATCAAGTTTAACTTTATGCTTTTAACCATTGCTACAAATATTGCTTTGATAGTGAATCATAGTTCATAGTTAAAATTAATCGTAGGTGTGACAGGTGAGAAGATATATGCATAGAAATGGATGTGAATAACACTAGACGGTCAAGTTAACGAAGCAGACCCATGGGGTCATGGGTCAGTGGTCCATGTTTTATATGGGCCTACAAGGACATCCATATACTCGTCTCCTTTGTAGACTTTTCAAGATGGAATCTTATGAACACATTGTTGAAAGGGGACGCCTTTAATTTTGAAAAGACCATTGACAGTAATGCCTTTAATTTCGAAAATTGATATCTAGCAGAACCTTTGTAGAATACTTCAAGAATGGACAGTGATGCCATTAATTTAGAAAAAGCCATAAACTTGTGTATAGTCGCCGTCTGTATTTGAAAAAAATAATTAAAAATTATATCCAAAAGTAATACAGTAATATATACAATTTCTGCCAAGTTTCATTCTGTTAAAAAGAAATCAATCATCTCAGCTATATAGAACCCAAATCAGGTGTGATGAGACCAAACATGCACAAGCAAAAATTTGACTATCAGGCATTACCTACCAATTTACAGCATTGAAGAGATGAATAGAAAATGATGAAGGGGCATCAACCCCCAGTGTAGAAGAGTTAACAGGGGATCATATTTTATGAATTGAGAACAAATGAAAAGTTCAACTCTAGCTTCCACCGGATTTTGTTCTGCTCTGGAGTTCTCAATGATTCCACCTAATTGCTACAAATATTGCTTCCACTAATATTTAAACTCAGACCATTAGATAATGAATCATAGTAAAAATTAAACGTAGGTGTGACAGGGTGACTAGGATATGCGGATAGAAATGGATATGAATATCTAAACCGAGATGGTGAAGGTAATGAAGCAGACCCATGGTTCTAAGCTCCATGTTTTATATGAGACCACAAGGACACTAATATCCGTGATTCCTTTATAGACTTTTCAAGAATGGATTTCGAATGAGCCCACAAGAACATTGATATCTAATGGAACCGTTGTAAAAAAATTAGAATGGACAATGATGCCTTTAATTTTGAAAAGGCCAAATTGAGAGTACAGAATTTTCATGGTCTTGATCACGCCATCAACTTGTGTGTTGGCGACTCGGCAGCTATATTTGAAAAAAATGTGTCCAAAAGTAATAATATTTACACTTATCAAAAAAAAAAAAGTAATAACATTTACAATTTCCACCAAGTTTCATTATGTAACAACCCAAATCAAAAGTTTCTGACCCATGTAAACAGTATTTTGTCATCATCACGTAATCAAGCTATCTGATCGAAGTGCGTTTCATATAGATTATCTATTAAATCAGACCCATTAGATAGTGAAACATAGTTAAAAGTAAAAGTAGGTGTGGCAGTGTGACTAGGATATATGGATAGAAATGGTATAAATAGCTAAAACTAGACGGTCAAGTTAATGAAAGAGACCAATGGGTCTGTGGTCTATGTTGTATAAACCCACATGGAAATTCAGATCCATGCTTCCTTTGTAGACTTTTCAAGAATGGATTTCGAATGAGCCCACAAGGAAACTCATATCCGTGTTTCCTTTGTAGACTTTTTAAGAATGGATTTCGAATAAGCCCACAATTACGTTGATATCTAGTGGAACTTCTGTAGAATCCTTCAAGGATGCCCAGTGATGCCTTTAATTTCGGATAAGCCCAATTGAGACTGTGACATTTTCTTGGTCTCGATCATGCCATCAACTTGTGTTTCTTGGTCTTGATCATGCTATCAACTTGTGTTTACGTGTATCCGTGTCTATATTTGAAAAATAAAAAATGTCCAAAAGTTCATAATATTTACAACTTCCAAGTTGTAAATAAAATTTGATTATCGGCCTGCCTAAATAATGCCTAAAATTTACAGCATTGAAGTAATGGATAGAAAATGAACACATTAAAGGGGATCATCAACCCCCGGGACAGAACAGTTAACCGTGGATCACATTTTATGAAGTGACAACAATAGAGAAGTTCGACTCTAGCTTCCACCGTATCAGATTTTATTGAGCTTATCGTCGACACAACTTAAAGAACATGGACACTTATTTACATGTTTGGAGATTATTCCTGCCAAAATGCTGGATACCTCTCAATATCAGATACATATATACGTATGTATATATGATCTACTAAATCAAGTAATCAGATTCAAGTGCATTTGGTATAGATGATCTACTAAATTAGACCCATTAGACAGGGAATCATAGTTCATAGTTAAAATTAAACATATGTGTGACAGGGTGACTATAACATGCGGATAGAAATGGATTTTATGACTATCAAAAACTAGATTGTCAAGGTAAATGAAGTAGACCCATGGGTGGATGGTCCATGCTTATATGAGCCCACAAGGACATTTATATTCCTTAGTGGAATTTTTCAGGAATGGATCCCACAAGAACATTGATATCTTGTGGACTTTTCAAGAATGGACGGCGAAGGCGTAAATTTCCAAAAAGCCAATATGAGAGTACGGAATTTTCTTGGTCTTGATCATGCCATCAACTTGTGTGTCGGCGGCTCGGTGTCTCTATTTGAAAAAACGTGTCCAAAAGCAACAATTTACAATTTCTACCAAGTTTCTTTCTGTAACAACCCAAATCAGCCTGCCCATGTGAGGCCCTAAAATTTACAGCATTGAAGTAACGGATAGAAAATGACCAGATTAAGAGGGCATGAACCCGCAGGGTAGAACAATTAACCATGAATCACATTTTATGGACTGAGAACGAATGAGAAGTTCGACTCTAGCTTCCACCAGATTTTATTGAGCTTATCGTCCACACAACTTAAAGAACACGGACACTTACTCCCATGTTTGGTGATTAGTCCTGCCCAAAATGCTTCTACATGTGATTTTTAACCCCCAAAAAAATTAGTGGTTTCATAGACATCTTCCGAGGGAAATGATGACCACAGTTAGCAAAACCACGAGGGTGTGTGCCGTCCTACATGTATATATTAGTATATTACCAAACCATTTAAAATGTAACTGATCTAAAGATTTAACAACACTAAAGTGAAGTAATAAGCATGCATCCTAGGGTGTGATTTTTTGTAATCATTTAATAAAGATTTGAATGACCGAACACTGTGTATGCCCTTGTATGATATTGTGAATGCAGTCCAATAAATCCTCAAAGAAATTAGTGGTTTCTTGTCCTACATGTATATATTACCATACCCTTTAAAATTGAACTGATCTAAAGATTTAACAGCACTAAAGTGAAGTAACAAGGAAGCATCCTCAGGAGTGTGGTCCCGCAAATGTCCAAATGATCTTTTTTTGTTATCATCTAATAAAGATTTGAATGGCCAAACACTGTTCATGTCATTGTATGATATTGTGTAGGCAGTCCAATAAATCCTCAAAGAAATTAGTTGTTTCTCGTCCTACATGTATATAATACTATACCATTTAAAATTGAACTGATCTAAAGATTTAACGGCACTAAAGTGAAGTAACAAGGAAGCATCCTCAGGAGTGTGATCTAGCAAATGTCCAAACGATCTTTTGTATCATCTAATAAAGCTTTGACAGACCTGTTGTGTATGTGACATTGTGTATGGAATCCAATACATCCTCAAAGAAACTACACAAAAAGAGTAATTGAAATAAACTTACTTGATGAAATACTCCGAAACCGAACCCGAAATAATGCGACCAAAGAATCCCCAAATGCTAGTGAGTGAAACGAAAATGGACACATCCACATAGCCAAGAGCCAGCCCCATTTGTCCCATGTTATTCATCACAGCCAAACCAGTCCCCACTCCGCAAAGAAATGATACAAACAAAATCCAAAAATCAATGGTCCTCAACGCCTCCATAATCGTGTGGTCTTCTCCAATCACCGGTCTCCTCCGCTCAATCTCCACCTCCGCCTCATCTTTCCCCACCATTTCCTCCACTGCCACCAACCCATTTCCATTTTCCACCACTGCCACCTCCATCTTCTTCCCTGTCTCCGACTTAGCTCCAATATCCTGAACCAGCAACGGTTCTTTCACCTGACGCTCAACATCCAAACTAGATTTTGAATCGGAGCTGTTAAAATTCTGGAGTGCAAGGTAAAGAGGGATCGATAATGGCGAAGCTAAGAGGACGAGAAGTATAATAGCAAAGATTCGAGAAAACAATACTCCATGAGCTCCGGAAACATCAAATGCCAGCAAATATAGAGCAACAATGACAGCAACGACATTGAAAACTCCGAAGTATCGGACTTCTTCTTTCTCTTCCCGTGACGTCGACGACGGCGGGATTTCACGGAGGAAGAGTACTGCTGTCAGGCAGACAAGGAAGGGGACAATTGCGAGCATGAGAATAAAAGTGGAAGGGTCTTCGGAAAACAGAGCAGTACAGAGATCAGTGAATATGGCGGTGCTCAACCCCACATACCCTTTCAAAATCCCAGAAACCGGTCCTCTGTTCTTCTGGAAATTCCGAATGCAAGTCACCAGAACTGCTGTGTTCATCCATGTCGTGCTATTCCCTCCCATACACAGAAATATACACATCTACATTTTAATTTAGATTGTATGGTTAGAGTTATAGATAGATTGTATATTAACAATTTCACACAAAAAAATAATACTCCTTCCGGCCTGTTTTGGAACCGTAAAAATCTTCACTTGTTTATATATATATATATCGTAAAAATCTTCACTTGTTTATATATATATATATATATATATATATATATATATATAATTTTTAAAACAAACACTTAAATTAGGACGAAGATAGTAATAATAAAAATAAAAATTTTTAGAAACACTTAAATTTTTATTTTTATCCGAGCAAATTGTTCAAAATTTAGAATTCGATTTAAGAGCCCACTGTGAATGGGGTAACATCTGACATCATGGTGTGGTCAGCACTGGTCGAATGCGCATTTAATTTAACTAGGCACACAAATATACAAATCAACAGTTTAATTTAGATGGATAGTTAGAGTGGTAAATAGAGTATATTAACTATTTCACACACACAAAAAAAAAAATATATATATATATATATAGAGAGAGAGAGAGAGAGTGTATATTAACTACACACACAAAAACAAAATAATAACAATAATAATAAAATTAAAATTAATCATTTTTATTTTATATTGGAGCAAATTGTTCTGAATGGTAAGAGTGTTTGAGCGATCGAAAATGATTAAGAGCCCGAAATCTATTAATTCTTATTACAGCATGGGGTGGTTTACTCAAAGTCCGGTTGGTTGGATGGTCGGACTACTTAACATTAGAATGTGTTTTAAAGTAACGACGCACAAAAATATACACATCAACAGTTGAATTTAGGTGGGTGGTTAGAGTATGTAGGGGCTGTAAGAAAAAATACAATTATAAGGAATAATAATTTTTTTTATTGCAACAAATTCTCATAATTGGCCATGAATAAAGGTGTATTTGTGTACCTGCCAATAAGGGAGAGGTTGAATTCTCTGGCTGACGACAAGCCATTGGACACCGTAACCAATGAATCCTTCGATGGAACCGATGAGGAGGAGGACCGGCGGGGGGAGGCGGTCGGAGGCGAGGCCGGCGAGGATGCCGAAGGCCTTGCCGACGTCTTTGGCGACGGAGAGGTTGTTGAGTTGGAGCTGAGTGAGGGCCATGAGGGACTTGAGTGCGTCTGAGTAGTTTGAGAAGGTGTAATTGTTGCCGGAGATGGCTTGGACCCAAACGGCGGCGACAAATCCAAGCCATTTTCCGGCGGGTGACGTGGGAGTTATTTGGAACCCCATGGATTGATGATGGATTCAGAGGAAGGAATTTGGAGTGGGTTTTAAGAACCAAACAGTCCAAATTGGAAGGCAAATTAAGACGGAAGGGTTGTTGGTGGAAAGGAGAGAAAACTTAGGCAATGTCGTTGAATGCAAAGCAGTATTTAAAGAGTGAGGCTTGTGAATAGAATATTTTAGTTTCCTTAGCTCACACTATTTCCTACACGGACACGTACCGACTGATTCATTAAATATATGAGACACTTTTTGTTAGGGAAGGAAAAGGTAAAAATATCTTATGCTCCGCTCGGGTGCATCACGTAGGGATGGCAACAGGATAGATTTCTGGATCCTCATTCTCATTTAAATTTGACATTTTCAAAATCGTTCCCTAATAGTTTTAGAAGATAAGAATGAGTAAGGATTTATTTAGAAGTCTATATATATATATATATATATATATATAATATTAAATCGATAAATACAATAACTTGGTAGAGGTTAATAGAAATAATTCTATATATAATCGGGTGGTGTAGCCCTGCCTCAGCTCCAAATCCGGCCTATTTTTTTTTTTTTTTCAACCCCTATTCTCACCCCCATTTAAATAAATGATTCTCCAAATTCGCTATAAATAGGACGGTGATGGGACGGTTTTCCACCGAATTGGGGTAAATTGCCATCCCTTGGTGCATGTAAAATAAAAAGAAAGAAATAATTTTGTTTTGTTTTACAAAGATGGAGCAAGGAAAGAAGAGAAAAGATGATAATTGAGACAATTCATCTTTCCACCTTCACAATTTTTTATTCCTCAAATATGAGAGGGGAAGGCACCAAGAAAGAATGTCAAGCTATTACATATATTTTTAAATTACAAAACCTTTCTTCTAAATATTTTTAATTTACAAAACTTTATTTATAATTAATACTTTCTTCTTTTCGGGTGGAGCCCGTGTATGCCCAGGAGCACTTGCCCTTGGCCTACCCCACCCACTATACATATGATAGTTTTTTTATATTTTATATGTATATATATGGAATTTTTTATATAATGCCCTCCAAAAATTATTAATTTTTAAAATTATCTCTTATTTTTCTATCTCTTTCCTAATTTACTTTTCAAATTCCCTTTAAAAAGTTAAATTTTCCTTGTTAAATTAAATTTTAATTTTTTCCTTTTTAAGTTGTCATTTTTCTTACTTTTTTTTTTTTCTTTTCTTTTTTTTTTCTTTTTTTTTTTTTTCTCCTTTTACTCCTTTTTATTTTTATAATACTGTGCCCCCAAACTAAAATCGTGGTTTCCCACCTACATCCAACCAAATAAAAAGAGGGAATGACAAAATATATTCCCTAGGGATATTTTATTTATTTCTTCTTCTCTCTCTTTCATCAAAATTTCTTCCATCCTATCAACCAAAGTATTAAAGTTTGGACAAAGGACAAATTACACACCGATTAGAGTGGAGAGTTTATTACTTTGACTTCTCTTAAATTGATCATCCAAAATAAAAATCTTTATTGCTCATGTTACATTAATGACATTGTATTATTACTAAATAATTAAATATTGACACTTAGTGATATGGTCTATTAAAATAAAACACTCAATTATGTGACAAAATATTATTTATAGTGTCACCATGGAAAAATATTTTTTCTCTTTTATCTCCCAAAAATAATATTAGGTGTAAAAAGTCAATAATATCATTATATTGCATTTTATACATGAAAAAAAGATAAAATTATTATTTTCTAAAAATTGGTCCATAGACATGTGAGAAGGAAAACCTGATAACAAATGGCATGTCAGACTTCAAAATAAATAGATGTAATTTACATTTTTTTTAAAAATCTTTAAAGTTTGTTACTCACATTTGATTCAATATGAGCATTAAATCCTGACGGTGTATATTCAGATTCCGTATCTCGTTGAAAACGTCGATTACTATGACCGCACATAGTTTCCAAGTGGAATCATTCTGTTATAAGTGGTTTTTCCTTGATAAGAAATGCTCGTGGATTGTTCTTATTTGCATTGGATTATTAGCACTGTTTGGTACCGAATCCTATTCGAATTGGGATTTGGAGAACAAAAAAGGGATTGAATAAACAGGAGTTTAAGGGGAAAATTTTAAAAATACTCGGGGTTTATTTAAACAAATTACTGTACTACGCAATGACAAAACGAAAGTGATTAAGGATCACAAAACAACAGTTTGAATCCAAAAAGTTATGAGAAAATTGTACATAAATTTGTTATATTATTTATAATCGAATAAATGAATTTTGCATTATGCCGTACATATATTTATAAACAAGAAATCGTGGCAAATTATGAAAAAATGGAATAATAAACTTAATTACTAAAGATTTTTAAATTCTAAAATTCAAAAGACTTCGAGTCCCAATCTAAACATTAGGACTTTTGGAGTCGAAATGGGCTCATCAAAACTATTCAAAAATACTCAGTCCAAAACGCCTTCGTGATCTTTGGCAACCCATTCTACATCATTCTGCCGGTAAAAACTCCCAATTTTCCTTAACAATAAGAAATGATAATTCTATCATTGGCCTAACTACTATAGTCTCGGTACCTCTACCGAACCAATATCCATTCCAGTTTAAAATACTCATTTTTTTCTTAATAATAGAAAATGATAATTCATCATTGGCAGGAATACCATATTCCCAGTACCCCTAGTAGTACCTGTTCAATTTTTTGTTTTTTTTTTTTTTTTTTCTTTTTCAAATGTCCATTGGAGATTTTTTTTTTTTTTTCTTAGAACACGTGCATCGACCCCATAACACACATACCATTCAAGTTATAAGTGCAGTTCGAAAGCAAGATATCAATGATTTACCTTCTAAGTCCTTGTCAACGCCGTTATGCCATTGGAGACAGTTTAAGATACTAAAATAAGAGTCAAATTAAATAAATTACCAATTTTACTTAAATTATTAATTTTACTAGATTCGACCATTATTTTAATCAAAACATTTTAAAGTTTGAAATCCCATCCAATCCAATTCTATTTCCAATTTAATGTATTTCATTAAGAAGACTCAATTTTAGAACCCACCTTCCAATGGTTCCAAGCAAACAAATAAATATTTCAAATTTGAGTTAAAAAAATATTTTCGAAATTAAAAAAAAAAAAAAAAAAAAGACGACCAAAATTAAGTAAAATATTCGGATGTATTGGTGAAATTATTGGATCCATTTCACTCTCCATAGTTAAGGGCCGTTTGATATGTGATGTGTTCCGTTTGGTAGTTGTGTTTTGGATAAAAATCGAAATAATGTTTGGTAATTAAAATTTGTTTTAAAGTTTTTAAAAATTTACTTTAATTCCTCCATGGTGATGTGGTGATATGATAGCGAAAAAAAAAAAAAAAAAAACTAATATGTTATGAATTATTTCAAATCAATATAAGTAATTTCAAACTTCCAAGCATAATATGTGTCCAAATTTAAATATCAATATTAAAAAAATAATACCATAATGTGCCATTAGAAGACCTCTTTGGTATGATGGGTAACACAATCACACTATTAATATATATATATATATATATTCTTTTTAAATTGTTTCAAACGGTAGTATGGGTTTGTCTTTATTGGTTGCATAAATGGCACTTTGCGTTTGATTTCTGAGAAACTTTTTGTCCCTGGAAAACGGTTGAAACAGAAGAAAAATGGAATGATGGTAAGCCAACGCGTCGGCCTTTGATATAAGTATTGTTCATGTATATATATATACACATCAATATTATGAATTGCGTGATGAAGCCGACATTGGAGTCCGTTATGAGGAAAGTCCGATGGTACTGCACGTTTTCCACTCGTTGGATTCAATTTAAGGCATACGTGTGGATAGGAAAAAGCGTTGGGTACTGGATACTATCCTTCAATACCTTTTCTATGTTCTGTTTCCTTTTCTTAATTCTAGATTTTAAAGACGGAACTTGACAAGTCCTTTTTTATTATATATATATATGGATGTTTTTAGGTGAAAACTAGCGGGTGAGTGACTTTCACTTTTAGTTTGTAGGTCATGTCACAAACCTTCGTTTAAGATTTTGAAATCACTTTTTTTTGTCCGAATTTGACAAATTTTTTCTTATTTTTGTGAGAGGTCTTAACCAAGCTAAATTGTTCTGAATTTTTATATTATGTAGTTTTTATTGATTAAGTTGTTTATTTTATTTTTTCAGAATTTGTTAGAAACAATTTGTTTTTTAAGTTTTTAAAATCTTTAAGTTTCTTTCTAATGTTATGTTTTTTTTTTTTTTCAAGTATAAGTACATGTACTACAAAAAACAGAATTAATTTTATTTATTCAATCATCAATACAAGTTTTATCTTTAATTTTGTAGATTTAAAGTTATTTATGGTTCCTAACTTGTTAACACTCTCTTTTTTTTTTTCGCTTATGTCACTATTATTTCGAAATTGAGTTAAAAAGTTCGATTTCAACCAACAAAACATGGATGAACCGGAGTTATTATTATTGTTATTATTATTACATAAAAAAAATAAAAATAAAAAATAAAAAAAAGCAAAAGGAAAAGAAGGAAAAAAAAAAAATTGAGAGGATGGTGAGAAAAGAAAAGAAAGGCAACATAGTGGTGAATTTTCACCATGCTAAAAAATGATATATATTGAGAAGGAAAAAAACAAAAGCAAAGAACTGTTTTATTTTAAAAGTAACAACAATGAAATAAGAATTCACTTAATAAAAAAAAATGGTACACATTATGTAATTACTAAATTATTCTCTCTTTTCTTCCAAAAAACCTCTCACTTTAGGAAGGTATTTGGCTTTAAGTGTATCCTCTAGGGGTATGTTTGTAATTTTTTAGTCATGTGCAGGAGTGCCAAGATCATCAGATCCATATTTGCAGCCAAAGAGAAGCCAAACAAATATTCTTAATCGTTGCAGTTGTTAGAGCGTATGCACTCGTGTATTGCTTTAGCGATTGAGGAAAGCAAGAATGACTTCTATTTGGTTCGCTTCACTTTGGCCCTAACTGCAAGGGATTGTCAAGCCTTAAATGTGCTAGATGGGTGTTACGAACATGAACCATAAACAATCAACAAAATACTTTTTAAGAAAGATATAATTTTCTCTTAATTAACTTTGATCTATACAATAAGAATGAATTACAAGTTCTTTGACAATATAATATACAAGAATCTAGTTAATAAGTGCTCAAATGTGACGCATTTTAGCATCTAAGTTAGAGTATTTTAGTTCATTCATCTTACTTTCATGTCTTAGTACTTATTTGTGTTTTTGCCTATTTCAGGTCAATGAAGTTCAAACAGGCTAATAAGAACTATTTAGCTCAATTTTGGAGCTAAGGAGCAAAATTAGAAAGAAGACAAGAAATCTGCACTAGGGGAACTTCGATCGATCGAAGGAGTCCAGATCGATTGAAGTCGGCTACAATCGATAGAAATGAGGCAGTGCCAGCTCAGCAAAGTTGATAGGGTTGAGAAGATATTTTTGATAACACGTCAGTTTCGATCGATCAAAGCTAAATGTTTGATCGATCGAAAATCTTCAATCAATCGAGAAGACTACTGGCAGTGTGTTGTCTAATTCCCAAGCGCGCCGGACTCTACCTAACTTTGGTAGCTGCGAATTTCCTCCATTCAAAGGCTGTATTTCTGACTTGGTGCCTACTCAAAGAGGCTTGTAAAAGATTAATTGAACATTTTCTTATATCATTCAGAGAGTAGATATTTTTTTTTACCAATTATAGAAATAGTTCTCTCTCTAGAACTATGGTTTTTGGGAAAAAAAAAAAAGTAAGGATAAAGATGATGATGCCAATCTCCAAGTTAGCCCTTGAGGGTTCTATGACCATTACAATGAGTGGCTAAATCATTATCTTGGGGTTAGAAATAGCCCCTAGGCTTGCTTCCTAAACCTAACTTTTGTGTATTTTTGGGCATTTTAGTTGTAATAAATGTTTTGACCATGAATAAATATAGATCTTATGATTTTTACTAAATTTGTATGTATTAATGATTTTAATTGATCATTTAATTCTATCCATATATTTATGTTTGCTAGAATAAATGTTTACGTGTTTTTCTCTAGATTTAATGAAATTGATGCATGTCTATGTGTATTGATGTTGTTAATCTAGTGATGGTCAAAGTATGGTACTTAATTGATTACTCTTGTGCTTTATTTGATGGATTATGCCACGTCTTTAGTTTAATTAGCTTAATTTTCATGTCACTAGCCTAGTTGTAGTGTAATTGCTTTAATTTTTTAGATAAGTGGACAATCCATTCTTGTTGTTTGATGTTCCATACTTATGAGTGCAAATAGTACATTTCTCTAGATTTTTGTGTGTGCACTAATTGTGATTTAATTGAATGGTTTGTGGTCTCATTTGATAGGTTGTGCTACTCACTTGATTGACTAGACAATCTATACTTATTTCCCATCCATTCTTGGTTTTCAATTAGTGATACACACACACACACATTTTACAACTTTAATTTTCCCATTAATTTACAATTGTTAGTGTTTGGTGAAGTGAAGCTTAATGGTGAACTCTAAGCCCCAAGACCTTTCTCTCATATATCTTCCTCTAATTTCTAGATTGTCGTTTTAATTCCATTGCTTTAATTGAACCATTAGTTAATTAATAAAATCAAACCATCTTTTGATCATTCGACCTACTACTCCATCATTGATTCCAAAGTACCTTTCATTTCCCTTGGGACTATCCCTACTCACTCTAACTACATTAATAGTTAGTAGTGGTAGTGGCATTCTATAAATTCAAACTTGGCCACATTTCACATCACACCACTTTTGTGCTTTGGTACGACGACACACCAAGTTTTGGCGCCATTGTCGGGGATTTGGCAACGCCGTATTTTGGAATCAATTAGGAATTAGTACTCTTTTGATCTTGTCTTGATTTTATTTTACTTTATTTACTAGTGTTTGTTCTTGATTGACAAGGTACATTGAGCCAAAAGAAGTGAAGCAAATGATTCTAAAGCAAAAAAGAAAGCTAAGCTAAGCAAAAGCAAAAGCATAAAAAGCTAAAGCTAAAAATAAAAAAATTGCAAAGGAAAACAAGGCAAAGAAAAAAATTGAAAATAATTTGAAATTGCTTAAGGACCCTTTGTGAGCTTTTATAACTCTCTCTAGTTAAATCGTCGGCCCGCGTGGTGGCAACTTTTAACTTCTTAGACAAATCATGAGCCCGCGAGAAGGCAATTTATTTTCTTGTATATT
The DNA here is from genome assembly GCF_030987335.1 of Cornus florida. NCBI lineage: Eukaryota > Viridiplantae > Streptophyta > Magnoliopsida > Cornales > Cornaceae > Cornus > Cornus florida. The sequence goes on along the minus strand of NW_026775573.1, from coordinate 73,863,453 downwards.
ATTTAAAGCATGGGAGTATGGGATCAATGTATGTGAAGGTTTATTGATTGACTTGTTGGGGAGGAGAAGTGATTGTTATTTGTTACTTGCTAGTTTTTTTTTTTTTTTTTTTTTCCTTGAATAGTTGTTGTTTGTTTTGATTGTGCATGCATGGTCGTAGGTCATTGAATCCTACTATTGTCCCATTAAATTTGAATCTTGAATCCATTATTCGTAATCCTAGGAGAATGGGTAATTCTAGTGACTCCATTTCATTAATGGAGGAACATAATGAGGATCATGTAGAAGACCTTGGTTACAATGACCAACAAGGCATTCTTCACCCTAATGTGCATCATGACAACATTCAAGTACCATTAGGCATGCCTAGACCCTTCATTTCACAACAACAAGGCCAAGTTCCATTGGGAATGCCTCGGCTATTTTTGTACCACCATCACCTCCCGTTGTTCAAGTAAATCATGGTGCTCGTGTAGAGCCATCGGTTGTGAATCCTCCTCTTGCTTTAAGAGACCATTATGTGTCAAATGAGTATAATGTACCAACATGCATTCAATTACCTCCATTTAGAGCACACCATTATGAGATTAAACCACAAACAATTCAAATGCTTCCAATTGCCATGGGCTACCAAGTGAAGAATCTTACAAGCATTTGGATGAGTTTCTTATAGTTTGTTCCACCGTGAAATACACGGACATGCCGGAAGAGGTTTTGAGACTTAAACTCTTCCCTTTCACCCTTAAAGATAAAGCAAAATACTGGTTTAACAATTTGAGGTCTTTTTCTATAACTTCTTGGGCATATATGTAATAAGAGTTCTTGAAAAAGTACTATCCGGTATTAAAGACCAATTCAATGAGAACTTCAATCCGTGAACTCTCATAAGGGGATGGGGAATTGTTTCATGAGGCATAGGAGCGTTTGAACGATTTGCTTAGGAAGTGTCCACACCATGACATTCCTAAATAGCAATTGGTTCAATTCTTCTTTGAAAGTTTGTTGGATAATTATAAAGGAATGATTGATGCTTCTATGGGTGGTTCTTATCTTGATAGGTATGAAGATGATGTATGGTACTTATATGATAGCATGAGTGAGAATTCAATGCATCAATCTTTATCATCCAAAAATGGTAGAAATTTAAGTGGAAGGAAGAATGTCGGCTTATATCAAGTTGACCATTCCAATGATATAGTCGCCAAAGTAAAGTCTTTATCCTAAAGGTTTGATCAATTTTTTATCTACCAAAATTCGGTGAACCAAGTGTCTTCCTCCCCTAATCATACTCATCATCCTTCCAATGAATCATGCATGACTTGTTCTAGTGTTTTACATTCTACTTTCAATTGTCCTCATGGACATGTGCAAAATGAACACCATGGACAAGTGAATGCCACTTTTGTTAACTACGGGAATAATCCCTATGGCACTCATTTTAATGCCGGGTAGAGGAACCATCCAAACTTCTCTTGGAAAAGCCAAGGGGAAGGCTCCAACCCTCCCCAAAGTGGTTTCCAAAGTAAGTATGTTCCGCCCCTAATACAAGGCTAAGGTTCCTAAGGTTATCATTCATCTTACCAAGCATCACATGGAAACCAATTTTCAAACTCTCATTTTCCAAACCAATCTTCATATTCTCAAGGAAATTCAAGGAGTCCCATATTTGAAGAAAAAGTTCTAACCACTTTGGGTACTTTGGAGGCAAATACCCAATTGCTTCATTCTCATTCCCAATCAATTGCAAAGCTAGAAACCCAAGTCGGGTAAATAGCTAGTACATTAAATGCTAGGAAAAAAGGAAAAATGCCTTAAAATTCACCACCCAAGTAACAATTTGTTGTAGAGACCAAGTCCTCTTTGAAAGGTCATACACTTGAACATGTGAATACGGTGACCAATTTGAGAAGTGGAAGAGTTGTTGATAATCAAGTTGGTGTTTCCAATGAAGACAGTGAACCGGTATAACCAAAAGTTGACACCCACCCTATCTTACATCCTATTCCTCCTTCATTACATGTGAATGAATCCATTGTTGAAAATGTCTCAAAGAGAGATTTTGAAAAAAAAAATTGAGCCTAAAGCTTCACTTCTGGATGCTTTGAAAGCATCCACCTCTCTTAAAAAGCAACAGAATAAGGCTAATGAGATTATTGATGTGCTTAGACAAGTGAAAATCAATCTTCCTCTCTTGGATGCAATTAGACAAATTCTGACCTATGCCAAATTCTTGAAAGATCTTTGCACACTTAAGAGGAAAAACAAAAGCCAAGCACCTAGAAAAATTGTCTTAACCGAGCAAGTAAGCTCAATCTTGCAATACAACACCCTCCTAAAATTCAAAGACCCCGGTTCACCTACTACTTCATGCATTATTGGTGATCATGTTATTAATCGGGCTCTTCTTGATTTAGGAGAGAGTATGAATCTTCTCCTTTATTCAGTTTATGTTCAATTGGGCTTAGGTAATTTGAAACCGAAGTCGGTAGTTTTGCAACTAACCGACGTCGGTAGTTTTGCAATTAGCCGACCAATCAATTAAGAAGCCCCGGGGTATCATTGAGGATGTATTGATTAAAATTGACAAGTTTTTCTTCCCGGTTGATTTTGTTGTCATTGACACAGAACCGATCGCAAATCCTAAGAGCTAAATTCCTGTTATCCTTGGCCGTCCTTTCTCGGCTACCGCTAACGCTAACATTAATTGTAGGACGGGGATAATGAAGATTTCATTTGGTTACATGAAAGTGAAGTTGAACATTTTCAATCCAACCTCAAATTCCATGGACAAGCATAAAGATGTATGTGTCGTTGAAAAATGTCTTGAAAGTGAATTTGAAAAAAATGAGTTTTTTGCTTGATGTTGGAACTTCAAATGTTTTATCTCCCAAAATGATTTCAAAAGATGTTGTTTCGAAGTCTAGTGTCGAAAGGGCATGGAAGCCCAAAATTTTTGTTGATAAAGGGCCATCAATTTCATTTGAATCAAATCCAACAAGTTCCTTAGTGAATGGTTTGTTCGGTGGGATTCAAAATTCCATTCACCCTGCCAAGGAAGGGATGCATATCAGGATTATTGATCCAGGCTAAAAGAGCCCAACATCTTTCTAGAGACGTTAAAGACTAGTGTGTTTCGTAGGGTTTGCCAACCCTATTCCTCCCTCATTTCTTGTTTTGATATTTTCTACGTCGTCTAGATATGAATTGAATTGACAAATCCAGCTTCCGAGCAAGTTCTTGTATTGTGTACACTTCCAGTGAAGTTTCGATCGATCGAAGCTCAATTCGATTAATCAAAATTCCACTTCGGTCAATCGAACCCACTGAATTAAGGACTTTTCAAATTCCATTTCGATCGATCAAAGTCCACTTCAATCAATCGAAATCCATTACAATCGATCAAAGCTAAGTGCTCAATTGATCGAAGTCCTTCGATCGATTGAAAATGCGTCATTTAAATTTTTGGAAAATGCTTTGGCTGTTCGTTTTCCACCCCAACCCTAATTTATTTTTCTTATTTTTTCTTTTTCTTTTTATTTTTCTTTTTGTTTTCTCCTCCCCCATTTTTCTTTTTTCTTTTTTCTTTTTCTTTCTTCTCTCTCTTCTCTCCCGATTTCTCTTCTCTCCCCATCTCTTAATCTCAATCATTCTCCCTCAATCTCACACAACCACCACCACTCCTCCCCTTTTTTTTTTTTTACACATAAGCATATAAGTATAGAAGACATGTCATCACCGAGCATGTTATCAAAAGGAGCATAAACATGTTATCAAAAAGCATGTGAATACATCAAGGTAAATCAACAAAAGTATGATATGCATCAGAAAACTCGTCGTCTTAAGGTTTCGAACCTAGGAGCTCTGATATCACTTGTAACAACCCAGGTTTTATTCAACCCGGTGAGACAGCGGTGACCCGAAAGTAAATCCAACAATGAATCAGAATGTGGATGCAAAGGGTAAAAAAATGGTTTCTAGAGACACTACATGTCTATAAGATACCAATGTGACCCTCAATGAGGTCACGGAACCCAAAGAAAATAATTGCGGAAGCAACGTTTCAAAAACAGATAAGAATGATCCTAGGGGGCAAAACAGTCTTTTCCAAAAGGAAAGTCGGTGCTACCAAGCACACCATTTGAAAGATAACAAAAAATTAATGAAGTTAGACTCAAGAATCACCTCCATTTGAAAGACAACAAAAAATTAATGAAGTTAGACTCAAGAATTACCTGATTCAGAGTCCGGACGGAAACGATATGAATTTAGGACAAAATGGCCTTCTCCGTTTTGGAGTTACCACGACCCTATCTCACTAAAACTGTAATAACTCTCACTACTTTTGGAGTTTTGATGCATGGTTGGTACCATTGGAAATCTAACTTCAAGCTCTTGAGTTTAGACTCAAGAATGACCTGATTTGGATTAGGAATGAAGAAGTTATAACTCTCTGAAGTTGCTACAACAATGCTGTCCAAGAAAAATCAAAAGAGGATGGTTCCAAGGAGGATCAGTTGGCTGAACCTCCATCATCAGTTGACTGAACCCCAATAATCAGACGGTTGAAACCCAATCATTAGCCAACCGAAACACCAAAAATCCCAAAAAGGCTACTAGAATGAAGACTCGATATGTGTCAGCCGACTGATGGCTCTCATCAGCCGACCGATGCACCCTGCTGCAGCAAAAATGCCTACTATAACTCATGGGAAAGATGCTTGGCTCAATCCTAGGGCTATCCATGCTTCCCATTTGATCCGGATAAGTTTCAAAACATCTCTAAGCCTTACATGAACATCCATAACATGCTAAATCAAAAGAAAACTTTGAATGATGTCCAATGCATGAATTTTTTTCATGAAAATTCATAAAATCTCCCAAAAATAATTCAAAAGTTGAAATCCATGTATTCTTTGAGATGTTATCATGCTCGCATATGTAAAATAATGAATTAGACGCACTAGAATGGCCTACGGCCTCATGGCATGTCACATGCAAAATATGACCCTTCAATGCATGAAATCCCATGTATTCCATAAACAAGCTATGAAAATAAAGTAGCATACATGGCATATGAGTGTCTTTGGCCCTTGGCCTTATTACATACACATCTAAAAAGTATCAAAAGGTACACTTAAGTGCACATTACATGGCTTGAACAATAAATACAAGTTTTTATACAATACACCAAAAAGGATCATAATATGCTAACAAGTGCATATTCAATGTCACCAAAAATACTCTAAGAAATCTAGCAAGTCTAAGAGTGTTGTACATCCCACAATAATGCTTCTTTACCTGAAAAACACCCAGTAACTTCGGGATGAGTAAACAAGTTTACTCGTAGGGAATGAGCATACATAACTTCAATTTATTACAATGTTTACAATTCATTAAAATTTAGTCCATGTTATTAAAATGACATTGGAACTTTTAACATAGCACAATGAGATGCAATATCACAAGGTTATCAAGTTTGATAATGAAAGAGTGAAATCAAACTAAAATGGATACTTGGATATTGTCCAGACTAAAACCGTACTCTTGAGATCACTTTAGGGCTATTAACCCATGGGTACCTTCCCCTAGTGCGCACTGTAGTTTAGGGAGCTCTTTATCTCCCATACTAGAACCAAGTCCTAGCCATGTCAAGTTCTTGATGATATCCCAAATTTCCAAAATCAACAAGTAGAGCAACATGTCATGATATATGATAAAAATACAACAAGTTCCATGAATTACATGACCAAATCATTAGATCAATATGATAGAAATTAAATATACCAACTAAGTAATTCCTCTAGATTTCAATAGTTGTCCATATGATTCCAATTTAATATATAACAAGGAGTAGTTCATGGTCATGCCATGTATCAATTCAAAAGTGAAATAGAAGCATGGTATGAATAATTAGAATTTAAATAAACTTAAATCAATTAATCCTCTAGATTTAAAGGCTCTTTTAAATCATGCCAAATCAATACACAACAAAGATCAAGTCATGTCTATGCCATATATCTAGTCTAAAATGAATTATATACAAGCTACAATTAATCATTTATTTCTCATTTCAATACAAGACATGCATATAACTTGGATATCACTACAAGAACAATTAAATCACTTGGAAAATAAATTATAACACCAAGCTTAAAAAAAATGGAAAACTAAACAAGGGTTTTGTAGAGGAGAGTGAGAGGAAACTAAAGTATTCCAAGCTTCAAGGTCTTACGTGAGTAGAAGGGCACCAAAATGGAGTCTAAAGCTTTAAACCAAGTTTTGTCTTCAATGGTGGCTAGGTTAGGGTTCTTGAGAGGAAAGAGATGAATGAAATAAATGTGCAAACCCTAAGTTAAATGTGGTGGGATTCTCCACTCACTAGGTGCTCTTGCACTACCTCTCACACACACACAGTTGCAAGACTAAAGGTAAGTCCTACACTTGTCATGAATCTAAGTAAGCTTTCAAGATTAAATATCAAGCCTACACGTGTCAACCATCTATGCCAACAAGTGCTCCTATCCTAGGCCAACAAATGGGTGAATCTCCACCTTCCATGTGTCAAGGAATTAAGCTTCCAAATTACTCCACCCCAATGCTAACAAGTGACACCATAAGAGTGTGACGCTTGTCACATTTTTTCGAAAATTGCAAAAAGATCCTTTTTGAAAATATCTTCTAAATTAAATTGCAAAATGGTCCCAAAGACGAAAAATAATTACTTTGCATAACTACCCAAAAACCCCTCAAGTTATGAAAAATTACCAAAAGTCATGCATCTATACCCTTTATAAGAAAAGTAAACATTTAGCATACTTTTCTACAAAAGTAAAAATATAGATATCATGAAAATTAAATATCATGGATGTATGCAGTGTCGGAATCAAATCCGAACACAAAAAGTGAGGTTATGCAAGGAAAAATGCTAAACAAGAAAAAGACAAAATAGGGAAAAAGATACAAAAAGAATTTACCAAAAAAGAAAGGAAGGAAAATGACCGGGTCATTACACATTCAATCCTAAAATACTGCTTTGCAATCCTTAAAACCAAAACCTCATTTGACTTCACATGGACGACCTCGTAACCCAATTGGGCATTCAAGAATCCAAGTAAAACACCATCCAGATTGGAGCTTATTTAGAAATAGGAAACCCCACATGTATTATTGGAATTTATGAACACCCGCTTCTTTGAGAGAGAAACTTCCATGGCAAGAACATGGCCAGAGAGAACCAATTAAAGAAGTGCAAGAACGCCAGTGAGTTTAAGTTCCTCAATTCACATAATTTCACCTCATTGGGTTCATGAAAGCAATCCTAAAAAAACCCGATTTTATTTTGAAACTAAAATTTGACAAGACGGCTATGAAAGGGCGAAATTGATAATGGGTTTGGCAGAAACTTAGAAAAATATTAGTATAGTGTTAATCAGGAATCGAAGAATTTAGAAAGAAGATTTAATTATAACATCAAATAACGTCCAAGCCTCTACTGACAACACCTTCCTTGCCTCTTTTCACAACATCAAACCTTCCTTATTAAGACTGATATAGGCTTGATCAATGAAGAAACATCTCTGAAAAGGCTTGAAATGGCCTTCATCGATACGAAGTTGGATGGAAGGTATATGGGTTTGATCGGTGATGTATGCGGATGGACTCTGGAACTATGGATGTAGGTTTCATGGCAACGTTAATCTATAGAGACATGGCGGCATTGATTCGTAGAGGAGAGAAAAGAGAAGGCGTTGATCTGTAGAAAAGAGAGAAGAGAGGGCATTGATCTAAAAATTGAGATACAGCCAATAATGTACTAGAGGAGAGAAAAAGAAAGAGTGTGTATGGACAGAGTAGTGGTGATAGGTGGGTATGATAATGAGGGGTATAAGAGTCATTTGAATAAGATGATATTTTGGAATAAATTAAGATTAAAAAATAGGGGGCAAAGTTGTCTTTTCTTATGCTATTAATGAAAACTGTAACGGAAAAAGTAAAATGGACCTAAGTGATAGTTATTTTCGAAAGATATTTGGGAGTGATAGTTAACCAAAGCTGAGGGGGTGTCAGTGAAATTATCCTTTAAATTTATTTAGGTTGGCTAATTATATGTGCATTCTTATTTGATTCCAAGTGATGTGTTTGTATGATTGAATTGTTTTACATGTTTAATTGTGTTAGTTAAATGATTTTATTTTAGTTTTAGTTTTATTTTAAAGGATTTGGGTTATAACCCATGGACCACCTAGATGGGTCTTACACTATTTGAGTGGGAACCTAAATGGGTTTGATAGTGACTCAAGGGGATTACTATTTGTTTATATATATATATATAGATAATGAGGTGTGTATATATATATCTATATTAATTTCTTTAAAAATAATGTTTGATTAAATTAGTTACCTAGTTTATGAATTGTCAGACGTATGTTAGGTTTAGAAGAATATGTAGTATATTTTATCTATATATATATACCTAGAGAGTAGATCTAGAAAAAGAAAAAGAGAAATCTAGAGATAGAAAGAGGAAGTGAAAGAATGATCATTAGAGAAGAAGAACAAGGAAGAAGAAGTTTAGCTTTCGATTCAAAAGTTTAAGGCAAGTTCTCTGTTCTACACTTCTACCTTAGATCTGTGATCTATATGTCTCTAGTATAACTCTAGGGATGTTTAAAGAACTATTAAAATTGGAATCCATGTTTAAATTGATCTAGAACATAGGTTTTATAAGTTTATGTTCATGGTTGTTCTTGAAGTATGAATTGATAAATTCACGGCTTAGATATGATTTTTAATGGATTTCTACTTGTTATAATGATGTATTTTAATGCTTGTGTGTTGATGGGACTGAGTAACATGCTTTAAGACCCTTAACAATGGAGAACATAGCTTAAAACGGAGTTTCTCGGGCTATTTCACGAAACAATGCTTGAGCACCCTTCGAGGTGATCGAGCACCCCTTTCTGGGAAAAGGGTGATCGAGCACTGTAATGACCCGGTCATTTTCCTTCCTTTCCTTTTTCCTCAAATTTTACGGATAAATTTTTTCCGTTGAATTTTCTTTTCTGAGTTCGGTTTTTCGTCACTTGGTGTTGTCTCGAGTGCTCAGAAATGATTTCTGAGACTCTTTCCTTTGGATTGACAACTTCCTTTAAGGATCGAGTCATTTCCACTTTTTCATTTTTTGGACACTATTCACTTTTCGTCTTTTTCCTATTTGTCACTTTGTTGGCACAACATCACTTTTCTTGTCAGGATTTGTGTCCACTTTTGCATGCACTCATGGTATATGATTTCTTAGAAATGTGTATTTTCACTTTCTTAGAAATGCATGTTATTAGTATACTTTCTTCCTTAAGGGTATGGATGCATACTTCTTTGCAATTTTTCTTTCTTTTGGGGGTATTTGTGTAATTACTATAAGTAATTATTTTTTTTTCTTGAGGACCACTTTGCAATTAAGTTTGCAAGATATTTAGAGGAGGGACCCCTTTGCAAATATTTTTGGGTTATTTTGGGATTATGGTTTTAAAGCAAGGTTTTTGTGCAATTGACCAAAGTAGTGTGTGTTAACCATGGTGTTAGTTCACATAGTGAGTGGAGGATCTCTATATCCTCCACTCACATTTCATCTTCACCATTTTATCTTATCTCTCTCTTGAAAAAAAATCTAGCCACCATTAGAGAAGCTTGATGCTTAGGCTTTGAAATTGATTTTTTAGGCCCTTCCACTCACATTCAACCTTAACCTTGGTAATACTTTTAGTTCCCCTCATCCTCCTCTACATAACCCTAGAAGGTTTACCATTTTGAGCTTGCTTGCCTTGGATTCTAGAGAGACATTTCTCTAGTGAGGTAGGGGGTGTTCTAAGTTTATTATCTAAGGGATTTACTTGCTTTTACAGTGAAATATAAGTTATATGAATGTCTTATATTAGTTTGAGAAATTAATAATTAATTATAGCTTGCATATAATTTACTTTAAACTTGGTATATGGCATGGCCATGACTTGATCTTTGTTATATATTAAATTGCGATGATTTAAATGAGTTTTCAAATCTAGAGATTTAGTTAATTTAATTTGATTTAAATTCTACTTAATTGTACTTTGCTTGTGACGGCCCAAGTTTTGCAACCCGGTGCGCCAGTGATGAATTGAAAGTTGACCCGATAACGGATCCGAAATAAGGAAACAAAAGAAGCAAAATGGCCTCTAGAGATGTACGTCACCCTTAAGGCACCAAGAAGACTCCCCATTAAGTCACAAAACTCAAAAAGAGTTAAGTACTAAAGTAAGGATTCCAAATCTGATAAGAAATGAACCAATGGTAAAATGGTCATTTCAAACTGAAATGGGTGCCACCGTGCACACCATTCGAAAAACAACGAAAAATGAATGAAGTTAGATTTAAGAATTACTTAATTCGGAGTCCGGACGAAGAAGATGATCAAAGCAAAAGATAGAAAGGTTTTGAGGCATGGACGAGCGTTTGTCCAAAGCCAAACCACCGAGCTCTCGTTCGGTGCTCATTAGCACCGAGCGCCCATTCGGCACTCTCCAACACTGAGTGCTCGTTCGGCACACTTTAACACTGAGTGCACGTTCGGCACTCAAGCAAGGTCGGTCCTTCTAACTTACAAGGTCAAGTGTTTGGACTTACATGGTCAGGCGTTCTGACCTACAAGGTCAAGCGTTCAGACGTACATGGTCAGGCATTTGGACTTATATGGTCAGGCGTTTTGACCTACATGGTCAGGCGTCCTAACGGAAGGGTCAAGCGTGCGGACTTGCATGGTCAGGCGTTCTGACTGCTGAATGACGAAATAGAAAGCAACTATCGAACGATAAGACAGAAACAAGAAATCAGCCGAACGACGAAACAGAAACAAGAAATCAGTTGAACGACGAAACAAAAACAAGGTTAAGGATAACCTTGAGGCTATACATGCATTCCCAATGATCCAAAACAAGTTTAAAAACATAGTTGTGAACTTTAAAATTAATGGCCCCTAGCCTCATTTTATTCATACAAAATGAATGTCAAAAGATGTGCTTAGGCACACATTACATACCCGAAATTGAAAATGACATGTTAAACTAAACATTATATAACAACTTCAAGGAGAAGACAAACATGCTAACACTTGCATGTGAACAAAAATACAGTTTAAAGAACTTCAATTCTACATATCACCCAAGGCAATTGCAATCCCCAAATCTTAAATCCTGTACCTGAAAAATGACCCCGGTAACTTTAGGGTGAGTAACATAAAGCTACTTGTAGTAGATAAGCATGCAAGGACCTAATATTTTACAAGATTATCACAATAAAGTGAAACAATTCAAAAGGTTATGCCACCTAACGTCTATGTCAAAGGTAAGACTCAGGAAGCATCCTAAGCTACCTTAGATCATTTCTAGCATAAAACACATCCTTCATGCAATTTCAACAACATAGGAGCATGCTATACAAAGCAACAAATATAGATTCTCAAAGCCATTAACTTGAAATATAAAATTCGAAAATAACTAAAATGGATCATACCACCTAACATCTACGTTCCAAATGAATCTATAGGATCATTTCTAAGTTATTTTTGAACAATATAGCATAAATGTACTTAATAACATTAAAAGCTGCGGTGATTCATTAAAAATCATAATGCATAAATGTACTTAACAACATCAAGATTTGCAATGATTCATTTAAAATCATAAAGCATAGATGTACTTAGCAACATCAAAGTTTGCAATGATTCATTAAAATCATAAAGCATAAATGTACTTAACAACATTAAATCGCCAATAACAAAAATCACAAGTCACAATTAAACATTGGTTGTCAACTTGGAATTGAATTCAAAATCAAATAGTAGAAAACTTGGACATCAAATCTTGGAGTAAATCAAGACCTAAATGGTTATTCTAGGCACTAACCAACTGGTAATACCACCCCGTGAGCACAATTGAATTAGAGGACTCTTGTCCCCGTACTAGAGCCAAACTCTAGCCATCTCAACATAACAATGTCCCAAGCGACTCCAAAATCAACAAGTAAGTTCACAACTTATACGCAATTAAATGATGCACGAAACCACCTTCCATGCAAATCACACAATCCATGACTTAGAGTTTCAATTCTAAAATGGCATATACAATGTCAAATCTTTACTATATACAATGTACAATACAATATTATCTACTTAACAATTTAAATCATGCCTCCATAGTAAACTTTAAACACTAATTCTACAACATTGTAGCAATAAATTTACAAGGCTAATAATATCAGTAATTCAGAAGAATCTCATATTACTACTACATAGTAACAAGTTAGCAATTTAACTTCCAATAATGCACAACAAATATTCATATAATACTATGAAATCACATGAATTTAGTAATCTACTAAATCAAATAACTTTTCTACACAAGTTCTATCTACTCAAATACTTGACTAGATCAAGAGGACCATTAAATAGATTTTTAATTAATTCATTTAATTAAAATCTCTAGATTTCAAAACAATTCCAAATAGCCTCAATTTAATATATGTTAAGGAACCTAGCATGGTTATCAACAATATCAAGTTAGAACTCCGATTAAATGACTAAAACACTTAAAATAAAATTAATTAAACTCATTAATCAGTTTCCTCTAGATTTCAAAAGTTATTCAAATGATCCCAAATTAATATATAATAAGGATTAAGTCATGACTATGCCATATATCAAGTCTAAAATGGAATACAAGTAAGGTACAATTAAGTAGAAATTAAATCAAATTAAATTGATTTCTAGAACTTGAACAAAAGCATACATACAAGTTGTATAAGTATCAATAGCATGCAAGACAATAAAAATATAAACCTATAACATCCCCTACCTCCATTTGAGATGAAATCTCAAATTCCCACCAAAAGGAAAGTGCTCCGAATCCGACGACACTCATAGGTTATGTTGGGGACAATATGGTGAACATTAAACAGCAAGGAGGTACCACCAAAATCCAAACTTGGCTTCAAACCCGAACTCAAAAAATGGCCAAAACGAAATTCCAATAAGGGGGAAGGGAAGATCTCACCAAGGCCTACAATAAACGCCAAAGCCTACAATAAACGCCAAGGCCCTACGGCAAAATACCAAAGGGAAGTGGCCAGAAACGAAGAGAGAAGGGTGCCAGGCCAAGGCTGCCATGGATAACTGGCCAAGGAGGGAGGAAGAACATGAAAAATCTGACTCTTCATTTCATAACCCCCTATTTATAGAAAAACCCTAAAAGTGTCCCAAACGGGTCTTGCCGGGTCCGAAAAATGGAATTCACGTAGACGTGCTCAAACGGAAAAACTTCATGAAAAAAAAAACCAAAATAAGAAAAGATAAATAACGAAAGAAATAGCGTCGAAAACCGAGTCCCAAGTAGAAAGATATGCCCTGAACAAGTTCGGCGGCAATCGGTGCCAAAAACCCTAAAACTGGGAAAAAATGACTTGAAGGAAATTCTAAGAGTACGCAACTCGACGAAAAGTGAAAATGAATCCCGTTCGAGGATCCAGGCTCAAAACGAGGCATTTTTTACAATAACTTTCATTAATTGCACAATAGCCCCTCTAAAAAGTGATAACTGCACTAATGACCCAGAATGAAAATATCTTCCAAAATATTTTCTTAAAAACCCCTGAAATAAAATATCTTCAAAAGATATTTATAAAAAACACCCCAAGAAAAGAAAATGTTTCTGAAGAACTATGCATCCATTCCCCTATGGATACCGGGAGCAATCAAAGTATCTTTCTACAAAAGAAAAGATATGTATTTCATGGAAACCACTTAGAATGAGGGTACGTGAAGTCAAAAACCAACTCTGAACGCAAAAAGTGAGGTTGTGCCAAAAAGTGACCAACGGAAAAAAAGACGAAAAGTGAATAGTGTCCAAAAAGTGAAAATGTAGAAATGACGTGGTCCTGAAAGGAAGTTGCAATCCAAAGGAAAGAGTCTCGGAAACCATTCCCGAGCACTCTAAATGACACTAAGTGACAAGAAGCCGCACTCAGAAAAGAAAAGAGTAACGAAAAAAAACATCCGTGAAAATCTGAAAAAAATGAAAGGAGGAAAAATGACAGGGTCATTCCATTGCTTGTATTCTATTTTAGACTTGATATATGGCATGGCCATGACTTAATCCTTATTATATATTAATTTAGGATCATTTGAATAACTTTTGAAATCTAGAGATTTAATTAATTTAAATTAATTAAATTCTACATGATGATATCTTGCTCATTTTGCACTTTTGATTTAATATATGTAATGACCATGCTATGTTGTTTAACATATATTAATTAGGGATTATTTGGTTGAGATTTGAAACCAGAGAAATTAATTAGTTTATTTAATTAATTTCTGTTTCTATTGCATTAATGATTTAACCATGTATTTAACGTTGGTTGTATGTTTAAATCATGATTTTGGACTTGTATTAGATTCATGAGTTTATGTTTTCAATATTGAGTGACATTGTTATAGCGTGTAACAAATCGCACACTAAAGATTCGACATTTATCATGCCTTAGTAGTTGTGGACTTAGAGCATGTATTGTATGTGTTTCCAAATTCGGTTGTGCATAGTAAATAGTTGATTACCTTCTATATACATGATGTTATATACGTTATTACACAATTTGTTGATTTTGAAAACTTGGGATGTCGTTGTTATGACTACGGCTAGGGCATGGTTCTAGTATGGGGGATTGTCCCCCTATAGTCTAGTGTGTACATAGGGAGGTTACCCGTGGTCTAGTAACCCTAAAGTAACCACGTTGTCAATTTGATCCGGCGTGATGTCTGAATATCCACCTTGTTTGATTTCGCATTTTATTTCAAGTTGATAACTAGATGATGTTGTAACTTGTTGTTCCTTATTTGATTTCCCACTTTAAGTTTCTAGATGTTAACTTTGATAAATCAGGCCTTATGCATTGTATTGGAAGTTCCAAAGGTGGTTAAATTGCATTAATATTGTGATTTGTGTTTTATTGTTCTAATGTAGCCTAGGACAATTCTTTAGACTCATTTGGAACATAGACGCTAGGTGGCATGAACCATTTTAGTTGATTTCGCATTTCAGATTTCAAGTTGATAACTTCGATGATCGGTATCTTGTTGCATTATATACTATGCTTCTATATTGTTTAATTGCATAAATATTGTAGATTATGCTTGTAATGCTTTAAAGTAGCTTAGGATAATTTCTGAGTCTCACTAAGACATAGACGTTAGGTGGCATGATCCTTTTGAATTGTTTCATGTTAATGTAATAACTTTGTAAAAAGTCAAGTCTTTGCATGCTCATTCCCTACGAGTAACTTGTTTACTCACCCCAAAGTTATCAGGTTGTTTTCAGGTATGGATGCCTTGGTTTGGGATGCATAATATCCCTAGATCGTTTCGTTGAATTGAAGTTCATTTAAATGCATTATTGTTCACGTGCAAGTGTTAGCATGTTTGAGTTTTACTTTTAAGGTTGTAATGTATAATTAGGACAAAAATGTCATTTTTGCCTTGGATTTGTAATGTGTGCCTAATCAAACTTTTTGACACTCATTCTATGTATATGGTATGTGGCCAAGGGCCAAACTTCATTTGAAATCCATGAATACCCATAAATGTTGAATTTTACCTTTAATGAGAAAAGTATGAAAAACTGGGGTTTTAATATGTCATTTTTATACCAGAGTGTGCATTGTGTATGAAATTCATCCTTTAGTATTCATTTACCATATATGAGGTGTGGCCAAGGGCCAAATACCATTTTGTTTTAAGTTTTGCAGTCTAATTTCATATATTGCATTTTTGGGCTAGAATAGGAAAATTTGAGCCTTTAAGGGTTCATTTCCAAATCGGGTGATGTTAAGCGTGTTCCGGCATATCCACTAGGACTCATTTAATATGCATTAAGTGTGGCTAAGGGCCAAACGGTCATTTGATTGCATTTAATTCCGGTTCTTGCATTTTTTGCCTTTGAAGGGCATTTTCCACGCATTGGGGTTTGGATAGGTCAAATTTTGCATCGGGGGTATTTTTAAGTCGTAGATTATTGTAGCAAGTCCTAATAGGTAAGTTATATCTGTGTGCATGATCATTTCTGAGCAAAGCCCCTTCCTTGGTGAAATGAGCCTCCTTTGGACTCATTTTGCATTTTTGTTGAAAAATTTAGTTTAGAGGCATTTTGAGGTTTTTCTTTGGGAAATAAATTCTGGTATTAACTTTGTCACATAGAAAATGTGATTTTGGGGGGATTTTCTTCATGGCATTTTTCCGAAAAATGCCGTCTTGGTATCAAAAACCGCACGTTGGTTCCATTTTTCTATTTTTTCTACTATTTGGTTCAATTCAAGTTACGTTGAACTGGTTCAAGGTGTGATTTTAGGCCCAACATGGATGTTCTATCCATGTTGAACCAGCTCAGCACACCAAAACCGATTCAAGTCCTCCAGAAACTTTTCATCAGGTTCAGCCTTGGCCTTCCAACTTCGAAGTGTCGTAACTTTTTTGTTTCAACTCCGAATTAGTCCGTTCTTGAGCCTAAACGGACCATGTCGAAGTAAAATTTCCAATCGTTTAAATTTTAGTTACAAATTCTTCCCTTAGCTTGAGATATACTTGTTTTAGTGAGAAGGTGTCAGATTTGGTTTGAATCGGGATAGGGTTCATTTGGGATTTCTCTTCCTTTGGCCTTGGGACTTCATATGAAGTTACAAAAGATGTTTTTGGATGTTTTTTTTATCTCATTTGACATGTTGGAAGTCAAATTCCTTCCTCTTAGGGTAAAATGACCATTTTTCCCTTGGTCCATCTTTTGGTTGGGTTTTGATACCTTTGTCTTCGTTTTGCTTCCGTTGAGTCTTGAAACTCCTCGAAATGCCATTCTTATGCCTTAGGGATGATGTACATCTCTAAGGACTTGTTTATCTTTTGCTTCCGTATTTTTTGGATCCGTTTCGGGTCATCACAGGACACACTGGGTTGTAAAATCAAAGGTCATCTCAAGCACCCTAAGGACGAAAGCGTGATTCATCACCCTATGGAGGGTGATCGAGCACCCTCTGGAGAATTTTGACAAAAGTGTTTAACCCAAATTGATTATGAAGGGTCCTGAACACTAAATAGGGACTAGGGATGATTTTAAATGAATGTTAAATAGGTTTGATTACCATGATGAATACAATTTGAATTATTTAAAGAATTGATGAATTTAATCTTTTAATTTGTTCTAGCAATTGAGATTGAATGTTTAGCATGAGATATGTTCTGAGAATGCTTACTTGGCTGTAAAATAAACTATTAGCATGCTTAAGATTCAGCTTATGTGAGATACATGATGTAGGAAGCTTAAATAAATTATAAGTCATTCCTATGATTTGATAACATGGTATTATGTTATGTGCTGTTATTATATGATATGATTATAATCAATTGCATATCTGTATTTTATAATCAAGAGACATGATATATATATATGTTGGGATTTGCTTGCAGACCAATGTCAGTATTTGGTTCTATGTATGTCATTATTAGGATATGGCTTTGTTTTGGATTACGTGGATGGACTGGCTAATAAGTTCAGTCCCATCTATTTGTGTCAGGTTATGAAACCATATGCATTACATGCCATTAAAAGACTATGGAGGATAGTTTAATTTATTGTTATGGATAGGATATGGATTTATATATATATGGATATATGCCACGATATGAGCTTGAGATCTCAGGATTAGTGGTTAGGATGGAGGCGTACATTGCCAATTGAGATGGGTAGCTGGATTAGGGATATATGTGCCCAGTAAAAGGAGGACTCGCTACCACCTTTGTGTGCGATTTGTATGAGAAACCCACTACATGGTTGAGTTGCCTTAATTCAGTGAGAGTCTTTAGTGTGTATATTTATATATATTTATTGACTATGTAGTTATTGCATTAGTTAACTATAGATATGTAGTTTCTTCGGTCTCTATTTGGGTTTTCGTAGAAAGGACTTGTTGTGGGTTTTGACCCACTATTTTTATATTTTTCAGGTTCTCGTTAGTAGCAGTATTAGCAATTGCTCGTGCAGATCAGAGACTTGGTATCATCACTCTTCCGGTGTCATTGACGGAAGATTTTATCTTTTGATTAGTTATTTTAGTTTTTAGACATTTATTATTTTCAGTTATGGGATTTTATTTGGGGTCCATGTTTGAGGATTCCTGAGTTGTATTCTTTTGAAGAATTTATCTTTGAGGATTAAATGATTTTATTCATGGAAGATTTATTCATTTAATTATTTAGTTTCCATTCAGCGATATTATTTAAATTTTTTTTTTATTTTTGTATTCCGTGTTTGTTTATTACTTTAATTGTTACATATTCCTTGGTTTTGGACATGGACTTGATCAACCCATAGCTCTAAAATTAGGGAGTATCACAGTTTTGGAAGGGAAAGTGAAAGGGGAATTTTATTCTACTAGCTAGTAATATACATCAATCCCAAAGGGTTTGAGGCCGGTTAAATAGCAAACATCTTCAATTCTAGGCGTTATCATGCCACATTTAAGATGTAAAGAATTTGTTGTGGTCGACCAGTTGAACACCGCAGCTAGAACCCGAGATCGATCTTGAGCAATGTTAGTTTTGCTCAGCTGTATGGTGTCATTGATGCCACAACTTTTCTAGGTATTTCCCTTCACGGTCACAACATAATAAACCCAATTTATCCAAACATCATTGGGGGTGTTCCATGTTTAAAAATTAAAAGAGGGCAAACTGCCATTCTCGTGAGGAGGAAAATTCAGCAAAAACGGTAATACATTTGCCAAAGGATAAAAAGTGGAAAGGAATAACGGAGCTTTGTCACGAAAAGTAGGCCGTAAACCCTTGAAATCATAACGGTGCTATATTGATAAAAGTATTAAGGCAAAATTTGTTGGCCGAAACAACTTTGAGGGATTTTTCAATAATATTTCCACGAGATGAAGAATCAGAGGATGGAGGAGGTAGAGCAGTATTGGTGGATTTTGTTTTCATGGGAGCCATGAGATCGCAAGAACAAAAAAGGTTTTTTTTGTTTGAGAGAAGAAGAAGAGTAAAGTGTTACAAGAAGTATAAGTTAAAGATATATATATATATATATATATAGAGTCAGTTTTAAGGCCAGCGCATTGATAAGGGGAAGGCACCCTATCGCCTTTTTTGGGTAATGATTATCTTTAAGGCAGGTGGTTAGGAAGGTAAATGGATTCAATACGTTGATTTGAAATTCAAGTTTTTTGCTGTTATAAATTTCTAGCCTCTTATAATTTGAAACGACTGATGAGGCCATGAAATTTGGGGGGCATTTGTTGGCACCAAAACTTGGCAGCCACCTCAGTGACGACGTGGACCACTCAGAGAGCAGCAAGTGTTGATAATATGGCATTTTAGTATATGTCATTAAAAAAAGCGCATGGAGCAATATAGAGAATACGCACCTGGTTGTTAAAAATTAAAGAGGTAAGGTTGCCAAGTTTGTGAAGAAGTTTAAGAAAAATAAGGAATCTGGGCTTAACTAATTCAAATGGAAGGCCAACGTGAAGGAGAAGAATCTGTATACTACAACTGCAGATGGTGTGGTGTCAAGTCGATGCACCAAATTGTAATGAAAATGTGTGTAGTGTGGCCAAGTTTAAATTTATGAAATGCCACTACCACTTCTAACTAAAAATATAGCTAGGATGAGTAGGGATCATCCCAAGTGATCGGAGGTGTATTTGTGATGGAAATTAATGTCGGATTAGTAGGTTGAATGATTAAAGATTGTTAGTGATTGATTACTTAAGCTACAATGTAATTAAAGATTAATGCAAGTAAAAAGAGAGCAATCTAGAAAATAGGGTAAAGATATAGGATAGAGGTCTTGGGGTATAAAGTCACCACTAAGCTTCACTTCATCAAACACTAGCAATTGTACATTAATGGGGAAATTTAAATTGTAACTTTGTGTGTGTGTGTGTGACATTAATTAAAACTAAGTATGGATGGCAAATAAGTATAAATTGTGTAGCAAATTTTCATGAATAGTACAACCTATCAAATGAGACCAAGATTTCATTTAATTAAACCATAATTAATACACACAAATATCAAGAGATATACACTCTTTGCATTCACAAGTATGGAACATCAAGAAACAAGAATGAATTGTTCACCTACCTAAAAAATTAAAGCATCTATACTACAACTAGGCTAGAGACATAAAATTAAACTAATTAAACTAGAGATGTGATACAATCCATCAAAAAACAAGTATGAACCATCAAATAAATCACAAAAATGTTCTATTAAGCACCATGCCTTGACCATCACTAGATTAAACATCATCAATACACATAGACATGCATCAAATTCATTAAATCTAGAGATAAAAACATGAGCATAAATTCTAGCATACATAGACATATGACTAGAGCTAAATGATTAATTGAAAGCATTAATCCGTACAAATCAAGTAGAAATCACAAAATCTATTTATTCATGGTCAAAACATTTATTACAACTAAAATTCCCAAAAAGACACAAAAGCTAGGTTTGAGAAGCAAACCTAGGGGCTATCTCTAGCCCCAAGAGAAGGATTTAGCCACTCATTGAAGTGGACATGGAATCTTCAAGGGCTAGTTTGGAGGTTGGCATCATCATCTTCATCCCTGCTTTCTTCTTCAAAACCCTAATTTTAGAGAGAAAAACTACCTATTCTATATTTGGTAATAATAATTTCTAATACCTATCTACTACAATGATGTTCAATAAATCAATTACGCACTCCTTTGAGGAAGGACTAAGTCAGAATAATAGCCTCTGATTGGAGGAAATTCGCAGCTATATACAGTAGGTAGAAATCGGCGCGCTCGGGAATTAGACTGCTTACTGCCAGCAGGCATTTTGATCGATTGAAGATTTTTGATCGATTAAACACTTAGATTCGATTAATCGAAGCAGACGTGGCATCAAAAATATCTTCAGGCCTTATCCACTTTACTGAGCTGGCACTGTCTTCATTTTGATTGATTGTAGACCACTTCGATGGACCGGGACTTCCCTTCGATCGATCAAAGTTCCTCTGATTCAATTTTCTTCGCTTCTTTCCAACTTTACTCCTTAACTCCAAAAATGGTCTAAATGGCTCTTGTTAGCCTGTTTGAACATTATTCACCTAAAATAGGAAATAACACAAATAAGTATCTAAGACATGAAAGTAAGATAGATGAATGGACTGAAATACCCTAGCTTAAGTGCTAAAATGCGTTACATTTAAGCACTCATCACACCCCCAAAGTTAGATATTGATAGTCCCTAGAATTGAACTACAAGGAGAAGAAAGAAATAAACAACTAAGTAACTATGAACTAGAAAGCAATAAAAGGATAACGCCACTTTTGTAGGGAACACGATTGCATTCAGCGTATGCAATAAGCCTTTTAAACCCCTAGGTTACCCCTAGTGGACGAATGAAGTCTCGTGAGGGTTTTTAGAAATGATACCCACAAACATTGAGCTCTTTCTCACAAGAGAGACACCAATATATAAAACAAGCATTGGGAGAAAACTACCACAAGTATGTAATTTTTTAACCCTTTCCAAGTAATCTCCCAAAATCTCAACATCAAGCAAACAAGTATGGTCCTCCACACATCAAGACAATGATCATACAAATCAAAACAACTCTAGAATTCTTTTAAGTGGACTGGCATCAAATATGTTGCTATCTAAGCCAACTAGAGAAATGATCACATCCTTACCCTCAAACTAGCACACAAATCTAAACCCGATCATCAAAACAAAGAGTGGACCTTTTATTAATGTTTTATTCACTAAGTGCGCTTATTCTTTTCACTCAATTTTATTTTTTTTATTTTTTAATTTTTTTTTTACTACCCTAGAGGATCAAAGATGGAAGCATGGTGCAATGTATTGATCCAAAACCAGACGGCTTTAGGACATTAGGTGTTTAAACACCCCTAAGGACTTACAAGCTCAAATCAACTAGGCTACAAATCAAAACAACCTCTATTTAATCATTTCCCCCTTCTCACCTTTTAGGAGAAGTCCTCACATTTTTTTTGCTTTTGCAACTTTTTTTTTTCTTTTTTTTCTTTTTAGCATTCAATTATTAACCTAGAGTTTGGGCCCTCCACCTTTCGGTGTGAGAAATTCAGTGCTTGATGAGGCTAGAATCCCGGTTACTCAATGAAAGGGTTTGTTATCCACTTTTGTCAAAATGAAAGCTTTCAATGCACTTCTGGCCCAATTGGGATATAACCAATTCAATAATCAACAAGGCATGTACCCCATAAATGAATGCTAGTGTGCGTCTGTGCTAGTGTAGAATCCTAGAGTGAATCTCAAAACAATCACAAGATCAGGATGATGTGTACCACAAATGCACGCAAGATATCAATCATTCAAAAAATTTACTCATAAATGGCATCCACAAAGCATACAAGGAGTATTGGACTCTCAAATTAAGCAATTTTTAAATTCTAAGTATTATGGTCCTCAAAAGATCAAAATCATAGCTCAAATGGATCCCAAATCTCAATCATGCAATTAAGTCTCAAACTTAAGTAGAATGCAACAAAGTCACCAAGTCACCTTACCCCCAAACTTAAACCACACATTGTCTTCAATGTGCAATGAGAACAATGGAAAAGATGGAAAGAATATACCATGGTGGCAAAGACATGAAGCCCGGTAGTGATCCATTGGGAAAGAATGCACCCCCAAACTTGGAATCAACAACCTACTTGAATAACCACACTAGCAAACTCACATCAAATATCAAATGGGATAAGATAAGTAAATCAAACATTCTAAGGTAATATAGCGCAAGATGAAAGAGATATATGAAATCAAGCCCAAAAGAAATATGAAAGTAGTATGACTACACATAAGGGCACAATGGTGAATTTTTTTATATTTTTCATTTAATAAAAGCAAGTATATACAAAATGCAAGAAAAATAAAGAATAAAATGCATGAACAAAATACAAAAAGAAAAATAAAGAAAGTAAAATGCAATGAAAGAATATGTATGATGTAAGAAATGAAAAACAAAAAGTAAGAAAGGATGCAAGAACAAAAGGATGAAAAATGAAAATAAAAACTTTATTTTTTTTTATCGATCGAAAATCCTATGATCGATCGAGAATCTTTAAGAAATTGAGTCCTTGGAGCAAAAATTTCTGGTGCAAAAACGATCGATCGAAATGAATTTCGATCAATCGAAGTTTCCCAGGCTGAAAAACTCTAAGAGTGCAGATTTTTGGAAAACTCACAACATGCCTGGAAAACTTCAATGAGATCATGAAATAACATTATTCAGATGCTGCAAAAATGAAAGATGGGATAGAGAATGAAGAAATAGAGTTTGGCAACTCCATGAGAACTAGGTTTAACGTCTCTAGTCGACGTTCAAACAATCTCAAATATCAACATAGACTGGATCCACCAAGAGGGCGGAGTCCATATGTCTTTGGAACACTTGTCCTTCAATATAGGGCTTCAACCTTTGTCCATTCACTTTGAATGTAGTTCCATCTTTCAAGCTTTGTATTTCCACCGCCCCATTAGGCGTAACAGAAATGATCTCATATAGGCCTTCCCATTTGGTTCGCGACTTCCTGGGAAAGAGTTTTAGCCTAGAGTAAAAGATCCATACTTTTTGACCAGGTTCAAAAGATTTCTTCACAATATGTTTGTCATGAAAAGCTATAGTTCTTTCTTTATAAAGTTTGGCATTATCATATGCATTATGTCTTAACTCTTCTAACACATTCAATTGTAGCAAATGATTCTCTGCGGCTTTGTCAAGGTCAAGATTGAGATTTTTAACTGCCCACATAACTTTGTGTTCTAGCTCCACCGGGAGATGGTAAAGCTTTCCATATACAAGTCTATAAGGAAACATGCCAATGGGAGTCTTATATGCCGTTCAGTAAGCCCACAAAGTATCATTCAATTTGCGCAACCAATCTTTCCAGGTTGTGTGAATTGTTTTCTAAAGAATATGCTTTATTTCCCAATTTGACACTTCTACTTGCCCACTTGTTTGAGGATGGTATAGGGTGGCAACTTTATGAGTAACGGAGTACTTAAGAAATAAGTTTTTCAAGAATTGATTACAAAAATGCTTTCCTCCATCACTAATCATGGCTCTTGGCATACCAAAATGAATGAAGATATTGGATTTAATGAATTGAATAACCACGGAATGGTCATTTGTTTTGGTAGCATAAGCTTCCACCCATTTGGAAGCATAATCAATGGCAAGTAGAATATATTGAAAGTCATAAGACATAGGAAATGGACCCATAAAATCAATGCCCCAAATATCAAAAACCTTTACAACAAGAATATTTGTCAAGGGCATCATATCTCTACTTGACATTGATCCCATTTTTTGACATCTTTCACACTCTTTGTAAAAATTGTATGTATCTCTATGAATGGTAGGCCAAAATAACCCACTTTGAAGAACCTTTAAGGCGGTCTTCTTTGCACTAAAATGCCCACCATATGCAAGGGTATGATAAAATGCAAGGACACTGGGAACTTTACTCTCTGGAATACATCTCCTCACAATTTGATCCGGGCAATATCAAAACAAAATGGGATCTTCCTAATAATATTTTCGAATGTTGGTAAAGAATCGGTTCTTTTCTTACTGATGAGCGCTGAAAAGTACACATTTAAACCCCTTAAGCTTGAGTATTCTAGGACCTTTATCTATCTTATTTACCCGCATTAGTACTTATTTGTGTTTTTGTCTATTTCAGGTCAATAATGTTAAAATGGGCTAAAAACGAGTTCTTAAGGCCTTTTTGGAGTCAAACTAAGTCTTAGCGATGATCCGGAGCAAAAAGAGGCTGATTTGGAGCAAAAAGAAGCTGATACTAAAAAGCTGAAAAGTTGGATCGATCGAAAAATAAGTTGGATCGATCGAAAAAGTTGGATCGATCGAAAATAAGTTGGATCGATCGAACTGGACATGCTGGCAGCAAGCTGTCACTTTTTCCGTGCGCGCCCAAAAGTTCACCTACCAAAAAGTTGCGGGATTAGATATTTTTGAGCATATATTCTAGACTTAGTGACTAAGAAAACGACCTTCTATATAAAAGGGAAGCAACCCATTTGTAAAAGGGGATTCTTTAGGCTTTTTATCATTTTTATTTTTCTACATTGTAATTTTTATTTCTCTCTCTAGAAAAATTAGAGAGTAGGGTTAAAAGAAAAGAGAGAAGTGGAGGCACATCTCAAGAACACATCTCTAAATCCACTATCTCTCCATCTCTAGAGCTTCAAAGAAGAAGAAGAGGAAGAAGAAGATGGAGCCATGTTTGGAGCTTGATTCCATGACTACATCCACCTCCTCCATGATTGACTAGATCTACACTTAGGGCTTGGATGAGCCCTAAGTCTTGTGTAATCTAAACCCTTGTATTTCTATTTTTGGGGATTTTTATATATATTGTTGTAATTAGTGTTCTAGCCTTGTGAATGTTATGAATCTTGGTATATTTCTATGATTTCCATGGTCTAATTCTTCCTATTAATTCTCTAGTTTATTTACATGTCTATATGTGACTAAATTAGGAATTATGTCTCACATGATTCATATGGGTTAATTCTTCCATTAATTCTCTATTTTAATTACATGTTGTCTTATGTGTGATTATTTAGGGAATTGATCTCTACACTAGTTTTTCTATATTCATTGCATGTCTATGTGTGATTGATTGAAAATCTAGTGATGGCTAGACATTAGTGCTTAATGGAATGCTCTTGTTATGTCTCTTGATGGTTCATACTTATTCCTTGATGGATTGTACCTCTCCCTTAGTTTATTTTCATGCTAGTAGTGTAGTTGTAGTGTAGTGTTAGATGGGGGAGACAATTCATGCTTGTTCTTTGATGTTCCATGTTTTTGAATGCAAGAAGCATATGCTCTAATATTGTGGTGTAATGGAATTTTAAGCTTAATGAAGGATTAATGACTAATTATGATATGTTGTATCTTTCACATGTGTTTAGACAATTTATTCCTCTCCCAATAGATAAATTGTGGCCTCTCACATGATGTTTAGACAATACATGTTTAACTAAGTCATCCTTGTGAATTATTTGGACTATGAGCTTAATGAAAGGTTTAATGACTTGATTTGATATTTTGTTCTCTTCACATGTTGTCTAGACAATATATTCCTCTTCCAATAGATATATTGTAGCCTTTCACATGTTGTTTAGACATTATACACTTGTTGAGTCACCTTTGCTAGTCGAACCAATTTTATTCACACCAATGTATTCCCCATTAATGGAAAGCAAGTGGTTAATTACATGAGCTTAGTGGTGATTCCAACACCCTAAGCCTCTCTTCTCATCTCTTAAATCCCTATCTCTACTTAGTTTTATTTTTATTACATTTTAATTAATTCTTTTCTAGAAGTAATCAACCAACCCAACTCTCTTTTGCAATCATTTGGTACGCTAGAGTCGAAGTTGAAATTCCAACACGTATAATCCCTTGGGACGATCCCTACTCACTCTTGCTACGTTAGTAGTGGTGTTGGTAGTGGTTTTTATAAATTTAAATTTGACATAAAAGGCTTTTCTTGAACCACACATTCACTACATTTAGTTTGGCGTATTGGAACGGCCGTTGTCAGATTTTGGCGCCGTTGCCAGGGATTAACGGTTTTGTTGGAATTAAACTAGACAATAGTGTTCATTAGATTGCTTCTATTTTTATTTTATTTTCCATTGTATATTCTTTTCTCTTGATTCTCATTATTATTTGTTCAATTAGGTACTTGACTACAAGGAAGGCGAACTTTGGAACTTAAAGCAATCATTGGAGCTTAAAAGCTAAATTTGGAGTTGAAGTGCTAAAGGACCATTGTGAGCAATTATTGGCACTCTTGTATTTTAATTGTTTCACTTCTTTGTATGCTTGTGATAGCCCTTGTTGAGGCTCATTTTATTGCTAAATTTTTGTCCAAGCATAGGCCCTTATTGAGGCCAATTTTTTCTTGCATTTGGGTTTTAATTGTGAATGGAGGAATTGTTTGATCCAAGTTTGGGGGGGAATTACATCCCTTCACCTTATGCTCCTCCATCACATTTTAATCCTTATGAGATTGAGTCCAATTCATTTCATACATCATCTTATTATGGACTTGATCACTCATTTAATCCTTCTTATGACTATTGCCCTCCACCACCATTTTATGATGAATCAATTCCACCACCTTCTAAGTACTCACCCGAATTTGAAGAAAAAGTGTTAGCTTTACTTGATGTGCATATTTCACACACTTCACTTATTAATTCTCATTCTCAAACTTTAGCCAACTTAGAAGCTCAAGTTGAGCAAATTGCAAGTACTCTTTCTCATCAAGAGGAGGAGGAAGAGGCAAATGAAAAAATGGCAAGAACTTCAATGTATATAGATGAGGATAATGAGAGTGAGGGGAATGAAACAAGTGAGCTAATGCCTAGCACTCTATCTTGTATAAAGGAGGAAGTGGCAAGTGAGTTAGTGGCTAATCCAATAGAACATAACATGATTAATGAGGACTTTCCTTGTTTTGATTATGATTTTATCTATGATATGGCTACTCTAGAGAGTGAGGAGATGTTGACCACACTTGAGGTAGGAGAGAATGAGGAGGAACTTGTTGAAGAGGGCCTTCCTTCTATTATCTCTAATGACCCTCTTGAGGAATGTCTTTTGGAAATGTATAAAAATTGTGGTTTTGACTTTAAAAGCTCTAAAAATGAAATAAACTCTCTAATGGACTCCTTAGCTTACATAGTGAGTTGACCTAACGTCTTGCTAGAGACGTTAAACACTAGTATTCGTAGAGTTTCACAACTCTATTCCCCTCTCATTTCTTTTCATTTTTCATTCTTGTGTACATTCTTCCATCTATTTTTCAAATTTTCATTCTTGTTACCATCATTGGGGCTTAGCATAGGATTTTCTGCACTTTCAGTTCAAAATTAGGCATTTGGTGCCGGTTCGATCGATCACAAGAGCACCTTCGATCGATCGAATTGTTCTTCGATCGATCCAACTATGGATTCGATCGATCGAACTCCACTTGAGTCCTAACACTTAGAAAAAATTTTGAGCTTTCATCAATTTTGAAAGTGCATGCTCTCGGGATCTCCAGGATTTTCACTGTTCGATCGATCCAACTACAATTTCGATCGATCCAACTTTATAGTTCGATCGATCTCGAGCTTCAACACTTAGAAAAATTTTGGACCTGCATCCAAATTCCAAAATGCATGCTCTCGGGATCTCCAAACTTTCAAAAGTTCGATCGATCGTAAACCATTTCGATCGTTCCAACATGTGGTTCGATCGATCCAACATGTGGTTCGATCGATCCAACATGTGGTTCGATCGATCATGAGTCCCAACACTTAGAAAAATTTTGGACATGTTTCAATTCTGAAAATGCATGCTCTCGGGATCTCCAAAATTTTACATGTTCGATCGATCGAATTTCATCTCGGATCGATCACAGCAATGTTCGATCGATCGAACTTCATCTTCGATCGATCACAACTTTGCCCCTTTGACCCTTTCACTTTTTGACTTTTTCCTATTTCTATTTTTATTTTATTTTATTTTATTTCATTTAGTTACTTATCTCTCTTGACTAAAAAAAAAGAAGTTTTTGGAAATTTGTTAAAGATACAAAAATATTTTTGTTAATTTTATTTTATTTTCAAAAATTCCAAAAAGATTTTTATTTTATTTTCATTTTTACTTTTATTTCCAAGCTTTATTTTTATTTTTATTTCAAATATTTAAAATTAAAAAAATAAAAATAAAAAATAATCAAATCCCAAAAACATTTTTACTTTATTTTATTTTATTTCCTTTTATCTTATTTCCAAAAATCCAAAAATATTTTATTTAACTTTAATTTTTAATTCTTCTAACTTGTGAAAAAAAAAAAAAAAAAAAAAAAAATGATGAAAAACAAAAAGTAAGAAAATTTTGTATATACTTGCATTGTACATATTCTTTCCATTTGTTTTACATTGTACATATTCCTTTTTCATTTCTTGCATTGTACATATTCTTTCATTGCAATTTGCCTTATTTATTTTTCTTTTTGTATTTTGTTCATGCATTTTATTCTTTGTTTTTCTTGCATTTTGTATATACTTGCTTTCATTAAATGAAAAATATAAAAAGATTCATCATTGTGCCCTTATGTGTAGTCATGCATACTTTATGCTTTAGTTAGGGCTTGATCTTATATCTCTCTTGCATCATGTGTTACATTGCCTTAGAATGCTTGATTTGATTATTCTTATCCCATTTGATATTTGATGTGAGTTTGCTAGCGTGGTTATTCAAGTAGATTGTTGATTCCAAGTTTGGGGGAGACGTCTTTCGAATTGGATCATGACCGGGCTTCATGTCTACACCACCATGGTATACTCTTTCCACTTTTTTTTCCATTGTTCTCATTGCACATTGAGGACAATGTGCGGTTTAAGTTTGGGGGTAAGGTGTCTTGTTGCATTCTATTTAAGATTTGAGCTTTAAATGCATGATTAAGATTTGAGATTGATGTTAGCTATGATTTTGATCTTTTGAGAACTATATTGCTTAAAATTTAAAAATTGCTTGACTTGAGAGTCCAATACTCCTTGTATGCCTTGAGGATTGCCATTTAGGAGTAAATTTTTCAAAAGATTGATATCTTGCTTGCATTTGTGGTCCACATCATCCTGAATTTGTGATTGTTTTGAGATTCATTCTAGGATTCTACACTAGCACCGGCGCACGCTAACATTCAATTGTGGGATACATGCTTTGTTGATTATTGAATTGGTTATATCCCAATTGGGCTAGTAGTGCATTGAAAACTTTCATTCTTGATAAAGGTGGATAACAACCCCTTTTCATTGAGTAGCCGGGATTCTTGCCTCATTAAGCAGTGAACTTCTCGCGCCGAAAGGTGGAGGGCCCAAACTCTAGGTTAATAATTGATTAAAAAAAAAAAAAAAAGAGAAAAAGTTGCAAAAGTAATAAAAGTGAGGGCTTCTCCCAAAAGGTGAGAAGTAGGAAATGATTAGATGGTTGTTGTCTTAATTTGTAACCTAGTTGATTTGAGTTTGTAAGTCCGTAGGGGTGTCTTAACACCTAATGCCCTAAAGCCATCTGGTTTGGGAGTCATTGACCTAACGCTCGCTACATGAATCTTCTAGAAAGCTTAAGAGATTAACACATTGCCCAATATTTCCATCTTTGATCCTCAATAAAAAAAATAAAATAAAAAAAAAATAAAAATAGAGTGAAAAGAATAAGCGCACCTAGAAGAATAAAGCTTTAATAAAATGTCTATTCTCTTATCTTGATGATCGATACTAGATTTGTGTGCTAGTTTGAGGGTAAGGATGTGATTAATTCCTTAGTTGGCTAAGATAGCAACACGCTTGATGCCGGACCTCTCACATGGATTCTAGACTTGTTTCGATTTTCATGATCATTTTCTTGATGTGTGGAGGACCATGCTTGCTTGTTTGATGTTGAGATTTTGGGAGATTGCTTGGAAATGGTTGAAAATTTGCATACTTGAGGTAGTTTTCTCCCAATGCTTGTTTGTAATATTGGTGCCTCTTTTGAAAGAATGAGCTTAATGTTTGTGGGTATCATTTCTGGAAACCCTCACGAGACTTCACTCGTCCACTAGGGGTAACCTAGGGGTTTAAAAGGCTTGTTACATATGTTAAATGCAATCGTGTTCCCTACGAAATTGGCGCTATCATTTTATTGCTTTCTAGTTCATAGTTGTTTAATTGTTCATTTCATTCCTTACTTCGTAGTTCATTGCTAGGGACTAGCAATATTTAAGTTTGGGGGTGTGATGAGCGCTGAAAAGTACACATTTAAACCCCTTAAGCTTGAGTATTCTAGGACCTTTATCTATCTTATTTACCCGTGTTAGTACTTATTTGTATTTGTGTCTATTTCAGGTCAATAATGTTAAAATGGGCTAAAAACGAATTCTTAAAGCCTTTTTGGAGTCAAACTAAGTCTTAGCGATGATCCGGAGCAAAAAGAGGCTGATTTGGAGCAAAAAGAAGCTGATACTGAAAAGCTGAAAAGTTGGATCGATCGAAAAATAAGTTGGATCGATTGAAAAATAAGTTGGATCGATCGAAAAAGTTGGATCGATCGAAAATAAGTTGGATCGATCGAACTGGACATGCTGGCAGCAAGCTGTCACTTTTTCTGTGCGCGCCCAAAAGTTCACCTACCAAAAAGTTGCGGGATTAGATATTTTTGAGCATATATTCTAGACTTAGTGACTAAGAAAACGACCTTCTATATAAAAGGGAAGCAACCCATTTGTAAAAGGGGATTCTTTAGGCTTTTTATCATTTTTATTTTTCTACATTGTAATTTTTATTTCTCTCTCTAGAAAAATTAGAGAGTAGGGTTAGAAGAAAAGAGAGAAGTGGAGGCACATCTCAAGAACACATCTCTAAATCCACTATCTCTCCATCTCTAAAGCTTCAAAGAAGAAGAAGAGGAAGAAGAAGATGGAGCCATGTTTGGAGCTTGATTCCATGACTACATCCACCTCCTCCATGATTAACTAGATCTACACTTAGGGCTTGGATGAGCCCTAAGTTTTGTGTAATCTAAACACTTGTATTTCTATTTTTGGGGATTTTTATATATATTGTTGTGATTAGTGTTCTAGCCTTGTGAATGTCATGAATCTTGGTATATTTCTATGATTTCCATGGTCTAATTCTTCCTATTAATTCTCTAGTTTATTTACATGTCTATATGTGATTAAATTAGGAATTATGTCTCACATGATTCATATGGGTTAATTCTTCCATTGATTCTCTATTTTAATTACATGTTGTCTTATGTGTGATTATTTAGGAAATTGATCTCTACACTAGTTTTTCTATATTAATTGCATGTCTATGTGTGATTGATTGAAAATCTAGTGATGGCTAGACATTAGTGCTTAATGGAATGCTCTTGTTATGTCTCTTGATGGTTCATACTTATTCCTTGATGGATTGTACCTCTCCCTTAGTTTATTTTCATGCTAGTAGTGTAGTTGTAGTGTAGTGTTAGATGGGGGAGACAATTCATGCTTGTTCTTTGATGTTCCATGTTTTTGAATGCAAGAAGCATATGCTCTAATATTGTGGTGTAATGGAATTTTGAGCTTAATGGAGGATTAATGACTAGTTATGATATGTTGTATCTTTCACATGTGTTTAGACAATTTATTCCTCTCCCAATAGATAAATTGTGGCCTCTCACATGATGTTTAGACAATACATGTTTAACTAAGTCATCCTTGTGAATTATTTGGACTATGAGCTTAATGAAAGGTTTAATGACTTGATTTGATATTTTGTTCTCTTCACATGTTGTCTAGACAATATATTCCTCTTCCAATAGATATATTGTAGCCTTTCACATGTTGTTTAGACATTATACACTTGTTGAGTCACCTTTGCTAGTCGAACCAATTTTGTTCACACCAATGTATTCCCCATTAATGGAAAGCAAGTGGTTAATTACATGAGCTTAGTGGTGATTCCAACACCCTAAGCCTCTCTTCTCATCTCTTAAATCCCTATCTCTACTTAGTTTTATTTTTATTACATTTTAATTAATTCTTTTCTAGAAGTAATCAACCAACCCAACTCTCTTTTGCAATCATTTGGTACGCTAGAGTCGAAGTTGAAATTCCAACACGTATAATCCCTTGGGACGATCCCTACTCACTCTTGCTACGTTAGTAGTGGTGTTGGTAGTGGTTTTTATAAATTTAAATTTGACATAAAAGGCTTTTCTTGAACCACACATTCACTACATTTAGTTTGGCGTATTGGAACGGCCGTCGTCACTTAACTCGACCAATTTGTGGGAAGTTTGCCAATTGTGAGATAATTCACAATGTCGGCAAACCAAGGCATTTTTCCATTGGAAATTTGGAAGAGTTGTTCATTCGGAAATGAATCATGAGTTGGTGGACTTGGGGAAGATTCTACCATTAACCTTGAAAGATGATCGGCAACCACATATTCGGTGCCTTTTTTATCTTTGATTTCAAAATCAAATTCCTGAAGAAGCAAAATCCATCTTATCAAACGAGGCTTTGTTTCCTTCTTAGTCAAAAGATGCCTCAAAGCAGCATAATCAGAATAGACAATGACTTTTTACCTTAAGAGATAGGACCGGAATTTATCAAAAGTATATACCACGGCAAGTAATTATTTCTCAGTAGTGGAGTAATTCAATTGAGCTCCCGAGAAGGTCTTACTTGCATAGTATACAAACGCATGGAAGTTTTCCTACCATTTGCCCCAAAACTGCTCCCATGGCATGATCAAGGGCATCACACATGATTTCAAATGGCAATGACCAATTGGGAGGTTGCATAATAGGAGCAGATGAAAATGACCTACGAAGTGTATAGAAAGCAGGGCATGCTTGATCAAAGACAAATCTCCTTTGCAAGAAGATTGCATAAGGGTCTAGCAATTTTGCTAAAGTCTTTGATAAAACGGTGATAGAAGCCGGCATGACCTAAAAAGGAGCGAACCTCTCTCATCGTGGAAGGCGTAGGCAATTCAGAAATGAGTTCAACTTTTGCTTTATCCCCCTTGATACCCCTTTTTAAGATGACATGAACTAAAACAATACCTTCTTGAACCATGAAATGGCTCTTTTCCCAACTAAGAACAAAGTTTGTTTCACGACATCTTTTAAGCACCAAAGATAGATGTTTAAGGTATGCATCAAACGAAGACCCAAAGACAGAAAAATCATCCATAAAGACCTCTATATACTCTTCCACCATGTCCGAGAAAATTGACATCATACACTATCGGAATATTGCGGGAGCATTGCACAAACCAAAACCAAATGTGCCAAAAGGACAAGTAAAGATGGCTTTCTCTTGGTCTAAAGGGTCCAAGGTTACTTGATTATAACTCGAATAACCATCAAGAAAGCAATAATATTGTTGTCCGACCAATCTCTTTAGAAATTGATCAATGAATGGCAAAGGAAAGTGATATTTTCTAGTGACAACATTTAATTTGCGGTAATCAGTGCATACACGCCATGAATTGGTGGTACGCTTAGAAATTGCCTCACCTTTTGAATTTTCAACCACCGTAATTCCTGATTTCTTGGGAATTACTTAAGTTGGACTCACCCATTTGCTATCAGAGATTGGATAAATTATACCGGCATCCAAAAGTTTAACAACTTCCTTTTTGAACTACTTCTGTTGGACTCACCTATTTGCTATTAGAGATTGGATAAATTATACTAGTATCCAAAAGTTTAACAACTTCTTTTTTGACCACCTCTTTCATGTTTAGATTTAATCTCCTTTGAGCATCCCTAAAAGGTTTTGCATCCTCTTCCATAAGTATGCGATGCATACAAATAGAAGGGTCAATTCCCTTTAGATCTGCCATACTCCATCCAATAGCTTCTTTATTTTCTTTAAGCACATTTAAAAGATCATTCTCATGGTCCTCTTAAAGGTTTGAAGAAATGATGACCGGAAGAGTCTCTTTTGGGTCCAAGAAGGCATACTAAGATTGGAAGGAAGAGTTTTAAGTTCAAGAGGAGGTGGAGATACTAAAGATAGGATCAGTGGAGTACTAGAGAGTGGAGGAAGAGGTTCTTTTGGAGCTTTCTAAGGTGGAAAATCCAAACTTTCGACAGATTTCATTAAATCATTTAATTCACTCATTGATCCTGCATTATCAAACCCACAATTACCATACATTTCGAGGAGAAAAGATGCAAGAGGGTCCCCGGAGAGAAGAGATGAAAGATTATCCTCGGTTGGCTTTTCATAATCATGGAAGGAATGGACTCCTCAACGACCTCATCCAAGATATCTATAAGACAACACTCGTCTTCATCTATGGGATGTCGACTTGCATTGAAAACATTAAGTTTAACCATCATGTTGCCAAAAGAAAAGTCTATAACCCCGGATCTACAATTGATAGTTGCATTTGCGGTGGCAAGAAATGGCCTTCCTAAAATGATTGGGATATGGTTGGTACGATTAGCAACCGGTTCGGTATCAAAAGCCACAAAACAACCGGGAAATAGAACTTGTCAACCTTGATGAGAATGTCCTCAACCTTGCCCCTAGGAGTTTTGATGAATCTATCGGCTAATTGAAGCACCACCGAGGTTGGCTTCAATTCATTCAATCCTAGTTGGACATACACGAAGTAAGGAATCAAATTAACACTCATCACTAAGTCAAGAAGAGCTCTACGAACTTCATGGTTTCCAATCACACATGAGATGGTCGGAGCACCGGGATCTTTGAACTTAGGTGGAGTGTTATGTTGAATGATGGAACTCACTTGCTCCATGAGGAACACTTTTTTAGGGCTTTATCCCTTATTCTTTCTCTTTTATTTGCAAAGATCTTTTAAAAACTTTGCATATGGTGGAATTTGTCTAATTGCCTCCAAGAGAGGTAGATTTATGTTTACTTTCTTAAACACCTCCATCATGTCATGGATTTTTCCTTCTTACTGCCCAAAAGGTGAAGTCTCTCTCAATACATATGGAAATGGAGCTTTTGGCTCGTAAGATTTTGCAACTTGAGGAGATGATGAAGAAGATTAAGAATTTCAATTTGGAACATTTTCCTCTAAGGAAGTAGGAGTAGGATTGGAATCGGGATGGGTGCTAACTTTTTGTTGCACCAGTTCATAAACTTCACTTGGTTTTTCAACCCTATTATCAATTTGCTTGCCACTTCTCAAAGTAGTAATGGTTTGCACTTGTTCTTGGGAAGGACACCCCGATGTAGAGTTTGCTTCTACAAAATATTGGGCTTTTAGGTTCCTTTCGGGTTGGCTAGGTAGCTTACCAATCTCTCTTGCATTACCTATCATCCCAATTTGGGATTCAAGCTTTGATATCGACTGAGAATAAAAATGCAATAAATTGGTGTTCATTTCCAAACTACCTAAAGCCATCAAAACCTTATCTTCTAATCACTAGGAAGTGCATGAGAGTGATGAAAACCATTTTCAAATTCATAGACTTGAGGATGTAAAAATTGGTTCATTCTTTAATGATAGGAAGAAGATGAAACAAAATTTTGAGAACCTTCTTTTCTTTTATGAGGAGGAACATATTAATTTTGAAAATTTTTAGCTTGATAAGAACTTAAATTTCATCCCACCTCGGGACATAAACATTTGAATGAAGGCGAGTAAATGTAGCATTAACTTGTTCAAGGTGTTCATTAAACACATGTCTATGGGGACAATTGAAAGTAGAATGTAAAACAGTAGAACATGTCATGCAAGGCTCACAAAAATGATAGGAGTGATGAAAAGGAGATGATTTGATAACCGGTTTTTGACTCAATAAAAATTTATCAAGTTTTTGAGAAAGAGTTTTAACCTCGGTTACAATCTCCATTGGACTTTCAATTTGACACACTTTCAAATTTTCCTTCTTTTCATTAGAATTATGACCCAACTGAGAAGTGTGATTTTGATGCAAAAAATTCTCACCCATTTTTTCAAAAAGATGCCAAACATCATCCTCATATTTCCTAAAATATGAACCACCCGGTGCATCAACCATACCCTTGAAATTATCCAACAAACTTTCAAAGAAAAATTGCACCAATTGCTATTTAGGAATGTCATGATGTGGACACTTCCTAAGCAAATCATTAAGGCGCTCTCATGCCTCATGAAACAATTCCCCTTCGCCTTGAGAAAATTCTCGAATTGAAGTTCTCATGGCATTGGTCTTTAAAATTAGATAGTACTTCTTTAAGAACTCTTGTTGTATTTCTGCCTAAGAAGTTATCGAAAAAGGCCTAAGATTGTTGAACCAATATTTTGCCTTATCTTTAAGGGTAAAAGAAAAAAGTTTTAATCTCAAAACCTCTTCCGGCATGTCCGTGTATTTCACGGTGGAACACACTTCAAGAAACTCATCCAAATGATTGTAAGGTTCTTCACCTACAAGTGCATGATAATTGGGAAGCATTTGAATGGTTGATGTGCTCTAAAAGGGGGCAATTGAATGCAAGTGGGTGCATTATATTCATTAGGCATATAATGGTCACACAAAGCAAGAGGAGGATTCACAACCGGTGGTTCTACATAAGCACCTTGATTGCCTTGAAGAATAGGAGGTTGTGGAGCAAAAATTGGCCAAGGCATTCCCAATGGAACTTGGCCTTGTTGTTGTGGTGGAATGAAAGGTCTTGGCATGCCTAATGTTACTTGAATATTGTCATGATGCACATTAGGGTGAAGGATGCCTTATTGGTTTATGTGACCAAGATCCTCCATATTGTTCTTATTAATGTCTTCCATTGATGAAATGGGATGACTAGAATTACCCCTTCCCTTAGAATTACAAACAATAGATTTAAGATTCAAATTAAATGGGACAAGAGTAGGATTTAATGACCTACGACCATACATGCAGAAACAAAACAAAAACAAGTAACAAGCAAGTAGCAATCACTTCGCCTCCGCAACAAATCAATAATCAACAATCCTCTACATACGATGATCCCATACTCCCATGCTTTGAACAATATGCAAGAAAAATTAAATTGTCTCCACGCGGACTCACGATCTATCTAAGAAAATAAAGACTTGCCTCCACGCAGGTCGACAATTTAATTAGAAATTGAGT
This sequence comes from Cornus florida, assembly GCF_030987335.1. Classification (NCBI taxonomy): domain Eukaryota; kingdom Viridiplantae; phylum Streptophyta; class Magnoliopsida; order Cornales; family Cornaceae; genus Cornus; species Cornus florida. The sequence goes on along the minus strand of NW_026775573.1, from coordinate 73,825,654 downwards.
TTAGAAAGGCTCACAAAGGATCCTTAAGCAACTTCAAATAATTTTTTAATTTTTTTCTTTGCCTATTTTTATTTTATTTTTTAGCTTTTTATGCTCTTGCTTAGCTTCACTTGGCTTCTTTTGCTTCTCTTGCTCTCCAATTTCCCCTTGCTTCACTCTCTTGGGTCAATTCACCTATCCAATCAACAACAAATACAATAAGTAACTAAGAATAAAATAAAATAAAAATAAAAATAAAGACAAGATCAAAAGAGTACTAATTCCTAATTAATTTCAAAATACGACAATGCCAAATCCCTGCCAATGGCGCCAAAACTTGGTGAGCTGTCGTGTTGATACACCAAATTGCAATGAAAATGTGTGTAGTGTGGCCAAGTTTAAATTTATGAAATGCCACTACCACTTCTAACTAAAAATATAACTAAAAATATAGCTAGGATGAGTAGGGATCGGAGGTGTATTTGTGATGGAAATTAATGTCGGATTAGTAGGTCGAATGATCAAAGATTGTTGGTGATTGATTACTTAAGCTACAATGCAAGTAAAAAGAGAGCAATCTAGAAAATAGGGAAAAAATATAGGATAAAGGTCTTGGGGCATAAAGTCACCACTAAGCTTCACTTCATCAAACACTAGCAATTGTACATTAATGGGGAAATTTAAATTGTAACTTTGTGTGTGTGTGTGACATTAATTGAAACTAAGCATGGATGGCAAATAAGTATAGATTATTTAGCCAATTTTAATGAATAGTACAACCTATAAAATGAAACCAAGATTCCATTCAATTAAACCATAGTTAATGCACACACAAATATCTAGAGATATACACTTTTTGCATTCACAAGTATGGAACATCAAGAAACAAGAATGGATTGTTCAGCAACCTAAGAAATTAAAGCATCTACACTACAACTAGGCTAGAGACATGAAATTAAACTAATTAAACTAGAAATGTGATACAATCCATCAACAAACAAGTATGAACCATCAAATAAATCACAAAAGTGTTTCATTAAGCACCATGCCTTGACCATCACTAGATTAACATCATTAATACACATAGACATGCATCAAATTCATTAAATCTAGTGATAAAACATGAACTTTAATTCTAGCATACATAGACATATGACTAGAGTTAAATGATCAATTGAAAGCATTAATCCATACAAATCAAGTAGAAATCACAAGATCTATATTTATTCATGGTTAAAACATCTATTACAACTAAAATCCCCAAAAATATACAAAAGCTAGGTTTGAGAAGCAAGCCTAGGGGCTATCTCTAGCCCTAAGAAAAGGATTTAGCCACTCATTGAAGTGGACATGGAACCCTCAAGGGCTAGCTTGGAGGTTGGCATCATCATCTTCATCTCTAATTTCTTCTTCAAAACCCTAATTTTAGAAAGAAGAACTATCTATTCTATATTTGGTAATAATAATTTCTAATATCTATCTACTACAATGATGTTCGATAAATTAATTACACACTCCTTTGAGTAAGGACCAAGTCAAAATAATAGCCTCTGATTGGTAGAAATTCGCAGCTATGCATGGTAGGTAGAAATCGGCACGCTCGGGAATTAGACAGCTTACTGCCAGCAAGCATTTAGATCGATCGAAGATTTTCGATTGATCAAACACTTAGATTCGATCGATCGATCGAAGCTAACGTGGCATCAAAAATATCTTCGGGCATTATCTACTTTGCTGAGCTGGCACCTCCTTCATTTCGATCGATTGTAGACCACTTCGGTTGATCAGGACTTCCCTTTGATCAATCGAAGTTCCTCTGAAGCAATTTTCTTGGCTTCTTTCCAACTTTGCTCTTTAACTCCAAAAATGGTCTAATTAGCTCTTGCTAGCCTGTTTGAACATTATTCACTTGAAATACGCAATAACACAAATAAGTATCTAAGACATGAAAGTAAGATAGATGAATGGACTAAAATACCCTAGCTTAGGTGCTAAAATGCGTCACATTTGAGCACTCATTAGCAGAACGGAAGTTTATTTGAAAAAATGACCTAGGCGACTTCAAATCCAATAACTAAAATGAGAGAATCAAGGAAAGAGATATTTTTGCAAGAAGATAGGCAATTTGGTTGGGGAAAGACTTCTATAAATAGAAAAGTTGTATTCTTTCCAAATAGTCCAGCACCACCCAAAACAAGCACATCAAATTGACTCTATGTCACTTTCCTTCATCAATTTATTTCGTCAATGGCAATTTCCATTCAAGGAATTTGAGTTCAACAACTTTCTTTTCTTACAATGTTTAATTATGTTATTTTCATTTAAGATGCTTGTTCTATTCACTCAAATTCAATGACCATATTCATTTTTTGAGTGAGTTGTATTTTTCTTTTTATTTCTTTTAATAGAGAAAAATTTTGCACCTACACTTTGGAGCCGTCTGTGGGAATGTATAAAAATATACTCGCACTATTGTTTCAAACCGTTTCTGTTACTACGATTTGGAATGTCAAACGGAGAATCTGCAACAATGGCTGACCAACAGATGGAGTTGATGCAAAAGATGCGAGAAAAATTATTGTGCCAATTCGAAACGCTTCGTCAGGCGAATGAAGCCAGCGTAGCCCAGATTGTATTGTTTCGACAACAAAACAACAACCTTCAAACGGTGATAGCTCAGTTGAAACCATAGCCGCCACCAGTTAACGTGGCCGTACCTGCCCCTAACTAGAACACTCCTCTAGTTAACAAAACTCAGGTCAATAGGAGGCAACCTAATGACGCTCAGCCCAATGAAGTTCAGCAAGAGCAGAGGACAAGGTCTGAGGCAGTTATTTCGGACAATCTTCCTTGTCGCACGCAGGACGAATAGGTCGAGTCCAGCCGTATGCTTACGGTATGGTCTAATGGCATTTCAGATGGCGCAGGCGTACATGAGGCATTTAACGAAAAAAGACTCCTAAAGATTCAGATACCTACCGAGATGGCCAGAGAGCATAAGAACTCTCTAGTAAAGACTCCATTCACCGATGATATATACCTTGTTAACAGACCTAAGAAATTCACTATGCCTTCCTTTACCCAGTTCGATGATACGGGAGATCCTTCTCGTCACCTCGATCATTATGCACAAAAGATGGCTCTGGATGATAACAATGATCCGTTCATGTGTAAGGTTTTTCCGACTAGCCTAACAGGAGCTGCATTAGAATGGTTTAGGAACATGCCACACAAATCTACCCCGGACTACGAAACTTTGTGCACTATGTTCCTAGCAGAGTACTGCAAAAACAAGAAGCAAAAGAAGAGTATCGCTAGCCTCTTTACCAAAGGCAAAAAAAATGAAAGACGTTACAGGATTTCTTATCCAGATTTAACATGGAGTCCTCGGAAATAGAAGATTGCCATCCTGCGACTGCAATAGAAACGTTCAAGCTTGCAATGATTCAGGAAACCAAGTTCCATACATCTCTAGTCAAATATCCCCCCCCCCCTGCGGACGGATATGCAGACTCTCAATGCTATGGCACTGATCTACATCTAACTTGAAGAGAATGTGGCCCACCAAATGCAGCATGCCACCCTCGTCACGGTAGAGAATAAGCCTCGGGAAAAGGTGTCAAATTCAAAAAGTCAAAAAAGCCAGCACGCCTCACTCAGGTACCTGAGAAGAGGCAAAGGATAGAGGGAAAGTTCACACCTCTTCGCACCACTTTGGCTCGGCCATTACAAGAAAACAAGATGAAATTCATAGCCCCTCAGCCAATGAAGTAACCCTTGGAGCAGAGGGACAAGAACAAGCACTGCGCCTACCATAGACATTACGGGCATACAACCAATGATTGCAGATCCCTTAGGCGACAAATGGAGAATATGATAATAAGGGGTGAGCTGGCAGACTACCTCACAACAGAGGAGTACGTGAAGCCTCGAGAGGTCAATCCTCGAAGAGTAGAAGGTAATCAAGTAAAGGTCATCCATGAAATACATGGGCGATCAGAGGATGACCAAGAATCGAAAGAAATATATAGATCCAGGCTGAGGAAAGCCCATAAGCTAAGAAAGTTGTCCTCGGTGAACATTATCACCTCGGGCAGTATCAGTATTGGGTTCGGCGATGTAGATTTATCTAGAGTTCAACTCCCCCACGAGGATCCACTAGTCATCAGCCTTCTAATGGCAAACTGTATGATCAAAAGGGTTTTGATAGACTCGGGTAGCAGTGCCAATATTATCACTAAGGCAGTCTTTGAGCAGCTGGAGATCCCGTCGTCATCAATTCGGCCCACTTCCAGTCCATTGATGGGGTTTGAAGACACGAAGGTAGACCCCCTTGGGGTGATTGATTTATCCGTCACTACGACAAAGAGGACATTAAAGGAGAACTTTGTTCTAACAGAGATCCATCCTTCTTATAATCTCATTATGGGAAGAGGCTGGATCCACCGAATGAACGTGGTCCCGTCTACCCTTCATCAAGTGATGACATGCTTGTCTCCAGACGGTAAGGAGGTTACTAACCTCTGGGGAGATCAGGTTACTGCCAAAGAATGCTACATGTTGACACAGAATGAGGCAAAGAAGATAGTTAAGCAGTCCCAACCAGTTGCGACTCTTGGAAGTATGTCCAAATAGCAATTACAGAGCCCTCTGCCCAAGTATTTGAAAGCGGAGGATGAAGCTGAAGCTATAAAGCCTACCAAGGAATCTCTCGAGGTTGTTAAAGTAATCCTCAGCGATCCACAAAAAGTCACCTATATAGGCTCTTTCCCCACAGCCGAAGAAAAGGAAGCGTTAGTTGATGTCATTCGACGGAATGCAGACGCATTTGCTTGGGATCATTTAGACATGGTGGGAATCAATCCTTCAGTCTCATGCCATAGCCTAAAGGTGGATCCGACATTTAAGCTAGTCAAGCAAAGACACAAAAGGTTCGCCCCTGAGCGCAATAGAATTATTGCTGAAGAAGTAAACAAATTGCTTCAAGTGGGCTTCATCCGAGAAGTATACTATCCACAATGGCTCTCTAACGTGGTGGTACTTCAGAAAAAGAATGGAAAATAGAGGGTGTGCATAGATTTTACCAATCTCAATAAAGCTTGCCCTAAAGACAGCTTTCCACTACCCAAAATAGATCATATGGTTGACGTTACCACTGGTTTTGAGAGGCTTATAATCCTCAATGCGTATTCCGGCTATAACCAAATCCCTATAAATCCAGAAGATGAAGAGAAAATTGCCTTCATAACAGAACAAGGCACCTACTGTTACAGAGTCATGCCCTTCGAACTCAAGAATGCTGGGGCAACTTACTAACGCCTTGTTAAGAAGATCTTCGATGAGATGTTGGGGAAGACGGTCGAGGATTACATCAATGACATGGTGGTTAAAAATGTAAAGAAGGAAGAACATCCCAAGCACCTCCAAGAAGTCTTTAACACTTTGAGAAAGTATAATATGAAGCTGAACCCTTCGAAGTGCTCTTTTGTAGTTTCTTCAGGGCAATTCATCGGCCATATTGTCAACAAGAGAGAAATTTTGCACCTACACTTTGGCTCAATACAAAATTAAGAACTAAAAACTCACAGGGAAGTACAGGTTCTGACTGGCCGAATCGTAGCTCTTAGCTGCTTCATTTCCTGATTGTCAGATAAGTGTAAACCGTTCTTTGATGCAATAAGATCTAAGAGCAAGGATATATGGGGGCCACAGTAGCAAGTTGCTCTCAATCAGTTGAAGTGTTACATGGTTGAACCTCCAATTCTGTCTACTTCAAAGCCTGGTGAGACTCTCATTATGTATTTAGCAATCTCCGGCACAGCCACAAGTGTTCTACTGATCAGAGAATAAGGGAAGAATTAGTATCTAGTCTTCTATACAAGTAAGACAATGACAGATGTTGAAACATAGTATAGCAAAGCAGAGAAGATCATACTAGCATTGGTGTACGCAAAGAGAAAGCTTCAACACTATTTTGAGTCACATAGCATCATAGTTCTAACCAACTATCCCATGCGAGTTATTCCATCCAAGCCAGACTTGTCCAGAAGAATAACTAAGTGGGCAATCGAACTGAGCTCATTCGATATATCTTATGAGCCAAAGGTGTCACACAAAGGACAAGCATTGCTGACTTCCTCCTTAAGTATGAAGATAAGCCCGAAGAGCCAGACCCTCCTGAGCCACAATGGGAGATGACTTCCTCCTTAAGTATAAAGATAAGCCCAAAGAGCTAGACCCTCCTGAACCACAATAGGAGCTTCGGGTAGACGGTTCCTCGAACCTAACTAGCGCCGGGGCCAGAGTCGTTATCACAACCCCTGAAGGCACCAAGCTGCAGCAATGAATCTGTCTAACTTTTCCTGCTATTAATAACGAAGCCGAGTATAAGGCTTTGCTCACCGAGCTTCGGTTGGCAAACCAGCTCCAGGTAAGGTGTCTAAAGGTTTTTAGTGACTCCCAACTTATTGTGAATCAGGTGACAGGCAAATATCAGCCCAAAGAAAAAAGAATGAAAGCATACAAAAAGGCTATGGAGGGTGCTACACGAGGATTCGATTAAATCGAATTCCACTAATTACCTCGTGATGAGAATTCTAAAGCAGATCAGTTGGTTGCCGCAGTATCTTCTTCAGATGAAGATTTAGTTAGGATAGTACCAATTGACATCTTGGATGATCCTAGCATAAGCCCTCGGCAGGAAATAATGGTGATCCCAGAGATTCCACGAGAACCATGCTGGATGGATTCGTTGGAAGCTTACCTCAAGCATGGAACACTTCTGAACCAGAAAGCTGAGGCGTGGAAACTCAGGCTCACCGTAGCCAAATACTCTATCATCAATAATCAATTATATCGGAATTCATTCTCAGATCCCTACCTGAAGTGTTTAAGTCCCACTGAGGCCCTTGCGATTCTGAAGCAAATCCATGACGAGGACTGTGGCAACCATTCCGGTGGCAGATCCTTAGCACATAAGGTCATCACTCAAGATTATTTCCAGCCATACTTGGCTTGGAATGCTGAAGAGTATGCCCGAAGATACAATAAATGCCAGCGACATGGTCCAATGAAACACCAGCCTACGGAAGACTTACACGCAATGGCGAATCCATGGCCATTCGCACAATGGGGGATTGATATGGTTGGACCATTACCCAAAACCGTCGAGCAAAAAGAATACGTGTTACTAGTCACGGATTACTTCACAAAATGGGTAGAGGCAGAGGCTTATTCAAGTGTAACCCACGAGCAAGTAAAGAGTTTTCTATGGAACAATATAATCTTCTGATTTGGGGTGCCAAAGGTTATCATGATGGATAATGGTCCGAACTTAGATAACAGAAGCACAAGAAAATTCTTCGTCGAGCATGGGATCGGACAGAAGTTGGCTGCAGTTAGCCATCTGCAAGGGAATGGGCAGGCTGAAATAACTAACCGAACAATTTTCAGCTGCTTAAAGAAAAATTTGAAGAAGCTCAAATCAAAGTCGTACGAGAATCTACCTCAAGTACTTTGGGTATATCGAACCACCCCATGAAGGCCGACGGGCAAAAGCCCCTTTGCCATGGCCTATGGGTCTGAAACTGTCATCCCTATAGAGTCAGCAATTCCTACTCTTCGGACCCATTTGGTGCTCGAAGGGAACAATGATCAGTAGCTCGAGCATATCCTCGATCTCTTGGAATAAAAGAAGGATGCTGCAGCAATTAGGCTTGCTTTATACCAGCAACAATTGCGTAACAGTTACAATAAGTGAGTCAGGTTCAAAAGTTTTGTGGAAGGTGATTTGGTGCTGAAGCAAGAGATAGCCCATGTTAAAAAGTTACAACCCAATTGGACTGAACCTTACAAAGTCACAGAAGTGGTAGGGAAAGGAGCTTACTGGTTGGCTAAAGCTGATGGGCGTCCAATTGCACATCCATGGAATGCAATACATCTAAAAAGGTACTATCATCAGACAATATAGTCTATTTACTTTTCTTTTACGAACAGTATACATCAGTTTTTTCTACAAACATGTGTGCTTATAGGCCCACATAATAAAAGTTTCTTGATCAATCCACGTCTTTACTATAAACACTAAAATTTTAATGGATCTTGGATTTGACAAATTGACCCATCAAATATGGGTTTAATGTTTAATTAAGTTATTTAACTGGCCCAAGTTTGGTCCACTTAAATTATTTAATTAGCCTAACAGATGATTGAATGGAAAGATAATTATTCCTAATAAAATATATTTGACTGTGGAATTTCAGGTTTTGAAAACTAGATGTTGTTTTGGTCCTCTTCTGTTGTAGGCTGTGTTATGGGGAAAAAACCATACTATCATCACTTTAAATCTTTTGTGGAGAAGCATTGGTCCAAGAATTTTACATTGATTTATTTGAAGGATGGGTTATTCTTAGTTCGATTTCATGATGATACTGATGTAATGAAAATGTTGTCTCGTATTCACACATTTGAAGGCAGACCCATTATTCTTAAGCGTTGGAGTAAAAACGTTAATCTGGTTAAGGAGGTCTTGGAATCGGTTCCGATTTGGCTTAGAATCTACGATCTACCAGTCCATTGCAGGAAGGCTCAAGTGGTGTCTATGATTTGTTCTTCATTTGCCAAGCCAATCTATATGGATTACTCAGAAGCTAATAAAGATAAAGGTAGATATCTGAGAGTGATGGTCGAAGTAGATGTTAAAGAGGAATTACCTGATTCCTTGGTAGTGGACATACATGGTATTGATTGTGATCTCATATTTGAATATGAATGGAAGCCTTAGATTTGCACTATTTGCCAATGGGTTGATCATGTTAAGAACAAATGTCCTCAAAAGATCCTACAAAATAAACCCATAAAGACAGTTGGAAAATGGAAGGTGAAACAGAAAGGAAAACTGGTGGACGCAGAAGAAGTACTTGAAGAAAGTTCTCAATTGATAATTGGAACTAAGTCTATCGTAGCTCTTACGACTTCGAATACCTTTCAATTATTGCAAACTGAAAAGATTCAAGAAGAAGTTATAGGCGGTTTGATAGAGATCCAAAAGAAGGTTGATGCGGATAATAATGAGTTAAGCGTGGAAAGTCCTGGGGTTGAGATTGCAAAAAATCTTTTGGGGGATGTGAATTCTAATACAGTCACAGATGGATTAGTTATGGAATTGGAACTTAGTAATTTTAAGGCTACAATAATGGTGGTTTGGAAAGTCCTGCTATTGAGACTACACCAAATCTTTTGGGGGTTGTTAACTCTGACTCTAAGACTCCAAGTAGTCATGGTTTTACTGCTGGTATTGTCAAAGGTGGTCTCAAGAGTGATTTTATTGTTAATGTAGTCAAAGGTGGCCTAAAGGGTGATTCTGATGTCAAAGCTGTCAAAGGGGGTCTCAAACATGATCTTGTTGTTAATGCTGTCAATTCTGATATCAAGGATTTAACTAACACTGTAAAGCTTGTAGTTCATCAAGAGGATAATCAGAAACCTAATGTTCAGAAGAAATCTTTTTCAGCCACTCCCAGAGTGACTAGGAGTAAAGGGGGTGCATCCCATCCTCCCCCTTCTCAATGATATCATCTTAGAACGTGAGGGGCTTGAATAAGCCCAGAAGACAAAAGGAGGTTAGGCAGTGGATTAAGTCCAATGGTGCTCATTTTGTCTGTTTGCAAGAAACAAGGGTGGGACGGCCTAAATTTGATTCAATTTCCAAAAGAATTAACAGAAATTGGTGTTGGCTTCATAATTATGATTCTCATTCTTTGGGTAAGCTCTAGATAGGATGGGATCCTCTTCTGTTTACAGTAACAAAGTTATTAGAAATGGACCAATGTAATCTTTTGAAAGTTACTATACTTCAAACTGGGGAAGAGGTTTTCTGTTCTCCTATGTATGCCTCTAACACAGTGATAGGTAGAAGAAGGTTATGGGATCAATTGATTACACACCATACTATGGTTACAGGGCCTTGGTTGGTTGAAGGAGATTGGAATGCAACTAGATTTCATTTAGATAAGTAAGGGGGTCGAATGGTTCGTCAAAATTTTTTAGATGAATTTAATAATTGCCTTTAACAAGTTGGTTTAATGGAATTACATGCTACAAATGGAGAGTGGTCATGGTGTAATCGATAATGCAATAGCAGAAGAATTTTGGCCAAACTAGATAAAGTTTTCATTAATGATGCATGGCTTCAGCAATTTACAGGTACAAAAATTGCTTATTCTGCTTCATCTTCCTCAGATCACTATGGAGTCATCATTAACATATTCAGACAATTTGCTAGTGGTCCAAAGCCATTCAAAATGTTAAAGGTCTGATGTTTGCAAGAGGGTATTGCAGAGGTGATTAAGAAGGCCTGGGACGCTGAAGTTGTTGGAATCCAATTCATATATCACTTAAGAAGTTAAGAAATGTTAAAGCTGCTGTAAGGGATTGGAATAAAAATTCATTTGGGGATATTCATCAGAGGGTTGATAACTCAAGGCAAAACTTGGAATATGTTCAGGGGGATCTGTTAGCTAATCCTTCAAATGATTTGTTTGTCAAGGAACAACAAGCTAGAGACATATATCAAGACGCTATGTCTGCTCAAGAAATTCTATATTCTCAAAAATCTAGAACCTTGTGGTTGAAGGATAATGATAGATGTTCTGCTTTTTTCTATCATAAGATGAAAAAACATCATCAATTCAATGCCATTAATGCTATTACAACACCAACTGGCCATTCCACTTCTGAACCAGCTGAGGTTAGAAAGATCTTTGAGGACTATTATCAAGGATTATTTTAAAGTTCTGGAAGTGATCATCCCTTTGATATTCGGGCTAGATATCAGTTGTCAATGGATAACAAGTTCATATTAGATAAACCTATAACTAATGAAGAAATCAAAACAGTGGTGATGAATTTTAATCCAGATAAAGCCCCAGGTCCAGATGGCTTCTTAGCTCGATTCTTCTAAACCTTTTGGTCTACTGTCCATTCAAAAGTTTGCGCTGCTGTCCATCATTTCTTTCTCACAGGCAAGCTTCCTTTAGGGGTTAGTAGCTCATTCATTACTTTAATTCCAAAAACTGGAAATGCATCTAGTCCCAAAGATTACAGGCCCATAGCTTTATGCAATTTAATTTACAAAATCATTTTAAAAATCTTAGCTGCTAAACTTGCTCTGGTTCTTCCTAAATTGGTTGGATTAGAACAAAATGCTTTTATAAAAGGGAGGAAGATTTAAGATGCTATTATTATGGGGCATGAACTGATTAGTGAATTTACAAACAAGCATCCTACAATGGCTTTGAAGGCTAATATTTCCAAAGCTTTTGACTCAGTCTCTTGCAGCTGGTTTCAGTAATACTTGGATCACATAGATCTCTATAATTCTGGCTTCTACTAGATACTCTATCTTGCTGAATGGATCTCCAACAGGCTTCATCCAACCTACAAAGGGGCTTAGACAAGGCTGTCCTCTCTCCCCCCTTCTTTTTACATTGGTCACTGATCAATTTACACAGTTATTGAATTCTGAAGTTGCTCAAGGAAGGATTACTTTGTCACATACAGCATTGAAAGCACATTCTACTATCTGTCATACTTTCTTTGCAGATGATCTTCTTATAACTTGTAAGGCTTCTATTCCAAATGCTAGAACTCTTCAAGAAATTTTTTAGATATTTGGAGCTGCTTCTGGGTTACAAATTAACTACCAGAAAAGTAGTTTAATTTTCTCTAAAACGGTGAGAAGAAGAAGATCTATTTTGAATCTGCTTCAATATAAGGAAGAACGATTCCCTCTGAAATATTTGGGGATACCTCTATGTTCCACAGGTCTAAAGAAGCCACATTGTTCAGTTTTATTGGATAAAATTTCAAATAAAATCAATGATTGGTGCAATGGTATGCATTCAGTAGCAGGGAAAACTAAATTGATCAAGACAGTTATCACTCTGACTTGTTTGTACTAGTGCAGTGTTTTTACATTGCCTATATCAATCCTCAATCAGATTCAAAAGCTGTACAGGGACTTTATTTGGGGAAGCAGAGACACATTGAAGAAAATACACCTCTTAAGTTGGGATGTTATGTGCGGACCTAAAGCTGAGGGAGGTTTGGGTATTCGAAAATTGATAGATGTGCAACAAGCAGCTCAATGTACATTAGCTTGGGATTTTTTTCTTAGCAAAGATAGGATTTGGGTTCCATGGTTCAAAAACATATATTCTTCTCTATCTACTTACTGGAATGCAATCCCCAAGATCTCTCATTCTATCTTATGGAAAAATTTGATAAATGTAAGGGATCTTATGCATCTTAATATTAAATTTTCAATTGGAAATGGGCAAATTTTCAAGCTACTATCTGATCCATGGTGTGAAGGTCATTCTTTACTTCAAAAATTTGGTCACCGTATTGTTAGAAGACTGGGTTTTGCTTGGGATTCCTCTTTGTCCAGCCTTATGGATAATGGAGGCTGGAATTTACATATTTTGCAGGACACCATGTTTCATCCTATCAGAGATTATATTCAAACACTGGTTATTCATGACAGAGAAGATAAATATACTTGGGATGGAGGTTCATTTTCTTTTAAAAATGCTTGGAAGGGCCATATGGTTATGCATCCAGAGGTGTTATGGTACAAGATATGTTGGGGTAAAGCTCGGCCTAGGTGGTCTGTTCATTGTGTTTTTCTCTTCCATAATAAGTTGCCAACAATGGTTAATCTCCAAAGGCGGAAGGTGCAGCTTGCTCCAAGGTGCTCAATTTGTTTACAGGAGAGTGATACAAGGAATCATTTATTTATTAAATGCTCCTATGCTAGGAATTTTTGGAAGTGGATAATAGATATCATGGGATCAAATGTTGATTTTTCTGAAATTTTTACTTTTGAAGAACTTTGGAATTGGTTCTTTCAGCAATCAAGCAAAATGATATATACTGTAATGGTGGCTGGGCTATGGAGCATTTGGTAGGAGAGAAATAGAAGGCTTCATGGTCATCTATCTAAGACTTTTCAAGATATTGCTAGACAAATTTTATTTGAAGTTTTAGATCTCTATAGTGTTTCAATTTGCAGATCATTGTTTGATCAGTTTCATTGCGTTTGTTTTTTTTTTTTTATGATCTTAATTGATCATTTTATTCTTTTCTAAGGGTATGCCCTCTGTGCGCCTGTAATTATTTTTTCCTTTTTTTATACATTAACATTTATGAAAAAATAATAACAATAAAATATATTTGGAATAATTATTTTTAAGGATAATTATCATAATATAACCGGCCCGGCCCAATTATGATTTTTTCCTTATCAAGAGAGGACAAATGTCATCATCCTATTAATCTAAGAAGCCTACAAATAGAGGCCTGGAGGAAGGAGGAAGGGGTACACAAATCCAGAGACTCAAAATTTTGGAGGGTAAATAAATTCAAAGTCCAGAAATCTAAAGACTCAGAAATCCAAAAGGTCTAGAAATTCAGAGACTCGGAAATCCAGAGCGTCTAGAAATTCAGAAACACAAATTCAGAATTCAGAAATCTAGAATTCTAGAGAGAAATACAGAAACTCTCATCCCCAACATCCAAACCTAAAAGCGAAGAACACTAAGCACATCAAATTGTGCAGTTCATCATCAAATTCCATGGTGATCAACAACAACCACGACCAAAGACATGCCGTTCTTTATCCAAATTCCATGGTGATTCAAGATCAAGCTCGTGCAGCCCTTGGATCCAACCAACCAAAAAGGAGATCGAATCAGAGGACCTTATTCTTTGGAATATTATTACAGAGGATTGTACTCCATCTTTACAAATTAATAAAATATTCAATTTGCTCTATATTTTGTTTTCATTGTAGACTACAAAATTTGTGTGTATAAATTTCCGGCACGCCCAATGGGACATCATCTGCCTTTCATCTCTTTCTCTGACGTCAAATCCTCAACAAATTCATCGTCAAATTATATGGCTTCCAACAAGATTCAAACGAAAAGCAAGAATACCCCCAAAGACATTGAAGTCGTGACGAATAACATTATTACCACCACAAAAGGCGGCAAGAAGTTTACAACTTTGTCAAGTGGTACAAACATCTCTGCAAGTTCAATGATGTGGAGCATGGTCAAATCATCCGTTCCTTCCAAAAGACAGCACGATACGATGAGAGTCGATTCTGCCAAATTTAGCAAAGTAACAACTCAAACTCATACCGCCTTCACCTCACTGGGGGAAAGGAGAAAGGTTCCTACAACCTCAAAGGTTGCTCCAGTCATAAGTTCAAGGCTGGTCCACCTGAGGCCAAAGATTTTTTTTGACTCCATCACTATGCCAGTCATGATGACGAGTACTACCTTGTATGAAGAACAATTGACGACTATGGCCCGTGTAATTGAAAGATTACAACACTTTCTTAAGGAGCAAGATCTGAAAATTGCCTTGCTGACAGAAAAGTTAAATTTATGTGATGACAATGCTGAGTCAAGCAAAAGCCGAATTCCTCATTCTAATTCCATGCTAGAGAACACTCCAATTGATAATCAAAATGACGTGTACGCTAATCCAACAATTGATGCTGCGTCTGTCACCTTAATTTCTATCCAACAACTTCAAAATATGATAGTGAATTGCATAAGAGAACAATACAGTGGTGTCCCTCAAAATGCTCACATGTACTCAAAGCCTTACACAGAAAGAATTAACATTTTTAAAAATGTCGGTTGGGTATCAACCTCCAAAGCTTCAACAATTTGACGGAAAAGGCAATCCCAAGCAACATTTTGCACACTTTGTAGAGACTTGCGGCAATGCTGGTACAGACGGAGATCTCCTTGTCAAGCAATTCGTTCGTTCCCTTAGAAGGAATGCATTTGACTGATACACAGACCTCAAAGCTGAAGGTATTGACAGTTGGGAATAGATGGAACGAGAATTTCTCAACCATTTCTACAGCACTCGTCGTATTGTAAGTATGTTGGAGCTTACAAATACAAAACAAATAAAGAGTGAACCCATGGTTAACTACATCAATCGTTGGCGACCTCTAAGTCTTAACTGCAAGGATCGTTTGTCTGAAATTTCTGCAGTTGAAACATGTTTGCAAGGCATGTGCTGGGAGCTTCTTTACATCCTACAACGGATTAAGCCTCGCACATTTGAAAAGCTTGTTACTCGAGCCCACAACATGGAGCTTAGCATGGAAAATCATGGTGCTAGAGAAGATGTTCCTAATATATCCGACAACCTTCAAAAATATGGGAGAAGTCCGTCTGAAGAAGAAGACAATATACTTCCTAACTCGGATGATGAAATAGATTCATCTTTCATTATAAGCATCATTTCAAAAGACTTGCATTAAGAAATGCACCATGCTATAACAATGACTTCAACCAAAAATGCAAAATCACAGGGGGCATTAAGTCAAGGAAACCAAGAAGAAAATCCCTAAAGTGACAACAAGATAGTCCATGCCCTCCAGTATAAGCTTGGATTGTCGTCTGATTCTTGCAAAGTTGAAGAAAATTATTAAAGTTAAAGTGCTCCCAGATATGAGCCTAAACTATCGATAACACTCTTTGATATGAGTTTAAACTGCCTACCTGGAAAAAAAAAATCAAGAACTCCTTGATACGAGTTTAAACTATCTCCTAAAAAATTATGACATTCCTTGACACGAGTTTAAACTGTTTACCTAAAGAAAAAAAATCAAGCACTCCTTGACACAAGTTTAAACTGTCAACTTGAAAGAAAAAAAATCAAGAACTCCTTGATACGAGTTTAAACTATCTCCCAAAAAAATATGATACTCCTTGACACGAGTTTAAACTGTCTACCTGAAGAAAAAAAATCAAGCACTCCTTGACACGAGTTTAAACTATCTACTTAGAAAAAAAAATCAAGAACTCCTTGATACGAGTTTAAACTATCTCCCAAAAAAATATGACACTCCTTGACACGAGTTTAAACTATCTACCTGAAGAATAAAAAAAGTCAAGCACTCCTTGACACGAGCTTAAACTGTCTACCTGGAAAAAAAAATCAAGAGCTCCCAGATACGAGCCCAAACTGTCGATGACACTCCTTGACACGAGTTTAAACTGTCTACCTGAAGAAAACAAAAAAATCAAGAATTCCTTGATACGAGTTTAAACTGTCTCCTAAAAAAAAAAAATAATACTACTTGACACGAGTTTAAACTGTCTACCTGAAGAAAAAAAAAAACTCTTTGACATGAGTATAAACTGTTTACCAAAAACAAAAATGGTGAACTACATGATGACTTGATCCCTGTTAAGGGTATGTAGGCATCCTGGAAGTTTGTTCCAAGTTTAGTCAACCTATAAAAAAAGAGGCAAAGTGTGTTCATCGCATGATATCAAAAGTGATTCATCGCACCCTATCAACTTGGCACGCCACCAAATTATAGCTGTAAAGAAAATTTTGGTCTGTCGTCAAATTGTAGTTGCAAGGAAGAAATTTGGCCGGCCGCCAAAGTGTAGCTGCAAAAAATAATTTTGGTCTGTCGTCATAGTTGTAGCTACAAAAGAAATTTTGATCCGGTAAAGTGTAGCTGCGAAGAAATAAATTGGTTTGTCACCAGACTGTAGCTGCCTAAAAAAAAATTTTGCTCATCGCCGAGGTATTGTTGAAAGAGAAATTTTGCTTGCCGCCAAGGCGTCGCTGAAGAATTCGGTTCATCACCAAGGTGTTGTTGCAACAAAATTTTGACTCACCACTGAAGTGTCGTTGAAAGAAGAAAAAAAAAATTTATGCTCGCCGCCGAGGTGTTGCTGAAAGAAAATTTTGGCTTTCCGTTGAGATGTCGTTGAAGAAAATAATTCTGCTCGCTACCAAGGTGTTGCTGAAAGAGAAATTTGGCTTTCTGCTGAGGTGTCGAAGAAAAAAATTTCGCTCGCCGATAGAAACTTGAAGAATATTAGTGGCTGGGCACCAACATTCGAGGAATGCTTTGAATACATCTCCATGGTGATCATATGAAGATAGCTCGTCGATAGAACCATGATGAATATTAGTGGTTGGGCACCAAAATTCGAGGAATGCTTTGAATACATCTCCATGGTGATCATATGAAGACAGCTCACCGATAGAACCATGACGAATATTAGTGGCTGGGCACCAACATTCAAGGAATGCTTTGAATACGTCTTCATGGCGATCATATGAAAATAGAGAGACGAATAGAGCACTATATAGTTGTTGTTTTGATATAAAAAAAAAAGTCGTGGAAACGCGCCAAGACATCTTCTAACCACTCCCAATATAGTTCTGTGTGTGGCAAAGCAGCAGAAAGTATGCAGGGAATACTCCATGATACTTCCTTCGCCTGAACATTGAGACTTAAGTGTGAAAACTGGTTTTCCTCAACTATTCTCTCATGAAGTGGAGAATTTAATATCAAGGCTTCCGAGACAATGGATTATTCATTAATCTGATCAATGCCAAAGTTGGTAAGGTCGTCTGTAGCCTTGTGTGTCCAATGAGAAGAACAATGTTCATTGTTGGGATCAGGCATTTGAATGCGTGTCCAATGAGAAGAACAATGTTCATTGTCAAGATCAGGCATATGAATGGCATTGCAACCGAGAAGTGAGTCGAATATGCTAAATGTGGTTCATTGGCTTCTTTGACTATTTTCGCTCTCTAAGATAGTCATCTTTCAAGTTGCTACCCAATCAAGCCCTTCAAAAAATAAAATAAAAAAAAGTGATGAAAAAAAGTGTAAAAAAAAAGGAGAGAGAAAAAAAAAATGAAGAAAAAAAAAAGGATGCATGAAAAAAAGAGTGAAAAAAAAAAAAAAAAAAAAAAAAAAAAAAAAAAACTTGAAAAAAAAAAGAAAAGAAAAAAGAAGCGTGAAAAAAATATATATATATAAAATAAAATAATAAAATAATAAAATAATAAAAAAGAAAATAAAAAAGAAAAAGAAAAGAAAAGTCATACCAATTATTTGTTCGAGCAGATGCCACAATCCAACACAGTTTTCAGATGTTGCAATCTAACAAGTCTTGAGAGGCTATTGAAATTGATGTCAAACCGTATAATATTGGTAGTATATATAGGCAACCAAATATCTCCTATTTGTATTGAGATTTGTATAATTTAGCTCAAATTGGAAAACAAAATTCTAGTCCAAAGTTGAATAGGAAAGAGGAAATCTTATAATCCAAAGTTGGATAGGAAAACCTTTAACAATTCAAATAGCAAGTTGGATACTTCAAGTCCCACTTGAAAAAGGAGACAGGTCCTGTCAAACATGGAACTCGAAGTGGGGGCAATTTGTAAACACTAAAATTTTAATGGATTTTGGTTTTGACAAATTGACCCATTAAATATGGGTTCAATGTTTAATTAAGTTATTTAACTGGCCCAAGTTTGGTCAACTCAAATTATTTAATTAGCCCAACCCAGATGATGAATGGAAAGATAATTATTCCTAATAAAATATATTTGGAATAATTATTTTTGAGGATAATTATCATAATATAACCGGCCTGGCTCAGTTATGATTTTTTCGTTATTAGGAGAGGACACGTGTCATCATCATATTAATCCAAAAAGCCTATAAATAGAGGCCTGGAGGAAGGAGGAAGGGGTAAAAAAATCCAGAGACTCAGAAACCCAGAGGGTACACAAATTCAAAGTCCAGAAATCTAAAGACTCAGAAATCCAGAAGGTCCAAAAATTCAGAGACTCAGAAATCCAGAGGGTCTAAAAATTTAGAGACACAAATTCAGAATTCAGAAATCTAGAATTCCAAAGAGAAATACAGAAACTCTCATCCCCAACATCCAAACCCAAAAATGAAGAACACCAAGCATATCAAATCATGCCGTTCTTCATCAAATTCCACTGTGATCAACAAGAAGTTCATCCAAATTCCACGGTGATTCAAGATCATGCTTGTGCAGCCCTTGGATCCAACCAACTAAAAAGGAGATCGAATCAGAGAACCTTATTCTTTGGAATATTATTACAGAGGATTGTACTCCATCTTTACAAATTAATAAAATATTCTATTTGCTCCATATTTTGTTTTCGTTGCAGACTACAAAATTTGTGTGTACATTTACTCCTTTTACTTTAGTAATGTGGGATATTACTTGTTCCTACATTCTTTTTCGTCATAGGGGGCAATTCATATACCCTACTACTGATATTACAACAAAAGAAAGATGTTACCATATTGTGACAAAAGAAAGATCTTACCATAAAGCAAAACAAAGCTATATTTTTCGCTTTTTGGTTATACTTATAAGTCCTTTTACACAAGCACGTACTTTAGGATGAATGTATGTTGCAACAAGTGCCTATTGGGCATTCAGGCATTACTTAAACCATGGACCCAAAGGCTCTTTGCAATATTTTCTCTCGTTTTTGGACACAAAGCGCAAATGTACGTGGCTCAGAACACATATCGTATTTGTAATAACCCAATCATTTTCCTTCCTTTCCTTTTTCTGAAATTTTACGGATAAATTTTTTCCGTTTAATTTTCTTTTCTGAGTTCAGTTTCTCATCTCATAGTGCCGTCTCAGGTGCTCGGAAATGGTTTCTGAGACTCTTTCATTTGGATTAACAACTTCCTTTAAGGATCGAGTCATTTCCATATTTTCACTTTTCGGACACTATTCACTTTTTGTCCTTTTCTTATTTCGTCCTTTTCCCTATTCTGTCTTTTCCCCGTTTGTCACTTTGTTGGCAAAACCTCACCCTTCATGCTCAGAGTTAGTTTTTGACTTCACGTGCCTTCATCCTTAATGGTTTCCACGAAATACGTATCTTTACTTTTGCAAGAAAGTACTCTGGTTGCTCCTAGTGTCCATAGAGGCATGGATGCATAGTTCTTTGGAATTATTTTCTTTTCTTGGGGTATTTTTCATAAATATCTTTTGAAGATATTTTATTTCAGGGATATCTAAGAAAATATTTCGGGAAGATATTTTCATTCTGGGTCATTAGTGCAGTTAACCCATTTTGGAGGGGTCATTGTGCAATTAACGAAAATTATTACAAAAATACCTCGTCTGGAGCCTAGATCCACGTACGGGATTCATTTTCACATTTCGTCGAGTCGTGTACTCTTAGAATTTCATTCTGGTCGTTTTTCTCCAGTTTCTGACCCTAGTTGTCGCCGAACTTGTTCGGGGCATATCTCTCTGCTCGGGACTCAATTTTTGACGCTGTTTCCTCCGTTGTTCATACTTTCTCATTTTGCATCTTTTTTGTTCACAGAGTTTTGTCGTTTGAACACGTCTGCTCAAATTTCACTTTTCCGGACCCGGCGGGGCCCTTTCGGGGCACTTTTTGGGATTTTCTATAAATAGGGGACTTAAAGAGAAAAAATCAGATTTTTCTCATCTTCCTCCCTCTCTTGGCCGGTCCTCCATGGCAGCCATGGCTGCCGCCTTTCTTTCTTCTTTTTCGGCCACTTCCCTCGTGTAAAACATAGTAGTGCCTTCGTGTTTAATGCTTGTCTTGACGACGCGCATCTTTCACCCTTATTAGAACCCATTTCTGACCATTTCTTGAGTTCAGGTTTGAAGTCAAGTTATGATTTTCATGGGGCTTCCTTCGGATTCTTGTTCATCGTGTTGTCCCCGACAAAACCCTTCGGTATCATCGGATTCGAGCACTTTTATTTCAGTGGGCCTTTCAGATTTTCATCTCAAATTAAGGTAGGGGCTGTTATAATTTATTTTCTTGTTATATAGCATGCTTGTGATACTTATACAACTTGTTTACTTGCTTGGATATCAAATCTAGAGATTTTATTTAATTATTTTCTTGTATGAGATTTGATTTTCCCGGTTGCTCATAACTTGGTTTAAACATATGGCATGATAGAATATTACCCCTTGACATGATCATTGACATATATTAAATTGATAGCTTTTGGACAAGTAATAAAGTTTTTATTTAATATTTATTTTAAGTGAAAGATTAATTCATGTGGCCTTCACTAACTTGAAATCAATGTGTGTTAGCATATTATATTAGGCCCTAGCATCCTTGGGTTCCGTGACTTCATGGAAGGTCACTTTTGCGTCTAAGAGATGGTCCATATCTCCTATGACTTTGGTTTGTCTTTTGCTTCCGCGTCAGTTCTCATGTTAGCATGGTTTTTTTTACTATCATGTTCTAGTGTGATATCATATCTGCGTGCTTATGTTAGCATGACCGTATGCGACGCATGTCGGTATACCTTACGTTTTTCATTCACGTGTATTGACATATCATGTACTTACGTTCTTCTTGATAACATGTTTTGATTTGATAACATGTCTGCTTGCTTATGTGGCACCTTGAGTAGATAGTCCATTACTATGTTGCATGTTAGCTGTTTACTTTTATGTTTGGTTTTGACGTTGTATCTTAGGATCTGTCGCGTCCCTTGGGTGCATTCTTGTTTTATGTGTTCCTTCCTTGGATAGGAGAAATTTATTCCGTAAGGACCCATGTCAGGAACCTTCTTATCTGTTTTCTTAGTTGGGTGTTTCGAGAACTTAGTCTGACGGTTGATGCGAGTAAGGCTCAGGTGAGCGTAGAGCATTGTGATTCATGTCCTTTTCCTTGTCTGGTGGAGTGAGACGTGGGCCAGGGAGGCACCATTTCATTTCCTTTTTCCTTCGTGGATTCTAGATCTAAGGCCTTAAGCATAGCGGTACCTATGACATTATTGTCAGAGTTTTGGGATTAGCTACCCCAACTCCCGCAGATTCCTGGTTCCCGCTGTGCTTTTGGTAATGATCATTTCGACATTGATGTCATCCGTATCAATAGGTTTTTCTGAGTTGACCTGGTTGGGGCATGTTATAAACTAATGCCTTATATTGTCATGCTACCTTACTGATGAGAAAGTGTGAGCGAGTTCTGGTCGCTGTTCGTACTACCTTGTCACTCTCTTCTTTTATCGGGTTTCAACGTTTCGTTATCTTGGGATTCTCTCGGTGGTTGATGTTGAGTTAACGTGCCGATTCTTATGAGGTGTTGTCACGGTTCATGGTTTTTGCGTTCCTTCAGTTGATCTTGAAATCTCTAGGGTTATCTTTCAGTGCTTTATGAGCTGCCTTTGGTTTAACCTTTTGTTCGATCCCTGTTCTGTTCTTTTCTGGTATGTTCCGAATTTCAGAGACAAAATTCCTTTAAGGAGAGTAGGTTGTAATGACCCAGTCATTTTCCTTCCTTTCCTTTTCTGAAATTTTACGGATAAATTTTTTCTGTTTAATTTTCTTTTCTGAGTTCAGTTTCTCATCTCATAGTGTCATCTCAAATGGTCAGAAATGGTTTCTGAGACTCTTTCTTTTGGATTGACAACTTCCTTTGAGGACCGAGTCATTTCCACATTTTCACTTTTCGGACACTATTCACTTTTTATCATTTTCCTATTTCGTCCTTTTCCCTATTCTGTCTTTTCCTCGTTTGTCACTTTGTTGGCAAAACCTCACCTTTCATGCTCGGAGTTAGTTTTTGACTTCACATGCTTTCATTCTTAGTGGTTTCCACAAAATACGTATCTTTACTTTTGCAAGAAAGTACTCTGGTTGCTCCCGATATCCATAGGGGCATGGATGCATAGTTCTTTGGAATTATTTTCTTTTCTTGGGGTTTTTTTGTAAATATCTTTTGAAGATATTTTATTTCAGGGGTATCTAACAAAATATATTTGGAAGATATTTTCATTCTAGGTCATTAGTGCAGTTAATCCATTTTGGAGGGGTCATTGTGCAATTAACGAAAGTTATTGCAAAAATACCTCGTTTGGAGCCTGAATCCTTGTACGGGATTCATTTTCACATTTCGTCGAGTCCTGTACCCTTAGAATTCCGTTCTGGTCGTTTTTCTCCAGTTTCAAAGTTTCTGACCACGGTTGTCGCCGAACTTGTTCGGGGCATATCTCTCTACTCGGGACTCGATTTTTGACTTTGTTTCTTCCGTTATTCATATTTTTTTATTTTAAATCTTTTTTGTTCATGGAGTTTTGTTGTTTGAGCACATTTGCTAAAATTTCACTTTTCTGGACCCGGAAGGGTCCTTTCGGGGCACTTTTTGAGATTTTCTATAAATAGAGGACTTAAAGAGAAAAGTCAGATTTTTCTCATCTTCCTCCCTCTCTTGGCCGGTCCTCCATGGCAGCCATGGCTGCCACCTTTCTTTCTTCTTTTCCGGCCACTTCCCTCGTGTAAAACATAATAGTGCATTCGTGTTTAATGCTTGTCTTGACGACGCGCATCTTTCACCCTTATTAGAACCCATGCTTGACCATTTCTTGAGTTCTGGTTTGAAGTCAAGTTTTAATTTTCATGGGGCTTCCATCGGATTCTTGTTCATCGTGTTGTCCCCGACAAAACCCTTCGGTATCGTCGGATTCGGAGCACTTTTATTTCGGTGGGCCTTTGAGATTTTTATCTCAAATTGAGGTAGGGGGTGTTATAATTTATTTTCTTGTTATATAGCATACTTGTGATACTTATACAACTTGTTTACTTGCTTGGATATCAAATTTAGAGATTTTATTTAATTATTTTCTTGTATAAGATTTGATTTTCCCGGTTGCTCATAACTTGGTTTAAACATGTGACATGATAGAATATTACCCCTTGACATGATCATTGACATATATTAAATTGAGAGTTTTTGGACAAGTAATGAAGTTTTTATTTAATATTTATCTTAAGTGAAAGATTAATTCATATGGCCTTCATTAGCTTGAAATCAATGTGTGTTAGCATATTATATTAGGCCCTAGCATGCTCTTCAACGTATATGAATTTGAGACTAATCGGAAGTGTTTTGAAATCTAGAGAATATTTAATTAATTGATTAATTAATTTATTCCGAGTGTACTATTCACTCCATTGGAATTCCGACTTAATATTCTTGATATGCATATCATATAGTTTTACATATACGAAATCTAGAATATTTAATTAAGTTTTGAAACTTCTCATTTATTATTTTTCTAGTATTAAAGTTTAATACTCATGGTTGTGTCTTGCTTAGAATTCACTTGTATCATGTTTTTGAATCAAGTCTTGACATGTTGTATAACATATATTAAATTGAGATCATTTGGATGAATTTCAAAACTTAGAGATTTTAATTAAAAGGATTCATTAAAATCAATTCAGTGGCTCCTAGGTCTAGATTAAGTTTCTAACTTGGCATTTATGATTTCCATGACAAGTTCCTTCACGTGTATCAATTGAGAATAACCGGATAAGTTTTGAAACTTATATTCTATTATTTCCTTTATATGGGACTTAATTCACATGGTTGTATATTATATGAAATGAACTTGTAACTTGACATTAGACTTGTCCTTGACTTGTCTTGTAATCTTGACAATTTAATCCCGTAAGTAGATTAAATTTCCTTATATGCCTCCATCGCGTTAATCGTGCTTTGATATTGAACTCGTGTTAACTTATGAATCGGACTTGTATTTCATGTACCTTCATCTTTTTATCAAGTATCGTGACTCCTTGTATCTAGGTTTCATTAATGTACTTAATGAACATGCACATTTATCATGGAATGGTTTAATTGCACATATGTGGTTTAGTGAGTAATTAAATCATGTATCTTATACTTGTGGTATTTTTCCTTCAATGGATTCTATGTGATATATATATCTTGATTCTAATCTACATTGATGCACACTATGATTTCTTGACATTTCACATGCCATTATACTTGATGAACTTAGGGCATGACTTGTGTGTTCCAAAATCTTGGTTGTGCATGAAACGTGGTTAATGCATTTTTTGTATTTTGATACTATCTTGGTTTGCACAACTTGTTGATTTTGGGACTTGGAGATTTATTAATCAAGAATTGACATGACTAGGACTTGGTTCTAGTACGGGGGAATGTCCTCCTACACTATAGTGTGCACTAGGGGAAAGGTACCCATGGGTTAGTAGCCCTAAAGTGATCTCAAGAGTACAGTTTTAATCCGGGCGATATCCGAGTTTTCCACATTGGTTGATTTCACTCTTTAAATTTCAAGTTGTTATTCCTTGAAGATTTAAACTTGTTGCGTATGTGAAATAATCCAATCTTGTTTACTTGCATAGATATTATGCCTTATTCTCGATTTCATGTATAACTCTTTTAGGGTTCCATAGAATGTTCCATCCTTGTTTAATTGCTTGGATATTATGCCTTGATCTTGATTTCGTGTGTTACACCTATCGTGTTAATTGGAATGCTCCAATCATGTTAATTGCATTGATAATGTAACTCTTGTTAACTTATATCCTTGTATACTTCTTGTCATGTTATGTGAAATGCTCTAACCTTGTCTCATTGCAAAGATATTATGCATTATCCTTGATTTCATGTATTTTTCTTGTCATGTTAATTGGAGTGTTCCAATCATGTTAATTATAGTGATAATGTAATTCTTGTTAACTCATATTCAAGTATCCTTCTTGTCGTGTTAATTGGATCATTCTAATCTTGTTAAATTACATTAATAAAGTGATTCATGTTCAATTGTAAACTTGTCGTGTTCTTTGGATCATCCCAACCCTGACTCGTTTCATATATGTATATATATCATGATTCTTGTCGATATTGCTCTAATGTATCTTAGGATGCTCCTTGAGTCTCATTTTGACATAGACGTTAGGTGGCATCATCCTTTTGAACTGTTCCATGTAGTCTAAAAATCTCTAAAGAAATCGAGTCGATACATGCTCATTCTCTATGAGTAAACTTGTTTACTCACCCCGAAGTTACTAGGGGATTTGTTCAAGTACGAAGACTTGGTTAGTGATGTTTGTCGTTCATTGGGATGGCTTGTAGCTTCGAGTTCCCATTTCATGCAAGTGTTAGCATGAAGTATCATTTGGTAGCCTTAAGTATCAAACTTGTATTCTTTGATCCCGTTTGTGTAATATGTACATAAGTACACTCTTTTCATTGTATTCAACATATATAACATGAGGCCAAGGGCCAAGCATGTTCATATTTACAGCCGTCTTTTGTAAAATGTAATTTTTCCTAACTTTGAGGTTTGGCATGTCAAATCTTGTAAATGGAATGTAATGAGGCCGTAGGCCATTGTAACATATTTAAAATGTCATATTACACTTGCGTATATGTTCACATCATCACACATTAGCTTTTAATGTAAATTGATCATGCCATAGGGGTTTCAAATAAGACTTAGAGTCTTTTCTCCATTTTAATGCATAACAGGTTCATATGCACATTCTCGAGCCATTTCGGCCGACCGAAATGCCACTTCGGTCGACCGAAACCCTTTTGGGTTTCATTGTTCGGCAAAACCTCCAATTCTAGTAGCCATTTCACTGTTCGAGGTTCATTTCAGTCGACCGGTTCTCTATTTCTGTCAACCGAAGCACCATCTTTCATCTCGAGCCACAAACCGGTCGACCGGTTTGTTATTTCGGTCGACAGAACTGAAGGCTCATTTTCCCTTCTTTTCTTGGCTTATTTTGGCAGACCGATGCTCCATTTCGGTCGACCGAAATAGAGCTGCCTTGTAAGTTTGTTTGGTTTGTTGCCTAGACAAGTTGACCTTGTTTCATTCATTCCCACTTGACCTCGTTGATCTTGTAGAAGCCATTTAATGGTGTACGTGGTCTAGTTTGAACTAGATCTTGTTTCCTTGGGTGTCATTGGTGCCATAGGGCGCTAATTGACCCTTTTATCCTAGTTTCCGCTTCTAGTTATTTCCTTGGGTTCCGTGACTTCATGGAAGGTCACTTTTGCGTCTAAGAGATGGTCCGTATCTCCTAAGACTTTGGTTTGTCTTTTGCTTCCGTGTCAGTTCTCATTGAGTTCCATGACCTCATGGAAGGTCATCAAAGTGTCTTAGAGGTGTGTAGTGCCTTGAAAGACCGTCATTTTATTTCTTGCTTCCGCATCTAGATCTGTTATCGGGTCAATCTTCGGTTCATCACTGGCACACCGAGTTGAATCAAAACCCGGGTCGTTACAGTATTGTGGTCCC
This sequence comes from Cornus florida, assembly GCF_030987335.1. Lineage (NCBI taxonomy): Eukaryota > Viridiplantae > Streptophyta > Magnoliopsida > Cornales > Cornaceae > Cornus > Cornus florida. The sequence goes on along the minus strand of NW_026775573.1, from coordinate 73,798,680 downwards.
ACATCGATAAAAATACTTCTATACATTCCTTTATATAGGGAAATATTAAAGTATTTTGGTGCATTGCAAAGAGGGCCCGTTGGTAACAGTAACAGCCCAGCCCAAATTGTGTTCAAAGCCTTGGTACCAACGGGCATTCTTTGCAATAATTCTTTTTCAAAAAACCAAATGTTTGGCCCATATTATAAATTCTATTCTTTGTCCCACATCGAATAGGAGTACAAGAGGTGTATAGTTAATATAGAGTTGGCACACCACATCTGGTTGCCACGAAGAGAGTCTCTGTGGAAGATAGTCTCCCAAACAAATGTATGGGAGACTTCTCAGTCATAGTTACTCTTTTTCTTGGCCTTATATCATTTCTGAATCTTCGGCCTGTCTTGCATACTTGGTAACTTTTCCAGCTTAGGCTTCGGACCGCAAGAATCTAGCACAATAGAGTTCCTTTCAGGCTCATAGCCGAGGAACAAGTCGATTCAAACCTCAAGAGCCCGGCACAATATAGTTCCTCTCAGGCTCGTAGCCGAGGAACACATCGCTTCGAACCTTAAGAGTCCCGCACAATACAGTTCCTCTCAGGCTCATAGCCGAGGAACACATCGCTTCGGACCTCAAGAGTCTGGCACAATACAGTTCCTCTCAGGCTTATAGTCGAAGAACATATCGCTTCGGACCTCAATAGTCCAGCACAATACAGTTCCTCTCAGGCTCATAGCCGAGGAACACATTGCTTCGGACATTAAGAGTCCGGCGCAATATAATTTCTCTCAGGATTATAGCTAAAGAGTATACCACCTCGGACGATTTAAGTCCGAGGCTATGTCAATAAGGTTTGAGCCCAACTGGGGGTAAGAATTCTTTATGGTAATACACCTACAGGCCCTTTTTATTTGGCCCAATGGTATTTAACCCATGGAAAGTTTTGTCCCACATCGAAAGCAGATGGAAGGCATAAGTTCAATATATGGTACAATCCCATACTCATTGATTGCTAAGAAAGGTGCCCCTTGATAAATAGATCTTCAAGCAAAATTTAGAGATCAACATATCAAGGAACCCTCTTTCTTAGGCCAATTCTTTTCAAAATCCTCAGATCATAATGGAATGAATGCTGCATTGAAAGGTTGGTATTTTAAAGCCATTAACATATTCCCCCAAGACAAGGAAATTTGTGTCTCAGACACAAAGAATCTGAGTACAAGGAACTAGGAAAAACCCAAATGAATCAGCAAAATTCTAAGTAAATGTTGCTGTATTCTTTGACATTTTATCCCCAGAATCAATAAGTCTAACTAAGACAATTACTAAGTCAAGTAAATAACTTGTCCCAAATCAAAATAATACAAGGAAAATGAGTATTGATATATCTACTCCATATGAATCAATGGCAAGAAAGGTTCCCTTGACGGTTAGATCGCTAGATGGGGAAACCATCCTCGGATATTAATCAAACAGTCAAAGGGATTCCCTTCTTATCATCTTTCCTATTTTTGCTTCGGACCACAAGGAGTACGAAGCCCTCAGGCAATGAGTCTTCCTCAAAGATAGGAAAACATTACTACTTAGTGATAGTGGGAAACTCAGAAGCACTCACATACATGCAAATCACCTCAAAATAAATTTAATCATTACAGCCCCAGGAGCAAAAATATATTGTTTCAACATTCGTCAGTTCAAAATAAGAAATTACACAACCCTACTTCCTTTTTGGATCAAAAAGAGCAGAGTCGAAAGCATTAACAACATTCGGATTGGAAGCAGTTTCTAAAAGGAGTAAAGGCCTTGGAGCTGGTGGAATAGAAGAACTTGGAGCTGAATGGTCCTCTTGATGAGACTTCACCATCTCGGCAAATAACACCTTTGCTTCTTGGGCTAGTAGACCCTTAGCATAAGGAAAAGACACTTCCATATCAGCATCAAAAGCGTCTAGATCCTTCATTTTTTCACTAGAGCCCAGGTTGAAATTGAACCTGAAGGCCTTCACACTGGATAAGTGCACTAGAGTGGTGTAACGTCCTTGTATCTGTTTTCCAGCAGTGACGCAGGTGCCGATTGCGTCTGTCAAATGCTGGACCTCAGCCTCCAACGCCTCCACCTTAGTTTCAGAAGCGACCAAGCAGTTCTTGTTGACGTCCCTCTCCTCAGAAGCTTTCTTTGAATTCAGAGCAGCATTTGAAGCCTTCTTCTCAGCGTTGGCAAGGTCCCTCTCTAGTTTCTTAAGTGAAAGGGACTAAGCCTCAGCAATGGCGCACAGGGCCATGGTGTGGTACATACTCTACATAAATAGCAGTGGTGCAATTAATGCTAAAGAAAAGTTAAACAAATATCAGAGATAAAGGAAAGTTCAAACCTTTACAACATAAACTGGGGCAGATGGTAGTAGCTGGTCCAGCCCCATGTTCCCAATGATCTCTTCATCCTTGGGTAGCCACATCCCCCGGGCTACAACCAAAGCAGCAGAAGGGTCAATGACTATTAAATCCCTAGAATGGAGAACTGACTTGTCAACCCTTGAGAAGACAGATCTTCAAGGTTCTCCAGATTCGGCTTGGACATAAGCCCAAACTTCCTCCTTTGGGTCAGTTTCCCCAGCCTTCTTCCCCCTACTCTTGGGGACATTTTTGCCCTTACTGGTGGAAGGAGGATTCGGCCTTGTGTTCTTTAGAGGAGGCTCATCAACCTCCTGTTCATGCTCAGTAGATTTGATGACTGCCAAAGGCTGCATTTCAGCAGCTTTCTTCTTTAGAGCTTCAGCTCTTTGTTTTTCTTCCTCAGTCAATGGGAAGCTGTCGAAGGATGGAAGTGCCAAATCCATAAGGTCTGCAGCCGCGGCACTGGAAGCTATTTCTTGGAGGTTGGACGAAGTGAGCATCTCCTTAACAAATGGGGGTTCGCTCTAGACTTGTTCCTCTAGAAATGAGAGCATGTTCTTAGCTACAGAGGAGGGGAAGGTCACTGAAACAATGCCAAGAAATTCATAAGGATAACGAAAAGTTAAAACTTGACATGGAAGACAACCAATACACGTCTTGTGAAGAGAGGGAGAATACTTTATACCTAGCTTCCTGAATTTGCGAGCAATAGGGAGTTTACTTGACTGGGATACAAACCAGTTGCCCCTAACAATTATTATCCTCTCCTTCCACTTCTTCTCGGAGGAAGGAAGGTTCGTACATATCCTCTATTGCAGAGAGGAGGTAAAGTAGAAATGACCAGGCTCGGTCCCATGCTTGGAAATGGTATAAGTGATCAGCAGGTCAGCAAGAGTCAAATCAAGACTCTCTAGCCTCCGGCGACCAAAAGTGCCGAAACTATTCGAAGAAAGTTAGGGTTTACTTGAAGGCGGGCAAGACCTAACTTATTAAAAACCAGATGGTAGAAGGGGTGAAGAGGGAACCGAAGAGCATTAAGATGCCCAACAGAGAGAAGTAACTCATTCTCTCCGATGCCCTCTCCTGAACAGAAATGATACTCAACAATTTCCACCCCTTCAGGGATTTCAAATTCTTCCATTATCGATTCAAAGGAGAAATTAACGCGTCGAATAGACAAAATTGTCTCTCTCTCTCTTCTTTAGTGAAGATATTATTCAACCCAGAAGTGGAGGTCTCAGCCTGTATTAAGGAATCATCTAACTGATTGACCAAGTCATTCACAGGTTTAAGAGGATTAGAGACCCTAAGGGGAGGAACCCTAATGAGAGTAGGGGAAGACGAATGCGTGGATTCAGAATCTATAATTTCTACGTGGTCATGAGTAGTTGAAGTGCTCATAATGCAAGATCGAAAAGAAGATGAAGAACTAACCTGGTGATACAACGAGGTGAAGAGTGCAGTGAACGAAATGAGCGCAGTGAAGGCAAAAATAAATCTTGAGGAAGCTCTTGAGTCAGAATAACAATAAACACTCCTTGAACCGTCTCTTGCAAAAGTGGCAACCGTGCAAATTCAATATCCTTTTAATTAGGAGCCGTAGTCTAATTAAAGAGGGAATTGGGGGCAAAGTGTGTAGGGAAAAATCCCCCTCCAATGAAGGTCATCCACGGGCTATAATTCTAGCTTTGTTTTTATTTTCTTAATGGGTTGCAAGAATCCAGCCTTGTACAAGCCCGGATAAAGAAGTCAACAGCCCAGGGTCGCTAATGTTGAACTTCCGGCCCATTGGCTGAGTCATCTGGACCAAGCTACATTCAGCCCAACTTCATTTAAAGACGAACCAGTCCTACTAGACAAAGGATTCAACAAAGAAGGCAACTTCTATGTAAGGAAAGTTTGGCATGGAACGAATTGTAAAAAGGAAAGAATTCTAATTGTAAAGAATGTTGTATATGGAATGAATTGGAGGCCAAGTAAGGCGAGTCAAACCATAATTTCACCACCTTATTTCATATAAATAGAGGCCTAGACCTCCAACAAAATCATCGAGCAATATGCGTTTTTCTCTGAGTATTATAATTGCTTATTTTGAATGAATTGTATTTTTCTTTTTATATCTTTTAATAGAGAGAAATTTTGCACCTACACAGTGTTGTCATAGCGGGCACCCGCAGGGCTTGGCGTCCACCCGCAGCCTTCAGTCTTGCTTGTTGGCAGCCTTGACACTTGACTTTGTGTTGGCCAATTTTTCTTCGTCCGGACTCTGAATCAAGTGATTCTTGAGTCTAACGTTATTAATTTTTCGTTGTCTATCGAATGGTGTGCACGGTAGCATCCGTCTCTATATGAAATGACCATTTTGCCCTTGGTTCATTTTTGTCGGATTTTGAAACCCTAGTTTCTGTCTTTGTTCTTTTGGGTTCCGTAACTTCATGGGAAGTTACTTTGGCGTCTTAGGGATGATGTACATCTCTAGAAATCATGTTTCCCTTTTCGCTTCCGCATTTCAGATCTGTTTCCGAATCAACTTTCGGGTCATCATTGACACACCGAATTATAAAAACTTGGACCGTCACTCTCTCTCTCTCTCTCTCTTATTCTTTCTTTGTTTTTTTTTTTCTTTTTTTTTTTTTTTTTTCAATTTCCTTAATCCAAATAACGTGGTTGCAAATAGTATTAGGAGTAGTAAATGTTACCACTGTTACATACATGATGGGTACATTGCTGATAAGATTGTAGACAAATAATGGCCTCCCACTCCACGACCTTTCAACATATCATATTTTGATAATTAAGTTTGTACATTCACTTTGTCCAGAACACTCGTTTGTTTGATGTGATTGAGGTAGATGAATTCGTGGGTTTGTTTGACGCATACTTTGTTGGACCCTTATTCTTTAGGACATATTACTCTCAGCCAAAGGAGAGACGGAGGCCATAGTTATTACTGTAATTCATTATATAGAAATCCGTTTTACTGTTTTACTATAGTCATTGGATTGTTCATGGCTAAATGTGAAATTCGATCATGTTTCTTCCACTTTTTTTCTGCTGACCTCGACTCCTCTCTTCGTGATGTCAGATTTAGATCAATCACATACCCAATTTGAGTGCACAAAATTTGATAGGTATGGAGAGTAATTCATCGTCATCCTTCCTCTCTCATTCTTTTTTTTTTCCCTTTTTTTTTTTTTTTTTTTTTTCCAATTTCCTTAATCCAAATAGCCTGGTTGCAAATACTAGAGGAGTAGTAAATGTTATCACTATTATATACATTATCGGTACATTGCTGATAAGATTGTAGACAAATAATGGCCTCCACTCCACGACCTTATCAACATATCATCTTTTGATAATTAAGTTTGTGGATGAAGTTCCTCGAGGCTCTAGAGCCGTGATCAGATTCTCCATGACCAGAGTGCTTATCAATCATGGTGATAAGATAGCTGTGGTCGTCCGACAAAGGCATCCCTACTCCCCTTCGGGATTTATTATACACATGCAAAATATATTTTGTGCTTTTCAAAATTGAGAATATTTAATTTAATTTTTTTAATTCCAATTTCAATATGCAGATTCAAGGTCCCGGTAATAATTCGAATAAAAGAAGGTCACACCTAAAAGATGTGTGAAAATTTTAAATATTAATATTAACTAAATAGATGGTTATTAACATAACAGCAATGTACATGGTACAATACTCTATACTCAATTATGTGATAATTAAAAAATAAAAAATTCAATTGTTTTTTTTTTAAAACAGTTGTGACATGCGTAATTCAGTCTAGAGTATTGAAAATAAACTGGCAGGATAAGTAAAAAAAAATTAAACGGGCTGAGATGGATAAGAGGATATCCCATTTAATCGATTTTAGACGAAGATCAAATAAAAAAAGGTATACTAATCTAAAATCGTTCCGTTTTTTCATTAAATAATCTAAATGAGTAAAATGACTATTTAATTAGGGTTCTTATTTACATGTTTTAATTTTGACTAACTCTACTTTTGACTTTTGATTGATCTATTTCATTTACTAAATTAAATTCAACAAAAATGAAGTGGAATAAAGATTTGGAATTGGTAAGTACCTACTATCTTAGTAAATTAGTAATTTATACATTATATCTTAAATAATATGTCTAAATTTGTCGTGCCGTGCACATGCATGTTGTTTCCAATTTTAAAATAAAAGAGTTTTTTGGACTTATCACATCAGTGAGGTATAAGTTTTGTGCTTGTTAGGTGAAAATGATTTGTGGGACCATCCAAAAAGTGAAATTGATCTGAAATTGATGTTTGATGGAATGGCATCAACTAAAAAAGCACAACATTAAATAGAGTCTCTATTATATAAATATTGGATGCGACATATTAGGTCATCTTTAATAGTCTGGTAAAGTATGTAAATTTTTTTTATATACGGCGGTTTATGATATGTAAATTTTTTTTATTTTTAATAATTTGTTAAAATACATAAATATATAAAATTGTTATGTATTTTATACTTTTTTAGACAATTATGTCAGAATTTTTTTTTTTTTTTCCTCTTTCTCATTCTATTAACGAATTAATTATATATTAAGTAAGTTTATAAAAGTTATGTGGGTCATAATATAATACGTGGTAAAAAATATATTTTTACACAAAATATATAAAACAATCATTGGAGTTAAAAATAAATAATTTAAATTTTTTTGTGTGAATCAATCATAACACATCATATTTATGGTTGGAGATGCTCTTAGTAATATTACTAATACCCACTTGTTTTCTTAGTAATATTACTACCACCTACTTGTTTCCAAAACCCTTCTAATTCCTTTGAATGTTTTCATGACCTAATTAATCAAATTTAGCTGCTCACAACTAGCATTCCTTGGTTCAACTCTGGTATAAAAATTACAATTTTTTTTTCTTTTCAATTTTTTCCATATAAAAAATTTATGTACAGTTAAAAAATACAAAAATCTATTCGCAAGACAAGTGTTAATCACCATATTTGACTGTCACGTGACATATGATGAAAGGTAAAAAGTGAAGCTTGAGAAATTAAATCTTGTAAATCTAATAATTTTTCCCTACAACTTCTTATTATGTGACATTTTGAATTTTTTAAATATTAAGTACACTGCTGTATTGATGAAATTTCACCAAATTTTAAGATAAAGAATAACTTAGTATTACTGATCGATCAAACAATTGGAAAATCCCGGTTGAATAGCACTAATAACAATTGACTTGACACATTCTAGCTAGGTGTGGTCACTTGCACAACAGTAAAACCTTAATCATGATAGGGACCGATTGTACATTTCCTCTGGGAGTCAAATTTACTATGAGCTGTGTTGTCACGACGTGGCTATTACATTGAGGTGCATAATTTCACATCCTCTAAGCATGAAAAGTGTTATATATATATATATATATATATATATATATATATATAGGTTATATAGGTTCACTACAAGTGTTATATATATATATATATATATATAGGTTCACTATGAAGGTTTTGAAGTAAAGATTAAGAACAAAATCTTGTTAACTCGGCCTCCAAACGAATAATATTATATTACGAAAGTCTTTATAAATGGTATCATAACATGACCCAGTTAAAAATGTGACCAACAAAAACATTGAACCTCAAACAAAAGAGAAGAGTGATTATGATGCAATAGGCACCAGCAAGTATTGAGCTACAATAAAAATTTCTATATGAGATTGACTTGTACATGTAAACTATAATTAATTTGTATTAAACATTAATCACAAATAAAAAAAAGTCACAAATCTTATAACTTCATGATTTTTACATCCATATAATACATAAATAAATAGTTAGATATAAATATCTCGATTTGTAATTAATTGCTTAAAAGTCAATTACTCAATGATGCATGTATGCAAATGTATAAGAAAAAGAATTTTCCTTTTCGTGCATGATTTTGAAAACGAATATGTGTATTATTATATACTAATTTTAATATCATTATGGATGAATTTTATGGACACCAAACATGTTAGTTTTGGTTTGGGTATCATGATTTTCTGAATTTTATTGAATTACGTAAAAATTAAATTTGAAACAATACATATTATTTGGTTTAAATATTTTTCATATATTGAATATACACAAATACAGTATTGGTACTTATAAATTATTTGAACACCCAATGACTTATGTGTTCATTGATTGTATGTGATTATAAATGAGTATTCTAATTTTATTTTTAAACATATAAATTATTAAATACATAAAATATGTGTATTTATTTATTTTATTAAAAAAATTTAAATTTCTAAAATAGTGTGTGAGTCTAGAAATTTAATTTAATCTTATTGAACATGTAAATAAATTATTATTTTATACTCATACATACATAAATTATGAATAATTAATTTTAGATTGATTCAATTATGATATTTGAGTTCGAAAATAAAAATAATATTTTATTATGTATATAATATAAAAGAATATTTTTATTGAATTTGTAGACTATTAAATTTCTGAGATCGAAGTTGTTTAAACTTCAATCAACAAGTATGTATGTATAATGTTAAATGAATAAATTAATGATTAATTAGTTACTAACTAATTTAATATTCATATTATGTGAAGGTTAGTAGCTATCAAAGTGGCCTAACCATAATGGTTGATCAATATTAATTTTAGTAGTAAATATAAATTAATGATAAATTAGTCACTAGCCAATTTAATATTCATATTATGTAAAGGTTAATAGTTGCCAAAATGGCCTACCCATAATGATTGATGAATATTAATTTGAGTAATAGACATAATTGCAATATTTCATGAATTATTGATGCTTATGATTTTTTGTGATATTTATGAATATTGAGTTTATTTAATTATGAGAAATAACTTTCCAAAGGGAATTGATTTTCAAGTGTTTAAATAAACATCGAGAGGTTATATGTATTTTTTAATTGGATTATAGGATATTCAAAGGTAACTTATTTATTTAATTAAATAATACAATACCAATAAAGGTATACATATAAATATATGTAAGCATCATTATTAATATTTTATAGTTACCACCCAAAGCGGTACTATAGTTTTTTTATTAACGTACGTAATTGATGGGGAATATGTACTTTTATAAAGATATAGAGATGATCAATTTTCTTTTTAGTAACAGTAATTCCATTTTCCATCAAAGTAAGGGACAAATAAAAAAACACTTCCTTAATAATTAATTACCAAAAAAATAATTTATAAATTAATCAAATAATATAATATTAATCTAATATCTATTTACTTAATCACTAATTAATAAAATATATCACATATTTAAATCATGTGACCGCACAATTAATAAATAATGTTACAGTGCAATTACTTTGTCATCTCGCAGCTTGCACTAAAATGTAAATAAGTGTCATATTCGCTTTGAACTTCAGAGAGGGATATGCTTTTATTTTGTTGGCTCATCAATAAAGTAAAATAGAGTTGATTGAAAATGATACTTTAGGGAAGGCACTAATATCCCACTTGTTCTCAAATTTCTCCCAGTGCATTGAATGGTTTCACCAAATTGAAGAAACTTGCTACTATAACTGATTTTAACTATAGGTTTCAATTCTGCGTACAAAAACTACCTGCCCATTAAGGCAAATAAATCACTTCATCTATTTTTCTTTTCCCCAACAAGAACAAGTGGACACTAATATATATATATCTAATGCAATTGCTAAACAAAATGCATGTTTTGACCTTATCATAATAAATTATTAGATAATTCAGGATCATACATCATTTCGTATTCAAGAGAATCTATTAATCATTCGGTCTTATGTCAGAAACTTATATCCCTAACGAAGTGTTGGAATCCAGTATAGAACAGCACCAGGTGCTATCCTGCAAAGGATCCGAGCTTCTCTATCTACACCAGTATTACACCTTATGATTTTAAGTACTTTTTCGATCTATCTCAGTGTCTCACATAAGATCCGAACTTCCCTATCTACATTCTACGCTAGTATAACATCTTGTGATTTCAAGTACTTTTTCGATCTATCTGAGTGTCTCACGTGGGATCCGAGCTTCCCTATCTAAACATGTATGACATCATTTGATTCCCTATCTAAACTATGATTAGGGAGGTAATTAATTTGCCACAAATTCACTCGTTTAGATAGACTGGTGAAGTGATGCATGCAAGTTGCGCGTCTTCTTGAGATAGGTCAGAGCCATGCAAGTTGTATTGGTCCACTAATTTGGACAGATACTAACTTGTTTGGTGATTTATTAATTTTCGTCCATATCACATTAATAAATCAAGCAGATATGTAATGTTATGGGTCATGTTGCAAATAGAGATATGGATAGATTTTTTTTTGAAAGAGAAACCGAGACCGTCCGTTCAAGGACAATAGTCAAGGGGTGGGGCCCAAAAGAAGTGGGGAAAGGCATTTTTCATACCTACCACCCATATCACATCATTATCTTATCTTATTTGAGAATTCTAAGGCAGGCCCAATGCTGTCAAAGCTATATTTAATTTGTAAAAAAAAAAAATTGAACAATTTTTTGGTGAATAAGGTAAATTTGCAAAAAATCTTCCTATTATATTTTCAAATTAAATAAATAAGTTATGCAATTGTGAGTTCATGACCCACGATATATACTTTCCGAAATATAATTTAATTTGAATAAAGAATTACAAAAAAATGTTTTGTATAATACATACATTAATTTCATACTTAGTAATTAATAGTTGTAACAATCTTAGCTAGCTATTAAAAAGTTAAGTCACATTGAGTGAGAGCAAAAATTGTAAAAATATAAGTCACACAGAGTGAGAATGCGAGAGCAGAAGCACACGCCAAGAGTAATAAAGACATTATTAAGGATCTGTTTGGTGTGCACTTTATTTTTAACGTTTTGTTTTAACTCGAAATAAAACGAGTGTATTATTATAAAGCATTTTGAATAATAACCGGAATCATGTTTGGTACCATCCATTTTTTGCAATATTTTTGAAAACAAAAATATAGAAACATGTTTGGTAAAAAAATGTTGCAAAATTAAAAAATATAATGGTTAGTTTAAAAATAGCATTTAAGAGTTTTTCAATATATATATTGTCTATTGCTACAATGCAAAAATATATAAAAATACTAAATTGATGTTTCAATTTTTTGCAATTATTCACAAACATTTTAACAAATGCATTTTTTTCACTGTTTATTATTATAAATAAAAATAAAAATAAAAATAAAAATAAAAATAAAAATACTAAAAATAAAACGCATATTAAAGAAGCCCTAAAAAAACAAATGATGTTGTGATGCAAGTCAAGACTGTTTAGATGCAAAGAAGAAGAAAAAATGCCCTTGTTGAAAGGTCCACAACGCATGTAGTTGTGCTAAATAGAAGTTATTTGGAATTTGCACAACGGTCACGCGCCTATAAAATATAGAAAGTGTTCAGATCATACTTTTCGAAAAAAAAAAAATGTGTTCGGATCAGATGAGATCCATTGCACCGAAGGATCAAGAATGACTAAATTCAATGGATCTCATATGACTAATCTAATGATGTTTAATTGCAGATAATGATGGTGCTTACATTAGTCTTGTGATCTATGTTTAAATAATATTATAATATATATATATATATATATATATATATATATATATATAGAGAGAGAGAGAGAGAGAGAGAGAGAGGGAGTCAGGTTGGTCAGACTAGCTTATCAATTTTGGGTTAATTATACTAACAGTCCTTTAAGTTTTACCAAATATCACATTAACACATATTTCGAAAATAACTATCAGTGCAAACGTTTTTTTTCATTTTTCACTTAAACTCTAACCGTCACCTGCAGAGCTCTGATACCACAAAAATGACTTTGTCAAAATCTTTAACTTAACTAATTATATCAAAAGACTAAACTATTCTTATATACTTTACAAATTTACCATTATCTAATAGCTAAAAATAATTATAAGAGAATAAATGTAATGACTCAATCATTTTTCCTTCTTTTCTTTTTCTTAAATTTTACGAATTTTTTTTTTCCATTTAATTTTCTTTTTCGAGTTCTGTTTCTCGTCACTGGGGATCGTCTCGAGTGCTTGCAAATGGTTTTCGAGACTCTTTTCTTTGAATTGACAACTTCCTTCAAGAATCGAGTCATTTCCACATTTTCAAATTTTGGACACTATTTACTTTTCGTCTTTTTCCCCGTTTGTCACTTTTTGGCACAACCTCACTTTCTGTGCTTGGAGTTGATTTCCGACTTCACGTACCTTCATTCTAAGTGGTTTTCACAAAATACGTATCTTTACTTTTGTAGAAAAATACGCTAGTTGCTCCGGTGTCCATAGGGGCATGGATGTAAAGTTCTTCAGAAACATTTTCTTTTCTTGGGGTGTTTTTCATAAATATCTTTTGGAGATATTGTATTTTAGGGTTTTTAAGAAAATATTTTTGGAAAATATTTTCATTCTGGATCATTAATGCAGTTAACCCTTTTTGTGGGGGCCATTGTGCAATTAATGAAAGTTATTACAAAAATGTCTCGTTTTGAGTCTGGATCATCGTACGGGATTCATTTTCACATTTCGTCGAGTCAAGTACTCTTAGAATTTCCTTCTGGACGTTTTTCCCCAGTTTTAGGATTTTCGGCCCTAGTTAGCGCCAAACTTATTTGGGGCGTATCTCTCTGCTCAGGATTCGGTTTTCAACGCCATTTCTTCCGTTATTCATTTTTTTTCATTTCAATTCTTTGTCGTTCACGGAATTTTGCCGTTTGAGCGCGTTTTGGTGAATTTCACTTTTTCGAACCCGGCCGGACCCTTTCGGGCACTTTTAGGGTTTTTCTATAAATAGGGTGACTTAAGATGAAAAATTAGATTTTCATCATCTCTTTCCCCTCTCTTGGCCGGCCATCCATGGCAGCCATGGCTGCCATCCTTCTTCTTCTTTTTCCAGCCTCTTCCCTTGTGATAAATATTGTAATGCCTTAATATTTATCATAGGCCTCGTCATGCTCTACCGTTCCCTCTTATTAGAGTCCATTTCTGACCATCTTTGAGTTTGGGTTTCAAGTTTGGGTTTGGATTTTCATGGTGCCTCAAAGGTTAAAGTTGTTCCTCTCGTTGTTCCCGACATAACCTAAGAGTATCGTCGAATTCGGAGCACTTTTCTTTCAGTAGGGATTTGAGATTTCATCTCAAATAAAGGTAGGAGATGTTATAGGTTTATATTCTTGATGCATTGCATACTATTGATGCTTATACAATTTATTTACATGCCTTGATATCAAATCTAGAAACTTTATTATTTATTTTTCTTGTATGAGATTTAATTCTCCCGGTTGATTATAATTTGGTTTAAACATGTGGCATGATGTTATATTACACCTTGATATGATCATTGATATATATTAAATTGAGAGCATTTGGACAAGTATTGAATTTTTTATTTAATATTTTTCTTAAATGAAAATTTAATTCATGTGGCCTTATCTAGCTTGAAATCAATATGTGATATCATATTATATTAGGCCCTAACATACTCTTCAACATATGTGAATTTGAGAGTAATCGGAGATATTTTAAAATCTAGAAATAATTAATTAATTTGATTAATTAATTTATTCCAAGTGCACTATTCATTTCATTGAAATTCCAACTTGATATTGTTGATGTGCATGTCATATACTTTCATATAGATTAAATTGAGAATATTTGATTAGATTTTGAAACATTTCATTTAATTATTTTCTTGCATTAAGGTTTAATACTCATGGTCGTATCTTACATGGAATTCACTTTTATCATGGTATTAAATTAAGTCTTGACATGTTTAATAACATACTTTAATTTGAGACCATTGGAATGAGTTTTAAAATATAGAGATTTTAATTAAATAAATTAATTAAAATCTATTCAATGATTCCATAGACATAATTAAGTTTCTAACTTGGTATTCATGATTTCCTTGACAAGTTCTTTCACGTGTATCAAATAGAGAATAATCAGATAAGTTTTGAGATTTACATTTATTTATTGCCTTTGTACGGAATTTAATTCATATGGTTGTGTCTTGTATTGACGAGGCCGCTTGATATACACCAAAATAATGTAGTGAATGTGTGGTTCAAGAAAAGCCATTTAGGTCAAATTTAAATTTGTAAAAACCACTACCAACACTACTACTAACGTAGCAAGAGTGAGTAGGGATCATCTCAAGGGATTATACGTGTTGGAATTTAACTTTAACTCTAGCGTATCAAATGATTGCAAAGAGAGATTGATTGTTTGATTAAACTACTTCAATTAATTAAAATACAATTAAAATAAACTAAGTTGAGATAGGAATTTAAGAGATATGAAGAGAGGACTTAGGGTGTTGGAATCACCACTAAGCTCGTGTAATTAACCACTTGCTTTCCATTAATGGGGAATACATTGTTGTGAACAAAATGTGACTACCAATTGCAATATTAAGCATGGATCATCTAATTTATGTATGAATTGTCTACCTAAACTAAGTGTAGCACAACCCATCAATTTTAAGCATGACCCATCAGGTAGCAATAATTGTAGCAAACATCAATCTAGAGAATCATGAAATTTGCAATAATAAGCCATGGAATATCTAAGCAAGCATAGATTGTCTACTTACCTACAAGCATGAATTAAATTGTAGAACAACCCATAAAGCATAAGTATAAACCATCAAATTAATTGACAAACCCATTCAATGAAAACCCATGCTTAGCTATCACTAAATCCTTAATTAATCACACATAGACATGCAACCAACATAGAGAATCCAGTGTAGAGATCAATTTCCCAAATAATCACACATAAGCAACATGTAATTAAAATAGAGAATCAATAGAAAGAATTAATCCATATGAATCATGTAAGAAATAATTCCCAATTTAATCACACATAGACATGTAAATAAACTAGAGAATTAATAGGAAGAATTAAGATTCATTAAATTCACAAGGCTAGAATACTAATCACAACAATATATATATAAATCCCCAAAAATAGAAATACAAGGGTTTAGATTACACAAGACTTAGGGCTCATCCAAGCCCTTAGTGTAGATCTAGCCAATCATGGAGGAGGTGGATGTGGTCATAGAATCAAGCTCCAAATATAGCTCCATCTTCTTCTTCCTCTTCTTCTTTGAAGCTCTAAAGATGGAGAGAGAGAGTGGTCTAGAGATGGATCTTGAGATGTGCCTCCACTTCCTTCTTTTCTTCTAACCCTAATTTCTAACTTTGCTAGAGAGATAAACTAAAATTACAATGTGAAAAAATAAAATGATAAAAGCTTCTTTACAAAATGGGTCACTTCCCTTTATATAGAAGGTCATTTTCTTAGTCATTAAGTCAGGAATATAGGCCCAAAAATATCTAATCCCGTACTATGTGATAGGTGGACTTTTGGGAGCGCACGGAATAAGACAGCTCGCTTCCAGCAATGTTCAATCGATCCAACTTTGATCGATCTCACTTTTCTGATCGATCTCACGATCGATCTCACTTGGCAGCTTTTAAGGATCAGCCTCTTTTTGCTCCAAATCAGCCTCCTTTTGCTCCGAATCCTCTCCAAGACTTAGTTTGACTTCAAAAAGGCCTTAAGAAACCATTTTTAGCCCATTTTAACATTATTGACCTAAAATAGAAAAAAAACACAAATAAGTACTAAAACGGATAAATAAGATAGATACAGATCCTAGAATACTCAAACTTAAGGGGTTTAAAAGTGTACTTTTCAGCGCTCATCACACCGCCAAACTTAAATATTGCTAGTCCCTAACAATGAACTACGAAGTAAAGAAATGAAATGAACAACTAAACAACTATAACTATAAAGCAATAAATGGATAACATCACTTTCGTAGGGAACACGATTGCACTTAGCACATGCAACAAGCCTTTTAAACCCCTAGGTTACCCCTAGTGGACAAGTGAAGTCTCGTGAGGGTTTCTATAAATGATACCCACAAACATTAAGCTTATTTTTCAAAAGAGACACTAATATTGTAAACAAGCATTGGGAGAAAACTACCTCAAATATGCAAATTTTCAACTCTTTCCAAGCAATCTCCCAAAATCTCAACATCAAATAAGCAAATATGGTCCTCTACACATCAAGAAAATGGTCATGTAAATCAAAACAACTCTAGAATCCTTTTTGAGTGGTCCGACATCAATGTGTTGCTATCTTACCCAACTAAAGAATTAAACAAATCCTTACCCTCAAACTAGCACACAAATTTAGTACCGATCATCAAGATAAAAAGTGGACATTTTATTAAAGCTTATTGTTTTAGGTGCGCTTATTCTTTTCACTCGATTTTTTTTTTCTTTTTTATTTTTATTTTTTTATTTTTATTTTTTATAAATGATCAAAGATGGAAGCATAATGCAATGTGTTGATCTATTAAGCTTTCTAGCGATTCATGAGGTCGAGCATTAGGTTAATGACTCCCAAACCAGACGGCTTTAGGGCATTAGGCGTTCAAACGCCCCTACGGACTTACAAGCTCAAATCAATTAGGTTACAAATCAAGACAACCTCCATCTAATCATTTCCCACTTCTCACCATTTGGGAGAAGTCCTCACTTTTTATTACTTTTGCAACTTCTTCTTCTTCTTCTTCTTTTTTTTTTTATTTTTATTTTTATTTTATTTTTTATTTATTTAAAAAAAGCAAGTTCAATTATTAACCTAGAGTTTGGGCCCTCCACCTTTCGGCGCGAGAAGTTCAATGCTTGATGAGGCTAGAATCCCGGCTACTTAGTGAAAAGGGGTTGTTATCCACCTTTATCAAGAATGAAAGCTTTCAATGCACTACTAGCTCAATTGGGATATAACCAATTCAATAATCAACAAAGCATGTACCCAACAAATGAATGCTAGTGTGCGCCTGTGCTAGTGTAGAATTCTAGAATGAATCTCAAAATAATCACAAAATCAGGATGATATGGACCACAAGTGCAAACAAAATATCAATCTTTCGAAAAATTTACTCGTAAATGGCATCCACAAGGCATACAAGGAGTATTGGACTCTCAAGTCAAGTAATTTTTAAATTTCAAGCAATATAATCCTCAAAAGATCAAAATCATAGCTAACATTAATCCCAAATCTCAATCATGCAATTAAAACTCAACTTTAAGTAGAATGCAACAAGATACCTTACCCCCAAACTTAAACCGCACATTGTCCTCAATGTGCAATGAGAATAGTGGAAAAGATGGAAAGAGTATACCATGGTGGTGAAAACGTGAAGCCCGGCAATGATCCAATTTGACAGACGTCTCCCCCAAACTTGGAATCAACAACCTACTTTAATAACCACACTAGCAAACTCACATCAAATATCAAATGGGATAAGAATAATCAAGCATTCTAAGGCAATATAGCACAAGGTGAAAGAGAGATATGAGATCAAGCCCTAATTAAAGCATAAAGTATGCATGACTACACATAAGGGCACAATGATGAATCTTTTTATATTTTTCATTTCACGAAAGCTAGTATATACAAAATACAAAAAAAACAAAGAATAAAATGCATGAACAAAATATAAAATAAAAAAAATAAAGAAGGTAAAATGCAATGAAAGAATATGTACAATGCAAGAAATGAAAAACAATATGTACAATGCAAGTATATACAAAAAATTTTTACTTTTTGTTTTTCATTTTTTTTTTAATTTTTAATTTTTTTTTTTATGACATAACAAGTATGTACACACATAATAAAATGCAAAGACATAAAGATGCAATAAATAAAGATAGCAATTTTTTTTTTTTTTTTTTTTTTTTTTTTTTTTTTTTTAAATTTTTATGAAAGAATGTACAATGAAACAAAATGCAAGAAAAATAAAGAAATAAAAACGTAAATAAACATGAGTTATACAAAAGATAAAAGACACAATGTGTCATGTGGGGTGCTAAGTTTAACGTCTCTAGCAAGACGGAATGCTACATTGAAAAACTGTCTTTGTTTATTTTTTTATTTTTATTATTATTATTTTTTTTCATTATTTTCTATAGACAAAACAAATATGTACACATACAAAAATAAAAAAGGCAAGTAAATAAAAATGCAAGAAGTAAAAATGCAAGGAAATAAAGAATGCAAAGAAATATATATATATTTCTTTGAAATTAAAAATTAAAAATTAAAAATTAAAGTTAAAAAGAATATTTTTGGATTTTTAGAAATAAGATAAAATGAAGCAAAATAAAATAGAATAAAAGAATTTTTTTTTTTGAAAAATAAAATAAAATAACTAAAATAAACTAAATAAAATAAAAGAAATATTTTTGGGATTTTTGAAATATAAACAAAGATAAAAATAAAAGTAAAAGTAAAAATAAAATTTCAAAACCTGCAGACATGTTCGATCGATCTCACAAAATGCTCGATCGATTTGACAGAGAGGTGAAATATGCAGGTTTTCTAGGTTCAGAAATTTTCTAAATGCTGGAACTTGAGATCGATCCAATGATGAAGTTGGATAGATCGAAGAACTTCAGATTGATTTAGGAATGTTTTCGATCGATTGAACATTTGTTCAAATGGAGATCCCGAGAGTTGACATTTTCAGGTTGGATACAGGCTCAAAATTTTTCTAAGTGTAGGAACTCAAGATCGATTGAACTTGGAGTTTGGATCGATCAAAGGTCTTCTGATCGATCTAACAAAGAATTGAGATCCCAAATTTTCCTTGGATCGATGAGACAGAGAGTGATTTGGATGCAGGTTTGCTGCAGGAATGAAGTTCGATCGATCGAACTCTCATTTAAGATCGATTGAACTTATGCAAAATGCTCAATTTTAACATGAAAGTGCATGCAATCCTTATCATAGTTCCTAGCAATGTATATGAACCCAAAGCCAATATCTAGACTTCGCAAGAAATGAAAAATAAAAAGAAATGAGGGAGGAATAGAGTTGTGAAACTCTACGAATATTAGTGTTTAACGTCTCTAGCAAGACGTTGGGTCAACCCACTAATCAAACGAATCAAAAACTGGATATGAAACATCCTTATTGACCCTCTTTTGCATTTTCTCATTTGATGCCTCACTTATGACAATGAAATCATCCTCCAAAAGAATGACTTGAAAAGAAATGAAAGAGTTGATTTTGTTCCTTTCATCCACGGTCTTGAAAACAAAATCAATCATGGTTAGCCTTGCCTCAATTTTGTGCTCTTGAAGTATATTTAAAGAATCACTTCCTTTGTGAATTGGCAAGTCAATGTCTTTCAAAGACTCATTTGGAATATCAAGGAACACCTTCTCTTCATCCTTTTTCTCCTCCTCAAAAATCATCATCTCCTCACCTTCCAAGTAAGCTAAGGAGTCCATTAGAGAGTTTATTTCATTTTTGGAGCTTTCAAAGTCAAAACTACAATTTTTATACATTTCAAAAAGGCATGTCTCAAGAGGATCATTGGAAATAATAGAAGGAAGGTCTTCTTCAACAAGTTCCTCCTCTTCTCCTACCTCAAGTGTTGTCAACATCTCCTCACTCTCTAGAGTAGTAAGGTCATAGATAAAATTATAATCAAAATAAGGAAAGTCCTCATTAATCATGCTATGCTCTATTGGATTAGTCACTAACTCACTTGCCGCTTCCTCTTCTATACAAGATAGAGTGCTAGGTATTTGCTCACTTGTTACTTCTTCCTCTTCACTCACATCATCCTCATCTATATACATTGAAGTTCTTACCATTTTTTCATTTGCCTCTTCCTCCTTCTCTTGACGAGAAAGAGTACTTTCAATTTGCTCAACTTGAGCTTCTAACTTGGCTAAAGTTTGAGAATGAGAATTAATAAGTGAAGTGTGTGAAATATGCACATCAAGTAAAGCTAACACTTTTTCTTCAAATCCGGGTGAATAAGGTGATGGAGGTGGTTCTTCATAAAATGGTGGGAGAGGGTAATAGTCATAAGAAGGATTAAATGAGTGATCAAGTCCATAATAAGATGATGCATATTGAAATGAATTGGACTCAATCTCATAAGGATTTAAATATGATGGAGGAGCATAAGGTAAAGGGTTATAATTTCCCCCCAAACTTGGATCAAATAATTCCTCCATTCACAATTAAAACCCAAATGCAACAAATAGTGGCCTCAACAAGGGCCTATGCTTGGACAAAGATAAAACAATATAATAAGCCTCAACAAGGGCTATCACAAGTATTCAAAGAAATGCACAATTAAAATATAAGAGTTCAAAGAATTGCTCACAACGGTCCTTAAGCAACTTCAAATTTTAATATTAGTTTTAAGCTCCAATTATTGCTTCAAGTTCCATAGTTTGCTTTCCTTGTAATCAAGTGCCTAATTGAACAAATAATAATGAGAACAAGAGAAAAGAATATACAATGGAAAATAAAATAAAAATAGAAGCAATCAAATGAACACTATTGTCTATTTTAATTCCAACAAAACCGTCAATCCCCGGCAACGGTGCTAAAATTTGACGAGGCCACTTGATATACACCAAAATAATGTAGTGAATGTGTGGTTCAAGAAAAGCCTTTTAGGTCAAATTTAAATTTATAAAAACCACTACCAACACTACTACTAATGTAGCAAGAGTGAGTAGGGATCGTCCCAAGGGATTATACGTGTTAGAATTTAACTTCATCTCTAGCATACCAAATGATTGCAAAGCGAGATTAATTGTTTGATTAAACTACTTTAATTAATTAAAACACAATTAAAATAAACTAAGTTGAGATAGGAATTTAAGAGATATGAAGAGAGGACTTAGGGTGTTGGAATCACCACTAAGCTCGTGTAATTAACCACTTGCTTTCCATTAATGGAGAATACATTGTTGTGAACAAAATGTGACTACCAATTGCAATATTAAGCATGGACCATCTAATTTATGTATGAATTGTCTACCTAAACTAAGTGTAGCACAACCCATCAATTTTAAGCATGACCCATCTAGGTAGCAACAATTGTAGCACACATCAATCTAGAGAATTATGGAATTTGCAATAATAAGCCATGGAATATCTAAGCAAGCATAGATTATCTACTTATCTACAAGCATGAATCAAATTGTAGAACAACCCATCAAGCATAAGTATAAACCATCAAATTAATTGATAAACCCATTCAATGAAAACCCATGTTTAGCCATCACTAAATCCTTAATTAATCACACATAGACATGCAACCAACACAGAGAATCTAGCGTAGAGATCAATTCCCCAAATAATCACACATAAGACAACATGTAATTAAAATAGAGAATCAATAGAAAGAATTAATCCATATGAATCATGTAAGAAATAATTCCCTATTTAATCACACATAGACATGTAAATAAACTAGAGAATTAATAGGAAGAATTAAACCATAGAAATTATAGAAATATACCAAGATTCATTAAATTCACAAGGGTAGAACACTAATCACAACAATATATATATAAATTCCCAAAAATAGAAATACAAGGGTTTAGATTACACAAGACTTAGGGCTCATCCAAGCCCTAAGTGTAGATCTAGCCAATCATGGAGGAGGTGGATGTGGTCATGGAATCAAGCTCCAAATATGGCTCCATTTTCTTCTTCCTCTTCTTCTTTGAAGTTCTAGAGATGGAGAGAGAGTGAGTGGTCTAGAGATGGATCTTGAGATGTGTCTCCACTTCCCTCTTTTCTTCTAACCCTAATCTCTAACTTTGCTAGAGAGATAAAGTAAAATTACAATGTAAAAAAATAAAATGATAAAAGCTTCTTTACAAAATGGGTCACTTCCCTTTATATAGAAGGTCCTTTTCTTAGTCATTAAGTCAGGAATATAGGCCCAAAAATATCTAATCCCGTACTATGTTATAGGTGGACTTTTGGGCGCGCACGGAATAAGACAGCTCGCTGCCAGCAATGTTTGATCAATCCAACTTTGATTTTTGATCGATCCAACTTTCATCAAAAGTTCGATCGATCCAACTTTGATCGATCTCACTTTTCTGATCGATCTCACGATCGATCTCACTTGGCAGCTTTTCAGGATTAGCATCTTTTTGCTCCAAATCAGTCTCCTTTTGCTCCGAATCCTCTCCAAGACTTAGTTTGACTCCAAAAAGGCCTTAAGAAACTATTTTTAGCCCATTTTAACATTATTGACCTGAAATAGACAAAAATACAAATAAGTACTAAAACGGGTAAATAAGATAGATAAAGGTCCTAGAATACTCAAGCTTAAGGGGTTTAAAAGTGTACTTTTCATGTATGAAATGAACTTGTAACTTGATATTGAACTTATCCTTGACATGATCCTTGACATATCTTGTTCGTAGAATATTTGAACTTGCCTTGAAATCTTGAGAATTTAATCACTTAAGTAGATTAAATTCCTTTTTATGCTTCCACCGAGTTAATCATGCCTTGATATTGAACTCTTGTCAAATTTATGAACCGGACTTGTATTTCATTGGACTTTTAGCTTTTTATCATGTATCTAGACTTCTTATAACTTGACTTCATTAATGTGTTTTATGAACTAGTACAATTATCTTGAAATGATTTAATTATTCATGTATTGCTTAGTAATTAATTAAATCTTTAATCGTATACTTGTGGTATATTTACATCAATGGATTCCATGTGCTATTTGTCTTAGTTGTAGTCTATATAAATGCACACTATGGTTTCTTGACATTTCATATGCCATCATAGTTGAGAACTTAGGGCATGACTTGTGTGTTCCCAAAATCTTGGTTGTGCATGAAATGTGGTTAATGCATTACTTGTATCTTGTAACTATCTTGACTTGCACAACTTGTTGATTTTGGAAACTCGGTGATATCAATCAAGAATTGACATGGCTAGGACTTGGTTCTAGTATGGGAGATAGAGAGCTCCCTATATTATAGTGCGCATTAGGGGAAGGTACCCATGGGTTAGTAGCCCTAAAGTGATCCCAAGAGTACGGTTTTAATCTGGGCGATATCCGAGTATCCACATTGTTTGATTTAAACCCTTAGATTTCAAGTGTTGTCTCTTGAAGTTTTAAGATCTTATCGTGTTTTATGAGATATTCCTATCTTGTTAATTGCATAGATATTATGCATTATCCTTGATTTCATGTATTATTCTTGTCGTATTAATTGGAATGTTCCAATCATGTTAATTGCATTGATAATGTAATTCTTATAATTTAGATCCGAGTAATCTTCTTGTCGTGTTAATTGGAATGTTCTAATCACGTTTATTACATTTATAATGTGATCCTTGTATTCAAGTATCCTTCTTGTCGTGCTGCATAGATTATTCTAAACCTTATTCAATTACATTGATAATGTGATTCATGTTAATTTATAAACTTTCATGTTCTTTGGATTATCCCAACCTTGATTCGTTTCATATATATATCATGATTCATGTTGATTTATACTTATGTAACTTAGGATGATCCCTGAGTCTCACCTTGACATAGACATTAGGTGGCATGAGCCCCTTTAACATATTTCACTTTAAGGTGATATTATTGTAAAATGCTAGGTCTATATATGCTCATCTCCTACGAGTAGCTTTATGTTACTCACCCCAAAGTTATCGGGGTCATTTTTCAGGTACAGGCTTCAAGATTTGGGGATTTGCAATTGCCTTAGGTGATATGTAGAATTGAAGGTCTTTTAACTGTATTCTTGTTCACATGCAAGTGTTAGCATGTTTATCTTCTCTTTTGAAGTTGTTATGTAATGTTGGTTTAACATGTCATTTTCAATTTCAGGTATGTAATGTGTGCCTAAGTACACCTTTTGACATTCATTTTGTATGTATAATATGAGGCCAATGGCCATTAATTTTAAAGTTCACAAGTATGTTTTTTTTAAACTTGTTTTGGATTATTTGGAATGCATATATAGCTCAAGGTTGCCTTAAACTTGCTTCTATTTTATCGTTCGGCTAATTTTGCTTTCTGTTTTGTCGTTCGGTAGTCAGAACGCTTGACCCTTCCGTCAGAACGCCTGACCATGTAGGTCTGAGCGCTTGACCATGCAAGTCTGAATGCTTGGCCATAGGTCAGGACGCTTGACCATAAGTCAGAACGCCTGACCATGTAGGTCGGAGTGCCTGACCATGCAAGTCCAAACGCTTGACCATGTAGGTCAGAACGCCTGATCATATAAGTCAAAGCTCCTGACCATGTAAGTCCGAATGCTTGACCATGTAGGTCAGAACGACTGACCTTGTTGGTCGGAACGACAAACTTTGTGAGTCAAAACGACCGACCTTGTTGGTCAGAACGACCAACCTTGTGAGTCAGAACGACCGACCTTGTTTGTCAGAACGACCGACCATGTGAGTCAGAACGACCGACCTTGTTTGTCAGAACGACCGACCATGTGAGTCAGAACGACCGACCTTGTTGGTCAGAACGACCGACCTTGTGAGTCAAAACAACCGACCTTGTAAGTCAGAACGACCAACCTTGTTGGTCAGAATGACCGACCTTGTGAGTCAGAACGACCGACCTTGTGAGTCAGAATGACCGACCTTGTAGGTTAGAACGACCGACCGACCCTTCCTCACTAATTTGCGTATTGGACCCTCTTTGTAGGGTTGAGGTATCTCATAATCGGAGGATGTCGTTTCATTATATCTCCACATCTTCTTCGTTCGGACTCCGAATCAAGTGATTCTTGAGTCTAACTTCATTCATTTTTCGTTGTCTTTCTAATTGTGTGCACGATGGCACCCATTTTAGTTTGGAATGACCATTTTTCCCTTGGTCCATTTCTTGGAGGTTTTTGAAACCCTAACTCCGGTCTTGCTTCAGCTGAGTCACGGGACTCCTAGGAAGATTGTTCTTATGTCTTAGGGATGACTTACATCTTTATAGACTTGTTCATGTTTTGCTTCCGCATTTTAGATCCGTTTCGGGTCGTCACAGGACACATTGGGTTTGTAAAAATCTAGGGTCGTCACAATAAAGATTATGTGACTGCTTATCAACTTGATATCCGATGGCTACAATTGATTTTTGAAGATAAGATTAACAGTGATCAAAGGAAAAAAAAAAAAAAAAAAAAAAAAAAACTGTGATCAAAGTGCTTCAATCGTCTTCTTTGTACATGTTTCGGAGTGCAATGGTTCTATTTTTCCTTTTTGAGTTTATATTTTTATTTACATTTAAAAAAAAAAAAGAAGTATAAAGCTTAATGTGTGTCTTTGATAAGCCTGAGCAAGAAAAATAGACCATGAGCTTTAAGAAAAAATATATACACAAAGAGCCTTAGAGGGTCAAAGCATACATAGAGAACTTTGAGGGTATATATATATATAAGAACTAAAAATCATTTAGTTTTAGTTAATCAACATTCCAATAGATGAGACCTATGCACCCTCTCTAGGACCTTTATCACTGTGATTCCAGTGGGTTTTTTTGTATGCACCACTCACTTGGCACAAAGGTAATGTAATAACCCAAACCCATGGTCCGAAACATTAACCAGGTCCTAATCCGACTCAGAAAAACCCAAGGGTAAAATGATCTGTTTGACCAATATCATGCGCTAAGGTGATAGTGATACCATAATAATGACTATAAATCAATATGGTTCACTTATGGATGAAAGAATCGACTTTAACCATAAACCAATCCAATTAGGGTTATAGGGGTAATTTGGTCGTTTTGAACTTTATAATTGCCTTTTAAGTCAAAATTAATCATTTGGGGTCACTTGAAATGGAAATAAAATAAAATTAGATTGAAGTCGCCCGTTTTAGGGCTAAAAATGGTAAAAATGACCTTTTGGGCCATTCTACTCGTAACTGGACGCGGCCATAGGGTCTTTTGCGTGCTAAAGGTCATATAGGACCCACACGGTGAAATTTAACGAATTGGAAAAGAAAATAGCAAGTTCACCAGTGCCGAGCGCTAGGCCTGGCCTTTCCGAGCACTCAGAAGGCTTCCAAGGCGCCCCACTATGCACGCGCGGAGCATGCCAACGTGCACAGGGTATGCCAGCCGTGTAATGACCTGGTCATTTTCCCTTTTTTCCTTTTTCTCAGATTTTTACGATAAATTTTTTCCGTTGGCTTTTTTTTTTTGAGTTTGGTTCCTCGTCACTTAGTGTCGTCTCGAGTGCTCGAAAATGGTTTCCGAGACTTTTTCCTTTGGATTGACAACTTCCTTAAAGGATCGCATCATTTTTATATTTTTCGTTTTTTGACACTGTTCACTTTTCGTCCTTTTCCCCGTTTGTCACAATGTTGGCATAACCTCACTTTTCGTATTCGGAGTTGAGTTTTGATTTCACGAGTTTTCATTCCAATTGATTCCCTTAAAAGGCGTAGCTGTATCTTTGGAGAAAAGCTCGCCGCTTTTTTCCTTTTCTTGTAGGGGAATGGATGAAATGATTCTTTAGAAATATTGATGTTTCGTGGGGTATTTTTCGTAAATATCTTTTGAAGATATTTATTTCAGGGGTTTTTAAGAAAATATCTTTTGGTTCTAGGCTAGTTTTGAAGTTATCCCTTTTTGTAGAGGCCATTGTGTAATTAATGAAAGTTATTACAAAATGCATCATTTTGATGTTTCAGGGATTCATTTTCACATTTAGTCGAGTGGTGAACTCTTAGGATTGGTTGCTGGTCATTCCTTGCAGTTTTTAGGTTTCCGGTCCCGATTGCCGCCGAACTTGTTCGGGACATATCTTTCTGTACAGGATTCGGTTCTCAACGCCATTTCTTCCATTGTTCATTTTTTTTCATTTCGGTTCTTTTTTGTTCACGATGTTTTACCGTTTGAGCGCGCCTGCGCAATTTCCACTTTTCTGGACCCGACGGGACCCGTTCGAGGAACTTTTTGAGATTTTCTATAAATAGGAGCTGGAGAAAAATAAAACATTATTTTTCCTCTTCTTCTCCCACGTTTCAGACCTCTTCTTCAGCCCCAAAGGGGATGCCACCCTTCGTCTCTCAAATTAACCTTCTTCGCTCTTGATTTTTGCCGTAGTGCTTTAGCGTTTATCGTAGGCCTTGACGAGGCAGTCCTTCCCCAATATTAGAATCCATTATTGACCACTTTTGAGTTTGGGTTTTGAGTTCGGGTTTGGATTTTGGTGCTACTTCAAGCGTGGAAGTTATTTCCCTCGTTGTCCACGACAAAACCCCTAAGTATTGTAGGATTCGGTTCCATTTCGGTGGGGATTTGAGATTTCATCTCAAAGTGAGGTAGGGGATGTTTTAGGTTTATATATATGTTGTATTGATTGTTTTCTAAGCATATACAACTTGTATGCATGCCTTTGTATAAATTTTAGAATTTAATTTAATTATTTTCTATGTATAAGATTTAATTCAAATGGTTGTATATAGCTTGGAATTAAATTATGGTATGCAATTAAATTAGGCCTTGATATATTTATCAACATATATTAAATTGGGAATATTTGAACAAGTATTAAAACTTTTATTTAATTATTTTCGTGAAAGAAAATTTAATTCACATGGTTGCAACTTTCATGGAATCAACTTGTAATGTGATATTATAATAGGCCTAGGTATGTTCTTTAAAATATGTAATTTGAGAACATTTTAAGTTGTTTTAAAATTTAGAGAAAATTAATTAATTAGATTAATTAATTTTATTTTAAGTGTTCTATTCACTTAATTAGATTTTTAACTTGATATTGTTGATGAGTTTGGCATATTCTATCATGTATATTAAATTGAGAACATTTAGATAAGTTTTGAGCACTTTATTTAATTATTTTCTTGGCATTGAGTTTAATTTACCTAGCTGTAACTAGTATATAATTAACTTGTATAATGAAATTAAATTAGGCCTCAATATGACCTTTGACATATATGATTTGTAGAATTTTTGAAGTTACTTTGTAGTTTTGACAATTTAATTACTTAAGTTAATTAAATTCCCTTTTACGCTTCCATTGAGGTAATTAGGTATTGATGTCGTATTCTTGCTTGATTTGTAATTTGGAACTTGTTATATGACGACATGATAGTATTCCGTGAGTTGAAGTTGTGATTTAACTTGTTAGTATTCACACTTACTTATATGACATTTAATATGCCATTGTAGCTTGAATGCATAGAGCATCATTTGTGTGTATTCCACGACTTGGTTGTGTATGGTAATTGATTTTGTACATTGTGTATATGTGATATGGTGTGTCGTCAATTCAAACCCAAAAGTTTTTGCAATGTGGCCAAGTTTTACATTTAGAAATTGCCACTACTACCTTGCACTAAAAATATAGTTAGGGTGAGTAGGGATCGTCCCAAGGGATTGAGGGTCACACTAGGTTGAGGAATCAAAATTAGTAGGTCGAGTGATCAAAATAGTGGTTGGTTGGTTGAATTAAACTAGATGCAAATTAAACGAAGTAAACAATAATGCAATAGAGAGAATAAAAGAGAGAGAGATCTTGGGGGTTTAGAGATCACCACTAAGCATAGCTTTTTTACACCTTTAATGAATGATTAATGAGGGGAAGCACATGTATTGCAACAAAGTGAGTGTGTGTGGTTGTTCCAACAAGCACGGATGACAAATTAAGCATATATTGTTTACACAACATGGTGGATAGCACAACATATCAAATTAAGCCATTAATCCTTTCTTTAAGCTCATAACCAAACACATCACAAGGTTAGAGTTATATGTTACTTGCTTTCATAAGTATGGAACATCAACAAGAAGTATGGATTGTCCTCCCATTTAATAACTACACTACAACTAAGCTAATGACATGAAATAAAACGAATTAAACTAAGGGAGAGGTACAATCCATCAAGAAATGAGTATGAACCATCAAATAAACCACAAGAACATAACATTAAGCACTATGTCTTGACAAACTCTAGATCTATAGCATCAACACACATAGACATGCACCAATAACACAAGAAATAAAGATAAACACATGAACATCTATTCTAGCATACATACACATATGGATAGAATGAAATGATCAATTGGAAGCATTAAACCACATAAATCATTGAAGAAATAAGATCTATATATATAAAAGTGTCAAGATATGAATCACAATACAAATCCCCTCAAAAATACATAAATCAAGAAGTAGAAAGCATGCTTAGGGCTAACTCAAGCCCCAAGAGGATGTCTAGCCACTCATAGATGATGTCCTCCAATCCTCAAGGGCAAGCTCCATGGAAGAAATCTGTTCCTTGGTTGATGAAGAGTCTCCAATGGTGTCTCTAGCTCCCTCTTCCTCTTTTGCTTCCTCCCTAAGAGTTCTACAAGGTATGATATGATATGATATAAAAAGTAATCCTTATCCTTATATAGATAGGTTAAATGAAACTTAAAATGAGCTAGGGTCGTACAGCAATATTCCCCAATGATTAGATAAAGGATAACTTTTTGTGAGCTAGAAATTTAACTTTTTTGCACTGGAGGAAGTTCGATCGATCGAACCTTGGACTTGGATTGATCGAACATGACTGAGATCTATCGAACTGAAGTTGGATCGATCCTCAATGGCGGCGCTTTTTGGATAAAAACAAGTCTGAGATATTTTGAGAGATATTTTTGGGAAAAGGACAAAAGCGGTTGGTAGGGCGATACAACTGGATAAGATCAATCATTTGGATAAGGACAAGCATGTTCGATCGATCAAAGAAGTAAGTTGGATTGATCGAACTTTTGAGATTTTTGAATAGGGACAAACATGGCTCAGATCCATCTTAAAGTGCTGAGATCGACGAAAGTTGGATCGATCGAACTTTTCTTAAGATATATCAAAGTTGCTGAAATTCCACCCTTTGCTTCCTTTTTGCTCTACTTTACTCCTTTCTTTGAATCATCCTAGAATTGCTTCAATTATGTTCTTATTTGGCTGAGTTAGCTTATTTTGGGGATAAGTACTTGAAAATGGAAATAACATGAAATCAATACAAAACGGTAAAATAAGATAGATAAAGGTTCTAGAATACCTAAGCTTAAGGGGTTTAAATACGCACTTTTCAGCGTTCATCACAGTCCTAAACTTAAATATTGCTAGTCCCTAGCAATGAACTAGAAAGTAAAGGAATGAAATGAAAAACTATTAATTAGAAAGCAATAAATGGAAAACGCCACTTTCGTAGGGAACACGATTTCACTTAGCATATACAACAAACTTTTTAAACCCCTAGTGGACGAGTGAAGTCTCGTGAGGGTTTCCAGAAATGATACCCACAAACTTTAAGCTCATTATCACAAAAGAAGCACCAATATTGCAAACAAGCATTGGGAGAAAACTACGTCAAGTATGCAATGTTTCAAATATTTCTAAGCAATCTTCCAAAATTTCGACATCAAGCAAGCAAGTATGGTCCTCCACACATCAAGAAAATGATCATACAAATAAAAACAACTCTAGAATCCTTTTTGAGTGGACCGGCATCAAGTGTGTTGTTATTTTAGCCAACTAAAGAAATGATCACATTCTTACCCTCAAACTAGCACACAAATCTAGTACCGATCATCAAGACAAAAAGTGGACATTTTATTAAAGCTTTATTGTTCTAGGTGCGTATTCTTTTCACTCGATTTTTTTTTCTTTCTTTTTTTTTAATAGGATTAAAGATGGAAGCATGGTGCAATGTGTTGATTTATTAAGCTTTCTAGCAATTCATGAGGTCGAGCATTAGGTCAATGATTCCCAAATCAGACGGCTTTAGGGCACTAGGTGTTCAAACACCCCTACGGACTTACAAGCTCAAATCAATTAGGTTACAAATCAAGGCAACCTCTATCTAATCATTTTCCACTTCTCACCTTTTGGGAGAAGTCCTCACTTTTTATTACTTTTGTAACTTCTTTTTTTTTTATTTTTTATTTTTAAGCAAGTTCAATTATTAACCTAGAGTTTGGGCCCTCCACCTTTCGGCGCTAGAAGTTCAGTGCTTGATAAGGCTAGAATCCCGGTTACTTAGTGAAAAGGGGTTGTTATCCACCTTTATTAAGAATGAAAGCTTTCAATGCACTACTAGCCCAATTGGGATATAACCAATTCAATAATCAACAAAGCATGTACCCCACAAATGAATGCTAGTGTGCGCCTGTGCTAGTGTAGAATCCTAAAGTGAATCTCAAAACAATCACAAAATCATGATGATGTGGACCACAAGTGTAAGTAAGATATCAATTTTTAAAAAAATTTACTCCTAAAAGGCATTCACAAGGCATACAAGGAGTATTGGACTCTCAAGTCAAGCAATTTTTAAATTTTAATCAATATAGTCCTCAAAAGATCAAAATCATAGCTAATCACGGATCAATCATAGAAAATCCCTCAAATACACAAGTCATGCTCAAAATTTTGAACTTAAAAACAAACACTGCAAAGCACCATTACCCCCAAACTTAAATGGCACAGTGTCCTTAATGTGCAAAGAGAACAAAAGGAAAGAGTATACCAGTGCAATGAAAGCAAAGAATGGTTGGGACAGAAGTATCCAAAGTGGGTGGCATAGCCCCCCAAACTTGGGATTAACTGTGGTCCTGAAATTTGTCACTTGGATAAACTCATCTGATAACAAAAGGGATAATAATAGTGCATAGTGGACATGCAAGTGTAAATTGGATAGCAACTGAAAAATAAAGAGAGGTATAAGGGTAGTCCTGAAAATTTTGGGCAGTATTCTCTCTCACTGAAGTCACTGAGATGCACCTGATGGAGTCAAACAGATAGATATAAGAATATGAAAATAAGGCATCCATAAAGAAAGCATATAGAAATCAAAAATAAAGTATAGTACATCCAGAATCAGAGCCGACAGACACGGCTTCAAAAATAATATAATAGTATCAAAAACATGATGAGATCACATATATATGAGATGACAGGAGAAAAGGGATAGAGAGATCAGGAAGAAGAGGTAGGATGGGAAGGTCGCGCTACGCGGATGTCTCTGGATAGGTCTTTGAATGCGGTCATGACATCCGTACGGAGGGTAGCAATATCAGTTCTAATGGAGACAGCATCCTCTCGGAGAAAGACCGTGTCGGCGCGGATGGATACACTCTCTAAAGTCGGGTGTCTATGCTGGAGCCTCAGGTGTGGTTGGATCGGAAGAATGATGATCCTGAGCCTGCTCCGCATCATGAATGGGTGACCCAACTGGAGAGTGCTGCTCTGCGTCCTCGGCAGGTTGCTCCAAATCGATGTCCATATGTACGGCAGCTGGATGGACTGGTATATCGTCTACTGCCAGGCCTACTGGTGCTGCTGCCTCCTCAGCCTCTAAATCCTCTATTGCCTTGGCTGCGTCCTCCTGTAATCTCTTGATAATAGTATTGTAGCTCTTATCCCAGTCTTTCTTCTTGAAGGAAGAGGCTTCTTTCTCAGGGCGCTCCTGTGGATGGAAAGGATAGCGTTGGTTTAGCAAGATCTGGGTGATGAGTTGGCCAAATGGGAGAAACTTAGCCCTTTTGGGCCGTTCCTTGCTAATGTGATTATCATAGAGCTTCCTCATCACGCTCCAGATGAGCACAGGGATAGACAACCAATGCCCTGTATAGAAAGCGTACAGAGCTGTCAAGTAGGTGCCTCTCCGTTGAATCTTATGGCTGGCCATGAAGACGTTGCGGAATAAGACTAAGTCAAAGAACCACAAGTCATCTGGCAAATAGGTGCGGGTGGCGAAGGTCTCGCCATCGGCATAATGTCCTATAAGAAAAATGGCCATATCTGCATATGAAGGCCGGTATAGCTTGGGATATGTCTCCTGTAGCTCTGGAGGGCAGTCATGTAGATAATGGCACGATCTGGATAATGTGTCCATAGTGATAGAAATCAGATGGCCATCAATGGAGGTCCTCAGCTTCACCGTGTTACGCGGGGCAGGCCGGAGGTTCTGGAAAAACATCCATACTAGCCTCGGGTACACTAGGTATGTGACAGGGGCAAGAATGGCTGCAAGGCCCTTCCATAGTATATCATCATATGCTGATCGGGTAAGTACCGATCTAAAAAAGAAATTTATATCGAAGACTGACTCGTGCGCCATTAGAAAGCGTGAGTATCTACGTAATGGCTGGTCTAATTCCTGGTCTGGCTGTGGTGGTGGAGATGGTATATGCTCAGCCTCAGCGTCACCGTGTGAAGAAGATGCGCCAGCATCAGAGTGTAATCTGCTGTCAAAATGGGGAGACTGTATGGGCTCAGCTGGCTCCTCCTGTATGGGGTCCTGGGCATGAGATGGACTGGCCCCGTCATCCAAAGTCTCCCTGCCTCAGCGGTGATAGTGTCCGCGGGCTACAGTCTTGACTCTAGCCATAGTCTGCAAAAGAAAAGGAAAAACTTGCAACGGAAGTCAGTGCCGATATAAAGAGTTTAAAGCACAAAATAGAATCATGTATGTCAAGTAAGATAGACAAAACAGATAAATAACATTAATCTATGGAAGTAGTGATAGGATGTGAACATGCTAAGCAGTATAAGTGTATAATGCATACAATGTGGAAAATCACAGGCATTGGGCATGAATGAGATAGCATGGACACAAGATAAGATGCATGGAATGTGTAAATGAAATCTGTGAAGTTCGATCGATCACAAAAAATGTGAGATCAATCTCATATGATCGATCTGAGAAACTAAGAAACTAAGTTCGATCGATCTCACTAGATCGATTTGAGAAATATGTTCGATCGATCGAACTGTGCGAAGAACATGAGCAGTCACAGATCTGTGACGTGGATGGCACGGAGCCTTCACGAACAAAGTCGTGGGCCCATCAACACAACATATCATCAATCCTAATCACCTAATGAGACCCATACTCCCAAAAATAAATCAAATTTCGAAAATATATATAACCATATATACATATATATACACATATATATAAAAAGCTTTAAACTTCATCAATGTAGATTTTCAACATTAAAATAGCATGGATATAACATTTAAAGCATGTATGTATAAAATGGATGCTTGAAATACAAGATGAGATTCAGATCTTACCCAAATCAAAGGATGAGATGAGATGAAGATTCGAGAGGACAGAGAGAGAATCGACGTTTGGATCTCGCCGGAGATGGAGAAGGTGGGTGTAGCGGCGATGAGAGGGTTAGGGCTTTGAGAGGATTAGATCGATCTTTGAAATCGATCTTCAAACCCTCAAGTTCATTTTTTTAAAAACTTCCCCAAACCAGTTCGATCGATCGAACTGAAATCTCAGATCGATCGAACTAAATTGATCTTTCCTCAAAGTATTTTGAATTTTTTTTATATTTAAATTTAAAATTTAAAACTAAAAACTAAAAATTGAAAATAAAAATTTTGGGATTTTTGAAGAATTAAAATAAAATAAAATCTTTTTGGAAAATAAAATAAAATAAATAAAAATAAAAATTTTTGGAATTTTAAAATTAAAAATTCAAAACAAAGTCAAAGATAGTGAGATGAAGAACAGAGATTGATCTGAACAAAATATTCGATTGATCTGACAGAGAGTTGAAATATGCAGGTTTTTGGGTTCAGAAATTTTTCTAAGTGTTGGAGCTCAAGATCGATTGAACTTGAAGATTGGATCTATCTAAGGACTTATGATCGATCTGAGAATAAGTTCGAACGATGGGACAGAGAGGTGATTTGGATGCAGGTGGATGCAGGTCGAAAATTTTCTAAGTGTTGGATGCAGGTCGAAGTTCGATCCATCGAATACTCCTTAGAGATCGATCAAACTTATGCAAAATGCTTAATTTCAACATAAAAGTGCATGGAGTCCTAATCACAGCTCCTAGCAATGCATATGAACCCAAAGCCAATATCTAGACTTTGCAAGAAATGAAATTAACGATAGAAATGAGGGAGGAATAGGGTTTTGACACCCTATGAAATATCTTGCTAGTCTTTAACGTCTTTAGCAAGACGTTAGGCTCTTTTAGCCCGGATCAAACATCTTATAGTGTTTCCCCTCCTCAATGGGGTGATAAGTGCTTTGAACTCCACCCAACAAATGGTTCTTTAAGGAACTTGTTGGATTAAGCTCAAAAGACGTTTTTGGTCCGTGGTCAAAACAATCTTTAGGCTTCCACGCCCTTTCGAAACAAGATTTTGAAACAACTTTCTTTGGTTTCAAAGTTGAAGATGGACTTTTTGAAACTTTGGTCTCACATAAAAACTCAATTCCTTCACTTTTGAGGTTATGACATTTCTCTACAACATTAATCTCTTCATGCTTGTCAAATGAATTAGGGGTTGGATTAAAAATATTCAACTTTACCTTCATATGGCCAAAAGAGATCTTCATTATCCCTGCCTTACAATTAATGTTAGCATTCGCGATTGCCAAGAAAGGACGGCCAAGGATAACGGGAATTTAGCTCTTAGGATTTGGAACTGGTTTCGTGTCAATGACAACGAAATCAACGGGAAAGAAGAATTTATCAATTTTAATCAATACATCCTCGATGATACCCCTAGGCTTTTTGATTGATTGGTCGGCAAGTTGTAAAACTACTAACGTCGGTTTCAAGTCCCCTTAAGCCTAATTTGACATATACCGAGTATGGAAGAAGATAAACACTTGCTCCTAGGTCAAAAAGAGCTCGATTAATGATATGATCACCAATGATGCATGAAGTAGTAGGTAAACCGGGGTCCTTAAACTTTGGAAGAGTGTTATGCTGCAAAATTGAGCTTACTTGCTCGGTTAAGACCACTTTATAGGTGTTTGGCTTTTGTTCTTCCTCTTTTGGGTGCACAAATCTTTCAAGAATTTGCCATAAGCCGAAATTTACTTGATTGCATCCAAAAGTGGAAGATTGACTTTCACTTGCCTAAACACATCCATGATTTCATTTACTTTAGCCTTTTGCTTGTCAATTGAAATGAATCCTTTTAAGACATCTAGAAATGGAGCTTTTGGCTCAAAAACCTTTTTAGAATTTTTCTTTAAAGTCTCTTCAACACAAGAAGTTTTCAAATCATTTTGTAAATCTTTCTTTTCAAAATCACTTTTCAAATCACTTTTCAACACATTCTCATTTATATGGTCATGCACATGCAATGAAGGAAGAATATGATATGAAACGGGGACGGGTGCCAACTTGTGGTTGCACCGGTTCACTCTCTTCATTAGACATACCCACTTGGTTGTCCACAACCTTTCCACTTCTCAAGGTAGCCACCGCATTGACATGCTCTATTGTGTGACCTTCCGATGAGGAATGAGTCTCCACAACACATTGTTGCTTTTGTGGGGCATTCAAAGGCATTTTTCCCTTCTCTCTTGCATTTAAAGTGCTAGCTATTTGCCCTACTTAGGTTTCTAGCTTTGCAATGGATTGAGAGTGAGAATGAAGTAGTTGTGTGTTTGCCTCTAAAGTGTCCAAAGCGGTCAAAACTTTCTCTTCAAAAGCGGGACTTCTAACATTTCCTTGGGAATATGATGGTTGATTGGGAAAATGAGAATTTGAAAATTAGTTTCCTTGTGATTGGTATGGTGATCTAAAACCTTGGGAACCTTGGCTTTGCATTGGAGGTGGAATGTACTTTCTTTGAAAACCGCCTTGGAAAGGGTTTGAGCCCTCCCCTTGGTTTTTCCAAGAGAAATTCGGGTGATACCTCCAACTATGATTGTAATGATTTCCATAAGGATTGTTCCCTTGATTAGTAAAAACAACATTTGCTTGTTCATGATGCTCACTTTGTACATGTCCATGGGGACAATTGGAAGTAGAATGTAAAACACTTGAACAAGTCATACATGTCTCATTAGATGCATGATGAGAATGGTTAGGGAAGGAAGATACTTGATTCGCCGAATTTTGGTTGATCAAACATTTGAGATAATGATTTCATTTCGGCGGCAATTTCATTGGAGTGGTCGACTTGATGTAAGCCAACACTCTTCCTACCACTAGAATTTCTACCATTCTTCAAAGATAAAGTACGATGCAAAGAATTTTCACTCATGCTGTTATAAAGACGTCACACGTCATCCTCATGCCTATCAATGTAAGAGCCACCCGTGGAAGCATCAACCATGCCTTTGTAATTGTCCGATAAGCTTTTAAAGAAATATTAAACTAATTGCCATTTGGGCATGTCATGATGTGGACACTTCTTAAGCAATTCATTAAAGTGTTCCCATGCCTCATGAAATGTTTCTCTATCCCCATATGAAAATTCTCGAATTGAGGTTCTCATGGCATTGGTTTTAGAAACCGGATAGTACTTCTTCAAGAACTTTTGTTGCATTTCCACCCAAGAAGTTATTGAAAAAGGCCTAAGATTGTTAAACCAATATTTTGCCTTGTCTTTAAGGGTGAATGGAAAAAGTTTAAGCCTTAAGACCTCTTCCGGCATGTCCGTATATTTTACGGTGGAACATACTTCAAGAAACTCATCCAAATGCTTGTAAGGTTCTTCACTTGGAAGTCCATGATAGTTAGGAAGCATTTGAATGGTCTGGGGCTTAATTTCATAGTGGTATGCTCTAAATGGTGGCAATTGAATGCATGTGGGTGCATTATATTCATTAGGCATATAGTGATCTATTAAAGCAAGAGGTGGATTAGCAATTGGAGGTGCAACATGGGCACCTAGGTTGCCTTGAATAATGGGAGGTGGTGGAGCATAGATTAGCCTTGGCATTCCCAATGGAACTTGGCCTTGTTGTTATGGTGGACAAACATATGGCCTTGGCATGCCTAATGGAACTTGCATGTTATCATAACGCACATTGGGGTGGAGGATACCTTGTTGGTCTATGTGACCAAGGTCCTCCACATGGTCCTCATTGTGTCCTTCCATTGATGAAACGGATTGACTAGAACTAACTCTTCTCCTAGGGTTTCGAACAATGGATTCAAGATGAAAATTTAAAGGGACAAGAGTAGGTCTCAATGATCTACGACCATGCATGCACAATGCAACACAACAAGCAATAACAACAAACACTTCACCTTCACAACAAATTAAGAATCAACAAACTTCCTCCACATACAATGTTCTCATACTCCTATGCTTTAACAATATGCAAGAAAAGTAAATTGCCTCCATGTGGGCTCACGATTTATCTAAGAATTGAATTATAAGCCTCCACCAGGGCCGACGATTTAACTAAGGGATGAGTAAAGAAAAGCTCATAAAGGCCCTTTAGCACTTCAACTCCAAATTTATAGCTTAGCTTAGCAATTTTTTTATGATTTTAGCATTTTTCCTTTGCTTGCTTAGCTCCTTTGCTCGGAATATCCTTTGCTCACCTTCTTAGCCCAGTGCTCTTTGTCAAACAAGAACAAACACAACAAATAACAAAAATTGAAAACAAAGTAAAGACACGATCAAAAGAGTACTAATTCCTAATTGATTTCACAAATACGACATTGCCAATCAATCAATCCTCGGCAACGGCGCCAAAAACTTGGTATGTGCCATCGTCAAACCCAAAATTTATGCAATGTGGCCAAGTTTTACATTTAGAAATTGCCCCTACTACCTTTCAAAAAAAATATAGCTAGGGTGAGTAGGGATCGTCCCAATGGATTGAGGGTCACACTAGGTTGAGGAATCAAAATTAGTAGGTCGAGTGATCAAAATAATGGTTGGTTGGTTGAATTAAACTAGATGCAAATTAAACTAAGTAAACAATAATGCAATAGAGAGAATAAAAGAGAGAGCGATCTTGGGGTTTAGAAATCACCATTAAGCATAGCTTTTCTACACCTTTAATGAATGATTAATGAGGGGAAGAACATGTATTGCAACAAAGTGTGTGTGTGTGGTTGTTCCAACAAGCACGGATGACAAATTAAGCTTATATTGTCTACACAACATGGTGGATAGCACAACATATCAAATTAAGCCATTAATCATTTCTTTAAGCTCACAACTAAGCACATCACAAGGTTAGAGATATATGTTACTTGTTTTCATAAGTATGGAACATCAACAACAAGCATAGATTGTCCTCCCATTTAACAACTACACTACAATTAAGCTAATGACATGAAATTAAATTAATTAAACTAAGGGAGAGGTACAATCCATCAAGAAATGAGAATGAACCATCAAATAAACCACAAGAACATAACATTAAGCACTATGTCTTGACAATCTCTAGATCTATAGCATCAATACACATAAACATGCACCAATAACACAAGAAATAGAGACAAACACATGAACATCTATTCTAGCATATATAGACATATGGATAGAATAAAATGATCAATTGGAAGCATTAAACCACATAAATCATTGAAGAAACAAGATATATATATAAAAGTGTCAAGACATGAATCACAATACAAATCCCCTCAAAAATACATAAATTAAGAAGTAGAAAGCATGCTTAGGGTTAACTCTAGCCCTAAGAGGATGTTTAGCCACTCATGGATGATGTCCTCTAACCCTCAAGGGAAAGCTCCATGGAAGAAATCTGCTCCTTGGTTGATGAAGAGTCTCCAATGGTGTCTTTAGCCTCCTCCTCCTCTTTTGCTTCCTCTCTAAGAGTTCTACAAGGTATGATATGATATGATATAAAAATTAATCCTTATCCTTATTTAGGTAGGTCAAATGACACCTAAAATGAGCTGGGGTCGTACAGCAAATATTCCCCAATGATTGGATAAAGGACAAATTTTTGTGAGCTAGAAAATTAACTTTTTCGCACTGGAGGAAGTTCGATCGATCGAACCTTGGACTTGGATCGATCAAACATGTCTGAGATCTATCAAACTGAAGTTGGATCGATCCTCAATGGCGGCATTTTTTGGATAAAAATAAGTCTGAGATATTTTGAGAGATATTTTTGGGAAAAGGACAAAAGCGGTTGGTAGGGCGGTATAACTGGATAAGATCAATCATTTGGATAAGGACAAGAATGTTCGATCGATCAGAGAAGTAAGTTGGATCGATTGAACTTTTGAGATTTTTGAATAGGGACAAACATGGCTCAGATCCATCTTGAAGTGCTGAGATCGATGAAAGTTGGATCGATCGAACTTTTCTTGAGATCAATCGAAGTTGTTGAAATTCCACCCTTTGCTTCCTTTTGCTCTACTTTGCTCCTTTCTTTGAATCATCCCAGAATTGCTTCAATTATGTTCTTATTTGGCTGAGTTAGCTTGTTTTCGGGACAAGTACCTGAAAATGGAAATAACATGAAATCAATACAAAACGGTAAAAAAAGATAGATAAAGGTTCTAAAATACCTAAGCTTAAGGGGTTTAAATACGCACTTTTCAGCGCTCATCATGATATACTTATTGAATAACTTGATGATTTTAGGAAAGATTGTATGGACACTGGATTATGTTGCGGCTAGGGAATGGCTCTAGTACAAGGGATGAAAGTTCCCTCTATATCATATAATGCGCACTGGGTGGTACCCTGAAACCCAAAAACACCAATATAACGGTTTTATTCCGAGTTTAGTGCGCACTAGGTAGTACCTTGCGGGCTTGAAAACAAAGTATCACTTGCTTTGTCATTGAGAGCTTATGTCCTTTGTCTTTCCGCCATTGGTTGATTTTGCATTCAATTCCAAGTTGTAATTGTGGATTACTTTCAACTTGTGCTTTGGTGCATAATTTTTCACTTATTGCCTAGTTGTAATCCCTCTAATTTTAAAAGGATAGTCCTGTTATTTATTTAATTGTTTAATTGCATTTTTATTTTATTTAATTGGTTATTCGATTGTGTGTTTATTTAATCGTTATTTAAATTGGATTTTGTTTTGCTTTAATTGATTTATTGATTAATTATTTTATTTAAATTGGTTGATTATTTTTGTTAATTATTATTTGTATAATTGTTTTAAGTTCATGGTTTGTTTTAATTGGATTAAGTTAAATGTTTTATTTATTAAATTATGTTATAGTTTTAACTGTAGAATGGAATTCATGTATGTAGCCGTCACTATTTTAAAATGTAGGTTTTATTATGGGCCGACAAGGATTAGGATTAGGGCTTTGTCTCTACACACACAGGGAATAGGGTTTAGTTAAGTCTCTATATATATCGAACAGTACGTCAACTTAGGGTTTTGAGAATACACAACCCCTATTCACGTAACAAAGATATAGAGATAACAGAGACTTGTGAGAGAACTGAGTGAGAGAAAACAGAACAAGGCTTAGGAGGGGAACAAAGAGGACCAAGGGAGAGTTATGGTGGATTAAACCAAAACCATAGGAGGCTTGAAGGTGGTCAGTGTTTACCAAAAATTAGGAAGACGGCGACAAAGTTTTGAGACCAAAACTGCAGGCAAGTTCTTTTACTTTCTCCTTCCCTTTGGCTCGTGTTCTGTGCACCGAGGTAGTCTTTAGGGTTAAATAAATCATAAACTGGAACTTACATGTGTATTGTATGATTTATTGATGCTCTGCTTGTGTTGTAATCGAATCTGTTACAAATTCGTGCCTGATTATTTCAAGTTGTGTTTCTTTAAGCATTTTAATCCGGTTGTAATTTTAGTTATTTTACTTGCTTGCAACCACTATAAATAAGTCATGGGGATGCTTTTAGGCTTACATAAGGTTCTTAGATTAGTTTTAAAAACCAAATAGAAAGGTTGCAACTGGCTGGAGTGGGAGCAGAGGTCAGAAACGAAGCTGGAACTGAGAGAAGGCTCACAGGGGGAAATAGAGCCGACTTTGGAATGTTAGAGCCGGCTCCCACCTGTTTAGAGCCGGCTCTAAGGTTGTATGGAGCCGGCTCAATGTTGATTTGAGCCTGCTCTATAATTTTTTAGAGCAGGCTCTTTCCAATTTTATGTGTACTGTGATTTTTCAGCTACTGTTTGGGCACTTGGGGTTTTTGAACAGTTTTAAAAATTTAATGGGGTTTTTAATAATTATTTTAACATGTAATCAAGGTCTTGAATTGCATAAAATACCCCCTTTGTGTTAATGGAATTAACAGTGCGCTATTTAACAACTATGCGTACGGTTAATGACTAGAAGGAAATTAATTGTCTAGTTTTAATTTGACAATTTAAGATGCTATAACATGATTCTAAATTAATTTTTAAATGCACAGTGGAGTCTTTTAATTAATAAATTAGACTTGTGGCATAGTGTATGGCTTTGTGCTAAAAGATAGAACAGAATACAAGTATAGAACTTAGTACGTTGTTACCGGATGGAAATAACTAAATTGCTTAAATTAATTTAGCAATTTATTGGACTATAATATGATTATAGAATTTATTTTACATACATGATAGAGTCATTGATATATTAGATTTGATCTATGCATGCTCTGGATGCTGGTTGTTGAACTATTAAACCATTTCTTGCAATTACATGGTTTAGATCTTAGATTTAAATTGCTGAAACTTTAATCACTTTTTTGCAATGATTTGGATATTGGTTTCGACTATAAATTACTAGCTTATTATTTATGTGTCGTAATTTACATGGATATGGAGGATTGTATGCACCGGTATGGGACAGTGACATACTAGGGATGGTTTAGCTCAAAACGCCTAAACCTAACCTATTGGATTAAAGGAATGGATTGGAAAACATCGAATCCTAACTGTGACTAAGTCAGATCAACTATGATTAAGTTGAATGGCTTCCTGGAGTAATGGATGGTGGTTAAGTCATATCAACTGAATAAGTTGAGTGACTAACTAGTATGTTTTGTATGTCTCCTCAATAAATAATTGAATGATATATTATGGTTTTGGACGGATTTTAGATATATGATTATGGTACCACGATATGAGCTTGAGTCTCAGAGTCATTGGTTAGGGTGTGTATATGCAGGGGATGCATAGCTGGATATAGTAGGTAGGTGTACCCTGTTAGGTCTAGGTACTCATGCCCACCCTTGGGTGTGTTTTTGCATGTTGCCTTCTATTCAAGTTGAGACCCCTACTGTAGTCCAGTGAATGTCCCTTAGTATGGATGTATATATGTATGAACTAGATAGTTATTGTGAGGTATCTACGGTGTATCTGTGTATCGGGTCACTGTATAGATTGCAGTTAGTTTAGAACTTGCTCGTGGGCCTAACCCACTCTTCTATTATTCTTTTCAGGTACATAACGGTTCCGGCCTTAGATCTTGATCGTGCTGTTCGAGGACAGTTTCCATTCATCAGATTACGTAGGACTTCTCATGATGTTTTCAGTTTTATTTACTTTCAGTTTTCAGTTCAGTTGGGATTTTATGTACGGGTCCACTAGATGGATTCCCGAGTTATAATCATGGAGGTTTTGGATGTTGGATTTTATAAAATTTTATCAGTTAAGGATTTTATATTAGTATTCATTTCAGCTTTTAATATTTATTCTTATTTCATTTTGTCATCTGTGTTCGTTATAAAATACTTTAATTGTTTGAAATTCCCTCGGGTTTGGGCTTGGGCCTGATCAACTTGTGTCTCGGATCCGAGGTGTATCACACTAGTATACTTGGATTTGCATACTTGTACGCTTTGTATATAGAAAATGTTTAGTATACTTGGATTTGTATACTTGTATGCCTTGTATATAAAAAATGCTTAGTATACTTAGGAATGTATACTTCAATATATGTTGCATCTCCATTTCAATATTGTTTAGCGTACTTGGTGTGTACAATTGTATATTAATGATCTACTTTCGAGAAAACCTAGTATACTTATGTTTTGTATACACGTTTTACGTGCATTTCAATATTGATTGTATACTTGTGTATGTATACTTGTACATTGAATATCTTGTTGTGTTGTACCGCATGCTTCTATGTTGTTTAAATTGCATGAATGATGTGGTTGACGCTAGAAATGCTTTAAGGTAGCTTAGGATGCTCCTTGAGT
Organism: Cornus florida; assembly: GCF_030987335.1. Classification (NCBI taxonomy): domain Eukaryota; kingdom Viridiplantae; phylum Streptophyta; class Magnoliopsida; order Cornales; family Cornaceae; genus Cornus; species Cornus florida. Next base: position 73,754,503 of record NW_026775573.1, on the reverse strand, counting down.
CTCACCTTGGACATAGACGCTAAGTGGCACGGACCATATGTATTGATTTATATCAATTTAATGAACAATAAAACATTAGGTCCATGCATGCTCATCTCCTACAAGTAGCTTTATGTTACTCACCCACGTAGTGGAGACATTTTTCAGGTACCAGGACTATGATTTGTGATGCACACTATGCCTTTGAAGTTTCGTAGACTTGAAGTATTTGATTCATGCAAATGTTAGCATGAAATGCTAATTCTGATTTAAAATGTCAAAACTTGTATATTTGCTTCTAATTATGTAATGTGTACATAAGTACACCTTTTGAGTTGCATTTGACATGTATGAGATGAAGCGATGGGCTAAGGACTTTTATTTTGTATTCTAAGAACTTTTACTTTCAAGGCTATTTTGTTGAAAAATACAAAAATGTAATGCTTTAACTCCATTACATTTGCATGGGTGGTGGGAAGTGGGTTTTAACACTTCCATGAGGTCTCTTCAATCATGCATGAAGTTTGGCCAAGGGCCAAATGGTCATTTGAAACACTTTTATGATTTTAAGTTTCAATTTTTCATTTTAAAGTTTATTTTAGGCATTTGTTAGTTTTGATAGGTCGTATTTTGCATCGGCCATTTTTTAGAGCTGCGGACCATTCCCGTATGCTTAAAATCATAAATTACGTTTGCGTGCATCATCATTTTAGCCCAAAAATGCATTTAGGGTCAAATGAGCACTTGGTGCAAAATGCCATTTTCATCATTTTTGAACTAAACTGATTTAGGTGCATACTAGGAATTTCACAGTGCGTTTTAAATTTTTCTTTTGATATGGTCAGGTAGAAAGTTAATTTTAAGGGGGGTTTTTCTTTGTGTTTTTGCAAAAAAATTCGTTTAAACCTCCGAATCAGCTCTCAGTTTTGGAATTTCAAAAATTTTGTGTACAGTAGATTTTTCAAGTTGTTGTTAACCTTGGGTGCGCCCAGCGCATGTGCGTGCGCTTTTATCCTTGCACTCACGCGCGCACAATCCATGTGTGCGTGATCACATGAAGGGCTACCTTGTTGCCTTTTGCTTCATTGACGTATAATGTTCAAACGATTGTTCCTCCTTCATCCGGACTCCGTTTTTAGCGATTCTTGAACCTAACTTCACTAATTTTTCGTCTATCCAATGGTGTACTCGGTTACACTTGGATCTTTTTTGGAAAATTGCCAGTTTGCCTCTAGGGATTTAATTGTCCGTTTTTCATCGTTAAGCCATATCTTCTTCATCTGGATTTCGAATCAAGCGATTTGTGAGTCCAACTTGATTAATTTTTCATTGTCTATCCAACAGTGTGCTTGGTAGCACTCAAATCTTACTGGAAATCCTATTTTTGGCCTTGGGGCTAAACTTTTCCATTTTCCATTTTATTTTTGCTTCCGCTTTGCCTTCTTTTAAGTTTCGTGACTTCATGGGAAGTCACAGATGTGTCTTGGGAATGATGTACATTTTCAAAGATGTTGCTTTCATGTAAAAAGACTATTTTGCCCTTGGGGGTTTGTTTGGTCTTTTTCTGATCTTTTTCTTTCGCGTGGGTTCTCGTGGAATTCTGTGGCCTCATGGAAGGTCACTTTGGTGTCCTAGGGGTGTTGTATATCCCTAAAGACTTGTTTTCTGTTTTCGCTTCCACATTCAGATCCGTTATTGGGTTAAACTTTGGTTCATCACATGATGCATTGGCTTAAAAAATTAGGGTTGTCACAGGTGGTATCAGAGCTCCTAGGTTCGAATACCTTAGATGACGGGTTTTGGGTGCATATCATACTTGTGTTGCCTTGCTCTATGTGTTTAATTGCTTCTGAATAACATTTTTTGATTTGATAACATGTCTGTTTGCTTATGTAGCAACTTGTTTAGAAGCTTACCTCAACCGCTTTAGCATATGATTTATGCTTGTTTATCTTAGAATATGGTAAATGCTTGTTTATCATACCATGTTGTATGTACTTGTCTGCCTTAGCATACTGTATATGTTTATCGGCCTTAGTACATTATACATGTTTCTTTGAGTTACCATCTTATTTATGCTTGTCAGCTTTAACATGTTATATATGCTTGTTCATCTTAGCATGATTATATGCAGCATGTCGTCATGTTTTATGTCCTTCTCCTATATACACTAACATACCTTACGTGGTTTTTATTACTTGTGTGACTAGGTAGCCTGTTGCTATACTGTATGCTAGTTGTTTACATTTTATGTCTTGTTTTGACATTGCATGCTGTTCCAGCTTGGTTGGTAGAGATTAATGCTAGGGCATTATCTCTTGGGGTCTGTCGTGTCCCTTGGATGCATTCTTATCTTGCTGAGTTTTTTCCTTGGTAGGAGAAATTCATTCTATAAGGACCCATGATGAGAACCTTCTGTTATTTTTGTCAGTTTGGTTGTTTCGAGACCTTAGTCTCACGGTTGATGCGAGTAAGGCTTATGTGAGCGTAGAATCGCAGTTTTTGTCTGGTGGAGTGAGACATGGGCCAGGGAGGCACCGTTTCATTTCCTTGTCTTTCGTGGCTTCACGACATGGTCGGGATTGTCCGGGGTGTTGGTATCATCTCTTGGGGTTTTATCGTGATCTTGATGAGATAACGTCATTGGAGTCTTGTTTCTAGCATCATGGGATGATGAGTCGAGATAGACTTAAATCCTTCCTTGGGGATTTAGGAGTTTCGTTTTCGTTAGCCTCAACGGCGAGGTCCATGTGTCTCTTCTTCTTAGAGTGATGGTTAGGGATTTGATAGGTGCGTTGACCTAGGATCCTTCTCGTTTTGCCTTGGACACGTTTTACGAGCTAAGGTTGGGATATGAGCATTTCGTGTAATTAATTGCATTGGTGCAATTAATTATTCTCCCTTGTCATTTTAGAGTTCTGATAGGATCTTGTAGAGTTTCCATCAAACTCGTTGGCATCTGGAGTGGAGTTCTCTTGTGGATGTCTTGTAATGGCTAGTGTTGGAACTATCTATTGCATTGTTGTTTCATCTTGTGTGGCATTGGGATTCTATCTTGTGTATGAGCTAGTCTTGGGGAAGACATGTAGACTCTTTGTTCCGGGAACCTTAGTGTTCTCTCAGGGAGATGATTCCTTTCCTCATGGTGAGAGATTGGAACCATCCGGGTTTTTGGGATTCACTTTCAGTGAGTTCGTCCTTTTGAGAGGCATTTCATCCCTTCTTGCTTTTGACGTGTAGGCTTGTTACTTACATAGTCTTTTTTTACATAATTGTATGCCTTTTTGTTTTGAGCATGCCTTAGAAACATGTTTAGGATACGTGGCTATCTGGTAGTTATGTGATGATACATGTTTAACATGCTAGCATCATAGGTGATGTGTAGCGTGTCTCTTATGCTTGACCTCTATGTGATAGGTAGCATATTTGATTACCCTTATACATTATGTGTTTAGTTATATGGTATGATCTGGTTCTTATGATTTGATTTTATTAGTCGTGACATGGTCACCTTATATATGTATATTTTATGACTGATTATTTTGTTCAGTTTATGCTTTTTTTTCATTCCTGTACTGTGTCTAGGGTTGTATGACCTTGGTTATCGGGATTGTGTGTCTGAGCTTGATTCAGTGTCTGGATTCCTAGGTGTAGCCTTGTAGTAGATCAGCTTTAGGACGACGTGGAGGATTTTAGGTTATTTGCCTTGTCGGGAGTCATTGTGACTAGGGCGATGGTGATGTTATTTGATTTCGTAAAGTCTGATCCATTGGCTTAACGACACAGACTTGTCAGGCTTTGGATTCGTGACTGGTGTTTTGAGACTTGGGGTTGTCAGTTTTCTGGTATTGAGGATTTAAGGCCTTAAGCGTAGCGGTACCTATGGCATTGTTGTCAGAGTTTTGGGATTGGCCAGAATGGTCTGGCCGGACATCTTTTGACCATATTTCAACTCTCACAAAATGCCTAATTTTCGTGGTACTTTTGGTAATGATCATTTTGGACATTGATGTCATTTATATTGATAGGTTTCACGGGTAAACTTGTTGGGGGCAATGATGAATTAGGGATTTTTACTGTCATACTACCGTACAAGTTATGTGTGGTGGGCGAGTGCTAGCTGTCATCAATGCTACCTTGCATTACCAGGCTAGTAATGTAAGTGTGGGCAGGCACTAGACGTTGTCGATGCTACCGCACATTGAGTAGATTGTGGGCGGGTTCTAGTTGTTATTTGTGCTGCCATGTTGCTTCTGGTCGTGTTCCTTGTTTCGACATGTTATTACCTTGGTCTCCTTGGGTTGTTGACATTGGGTTGCATGCCATTTCGTTTGGAGAGGTGTCTCACAGTTTACGGTTGCGTGCCTCTTTATGGATCTTGACGCTTCTGGGGTTGTCCTTTAGTGCTTTATGATTCCTTCCTCAGTGTGACCTTGTGTTTAGTCCTTGTTCGGTTCTTCCGGTGATGTTCCTAATTTCAAGGACGAAATTTCCTTAAGGATGGTAGGTTGTAATGATTTGGTCATTTTCCTTCTTTTCCTTTTTCTCAAATTTTTACAGATAAATTTTTTTCGTTGACTTTTCTTTTTTGAGTTTGGTTTCTCGTCGTTTAGTGTTATCTCGAGTGCTCGAAAATGGTTTCCAAGACTCTTTCCTTTGGATTGAAAACTTCCTTAAAGGACCGTATCATTTCCACATTTTTCGTTTTTCGACACTGTTCATTTTACGTCATTTTTGCCGTTTGTCACTTTATTGGCATAACCTCACTTTTTGTGTTCGGATTTGAGTTTTGACTTCATGAGTTTTCATTCCAGTTGATTCCCTTGAAAGGCCTAGCTTTACTTTTGGAGAAAAGCTCACTAGTTGTTTCTTTTTCCTACAAGGGCAAGGATGAAAGGATTATTCAGAAACGTTGATATTTCTTGGGGTGTTTTTCATAAATATATTTTGAAGATATTTATTTCAGGGGGAAGAAAATATCTTTTGGAAGATATTTTCATTCTGGACCAGTTTTGTAGTTATCCCTTTTTGTAGGGGCTATTGTGCAATTAATGAAAATTATTAGAAAATGCCTCGTTTTGAGTCTGGATCCTCGTTTGGGATTCATTTTCACATTTCGTCAATTCGTGAACTCTTAGGATTGGCTGCTGGTCATTCCTTGCAGATTTTGGATTTTTGGCCCCGGTTGCCGCCGAACTTATTCGGGGCATATCTTTCTGCACTGGACTCGGTTTTCAATGCCATTTCTACCATTGTTCATTTTTTTTTTCATTTTGGTTCTTTTTTATTCACGGTGTTTTACTATTTGAGCGCGTCTGCGCAATTTCCACTTTTCTGGACTTGGCGAGACTCGGTCGGGGCACTTTTTAAGATTTTCTATAAATAGGGGCTTGAGAAAAATAAAACATTATTTTTCCTCTTCTCCTCCCACGTTCCAGACCTGTTCTTCAATCCCCAAGGGGCTGCCACCATTCTTCTCTCAAAATAACATTTTTCCCTCTTGATTTTTGCTGTAGTGCCTTAGCATTTATCGTAGGCCATGGCGAAACAATCCTTTCCCCCTTATTAGAATCCATTTTCGACCATTTTTGAGTTCAGGTTTCGAGTTCGGGTTTGGATTTTGGTGGTGCCTCAAGGGTGGAAGTTGTTTCCCTCGTTGTCCCCCGACAAAACCCCGAAGTATCGTAGGATTCGGAGCGGTTCCGTTTCGGTGGGGATTTGAGATTTCATCTCAAAGTGAGGTAGGGGATGTTTTAGGTTTATATATATGTTGTATTGATTGTTTTCTAAGCATATACAACTTGTATGCATGCCTTTGTATAAATTTTAGAATTTAATTTAATTATTTTCTATGTATAAGATTTAATTCACATGGTTGTATATAGCTTGGAATTAAATTGTGGCATGCTATTAAATTAGGCTTTGATATGTTTATTAACATATATTAAATTAGGAATATTTGAACAAGTATTGAAACTTTTATTTAATTATTTTCTTGAATGAAAATTTAATTCACATGGTTGTAAATTGCATGGAATCAACTTGTAATGTGATATTAAAATTGGCCTTGGTATGTTCTTTAACATATGTTAATTTGAGAACATTTGAAGTTATTTTAAAATATAGAGAAAATTAATTAATTAGATTAATTAATTTTATTTTAAGTGTTCTATTCACTTAATTGGGTTTTTAACTTGATATTGTTGATGAGCTTGGTATGTTCTATCATATATATTAAATTGAGAATATTTGGATAAGTTTTGAGAACTTTATTTAATTATTTTCTTGACATTGAGTTTAATTTACCTAGTTGTAACTAGTGTAGAATTAACTTATATCATGAAATTAAATTAGGCCTCGATATGACCTTTGACATATATGATTTGTAGAATTTTTGGAGTTACTTTGTAATCTTGAGAATTTAATTACTTATGTTAATTAAATTCCTTTTTATACTTCCATTGAGGTAATTAGGCATTGATGTTGTATTCTTGCTTGATTTGTAATTTGGAAGTTGTTATATGACTACATGGTAGTATTCCATGAGTTGAAGTTCTGAATTAACTTGTTAGTATTCACACTTTCTTATATGCCATTTAATATGCCATTGTAGCTTGAATGCCTAGGGCATCTTTTGTGTGTATTCCATGACTTAGTTGTGCATGGTAATTCATTTTGTGCATTAAGTATATGTGATATACTTGTTGCACAACTTGATGATTTTAGGAAAGCTTGTATGGACATTGGATAATGTTGTGGTTAGGGCATGGCTCTAGTACGAGGGATGAAAGTTCCCTCTATATATCATATAGTGCGCACTGGGTGGTACCCTAAGGGCTAGCAACCCAAAAACAACAATATAACGGTTTTATTCCGGGTTTAGTGCTCCCTTGGTAGTACCTTGCGGGCTAGTAACCCGGAATCACTTGTTTGGTCATTGAGACCTTATGTCCTTTCCGCCATTGGTTGATTTCGCATTCAATTCCTAGTTGCAATTGTCGAGTATTTTCAACTTGTGCTTTAGTGTATGATATTTCATTTATTAGCTAGTATACTTGGATTTGTATACTTGTATGCCTTGTATATCAAAAATGTTTAGTATACTTAGATTTGTATACTTGTATGCTTTGTATATAAAAAATGCTTAGTATACTTAGGAATGTATACTTGGATATATGTTGCATCTCCATTTTAATATCGTTTAGCGTACTTGGTATGTACACTTGTATATTGATGATCTACTTTCGAGATAACCTAGTATACTTGTGTTTTGTATACTTGTTTTACGTGCATTTCAATATTGATTGTATACTTGTGTACATATGCTTGTACATTGAATATCTTGTTGCGTTGTACCGCACGCTTCTATGTTGTTTAAATGGTATGAATGATGTGGTTTATGCTAAAAATGTTTTAAGGTAGCTTAGGATGCTCCTTGAGTCTCACCTTAGACATAGATGCTAGGTGGCATGGACCATATGTATTGATTTATATCAATTTAATGAACAGTAAAACGTTAAGTCTATGTATGCTCATCTCCTACGAGTAGCTTTATGTTACTTACCCACGTAGTGGGGACATTTTTCAAGTACAGGGACCATGATTAGGGATGCACCCTATGCCTTGGAAGTTTCATAGACTTGAAGTATTTGATTCATGCAAATGTTAGCATGAAATGCTATTTTTGATTTAAAATGTCAAAACTTGTATATTTGCTGCTAAATATGTAATGCGTACATAAGTACACCTTTTGAGTTGTATTTGACATGTATGAGATGAAGCCATGGGCCAAGGACTTTATTTTGTATTCCAAGCACTTTTAGTTTCAAGGCTATTTTGTTGAAAAATAGAAAAATGCAATACTTTAATTTCATTACATTTGCATGGGTGATACGAAGTGGGTTTTAACACTTCCATAGGGTCTCTTCAATCATACATGAAGTTTAACCAAGGGCCAAACGGTCATTTGAAACACTTTTATGATTTTAAGTTTCAAAATTTCATTTTAAAGTTCATTTTAGGCATTTTTGAGCTTTGATAGGTCGTATTTTGTGTCGGCCATTTTTGGGAGTTGCGAACCATTCCTGCGCACTTAAAATCATTAATTATGTTTGTGTGCATCATCGTTTTAGCCCAAAAATGCATTTAGGGTCAAATGAGAACTTGGTGCAAAGTTGCATTTTTATCGTTTTTGACCTAAATTGATCTAGGGGCATATTGGGCATTTCACAGTGTGTTTTAAAATTTTCTTTCGATATGGTTAGGTAGAAAACTTACTTTAAGGGGGATTTCTTCTTTGTGTTTTTCCAAGAAAAAATCGTTTAAACCTCCGAATCAGCTTTCAATTATGGAATTTTAGAAATTTTGTGCTCAGCAGCTTTTTCAAGCTGCTGTTAGCCTTGCATGCGCCCAGCACGCGCGCGCGCGCAAGCGAGTTGTTCCCTGCACCCACGCGCTTCCTCCTTGCACATGCGCACATAGTCCTTGAGCATGGGGCGCTGTCCACGTGCGCGCGCCCAGCATTACCCTTGTGCGAGCGTGCGCATGATGGGCTGCCTTGTTGCCCTTTGCTTCGTCGACATCTAATGTTCAAACGATTGTTCCTCCTTCATCCGGACTCTGTTTTAGCAATTCTTGAGCCTAACTTAACTAAATTTGGGTTTCTATCCAATGGTGTGCTCAGTTGCACTTCGATCATTCTGAAAAATTACCAGTTTGCCCCTATGGCTTTAATTGTCATTTTTCGTCATTATGCCATATCTTGCTGGAAATCCTATTTTTGGCCTTAGGGCTAAACTTTTCCATTTTCCTTTTTATTTTTGTTTCTGCTTTGCTTTCTTTTGAGTTCCCTGACTTCATGGGAAGTCACGGATGTGTCTTGGGAATGATGTATGTTTCCAAAGACGTTGTTTTCATGTAAAAAGATTATTTTGCCCTTGGGGGCTTGTTTGGTCTTCTTCTGATCTTTTTCTACCGCGTCGGATCTCGTGGAGTTTCATAGCCTCATGAAAGGTCACTTTAGTGTCCTAGGGGTGTTGTATATCCCTAGAGACTTATTTTATTTTATTTTTTTGTTACCACATTCGGATCCATTATCAGGTCAAACTTCAATTCATCACAGGACGCACTGGCTTAAAAAACCAGGGCCGTCACAAGCCGAGAGCTTGGACCCTACATCGAGCACTCTGGCTTCTACAAAAAATGGGCTTTTGCCATTTTCTGTCCCAGAAACCTGCTCCCATCCATCCCTTTGGTCATTTTAACCACTAATACCATGTCCCAACTCACGGCAAGCATAAAGTAAGCATTCATTTACTTTAAACATCAATATAGCAGTATATGGAGCATTAGACATTCAAATCATTCCAAAATAGCAACATTTCCAACACATGCTTTGATAATCGTTACAAAACTCAAATTTACGTCAAGGTTGATACCAAAAGAATATAGTTACAAGTTAGGGCTCAATATGCCTCAATTACAATGATTTACAAAAACATAACTAAGTCTAAGCATTGAATATAAAAATTTACAAAAATGAAATCATTGACCCTAACTAAACTTGTGAGGGTCCTTTATCAACTATGTCCTTGTCGTGACTTGAAAATGAAAAGAAAGGGGTGAGAACATTGGCTCAGTTAGAGGTGCCTAAAACACACTCTTTAATGATCCCGTGAATCACACATAAAGCATAGAATATAGAAAAGAGGATCATGATTAATTTTTGGGAAAAATAATCATCATACAATCTAAGTCCCATGAATAAATGAGATTTCATGCTCATGTCACTCCCTATTTATTTCAAAATCCTTTCCAACGCAATAACCGTCAAACCGTTAATGTAACCCGGGCCGAGGTGACTCCCCGATGCCACGAGAGAAAGATTGACTAACTATCTCTGACCTAAAGTAACTCCTTAGCGTCATTTGGGGCCTAGGTAACACAACAACGCATAGGGCAGTCTCCCTACATTCCCTTTAGGTTCTATTAATGCCACAGACACAAGGTGACTCCTTGCCGTCCGGTTTTCGCAAGCTTCCTTTTTAAAACCCTTTTCCAAATTTAACTTCCCATTCGAAAATCAAATTCCCATTTCTTGACCCAATGTCAATGCATGAATGTTACATGCATTTCAATGTCATGCCAACATGAATTTTCTTACATCAAATTTACAACCATACTTGCATGTTTTGGAAGTAAATTAACACAAAAAATATCAAGTTCTCAATTTATAAATCATAGCATTTTTGGCATGTAAAGCCTAAAATAATATCAATTAAACACATATCTTCACAAAAATTCAAATAGGCATGTAATCTAACATAATGGTCACATAGAATACACTATCATGCTTCACACACATATATACCTTAATAGTTATGGACAAAACTCACAATTTAACAAGCTATAACATAATTACAATGAAGATAACTCACAAGAATTAGAGAAATTGAACTTCAGAAGCCCTTAGCTCAAAAATTGAGAAAAAGCCCAAATTAGCCCCAAATTTCAAAATTCCCAAGGTGGTCCAAATGAAAATCGGCTCTGATAAAATCGTAGTCATTGTTGTGTTCGGTAACTTTGCCTTCAATGGCAAAGTCCAAATCCAAAAGGAAATAGGTGAAATGGGGGCTTGAAGATTGAGATCTAGAGAGAGAAAGGGTGTGCTACGGTTTGGAGAAGAAGAATGGTTAGAAATCTGATATTTTTGTGTGTATATGCCTTGGTCAAAAGGTGTGGTCCCCACATTGACTCTAGAAATGTCTATATTGCCCCTCACATGTAATATAACCCCAAACATGGCACATTAGCCTAATTTAACCACATAAACTCACAAATACACTCCAACTAATATAATATGAAACACAATGACCCTGGCACGCAAAATGAGGCACAAATTCAAAAAATATCCGAAAAATAAAAAATTGAGAAACATTACAATATCCCCAACTTAAAAGAATTTCGTCCCCAAAATTAAGCCATACCTGGGGAAGGAAACAACTCTGTGTACTTGGAACGGACTTCCTGTTCTTATTCCCAAGTGGCCTCCTCGATGCCGTGATGTCTCAACAAAACCTTCACTAACGATATCGTCTTGTCCCTTAACACTTTCTGTCTCGTGCCAAGGATTTGTACTGGTCTTTCCTTGTAGGAAACATCCTCGTCAACATCCACATCAACCCAACTAAAAACGTGAAATGGATCCAGCTTATACTTCCGTAGCATCGACACATGAAAAACATTATGGACTCTGTCCATCTATGGTGGCAATGTAAGTTTGTAGGCAATCTCTCCTACATGCTTTAGAATCTCAGAAGGTTCAATAAATTGATGCAATAACTTGCCATTCTTTTTGAACCTCATCAATCCCTTTTATGGAACGACCCGTTAGAAAATGTGGTCCCCCACCTCAAAGGATAACAGTCATCTCTGCCTATCCGCATAAGTGTTTTGTCGGCTCTAAGCTGTAAGCAATCTCTATCTAATCAGCTTAATCGTCTCGGTAGTCTCAAGTACAATATCGGGTCCTAAGGCGGTTGTCTCGCCCACCTCAGTCCAACAAGTAGGAAACCGATAAGGCCTACCACACAACGCCTCAAAAGGAGCCATCTCAATGCTAGATTGATAATGGTTGTTGTAGGCAAACTCAACAAGTGACAGATGATCCTCCTAACTACCACCTAAGTCCAGAAGTATGTCCTCCAAAATCTGGATGGTATGCTTCGACTGGCCTTCCATCTGTGGATGAAATGTTGTACTAAAATGCAATGGTGAGCCAAACGCTGCGGGAAACCATTCCCAGAACTTTGATGTGAACTTGGCATCCCTATCCAATACAATAGAAAATAGAACTCCTAATAATCTCACTATCTCCCTTACATATAATCTACCAAGTGCCTCTGCGTCATCTGTCGCCTTAATAGGCAAAAAGTGGGTTGTCTTGGTCAATCTGTCAATGATGACCCATACAGCCTCATTCCCCCTCTACGACCTAGGAAGCCCTATCACAAAATCCATCGCAATAAACTCCCATTTCCATTGCGCTACCAGCAATGGCTGCAACAAACCAGCGGACCTCTGGTGCTTGGTCTTCACCTACTAATAAGTGAGGCATCTAGCCACAAATTGTGCTACATCCTTCTTTATTCCACTCCATCAATACTGACGTTTCAAATTGTGATACATCTTAGTACCACTCGGATGTGCTGCAAAGCGAGAAGTATGAAACTCCCGTAGAACATCCTCACGATAAACTGTGGGAATAACCATCAAACCTCTGAACCGTAGACCTCCATCTGTATGCAAGGTCCATTCCTTCACTGCCTCTCCATCTGAAATCAACGTGTGAATGGCATCCAACTCTGGATCATATCTCTGTGACTAAATCACTCGTTTAATAAGCGTAGGTTGAGCCACAAGACTAAAGAAAAATGCTGACTCATTGCCATCATTGTTATCATAGCAATGCAATCCCATCTCAGCCAAGTCTTCCAACATCTTCCATTTCCGAATGGCTAAACCAGCTAAAGTCTCACGAGATTTCCAGCTTAAGGCATCGGGTACAACATTTGCCTTGCCCGAATGATACTGCAAATCAAAATTGTAATCTTCCATGAACTCAATCCATCGTCTCTACCTCATATTCAAGTCCTTTTGAGAGAAAAGGTACTTAAAGCTCTTGTGATCCGAGAACACCTCGGATCTCTTACCATACAAATAATGCCTCCAACACTTCATGGCAAAAACAACTGTCGTTAACTCCAAGTCATTAGTAGGGTAGTTATACTCGTGAGTCTTCAATTGTTTAGAACCATAAGCAATTACTCTACCATCTTGCATCAACACACATCCCAGTCCGTCACGTGAAGCGTCACAAAAGATCACATAACACAAGCTACGCTCAAGTATCACCAATATTAGAGCCATAGTCAACCTCATCTTTAACTCCTGAAAGGATTACTCACAGGCTTCATTCCATTTACATTTGATTCCCTTTCGGGTCAATCGAGTTATATGAGCTGTTAAGCGGGAAAATTCCTTCACAAATATCTGATAATAATCTACTAGGCCAAGAAAACTCCAAATCTCAAACACATTCTTGGGATACTCCTAATTCAAAACTGTTTTCATCTTTGAAGGATCAACTAATATATCGCCTCCCGAGACAACATGTCCCAAAAGTAATATAAAGCACTATAAAAATGAGAGAGATGAGAACAAGCCCGGGATAAAACATGAAAGTATGAAAGATAATGCATGACTACACAAAAGGGCAAAATAGTAATTGCATTTTTTTAAAAAATTAACTAAATAATAAACAAAATATATACACAAATCCTAAACTAACCATTAAATAATCATTAAGGTTAAATTGAATCAATTAAACTGTAATCCCTAGTAACAGCGCCAAAAACTAACTGGTCTTTACGAGAGATCGCTTCACAAGGTCAATATGAATGTGATTTTGGAAGTTTTGGAAAATCAACTATACATTTATAAAGCCACCACTACTATGTACCATAGTGAGTAGGGATCGTCCACAGGGACGAACGGCTTGAGTCAAGTTAAAATTAGTGAACAAGTGATACAATAGGAAAGATAGGTTGATTAAAATCCTAATTAAACTAAATAAAATAACAAATGCAAATAAAAGAAAAGATAATTGGATAACGGAATGGAGATAGAGATACTTAGGTCATGGACTCCACCTTTGGCCTTATAATTGTACCATTGCAATCAAATTGGGAAAAATACTTGTGCAATAATAGAATTGTGGCTACAAGCACATAATAATGGTCAAGAGAATATGTAAATTGCATCAATAAGCATAACTCATCAAATCTAAGCATGAATTGTCTACCTACCTACTTCTAAACTAGTGTTGTAGCACAACCCATCAAATCTAAGCATGAACTATCAAATCAATTACAATTACATCAATTAAGCACTGTTGTTTAACCATCACCCACATAACTACAAGAAGTGAAGATGTTGAGATCAATCAACCATAATCAATGCATAAGATAATATAAAGATCATAAGAAGACTAATGAAAGAATTAAACACATAACTAATCTTGGTACAACCAAGTATAATTCGTAAGGCTAAACAATCTACACAAATAATCCCCAAATTTAAAGACAAATAATATAATACTTGGCTTAGGGCTTAATCCAAGCCCTAAGAGAAGAAATCGCTACCCATAGAGATGACGAAAATGAACATTGAAGCTCCAGTCTCCATCTCCAAGCACAACCCAAGATCTTCAATGGTTGAAAGAGGGAGAAAGTCTTCAAGGCTTGGCCTCTCATCAACTCCAATCCGCATCCCCCTCCAAAGGAGACTTCATCCTTTACATATACTAGGATTTTGGCTCTAAGATGGCCAGAACTCGGCCCAAGGATCTCTCATTTTTTCAGCACAGCCGGCCCTTCTCATTTTCCTCTCAAAAAGGGCTTTAAATCTAAATTTTGCTACTTTCTGGCACAAATCCGATCAGTCGGATTTTAAAGCCGATCGGTCGGATCCGATCAGTATCCGATCGATCGAGCTGAACAGTGAACTCTGCACTTCATCCTTCTTTTGCTCCCACTCGTTGCCAAGACTTCGTTTGACTTTCCCAAGAGCTTTAATACATTGGATTTAGCTCGTTTAAGCCTTATGAACTTGAAATCATAAATAAAACAAATTAAGACTAAAACGGGAGAATAAAGATAAATAAAGGTTCTATTATATCCAAGATTAGGTGCTGAAATGTGCATATTTCAATTACTCTCACCTACCCACTCCTCTATCTTTCTTATGTCTCTCTTTAAGGCACACAACCTTACACATTCAACAGATAAACACTTCCCAAGGGCTTTAAGACATTAGATTTAGCTCGTTTAAGCCTTATTAACCTGAAATCAGAAATAAAACAAATTAAGACTAAAACGGGAGGATAAAGATAAATAAAGGTTCTATTATTCTCAAGATTAGGGGCTAAAATGTGCATATTTCAATTACTCTCACCTACCCACTCCTCTCTCTTTCTCATGTCTCTCTTTAAGGCACAAAACCTTACACATTCAACTAGATAAACATTGTTTCATATATATAGTTCACAATTACTTTGGGTAACTAATAAAAAGAAATTAAAATAAATTTAGAACTAATTTTTTAAAAAAAAAAAAAAAAAGCTCAGAATTCATTGATATCCTATATAACAAATGTTATCCAAATGAACTCTAAATCGCAAGCAAATAATAGCATAAATTTATTAATTTTTTATATTCATCACTTTTCCAAAAACATTAATTTTTTACAATCATCACTTTTCTGGTTCAAGTTTCATTATTCATATGTTTATTTTTTGTTGATAATTATTTTATTATACTCAATTTTATTTCCATTGTGACTTTTACGATCAAAGTGTAATATAGATAATAACTATGGCTGTGCTTTACAAAAAATAATAAAAAACTTGAATTGAAGAAACATCATTATTCACGTTAGTTGTGCCTTATTCCTCGAACCAATGGATAAAGAGAAGTGATAGATCTTCTGACTTCAATTACCGACTACTCCTCCGAATATAACGTGGTTGGGAATGAGGGGAAGAGAAAGAGATGTTTACGAGAATTTTTTTAAGAGTTCCAATGGGATCCAACCACGTTATATTCGTAAGAAGAGTCGACAATTAATGTCGGAAGACCTATCATTTTTCAGGGGTAAATTGTAACGACCCAGGTTTTGATTCAACCCGGTACTACAGTGATGAACCGAAGGTTGACCCGTTAACGGATCCAGATGCGGAAGCAAGAAACAAAACAATGGTCTTCTAAGGCACAAACACCTCTAAGACCCTAGGATGGCCCTCCATAAGGTCACGGAACTCAAAGAGACAAGGTGCGGAAGCAAAGGACCGGAAGAATGACAATTTAAGCCTCCATGGGCAAGGTAGTCATTTCTGAAAGTATGAATTCTGGTGTCGCCGAGCACACCACTAGAAAGGAAATGAAAAACTAATCAAGATGGACTCAAGAATCACATGATTTAGAGTCCGAACGAAGGAGAAACAACAAGATGAAGAGAAGCGAGTAAAACCCTTTAACCAAGGGCAAAGTGGTCAATTTGCAATTAAAAAGGGAGATTTGACTCTAAACAAGTCAAATGAGGTCCACAAAACCTAATCCAATTATTTTGCAACATTCCAAAAGTAACTAAGAAGTTTGGACAAGAATCCCACGAAATGCCCCTTCCCGGTTGAAGTAAAAATTGACACCCTCTCACTAAAACATGAATAACTCTCACCACAATTGGATTTTGAATGCATGGTTGGTGTCATTGGAAATCTGACTTCAAGCTCATAAATTTAGGCTCAATAATCACCCCATTTGGGTTAGAAACAAAGAAGTTATGGCCATTCGAAGTTGGAAGTTCAGTGCTGAAACTCAACAGAGGCTAGTCTCGGGATCTAGCTATTTCAGTCGACCGAAATGACCCATCGAACGATCGAAATGGACAAAATTTGTGCTGAAATCATATTTTCAAGGCTTGGTTGTATCAGTAGACCGAAATGAACCATCGGTCGACCGAAATAAGCCATCGGTCGACCGAAATGGCCCTGAACAGTGAAAATGGCTTCTGGAAATGCATGTTTTGAAGTTCAAATGAAAACCATTGAGCTTCGGTCGACCGAAGTTCCATTTTGGTCAACCAAAATGACTCGAAGAAGTGCAATAACCACCTGTTATGCACCTAAGGCTGAAAGTCTACTTAGAAATCCCCATAGCAAGTTCAATTCATAAAATATGCAAGTGTGTGATGATCTGAACATGCACGCAAATGTAATATGGATATTTAAACATGTTGCAATGGTCTATGGCCTCATTACATTCCATTTACAAGATTTGACATGTCAAACCGCTAAAGTTGGAAAAATTACATTTCAAAGGTAAAACTTAAAGTTTACATACATAGACTTGAACTTAAAGGTTTGTGGCCCTTGGCCTCATGTCACACATGTCAAATACATTGAAAATAGTGTACTTATGTACACTTTACATATATAGAATCAAGAATACAAGTTTGTCATATGAAGCCACAAATCACCCAAGCAATGAAATCTTCAAGTCTTAAGCCCTGTAACTGAAATATGCCCCAGTAACGTAGGGGTGAGCAACATAAAGCTACTCGTAGGAGATGAGCATGCATCGACCTAACATTTTACAAAATTATCACCTTAAGGTGAGACATGTCAAAGGGGCTCATGCCACCTAACGTCTATGTCACAATGAGACTCAGGGAGCATCCTAAGCTACCCTAGAGTACTAACAACAAGAATCATGATATATACTCATATGAAACAAGTCAAGATTTGGGATAACGCATGAACACGACAAGAAGCATACTCGGAATCAAGAACTAGGCATAATATCTATGCAAGTAAACAAGGATAGAATACACAACATGAAGTATACTTGAAATCAAGAACGAAGCATAATATCTATGCAAGTAAACAAGGAAGGAACACTCCATAAAACACGAAAAGAAGTATACTTGAATCACGAATAAGGTATAATATCTAAACTAATGACAAGATTAGAACATTCTAATTTACACAATAGGAGTTATACAATGAATCAAGAATAAGGCATAATATCTACGCAAATAACAAGATTGGGATAATACAATTAGCAAGATAAGAGTTATACACAAAATCAGGAATAAGGCATAATA
Organism: Cornus florida; assembly: GCF_030987335.1. Classification (NCBI taxonomy): domain Eukaryota; kingdom Viridiplantae; phylum Streptophyta; class Magnoliopsida; order Cornales; family Cornaceae; genus Cornus; species Cornus florida. The sequence goes on along the minus strand of NW_026775573.1, from coordinate 73,736,803 downwards.
GCTATGCAAATAACAAGGATGGGACATTCCATTAAACACTAAAAGAATTATACATGAATCAAGAACAGGGCATAATATCTATGCAAGTAAACAGGATTGGAGCATTTCACATACACGACAAGTTTAAATCTTCAAGGAATAGCAACTTGAAATTTAAAGAGTGAAATCAAACAATGTGGAAACTTGGAAATCGCCCGGATTAAAACCGTACTCTTGGGATCGCTTTAGGGTTACTAGCCCAAAGGTACCTTCCCCTAGTCTTGGGATCACTTTAGGGTTACCAACCCAAGGGTACCTTCCCCTATTCTTGGGATCACTTTAGGGATTATCACCCAAGGGTACCTTCCCCTATTATTGGGATCACTTTAGGGATTATCAACACAAGGGTACCTTCCCCTATTCTTGATTGATATCCCAAGTCCCAAAATCAACAAGTTGTGCAACCAAGATTGTATCAAATACAAGAAATGCATTAACCACGTTTCATGCACAACCAAGATTTTGGAACACACAAGTCATGCCCTAAATTCATCAATTAACATGGCATGTGAAAATGTCAATAATTTATAGTGTCCATCTATATAGACTAGAAACAAGATATATATAGCACACGAAATTCATTGAAATAGATATACCACAAGTATAAGATACATGGTTCAATTACTTATCAAATAACACATGTGTAATTCAAACATCCCAAGACAAATGTGCAGTTCTATGAAGTACACTAATGAAGCCAAGATACAAAGGGGTCACGATACTTGATAAAAAGATACAAGGAGTCATGTGAAGAACAAGTCTAATAGCGAGTTACAAGTTCATTTCATTCAAAACACAACCATGTGAATTTAGTTCCATACAAAGGAAATAAATAAAGATAAGTTTCAAAACTTATCCGGTTATTCTTAATTTGATACATGTAAACGAACTTGTCAAGGAAAACACGAGTGCAAGGTTAGAAACCTAATCAAGACCAAGGAACCAATGAATTGATTTTGATTAATTCTTTTAATTAAAATCCCTAGATTTTGAAACTCACCCAAATAGTCTCAATTTAATATATGTGAAACTACATGACATGCACGTCACAAATGTCCAGTCAGAAATCCAATGGTGTGAATAGTACACTCGGGATAATTTAATTAATCAAATTAATTAAATATTTCTAGATTTCAAAACAACTCCGATTACTCTCAATTTTATCTATGTTGAAGAGCACGCTAGGGCCTAATGTAATATGCTAACACATATTGATTTCAAGCTAGTTAAGGTCATGTGAATTAATCTTTCACTTAAGATAAATATTAAATAAAACCTTTAATACTTATTCAAATGTTCTAAATTTAATACATGATAGTGAGCATATCAAGGGGTAATATAACATCATGCTACATGTTTAAACCAAGTCATGAGCAACCGGAAAAATCAGATCCAATACAAGAAAAATAAATAATAAAATCTCTAGATTTTATATTTAAGCATGGAAACAAATAGTATAAGCATCAATATCATGCTATATAACAAGAATTAAACCTAGGACATCCCCTACCTCAATTTGAGATGAAAATCTCAAAGGCCCACCAAAATAAAAGTGCTCCGAATTCGACGATACCAAGAGGTTTTGTCGGGGACAACACCGGGAACAAGAATCCGCAAGAAGCCCATGAAAATCTCAACTTGACTCCAAACCTGAACTTGAAAAATCGTCGAAAATGGATTCTAATAAGGGCATAAGGTGCGCATCGCCAAGAGAAACATTAAATGTTAAGGCCGAAGATTTTTCCTTAAAGAAAAGTGAACCAAAGGAGGAGAGAGAAGGTGGCAGCCATGGCTACCATTGATTCTGGCCAAGAGAGGGGAAGAAGATAGAGAAATTTGATATTTTCTCTTAAGTGACCCTATTTATAAAAAAATCTCAAAAGGTGCCCCGAAAGGGCCCCACCGGGTCTGGAAAAGTGAATTTTGAGCAGACACACTCAAACAGCAAAACTCTGTGAACAAAAAAGATTCAAAATGAGAAAATATGAACAACGGAAGAAACGGCGTCAAAAATCGAGTCCCGAGCAGAGAGATATGCCCCGAACAAATTCGGCGGCAATCAGATCCAGAAACTCTGAAACTGGAGAAAAATGACTAAAATGGAATTCTATGAGTACACGACTCGACGAAATGTGAAAATGAATCATGTACGAGGATTCAGGCTCCAGACAAGATATTTTGCAATAACTTTCGTTAATTGCACAATGGCCCCTACAAAAAGGGTTAATTGCAAAACCGCTCCTGAAAGAAAACATCTTCCAAAAGATATTTTCTTAGATACCCCTGAAATAAAATATCTTCAAAAGATATTTATGAAAAACACCCCAAGAAAAGAAAATAATTCTAAAAAATTGTGCATCCATGCCCCTATGGGCACCGGGAGCAGCCCGAGTACTTTCTTGAAAAATTGAAAATACGTATTTCGTGGAAACCATGCAAGATCAAGATATGTGAATTCAAAAACTAACTTCGAGCATGAAAAGTGAGGTTGTGCCAAAAACTGACAAACGGGAATAAGACAGAATAGGGAAAAGGACGAAATAGTGCATAGTGTCGAAAAACGAAAAATGTGGAAATGACTCGGTCCTCAAAGGAAGTTGTCAACCATTGAAAAGAGTCTCAGAACCATTCATGGGCACTCGAGATGACACTAAGCAATGAGAAACTGAACTCAGCGAAGGAAATTAAACGAAAAAAATTCATTCATAAAATTTCAGGAAAAAGAAAAGGAAGGGAATTTTCTGGATCGTTACATAAATCATTCTAAACGCACAATGATTCTTCTGATCTGCTATTATGCTAATAGGATTATAAAGGCAAGATGATTCCTCAAACGGGTTAATCTATATCTATATCTATATCGATATCTATATTTATATTTATATCTATACTATTCTAAAAGTGTAAAGAATTTCTTAACATTTTTTTTAAAATAAAAATTCTAATTAATTCCTACCTCATTAAAGCACACTAACCCATTAACAAAATTTAGAATTGTAACATTTTAAAGTGCATAATAATTTAATACATTTTATCTAATTCAATTCTACCTCATTATTAGACTATTATAAAAGTGTAAGGACTTTATTCTATTTCCAAACTTTTTTAGAAAAAAAAATAAAGAGTCTTATTAATTCCTACCTCATTAACGCACACCAACCCATTAACAAAATTTAGAATTGTAACATCTTAAAGCACATAATAATTTAATACATTTTATCTAATTCAATTCAACCTCATTATTAGACTATTATAACAGTGTAAGGACTTTATTGTATTTCCAAACATTTATTTTATATATTTTTCACTATTTTTACCAATTGCACTTTTTTTTTTTTTTTTGGTTGATTAATATGTATAAATGAATTAACAAAATTTAGATTTGTAACATTTTAAAGCACATAATAATTTAATAGATTTTATCTAATTCAATTCTACCTCATTATTAGACTATTATAAAAGTGTAAGGACATTATTCTAATTTCAAATATTTATTATATATATTTTTTCACTATTTTTATCAATTGCAAATTTTATTTTTATTTATTAATATGTATAAATTAACCATTTAAACTTTAATTCATTATCTTTTATGATCCAAAACTTTTCATCTTTCTCTCTAAACTTTTCTCTTCATCAAATTGAGCAAAGAAAAGATTTATTTTTCCAATTTAATAGAGAAGTTGGACAGTCCAGCATATTGAACGGTTAGTCCTGCATCTTTTGGATTTTCCAATAGTTATGAAAAATCATATACTTTCATCACCTTGAGATGATCGACAATCCTGCTGCAAGGATGATCTTAATTTGAGCAAAAACAGTTGAATGGGAGCATTCGGTTCAAAATTGGAGCAAAACTTTTACGAATTGGGAGGAAGAATTCCAATCTTCATTGAAGTCTATGTAAGTTTCACTTTTCATTGAGTTTTTTTAATCGGCGGTAACTTTTCATCGCTTTATATATATTTTTCACTATTTTTACCAATTGTAATTTTTTTTTTTTATTAATATTTATAAATGAATTAACAAAATTTAGATTTGTAACATTTTAAAGCACATAATAATTTCATACATATTCGCTAAGTCAATTCTACCTCATTATTAGACTATTATAAAAGTGTAAGGACTTTATTCTATTTTAAAATATTTTATATATATATTTTTTTCACTATTTTTATCAATTGCAAATTCTATTTTTATTTATTAATATGTATAAATGAACCATTTAAACTTCAATTCATTATCTTTTATGATCCAAAAATTTTCATCTTTCTTTCTAAACTTTTCTCTTCATCAAATTGAGCAAAGAAAAGATTTATTTTTCCAATTTAATAGAGAAGTTGGATTGTCTAGCATATTGAACGATTAATCCTGCATGTAACGACCCGAACCGGGGAGTCTGAATCGCCAACCGAGTCTATACCCGAACCTGAGGTTTTCTAAGGTCATAGAGGTCATTTCTAATGTTAATACATAACACAAGTGTTGTCCCAAGGTTCATAATACACCATCTCACAAACATCTCAGAAGGGTCATAAGTATAGACTGGTAAGATAACGTCAGCCGGTTGAAACTACGGGGTCGGTCGGCTGATTGAGTTAGTTAGTCGGCCGAAACGATGGTTCTGAGAACTCAACTCTCTACTAGGCCTCGACATACACTATCGGTCGGCTGATTTGCCTTGCCAGCAGGCCGATAGGCCCTGAAAGCTGCAAGATCTACAGATTCTGACTTCAACAATCTTATAACCGACCGGGCTCATATGTGAGCCAAAACCTGCTATAAGACCTGTCCCAACTCACGGCAAGTAAGATATAAAGTCCTAAATCATAATGTCAATGAAATTATTTGAAAGACCTCGTTCCATCCCATCCATCCATAGCATGTTTCTTTTAAATTTTAATTCTACATGTCCAAGAAACAGAACCAAAGATACAAGGCCACAAAATATACAAATTGTCTTTATAGATTACAAAGAATTTAAATACATAAATAAGGCCGCCATAGCCGTAAATAAAACATTATAACACTATAAAGAATTCTAAAGTCGTCTAAGTCTGTGAATACAAGTCATACATCCATACTCCTCCGGTTTTCTAAAAAGGGTATGATAAGGGGGGTGAGCTCAACAGCTCAGTAGGAAATGCCTAAAACACCGATTTTTGACTCCCTTGAGTCAACAACTAAAGAACGGGAAAAAGAAGTCAGGATCATACACGGGGAATTATCAAAATCACAATCCACGTCATTCAATTTTTTTTTTTAAAATAAAATAACAAAAAAAAAGAAACAAAACAAAACTATCGTCTAATAACCAATCACAATTATATGTGCCAATATGCCATAAAATGCAATGCCTTTCCGACCACATTCCCGGCCCAACACAACGCACACCGAAAACCGCTAACTGACTTTACCAAGGCGAGATTGATAGCTATCCCTGGTTCCAAATCGAATAACCATTTTGTGACGACCCTGGTTTTTGGGCCAGCGTGTCCTGTGATGAACCGAAGATTGACCCGATAACGGATCCGATATGCGGAAGCAAAAACAGAAAACAAGACTCTAAGAAATCAAAGTGACCTTCAATGAGGTCGTGGAACTCAATCAAAACTGATGCGGAAGCAAAAGATCGAAAATATGACAAATAAGCCCCCAGGGTCAAAATAGTTATTTTTGAAAATTGTAGATTCGGGAGCCACTGAGCATACTGCTGGAAGGACAACGAAAAACTAATCAAGATGGACTCAAGAATCGCATGATTCGGAGTCCAAACAAAGGAGAAACGGCATAACGAAGAAAAACGAGCACTTAAAGCAAAAAGGGTAAATTGGTAATTATCCAGGAAGAACCAGGTGCAACCGAGCAGACAGTTGGAAAGACGGCAAAAAATTAGTCAAGTTCAAAAAAAAAATTCACTTGAATTGGAGTCCGGACGAAGGAGAAAAGCCCAAAAGAAGAATTGACGTCGTAGCGGCCCGACGAGGGGCCATGGCGCACACGGCGCCCATGCGCAAGCCCACCGGCGTGCATGCCGGCGCCCAAAGACATGGCATGGTGGCAGCCCTTGGCTGCTGCTACATTTTTTTTGATCTGCCCAGAACTGAGGCTTAAAACTGAGGTCAAGACGAGTTTTTCTGGAAAAACACGAAGAAGAAACCCCCCCTAAAATCGAGTTTTCAACCTTACATTTTCTGGAAAAACACGAAAAAGAAACCCCCCTAAAATCATGTTTTCTATTCAACCATGTCAAAAGAAGAAAATAAAATTGATGTGAAAGGTCCATAATGCCCCTAGATCAAATATACAAAAAAAATGCGAAATGAATTCACAAAAGGCTCAAAACACAAACGATAAGGTTTTGCCCGGAAACGACCATGCACACAAATGTAACTTACCTATTTAGACGTGCTACAATGGTCCATGGCTTAAAAATATAGCCGATACAAAATCCGACCCCCCAACGGGCAAAAAGGCAAAAATGGACTTAGAATGGAAAACATAGAATCCAAAAATGTAAAATGGAGTCAAATGACCATTTGGCCCTTGGTCACACTTCATACAAGATTAATAAGACCCTATGAAAGAATGAAAGTGGAATTCCCACACCCGATGCAACCATGGTGAAGTAATGACTTGCGATTTTTCAAGGTTTTCATAATATTTCATGAAGTTAAAAAGTTGTATAGAATACAATACACATGTCATTGGCCTCCGGCCTCATCTCATACATGTCAAATACATTGAAAGGAGTGCACTTATGTACACATTACATATATGGAATCAAATATACATATTTTAACATATAAGTCTACAAAATGACATTTCATGCTAACATTTGCATGAAATGGAAACTTGAAAGCTACACGACATCCAAGGAATGCTAGGCTTCATGAACCAAGTCTTCGTACCTGAAATATGCCCCAGTATCGTAGGGGTAAGTAACATAAAGCTACTCGTAGGAGATGAGCATGCATCGACCTAGCATTTTACAAATTTATCACCTTAAGGTGAAACATGTTAAAGGGGCTCATGCCACCTAACGTCTATATCCAAGTGAGACTCAAGGAGCATCCTAAGCTACCTTAGAGTGTTTCTAGCATAAATCACATCATCCATGCATTTTAACAACATAGAAACATGTTATACAAAGCAACAAGAATCATGATATAAATACATGAATGAAACAAATCAAAGTTGGAGTAATCCAATTAATACAACGAGTTATAGTTACCACGGATCACATTATCAATGTAATTGAACAAAGTCTAAAGGAATCCATACAACATGACAAAAGCATATTTGAATACAAGTTAACAAGAATTACATTATCCATACAATTCAACAACAAAAGAGCATGTTATACAATGCAACAAGGTATAAGTTCTCAAAACCATCAACTTAGAATCTGAAGCACAAAATAACAGTAGTGGGTCATGCCACCTAACATTTAAGTTCTAAATGAATCAATAGGATCATTCCTAAGCTATGTTAGAACGTCAAAACACAATTTTCAATATCGATGCAATTTAACCAACATTGGAACCTCCAATACAACGCATAAAACACAATTTCGCAAAGTTAACATCCTGCAACTTAAAATGGAACGACAAATAAGAAACAACAAGTTACAACATCATCTAGTTATCAACTTGAAAATGAAATGCGAAATCAAACAAAGTGGATACTCGGACGTCACGCCGGATCAGACCGACAACATAGTTACTTTAGGGTTACTAGCCCATAGGTAACCTCCCTATGTGCGCACTAGACCATATAGAGGGGCTATCCCCCGTACTAGAACCACGTCCTAGCCATAGTCAAACAACGACATCTCCAAGTTTCCAAAATCAACAAGTTGTGCAACAACGCATATATCAACAGGAATATGCAAGATAATCAACTATCTACTAAGCACAACCAAATTTGGAAACCTATACAATACATGCTCTAAATCCACAACTAATATGATATGATGAATGTCGAATCTTCAGGGTGCGATTCATTACACGCTATGCATAAAAGATGTTAAACACGAAGTGTGCAAATCATTACACAAGGCAACAATATATTCAATAAGGAAAACATATTGTCACGAATACAAACATAGCAACTATGTTATCCAATGTTCAAAACATAACCAAATGAATATACAACAAGTCTAAGTCCATGATTTGAATATAGAAACCACTTCTAAAACACAACTAGATCATGGACCAAATTGAAAGAATTTAAATAGATAAACACAATTAAATTCTCTAGATTCCGATTCAATTCCAAATAACCTCAATTTAATACATGTTAAAGGTCATAGTATGGTCATCACCTATATCCATTCTAAAACTCAATTAGGTTGTTGGAACAACAAAGTAGAACTTTAATTAAATCATGCTAATTTAATTACCATGGTTCTAAAACAACTTCAAATAGTCCCAAATTAATATATACTAGTAAACAAGTCATGACCAATACAAATATCAAGTTAAAACCTTAATTAAGCTAATGGGACCACAAAATAGATTTTAATTAATTCTTTTAATTAAAATCTCTAGATTTTTAAACTTAATCAAATGCTCTCAACTTAACATATCTTAGAGAATATGCCAAGGACTAATGTAATATCACATTACAAGTTTATTTCATTCAATTTAAGACCATGTGACTTAACCTTTCACTAAAGTTAAATATAAATTAAAAGTTGCAATTCTCATGCAATTAATCCCAATTTAATATATGTGAACAACTATACCTAAGCTTAATTTTCTAGCATGCCACAATACAATCCCAAGTTGTATATCACCATGAGGATTAAATCTTAAACATGGAATTTAATTAAATAAAAGGTTTCAAAACCTAACCGAATATTCTAAATCAAATATATGTGAAGCTATATGACATGTAAATCAAGAATATCAAGTCAGAATTTAAATAGAGTGAATAGTGCACTCGGGGCAAATTAATTAATCAAATTAATTAATAATTACTAATTTTCAAAACACCCCCAATCACTTTCAAATTCAACTATGTTGGAGAGCATGCTAAGGGCTAATTTAATATACTAACACATATTGATTTTAAGCTAGTTAAGGCCATGTGAATTAATCTTTCACCTAAGATAAATATTAAATAAAATCTTTAATACTTATTCAAATGTTCCAATTTTAATACACGACAATGAGCATATCAAGGGGCAAAATGAAATCATGCTACATGTTTAAACCAAGTCATGATCAACCGGAAAAATTAGATCCCTTGCAAGAAAAATAAATAATAAAATCTCTAGATTTTATATTTAATCATGCAAACAAGTAGTAAAAGCATCACAAGCATGCTATATAACAAGAATTTAAACCTAAAACATCCCCTACCTCAATTTGAGATGAAAATCTCAAATGCCATCAAAATGGAACGGCTCCGAATCCGACGAAACTACTAGGTTTTGTCGGGGACAACGCCGTGAACATAACCCCCATGAAAGCCCCATCAAAATTATAACTTGACCTCAAAACCAAACTCAAGAAATGGTCAAAACTGAATTCTAATAAGGGGGAAAGGTAGAGCACGGCGAGGGGAACAACAAACGTTAAGGCCGAAGACTTTCCATCAAGGAAAAGTGAACCAAAAGAGGAGAGAGAAGATGGCAGCACCCCTTGGGTTGCCATGGGAGCTCCAGGTCGTGCATAAAGAGGGGAGAAGATCAAAAATGAAATATCTCACCCCCCTTTTATAGAAATCTCAAAAAGTGCCCCGAATGGGCCCCGCTGGGTCCGAAAAAGTAAAATTTGAGCAGACGCGCTCAAATGGCAAAACTTTGTGAACAAAAAAGATTCAAAATAATAAAATATGAATAACGGAAGAAGAGGCGTCAAAAATCGAGTCCCGAGCAAAAAGTTATGCCCAAAACAAGGTTAGCGAAAACTAGGGCCAGAAACCCTGAAACTGGAAAACATCGACCAGGAGGAAATTCCAAGAGTACACAACTCGACGAAATGTGAAAATGAATCCCGTACAAGAATCTAGGCTCAAAACAAGACATTTTGCAATAACTTTCATTAATTGCACAATGGCCCCTCCAAAAAGTGAAAACTGCACTTATGGCCCAGAATGAAAATATCTTCCAAAAATATTTTCTTTAAAACCCCTGAAATAAAATATCTTCAAAAGATATTTACGAAAAACACCCCAAGAAAAGAAAATAATTTCAAAGAACTTTGCATCCATGCCCCTATGGACACCGGGAGCAACTAGAGTACTTTCTTGCAAAAGTAAATATACGTATTTCGTGGAAACCACTCAAGATGAAGGCACGTGAAGTCAAAAACCAACTCCGAGCATGAGAAGTGAGGTTGTGCCAAAAACTGACAAACGGAGATAAGACAGAATAGGGAAAAGGACGAAATAGCGCATAGTGTCGAAAAACGAAAAATGTGAAAATGACTCGGTCCTCAAAGGAAGTTGTCAATCCACGGAAAAGAGTCTCAGGAACCAATTCCGAGCACTCGAGATGACACTAAGTGACACGAAACAGAGCTCAGAAAAGAAAATTAAACGAAAAAAATTCATTCGTAAAATTTTAGGAAAAAAGAAAAGGAAGGCAAATGACCGAGTCGTTACAACCTACCCTCCTTAAAGGAATTTCGTCCCCGAAATTAGGAACACACCAGAGAGAACAGAATAATGACCGAACAAAAGGTCAAATCAAAGGACAGCTCACAACGCACTGAAAGACAAATCCTGAAGTCTAAAGATCAACTGAAGGAACGCGAAACCAAGAACTGAGGCAACACCTCATACGAATCGGCACGTTAACTCAACGTCAACTACTGAGAGAATCCCAAGACAACGAAACGTTGAAACATGATAGAAGAAGAGAGTGACAAGGCAGTACGAACAGTGACCAGAACCCGGCCACACTAACTCGTCAGCAAGGTAGCATGACAATATAAGGCACTAGTTCATAACATGCCCCAGAAGGGAACTTTTCGATACCAATGACATCAATGTCGAAAATGATCATTACCAAAAGCACCACGGGAACCAGGCATCTGCGAGAGTTGGGGTAGCTAATCCCAAAACTCTGACAACAATGACACTGGCACCATTATGCTTAAGGCCTTAGATCTAAAAGCCACAAAGGAAAAGGAAATGAAACGGTGTCTCCCTGGCACACGTCTCACTCCACCAGACAAGGAAAAGGAAATGAATCGCAGTCATCTACGCTCACATGAGCCTCACTCGCATTAACCAACAAAACAAACAAGAAGGTTCCCTACATGGGTCCTCACAGAATGAATTTCTCCTATCCAAGGAAGAAACTCGTGAAACAAGAACGCATCCAAGGGATACGACAGAACCTAAGAGATAATGCAAAAACCTGACATAAAGTAAACAAGTAGCATACAACATAGCATAACTATCTACTCACACAAGCAGTAAACAAGTTGCCACATAAGCAAATAGGCATATTATCAAATCAAACATGTTATCAAGAAGCACGCAGACTTGTTATCACACCAGAACATGATAGTGACACAGAACATGTTATCAGGAAGCATATATACACAAAAGCATGCTCAACCAATGATAGATGTCTCAAAACACCTGAACATGTGAACATGTTATCAAGATACAAATGACAAATCAAAGCAAAACAACATGAGCATGATATGCACCCAAAACCCGTCGTCCAAGGTATTCAAACCCGGACGCTCTGATACCACCTGTGACGACCCTGGTTTTTAGGTCAGCGTGTCCTGTGATGAACCGAAGATTGACCCGATAACGGATCCGATATGCGGAAGCAAAAACAGAAAACAAGACTCTAAGAAATCAAAGTGACCTTCCATGAGGTCGTAGAACTCAACAAGAACTGATGCGGAAGCAAAAGATCAAAAATATGACAAATAAGCCCCTAGGGGCAAAATAATCATTTCTAAAAAATATAGATTCGGGTACCACCGAAGGAGAAATGGCATGACGAAGAAAAACTAATCAAGATGGACTCAAGAATCGCATGATTCGGAGTCCGAACGAAGGAGAAACGGCATGACGAAGAAAAACAAGCACTTAAAGCAAAAAGGGTAAACTAGTAATTATCCAGGAAGAACAAGGTGCAACTGAGCACACCGTTGGAAAGACAGCAAAAAATTAGTCAAATTCAAAAAAAAATTCACTTGAATCGGAATCCGGACGAAGGAGAAAAACCCAAAAGAAGAATTGACGTCACGGCGGCCCGACGAGGGGCCATGGAGCACACGGCGCCCATGCGCGAGCCCACCGGCGTGCATGCCGGCGCCCAAAGACATGGCATGGTGGCAGCCCTTGGCTGCTACTACATTTTTCGGACACTTGGTCTTACCTAACACACCTCGTCACCTAAGAAATCATCTGAAATCACACTGTCACAACGCACAACTCCATGCTCTCACCATCACTAACAGGTCAAAACAATCATTAACTTTTGACTCGACATCATGTTAAAGAGGGACAGATTCAAGAAAAATGGTTGGCCAAGCCATTCTCATCATCGATCTGGTCTCAACACAGACATCGTCCTGTCCTCAGGTCCAAACCTCAAACACAATCTCACACAGTCCATAAGACAACCATGAGATCCACTCACTATCAATTCATCACTCTACGTAATCTTAACAACTATACAGTCACATACCTGTTCTAAAAATCCCAGTCGTGCCTTAATCATACAACCCATAACAACCTAAAAGCAACATGCCACTAAATACCACAATCATTGACCAACATAAAAGCTCTCCAATCTCCTCATAACACCCATACCAGGTAAACAATTCCATAACATCCTTCGATTCAGTTCTTACCTCGTCAAAACACACAATACGGCCATCTCATGCCTAAAATCTCAAAACCAAAATCAATCATTCCCATTATTCCTTAACGGAATCCCACATTCACTTCCTCTAATCACGTAGTTCTAAGATGATACGAACACTTGTCCTCAAGACACTGCCCGAATCAAACGTCTATAAAAACATCCGAGTACATGACTCACATCATATCACCTAATCATCCTCGTACTTTCAGTTCATAACACACCCCCTAGCCATCATCGCTGGTACCAAACACCGAAAACACACAATCCCTATTCGGCAACTTGTACCTCACACGCCACTGGTCAAAACCACTCTTAGAACAAGCACTACTAAAACTAAGGACTCCACCTCCCTCCGTGGGAGTGAGTCAACTAATTCAATCAAACCTTTACCGGTGAATTCTAACAGCATAGCAAACCACACACGGGTCTGCCCATCCGTGGACGCACATAACTCCTAAATAGAGAACGAGACTCCCAACCAACGACGTCCTTGTTAGGACTAGAATAAACGAAAAGGGTAACGAACCCCGCACTTACCAAAGGTTGAAAACCTGAATCCAGGCATACCTAACGCCCCGTCACACGTCACTAGCCAAACGCCCAATCGTGGACACTTATTCTCACCTAGGATGAACTAAACTCCTTACACACAAGGAGAAGAACCAACTGGATACCCATACGGAACTACGAACTCAAATCTAGGCAACCTTGGCCACTAACGGACCATCATACATTATTAACATTGACACCTCACATACACTACACCGCGATACCCATGCTAACCAATACAAATCAAATCCATATTGCCCATTCGCCGAGTACTAGGATACAGTTCACAACACGACCATCAGATAAGAGCATCAATGCTCACAGCATACATTCACTACGAAAGATCATAGCCCGTCGGACACCACATCTTGTTCCATCTGGAACCAGTCATTCCTAAATGACAACCTCTATACTATACAATGACATTTGATCACCCATTCCACCTCTACCTTTCCAGGCGACACTGCCTCAAACAACGTGCACATAAGACCTGTGACCTTAGTCACAGTAACCCACTGACTAGTCAAAAGAAAAAGGTGTCTATATGAAAATACCGCCCTCACTGGCTCTAAAGACTAAACCATCCACAATTGCCTCAACCAACGCACAACCCCATCACCTACCTGATAACATACAACAAACAACATTTACTCTCAAATCCATATCCGGGTCACACCTTAGACCATTCCATTCATCAGAACTAAAACATCACGCCATAACGCCTCTAATACCATTATCCTCAAATAACAACTCGAACTTACGTCCCACCAACTCAATAGGCTACCGCCAAGCAATCTCGCCCCAAGCATCCCTAGGATAACACCATCACAACAAGAGAGTATGCTTCACTCTCGATACTCCTCACAGTGACCATTACTTGCCACTAGAAAAGAAAAAAAAATCTTTATACGGCAATGCCATGCCGACAAATCCTAAAAGGAAAAATGAGCACCAAAACCGAAATGCTCGATGCCCAAAGGTCTCCTCGAAACCACTACACACAATCCGCCGTTAACCCTTAACCGGTTACTCGAACCACTCTTCCCAAGGCAATCTACGCGCTTAGTCAAAATAACTTCATGCTCTAGGTTTAACATCATTACATTCCCTCTTCACCATTCCTCAGAACACTCTTGGCCCCGACAAAAGTCAAATAGGGCTACCAATTAAACCTACGCGATCACCCTCATTCCAAACATTCTAATCAACAGCCTATCTCTTCGGATCCTCAAACAACACACACTATCTCCTAATACCCCAGACGCAATTTGAAATGCAACCTTAGTCCACAGTTTTCAAATCCTAAAACGCAATGCACACGGTAACACAATACTTACCCTCTATCACTTCATCCGCAAATGACCAAGCACTCCAATGACCACATACTACTTGCCTTATTGTGCAATCATGCAGTACACTGTCAGAACTGACCACTATACATCACTTCGAGACTCTCTCGACAACCATGCCAACCTATGGCCCCGTTCATCAACCGAGCCATGCAATCAACTCACCAAGAGTCAATTACCCGCAACACACTCCTGTAGTTTTCTAAAATGAATGCCACTCCTCAACCAATCAGTCTCTAGAACAACTCTTACAAAACCCCAATGATCACATCCAACAATTGGTCACCCAGCACTAGCATGACTCCAGTCAATGCCTACGTCACCCTAGACTTATAGCATCCAACAAGTCCCCTTAACAACGATAACCAACACACTTCCTTAGAACGTACCAGAATACCTGAAATATACCTTACACTTGTGACTCTAGCAACCTCTATCACACCCACCATAAACTGGTTCGAAGAGAACCTTCATACCAAACTATGACCTAAGTCACAACCACTAACTTCCTAAGGTCATACCTTTCTCCCACAAAACCCTCACAAAACCAATGCACTAATACATGAAACTCATACGTCTCACCCTGGACGTTGCACTATGCTATATGCAATCGTTCGAAAGTCATGCTCCAAGCACTACACTATGAGAACAATAAAAAGACTAAGATAACCGCACACCGAATAGGCTCAATCCACAAGCTAGAAATCCACGCCCTTTTTTCGATAAAAATCAACACCTAACAACCCTGGAGCAACCAAGCTCCTCGCCTATTCAGGTCAAAACTTACACAATCATCTATGCCACAACAAATACTCTACCATACTAATAACTATCCCATACTCAACCACATATACACACATGAACATATATATATAATAATCATACCCCATACCATGATACAACCGTATCCCTTCATTTAAAATACAAATAACCAATCTTTCTATGATTATCATTCCTTCATAAAAAAATATATATATACTGGCATAAACCATGCCCGACTATCCGTCACATTATCATTGAAAAGATAAAATTGCACAAGTTGTGCCTACTATTTGCTCTACCATGCACCTTATTCTTGCCATCATATCACAATCAGCATACTTTCAATTACTTTCGCATTCCATTTACATTGTTAGATCACATAATTATTCCGCATACATGGCCATGTAACACAAATTTTAGCATTTAAACATATAAACATAAGAACACTTAGCAAGTAAACATGTCTTTCAAAACCATAAACATGTAAGCAAGTAATAAGTAGGCATGCTTCTTTAAACAGTAAACACGTAAACACAAAGCATGCAATCAATGCAGGTTAACCTTCTACCCCTCTAGGTAAGCCACTACCCGTCATCCAAAATGTATACAAACATTTGCTCCTATACCAAATTTGTAACAACCAGAACCCTAGGGTCCGAATCGCAAACCGGGTCCTTATCTGAACCCGAAGTCGTCTAAGGTCATAGAGGTCATTTCCAACGTCAATACTTAACACATGTGTCATCCCAAGGTTCATAATACATCTCACAAACATCTCAGAAGTGTTACAAGTATAGATAGGTAAGACAGCATTGGCTGGCTAACAGCCTTATGTCGGCCGGTTGAAACTACGGGGTCGATCGGCTGACTGAGTTAGTTAGCCGGTCGAAATGATGGTTCTGAGAACTCAATTCTCTACCAGGCCTCGACATGCACTGTAGGTCGGCTGGCTAGCGTTACCAGCCGCCGACAAGCGCTGAAAGCTGCAAGATCTGCATATTCTGGCTTCAATAATCCTATAATCGACCGGGCTCATATGTGAGCCAAAACTTGCTATAAGACCTGTCCCAACTCACAGCAAATAAGATATAACGTCCTAAATCGTAATGTCAATGAAATCATTTGAAACAACTCGTTCCATTCTATCCATCCATAGTATGTATCTTTCAAATTTTAATTATACATGTCCAAGAAACAAAATTAAAGATACAAGGCCACAAAATATATAATTTGTATTTACATGATTACAAAGAATTTAAATACATAAATGAGGCTGCCATGGCCGTAAATATAACATTGTAACACTATGAAGAATTCTAGCATCGTCTAAGTCTATGAATGCAAGTTATACGTCCATACTCCTCCAGTTTCCTAAAAATGGTAAGATTAAGGGGGTGAGCTTAACAGCTCAGCAAAAAAATGCCTAAAACACCGGTTTTGGACTTCCTTGTGCCAACAACCAAAGAACGAGAAGAAGAAGTTGGGATCATACACGAGAAATTATCAAAATCACAATCCACGTCATTCAATTTTTTTTTCTTTTTTAAAAAAACTATCATCTCATAACCAATCATAATCATATGTGCCAATATGCCATGAAATGCAATGCCTTTCCGACCACAGTCCGGGCCCAACACAACGCACACCGAAAACTGCTAACCGACTTTACCGAGACGAGATTGATAGCTATCTCTAATTCTAAATCCGATAACCATTTGGGGCCTAGTATCAACTTTTTCACGCCCGACACCTGGCCGCGCTCTCTCTAGGTCGAATTAGCCCTGGGCTCGCGAAACCCGGTCCCATTTACAAAACCTTTCTCATAACCCTTTCCAAACACATTTCTTAAAAATCATTTTAACCTCATTTCCCTAAACCTTGCCCATGCCATGAATGGAATCATGCATGAATAAAATCGATATATACATGCTTGCAACTTTATAAATTTACCTAGACACACTCATTATCGTCATCATGTATATATATGTAACCTCAAGAAAATAATTTGACGCAAGGCGTGCTCTTTAAATAACTTTTGCAACCAAGCACATATATATACACAATTAACATCATCTTGAACATGCTTCGTCACATAAACACATATCCAACATTTAAATTTCAAATTTTATCATTCGAAGCATGCTCGGCAAGAAATTAAGCAAAATAACTCAACCAAAGTCAAAACATATTGGATTAGACATCCTTACCCAAAATGTAGCTAAAAGGCATCCTCGGCCTAAAAGTTAACGCCGGTCAACATTAGCCGAATGAAAAACTATTCGGTGGAAATGTAACGATGAGGAGAGTAAATTGTCCGAAAGGTACGGCTCCGGAATCCGGCTTAAAGTGGCTCAAAACCCTCTCCGAAGTCTTAGATCTAAAATCTTCAAAATTTCATAAAATATTCATCGCTCCTCTAAAAATTAAACCTTTGAACTATGTGATAGATAATGATGAGGGGAACACTTTCCATCAAGGAACCGAGCCCGGAAACCCAACCGATCAGCCGAAAAATGGGAGGAAAAATTGAAGCTAAAAAAAAGAAAAAAAGAAAAAGAAAAAGGAAGCGAGAGAGAGAAAGAGAAAGAAAGCAACGACTGGGAAGGAAAAGAAATGAGAAGAAAAAGGGGCTTTGGCCCTATAAGTCATTAGATAAATAGGTGGGGTCCACGTAACCCCAAAATATCCCATTTGCTTCCTTACCTCATTATATATATGTATACACACATATATACATGCCGCAAACACACATCATTATATGTAACCACACAAATATGTAACAAATAAATAAATATGAAGTGACATGACACCAAAAAACAATCCCGTGCACAAAAAATCCGGGGGCGGTCCAACCCGGGACCTTCCGACACGAAAAATTGAAAAATGTTGAAATAGCCAGCAATACATTTCTAAGAGTCCTGAACTCGAAGAAATGCCTCAACCAACTCTCAAAATTCACCCAGCACACCCCATGATGTTCGGCATGCAAAACGAGACAAAAACAAAATAATCCCGAAAAATTAAAAAATCTCCGAAAATGAAAAATACGAAAAATGAGAAATAATACACTGCATCTCTTGGATTTTCCAATAGTTATGAAAAATCATATACTTTCATCACCTTGAGATGACAATCCTGCTGCAAGGATGATCTTAATTTGAGCAAAAATTAGTTGAATGGGAGCATTCAGTTCGAAATTGGAGCAAAACTTTTACAGATTGGGAGGAAGAATTCCAATCTTCACTGAAGTCTATGTAAGTTTCACTTTTCATTGAGTTTTTTTAATCGGCAGTAACTTTTCATTTCTTCTGTCGTTATTTTATATATATATTTCACTATTTTTACCAATTGCAATTTTTTTTGTTTATTAATATGTATAAATGAATTAACAAAATTTAGATTTGTAACATTTTAAAGCACATAACAATTTAATACATTTTCTCTAATTCAATTCTACCTCATTATTAAACTATTATAAAAGTGTAAGGACTTTATTCTATTTTCAAATATTTTATACATATATTTTTTCACTATTTTTATCAACTGCAAATTTTATTTTTATTTATTAATATGTATAAATGATCCATTTAAACTTCAATTCATTATCTTTTATGATCTAAAACTTTTCATCTTTCTCTCTAAAGTTTTCTCTTCATCAAATTGAGCAAAGAAAAGATTTATTTTTCCAATTTAATATAGAAGTTGGATAGTCCAGCATATTAAACGGTTAGTCCTGCATCTCTTCGATTTTCCAATAGTTATGAAAAATCATATACTTTCATCACCTTGAGATGACAATCCTGCTGCAAAGATGATCTTAATTTGAGTAAAAAACAATTGAATGGGAGCATTCGGTTCGAAATTGGAGCAAAACTTTTATGGATTGGGAGGAAGAATTCCAATCTTCACTGAAGTCTATGTAAGTTTCAATTTTCATTGAGTTTTTTTAATCGGCATTAACTTTTCATTGCCTCTGTTTTTATTTGTCATATTTATGAAATAGAATAAGATTTGTCATATTCTTTGAAAAAAAAAAAATTCTATATAGAGATTACAAATTTATAAATTCACAAGGAATTATTGTATTAAGGGAGTAAAAGCTTTTGTTCAATTTCATTAGGAGGAATAATTCCAATTTTCACTCTGAAGTCCATTTAAATTTTTACTTTTCATTGAGTTTTTTTAACCAACAATAACTTTTCGTTGTTTCCATTGTTATTTGTCATATTTATCTAATATAAGAATATTTTTCATATTCTTTGTTTTTCCATTTATAGAATACAAATTTATAAATTTCACGATGAATTGTTGTATTAGTGGATTAAAAGTTCTTGTTCAGCTTCAATCAAAGGAAGAATTTCAATTTACACTGGAGTCCTTGTAACTTTCACTTTTCACTGAGTTCTATTTTAACCTAAAATAACTTTTCATTGAGAGTACTGTTTATTCCATTATTTTTGGCCCAATGGAAAGATGATATGTGGCGAGTTCCAATGGAACTTACCACGCTGGATCGCAACTCTTATGAATTATTATTCGAAATTATGCAATATTACGTAGTAATTAAACAAGTGGGCCAGTATAATCCTACCATATGGGGTTTTCTATTTTAAAAGGAAAAAGGTGAGTCCTATTAGGACTTGTCAACTTTAAAGTGATGGCCTACAAATTCCTATTTGGAATGAAGGAATTATCTTATGAAATACTACCATCATGCAATTGTTCAAGACAAATTCAACCAATTGGCTTTCGACACATGGCGAGTTCTATGGAACTTACCATGAAATATTTCAATTCTTTTAGGAATTATTTGTTTGTTATAAAGATTTCAGGGGGGCCAAAGATCATATATTCCTAAGTAAAAGGAAGACTTACCAAAGGTGGCAAGACCAAAGTTGACTAAGTAAGGTAATTGGGCCGGATTTTCTCCTAAATTATAGGAGGCTTCAGCAGATAATTTGGCTAAGTCAATTACGTGGCTAAAAAGAGGGAACGTGGGCAGCGACTTATATTTATGGGTATATATATATATATATTCATACATATATATATTATATCAAGAAACTATCCACGATGAAGAAGCTACTGAAATTAGGGAGTACATGGCACCATGAACTCCAAACCTAGAAGGGAAGTTACCAAAATCAAAGGGAACGTGGTTGGCAGAAGATCGTGGACAATGACGTATATTTCTGGTTATATATTTATATATATCTTACCCATGAAGAGAAAAATCGCTGGAGTCTTGGGGCCATAACGCATGAATTCCAAAATCAGAAAGGAAAGTCTAATTGAGGGGGTTACTAAAATTAAGGAAACGTGGGTGCAAAAGGATAAGGGAAACGGGGGTCATGGAATAACTTCCATTTATGTGCTTGGTGTATGGAATTAGAGGGAGAGAAGGATTCTAAAGAAGGAAGGAATTATAAGAAATCGTGGAACATGATCAGTTGAAAATGGTGGAACCATGAAAGGTAACTACCACTATTTGAAGTAACTAATTCGTGTCTGTGAAGAGGAAGAAATCAGCAGCAAATAAAAGAGACGTGGGTTTACAGAATTAGACATATATATACATGTATATATATATATATACATGTATATATGGAATTACAAGGATCGTGGGGACATTTGGCCAAACAAGAACACGTCGGTTGAAAGTGGTGGAACTTCATATGGTAACTACCACTAACTAAGGGAGTGTTTGAAGATAATGGATAACATAGCTAAAATTAAGGGAATCATGGTCTGAAATAAAGGAGAAGACCACGCATGAGGGAGAAGACTAATGAAGACATGGGACATGTGGCATGATCCGGACCTTCTAGGTGGAAATTCTTAACTGCTGCTGCAACTGCTGCCATTCCATCTGGGCAGTTTCAGAACGTGGGAGAAGGCTCACCAACATGTATATAACTGTTAAGGCTACTAATTATCAGTTGTAGATCATTGAAGAAAATGGTTTTACACTTGGCAATATCTAGAGAAGGTTAGAAGATCATGGGACACGTGGCAATCCGAAGTCAGTCCACGTGGAAGCTGTTGAAGCTGCCACCTTAAGCTGCTGCATGCATGGAAAGTCCTATAAATAGAGCACTTAGAGCTAGTTTGCAAACCCTGTTCAAATCACACAGCAAAACAGCACTTCAATTCCTTACATTCATGTATCTTTACATTCATGTAATGCAATTTTAATATGTTTAATTCAAGTCCTGCACTTATTATTCCTACTTTCCAGCACTTTACTTTGAAGTTCTTCACTTTCAATACCGCTTTCTTTTCCACTAACCATAGTTCAGTCCGAAAGTCCTTTTTCAAGGCAAAAAGAACCCTTGAAGGTGGTAATTCCAGTCCTTCATTCAATCGCCTGATCCCTGCAATTTCCTACTAGATAGTTGTTCGGATATCCACTTTGGACCGACAGCAGTTCCTGGCACGCCCGACATCCACTCCTACTTTCCACTCACCTGGAAAGCAGAACTAGCACTTTTCTGCAAGCCGAACAAGTACTACTTTACTTTCATTGTTAATTATTTGTCATATTAATCAAATAGAGATATAGATTTGTCATATTTATCAAATAGAAGAAGATTTATCCTATTCTTTGCGATTTTTTTTTCTTT
The DNA here is from genome assembly GCF_030987335.1 of Cornus florida. NCBI lineage: Eukaryota > Viridiplantae > Streptophyta > Magnoliopsida > Cornales > Cornaceae > Cornus > Cornus florida. The sequence goes on along the minus strand of NW_026775573.1, from coordinate 73,714,631 downwards.
GTCGGTTCTGATGGATTAAAAGTTTTTGTTCAGTTTCATCGGTATCAATTATTTATTTATTTATTTATTTTGTTATTATTATTATTATTATTATTATTTGATTAAGTAAGTGTCATATGAATCCTTAATTATTACTTTATCTCTACTATAAGAGTTACCTTTGAACTATATCTATTTGATAAAATGTCCAGGTAATAGTTTATGCTTGGATCCTTTTCATATATATATTTATATATATATTCAATAAAATGTGTAGACACTAGCCTTTGCTCTGCTTGAATGCTTATTTTCCGCACTAATAAATTCATACTCCGTATTAGTATTTTGGTGTTACTCCTACAATATTTTAGTATTGTTGAGGGGAGGGGCCAGGGGGAAATAAGATGTATTATTGTTTTCATTGCCAGTTATCCAAATGTTAAGCTTATAACTGCAAGGGATGGCTAATTTTTTAAAGTTTATAGGGGGTTTGTAAAACCTCGAAGAACGCTTAAACAACTGTTTGGCTCGCTAAATTTTCCGGATGGAAGATTGGTGTGCGGGGCATGCCAGGAATCACAGAAAATTCCAGAAGAACGAACCGAACAATATTCCATAATATTGTCGGATAATTAGTATTCAGACGATTGTGAGAGAACCCGGAATGACCACTCTCAAGAGTTCTTTTTGCCTTTGGAATAAAGGACTTCGGGTTATATGGCTTAAAATAATTAATTAATGCACTGAAAGTGCCGAAATGGAAAATAAAATTGGAAAAGAAATTTTATTAAGCTAGAGAAGTAAAATTACAAGTACTGAAATTAATCTGTTGAAAGATAATTGCAGAGAAAAGACAAAGTAAACAAGTGTTGTTTTGAATGGTTTTGGAATGAGTTGTAAGATGTCCTAAACTTCTATATTTATAGAAACCTTTGAGTAATAGTTAAGCTGCCCTTTAAGTCTTCCCCAAGTATCTCTTTGTTGTGCCAGTAAGGAGCTACCATTTGTATCACATTCCCCTTTTTTCTTAACGTATTCCACAAGTTTAGGCCATATTATGTGTTGTTGAAAAAGTCTTTTCCGATTCTTACGTTACCATGTTTGAATCATGCCAAAATTCCTCCAGATTCATTCTTAACCACTTGCTTGAATATAGGTACCACTTGCTTAAGCCTCTCTAACAGCCTTATCACTAAACAAATCTTATCATCTTGCTTCATCTTTTTAATCACGCTCCTTTAGATTAATTATAATTAATCCCCATCACTTCTAACATGCTGCCATGTGGCAACTTTAATTCTTATGGACTGCTATAATCTTGGCACATAATTCCCCTAGAACAAATCTCTTCACACAATTCTTCTTCCTCCATAATTTTGTTAATCACTCGCCATGTGGAAAATAACCATCTCATGTTAAATAAAATTGTAGCAATTTCTCTTCCTGTGATCTTACACCATAAATTATTTATTTTCTGGGTGTCAATCTCTTGTCAGCTATTTGCTGTAAAATATGGTGTAAACATTTGCATCCCAAATTTTGAACCCTTTGAGCTTACTGATAAGGGATCGAAATTATAGGAGTATAAATAATTATGAAAACACCCAAAACTTGAAAGAGTACCTGATGTCACACAAATCTCCTGGGCAAAAATTTTCAGCACAAGTCTTTGTTGGTGGGTCCCAGTCACACTGTTCCTCACGTGACTAGAAGATTTCTTCTTTCCTTCAGTTAAAACTTCTCCAATTGTCCATGTAAAACTAACAACCAATCACTCTTTTCAAAGCTATCCAACATCATCTACTTCAAACCACTTTTAAATTTTTTTTAAAATCCCATAGTTACCTCTAAAGGGAAGGCTTGGTAGGTGGAAACCATCATGATCATTAATACCTTTATATATACACCACTCACATTTTTTAAAGCTCTCAAACATCATCTTCTTCTTTGTTCTGCGAAAAAATCTTTTTTTCATTCCCAAGTTTCTCATGGGTCCCCCACAAACTAAAAGAGTGACCAGATACTCAATTAGTGCTTTAGAAAAACCAAAATGTTATGCCCGCCAAACTCACAAGTGCATGAAATCTCTCAAATTTCATCAAGATCGTCTTATTTTCCTTAGTCCAGAAACTATGGGATTAGGCCCAGCTTTTATAGATCAATTTCCAAAAGAACTTGATGATTTCTATCCAATAGCAGAAAAATGTCTTCCTTACTCCATGGACTTCACACCTGCCTCATCTAAATCCACCAAAAGATCAATAAAACCAAAATTCAAACTCCGAAATTGGCATGTCCCTAAGAAAGATTGGAAAACTTGGGTTACCAGGCTTTCTAATGACAAAGAAATTGCATCACAGTGGAAACGACTTGGCATTTACGATGCCATTCAATTGAGTAAGCTTTCTATAGAACTTGTCTCTTCCCTATTATTTTCTGCTCTGTTTTTTTGGTCTGTAACAACCAACTCTCTTCTTTTACGTTTTGAAATGATGTCACCAACTATGAGGGATATCTGTTGTATTACCGGACTGAAACCTTGTGTCAAGAAATTAATGCCTTGTTTGATAGTGGTCACATCTTTATCTTTCCCCCTTAAAGACAAGGGTATCAAAAATGTAGTAGCTGCTTATGGAGGATTCATATAATTCTATCAAAAAGACTCTAGCCCTATTTTAAAAAATGAACACATCGCTTTTCTGATTTATTGGCTTACAAGAAGCCTTTTTTGTGTTCCCTCTTGTCAAATTACCAAAGATTTTGTTCAAGTAGCCATAGCATGGGCTAATGATACTGAAGTTTCTCTTACTCCTTTGGTACTATCTCACTTGTATCGGGGAATTAGTGACCTTCTTACCTTTAAATTTAGTCGAATCAATGGCCCTATCTGGATTTTTCAACTTTGGTTGAAAATATATTTTCCCAACCTTTCCCCAAATGTGAAATTCTCAACTGGTCCACCCCTTCTTTCTTTCAACTATGCCAAAACTTTGCCGACCTTTATGTCATTTCATGAATGTTTTACTTTCTTCTATGATAAATGTGAGTGAAGATTTGCTAAAGAGATAAACCCATTTGTCACAAGTCGGTTCATTCCAATTTGGTTATCCCCTTCTCCCGGCGTTTCTACGAAAAAATCTTTAGAAGATAAGCAAATTGTTTGGGTCAAGTTCTTGATTGCGCGAGACTTGTAATATGGTACGGCAAACTATACTTCTAGGAATAGCCGTTAAGGAGTTGAATATTATAATCTTGCACAACTAGCTTATCAATTTGGTATGACTCAATAAATTTCACTTCCGCCTCATGCTTCTTTCAATAGAAATTTTGACAAAATAGTCAAATTTACCACTGAAGATTTATTTAAGGTAGTTACAAAACGGTTTGAAGACTTGAAAGAAAGTTTCAAATTTTTGGGTTACATAGAAAATCCATAATCTTCTCTAGATTTTGACAAATGGTGGCAAAACTATATTGAATCCACAAGAAAGGAAAGCTGTATTTCCATCCTAAAGGAACTGCTTAGCTTTTTCCAAGTAAACAAAGGAAACAAATGAGAAAAAGACTTTGAAAGGTAGGATATGTATATATATATATACATATTTATTTATTTATTTTTGTTGGACCAAGAGGGGGGTGAATTGGTCAAATCTTTTTCAAATAAAATTGGAAGTTAAATTAAAACCAGTATAGAAAGCAATGCAACAGATTTTACAAGGAAACCCTCTTAATTAGGGAAAACCTTGGGTCTTGGCCTCAGCCAATGCAAGCATCCACTAGTTGTAAGTAAGCTATTACACACTCAACTATCTCACTCTCTGGACGCACCCTTGTATCAGAAGTAGACACTAGCTTTCACACACTTCACTTCACACACTAGCTCAACAAAATATATACACACACTCCCCCTGTCCTAGGCAACCCTGCCAGGACCAAACAAGCTCTCTAAGCTCACCAAATACATTATAGCAAATGTAAATCAGTAAACACAAGTCCTTTCTTTAATTGAAATAAGGCTGACAACTCAGAATGCCAAATTACCACTTCATAACATCAGTTTTCAGCATTTAGATCTTGAGGGGTAAAATGGGAATTTCCTCTCGAGATTCATTCAACAGCATCATACTTAGTCTTCATTCACTATGGTACTCATGTTCATAACTTTTAATCACTGAAGTATAGCATGAGATAAACAAATAGAACCAAGACAACCCTTGTTTCAGCAAAAACACTATTTAGGACTTAGGGTTGAATACTGAAAATTGCAGCAGACCACTATTCTATCACAAAGCCAACTTCAACATACTAGATTCATCAAAATACACTTGTTAGCAGATAAAAATCTTATAATATAGAAAGGCATAACCAATCAGTGCTTGAATCCAAGAATAACTCAGTAAATTAAGTAAAACAGATGAGTTCACTGTCTATTTTTGATTTCATCATGATTTCAACAATAACTCAGTACTGAGCAAGTGTATAAAGGTGATTTATACCTGTGTCAACTCTCAAAAAAGACCTCAGTACCTTGGAACTAAAATCCAATACTCAGTTCAGCCCTTGCAGCAGTGAAAAACAACAGCAGCAACATCTTCTCTACTACAACAATCACATAGCTCAAATCAGTGAGTTTTTCTGACTTGAATCATCAACAAAAACTTCAAAAACACTTGTTCAATCAAGGCTCTTGAGATAATTCAGGCTGCAGCTCAATGTCACTTCACATTCATAAGGCTTAAGCCCTAAAATGGCTATAACAGCATATATATATGGAATCAAAAAGTGCACAGAACTTCATACACCCACATAATACACCTGTCACCTCAAGCCAATCATTGGTAGAGCATAATGAAGATATTTTCAAAAGCAAGAGCCAGTAACAGAAGGGCACCTCAGCAATTTTGTCACTATGCACACTGAAATTTACACATACACACAACAATGTTGCACATTCCATTCAGCTCAAGACTTAACCTCCAAAAAATGCAATATTCTTGCATGTTCACTTACTTTAGGACCACTAAAATGTGTCACACTAATGAGCATAGTAAGAAATTACCAGAATACCCTTGCAACAGATTTTTAACTTCTCAGCTAAGAATAATCCTGAAAGTGTATAAATGACAATGTTGATTCAATCAGGTCAATCCAGTGCAATGCAGTATCCTGAACATACGTGTATATGTTGAATACAACTAAGAAATGACAATGCTACCCCTGGAACCTCTTGTGACAATTTTTATGAACTGAATCCATACACAATTCAGCAATTTCAGCAAGAACATGTAACCACACTATGATAAAAATATTAAGGCAAATGTGAAGGATAAGTCACTGATGAGAAAATGACCACACAACCCTTGAGACATATTTCAAGCATCATTGATAATGAAAAACCCCTTTGAAACCACTACAACACAGGTTTTTAACATTAAAGAGGCAAACCAATGCTTAAGGAACTTTAGGACCAACAATTTTCTCCTTGTTTCTTCCTTACTTTTTTTGGTGATAATGGTGCAGAACAAATGAGTGAATTTGAAAACGATCCAGAGGAAGAAGAAATTGTTGACAAAAAGCAACAAGATCAAGGCGAAATATCTATGATCATTGAAGAAGAAGCAGAAGGTTTAAAAGATGTGGTTGAAGAATCGGATTCCAACATGGACAAACAAGGCGTCAAAAGTGAAAACTACCAAGAAAAATATCCTCTTGTCAAAGCCTAATGAAAAACCAAAATTACTCATGGAATTGAACTGGCTAAGAAAAAGAAATTTACTCCAGTCAAGGTAAAGTTTACCTTCTTATAATCAGTTTTACCATATTCCTCTTTGTAATTCATGAAGTTCTCTGCTTGTAAATAGAAAAGACAAGTGGTAATTTCAAGTAGTAGTGATAACAGCAATCTAGATATAGATAAATCTGATAATGAGTGCTCCTCCAAAGAAACCCAATCCGCCGGTTTGATCAAAGTATGCACCTTCTGTCTTAGTCATCTACCATTTTCCTTCTCATTACTTTTTCTTCTAACTTTGGCTCATTTAACAGAAAGAGAAGAAGACTCCCAAGAAAACTCCTCGAAGGACAAAAACTCCTTCGAAAGGCAGTAGAAGAAAGATTCTTCCAAAACAAGAAAAAATAAAAAATGACCACAGAGGAGTAATCGGCCAAAAAGGTTAAAACCTTTAAACAAGCTGATTTGGTAAGCTACTCTATTTAATGGGTTTTCATCATGTGGTCAATTTCTCTCTTTAATACTTTGAAAACATTCTGGATTCTCCTTCAATAGGCTTGAACCTTCCACAATTAGGTCTTAATCAATAAACTTCCCCTATTCATGTTAGCTGATGAGCACTGAAAAGTACGCTTTTAAACCCCTTAAGCTTGAGTGTTCTAGGACCTTTATCTATCTTATTTTCCCGTTTTAGTACTTATTTGTGTTTTTGTCTATTTCAGGTCAATAATGTTAAAATGGGCTAAAAATGGTTTCTTAAAGCCTTTTTGGAGTCAAACTAAGTTTTAGTGAGGATCCGGAGCAAAAGGAAGCTGATTTGGAGCAAAAGGAGGCTAATGCTGAAAAACTGCAAAGTTGGATCGATCCAACTTTTTCTAAGATCGATCGCTTTTTCTGAGATCGATCGAAGTTGGATCGATCGAAAATAAAAGTTGGATCGATCGAACTTTTCTCTGATCGATCAAAGAAAAAGTCTAATCGATCGAACTTTTGCTGGCAGTGAGCTATCTTATTCCCGCGCGCGCCCAAAACTCCCACCTACCACATAGTACGGGATTAGATATTTTTGGGGCTATATTTCTGACTTAATGGCTAAAAAAAAGGACCTTCTATATAAAGGGAAGTGACCCATTTTGTAAAAGAGCTTTTTGTTATTTTACTTTTACATTGTAGTTTTAATTTCTTTCTCTAGAAAAGTTAGAGATTAAGGTTAGAAGAAAAGAGGGAAGTGGAGGCACATCTCATGACCCATCTCTAGATCCACTCTCTCTCCATCTCTAGAGCTTCAAAGAATAAGAAGAAGAAAAGGAAGAATAAGATGGAGCCATGTTTGGAGCTTACCCTTGAGGGTTCCATAACCACATCTACCTCCTCCATGATTGGCTAGACCTACACTTAGGGCTTGGAGGAGCCCTAAGTCTTGTGTAATCTAAACCCTTGTATTTCTATTTTTGGGGATTTATATATATTGTTGTGATTAGTATTCTAGCGTTGTGAATTTAATGAATCTTGGTATATTTCTATGATTTCTATGGTTTAATTCTTCCTATTAATTCTCTAGTTTATTAACATGTCTATGTGTGATTAAATTAGGAATTATTTCTTACATGATTCATATGGATTAATTCTTTTTATTGATTCTCTATTTGATTACATGTTGTCTTATATGTGATTATTTGGGAATTAATCTCTACACTAGTTCCCTATGTTGGTTGCATGTTTATATGTAATTAATTAAGGATCTAGTGATGGCTAGACATGGGTTTTCATTGAATGGGCTTGTCAATTAATTTGATGGATTATTCTTACACTTGATGGGTTGTTCTACAATTTAATTCATACTTATAGGTAGATAGACAATCTATACTTGATTTGATATTCCATGGCTTATTATTACAAATTCCATAATTCTCTAGGTTGATGTGTGCTACAATTGTGACTAATTTGATCGGTCATGCTTAGAATTGATGGGTTGTACTATACTTAGTTTATTTGTCGGTTAGGTAGACAATTCATACATGAATTTGATGGTCCATGCTTAAAATTGCAATTGGTAGTTGCATTTTGTTCACAACAATGTATTCCCCATTAATGGAAAGCAAGTGGTTAATTACATGAGCTTAGTGGTGATTCCAACACCCTAAGACCTCTCTTCATATCTCTTAAATCCCTATCTCAACTTAGTTTTATTTTAATTAATTGCATCTTAGTGTAATCAAACAATCAATCTCTCCTTTGCAATCTTGTGATCCACTTGAGTCGAAGTTAAATTCTAACACATATAATCCCTTGGGACAATCCCTACTCACTCTTGCTACGTTAGTAGTAGTGTTGGTAGTGGTTTTTATAAATTTAAACTTGACCCAAAAGACTTTTCTTGAACCGCACATTCACTACATTATTTTGGCATATAGGAACGGTCGTCGTCATTAGCAGTACCACAACTCCAGGAAGCACTCAAATGCCAACCCATCAATCTCCATCTGTCATTAGACCACATACTATTCAGTTTGGTGACTCCTCTACTGATCCAATCATATCTATTCCGGAGGTATTTTCCAAAACTCTCTGTCTCTGAATTCCTTTTAATAAAAACAAATAAATAATATATTTTATTTGCAGGTTTCTAGAACTCCTTCCATGTCAGCTTTTACTTCATTCCTTAGTCAAAAAAGGTCGCTTCCAGCTCTTAGTGACCTCTTCAAAGCTATCCACACCACAGTCTCTAGAGGAGGTACTTCCAATTTAAGCTCAAGCATCCCAATTATTTCAGGACCTCATGAAGAAGCTCTCCACGTTGCAAAAGGTCAACTATTGGGATATTTAAATAAAGATGTAACCAAAATACCTATCTTTCAGCATAACCTTGCCACTCTCCTTGCCACCCTTTTGAAAAATCCTAGATTTTTAACTGAAATCAAAGCTATACTGACCAACTTACAGCCATCACTTAAAATTTCTTGCAGATAATGTTAATTCTATTATATCCAACACTAGTGAAGCTGATCAAAAACTTCAACATAGGTTGTAAGCTCAGGAGAAAATTTGTCAGAATATGGTTGCATATAAAGAGTATCAATCCAACTATGATAAATTGGCTGAGAACAGGGATGCTCTTTTCTTTGAGCTGGGCAAAATTCAAAAGGAAATTCAACTGATTGAGTGAGAACAACTTGCGCTAGACCAAAGAACACATGACATCTATGATGAAAGTAAAGCTTATGAGAGAATCTGGGTTAAATTGAACAATGAAGTTCCTCAAATTGAAGCTTTGAAGGCTAGAATGGGAGATCAAATTGCACAAGCCAAACACATGTGGGCTGAGTTTAAGGCTAAGCTCTCTCTTATTTGAGTGACATTCATAGCAGATATATGGTTTTGGGGACTAAGTAATGGCAGTATCTGTTGTTTTGGAAAAACTTTTGATGGCATGTAATAAACTTTTCTAATAATGAATGCCATTTTATGTTGAATATTTCTTTCTCACCCTTTGAGCACTTTATTTGCAAAGACAAAATATTTACAAGGATAATAAGTAAAATCTTGAAAATAATTCCAAGTTTGACTAGTAACAGGCCTTGTCCATGTAAATTGGCCTATTTTCCAGTCTAAAAACCTAATTTCATACTTTCAACAAATTAGCCAAAGTAGATAAGCTTTTCATATCTTGAATATGAATGAAAACAAATCCAAAACAGCAAATTCTTGAGAAAACAGTAAACACAACCTGGAGAGATTGATCGCGCAAATTGAATGATGCTTTATAGGCTTACCGAACGGCATATAAGACTCCCATTAGCATGTCTCCTTATAGACTTGTATATGGAAAGCCTTGCCATCTCCCAGTTGAGCTAGAACACAAAGCTATGTGGGCGGTTAAAAAGCTCAATCTTGACCTTGACAAAGCTGGAGAGAATCATTTGCTATAATTGAATGAGTTGGAAGAGTTAAGACATAATACATATGATAATGCCAAACTTTACAAAGAAAGAACTAAAGCTTTTCATGACAAACATATTGTGAAGAAATCTTTTGAACCCGGTCAAAAAGCATGACACTTTAACTTTAGGCTAAAACTCTTTCCCTGGAAGTTGCAAACCAAATGGGAAGGCCCATATGAGATCATTTCTGTTGTGCCTCATAGGGCGGTTGAAATACAAAGCTTGAAAGATGGAACTACATTCAAAGTGAATGGACAAAGGTTGAAACCCTACATTGAAGGGCAAGTGTTCCAAAGACATATGGAGTCCACCCTCTTGGTAGATCCAGTCTATGTTGATATTTGAGATTGTTTGAACGTTGACTAGAGACATTAAACCTAGTTCTAATAGAGTTTTTAAACTCTATTTCCTCCTTTTCTTTATTATATTTCATTTTTGCAGCATCCGAATAATGATATTTCATAGTCTCATTGAAGTTTTCCAGGTATGTTTTGAGTTTTCAAAAAATCTACATTCTTAAAATTTCAGAGCCTGGAGACTTCGATCGATCGAATATGATTTCAATCGATCGAAAATGCGTCGAAAATTTTTGCTCCCAGGACTCAATTTTTCAGAGAATCTCGATCGATCATGCGATTTTCGATCGATTAAGGATGGTTTCGATCGATCCAAAAAAAAAAACAATAATAAAAGAGTTTTTATTTTCATTTTTCATTATTTTGCTCTTGCATCTTTGCTTACTTTTTGTTTTTCATTTCTTGCATTATACATATTCTTTCATTGCATTTTACTTTCTTTATTTTCTTTTTGTATTTTGTTCATGCATTTTATTCTTTGTTTTTCTTACGTTTTGTATATACTTGCTTTCATAAAATGCAAAAAAAAAAAAAAAAAAAAATGGTTTTGGGCTTGATCTCATATCTCTCTTTCATTTGTGCTATATTGCCTTAGAATGCTTAAGTTGGTTATCTTTATCCAATTTGATATTTGATGTGAGTTTGCTAGTATGGGTATTCAAGTAGGTTAATGATTCCAAGTCTGGGGGAAACGTCTTTCGAATTGGATCGTTGCCGGGCTTCATGTCTTTGCCACCACAGTATATTCTTTCCATCTTTTTCATTGTTCTCAATGCACATTAAGGACAATGTGTGGTTTAAGTGTGGGGGTAAGGTGACTTTGTTGCATTCTATTTAAGTTTGAGACTGAATTGATTGCGATTTGAGATTGATGTTTGCGATGATTTTGATCTTTTGAGGACCATGATATTTAGAATTTAAAAAAAAAAAAAAAAAAATTGCTTGACTTGAGAGTCTAATACTCCTTGTATGTCTTGTGGATGCCATTTAGGAATAAATTTTTCAAAAGATTGATATCTTGCTTGCATTTGTGGTCCACATCATCCTGATTTTATGATTGTTTTGAGATTCACTCTAGGATTCTACACTAGCACAGGCGCACACTAGCATTCATTTGTGGGGTACATGCTTTGTAGATTATTGAATTGGTTATATTCCAATTGAGCTAGTAGTGCATTGAAAGCTTTCATCTTGACATAAGTGGATAACAATCCCTTTTCATTGAGTTGCTGAGATTCTAGCCTCATCAAGTACTAAATTTCTCGCACCGAAAGGTGGAGGGCCCAAACTCTAGGTTAATAATTGATTTAAAAAAAAAATAGGGAGGATTGCAAAAGTAAATAAAAAAGTGAAGACTTCTCTCAAAATGTGAGAAGTGGGAAATGATTAGATGGAGGTTGTTTTGATTTGTAACCTAGTTGATTTGAGCTTGTAAATCCTTAGGGGTGTTTAAACACCTAATGCCCTAAAGTTATTTGGTTTAGAAGTCATTGACCTAACACTCGACCTTATGGATCGCTAGAAAGCTTAATAGAATAACACATTGCACCATGCTTCCATCTTTGATCCTTTAGGATAAAGATAAAAATAAAAAATAAAAATCGAGTGAAAATAATAAGCACACCTAGATGAATAAGCTTTAATAAAAGGTCCACTCTTTCTTTTGATGATCGGAACTAGTTTGTGTGCTAGTTTGAGGGTAAAGATGTGATCATTTCTTTAATTGGCTTAAATAGCAACATATTTGATGTCGGTTTACTTAAAAGCATTCTAGAGTTGTTTTGATTTGCATGATCATTTTCTTGATTTGTGGATTGATGTTGAGATTTTGGGAGATTATTTGGAAAGGGTTGAAAAATTGCATACTTGAGGTAGTTTTCTCCCAGTGCTTGTTTTGTATATTGGTGCCTCTCTTGTGAGAAAAAGTTCAACATTTGTGGGTATCATTTCTGGAAACCCTCACGAGACTTCACTCGTCCACTAGGGGTAACTTAGGGGTTTAAAAGGCTTATTACATATGTTAAATGCAATCGTGTTCCCTACGAAAATGGCGCTATCATTTTATTGCTTCCTAGTTCATAGTTACTTAATTGCTTATTTCTTTACTTTCCTTATAGTTCATTGCTAGGGACTAGCAATATCTACATTTGGGGGTGTGATGAGTGCTCAAATGTGATGCATTTTAGCACCTAAGTTAGGGTACTTTAGTCCATTCATCTATCTTACTTTCATGTTTTAGATACTTATTTGTGTTTTTGCCAATTTTAGGTTAATAAAGTTTAAGCAGGCTAACAAAAGCCATTTAGCTCAATTTTGGAGCTAAGGAACAAAGTTAGAAAGAAGCCAAGAAAAATGCACCAAGGGAACTTCGATCGATCGAAGAGAAATCCATATCAATCGAAGTAGTCTACAATCGATCGAAATAAAGCGGTGCTAACTCAGCCAATCGGATAAGGCCAAAGAAGATATTTTCAAGCCACATCAGCTTTGATCGATCGAAGCTAAGTGTCCGATGGATAGAAAATTTTCGATCGATCGAAAATGCTGCTGACAGTGAGCTGTCTAATTCCCAAGCACGCCGATTTCTACCTAACTTATGTAGTTGCGAATTTCCTCCAATCATAGGCTGTAATTTTGGCTTGGTCCTTACTCAAAGGAGTATGTAATTGATTTATTGAACATTATTGTATCATCCATCATAGAGAGATATTACCAAATATAAAGAAAAATAATTTTCCTCTCTACAACTAGGGTTTTGGGAAGAAAGCAAGGATGAAGATGATGATGCCAACCTCCGAGCTAGCCCTTGAAGGTTCCATGTCCACTATAATGAGTGGTTAAATCCTTCTCTTAGGGCTAGAGATAGCCCCTAGGCTTGCTTCTTAAACCTAACTTTTGTGTACTTTTGGGGATTTTGGTTGTAATAGATGTTTTGACCATGAATAAATCTAGATCTTGTGATTTCTACTTGATTTGTATAGATTAATGCTTTCAATTGATCATTTGGCTCTAGTCATATGTCTATGTATGCTATAATTGATGTTCATGTTTTTATCTCTAGATTTAATGAACTTGATGCATGTTTATGTGTGTTGATGATGTTGATTTAGTGATGGTCAAGGCATGGTGCTTAATGGAACACTCTTGTGATTTATTTGATGGTTCACACTTGTTTCTTGATGGATTGTATCATATCTCTAGTTTAATTAGTTTAATTTCATGTCTCTAGCCTAGTTGTAGTGTAATTGCTTCAATTTCTTGAGTAGGTGAACAATCCATTCTTGTTTCTTGATGTTCCATACTTGTGAATGCAAAGAGTGCATGTCTTTAGATATTTGTGTGTCTATTAATTGTAGTTTAATTGAATGGATATTGGTCTCATTTGATAGGTTGTGCTATTCATTAAAATTGGCTAGACAATCTATACTTATTTGCCATACATGCTTAGTTTCAATTGATGTCACACGCACACACACAAGTTACAATTTAAATTTCCCCATTAATGTACAATTGCTAGTGTTTGATAAAGTGAAGCTTAGTGGTGACTCTAAGCCCCAAGACGTCTCTCCTATATCTTTTCCCTACTTTCTAGATTGCTCTTTACTTGCATTAATTTTAATTGCATTATAGTTTAATTAAACAATCACCAATCATCTTTGATCATTCGACCTACTAATCCGACATTAATTTCCATCACAAATACACCTCATTTCCCTTGGGACGATCCCTGCTCACTCTAGATATATTTTTATTTGGAACTGGTAGTGGCATTTTATAAATTTAAACTTGGCCACACTACATACTTTTGCATGATTTGGGTTTGACACCACACCATGACCATCCATGAAAGATAATATCTGATTTTTGGCAACCAAATCTACCAACGGATCGGCCACTAGCATCGGATACTAATCTTTCGGTGTTGCAAGTTTTAAATTTCTAAAATCTACACATACTCTTAGTTTTCCATTCTTCTTAACTACTAAGACAATATTGGAAATCCATTCGACATACCTGGTGGTTCTAATGAATCCCACCTTTAAAAGTTTTTCAATCTCCTCTTTCACCTTTAACATGACTTCTTGCGACATATTTCGAGGTGGTTATTTCTACGGCCGATATCCTTCTTTGATTGGCAATTAATGTGATACCCCTCGGATCCAAGACACGGGTTGATCAGGCCCAGGCCCAAACCCGAGGGATATCAAAGAATTAATATGTTAAAACGAACACGGAGTATAAAAATAAATTTGAGAAATGAAAATTAAGCTGAAAGAAACTAAATTAAAAATGCTCAAATTAAAATTATTAAAATCCATTAATCCAAATCTCTAATTATTTAACAACTCGGGAATCCATCTAAAGGACCCCTAATAAAAATCCCAACTGTAAAATAAAATAACCGTAATCAAAATCCAAACTAGTAAGGAAGCAATCCTACGTAGCCGGTGGAAGGGAAATCTGTATCTGCTCTGCACGATCAAGCTCTAACCCTAAGACTGACGAGCACCTGGAAAAAAAAAAAAAAAGGTTGGGTCAGGCCCACATGCAAGTCCTATTCTACTACCATCCAAACAAGAATCTAATACGCAGATACATCCTAGATAGACTCAACAATATCTAGAGTAGTCCATATATGTATGTAATACACACTATAGGATGCTCACTAGTCTGATAGGTCTGTCTCAACCTGAGTAGAGATACCATACAAATCACACATTATATGGTTATGTGTACCTAGACCTACCAGGGAACAACAATTACTGTCCAGCTATCCAACCTAGGCGATATACGCACCCTAACCATGGTCTTGAGACTCAAGCTCATACCATGGCACCGTAATATAAATATATAAATCCATTCTAGATGTGTCATTCAAAAAGTTTATTGACCTGACACCTAATTATAAGTATGACTTAACTTGTATAGTTAATCCATCTTATTTCCATATAGGTAGGACTGAGTATTAGACTAATCCATCCCTAAAATAGGTAGGTCTCAGTGTTTTGAACTAAGTCGTCCCTATTATGCCACCGTCCTATACCGGTGCATATCCATTCATGTAAGTAGGACTTAACTTTTTATTGTTAATCCAACTCACTCCAAAGCTAGGTAGGATTTAATGTTTTACTAATCCATCCCTAGTATACTACCGTCCCATACCGGTGCATACAATCGTCCACATAACATAATTGTTAAAACAATAATTGTTATTTATCTACTATTATCCAAGATATGCATCAATATAAATTAATACATATATATCAATATTAGGCATTCAATATAGAGCCTAAAAAAAATATTGTAAATTGCTAAAACAAATACAAGCATTCACATCCTCCAATTTGTCCTTTAACTAATGCAGTTGAACAGCAAGGTGAATATTAATTTGATTCAACACAAGCATGGTTAAATTCAAGTAATCTGTGTTACTTATAATCCTAATCAAATATGATTAATCAAAATTAAATCACATATAAACAATCCTCCAAGTTCCAAAGTGCAAACAGATTAACATTAAAGTGCAACTTGTAGGATCGTTCCCTAACTGTACACTGTCCATTCCTTAATCCCCTTTATGAATTATTGTTTACCTATATTCTTACAGGTCTAAAACAATAATATACATCATTTGAAACAATTTAAACAAAGTACACAAATTCTATATAGCCCAAACAGTCCCTAAACCACCCAAACAGTCCCTAAAACCAACTTAGGAGAAGCCTAAGGAGAGAGCAGGCTCTCCCAAAATTGGGAGTCTACTCCACTTTGCCTAGAGCCAGCTCTAGTACCCTTAGAGCTGGCTCCAACACATCTAGAGCCGTCTCCCCCCTTTGGGAGCCGGCTCCAAGGACTTTAGGAGCCGTCTCTCCCTCTCTTAGTAACCGTTGTCCCTTCCAATTTTCTTCCTCACCTCCGACCACACTTACAGTCTCTGTATTAAGTTTAATTACATGTTTTAAGGTCCCATCCTAGTTCTAGATTAATTTTAAAGCAGTATAATCCAACCATGACGGGAAATTTAACACAAGTTTTAAGCATCGACAGTAAAAACATAAGTTGAAGTTTTAAAACAACAGAGACCAGATTAATTCCATGGAATCACATAACGATTACACATGCATAAAAGATGTATTTAAGCTTTAGTTTAATCCCTAGAGTCTATCTAAGCATGCACAAAACACATA